>NC_060235.2:30827681-32306707 GCF_021155775.2 Neodiprion pinetum
CGCTGTCTATGTTTTATTACCGTGTATAGTCGCAGTCTGGTAGGTTTCAGAAGATAGTCGGGGAGAGAATGAAAAGAGCTCTTGGTTCTTTCTTATACATTCTGCAGAAAACGGCTTAAAGGTCGTCCCTTTTCTTTTTCTCTTTTCTCGGCAACACCCGACTCTTTTCACTCGCATTTCTTTTTACGTTGCTCTACCCACCTATTCCCACTTGATTATCCTTAACTCCAGATTTTTCTCTCACCATTGAACAACTACCAACGAGCCGCACAATTTACCGAACCTAAAACGAACCCTAAATCGTCCACCGCGAATTCGACACACCCGAACCTTTTGGGACAGTAATTGATTCCAGTATCGAGCTCTCGACGAACTCTGCGATCATGAACACAAAATAATTATTAATAATAGATCAATCGCTTAACAGAAAATTTGAGATCCCTGCAGATCTATAAGATACGTTTCATTTGTTAAAGATTCGAGGGATGAAGACACCTCAACTAATTATTTACTCTGAAATTGTGTTCGTTAAAATTAAATACATCATACCTGGGAGGCTGACATGTAGTAACAGATTTTCATTCATCGCGGTTAAACAGGACAGTTAATCTCGCAGGGTTGCCTATATAATTAGCACAATGAACACTAAAAGTTGATTACGGCTAGTAAATATTTGTCTGGTTTAATAAAATTCACGAATAACTTCGCGCTGTAATTAAGTTTAGCTTACGTACATAAAAACCGGGCAATTATAACTATGAATTTAAAATTTAATAACCCTCTGAAAAATAAATATTCAAGTAACGAGATTCAGACACCTTATACCAAGAAGCTGTTGAAAGGCAGCCTCCTTTCATTAACGATCGCAGGTAAAACAATTATTAACAAATCTGTTTTACCTCGATTCATTAGAAATTTCGTTTCAAGTTTCATTATTCCGTATCTAATGTCATGCGTTGAAATTTGTTTTCCTACAGTATACAGAATTGTCTCTGTGTATAATGTACATATGTATTACATGCAATCAGTGAATACAGTGGCGCGTGATAAGTCTCCGTAGGTATCCAATTAAAATGTGTTACGATAAAAAAAACATTTACTTTATTTATTACTTGTACCATACATTGCTGGATTCGCGGCGGTAAAAACCTTTTGTACCTAAATATTTCCTGTAATACCGACACACATTATACGTATACCCTGTTTAACCCGTTCACTTTAAAATAAAAATATTGACCCAAAATCCCTTTACTTGAGTAAAGGAACACTTTTTGGCCGATTTTGAGATGTTTTGGACATGTTTCAGGAGTTGAGGTTTTTTTTTCAAAATTTGCATTTTTCTCTCAATGTGAGAATAATTCTCCAGAAAAAATAGAGGCAATCGTTTTGTCAGAAAATATTACCCCGATTTTCGTTTAAAGGGCGGCGTCATGCTCCTAGCGCGAGTAACGAAAGGTTAATATGAAGTATATCTCGAGAAACTCGTAAAAAAACGATAATCAAAATTGTACACTATAATGTATAAAAAAGCGAATGGATTAAATAATTACCTCGAAAATGGCAAACAAAGGAGGATATGTATTGTGGGTGACAAATTTACAGCTGTCTGAAGTGACGGGCGTTGGAGGAATCTGTAAAATTACTCGCATTTCCGTGCATGCATATGAGAATTCTGTTCGGCAGGTATCAACGTAGATTGGAGGGGAAAGGGGAGGGGGATAAATTAGTAATTATTGACAGGAGGGTCGCGAGAAGTAGACAGATGAATCCCCCCTCCGGCTGACCCCTTCCCCCTATTCCGTTTGCCCCGTTGGTCGAGCAGGGGGTGGTTTAATTATGAGATGAAAGCAACCCTCTCCTCTTTGCCCCTAAGCTATCCGCCCATCCTTTATGGAATCCCCTTTGGCCCGATACATCCCAGAGGGTACACGAATGCCAGGAGCCTACGTCAACATTCCGTCGCATCAGCCTGTTTGACATCCCTGAATATTTTTAATGTGATTAACATGATATTTAACTATGTACCGAAGTGTATCTCCGGCGGTAGAGAAGATTTCCGCGATGGTGTACAAAATTTTTATCGAAGGGTTATCGCAATTTGCAAAGCAAAGACGTCTCTATCCGTGCGTGATCGGCAAATGAACGATGCTTCGAGGGTTTCGTTGCAATTAGTTGGTAAAAAAACGAGCCGTAGGCGAAACGGATATCCCGTGTATAGTTTTACTTTTTATTCAATTTTCTGTCTAATGCGTCTGTGAAATTTTCACACTAGCTTTTGTTCTTTGCAGGCGGCATATCAATATCTAGCCGGTGAAAAGTGAATATTCTGGATTCCTTTCAAGAATTTTAATGTGACGTAGAAAGAATTTATTGCGACACAGAACGCGCAGTAATGGCGGAAATACGTATAAAAGTCGAGAAAGGGAAGGCATTGTCGCCGTCTAATGGGCTGCCGCAGGCGTCTCGCAATGGCGTCGACGTAGCTCCGACGGCGTACGACGAACACACGAGTTTCTCCTCACGGGAATCTCGAAGAAGTTGAATTTACGGACGCGGTATGAAGAAAAAGATGTCAAAAATGAGAGACGCCAGCCGTAGAAAACAAGGGGGCTAATTTATTCCGAGTCCTCGCCATTCGCCTGTTTTCTACCCGCGACCCCATCAACTTTCGGACTTTCTGGCCATTGTGATAGGAATGTAACGATTGGAAACGTCTGGAGATTCTCAGTGCCGTCGCTTCTTCACCAAGGGGTAAAAAACATCGTCCTGTGATTTCGAGCCGTGCCTTCGTCTGAGTGTGGTAATAGATCAGTGCATGAACCGGGGTTCGGAGAGTAGCGAAAGGCCAGAAAACTACGGCAAAAACGAGCACTCGGAATACGGCGGGACTCATCCCGGGCGTAAGAACCTACAGACTGCGAGACCACCGACAAAAGAAGACGAAGAAAACAACATCGAGTCCAATCCGTCAACCGAACCTACGCCACTGTGTAAAATGGTTCAACCCTTTGCAGGCAGATGAGTGTGTCGGTATGCAAGGCCTGCTTGCACGCGAATATCTGCGTAAAGTGGAAACATAGTTTTGCGAGAGAAATCGTCGCATGGTAACCATTAGGGGCGCTTTTAGGGTTGTATAAATGTGTATAAATGTCTATACATACGTATACAGGCCCTACATGGATTTAGTCCGAGTAACTGTTTATACACTGCACATTCGGTAAATTTCCACTGCCGTGTAATCACGTAAATCGCATCGATAAATCTCGTAACGCGCTTACAGATTCTGTCTGCGAATTCGGCGTTGCATCGGAAGGGTTGATATTTCAGGCCTCGCCTTCCAGCTTCCCGGAGTAGTCCCACGGTGAAATTCATATCAATTTTAGTTCATCCACGTTTCGAATCGATAAATTTCGGGCATGTTTCAATTAATTATCCAAGTTTGGTCGCAGGCTGGCAATTTGCACAGCTGGAAGTGAGACTTCGACGATTAATCAACACCTCGAGGATCGACGTAGGATCCTCTTTTCCCTTTGCCTTTCGTGTGATCGGACTTTCTTTTTAGGCTACAAACTTGAGACAGCCAACGAACAATACTCCATAGAGAGGTGATATTTTTCTCCAAGTCCGATAACTCTCGGCATGTTCAAAGTCATCGGTGAAATCACCTCGAGGTGCTCGGAGGGCGGAGAGGGAGGAACGGCAGCTTCCGGTGTTTGTGTATTAACCCGGCAGGAGAATGTGTAAATCTGTGCCAGGACCGCCTCGGAGCTCGGCATGCAGTTAAATATTAACACTCTACTCAGTGGTCGCATTAGTAACTCAGGAGGTGGATGTAGGTACACACCAACCACGTTAAAGCCGGGCTCAAAGCTGACTGGGATTTCCACGAGTCGAGACCACCCTGCAAGTGCAGACTAGTCAGTCAGTGATACGCGCGAATACCGGAGTTCAGCGAAGTTTGGATTAGAGCGTGCCAACTCGCCGGCCAGCTTTGGGCTGCGTTGACAGACCCCGTTCTCCTAGGTGGGGGTCCCAACGCGGATGCGACTTCTCGGGTTGTATCCGACCTGGCCGTTATCTCGGGCAGAGAGGGGCTTGTAAAACGTTGCAACCAATGGTATCCCGGCCGCAATGGCAGCGGTAGCTTGGGCCGAATGGAACGAGCCGCGTTTGTTGTGCCTACCCTTAGTTTGGTCTCCGTATTGCTGTAACGGCGCATGTAAAATTCCGCAGGACTTCGAAGGCCGCTTGGGACCGCTGAGCGCGGATTCACGTTCCTCGACTCGTCGAGGGTAGGTACGACGAAAGGGGAAGCTTACATCAAGACTCTGAACGCGGGACACTTCTTCTCCTGAAACTTTTAACGCGCACACTTCCAAGGCGCCGCAATATCGCTGCGGGGTGTACTACCAAATTATAAATTATGAACGGAGTGACGTATGGGATATTACCTCGTAGGCTGACTTCGACTGAGTGAACCTCCTTTCTTTCCTGTACAACAAGAGCCGCGGTTCACCTTCCACTCACTTTCGGGCGGGCTTTCCATATTCGCACGCAAGCCGTTCAGCTGGCTGGGTTTCGCATACATTTTCCATCCCCCGGCAGGAAGTGCTTTTTTATGGTCTAGGCGCCGGTTCTGACTCCTTGTTTCGTCATTCCCGAGATGTATATTCGCTGATAATGCGTCTATCAAAATTGAATCTTATGGCCGGTGTATAAATTTTGTCAATCTTTGTGGGCGTGTTTTACTCGAGCGTCAAATCTTATCTTGGTTCTATATTTTTCAAACCTGAAAAGGGTCAGATGTGATAAGAAAATCGCAATTCTCTCCATATATACGCGCAGAATCGGGGGTGGACTCGCGATTATTTTTACGAGATATGACGGGCATAGTTTCAATCCGGTGAAACTCGAATAAGCGTTCTTTTGAATCAGTTTCTAATCCGATTGCCGGGAATTTAACGGACGATTTGCCGATTAGTTAAAGGCGATATCCCCTCATCCTGTCCGCATTTCTACGGGGAATCGTTGATATCGTACTAATAATAAATAGGTTACTCTGTTTCCGAGCCAAATCCATTTGGGTTGCACGGTCTTCCCTTGGGTGGAATAACGCGGGAGTAGATTGAGGTGGGTGGAAGGGTTTCGCGTCTTGCATGATTCGCATACCGAAAACGTCTAAAAGGATTGTGTCCGACAATTTCCATAAGGCTTATCTCCTATAGTCATGTACGGAGCCGGAGAGGAATATGTATAGAATGGATAACCGGGCATAGTGGTTCGCTGAAAAGAATTCCCTGAATGGCACGCTGTAAAAAATGTTATATTTATTCAACCGACGCAACGTGCTGCGGGTATACGCAACCCATCCATACCCCTATAGAATTAATGGAAATACGCGAGAATGGAAATCCTCCAAGTTTACTCCGTCTCAATGAGCGTGTCATCAATGCGACGTGAATTTATCTATCGATTTTATGGTTTTCTTTTTTTTCGTTTTTTTTTCGTTGTTTTCTTTTACTCATTCATATACCGTCACGATTTATGGTAGACGCAACTTCTTTATTTCGATGAGCTGCGATTTC
Source organism: Neodiprion pinetum (assembly GCF_021155775.2). Classification (NCBI taxonomy): domain Eukaryota; kingdom Metazoa; phylum Arthropoda; class Insecta; order Hymenoptera; family Diprionidae; genus Neodiprion; species Neodiprion pinetum. The sequence continues at coordinate 30,833,267 of NC_060235.2, forward strand.
AGCCATCCCGAACTGAGGGTCTGAATTTGATGACTCACTGTCTGCAATTGATACAAACCTGTATTATACGATGCGAGATTATTGAGCGTATAATTTTCGTCACAATTGTGTTCACACATTTGAAAGGTTAAATCGCTCCTCTTTATCCAGAAGCTTGTCAGTATCCGAGTTTTCCAAAGTATTGGTGTCGTAACGTTAAAGCCCATCTTCGCAGAGAGAATCTGTGAAACCTACTTTGGAAGATTAACGCCGTGACTGAGAATTTTTAATTACGAAGACTTACTCCATGACAGAAAGTACATCTTAATGATATAATTGAATGTCAAATTAATAACGTCCAACTTTGAAAGCTGATAAGTACTGAGAGCCCACTCAAATTGCGGGAATAATCTTTAATAAATATTCCTCGAGATGTTGGTAGATTTTCTTGCTATATCGTTGCCGTTTCATCCAAAAGCGAAAATGAGAAAAACAAACGACAGAAGAAAGGAACAAAACAAAGGATAAAACGGAGAAAAAAAATCTGGAATTATTGAGTCTACCCTCGGACAATGTTTAGAATACCGTAAAACCAGTGAAGCCGAAGAGGAAAATTCATGAATTATTGAAGAACGGGCCAGTCTTCGATTCCTCCGGATTCATACATCCGGACGCGGAAATGTAGCAGTTGAAACCACTGCCGCCCCGAGGTTTTCCCAGCTAAGTTAAACTCAACGTTGCCTATCTCTATTCCCACCCCCCCATATCATGACTTCTTGCTCCGAAACGACTTATGTATTTTTCAAACATTGCCTCCGGAATTGCGTTAGGCGAATCTGACCCCACAAATCGTTCAGTTCACATGCTAAGCATTGTAGCAGGTTTTCTCGGTCCCTGCAGTCAAACTCTGCAACATTGGCATGCTGCAAGACCAACACGAAAAATCAGCTAAGTGGGCCTGATACGTGGGACTTATTTTACTGAAAAACGCGATCATACCGCGTCGGAGTGAAGATTACGGAGCTAACGAAGGGATATTTTCATTGATCACTGTGATTGTTTTGCCTTGCACATTACTGCAAGCTTACGTTGAATTAGGCGTGGAAAAAATACGGAACCTGCGACAAATATCGGAAGAGTTGATGCCTCGCGTTTCCTCGGAGGATTCTTTCACTCCTTTCCAACAGAATTAAATCCACGTTTTAGCACCAGAAAAGTTTATGCACCAGAGAAGCCCGACGGCAAACACGTTTCAGTTTCCAGCGAGAATGTGTACTATTTCAGTTGCGGAAATTTATTTTAAGATGAATTGCACGAATGCATGAATCTGGGTTCAGGTTGTATAAACGTAGGTGTGTAGATTCGTGCAGAGCAAGATTGAGGGGTACAAAGAACACCGCTGTGTAGCGGAAACTATTCGGTTTTACTCTTGTATATTTCCCAGAGGCTCCGCGATGTATCACACAGCCATGGAAAGAGGCAATAGCGCCGTCGATAAGACGAATAAATCTATCAGAGTGATACATCGCGACAACCTGCCATAAAAATATAATATCTTTTGATTTGTTTCCTTTCCTCAACGAGGGAACATGTATTCCAATGAACCTCGTCACTCCATTCATCCCTCGCGGAAGGTTCACGCCGCGCCGTCGCGATTCTACGATATATCAACCGCTCGAAACTTGTTTTTCCTTTTTTCGCAGGTCAATTCGTCTCTGCAATCGACCGTGAGTTTTTTCTATTTTTAGATTAAGTCAAAACGTGACCACTCATCACCGGAAAAAGGATTAAAGCACGATATCTGTAGGTCGTCGAAAGTTTCTTATGAATTATATACAGGGTTGGAGAAGTATAAGTGGCCGGTTGCAGGAAGGAGAAAAGGAAGAGGAAGCGGAAGGTAAGGAGGAGAGAAAGGACGCTCGGTAAAACCGTCATACCGGTTACCATTGAGTGATTCTTCGGAGGTGAGATTGAAAAACATTGTTAATTTCCCTTGCAAATTTCAGATTCTCTCTTCGCCGAAGTTTTACACGCTCACCGGTCTGCGTTGCTCACTTATTAGCTGGCTTTTGTGCACAAAATTTCATCACTTTGGAACGTTGGTTTAATTCAACCATGGACTGTCACTTGAACCACACAATGAAACACCACTTTCAGTAGGTATAACAATTCTGTACGGTTGGCCACAAGGAGAGAAACAACACAGAAAATGCTTGGTTTTGTTTCTACCAGGAATTTAATGAACCACCCTCAAAGCAATCCGCGACATCACAGCTTCGTTTATCTCGAGTTTGCTAAATTAACCAACGAAAGGAATCAGACCAGGGTAACGGGGAACTCGTTGTTCCCTCACGACACGCGTACACATTTTCTTTTATACTTGGTGTTATTTTTTAACGTACAGTGGTATGTTGCCACGACTTTTATTTATGCACGCCGTTTAACTGTGTGCTCGGCGCTCTCGCTGCAAGCTCCACGTGTTCCGTTGGCCTTAGCTACAAATGCACCGCTAATTCGAAGCTAAGGTAAACCGAATTACGTACACATTGCGAATTAACTGCCGAGCCAATTGGTACCTGCTCTCTAAGCATGGATCTTGGAGTAAACTAACTCTGGGTTGGTGCTTTGAAGCTGCAATATCCTCGAAAGAATACGTAACCGTTGATTACCACCAAGAAATTGAAACATACATACGAATATATCGAATTCAATATGACTTTACCACATTCAATTTGCAGTCGGAGTCGTTTGGTCGGGTAATTTTTTCGGTTACCGATACGGCTCCCATCGAAAAAATATACATTAAAAACTGTTTCTTCTTGGAATATATTTTGAAAAAGCGTGCGCGACAGGGATGAAGTATTGAAAGATGAAATGTGATTGAGTAAAGGGATGAGTGTGTGTTCGGGGCACTAGATAGAGTTGTATAAATTAGATCGAGTATAAGCGAGCTTGCGAATAAGGGTGGACGGGCTTGAAAAAGATTTATGCAATTCGTTTTATCCATTTGATTCAGTTAGGAGCGGTGCAGCCTATAGGTCTCCGTACACTCCCTCCAATCCTTGGGACCCCAAAACGTTTTGAATATAATTTATGATTATAAGGTGTGGAGCGTTAACGTAAGAGAATATTAGCATATGTATGGCGGTACAGTGCAAGCGTTTACCGCACAATGGCGCCCGCCCGTTGTCATGCAGATTCCCCGCGCTAATATAAGGGCCATGTAGGCATTGGGGACCTTGAATGCTTTCACACCCGCTGTTAAATGCCGCGTTACTACCGATGCTAGGTTGTTGGTTGGGTCTGTTTTATCCGCACAACGCAACGTGGAGCGCACCAAGTGCCTTTCAACTTTGTTTCACAATGCACTCTCTCACCTTGTGCCTTGCTGTAAACGATTTTCGCCGCATCGACACCCCATGACGCGATCCCGGACGAGTCCAGGGCGAACTAAAGAGGCCAATTAACACTCTCCCATGTGTGGCCTCGTGCTCTCGATTCTCCCCTTGACTTCCCTGAGCTCTCACCAACATCTTTTTATTTTATTTTTTTTCATTCCAGCGTCGAGTAACACACGCGTTGTAATTTCGTCTCGACTGCGTATTATGATTGATTCCGAATCGCTTTTGACGAATCGTTGTAACCCCACTGTGGGAGTCTGATTCACAATATGCCGGGTGTCACTTTTATCGGCATAAAAACGCGGGTTCCGATTCACAGGTCGCAATACGGGGTCAAGATTGAATGTTGGGGCGATAGCGGCTTCGAACAGCGTGGACGGAGGACGTGACGGAGGACCGCTGATTTCTGCACAATTAATGTTCTCCCGTTCACCGTCTTGAGTGACTTAAGCGGTGGCTTGGGTATCACTGCACGCTTGTCACTCAACACGGTGTCTCGAATACAGAGAAATCTGACATAACACGTTATACGACCACGCGAAGGGACCCTTTTAAAAACTCATGCATCACACGCATGTATGCGTGACAAGTTGTTCGGAGAATGTTCTTGAGGGGTGAAAAATTATTGTGCAGGTACCGCGGAATCATTTCTTCGTCAATCATTTTAATGGAACTGTCTAGTTTTTTGCTTGTTTCTCGTTTTTTGTCATATTCTAATAGCGGAAGCCGCCGGTTTGTTGTTTCGTCCACGCTTCAGTTCTCAACCGACAGCCAGGAGAGGGGAAATTTTTTTAAAATTTAACACAATGCGTCGCCGTGAAGTCTGCCAGAGTAAATGAAAACGAAGCGTTGCTGCACAAGCGGCGCTTCTGTTGCGTGAAGTGGAGGCGTCTAGACGCATTTCCTATTCAGGGATGTGAATGACGGAAACTTTCCGCAATGGACGTAATTTCAAACGCTACTGCGCGGTAGTAACCCTTCTGGAAAATACTGGACTGCACGTGCAGTACGCGGAGAATATACAAACCTAGCTCTTTCCTATTTTCTCAATCTCCGCAATGCGTCGGAGGCCGAGAAAAAGGGACGAGCCAGGCTTCGCCCGAGGAATCCTTTCAATCCCAGAGCCGGCAGTCTCGTTACGTTTCTTACTCTGATGATTTCGAATACCCATTTAGAGTCATGAAGTCTTTCCGTCAACGTTAAATTACCACCCGTTCAACTTCCGACCAGGTTCAAGTACATTCAATTATCTGATAATTTAAATTTACTTTGTTATGAAATAGATGAAACGGCACTCGCCCTGACTTTCTGCAATTACATTAATTGTACAAACCAGCGTTTACGTATTCTGGCCGCTATCAGTTTTGAAGATTACGCAACGTTGTGTCCTATTCCGCGTATTCCGTAACAAGTATTTAGCTCTACGACCGCAATTCAATGTACGCAAATTCGCGCAGGATATGTTGTTAGTACTAAGAACTGTAGTCGAGGCGCTACTAAGAGTTCAGGAAAGCCGGAACACTCGAAAAGTTATTTTTCCCCATCTTCCGCTTCTGGTAGGCATTTCATTAATTCTCGGTGCTTTTCATCAGGTATTCTTCCATTACTGGATACCATAATCGTTTCAGCAATTATACCCTACCGGGACCGCGTATATGTTGTAACTGCGAGTGCTCGCTAATTCGAATTGTAATTTCGCTTTTGTACTTCCCATAGTAGTAATAATGAAGAGCGACGAACCGCCGCGTCGCGGTTAGGCAGCACTTATTTCGAGGGACTTTTCGGAATTCTGGATGTTAATGAGAGCCTGGTCAAAGTTAAGTGCTTCAAGCTGAATCCACATTTTGCCTCGATAGCGATTTAGATTACGTAAAAAAAATTAAACGCTTCACAAAAATTACCAACAATACGTAACGTGTCAGAAGTCGTTCAATTTAGTTGATTATAAGGAATATCATGATTAGTCGATTGGAAAACTAATCGATGTCGAGTGGTAAAACATAACTCTGCAATCTCTATAATTAGCCGAGGCTGTCGACGTTGAGCTTCTCTCACTTTATCGATTGAATAAGCGAATCAAATCGTCAGATCACCCAACACCATCATTTCAATAATTATACCACTATGTATCCTATTCCATTATCCCGTTCGTTTCCTGAATAAATCAACATTAAATTATTATCATACACAATTGTAATTCTCTTGCTTGTCTAGTCGATTTATTGTCTTTGCATTTTCAATTAAAGAAATTGCAAGTGCACGATAGGCGGAGTATTGGAATACTTATTCAAAACTCGCATTGTTACTACATAGCAAACAATGGGATTGGTAGAGCTTGTCTGAAGAATATGCCTGAAAACGCGATGGGTATGAGAAACCTTGCAGGTAAATGTTGACGAATGGGGTACAACCCTCAAAATTTTTGAAACGGACGGTTGGTTTCTGTAGAATTTCGTGCCGCTGCCGGTAGGCGTAAAGCACCAGCTTTTAAAGGGGTAATCGATAAATTCAGTAGACAGGAAAGGCATCACAAGAGAAGATAACACCGTCTGTCTGTCTGGCATGAAACTGTCAAATGAGCGGCGGTTCCCCTGCTCCTGTATCGTGAATGGATTCGTCCACGCGAATCAAGCCACGGTACAATGCTCCGTATTGCTGTTCTCTTGCGCTGAAATGCACTGCAAAACGCGATGGTCCTCTTTGATAATCTCAGATTAGCTTCGGGACTCAGCCGACAGGCCCGTTCACAAACGATTTTCAAACTCTCGTAATTTCAGTATTACCGAGTGGAAGACGGGCACGATTTGAAAAGCGCTCAATTTTACACTCCGCAATCCCAAAGTATATCCATGTCAGCCTCGTCATCCTGTAAAGTATAAATGCGAATGTTGAGTTAACAAGCTTTTCTAATGTATTTGAATTCCACGAGTACCTACCAGCTGGCTTCCTTGCGAAAGTTAATCTCTTTCTCGATTTCTGCCAGTGGAAAACTTCTACTTGAGGGTTGACCCCTTCAGATTTTTATTCCATTAAAAATGTGTAACCGTATACGTATAGAGATAAATGGTTATTACGGCGTCGCATGTCGCGTATACCAGTGTAGGTGACTATTTCCGCACACAGCTAATCGGTTGACCGTGTCACCTCTCCGCGGTCTTCTTAAGTGACCTCAATCCGGTTTAAGCCCGCGCCATAACCGTTACAGTCCTACCTGAAACATACTCTGAAATGGGAATCTCATTTTCATGGGTATCTTCTGATTGTGACGTTTTATACAATCCTGTAATCTCGAGCTCGGCAACTTTGCGGTTTCACGGTTTTATGCAATTGAAACTACATTACGGACCGTAGCAGCGACACACTCGAGATGCAAGTCGCTAGATGGTAAGAGGACAAAGATGAAACAGAAGATCCAAGCTCCCTGCAGCGTAAATCCCAACTTCGCCTCGCCGCTCGCAGCTGTAATTCGAAACTCATGTCGCGAACAATGTATATAACCATACCTAACAGCAAACCACAGCCGACATACTTGGGCACTCGTAGCTGATGTATCTTTTTCGCATGAAATCCAATCATCCAACTTTGCATTGTCCGCATCCCTCTGGAGTTTTTCACTATGGCAAAAATTCGTTTCGTTTCCATTAATTAAAGCTGCTTCGACTAAAACATGTTTGGCAGATTGAACCAGAATGGTCAGAAATTCATGATGAGAGAATGGGTGAGCCTGGTGCACAAGGAAAAAAAAATTGCTTGTGAATAAAAAAAAAAAAAAAAATAATATTAAAAAAAATCTTTAAATATGAAGTACAGAATAAACAGAAATATACAATATACAATATTTATATACATATGTATATATATATATATATATATATATATATATATATATATATATATATATATATATATATTTAGCAAATGAATAATGGATGAGGAGTGGAAAAGGGCAAGAAAGGCATAAAGAGAACCCGGGACGATATCTTATAGGTCTGTAAATACGCGCTGCAGGCACTTCCGTGTCCACCAAGGGGAAGAAACGAGATTCCTTGAACCAGGCAGGCAACAAATAAAGTAACAAACGCGATGAGATGCACCCTCCCTGGCTGCAGCCCTCGGATCGGTTGATTCCCCTTGAACCCCACCCTTCAACAGCCCCTCCGCTGCACTCGAGCCACGCGGAGCAGAACTAATGCGGTTTGCGGGAATGTAGCTAGTAGGTATCTGGCGTCGCGTCGGTAGTGACTGCGGATGACGTGTGCTGCAGGCTCCCTTTTTGTCTCCGTCTACATCTTTCTCTCCATCCCTTCATCCCCCGCCCGACCCCTTTGCTCTATCCCTCTCATTCTTTGTTTCTCACTGTTTCTCCGTTACTGATGCAATGGCATATATACGGTGGATCGGTATAGAGGAATAAGTAGTTTCGGTTGATTCATTCATAAAATAATAACGAGGGTCGTTGCGAAAAGTTGCTTTTCCTTATTTTCTTCCTTTCTTTTTTTTCGCACAATGAGATTTGCGAGAGCCATCTTTGCCTTGCAGGCGGCTATATTGCGGCATTATTGTTTAGTTTTTCAACTCAATTTGCGTACATCGCGACGTGACAAGCCTAGAGCAGCTTCATTGGAAAGTTTCGTCCGAAAAGTGTACTTGCATGTATTTTTTCTATTTTAAAAAATCTGACCGATAATAAATGAATTTTTTAGAAAAAAATTCATATTCAACCTCATTGTAATTATTCGTCCGGAGAGCTTTACTTTTCTAGACTAATAATTAGTAAATCGCTTCACTCGGTAATAATAATTGATGTTAGGTTCTAGGCCGGTTCTTGTCTGTGAAAAGCAAACCGAGGTTAGTTTATGAAATTCCATATCACCGCAGCCTCGGGGGTTGGGATTTAACGGTCGCTTTTCCTCGAAGCATCTAACTTTTTCCTTCCTCTTTTTGTTTTCTGCTGAAGCGCTTTGTCCACATTTTGTTACGACTCTTGGGCTCGTCGTTGAGGGTTTGCGTTGAAACTGAACTGACGGACTTTGACTCGAGCCGAGGCAAAAAGGCCAGGGACGCGATGTCGGGGAGTCGCAATGGACCAATGGAATTTCAGCATTGCAGCGAGCGACAGTCCGCGGGCTACTTACCTTGAGATAAAGAGGACTTGGTGCGCGGTGACGTGAAAAAAACGGACGCTCGCCCTGCCATCCCTTCCCCGTCCTATCCGCGCCCGCAAAACACATAAACTTGGGAAACACGAGGCAAGAAACTTAATTCACTGGAAAATACTCGACGTGTCGAGGTGTACCAACCTTGGCCCACCCGCACCACCTACAGTAAGGATCCACCTCGCTCTGAATTCATTCTGCTTGTTAGAAAGTTTACATCCTTATCGACGACTGGAAGATAAATTCTAAGACAGATAATGGCTTGCAGTCTAGGAATAGAAATTCCGTAACGTTTAGTATCGTCCGGACACATTTACGATTTGATCATTCTGATACAAATATATACAGGAATAAATATTCAACATAATAACAACATATCCGGCAGGCATATCAATAATGGAAAATTATCTTATATTGAATCGATGTTTTCAATCCCGAGCAGTAACCGGTCTATTCAACTGAATTCCGTTTATATGATACAATGATCCACCTATAATGATTTTCAACGTCAATACCTCAGATTTTAACGGACTGGAATCATGAAACATATGCTTTCTCGGGTGAAAATTTTTCAGGTAAAAACAGTAATTTGCTTTATTGGTATTTAAACAGCATGGCCAAGAAATCTCTCTACCAGTCCAAAGCCATTAATGGGTGGCTTGAAATTGTCGTCCATAATTGTAGTTCATTCTCATTACCGTTCTTTTTATAACCCCGTTTCATACCACCTGCGAAAAGCTGCGCGTTCACCCGCATAAAAAGTGGTCTGCGTACTGTGGTAAAAAAGAGAACACAATTCGCTGGGTCAGAGGTGAGATCCCGAAACTGATAATTTACGCATTCTCGGCAAAAAGACTGGCCGTCAAGAGCCGCGGTGGCGGATACACAGAGAGGTCGCAAAACACTTAATTTATTGGTCGCCACTTGAGACTGTACTGTCTGGGGTTTCCGCATCCGTTTCTCTCCGTCGTTCTAATCAAGACTCGAAAAGTTCTTGCGAAGTGGCTGCAGGGTTCGTGCGGTAAGAAGCTCGCATCTTCTTGCCGAAGTGGCACTTGCAAAACTTACAGTGCGCAGGTGAACGCGACAGAAGCTGTCCGCTTTCTCAAACTCATGACCTCAAGGATTCTGCGTCGGGTGGCGTGTGAAAAAATTTGCTGTGCCACGAGAATCCTTCTGGTACAAGATATGACGGGCTAGCAATATTTTTTTGTAAAACCGGAGTGTACGTGATCAGAGTACTTATTTTTTCCACTTCATGAGCGTCGCGGCTCAGTTCCACCAGAGACATATTTATTTGTCGACATTTCGTTAATTACGTATGCGAGATGTGATCAGTGATGAACAGCTGCTTCTATTGTCAATAAATGAGGCCATCCTGCAATAATTGGAAGAAAAAAATTCATCGGCCGCGATTCTATGATTCGACGGAATAATTTGACACTGTAAAATTATTTCGTCGGACCAAGGAATCAAGTAATTCATCGTTGGTTAAAGAAATATTTTTTTCAGTTGCTAGCTAGGACTTGTAAAACCTTTCAACTATTGGTTGGAGTATTTAATGTGTCTGGAAAGGTCGCCTCCAATTGCCGCATCGACGTCGATCTCTTTCGTGTCATAGTGAACTCATATGCCTTCTGAATTTCCTTCCGTACTTATTGTCGTATTTTGTGATTTTTTAAAAATTTTGCCCGAGTCCAGTTTCCATTCTGCCGGTGTCTGAAATTACGTGCATATAAGATGCACGAATTTTCAAGTGCCCAAATTTGCAGTTCTCCGCTGTCAAACAAGATGCCACGCACCGTCGCGACTTCGCACGCTTCCCGATCGAGATCAGTCCCGTTATTGGCGAGACAATCGATGTCATTGACGACAGGCTTCGTGGAACCAGTGCACTTGAAATCAGTCCCGCATCCCGTAAGCGTGAGCCTGATTTGATGCAATTTAGTTGGCATTTTCTGAAGGGATAAAGAGACAGTGACGTAATTATTTATTATAGCTGGGCACTTTGCTTCGGAAGTCGGCAATTTTCGAGGACCGAGCTTACCTCGTCGTAACCCACGTCTGCGACGACGTGTATCTTGGTACCGTTGGGCTCTAGGGAAATGTCTGTGACACTCCACTCGTCCTTCGAGCAGCCGTCAAAAGACGATTTCTTCACGAGCTACAACAGAATGAGTTTTACGGCGGAGTTGAAAGCCTCCCTTGGAAAACTTCCCTTGCGACCAAGGTGTACGTTGCAGAAATGAAAATTCGAGATCTAAGGACTTCGCTCGCAACGTTGAACGTGCATTTTGCCGAACAACCATCACGGCCATAATGACAATGAAATAAAGAGCAATGTTTAACTCTTCGGATCGAACTTACCGGCGTCCCGTTTACAGCCAAAAATCCGCTTACTACGAGAATCCAGCAAAGAATCATTTCCAGAGTGTCTCCTGCGAATTCGACGGAACGGTTTTAGGGCACCGAACTCACCAAGGCAGGCTTATCCGCTGTTACAAGCTTCTCGTTTCGCTGGCAATTCGACATTGTCGGCGTTTCAGCTCATACTGCAGTGACCTTCCGACAAGAGAAACCGATCATCGTTGAGTAGGTGGAACGGTAGTGTTGTTCAGTAATTAGTATGAACAATAAAATCACCTTGAGCTTTGTTGTGGCGGCATTCTGACCGATCGCCGTAATGTGCTCCCTCGTTATAGATTATATCGATTGCCATGGCCCTCGTCGAATAACAAATCGACCAGAGGATCGGGACTTCGTGCGTGTGTAACGGAATTTGGCCATAGCCTCGGGTCGAGTTTGTTCCGCACGTCTCGTAAAGGTCTTTCGTTAACCCGGTGCATGCCGAGTCATAAATTTTCCTTTCCAGTTCAGCCTCACTGGTCAACAAAATTTTTTTACAAGTAAGGTGCTTACTAATTTTGAAATACCTGTATACGCTGATTATGAAACCATATTTATTTCCATTCACTCGGATCTAGTTTTTGTGTTACAGCTACTATCGGTAAAATTAAATATTTATCGTTTTGACGTATCTTTTTTGATTCAGGGTGTTTTGTTATTCACAATGAATACCAGGTAGACGGTTACAATAAATAACAAAAACCTTGAATTAACAAAGGTAAGTCGAAACTATGGACATTTAATTTTACTGGTGGTAGCTGTAACACAAAAACGTAACCTGATCGAATCAACATACAACATGCAAGATTTTAATTTTTTAACAAAGCATTCACGAGAAAAAGTTGAGGACAATCGTTTCGGGCTATTCATTCGAAAATTGGGTTTTCGTGTTTTTAAGAGTAGTAAAAATCAAAGCCATGGTCGAAAAAATCTGATACTCGGCGGATTAAAATGTTTTTTTTCCTATACACTCCACACCATGTTTAAAAATAAAAAGAAAGCCGACTATGAGGGTCAGACGTAGGTGGGTTTGAATTGGAATGCCTCATATACAAGTCCCTTTGTCGTAGTTATCGATTCTTCATCCCGGATTTCGCGGACATCAAGCTATAACGGTACAGTGATTTATCATAGGATTCTGCTTGCAGCTCAAAATTAGTAATGCTTTAACCATTCCTTCAGCCACCCCAAATCACTTGAAATTATATGATAATGGTTCGAGTCACGTAACCACTTCGCGAAATAAATTTTTTCATACCGAATGGATGGTTTTATTAAGTAGCGTACAAGTGAAGTCACATTAACCTTAATATAATAACTATAATAATTGTCTTTTTTTTGATTGTAATTACTAAAACGTCGTATAGGTATATGGACTGATATTTCAGTATACTGATCACCGAACCGTCTTTTCAAGTTTCTTCTCAATTCATCTCATGAATACCGGGTCAGGTATAACCAGGGCTTTTTGAAGATTCATTTACTTTCGTGTAAGCACCTCTAAGGAAATTTGAGCAACGTTGGAATTCATCCACCCCTCGGAAAAGTGCTTTTCAAGCCCTACTTGACATTTGGTTGATGGATGACGTCGGATGGTAAAATAATCTTATATCTCACGACACATTGGAGTGTTATATCGACGATATATGTACCGTACAGCGTTGGGAAATTTTATTTTCAGTTCGTAGAAATTAATATCAGCGACAACATTTGTAATTTCATAGTCAGAATTTTTCGTGATTGCAAATACGGTAAGTTTCATCAATCCTTAATGACCACTGCCAAATCCCACGTGCGTCTGTGAGTATTTGATTAGGAATACCTTTCATTGGAATCGGTTTTATCGCAGTTATAAGGCTAATTTATTTGCGAGTCAACAAGCAGCTCGCTTATTAAGTTTGTTAGTTACATCAATTAAAATAACGATTGGAAAGATGGATATGAATCATCAAGCTAATTACAGTGCGCGATTTCCGACGATAAATCCTAAAATCCCGTATCGACTCCTTCCTAAAGGAAAAAATTCACTCAAAGGTTCGATGTTCGATTAGAAATCAATTCACCCTTCCAAAACTCACAATGAATTAAATCGTACAATTATATCTCCACGGGTCAAATGAGTTTTTCGTGAGACTTACAATGTCCACGGACCGAAGGTTGAATCGGCTTAAGATGGTCTTGAGATTCAGAGCGAAAGTGTCAAAGTGGAAAAGCAGGGGACGCCGCCACGTCCATCCTTCACCCTTCTCACTCGTGAAGTCTGCAATGACGTCGGTCAGAACGCGAGTTAAATGACGAGGGAGGACAAGGCGTCCCAAGTCAGCCTCTTGAACGATGACCCCGAATTGTCACCGAGAGGAATTATCGGCGTCTTCTTTGTCACCTAGCAATTCTAGAGTGCAATTCCTCGACTCGGACTCACCGCGAACAGCCGCTGCTTCGTTCTCGCCATTTCAAAATCAGTATTCCGACGGCAGGCAGTTCGGAAAGAGGTGAACACACAGGACGAGGCGAGGCACCGGACATTCCTTACATGACGAGGTGGCCGGCAAACCGGCCCTACGTGCCCAGGCTCCCTTATACCGGACGGTTAACCCCGATTTGACATCACCTTGCAGAATCGGAGCGTCCATCTTGAGAGCGTAAGCAGCCCCGGAAATTTAAAATTTTCACGTGGAACAAGAATCCGCGATTTTTCACGACAGTGAAGAAGTAAGATCGAAAAGTTTATCAGATTCTTTTCCGGGATGCTTCTGTAGTCAGCCGTCTCGTTATGAGGAATAGGGGGAGGGGAGGAGCAGGAGGATGAGCCGTGAATTAGATCGTGAAAACGGTATGCAGCGGAAGGTAGCTCCCGTATGCATGGAGATCCTTCGAGTCATAGCTGTAATATTGGAAGAAGAAAAGCAAAAAGGCAAAGACGAGAAAAACTTTCCTCGCAGGGTGGAGATTCGAAGGGGCGCGGAAGCAACGAAGAGGGACCGGATCGAACCAGGGTAGTGAAGGCATTCGCTTTGAGCGCTCTTTTAAAAGAAGTTGAAAGCGATGATACCGAAGGATATTTCAGGCACGTTTTCCCACTCTTATACTACCATGCCGACTGACACGCGCGAAAACCCATCACCGTTACAACACTTACGCGAGCATGGATATCCGACGCCTTTGAAGAGTCGATGTCTTGCCCCAGCTCCTCTCACGGGAGCCCGCCGAACGTGCCTCTACTAATTTACTTCCAGCGTTTTCCCCGTTCCGCCCCCGATCCGGCACTGCGTCGTCGGCATGAAATACCTACTCGCTTATTCCCTTTCTACGCGTGCACGCTGCTCCGTCCAGCTTTTCGACCGAGCGACGCTCACGATGGCGTAAATTTCAACCACCCGTCCATCCCTTGCACCCCACCATTTCCTTCCGTTCGGAGCTCCTCGTCATCCTTTCTCAGAGCTCATGAAATTCCCCTTGAACACCAAGAGGAGCAATAATTACCAGGATTTCTGCCATGCCTGGTAATTGCGTTTAGTTTCGGGTCGGTTAAGATCGCGGCAGGAAGTACAGTGGATCGGATCGTCGGTGGTCCCTCCCGTCGCGAAGCCGCGGGAAAGACGGCAGGGTGTCCTGCAGGAACGTTTCACGTGCGACGTTCTCCCGACCCGGTGGGGTGACACACTTCCCGACCCCTCGCCGCGGGGCTAACGAGTCAAGCTGGGCTCGATCTGGAACTTGAAACCGACCGTATATAAAAATGCTTTTTTCGATTTTTTCTCCAGCGTTGATCACTCGAGGTTGACGGGGAATACCTACCTATATATAGTACAATATTGCGTCGTGCGCAGGCGACGGCGACACACCGCAAGGTAGAATCTGACAGGCTCCGCGGGAACTTGAATGGAATTTTTTTATTTGTCAAGACACGATATCATTCGAAACTAAGCCCTGTATCGCAAAGTTTTACCCTCGGAGAGATGAGAGTCAGGCAATCGGTGAGAGCTGATTACATTTGCGATTTTACATATTGTTATATGCACGCCTGCAGGGAAAACAATTTTTTGTTGGTAAATTTTCACCACGTCCAGGGTTTTCGAGTCCGTCTATGCTTGTGTATGGAAGTATAACGCGCACCTACGTAACCGTATGCATTTGCAGGAGGATGATGACGTCGCTTGCGGCTGGAATAGAATGCATACCAAGCAACCGAGTTGGGTCTGCGAGGACCCTGGAGAATTTCTGGCTAAATGAAAGTTCTCGTACCTACCTATACCTTACCTACCTACCTACCCACCTACCACCCAAGTTTAAAAAACTTTAAATTAGCAAAGAGATGAGATCTCGTTCTGGTCCGCGTGAATACTGAATGAATAATCAAGCGACATGTATATTATACCGATTTAATAATTCACTCTCAACTTTTTCACTCGCATCATCCAATTCGGTAATTGACAATTTTTGTTACACAAATACGTCCGAATTTTATCCTTGCACACCGCAATTTGTTTCCTCTTTTAAAAAATGTCGGGAGATAAAAATTATTTCCAAATTTACCCCGAAGCGTAATCAGACTGTACTTCTCGAAATAAAAATGGAAAAAAATTATTTCGATTGATCATAGCCGAGGGGTTGAGATCCATCCGTTGTAATCACCAGAATTCACCCCCCTCTGTGATAGCCCCAGGCACGGTCAAGTCCTCCGTGACCACTGCTTTGATCTCGTAGTAAAGCCGCCAACTGTCGTTTGTAGTTTCGCCTAATAATTGGAGTGCTGGAAGCGCAATATCGGCCCGCTTAAATTACGCCCGCAATTGTGACCAAAATTGATAAATTCGATCGGCTCGAAAATTTTTCATACATTCCAGAACTCGCTCGAAGTCGACGATCGGCAGCTGAACCAGCTTCACTGTGCAGCTTAAATTTTCGGTGGCAAGTAAATTCTCGGACGGCACGACGAGCCGGGATATGAGAATTTGGTTCACTTCATAATTCACGCGGCACAGCAGTGAGAGATAAATTTCAAAACGTGTAACTTTATTTCTGGACTTCGTTGTTTGGGGCACGGACGGATATGGACGACAAGTGTGCGCCCACAACGGATTATTTCGATCACGGGGCGTTTGAGAAGTCTTAATCTAGCGTTTAGAGAATAGCGCACATATAGTCCAGACGAATAAGCTATAAAATCGACTGACTTCTATTCAGGAATAACGTAGGTTAGCCGATTTTTTTATAGGTTCATCACAGACGGGCGAACATACTTTCACTTACCCCTCAAAAAGTTAGGTCCGGATTTGTCCGCAACGAATTAAAATTGTTGAGAAAAAAATAGCATAGTTCCAAAAAAAAAAAAAAAGTTGTACGATAATTATTAACCTCGAGCCTCGAGCCCCCCACCACGCCGCCCGGCTTCATTCCTCCGACTAACGCCGCTCGACGAACGTTGAGCAATTTTTTTTTACCAGATACAATGCACCTGGACAACTGAAAAAATTCACGGTGATGCCTTGGGGTGTTGAGAGATTGCTGATATTTTTTTCCCCCTAAATAATAATTTCAACAACAATAAACTAAATAACACTTAAACACCGTTATCTCCGGTTCTAATCAAGATATTCATGTTTTTTTTTATTTTAAATTACTTGTAAAATGGAGGGAAAGTACAATCCATCATAATATTTACAATCATATTAATATTCTCTGACATATCTCTATTTGTTTAAAAGCAAAAAATTTCAAGTCGCACAAAAATTGTAATTTTCGAGTATAAGAATTTATTTTTTTTCATTTATGGAAAGTACTAGTAACGAACTGACTCCACGATTTTTTGGCAACTATATAACACAGCCAGAAAAGCCTTGCACGATAATTTTGAAGACACTTCATATTACCTGTACCATGAGTTTCAAAGCCACACGTCGTTTATTCATCAATTTATAACAAGAAATGTAAATTTGTTTTTTTCCACGGCATTTTGCATTTTGCAACTAAACAAATAGAGGAAATTGATCTCACGATAGCTTGTTTTATCGAGAATGATGAGACGAACAACTTTTGTTTCAACAGTTTTCGTGTATGACCCACAACAAAGACGTTGTTTAACAAAATGTGGGGTCTCAAAAGTTTAAACAATCGTTGCGGACAAATCCGGACCTAACTTTTTGGGGGGTGAGTGAAAATATGTTCGTCCGTCTGTGATGAACCTATAAAAAAATCGGCTAACCTACGTTATTCCTGAATAGAACTTTATTTTATTCTCCTGGACTAATAGAAGCTCAGGGGCGTTTGGTACCGAGAAGAAAGCTGGCGAGGGGCCCAGAGGGATAAGGATTGCACCGACTCGAGGATCCCTCGATGCGGGTGTCAGGGAACGTTCGCGGCACATGGCAATCCATCATCCGTGAGCTCGCCATTCATCCGAAGACGAACAAGATAGATAGTCGTATAGCTCCGTGACCCCTATGATCCGGAGAGGGGGGGGGGGGCATCTTGTACGTCGGCGTTTCCCGAATGTTTTTACACCACGTCACCACGTGTCCCTGGGAGACCTTCGCGACTAGGACTCGTGTTATGCTCGCATTATGCAGTGATCTTCGCGGGAAAATATGGGGATCCTGCAGTTGCATCGAATTATGCGTGCGGATCGGTGACTCATCGATTCCGGGCACGCTGTAATAATTATCGCAAAAAACTTTGGAGGGGACTCTGTTTGATTAACAGTTTCCTAGTTTCTCTTGTGATAATCGCAAGTTGCATTTCGAAGAGAAACTACGATTATATTGGGTATCGTTGGAATTTTTTATTTTTTTTTGGAAGGACGTGGGAATAAATTAATCGTGCAACAAGTTCGTCATTCGAATTGCCATATTTGGCTAACGCAAATTGTAACTTTAAAATAAATTTTCTGTCTCATAATTACGATGCGTTTGGATTTGTCGAGAAAGAAAGAGAGCGAGAAGAGGAAAGAAGAGGTGGAAGAAGAATTCGTTTCAAAGTAAAAAAATGTCGCGTTACCCGAAATTAAGAATTTCTCTGTGCACAGTTATAATAACCGTTTAGTCACGTTATCAGAAGATGGATCTTTTCATATTGCATAGGGTGAGATACCCCGCGGCTACTTACTAGGATTGAGTCCTTCTACAGCATCACACGGTCGAGATAATCTTTGGTAACATGTTTTTCTCATACGTGATCCTTACAGTGATGCTAACTTCCTTCTTCACAAGGTTTCAAGCATAACAGAGACTATCGAAATCGTTTTTTTTTTTTTTTTGTCGAAAAATGAGCCGAGCAGGCGAGTTCCGCAAGTGTCGGAGCGCGAATGCCGGCATAGTTTTATGAATATAATATCGCTGTTACCGGCAATCAAGCGTAGCCCACGGTGTGCAGTGTACCGTTCACATTCTGTAGAGTTTGAAAGCAAGTATATAACATCGTTAGTAAGTTTCGAACGACTGTATAACCGGGTTAAAATCTCTAGAAATTCAGGTAAAACCTCCCTTTAAACTCATTGAAAGTTAATTGCATTCCCTGACAGGTTCAGCGGCGGGTGAAGGTGGAGGTGGAGGTGGAGGTGGAGGTGGGTAATGCTCGCGTGTAAATATTGGCTCGTTTATATGCACCTAGATGCGCGTATGCGCGCGTATAAACGACGGTGTGTACATGCACGTGTGCCAACGGTAATATCGATATATTCATGAATGGATGTTCACCTCGGGGTGCGTGCAGAGTTCCGCCCTCCGCCTAGCATGTTTGTCGATAAACGAAGTAGTAATTTAATTACCGATGCACGGTCTGCGACCTGGCCGACACGCGCGTCAATACAACGTAACGATTCGAGGTGTGTAAGTAAAGGTTAATTCACTCGGAATCGGTACCCGGGCGATATCTTGGTGCTTCGAATGGCAAAATTCACCGAAATTAGGCACAGCGTTTCGGAAGCAACACAGAAAGTGGATTTAGCTGACGATAAGGGCTGCGGCGTAAGGGCGTATTCGGTGTGATACGCGCCCTCGTTAAAGCCAATTACTCATTTAATCCAATCCCACCGGCGTTGTTACGGAGCATTCATTGCAACGTGGCTCATAATGGCAGAAATTTTCATTATTCAGGGTTTTTACCCTCGCATATGTTATAGGTGAAGTCGCGGCACTGGGGACCCGGCTGTCGATCGATTTTACGTTGATATAGAGTCGATGGGAATCGGATGTAGATTTAATCAGAAGCTGTTTTATTGTAATTGATTCACTAATTACCCCGGCAGTATCATCTGCTGATGAAAAGCTGCAAAATATTATCACACTCTGGGCTATTATTTCAGCCATAAAATGACGTACCTACAATTAAACCACGCGAATATTCTCACCGAGTTATCCACACAAGCTACTACGCTCCGCTGAACGAGCTCGTGAACGATAACAGCCAAGCCCTCCGTACGAATGGTGTGAATATAATTTGAAATTACTCGAAACCGCATAATTTATTTTCATTTTTGACGCGTGATCGCGTCGAAGCGAAGAGAGACGAATACCGTTCTGATTTTTCGGTTGGATCAGTCGCTGCGGGCGCAAAAAGGCTGTGCTTTTTGCATTTTTGTTTCGCAATTAGTTGGTATTATTAAACAACCAACTTTATTTCCATATTCCGGCGCCGAGCGTGTCATCAAATCGTCGTGCCGACGAGACGAGAAGAGACGGTAAGCTCACGGTCGAAACGAATTATAACAGAGTTGTGCAGGCGAATAATTTTGCATTGGATAGGCTAATTTAGGACGTCGGATAAATTGCAGATTGTCCTGCTCGTAGCAGCAGCAGCAAGTCTGCCTGTCTCTCGGCGCGATCCGTCGCGGCGTCAATTGAGTTGATTAAAAACCGAGTCTTTGTTCGTTTCGCAGACTTCGTTTCAAATTAATAGCATCCCTCTCACATCCCGGGACATTGATTGTGCCTCATTTTTTCGCCCATTATACATGTATATCTATCGACGGATTATT
This sequence comes from Neodiprion pinetum, assembly GCF_021155775.2. Taxonomy (NCBI): domain Eukaryota; kingdom Metazoa; phylum Arthropoda; class Insecta; order Hymenoptera; family Diprionidae; genus Neodiprion; species Neodiprion pinetum. Next base: position 30,853,183 of record NC_060235.2, read on the forward strand.
TTGGGCTCGCGGAAAAACTTTTAAACTCTGGAATACGGCTTTGGAAAAATTTTCCTTTCACAAAAATTCATGGAGTCTGCGTGTATACTTGTTCAATACGAATACAATCCGGTGTTTGTTGAAAGGCCGGGAAATGATACATGCAAGTACGTTTTAACTAAAAAATACGAACAGCTAATTGCAGTGAGTGAATGAAATTAGAATTATACTTTGCACCGGGATGCCATTTGAAGTTCCCCTCAAACAGAGAAGGTCACTTTGTGTAACTTAAAATTTTAATATATATTCATACTGATTGTGAGAGTGACTAAACTTTATTCAGGATTTCCATTTCATTCACCTCCCTTTTATTCTAAATTTCATAAAACTGTGTTGCACAAATTGTTTTTTCTTCTTCTCTATCTTCAGGATAAATATCTTGCTGTTCGGTTTAAAGTACTTTGCGCAGGTTATTTAAGCTTCACCGCCCTACAACGCGTTCCGCTTCCAGTGTTTGCCGGAGATGAGTGATTGCAATTTGTAAGTAAATATTGTCAGGACTTATGACACGCATGTATACATCTGCAAGTTATATGAACTTCTCGCCCTAAGTGCATTGAGCAAAAAAAATTCTCGTCTGTCACGTTGTCGTGGCTTCGGTATTCTAGCATTGATTACAAAAAAATTACTGGAGAACCAAAACTACGGAGCGCTTGTCCTAGAGCTCGAGATTTACCAGGTGGAGGACATGGACAGCCAGAACTACGGTGAATTAGTCCTGCAGGTCAAAAGTCACCAGGTCAAGGACCTGGAGCACAAAAACTACGGAGCGCTTGTCTTGGAAGTTGAGTTTCACGAGGTAATGGACCTGGAGCGCAGGAACCACGGAGCGCAAGTCCTGTAGGTCGAGTTTCACCAGGTAGCGGACCTGGAGCGCAGTAACCACGAAGTGCTTGACCTGGAAGTCGAGTTTCACCAAGTAGCGGACCTGGAGCGCAGGAACCATGGAGCGCTTGTCCTGGAAGTCGGCTTTCACCAGGTCAAAGACCTGGACAGCCAGAACTACGGAGCGCTTGTCCTAGAGGTCGAGTTTCACCGGGTGGAAGGCCTGGAGCGCCAGAACTACGTAAAATTAGTCCTGAAGGTCAAAAGTCACAAGGTAGCATACCTGGAGCGTAGAATCTACGGAGCGCTTCTTCTGGAACTCGAATTGCACCAGGAAGCGGACCCGAAGCGCAGGATCCAGGAGGTAGAGAACCCGGTACTCGAAATTTGCGGAGCGCGATTCTCATCCGTCCGCTCTACTGCGTGGTTGTTTCCAGACTGAGGAATTTGGCTAGCTGATTTTCGTCTATATAGATCGATGACGTCAAGAGAAAAAAAAATTTGGGTGACGTCACTTTCCGAACATCCGAACAACCGGAATATCCAAACTTTGGTTTCGACTTTAATACTATGTATGACGATGTATGATTGTCAGGTGTTATGGCAAGCATCTAATACATGTGTAAGTTATATGAACTGCTCACCCTGAGTGCATTAAGCGAAAAGAATTCTCGTCTGTCACGTCGTCGTGGCTTCGGTATTCTAGCATTGACTATAAAAAAAAAAAAACATAATTGTTTCAAGTGTTAATATTTTAATAAACTCGACGCTTAGCTGCATTAACAAAACGGCCGTGCAGTATTTCGGTTGTTCGGTTTCGATAAATTAGAACCGTTTTAAATTTCAGGAGACGAATGTTTGTCAAAAAATTATCAAAATGCAGTTCACTGCGTGTACTTCATTTTAAAATATGATTTTAGCTGTATTCGAAGTCAGGTAATAGACCGAGAAAGTAAATATTTTACAAACTTTGATCTGACGCAAGGTAGATACATATTGAAGTTACTCATTTTCAAAGGCCAAAAGACAAATCGAATTACTGATTAAATTGGGAAAGAGATCGACCTTGGAGACATATTTTAGTTAGATGAAAATTTTTCATAGATTACAGCACATATTACATTAATATTCAAATAGCTCTGTAATTAATTGTTTCACTATAAGGGCTGCAATTGAGTATTTTTTTGACGAACAGCTATGAAATGATTGAAAAATAATGACCCTTAAAAAATCGACGGAGTTTCACGCAACTCTAAAGCAAATCAATTAATTATTCGTCAATTTTTTCTCTACATCGACGGTATTTTCTACATAAAAAAAAAAAACAACTGAGAATGATGAAATCTGCGATATAATACCAACACCAGTGGAATACTTACGGACCGGCGCGATGTTATTATTCTACGCATCCGAATGAAATATTCGCAATAATAATCTCTTTTGTTCGAAAACACGGAACACGAGGCGGGGTCACGCTTGGGCAAACACCGAAGTTTAAATCGAACAGCCGTGGTGGAAGAGGGCGACACAGGCTGATATGTCGTAGTCTAAATCGTGAAAGCACAATGGAACGGCGGATAGAGAGATGGGTACCATATTCAGTCGGAACAAGTTAATCGGCGTGCTGAATAAAAGACCCGGACAGGAGGGAGGGGGTTGATTATTTAACAGCACGATCGACGGCCCTTTGTGTTGCTGCGTGCGCCCCGTCGACTCAATTGATAGGCGATTCTAGAGATTCGATGCTCTCTCACCAACGCCGATCGTTCGGGGTCGACGCTATCTGCTCGTCAACCATTCTGTGGCTCATTGTTAGTTTTTACGTTAACTGCCGAGCTTCGCTTCGGCATTTAAACCTTTTTTTTACCGCCCTATCTCTTCTACTTGTTACTCGTCGCGGTTGGAGTTGATGGGGATTCGTGATGAATGCCGGAAATACGATAGATCGGGGAACGTCTGTCAATTATACGTGTTTCAGATTTAGTTTTACTTCGGGAATGGTTACTGCTTACAGGAAAATTCACAATGGAGAAGCGGGCTGAAATTTTGGTGGACGACGATGCAGAATTGCCTGATCCGGGCTTATATTTTACAGAATTTCTAAAATGCGTACAGTTGAAGTACGGAAAAAGCTAAAATAAAGAATCGTCTGCACGAATATGAATGCAATAACCCAACGCGTAAGAATGGTCTGAATCCCAACGATTTCATGTTTTCATTTTCTACACTTAAGATTTTTACATCTTAACGTTCTAAAACAAATTCAATCGTCTCCAAAAATTTGATGTTTCACCTCTTGATTTGATGTGTGGCCGTTCTATTTCTCGTTCCCCACCCATCTCAATCATTCGCAAAGTTACAGATAAAATATTCAATCCCGAAATCAATTTCCGGTTGTTTCCACCAGATATCTTTCTGACTGTTTACTTTTCGATTCTTGCGACATCATAAAATGGCTCTTACCTCTCTAACTGATGAGACCCACTCTGCATTCAGACTTCAGGAAGCTTGACAAGCTTCCTCGACGAGCTGATAATTAGTGGATAGAAGTGGTTCTCAACCGCACACCGCTGGTGGTACCAGATCAGCAAATGCACCTCTCTTGACCCTCTCGGAACTTCGTCTACCCATCCTATTGTGTTCCTCGCAGTTAAACGGCGATGGTAAGGCTGTATCTTTAGTCACGTTCGGTTGATGTTAGATGGAGAAATCGAAGACGTGGAAATACGTCAGAAAGAAATAATCACTTGACAATATTTACCGAGATTCGTTTGGTCTACAAGTACACAAAGCCAATTGCGACCGCCTACTCTTAATTAGACTTCCTAAATCACCCCATCTAGATCCTCCTTTTCTTGGTGGATCGAAAACGTGAAACTTGGTTTATATTCGACTGATTTATTCTACCAGCGAAGAAACAAGGAGGATTCGTATTCTCAATTATTCAACAGACCCTCCTGATGTTTACGAACGTCCTATGACTTAATTAACCAATTTCCTTTGTTATTGCTAAGCCCGAGAGTTCGGATCGGATCAGTTATCCGGTGCTAATTGATACATCTCGCAGTCAAATTTACAGTGTAAATACGAAAATCTTGGGGAACCAATTACTCGGTATGTATGACCGGAACGAAACCTTACGTTCAATTGTTGCGTTACCGACTGAAAAGTTTCAGCCAAGAGTTACTCGCCCGAAAATTGCACCCTGAAGGCTAGTTATACAACGATTTTAGTTCAAAGATGGAGGAGGGCCGGATGAATTTATTTTCGATCCAATTCCGAAGGAACCGATAGCCTTTCTCTGCCCGCAGCATCCGTCGGCGGTTCAGGCTGGACTTTAGAGCGAGTTATCGCTGTCGGATCGAATTGCATATATCTAAAAACCACGCAACGTTGGGGGTGTTTCAGTACGAAAGGTACGTCCAACCTCACCACCCTGGCATCGTCGTTCTCCAATCAGTACTAACTCCAGTCGAGTTTTCCTAACCAAAGCCATGGACCGACCGCAGCCTTCCGCTTCGCTGATCCGAAAGGCTTCACGTTTGGATCGGCACTCCCCGCTAGCAAAACGCTCGTTCATCCCGCAAGGTACACACAAAGTTAAATGGCCTTGCCTTCCTGGATCGATTCACAATTATGCGATCGTTATTCATCAAGGCAGACGTTTATCGCACATTGTGATAAAACCAGCGATACTGTGTTTCCACATTACCGTATCCGAGGTTTAGCCCTGTTGAGTTAATCTGTCGACCTCATTTTGAGAAAAGGAATCTTACAATCTTCGCTTTCAAAAGATCACGTGCGAAACTCGATTGATTATTCATTCTCTAACTGGCTTTAGAAAAATTGGCGAATTTTAAGCCGCTATATTTTTAATGCAGTTCTGAAGTATTTCTCGTCTAACCTAATTGCAAATTGCAAAAATTTTTTTCACAATCATACCGTTCAACTGTTCCGTCGTCTGCGAATGGGGTGAAATTAGGCAGGCTCGTTCACGCATCAGGTACAAGGTAAGGCGTAGCAGTCGAGTAAGTAAATGATTACAGGAAGACAGAAGTGAAGGCGGGATTATAATTTCTGAGAGGCTCTCCGAGCTTGAGAGGGTTTTTACAGCGTTATTAAGAAGGGGGCAATTGGCAGGCGAACCAGCTACCAGCTACCAGCTACCAGCTGCCAGCATATAGCAGCCAGCAGGTAGCAGCTACCGGCTTACAAGTTATACATGCATAGCGCCGCGCCTACGTGTACCTGTAGACCCAACTTGGTGAGTGCCACTTTAAAAATTAACCAAGAAAATTATGTAGTTTTTATACGCTGATGTTTTGCTCCGTCTTTACGCTCGACGCTCATGTGCTGGAAAAGTTTGCTCTGATTAACGCTAAAAATTCTGCAGCAAAACCTTATAATCCTTAACGACGACGTATTTACACCCAAGTTTATACTCGGTTGAACGTGCTCCTTTAACCGCGGGAGTTGTTCCGCACATCCGCGAAGTAAAGCGGAGAAGACGACGCTGAAGAAGAAGAAGAAGAAGAAGAAGTGTAACAGGAAGAGGAGTTTGAGAAAGAAAAGAAAAAAAAAATTAGATAAACTTTAACATCGAGACTTGTTTCTTTACAATTCTTGCTGTAGTGCAATTTTTTTAGTTTCATATAATACCCTGGTATATCTTTTGCGAAGAGAAATAAAAAAAAGGATCTCTTTTAACCCAGCTGCGCGACCGTTAATAAGTGATTCGATTTTTCCAATATTTATATATTTTCATTTCGCCGCGCGTCCATGGATGCCCCTTCCTAAGAAAAAACAAAAAAAAAAAAAAAAAACAACACCGATTGTATTTCATATTAAGAAATTTTGTCTGGATATCACGTAGGAGGCGATATTTGTCCCACAGGAACCGTCCTTTTCCCGTCGCCCTGCAGAGTCCCATTGAAATGCCTTTCGTAATTCGCATTTCGCCTAATTTAATAAAAGGATTTGGCACGGACCCTTCACAGAATCTATAGAACCGAGGATGCACCCCTCAGAAGCAACCACGTGGCTACACGAGTGGCGCATAGAGGGTGGTGATCTGTCAGTTCTCCCTCTTATTTTACTCCACTTGTACGTACGTTGTAGAAGTGGCAAAAATAAAACGACTCCCCAGTACTGCAGTGTTCGGCAATAAGTTTTCAGTATAAGTTTCGTAAGTTAAATAAGTTAAGCGTAAGTTTCGACAATACGGGTGAATGAATAATATTTTGAAACAAATTTTTTTATTCAATATTTCTTTTTACCTCCTCACGCCGGTACGAAATACAAGATCAAAGATGCGGCAAAGCGAAAGAAGCGAACGGTGTACGGGATTTTACTTATGTAGGGAGTCTAGAAGCTTTCTCCCGCAGATTTTCACGGTTTAGGCGAGGCAGGGATGCAAACGGTATAAATTTTTTAAAAGTAAAGAGGATTTCATCGCGGCTAGGTGTATGCGTAGGTGTATATCATTGGTTCATCCCGCCAATCTAGATGTACGCAAACTCCAGGAAATCTTTGTAGCATTAAAAAATATACCGCTGAGGTCTTACAGACAGTTTCGAGCAATATGCTTCATCATTAAAATTGTAGTGAGCTCAGATCAATCCCAACTATATCATCATCGTCGGAAGTTTTGGTAGACATTTGTTACGACTGCTAAAGTGAGAAAAAAAAAGAATTCTCTGTCGTAGGAGATACCGAATAATAACAGCGCTTTACAAAAGTTTGAAATTTCATATCGCGTCGCGATTTCTAACCTACTTTACACTTTCAAGACAGCAGGTTGCGCTCGAGATTGCAGCATGGTAGTCGGTGGATAAGTCTTAATCGCAAAATGTGACAAGCCTTCAGGGTGATAGAACTTGGTGGAGGATGTCACGTGGCTTTCGCGTAACACTTGAACGTTCACAGGAGCAGCAGGACGATGGACGTGGAATAGCGCGGAGAAGCACTCCAGGGATGCTTGGCAGGTTCCATTGAACTGGTCAGACGGTTTCATCGTAGCGGTACATTTTTTAAAGTTTCATGCTTTATCGAAATATATAGAGCACTGATGATTGGATTTATGAGAGATTAACTTTTGGATCTGTCGTTTAATGTGCATTGCGATATTTAGGTTTGAACGTGACGCACTCTTCCTGAATCGCTCGTTCGAACCTTTGCATGCGATGACATCTGATTCATATGCTCAATAGGACAGCAATATTTATTGCTAAAAAATATGTTTGTTCCTTCGAGGGACAATTTGTTTTTTAATCAAACTACGATGGTGACAGGAACTTTTCCTCAGAGAGCAACTCACATCTGAAACTTCTTCCAGTGTACGCGATTTCGAAATTGTTTGCAAAGTATGCAAATTTAATTCAAACAAATAAAATTAAATGCGGGTTGCTCTGGTCCAGCTGTCATGCTTGTTTCAAGTTTAAACTTACCACCTGCGACTCTACAAACTTGTCTACTGTTGGCTAGAAGCTGGGAAATTGGCATATTAAATTCTATCTTACAGTTCGAAGTATTACATGGGAAACACTCGTAAATTTGAAAAAAAATATCCAACTCGTAATTAATATATCGCACCGGAACGATACATGATAAGTTGACACGAAGCATGTTTCGCGGGACACTGATAATTACTAGACAAGCGGAGCAAAGGCGAAGAAACATGATGCATGTGCAGAGTCAACGTGGAAGATATAACACTTGGTGGAGATAAATCCGAAACTACATTCTGTAACAAACATTCTGCGTAGGGTGCGGTGGTGGATACGAGCCGTTAATTTCCTGTGTCAGATACTGTAGAAGATTACCCAAGCGTCAAAAGACAAAGCTTCCTTGCCTCTGCATGTGCCTTGGTACGATTCCACTCGTTGCTCCTAGGTTGATTCGATAATCAGAACACAGAGTCGACGTGTGATCGATCCTGTAGTCAGTCGCAAGTGAAGAGCAGGAAAACAATTAAGAGAAGAGGTACATCTGTAATCTCATTTCGCTGCAAGAGTGACACTCAGGTTGTGGAAATGTCTGTCGCGTGTACGAATTTCGTGCAGAAAAATAATGCTCAGTCGATTAAATTTCCCGCCCACTCGGCCGATGGATTGTCAAACAGAGATGTTAGCGTGCATCCAACCCCGCGACACCGCATCTGTTCCCATTGTGAGGTAATCAGTCCAGACTCCCACGAGTATCAAGGGCGCTCTCGCCGCCAAGCTTTTATCCATCTCGACGCGATGTAAATATGCGACAAGCGAGGAGCTTTTCTGTCGTGTCACGTGTGAAAAGCAAAAGAGGAGGAGAGGAGGAACGTGGGGAGGGAGAGATGGGCCGACGAAGATACCTGAGTGATTTAAAACGAGAGTATGAGAGGGAACCTGGACGAGGAACGACGGGGGAGATATAAACGTGACGATAAAAGAAATGCAAATTGAGTTAGCACCGTGAAAGTGGAGCTGTGCGCTTTTTCACCTGTCGTACAACTACGGCTGCATGCAGTCTGCGGGTAAACTCTAATTCTAGGCATTATACGCGCATGTGCCGTACTTTCAATCGAATGAAATATACGCCGTGCGAGCTGTACGTATATAATCATCGAGTGTTTTTACCGATGCGAAACCGGAAAATGGCGCACTCTGCACGAGGTCTGACCAAGTTGGGATTCCCCGACGGAGTGTAATCACTCCGATCCGTGGCTTGGGGCTAGGGATTAATGCACGTTTCAACCAGCCGTTCGCCATCGCCGATAATTTCCTTTTTTTCTTCTTTTCTCTCCTCCTCCTCCCCCTTGCCAATTTTTTTTTTTTTATCCCGGTGTTTCGTCACGGCGAGAAAAGTTCCTACTGAAAATATGGTGTGCATGTTAAACGGGCCGCGAGTTATAGCCTCGTAAAATCTTGCATCCCCGGGCTCATAATTTCGCGGGTCATAAAACAGCTGTTAACTCTAAATCCAAAACGCAAGCAGTTCCTCGTCTGGGTGAAGGAATTCCCGAGATGTGATGTCGGAATGAAGATGGGCCGATTTTATACGTGCGGACAGTTCATCTTACGTAATATTATCACCGAGTCGAGATAAGCCCCCATTGATCCGCACAAGATTGGCTCGCTTACACCTGATTCGACTTCGGAGAACCATAGAGAGGCCCACCTTTCGCTCTGGAATCCGATTGGAAGAGATGAGTAAGCCGGTATAATGACCGCGTCGCATGAATTTTTCATAAAAAATGGCTCCGAGGGATGTAGACGAAAGCCCGATTGCTTAACATTAGCTGCCAAGACTCCGGAATGCGCGTTAGTATGCATGGTCCATGGCCGGATGAACGGACGGATAACGGACGTGTGTCCCTTATGCGAGGAAAAATTGATCCATGAAAATCTCATCATCCCTTGTTTTTCGGGAATACCTATTCGATTATCGCACTGTCGCTGCAGAGAAAACTCGAACTGTTTGTAGTAGGAAAGTTTTGCCATAGTGCAAGTGCAGGGGGCTGGGATGAATTGATTCCGAATCTTGGAGGAAGTTTTTCCTCAGTGAAACCCTTTTTAGAAAGTAAATATTTGCACGGAATACATTTTCGGCGCTTTTCAATTCTCGTATACCTACAGATAATCATTTGTAAAAGTCAACAAAGCTCCTGCACGCTACCCAGGGATAAAAAGTCTTGCATTCAGTAATTCAGGTGGCGAAAGCGAGTGCCACGATGCTGGGGTGCGATGAGGGGAAGAGGGTGAAGTAGGGGAAGAGGAGGGTCGGAGATAAAGCTCGGGACATAATTTAGTAATGCGGTTATAATTGCGGCCTTTCCGGGCATTCCGTTCGTCACTCTTTCCCATCACGCCGACCCCGCTCCGGGCGGTAAAACCAGAAGAGTTACATTAATCGCACGTCGTCTATGCGCGGGGTTGAAACGGTTGAAAGTATTACCGAAAAAGCGGAATCTCGTTTCGCCTGTACAGCTGGCGCGAATCAGGTACACCTCGCCTCGATCAGGCACACAATTCGAGGGAAATACGTCATGCGACGTGAGGGCGTTAGGTGAATAGCAAAGTGACACCCGAAACTCGGTTGGCAATTTGAAAAATACAATACCCGAGGGGTTGCGTCGATGGCGGCCTCGCCAACGAAGGGTGAAATCGATCTCGAATCGCACTTTGACCCGTCAGTTCTTTTGTTAACATTCCCAAAGGTCGGGTGTTCCTACTATCAGCGCGTAAAAGATGTCACGGACGACTGATATTGAAGGAGGCACTCCTTTGATGTCAACCATCCCTTCCGAGAGTTTTAAACTTCGATTGATTGATACGGACTCGGCAGGATCCCAGATTTTTCAGTATTCGGTTCTTTTGCGAATTTTTTATATCTCGTTCAGTATGTGTTATCGTGTTACCGATCTGCTGCAACTGCAGGCTCAAGAGGAACAACGCTGCGCATTCTGTGCTACGCTTTTCTTTACTTTTTATACGCTCCCCTGCTCTAATTCTCACGCACCTTGAACATTCTCTCCGTAATGCGTGCTATAACCACTGTACTCCCCATACCTTGCCGCTCTCTTGGATATTATTTAGAATATTTAGAATTAAAATTAGAATTAAATTAGTATTAAATCTACTTGTTCTCTTTTTACAACATGTATTGCTTTCTCTTTATACTTAGGGGTTACCGCACTCGTATAATAAAACTATGTTCTATTCTATTCTATTCTACGTGCTATTTCCATCGTAGAAGTTTTTCCACCAGCATTTGTGCCAGGAAAACATTATTTATCCAAATTATATGCCGTTTGATTGCGGACATTTGTGAAGCAGAGGATAGTAACGTTATATTATATATCTTTGCTTTCAAACTAAACGATCGATAAAAAAATTTGCCACCTTTTTGACGCATGTGAATTGTTTAAAATAACATTTCAAAAAGCCACTTATTTTTTCAATGAGTTCATGTTGGTAGCTAATGGAAGCTAATGAATTTACTCACCCACTATCTCAAGGTTGACAGAAGAGTCTGTAATCAGAAGCGTGGTGAGGGTAAGCCGTAGGGCTTGTTCTTCTTATAGATTTTGGACAGGATCTCGGAGGATTCATTGGCTGCTCATGAGCTCGTCTTCGTCCTGGAGTCTCGTGACAAAGTGTGTGCCGTCGTTGTAGCTCGGAGATGACTGAAATATGATGAGATTTAGAAGGTTTGCTATTACAAAGAAAGGCCATTACTCTTGACACAAAAAGTGTCTCACCGAAAGAATGCAGAAAGATATGGAGTGAGGATTTTAAAATAAGACTCGTCACGAGGCAAAACAATTCTTGGTAATCGTTCTTGATAATACTTTACTTCAGCAAACCTTGGCATATTCTCTCAAAGGCAGTGCTGTACATTCTTCCAAACGAAAAATGAAAACGAAACAAAGCAATTGTTTTTGCAGTTGAGTCACTCGCTGTAACTCTATAGTAGTAAACACATGACGATTTGTGAGGACAGACTCCGGATCATACGGCAAATATAGACAGCAGATATGCACCGATTAGATAAAAGAGATATGAGACCCCCCGTAGTTTGTAATAAAACTTACGCATCGCATAGTGTGATATTTGAACGCAAGATAATAGCAAATGGAAACCGGAAACTAAAAGTTTAATTAAATCCAAACAACCCAGATCTCGGCATCAGCACAAAATGAAAGAACATATGTGATCGGTGAGCAGTGTCTTTATGTTTCAGAGGTGAATTTCTGATGCGAAGGTCGAAGTACCGCAAAAGCGTCGTAAATTATTCAATTCAATAAAACAGGAAAAAACGAATATTGTTTTGTACGTTACGTAATTTACTGTGGAAATTTCTCGCATTCAGAAGGTACGACAAATCGCTCAAAATAGACCTTGTAAACAGAACAGAGATGGAAAAGAAACTCTTTCAAACTTCTCCGAAGGGTCTCAGTGAGTCAGGAATTCTCTTTTCAACGTCACATGCGATTCAATAAAGTGGACAAGATCGTAAGCCATCCAGCATGTTTCAAAGTAATCGACAAATGGAACTAATACTTTCTGGATGGGGTCGGAAGCAGAGACATTTGTTCGCAGATACGTACATTACAGTCATGGTTTGTTTTCGCGTAGTGTGGTCATATTTGCAATCATAAGTTGTTTACTCGGTAAAGATGAGGCGCCACTTGCGTAACGTGTTGTCTTCCTCGGAAAAATGCGAACGTATCTGGCAATGAGTCGTTTGGTCGGTCATACTGACCGAGAACGAGGAATCATCACCGGTAATCGATAAGACAAGGTACTTATACCGTGCGATTTCATGCTGGATCTTCAGTGATACCGAAGCATCGCAGCGGGCTTAGTCCGGAAGATACAGGAATTGAAGTACATTCGGCATTCAATATGCAGAGATTCGTTCTACTAGCCATCGTGGGATTCTGCCTCGCCGCCTACGCCACGGCCGATGATCTCAGGCTCGGAGAGCGTGAGGATGGAGACGTTCTCGTGGCGAGCAGACGTTTGTTCAGGGTAAGAAATGCTCATCATTACCTCTTTTAATGAGGACCTATGTCTTTCCACTGTGCGGCAAATGGCAAGCCAGTTGCACGTTGTTACACAGCACAGTTTTCCTCGGTCGTACAAATTTTTCCACTTTCGTAGCGGTCTCGTTTCTTTGCACTTTACTTTGCTTGTTTCATTTTTACACGAGAGGGAATTGGAAACATGAGAGATGCTAGGTAGCCGATGACACCTAGAATTTTGTGCTCAATTCCCTTATTCATATTTGCTAAAAATTATTGTATTTTGCCGTCCTTAAATTGATCAATACTGCAATTTGACGTATTCCCATGTATTGGATTGCCATCGTACTTTCAGTTCCCTGTTCCTGGGAAATCCATGGTTGCTAAGTCAGGGTTCAATACCGAGGGCAGAATTACCGCAGTATCAGCAGTGAACGCCCCAGGGAAGGCAGCGACGATCAACGTGGTCAAAGGAGGCGTTGGTACCAGAACTATTGTAGTCTCAGCCGTTGGTGAATTGGGTACTGGATTGGATGTACAGCTTGACGTTTACGCCGTAGAAGATAAAGCTGCGAACGCGCATAACAGAGTTATTCTTTCTTGAAGTACGAAACGGTTTTGGATGATAATTAGTTTCAGTAGAATGTTGCATGTATTCTGTAGAACTGAAAAAATGGTGCAATGATAAACTGTTCCACCTTCTTCACTCGTATTAACGACCACAATAAATCACGTTGACATTTTATTACTATTCCCCAAGCTAAAAGCAACCCTACTGTGAACCCGATCAGAACCATCTCTATACATACAGTTTCGACTTCCAATTTCGACATCGATTAACTCCCAATCATGGCTTTGTAACACTGGGGCTTGAAATTGAGCTTGCTAACTACTCGCGATAAGTAATTGCGTTCTACACTTCAAAGTACTTTGTACGGCATCACTCCGCATCTGTAGTACGTTTTCCGCCGAGTCGCAAGAAGTTGGCTTCTGAAAATCCTTTCCTCTAACTTGTCATACAAAACTTGAATTAGCTATATCGAGCCCGCGAGTTTCTCGGCGTTTTAGTGGCTTCCGGTTCCGCTTGAACTCCTCGTATATGCATAGTACACGACGTTTCCCAGATAGTCCGGATTATACCCTGTACCTTACCAGGTTCGGTAGCTAAATTAATGTACTGAAATTTAGTTCACCGAGCAAGTTCCGGTATAAAATACGTCGTGTATTTGAACGGTATAGTACTTCGCAATCGGAAGCAAACATCGTGCGAAACCTCATCGTATTCAAGCACTGTAAATGAAATCTGACAATGAGGCGTTTTGTTTGAACGACTAATAGTTAGTGGTAGCTTTTACACGCGAAACGGATCTCTTTGATATCACGGTGTGTAGAGTACGAGCATGAAAGCTACTCTATTCAACGATTGTTCATCTTGTGCGCAATAGGCAGTATCAAAGGATCGCATAGTGCACCAAACCTCTGAGGTGTCATTATGACTCGATGCAATTAATGCGTGTACTGAGCAGCTGACGGGTTGCAGTGGCTGAGCTGTGGTAGCTTGGCTCATTAGCGTCTCAGGATGTTTTAAAGCTTTGCGAAGACACATCCTTCATTTCCCCTTTTTGTCTCGTTCGAAGACCCTATTGGCTCTTAGCGTAAAGTATAAGTAACCCTTGTCCTCTCTTTCTCCCGCCTATCCCTCTCCTGTTATAGATACCGCCGTGGCCATGGCGCCGTGGAGCTCGTTCTGCTCTGCTCAGGTATACATATTCATGGGCGTCATTACCTTACCATGATGCATTGCACCGCTAAACGCTGCTGCCGTCGTTCGGATGGGTCGTTACTATGTGACTGGCCCTCAAAAAGATAATGTTTCACTTATAAATCAACACGGAGCTTGGATCTAGTCAGGTACAAAGTTGGGCGCTGGTTATACACGTTGAAACGGTAATTTTACGAACATTGATGAATCCTCGGTTCATTTACCCGGGAACGCCTTGCGACGAGTTTCTCATCTACCGTCATCTCGGTCCTCGCCTTATTTCAAAACTTTCTGTATGCACACCCTCTTTTCACTCGTTATAACTGACACTTTTTACGGTCAATTACAGATACCCGGAGCGATTGACTAATTAAACTGACTACTCGGCATTTCACTCGATGGTATTGGTATAACAAAATGTCGTTAACGATCTAAGAAGACATATAATCGAACCATGCGACTTTCTCGATGGCAACTCATCATAAAATTCATACGAATAGATCCGTTGTAAATTTTGATATGGCTATCTTGGCTTAGCTTCAATTGCAGGTGAAAGAGGTTATATTGTGATCTCTAGACTTTCACGTTTTAAATTCGGTAATCGGAGTGCCCTATTTTGCGGAATGTGTGAGTCGGCTCGAAGATACGTGAAATTCAAGTGATCCGTCGATAAATTCAAGACATAAATCCAATGATTGACGGATTGACCTTTCATATCCGAAAAATCGTTGGAGAATTCGTCACCGTCGCGGATGAAATACGTACACTAACGGTAAATCGGTTTCATCAGTCCCAGATAGTGTCACTCCCAGAGGCCGTGATTCTGTCAAGTTTAATTCGATTTGGTACTGAAATTAACAGAAAACATATAAGGCTACTGGATCAGAAGTTGTTTCCGTTCCACCCATTCAACCGTAAAATTGTTTTTCTCTGAACGGATAAAATTTAACCGAATTTAGAATTACTTTTTACAAATCATAGGATATTGTTTGAGAAACATCTGTCGCAGATACATGCTTCGCAGCTGTACAGAATTTGATAACATCCTAGACACGGGTTTCGTTTCGGGGGTAAATAAAAATTGGTCGCTTCATCAAGGAAAAAAAGGGACGGGGTGAGCGAGTCTATTACATACCTGGTCGTACGAAGAGCAAAGGTTAAGAAGCAAGTAGATGGTAGGTTTAGAAGATCCAGGCAGGTAATCTGCTCTCGCGTTTCCGCTTCTCTGTCTAACGAGTTGCTAAATATATAAATACGCCCGAATGCTGAAGAAGATACGGAATGAGGCGAAGATGGCGCAGCGACCTCTTAACGGTTGAATTGGTACTCCCAACTTTTACGTACTGAACCTATTCGAGTAAAGCTGTTCTTACGTATGTCCTGCTACCTATGTAAAGGCGAATGACGTAAAATTTATTTACCGCAGACGGACTAATCGGATTTAAAAGTCGAACTCTGCAATTACTTGGTAAATATTTAATGCCAAGAATTTGATATGAGAGCGAGGCCGTATAATCGCGGCCTCGAGACTGCGATGGAGTCTGCGAGATGGAAAGCAAACCAGAGGCAGTAGTTACCGATGGCACGTCGCAAATTTTCACCGGTATTCGCGTAACTCGTGCGACGCCCGAACGCATACTTATATGAATATAATACGTGTTCGCAATTGCGAGCTGGCACTCCTCTCCCGACATTCGCCCCCGGCATCGACGTTCGTGACTCTTCTACACGGTTTATTGGTGGGTGTCCGTCATTGCTTTGGGGCACAGACATTCTGCTACCGAGGAGAGCGAAGACCGAGAGGTACAAAAACTGAGAGGGAAAAAGTTACGCACCGTCTCGGACATTACCAACAACAAGTCAAATTATAAGAGTAAAAAAATGTATAAACGATTACAATTGTTGCCCCGAGTTGTTGTTCATCGACGTATTTTCGGGATATTTATCCGCCTGACAAGTGGGCCAATAAATTTTAAACGTGCTCGCCTTTAACCTCGGTATAATGTTTTCACCGCGCTGACGAAGGCGAATTATGACATATTTATATATCTACTTGAAACAAATATGAATTGCTAAATGCGTGTCGACTTTTGGGTTACAGTTCGCGGTAATATTTCACCCCCGAGATTAGCAAGAAATCCTGTTATCCTCGTTGCAATTATGCAGACTCAACTATGTACGCGCACTTTTCGTTTACTAACGGATCTGATATCGCCCTTGTTGTATGCATTGTTGTTTTTATAGGTATACCTGGCAAAAAACCGAATTTATACGATTACGTTCCAGCTCGAGTGGAGTTAACTTTTTATTTCCAACTACCGTGCCTCCGATGTTTTCGTACATGTTATACGACGGTTTGAGCTGGTGATTGCAGGGGCTGCGAAAATTGCATAAATTGTGGCAGGCGTGAAACAGGATTTGCTTAGCGAGACGAGTGCCGGTATTCTTTTTACCCTCTTTCATCTCCTCCACCTGAATTTCTGCTCCCTTTTTTTTCACGCCATCTTCTTCGTTCCTTCGTTTTCGTTTTTCTATGTTAGCCCTCTTCAAAGGGACTCTGAGCGGTCAACGTGGCCCTGTACATCCTTTATGGCGTGATTTACGTGATTAATCCTGTGACGAACGTTTATCACCACCTTTGCCTTAAACGTCACTGCCTCCTTTTTTCTACTCCCCGAAAAGCTTGCGATGATAGATTCTTATCAAGCGGTACAAAAAGAACTAATTGCATTTCGATCCAACAGCTGCACACTCGACGAAAAGTTTTATTATAGTTATGCAGATGGGGTAATCATATGGTTGAGAATTGATGTGAAATTTATAAATTCACGCAAGATCCGTGTTGAAATTTATAGTAAGGAAACACACAACGAATGTGACAAAAATAGCCAATCAAACTGCAAAACAAAAATGCTACCGATTGAGTATAGTTCCAAGTTGAAGAACACGATGTCTTTTTATCAGAGGCTTGTTCTTCGCGGTGGCGAGTATAAAAAAGGTGGCTTAGTGAGCAGCCTGAACTATGGTCATCATTCGCTTCTGCGTGTGTCATGCTGCCGCTGTTCAGGCGTAACTACGCCTACAGTTGAAACATTCTCACAGCAATTCAAGTAGGCACCTATTCTTGGCGTACTCGTCGAGTCACTCTACGGTTGGTGTATGCGGAAAATCGAAGTATCAAATGTGATGCCGAAGGTGTAACTCGTTTCGCAGTGGCGTTATGGCCGCGAGATGGACGAGAGAATGAGAAGAGGCGAGAAGAGAAGGAAGGTGAAAAAAGTCAGATGAAGGATGGTCAGATGCGCGGACGGCCGAGCGGAGCTCCCTGTAATCAAGTGTAATCTCAGATCCCGTTTATTTACACCTCGGGAGCCAGACGCGCGAACCACCGAACGTTGAACGTGGCGCAGCGAAGACGAGGGAAGATTTTCATAAGGAGCGAAGGAACGCCTCGTCTGCAAAAATCATAAATGCTATGTACACGAACTTCTTGCACGTACCTTTCGTCGGCCGGGAAGTTTTATGATTGGCTGAAAGTACCGCGTTCCGAGAAATACGCGTGTAACTATATCCACGATCCTTGGCCCATTGCATATATGTGCGGGAACAACGACGGCCTCCAAAGAATCCGCGGATATATCGATGCATCGTTCCTTGTTATTACTGCATTTCGTTGTATCCTTTACGTTCAAGGTGCGAAGTCCTTTCTTCCGATATGTGAGAATATCATTATAAACACATCCCTTCGATTGCTTGGCGAAGGAAAATAATGTACGGTGCACTCATTTTGTCATACTCATTACCATCGAGACTTCAAGGGTTGCGTGACTCTCTTCTCAAACCGGCATTATATGAACTCAACACGCTCGAAGAATGCGATTCAACATTCAACAAGACTTCTTGTTCGACGAGATTAACTGAAAGGCAGTGTGGTTTCGGCAGCTAATTATTATTTCCATCCACATCCAAGTTACGCGAAATCGATTTGCAAACTGTGGAGAAAGTAGTGAAGCTTAAAAAATTTTCAGCGATTTTGTGAGTAGGTAACTATTATACGTATACCACCATCTATCTCCGTTCGAGTTTCTAATTCGTTGGCTATTTCTCGACGCAGTAAAAGTTTCAAGGGTACACAAGTCGATTTGCGTTGCAGGTCTTCGACAGATTATACAGCAGAAGTGGCGTTCTTCTATTTTAAAAAGAAAGTATCGCCTGCGTCGAGCATGTCTTTACAAAATTCGGGACAAGTGACGAAGTAAGCGTTCGTCGCCTGAAACGTTCGTACGACCAGCTCTCTCGCTCTCTTGTTCCATGCATAGAAACCTTCCCACCTCTACCTGCGAGAGAATACCAAGTCGAAGTTGATGTTGCGGGGAGAAGTTAATAAGCCACTTACACAACGAAATCGTCCACATGACCGAACGGCCAGGGGGAGAAGCGATGGCGTGGCGGCTGGGGCGCAGATCACAAACTCCGTTGCTCGCTAACAAGCCTTCGGACCCATCCGACGGGCCCGTTGGCCATATTCCCGGGCCTCTTCACCTCCCCGCCGTGGTGCCGTCGACCCTCTTTTTCCCGCCGAGACACAGCTTCGCGGGACTCTTTGAGGGGCCTTAGGGCCCAACCGAGCGGCGCGGTTCAGCCAGACCTATATAGCCTTGTAGTAGGTATATGTAGAACCGGTGTTGCATTATCCGGAAAATTACAGCTCCGAACACGCCTCACCTGGCATCCGAGTAATATTGTCTAGCCTTCTCCGTCTCCTCTCCTCTCCTCCCACTGCCCCTGCTGTGCTTAGGCGTGCTTTTAAGTGTTATGAATATTTTTTCTTTTCCTCGTCTTTTGGCACGTTGGTCGACTTTGCACCTGCCTTGAGGTATAAGGTGATGGGCCATTAGGATTCAGATTAACTTTTAGACAGGCTAGCAAGCATTTTGTCCGCTGCATCTTCCGCAAGTGGCATGCTTGTTCGTATCGCTGGTGATGAAATTGAACAGAGCCTTCCCCGGTGCTTTCGTGTTTCGGTAAATCAATCGATCTGCTCGATTCACGGCGATCGGTGGTCGTATCGGTGAACGAGCTATGCATGCTCCACGTACGAGTTACGCGAAAGTCACGTTCGCTTCGTCGATTACGTGTGTGGAGGCACACTTGGTGATACGCCTGCCTCGACGGAAATTTGGTTTCCATAAAGCAAGGGTCTTTGAACCAGCTTTAATTACATATAAATTGTAAGCCACGCGTGCGGAAAATTTACATGCTCTGCGTATCGTGCTTGTACGTACTCTCTGTACCTATATACCTAATCACGTATCGTAACCCGTGATGCCTAATTTTGCGAAGAAGTCAAGTGGAAAACGCGTTCGTGACCCATTATGGTGAAAGGTTTTGACAAGAGTCGTATATTTCCTCATTTCACATGCATTAAATTCATTAATTCACACCGTTAACACTCTGGAAATATTATAATTTTTTTTGTTACCTGAATCTGGTTCGTCAGAGAACTTTTTTTGCATAGTTGTCGCATCATTTATTATCAGGTAAATCTTATCCGTAATGTATAACCAAGTTAGAATTAATCAGCATAAAGTGAAATGAAAAAATGTTACTCAATAGGATTCTGTTTTTAAAAATGACTGCAGCTTTGCGTGATGATTGAATGTATGCCTGTCCGTGTTAATGAACATTTATAATTCCTTTTTCGGTTCTTCCTTTACCTTTCACACAGAAGAAGTAACCGTTATCGCTAGCTCCTTCGGCTCTAAGAAACCGAAGGTTGTAATAATGAAGTAAGTGAACATTTAGCGCCTGTTCTGACACCTGGTAGGTATAAAGTACATACGTGTATACAGGGGAGGATATTTATCCGGAACTTTGACCTAACTGCGAGTGCGTGGAGGTTCATGGCCGGGTTCACCTGTACCCCACCTTTACAACGCGGTTGGTAGGCACGTTTTACGTTTTTGGGGAGGTACCTCCGACCTTTGAACCAAATTAATGCCTGACTTTTTCATTTTGACACACTGGTTTTTCCCCATGTAAAGTTCACCTATCTCGTTGTGGGAACTTTTTGATCTCCGCCGAAAGGGTCAGCTGTTGCGCCTAAAACATCGTTGTAATACTTTTAATACCTATGCAGTGTTTTACCAACGTCGACGTGCAGTGCAGGTGGGCACGAAGCGCGTTACATAACTCAAGTAACACGATACGACACGGCGTGGTGTCAAAGTTTCGAGATGCACGCCATGTGCAGGTATTTTTTACCCCTCGTTTAACGCATCTTCGGCCGCGCGTTGTCATTATGACACAGCTCTGTGAATCACGCGCATCAGCAAACAATATTACACCTTATACTGCTCGGCTATTTTCCTTGTGTGACGCATGATGAAGGTTGATGTTATTCGCAGCCACTTGGGACCAATTGTCTCGGACGATTTCGCGTTCGCTGCGATTTAGATAATGGGAAAATTAAGGTAAACTGGTTTTGTACCCGGAATCCGACATTCGTCGCGCTCAGGCCCTGCAGAATTTATGCGCAGGTCGTACGAAACGGGCCATTTGCACGTTTTGTTCACATACTTAAGGCGCAGTATGTTTGATCACCTTCATCCGTCACTGTACGAGATATAATGACCGAACGGAGGAAGAACGGGAAAACGAATAGATCCAAAGGAACGTTCTTCACACTTTCTTCGGGTCAGATCTTACGCGGTACTCCTTAATTTTCGGATTTAAGTAGTGAGGGAATTTTGAATTTCCTAAGTGTCAACAATACCCCAATTAGAAGTCTGATTGAAAAGCAGATGTCGATCCTCCCCGTTTCATCGAGGAAAATCATATGGCAAACGATCAGGTTTTATCTACAACACGGATCTACGAACGTTAAGGGGACGGGATGAAAATCATTAGCATCGATGTACCAGCTTCTGATATATGAACGCGAGGCGGTTCAATCGAGTGTCGGGGACTCGATCTCGGTGGGCACGGTCAGTATAATAAGTTTTTGGGATTTATGACAGATGATGGCAATTTGGCCTTGTACGATGGGCGTCGTCAACCTGGACACGGCGTGGCCAGTCTTCACCGGGAATTTGACCAGCGGCTATAAGTTGTTTAGAACGCGAGTGAATTAATGAGAAATTAGGCCGCGGCCATGCAGCGGAGTTTCGTCTGCAGTCGCAGATCTTTGTCGAATTCGGTCGGTTCCAGCTCGAGGCGACGTTTTGTTCGAAGTATTTGTTTCGGTAGGAGCCATCGCAGACCCTGAAACAACTTCAGGCCTGACCCTTAGGAAGCCTTGGCACGCTGCACGGAATCACCGAGAAGGAACGCGAGGGATTTTCTACAAGGGTTGCTACACCCATTTTAAACTGAAATGTATCCGCGTACGACGGCGATTTTTCCCTTGATCAATACGTACGAATGCCACGATGTCAAAGAAGTTTTCTCGAATTCTTTGTTCGAGAATTTCTCCTTCTTTGACGACAATCTTGATTCAAACTAACGGCCGTCTTGTAAGGGCCTGTTTTACCTGGTGACCCGAGTCTTCAATTTTCTACGCTCTTCACGATTCTATTATACCGCGATTCATAAAATGCTCCGGAGATCTCATTTGGGGTCTCTGCCACCGAACTTAGTACCGATCATTAATTTCAATGTATACTGTCTCCCCAACTGTTACCTGCAGCCATGAGTAAGCGGAAAGATCGTAGGTTTCTTCATTTTTACTTCGGTCGACATTAAGAAGTTGATTAGAAAATTGAATATATTTTTGTGTCATCCTGCATGTGAGACGTGAAATAAAACCTAACGTTACGTTGGGAAGAGACGGATATATAGAGGACTTTGTAAGTATAGATTGAAATACACAGCCGCTGTAAACATCGGTAATAACTGTCGAGTATATTTTTTATTCCGTCCTTAAAGTGCAGTATAACGAGCAAGGTAGAGAACCACAAAGAATCGAACTGAATACGCGGCACGGTCTTGCAAATGTTACGGCTAACGCCGAGGTGTAAGGTAATTACAAAAAGCTTTTGCGCACATTTACGTAATAAATAAGAATGAGAATTTATAGCAGGTGTGTGCGCGTGTGTGTGTAATCTGTACGAAAAGGTGAGATGAGAAAGAAAGCCGACTTTATGTAGGCTGTAAATAAAAGTATTCGTTTTTGGGATCGGAGCTGCAGACACAATATGAATACGAGATGTAAAACGAGTGAATGGTTATTCCATCGGCATCGCCGAAAAGTCGAACCTCTATAGATTCCAAGATTAACTCATTAAACGAACGTTGCCGTAATGGTTTGAATAAATTAGGACTTTGACTTTTATACCCTTGTTAGTTTGAAAACGAAGCACCCGGTTTTCAAACTCACAAGCATGCGCGTCTAGCGCCGCTGCTGCAACCCCTCGGCGATCGATCGTAAATTATGGTCGGTCCACGGACCGAATTGCCATAAATTTGTCCAAAGGATGCCTAAGAATCGGTACCTCGTTAGACCTCGGTAAAAACGCGTTCCAGATACCCATCGATTTCGGTTCAGATATTTTGTCCCCTATCAGCAATCAAGGATTCCACTCGCAGCCGCAGCTTTTCATCGTTACTTCCGAGGTACAAGCCGCTAGAACGTGGATGCTTCGCTGATCAATTATAATCAACGAATTATGGGTAACATCACTTTTCAACCACACACTGGTTTTACGATCCTCGGTGTATCGTAATCTATTTTTGGAAAAAAAAAGAAATTCCCTGAAATACAATCATCCGAAGGATTTTGGTAATATTTAAATATAGTAGCGGGGATTTTGAATCCCTCGTGGGCAATAAGACACTTGAAATTAACACAAAGTATACGTCGTCAAACTGTTTTAAGTAACCCGACTAAGATTGAAAAAGTATATCCTAGCTAATTTTGAGAAAATAGAGAAGTTCGCAGAACGGAAAATAGAAAGTGAAAAAAGTTTCTTGAGAGAAAAGTTTAGACATCAATCCTCGTCATTATAGAGAATATAACTCGGTGCGTGTCGGTCAAGATGAAACTTTGTGCTTGTTGTTAGTTTGAAATTTTCTCTCATCTTGGACCGTGGATATTGTTTATTTCATATCGTTTCCCGACAACAGCCTTCCGGTTTTCATCGAAGGCTCTCATAGCAAATGGCAAATGAGAATTAATCAAAACAGACTGCGCCGGTCTGACAGCGAATAGGAATAGCAGTGAGGTTGGGACCGCCGGCAACCCTGCACTGAATAATTACGAGAGGAAATTAGCGTGCATTGAGCGTTAGACAAGACGTCGTAATTGTCGCTATCCAATTAATAAATTAATAGCCCAGAGACACGAGAACGAATAGGCTCAATGATGCTGACACAAGTCGAGTGTACGTATATTCAGCGCGCAGAAATTCACGCAGACAGTGTGCTTTCTGGTAGATCTATCGAATTCCCAGCGTGCTATCTCGGTCGGTTCCTTCGTCCGTCTGTCTCTTGGGGCATGCTAAGACCTCCCTCACCTTCATCTGCCTGCCCTTGTGGCTTATAACCTGTATTTATTCGGGGGTGCGGTTTATTAGGATAATGGGTCTGGATCCGTAATTAACTCGATCCCCTGCTAATTATGAATAACGCTCTGTCCCGTGGCACGTTTGTTGCCAGATGAAACGGCAGGATTTACGCCTTTGCGAACCCTGCGCTAGTAATATGCGTCAGTCCTAACGAAGAGATTGCTTACCCTGAAGATAAATTATAGCCACGTGTATAACGTAAACGAAAATGGAAAAAACAAACAGAAAGTAAGAGCATCCCAAAAATGCACAAATGAGTCTTTAGTTCCACATGTTTGCAAGCATCGAATACGGTCAAACAGCTGTGAACTTTGGCAAGCGACAGGAATTTGACATGGCCGATGGTGACAGGCTTGCAGTTTTATTTCAACCGTGTAATCGTTTCCAGGACGTTTCAGCTATCTGAGTGTGGGTCATCTCGGAGAAAAAAATGGCAAGAATAGTTTCACTATAATTCTATCTTGGATCAAAGTTCGATATATGGTAGTTCAGCATACGAAACTTACGCGGTGTCCACGTTTCAGTCGTAATCCGTATAAAATAAATCGCGAAAGTCTTCGTTCGTGCTTTCGCCAAGTGCAGCGCGGCTCGTTAGAAGTGTTTTCAAAGGATGTTAATTAAGCGAATTACAACCGGACTGAGGTATGACGTACGGGTAATAGGTACATCTTAACCGGTAGAGCGCTTATCTTGTTCGAGACGTCATTAGCCAGCGGAAGACTCGCGGTGGCGATATAGTATCTTACGTCACGCGTTCCTCTTGCGGAGTTGGAGGAAGAGCCGAGAGCGGGCGAAAGGACGACGCGGAATCGGAGAATGAGAGAAGAAACGGAGGCGCGGCCCTCCATTCATCAACGCCCGCGCGGCCAATTAAATACCGTCACTAATTGATCAAGCTCTCTGAAAACCGTGACCCTCGATGCACCGATGCATGCCCTTGTGTGGTTCCTTTGCCGTCCCTCGACGCTACGCACCCACTGCATATTATCCACCATATGCAGGGACCAGCGAAGGCAATAAATACATCTCTGCTTCCAGGCTGCCCACGTTCCGATGATTAAGTTGCTCGCGATCAATTTTCATTGGTATTAGCTTTTGCACGCCGCGGAATTATAGTCGACATGCAATTATCACGTGAGATTTGATGTGATGGAAAAAAAAAAAAAACTACCGGTATCCCCGTTGATATCATGTACGAATTTTAACGTTACAGTTAGGTGTTTATCGATTGGATGTATAATCAGACGTTGGCGGATTATAGAATACAGCTAAAATCTGATGAACGTTTATTATATGTCGAATTATTCGAAAGACCATGGTGACATTGGTGTTCATGCACAAGGTACGTTTATGCAGCAGTATTGCAAAAGTAACGATTCGTGGAAGAGGCGGATTGAGTCATTAATTACAAAATTAACGACACCGTAATATAGCCATAACATAAGCCTGGGTTTGGCGTGTTCGAACGAACGAGTTTAAACACACTGTGGGCAGTGTGTCAACTTGTACAGTAAATTAATTATAACACGCAACACCAGCCGTCGGGACAGTAAATGAATCGAATTAATTTTTCTCCAGATATTACGATCGTTTGAGGGGGCAGGGGGAAAGATAATCCAGTCCCGAGATCCTGTATTCCCATGCAATGTGCGTGCACGATAATTAGCCCCAAGTGGAAATTCGTTATTTTGTAGATTTCTCGACCGATTGGGGGGTATAATCATGGTGTTATTTACGAGTAGCTAATTAGGTTCTCATCTTTCTCTATCTCGCTTACCGCAGCCTGTGTCAATTCCTGACGGCAGGCAAGAGTGCCGAGTGGTTTAGAGAACTTACAATTAGTGATCGAAGACGGTGGCAGTAATTGGCCCAGGACTTGTTCTTCTGTTCACGCGTATACAGTTGGATACAATCATCTTCGCGATGCGACCTCTCACCCCTACGTAAGAAAGTTTTATTGTTATACGGAGAAACGAGAGAGTGGAAAAACGGGAAACGGAATAATAAAGACAGAGCATTTGCGACGCACCTTGTATCTGCAGCTCCAATTCGCTTTCTCTTCGAATGTCACGTCGTTACGCCCGCCAGCTCAGCCATCAGCGAGAGCGGGAAAGTATTCCAAAGGAAAGAAAGGATATTAAAAAGAAAAAGGAGAAAAATGCGAAGGAACGACAGACGGAAAATTGACGAGGGGTATGAGAGAAAATGAAGAGAAAAACTTGACGACGAACCTCCGAGGTTCCGTAAATAAAGTCTCGGATCAGCATAGGTAGGGTAAGGTAAGGGCAGATATTTTTTTTCATAATAACCAGCCGCGGGGTAAAAACCGCCGGGGGCTAAGGAGAGAGGCTGAAATACTTCAGGATAATAAAGAAAATGACTGTCTAGCTGGGATCCGGTTTTCGAACTAAGCGCATATAATCCACGCAGAGATATCGAAGCGCCTTTGGGGGTTCTTCGTGGAAATCCGGCGATATTAATTCTTCGGAACTGCCCCAGCATCGCCGATGCTCGAGGCATCGATCGGTGTATCAATATAAATAATTGCACTTGGGTTACTTCCGGCGAACCGGGGCATATAAACTGCAGAGCCGCTACTCGCTGACTTCCGTGTTGCGAGTGCTCAGCATTGATGCATTTCAGAAAGTACACGCTTTCGGTTAGATATCCCAGCGTGGCTCTCGTTCTCGAAAAAGTATGCAACTCGGACGGCGAGTGAAGTGCAGGTGTGTTAGCGGTATCGGAATATTTTTACAAAAAATCGTAAATTCGAGTGCACTTCTATGTAAATTTGCATATGTGAAATGAGGATTGCTCTTCGATCACGGAATTCAGCTGCAGGACTCGTCCGAATTCGTACAGCAAAGTTTTATTCCTATAAACCGCGGTGAAAATCCCGTGAGTTTATCCTCATATCATATGCCTCGGGAGCAAAAAGGATACCCACACATGCGGTCCGTTGATCCCTGGTAAGTGACGCGAACTGAGAAACAGTCTTTTGTCGAGATCATTTGTCGGCATACCGCGAGATCTGAATGTGTGCAACGATATTCGCCGGTATGCGTAACCTCTTTGCAACAAGACACACGAAGTGGATGGGAACGGAGTCTAGACTCTGGATGCAGTAGAAAGCGAGTAAGAGGACCTGTGACATAGCTCTCAGTGCCAGCCTGTCGAGTAAAGAAAACGGAGCGTTCATCCCCTTGGTCCTGAATCCCCGTGACACTTGTATGCAAACTTCTGTTTCCATTTCTCGTGTGATGCATGGACTGTTCCATCTTATTCATGTACCTGCACATATGTTTCCCCATACGCGTTTGCGGGCGAGGATAATATTGCCATCGGTCAAAGCTGCACGGTGTGTTTGATCAACCTGTCAGAATCGTGTGACGTGCCGAATTATTTATTCCGTTAATCCGGTGTGGTATTTTATAACACGTTTGGTAACCTGCTGATACTCCGCGATATAATTATTGCAATTAACGTTCGTTGCCAGTCAAATCTATCAGTTCTCACTCCGACCAGATTGGATCGAAAATCTGTGAATTTATACCCGTTAGCGACGCCATCGACAGACGAGATGAATTTTGCTGATAATTGGACGATTTAACCCTTCGACGAAACACTCGTCGCAAAATTGCTGCAAACTATAAACTAGATACAGCACGACCAGCGGTGTGAAATTGCGAACGATATTCACTTCAGAAAAGGATCGTGAGGAATTTAATTGACGCGTTCAATTGGTAAAATTATCGACGATGATGTTAATAATTAATGGCGGAATGTGCATGACATGCATAATTAGAATAAATATGCAATACCAAATGTGATGTATATGTGAATTGTAGAGCGGATATTACACCCACTTCTGAATTATAAATTTTATTTCATATGTATATCGACCGAGTCTCATTAATTGTAATCACGACTAATTGTGAGAGTGGAAATCTAAGATTGAAATTCTATCGGCATTGAATAATCATATGGCTGGATGTTTGATTAATTAATTCCAGGTTTCTTCCAGACATTGACGGACGTTTTGGCCGTGGAGGCGAACGAAATGGTATCGGAGAAAATTGAGTCTCCTGCACGTAGGTACAATAAACGTGCAGCTATAATAATCGTAAATTATCTTGTCAGAGTTAACTAGAAGAGCGAACGAGGAAATCCCCGTGTGATTATGCCCTAATTAATAATCACAGGGCTCTGGCTCCATCTTACATGATTACTATCGAGTAACAAGACTGTTAGGCACCTAACAATCTACATAGTCTGGGGCATGAGCAGTCTACGAGGACAAGGGGATGAAGTATGGGCCTATAGCTGTAAGCATCGGTATAAGGGGTGGGTTTACACGGGGCTAAGGGTTACGGCTTACCTTAACGCCTCCTCGAGTTTCCACCGTGTGCAAATATTACGAACCTAGCTCAAATCCATTTTCATGATATCACATACTACCCACTCGCCTTCCGTTTATACGCCTTCGAATCTCTGAACGCAACTCCGAGCCACGTTTGACACAACGGCCAGATCCCTTCTTCAAGTCGCGATCGAACGGTATTCAATCATTTGCGACAATTGGCGCTTTAACGACGAAGCAAAGAAAAATTACCGACGTCAAGACTGTTACAGAAAAACATTAAGCTGGATGAAAGCACGGTGTTCGACAGATATAAACCCGCGACAATTCGTGCAAAAAAGCTTCGAGCATCGAATTTGGGATCAGCTGGCTTATGAAAGGTGACAGTTGTTGTACGGCGATCGGTAATCTGCCATTACCGAGTTGGTTAACCCTGGTTTGAAAAGACCAGGGTCGGTCGGCGGTAGTCGTCGAATAAGATTTGCTCTTTGACGAGGATTTTATTGTACCTTTATCTCTGCCTAATCCTGCGGCGTATTTCCATTCTCCTCTCCGTTAAAGGGCTTAAGGCGGAATATATTTTTTAGAGCCTTTTTTTATACGCACCTTACTTATAAAACGTAGTAGAGGCGT
Organism: Neodiprion pinetum; assembly: GCF_021155775.2. Classification (NCBI taxonomy): domain Eukaryota; kingdom Metazoa; phylum Arthropoda; class Insecta; order Hymenoptera; family Diprionidae; genus Neodiprion; species Neodiprion pinetum. The sequence continues at coordinate 30,881,868 of NC_060235.2, forward strand.
TAACGGGCCTGGGAGTCAGCGCATTTTATTAATAGCCACATTTATTCAGCCCTGAAGATAAAAGTAAATCTAGCGTAAGCCATTTTCTAATTTGCGCTTCATCGAGGTCAGGTTTGATTTTCTGGTGTGATCTCTCGGCCTGACGCGTTTCACTGAGAGATCATTTATTCTAACGAAAGCCTCGGCAGGGTGAAATTTTTCCCCTTCGAACTCCCAACTTCGGCAAATGTTCTCGAAGGAGTGTTACTAGGGAATTATATACGCATAGTACCTAGGCGCGTTAAACTTTCCAGTGGAAAGTTACGTTGTAACCATCAACGAAATAATACCACAAGGTAAAAATTCCCCTCTCAACCAGCACGTCGAATAATATCCGACAAAACCTAAAAAAAATTTCTTTCAACCACCGGTTTCAGAAAAGAATGAACATCTATCCGGAATATCCTTTGAGGCTATTTATTTCTTCACCATTCATATTGTTTTATTTAACACCATGACGCAGTGACTCGCACGTGTGCAAAACGAATCGCTTAACGCGTATAACGGGGATGCTGGAAATGATGGGGGTGACAAGTGACAAGGGATTTGTATGTGAAATTAAAACGAGTGCTTCATGCAGGCGCTCACGTTGTTCAACAATTATGAAGTTAACAAATAAACGAAATCTCTTTTGTTATAACAAATTAAAGATAGAATTTTGGTGTTACGAAGTATGGAGATGTTTGTAAGCAGCAATTGACATTGTAGAATTTCCTACAGAGTACGATCACTGTCTGACAATGAGCTTTAAACCGATAACTGCGCAAATGTATAGCTATATTTTATGCAGGTAGCTGATACAGCAGGTGGTATCGTGACGGGCACGTTCGGTCTTCGTGTTATTCGCCGAAGAGTGACAGATAGATGGAAACAGACGTAGAACGATTCCGTGATACTCACAGCACAAAGTGCTACAGGTGTACAGAAACAAACCGGAACCAAAAATCAAAATATCGGATAGATCCGCAAGTCACGATGTGGAAAAAGACGAAAAAAAAAGAAAGAAAGAGAAATTGAAACGAATAAACGAAAAAGTAAATTAAATATGAAACGGTTCAGGTTGAAGCGAGAGCAATCAATACTCGAATTTGCAAAGCCATACCTCATAACAGAATTTCTGTTTGATTTACATAGTAGTTGTTATAAATCCGCGAAATTGCTCGAGCAATATTTTACGCCTGCACGTAAACACAGCAGGTTGTCCAGATTTCATCTGGGCAAATTTTATTCACTGCCAACTGATTTTTATTCAATAACAAACGCGCCGCACTTCTTTCTCGGAACTGTGCACTGGATATTTATTCAACTAATTGGCCACCATGATAATTGCAACGGCAAAGCGTCGAGGTCAGCTGGACCGAACAGCATGCGGGCAACGTGCGGATGGTGTTTGATGGGTAAAGTTCCGCACCAATCGATTACCATTTCGGAAGAGAATATTATGAAATCAAAGTGTCGGGCAGCTGGCAAGTTTCTCCTAACCAGAGGGTCTATGCTACGAAAATAAAATGGTACAACAGAGGCAGTTTAACTTTAGTAAATTATTAACAATTAGGCAGGTGTTCACGCGCGATTTCAGTGGTATACATATATGTATGTTCAGGTTTAACAGGGCGGTGACGGGAGTGTGAAATACGGACTTGAAATAATTATAGGAACGTGGATGCTCCTCGGCCACTCTCCCGGTTCCCAAACGAGGAGATTGCGCCCGACGATTTCCGTATGATTACCCACTTGCCATTAACTTTGTTATAGGTATACTCGAGCTGCGCCGGTCCGTAAGTCTTCCTCGGTAACATAAGTGACGCAAGAAACTGAGGATTGTATGTTATTCCTAGGTCATTCGAGTCGGGAGCGACCGGTCTTCCGTATGTGCAGCAGGAGGCAGGGAACGGGCTCATAAGCACTCGTATCCGCGTGCCAATTGGAGGAGTTTCCACTTTTTATCGCTACATCTTCGAGGTAATTTGCTCAAGCCTGAGGCACGCGGTAAAGCCTCTCGCATCTCAACGTCAACCGTGTTCATCTTCTCGGGCTGAAAGTTTGAGAAGGTCCGAATTGAAATTCTGAACAGTCAAATTCCGATTCGACCAATTTGTTATAGGTCGTTAATTATAGATTGAAATCTTGTCACATGTGGACAAAATTTTGAACGGTTCTTAAGCTTGAAAGATCAAATTGGTTCATCTTAAATTTTTTTAAAGTAATGATCTTGATAGCTAATGCGGATTTTTTGTATTTCATAATCGCATTGAAGATTCGATGAAATGGCAAACTTGAATATTAAACATTTGAATGTGGTCCGAGAATTTCTCTGAAATGTTTACACAGAACTTGGTTTATCTGGAAGGTCGAAAATCGTAACTTTGCTAATTTTGCACAAGTACACAACTGATGGACATTACATGGGTATCTTTCCCGCTTACGCGTATTTTTCGATGATATTTTCAAACTCGATATATATGGATATACGTATACGCTCAGAGTATAGATTGAACGCCGGCAGTAATCGCGCCCGGCTACTAAAAGCAAAAACTCGTTAACGCTCCGCGGGCGAAATAAAAATGAAAATTGGTTTGATAAAATATGAAAGCCCCGGGTGCCGCGGCTTTGGCAAACCAGGGGCGGAGGGATCCGGGGATTAGGACGAGGCCTGCATTATTGACGAACCTGAATCAGTGGCAATTATTAGCTCGAGTTTCGCGTAACGGAAGTACTGCCATGGGGGCAGTTGAGTTTTCCCTCAACGCGATCCGGCAGCCAATCGCGGCCGGCATCACGACGCTATTCGCTAACTAACTACAACCACTAGATGTAGGCCATCACCGCATTGCAGGAGAAAATCATCGGGCTAAAATTAAAATCCCAAGAGAGCTTTGAAGCCCCTTCGGATATTAAAGATCGAGGAAACCGCAGATGAATTTCTTATTTTGGTAATTACTTTCGTCCACTCGCAAAGCTTCGACTTTATGTACATGTATATATATATACTGTATGTACCTTTTTTACTTCTATTTGAATTTAATTCGCATTAACTTTTTAACCAACGAGGTTTCTCGGCTCTTCCCTGCAGTTGTAATACTTGAATCGAAAAATCTTCCAGTCCATCGTGCTACAAGTCATTACTTCCGCACTATCCATCCTGTTGATATAGTTTCTCCTGGAGGAAATGAATCAGAAGTAGATCACTGATCACGCGATTGACGGAAGACTTGTCTGCGGCCAGGTCATGCGTATGGTCTTTGACCAGCCTCCCCTGAAGGAATTTCAGTTCTGGTTCCTGATATTACACAGTTTCTTTCGAAGGAATAAAGCTTCTTTCATACGATCGATTAGATAATATTGCAGGAACCAAAGCGCAATATTAACTTTTCCTCATTTCTTATGGCTGGCACGTTGTCCGTAGGGATCCTTCCTTGGCCGAGGCACATCGCATCCTTTAGACGCGGCGGCGAGGAGAGGCGCTTTTTGCAAGAGCACCGGGTGTTCGCTACACGTTGCGTTTGCTGAACAAAAACCAACAAGGCTTCGATTAGTTTCTAGTATCAAACGCCCTAGCTGCGCCTCTTCCTGACAGCGAGCGAGCTTGATTAATTTCGCATCGCGCCAGACCGCCGGGTGTCTGCAGGACTCTGCATCCGTGCCAAGCAAAGTTCTCCGCTAACTTGATTTTACTGTTACTTAGGAGAGTAGAAGAATTGTCAAAAATTATAATAAGTATTTCACTGAACAAATTTTCCGCAGATGCAAGCCCGTCAACTTTTTTTTACCATAAGTTATACGAGGACTTGGGAATTGGAGCACGAATTAATTAAGATTTGCTGACTCGGATCTCCGCGGCACAAAGTGCCTCGAGTACTTCGGAATTAGGGATGATGTCAAGCGGTTAAAGGCGAGTTCTTTGGCCATGGCTAACCGAACTTGAAATTTCAATCAGTCGAGGAAAATGCTGCCACACAAGATTCACACTCGACTGAACACGCGGGTGGGGGTTTCAAAGGACAGTAATACTTTTAAAATTGCCGCGTCCAATGGATCTGAACCGCGGAGATGCACCTGCGGCATTGGATCTGAGGCTTTCTTCTTCTGTTACACATTTGGCTCGATTTGACTTAATTCTATTTAATCAAAAATCTTGGGACGCACGACAGTCAGAATTATTGGACGTCGTTTCACGTGCAAGGCCATCGCATCGTTATTGCTAGTAAATGTGTCGCTATTTACGCCGTTATGTCAACTGCCAAGGTAAATTGAATAGTTTTTTTCACGTCCGTAATTTCCTTTCAAATATAAATGTCACGAAAAATACTCGTAGACGTAATGGAAAAGTGAATTTTTTATGAGAATAATTGTGACCTGCCTGCAAACGACTATTGACATAAATGGATTTTGTCGAAAGTTGTAAAGTTTGCCGAGCTCGTTAGGGTTCTGAAGACCCTTACGCAATTACATGGTAGACTTATCCTTTCGATTTCTATACACGGCGAGATTCTCGTGCGGGAGATGTATAAAGTTCAAGTAATGGAAAAAGGTGAGAGCAAAAAATCTGATCGAATATTCGTGCAAAGTGCAGAAATTTCTAAGCGACGTCGTCCGTTTATTTTGATGCCATTTTATTTTAAACCATTTTTAAGGATTCCGATATCAAGATATTTTTATGAAAAGCAAGCTTAGTCAAGTCGAACGAATGTTTACTGTTTCCTGGAATCCTAGAATTCTGGAATGTTAAGGCAGGATTCTTCACTTTTCCGTGCACGTTTTCTTGATATCCCAGTGAAGTTTTCCGCACTGCAAAGAGTTTTGAAGAACGCTTCTTAATGTAAAATCCTACGAGAAGGAATGCAAATTAGAATTTCCGTCACTCGGACAAGCAGTAGGTTGTTCGTATCGTCCGTAAACGTAAAATAACAGTTTCGTATCGGATTTATTGGAACGATGAGCTTGCCGTTATTAAATCATTCTTATAATTGTCAAAAAAACATTGAGTTTTATGGAAAAAGAAAAAGAAGAAAAGGTATAAACAAACGAATCAAATAACGAGCTAACGAAATTCGTATCTCTTTCGTGGACCGTCTCTTACCAGATGCTGTGACAATTACGATATGAAAGGATGATCAAATTTCCCCAATTTCAAGATGTAGATTGAGTTATATTTTCTCTTTCTTTGCCAACTCTTAACACGATTTGCGCCTAATTTTATTATTTTCTCATACTTAGCCAGTCCATAATGTACACCTATACATCACACGCATACATAGATATAAAAATTTCGTGAAAAAGATTCCTAAAATTCGAATGTCACACTGGACTCGTCAATTTCACTTTTTCTCCTTCTTTACCCAGGGAACTACTGTCGTATTCAATTCTATGCATCATCCCGTTATTCTCCCTTCTGGAATTCAGTTGGTCTGCATTCAGATTCTCCCACTGTTAATTTACAACAGTGAAACAGATATCTGCTCAAAGTTTGGTACGGTAACAGAGTCACTTCAACCCCCTCCGCGCAATATCCCGTGTAATGTATATAGGTATATATATATATACACACCTATACATGCATGTACATTACGTACGTTACGCGTGACATTTGACACTGGCGCGGTGGGGTGTCAAGGGGTAAGTTGAGTGGTAGTTATTTTCAGTCGAAATTTGATGCCATAAGTCATAGGGGTTGCGTAGGGGGATCTCCTCTCTCCATGAAACTACATCGCGAAGGCAGTATGTGGCGGTTTCTCCACTCCACTCCCTGCCCCTCTCCTCGCTTATCATTCCCCCCGATCTGCTGGCTGCTCCACTCTGCTCGCTAACCCCTCTTCTTCGTATGCCTCTCTCCTGGAGTTTACTTTTGGCCCACAGGGACTGAGACTTTGTATTATTGACGCGGAAAATGAAACCAACTCATACATTATTCATCTCACCGTGTAGCACGTGTATTAGAAGATATGAGGGTAATCATCAAACGGAAAGATAATTTCACGCCAGTGGAAAAGCTATTTATGTACGCGTTGTTATACATAATATACATGGGTCAGTGCTCCGAGAGAAAGGGAGACTCGTTATTTATCGGATATTTTTGTATTATCGTGATATGAATTTTAGCAGGGGAATTCTTTTCTTCTTTTTGGTCCCGCAGCGTCGGGTCAATTTTAGCAGATAAGTTGCTTTTTTTCATTTTACCACACGGAATAAAATTCCTTGGCGTAGACGAGCGAATTTTACACACTCTGCGTGCACAGTAGATACTCGTGTTCGCGTATATACCACCGGTTCTTTTATAACGAGGGTCGCCAAAATGTTGGTGATACGTGAAAGAGCCGCCGAGAGAAATGCAAATGTTTATACCTACCGCGGGCTGGTTAATTTTACGGCAAACGCGGTAAACTACGGTCGAAGCGGGGGCATACCTAAATGTACAAGTAAACCTGCTTTTTTACCAAAACTGGAGGTCGTCCCGGCGAATGAGGAGGTTTGGTCACAGACAGCCGTGGAATCGTTAGCGAAAATGCCTGGGATGACGCAGTTGGATGGGATGATAGGACCCAGACGTACTTATCGTATTAAGATCAAATTGTACAAGGATGGGAAGAGCGGGGGCGGCGAGATGGGACAAGAAGCAAGACATCGACGGAGGGTTTCGGATAAAACCGGCAAAAGACAGCCCAGCATGCGGTCTTGTCGGTTACGATATAGAATCCTTTTCTTCCTTTCCCTTCCCTCAGAAATCCTTTCACATCGTCTCTCTTCTTCTTCCTCCGCAGACTTCATCAGCTCTCTCTCTCTCTCTCTCTCTCTCTCTCTCTCTCTCTCTCTCTCTCTCTCTCTCTTCATCGCCTGCATCCTCAAGGGACTCGCAATTACATCCTTTTCACATTGATACTCGCTGGAGCACAAAGTAGATATCCGATAATGAATACGTAAGACCTAATTAGAAGCAATTAACCTTTTAGGCTCTACGCAGGTCGATTCACAATCATGGAAATGGCACCGCGTCCCTATCTCTTCTGGTTATACTGTTATTGTTATTAACCTAAGACACCGGCGAGCCGAAGAGGCAACTCGAGCCTTCCAACTTGGATAGTGCAAACTTCGATTAAGGCTGATCGGGGATTCGGATCTTAACCTGGTACAGAATCAACCAGCGAAGATAGGATACACTCGAGGAACCCTTTGTAATTCCGGTAATTTCCTACGGTGTTTCCGATGTACTCTTTCATGATGTTCTTTTCGTAGAATTAATTAGATACTTGATATTTTCACTGGGAGTTTGAATCTCTCTCAGTTTCAAACCGTCACCGCGACAATGTTGATAGAATTGGATTTGCGTTATATTCGGAGAACCCTGGCAACAAGTCCCCAGGGAACACGTCTCTGCGAAATAATTTGGGATCTTTCTTTCCACGAAGTGATAAGCTTTCCGCAGTTCGATGAATCTACTGTGTTGTTTTCTCTTTTGTTTCATACTCGTAAAGAATTGGCCCCTGGCATAATAATATGTAACTCTGCGAGTACTCTGCACGTTGATATTATGTGACAGCGAAACTCGGCTGAGAGATTGAAAAGACCGAATTCAATCGGGCTGAAGAAAACATCGTCGAAAGCACCATGGGGGTCAGGATCACACTATGTCTTTCCGAGTGTGTTCGCCCGCTGCATGGTGCATTTGATCGGATAGAGACAACAATGCGTTTATGTGATTCTCCCACGGATTTGATTCTCGTTTTCGAATCCTTTTCCGCACAGGGCAGGATATCGTGAACTACGGGGTGAGCAGAGGGCGTATAAAAAAGTGTATAAAAGAAAAAATCCAGCTCTTAATATATTCTTTAAAGCCTTTAATATCCTCGTAAAGGTAACCAGATGAAATCTAATCGTGATCCGTTTAGCGATATTGTTGTGCAGGAGGCCACCGGCCTTCGGTGGAGATGTCGCAGTGTCTGGGACGGGTTTAAGCCGCTGACGCTGTCACATCGAAAGACGAGGGTCGCCTCGAGATTATCATTTCTTTCGCCGGTCGGTCGGTACGACCTGGAAGAGGTTCCGTCGCCCGGGCGCCGCGACTCAGGTAGCGTAATACCCACCCTACGCGACCTCGAGACCCACCGATTCTTACGTAACTCGTACACAAGGGTACATTTATTATCCATATACATGTATGTATACACAGACACACCCCGCGGCGGCGTGCAGCGTTGGACTCGGTGGCAATCGCCCCTCGAAGCCCTGGACAAAGGATAGATGATAAAATCGCGCAACCCCTGCCGGTTCTGAAGGGTGACGCACAATGCAGCAGTGCAGGGGAATGCGGCTGCGCAAGAGGCTAGAAGGGACCGGTATCCTTGCATCAGCGTCTCGGCTGGACTGCTTCACTGGTCTCGACGCCATTATTATTTTATAAATCCTTTCTTGCCTGATGGAAGGGTGAATTTTTTACAGCTTACTTTGATATTGGCTTCTATACCTTCCTCTTTGTGCCTCTCTATTCAAGATGGACACCTTTTTAATCAACACAGCTTTCGCCGTCGATGTCCTCTCGCATCCTTTAACGGCGCCCAGCTGCATGATCCCGAGTCTCTCAGTTATTGATGTTATCGGGTAATGGCGGTTCCCGCGAGTGCGAGTGAACGCGGGTTGGGATGTAACGACTACTGTTTGGAAAGGAATAACGAGTGCAGGTGAAGGATCGTCGCATAACATACTTATTACACTATTGATGCTCTGTAGCCGTTTATCAACGTTTCCCAGGTGTCCGACGATCGGGAGTGTGTTTGCCACCGTTGACAGATGTACGATGGGTAAAAACCGGCAAGTGCACGGGGAGCTTCCGATGGTGCGGGATGCTTTTCATCCGTCCGCGATTTGTCTTATCGCGTTGACGCTCCGTTATCTGGCATCGATCCTGGCAATTAACGATATCGGTTATCCTCGTAGGTTTCGGCCAAGTTGGGGGGGCTTGTCATTAGGTTAATTTATGTTTGGTTACCGCGTATCCTGGACTTGTACGTATACCCTCCTAGCTAACCGACCAGCTACCTGCTTAAGAACGGACGAAGATCTGCTGCTTTTAAAACCGACTCCGTGTTTCCATCCTCACTGATTTCTCTCTTTCTCTCTCCTTCTCTTTCTCGTTTTTCCGTTTCACCGCCGAGCTCGACTAGGTATTTATCATCCTCGTACGGACTTTGATCTCTTACGGACAAGAATCCTAGAGACTAGTGTATACGAATCGCGGGCTTCAAACGACTACGCGGCACGGCGTTAACATTCAAAACGCATGTACCAAACGGAGGAGGTAACCTGCAACCACTCCGTGCACCGTGTACAGATTTGCTTGAGTAATCAATTATCCAAGTTTGCCAGTGCATCTGCAGTCCTTCCATCCAATGCGCTGAGAATGCTCACGGGAAGGGGAGAACGTATCGCCACTCGCTGAGCGGAGTTTCGAGTGGTCGTTGGTGATGCTTCTGACCAATTAACTGCGCTCATTAATTGCCGTACAAGATACGTACGCACACGCTTCCATGTGCAAAGGAATACTCCGGATCGTTGCTCCGTACGGAAAACATTGTTTCGCTGTTTGTTTGTCACATTTCGTTTACTTAGCTACAATGCAGTTTGAACCAAACTGACATTGCCGGGATATCGTTCCACATTCAAGATCGTAACCCCTGTGCGCAAAAACTAATACGCAGTAAAATTTCACCATTTTCCCCAACAGCGATCATACATATCGTCTTCTTCGCTTCTCGGCGTTTCTCAGAAATAACCTGATCAGCAAACTATAATAATTACAATCTTGGACCGATGTTGTGGCTGGTTAGGCTGAACTCTTTTTTCTAAAACCGTTTTTCACTACGCTCATGGTCAAAATCAACGGTATAAAAACGTGGTGTAATATTTTACTCTCAAAGTCGTAGTGACAATCACGTTTGCAGAGCGAGGTACGGTGTCACGGAGGTTGGATAGACGAGCTTGCATGAGCAATCAATCTTGGGTAAACATCCAGGGAAGAGGCTCGCAAGAAAATTGACGTTAACTAATTATGCGTGCGTGTGGAGGTAGCAACGAAGGAGAGAAGCGTGTGCGTGCAGTTGTATGGTTTTGTTTTTGAAATAACCGAGGATCGGAATTGATGACAGTGGGTACCCGGTGCGCTTGCAGCAACGTCCTCGCCGTTTCCACATCGTCCGCACGAACTGCAGAGAGAGGAAATGCAGGAATTACAGTACGATCACACGCCGTGAGCATGCACAGTCTGCAAGTGACTGCGCGGAGTGGAATATCCGCTGGTACAAAGAAGACGCGGTATAACTGCAGGTGAAGAGAGAAAGGGAAAAATGAAAACTCGAAAGACATTAATTTCGAGTCTGAGACCCCCCGCGTGAATACTTTTCGCTTCTATCCTGCAGCTAGTTTCGAAAACCGTGCAATTACAGCTTGAGCAAAGAAATAAGGATCGTCAACGTTTGCTTCAAATTAGCTCGACGATGTACTCGTGAACTAACATGAAAGTGGGACTCTACCTCACCGAGTATTGACATTATTATTATTATTATTATGTCATCATTTTTTGAGTAGCTTCTCGGTGGTGGAGGGAGGCGAGGGGAGGATTATACGCCTAAGGTGCAACCGGCATGAGGGCACAGCGTGAGGGGGTGAGATAAAGGGAGAGGGAAATTGAGAGAACGGAGGACTGAGGGGGTGGCGGAGACGAAGGGACATGAAAGAGACGCTAATTACTGCATCACCGGGCAGCCGTCCGTAAAATATACAGCACGGTTTACACGATGAGAAGAGAGATGTAGGTATGGCAGAATGCGCGAGATGTGCTCGCTGCTCGCCGTTTCTTTTTACCACGTTCGTTTTTTCCTCTATTTTCCCCCCTCACCTCGTTTAATAATATATGCTTTATAATTATGCACACTTAACCGAGACAAATCGTTTGGCTATTCTGCGTTGGGTGGATGTCATTACTATATTATACGTGCATGGGAAACTGCAGCAATATTAAGCCCAAGATATGCTATGTACAACGTATTTCAATTACATACTCTCTCCAGTCCGGCAGGCAACGCGTGTGCCTGCATGGCCACTCGCCAACCTACTGCATTGTTATTAATTAGACTACGGCACTATGTACGCAAAATATCTTATGCAATTTATCCATCCGTAGTTTAACTAGACACGGAAGAATATTTCAGCACGCCTCGGTTTTCCTTGCAATCAGATTTATGTAGAAGTTCATATATTTTTCCGTATGTACTTAGACTCTTGGAACGAACTTCGCACAGTTTATTCCTGTTTAATCTTTCTTAGCTGAAGGGGTATTTGAACCCTAATGGAACTGATACATTCCAAAACGCTTTTTTTTATGTATGCAGTCAAATTTTAAGCTTCTTTAGTAGTACGTCGAGAATAAGAACGTACTGCAGAAAAAACGAAAATTTGAAAGATGGAAAGAAGGTTTTTTGCGAAATAAAAATATTGCACTGTAATGACTTGGGAAACAATTTTTTGTTGTTGTTTTTTTTTTGTGAATAATAATTGCCAACTTAAGATACGCTCAACAGTTTTTTTCGTGTCTATAAAGTTTTAATTTATGCTTGGTAAGTTTCATTCATACGTCGAGAGGGACCACGTTTGGTTTTAGAGACTCCAAGTCTACCGAGTAGAGAATCTTGGGAAAAATGGGAAAATTCCGAAGAAAAACTTAACGGCACGATTATGATCAAGATTCGTAGAAATATGTGCATTGAATGACTTCAGTGTTCGGAGTATGAAAAAAATTTCTGAGGACGGTGACTCATTCAAAATGTCACAGTGTTATTTTCTGAAAAAGTAAGAAGAAATGTTATGGATCCAGAAAACGGACGGTGGAGGAAAGACGAAAGATTTGACGTTAAAAAACTGCCACCGTAGCGGTATAAAACTTTAATCCATCCGTAAATTTGATTCGCTTCTTGTACGGCCAAGCACCCAACCCCCTAGAATCCAATTTGGCTCCTATAACGTTTGAATAATCCTTGAAAAAGTCCCTCACAGTCATAAAGTCGGTAGTGGAGCGCAGAGTAGAAACTATAAAACGTTATTAAATTGATATTGTAAAATTAATATCGCTATTATCATTATTATTACCATTATTATTTACCTGCCCTGCAAAGTTTCCAGTTAAATTAATTTGAATCAGCAAGGCGTTGTGGCGGAACATAGTTTGTACTACGAAACTTTGCCCCGACCGAAAGTTATGCACTCGCCAAGCTATCACGATAGTGTCAGCCTGCATAAACACGCGTAAGCAGTATCGACCGACTTAAAATTCTAAACCAAACCCAAGAAAAGTTTCAACGCTCCACGTGTCACAGCGGTATTCGATGAACTTTTTTCTCCGCGAGTAACGGAGCTGCAGACGATGGATGTCTGCATCGATATTGAAGTATTCATACAAAATTGTTACGCTTGATCGCCGGGGTGAAAACTAAGTAGACTTCACGTGAGACAAACTTGAACTCAGGAAGATATTGATCAATAAAGTAAAAAGGGTTGAGAATTATTTGGATTTTATTTGAGATAGAATTTGGGGGACCAAGTATAAATAGACCTATGTATAAATATAACATCGTGGCCTGTTACAAAAAAGGTAAATCGAAACAGGGGAGCGAAAAGTACAACAAAGACACGCCGACGCTGAAGTCGTATACAGAAAACCAGCATATTGCCCGGGATCAAAAGTATTCACGATACTTGCGTCGTTATTTGGGCGAACGAAGGGGTCGACGAGAGGCCAGAAGGACCGGAGGGCCCGTTATGGCGGCATCGAGTGCATCGCTAATATTGGCGCACTGGGCTGCCCGGTGCTTGGTTGAACACAATAAACCGCACATGCAGCCCGTTCGAAACATCAAACTAAACGGAACAGGGTCAATTATGCCCCAAATTGCCACTACTCTTCCCCGCCCGCAATCCTCCCCCGCGAATTTCATTCATCCATGATAATCAGGCGGGATATAAATTTTTCAAAATGAAAGTTTGGAAGATGGACTTAGCAATCTTCTCCCAAGTTCAGCGCATCGTGTGTAAAAAATGAGTGACAACTTTACCTGCCAATTTCAAGCGAGGCTCATCTCAAGCCTCCCAATCGAAGGAACGCTGATTTTTTAGCAACCTATACAGTGATTTCTTGGAGCATGTGACTCGTCCAAATATTTTCTACTCTCCATTTGTTGAGCGGTTCAGAAGTTCAAGTATAAGGAGCTTGAAGGTGGAGAGGCGGAGGCTCAGACAGAGCTGGGAGGATTGGAAAATAGCCCGGAGCTTGCAACGGATGCGTTGTTTCCCTCGCGATGTGGCCGAAGAATATTACCCGTCACGTCTAACGTGGCACTTATTACTCTTCTCTGGGCCGGCTGGACGTTGCATCGGTCGGCGTGACTAACGGATGAAACGGACCCTCGGGAGTTGCAGACCTGATTGACAACGGGAGTGCCTCTCTCTTACACGTCTCTTTGACTGGCTCTCCTACCGATATCGATGATGCCCGATGGGATGATCGGAAGAGCTGCGCGGCGTCGGCGGGGATTGCGTTTAATAGAGTGGTCGATGATGGATGGCGAGCACGGGCCGATATTACTTATTTGTACAAGCGGTCCGCCGAGAATTCCGTGCATTCGACTGCCGCCGATCGTCGAGGGGCTCGGATAATGTTGGCATAGCGCAACTGACGGGACTCGCCTCTGCTATCCTGGACCTTGTTTGCGATCCAACCTTACCGCGGATCTCCTATCCTTACACCCCTCGACCAATCGTATTGCCTAACTGCGTTATATTACCCACGACGGGCACGTGGATCGTAGAAATATTGATCGATCGACCATCGAAGCCTCCAAGATCTTGTCACCGAACGAGAATCACTACCGCACCGTATAATCGCCCGCCTCGGTTTGCCGTTTTGGCAGCAACCCGCTGTTCAAATCTTTCTCAGTGTGGCTAGCTGGACTATTTCATCCCAAGCTTCGGGTTCAATTAATATCGATACCCCTATTCTATTCATCTTTGTATTCATGGAAAGAGACGGAAGAAGATGAGACGAATGGTCGGTCACGTGGAGCTGAGGTTTCAACTGGACTAATGCTGCCTGTCTGCGTTTACGTCTTTTTTGAAATTGAGACATCCTTCGAGAACTGGCAAGGCTCCAACAATTGTTGCGTTATGTACAAAGTAACCCGGATAATAAGCTTAAGAGGTCTTTTCTGTACTGGAAATAGCGGGTGCTTTATACAGTTTTCATTTGATTTTCATACAATTGTCCGATATTTCGCGTGAAATCCACGGCTAGATGCCATTTCATAAATTCTCATTGATGCGAAACTTTTTCGAAATCCAATATCTTCTTCGGCGTTTATGTTAGGCACATCTTCTATTCCATCGTCTTGATGTATTGTATGGAAGGAATTTAAAACGTTCAGTTTTATTGTAAATTTCAACCTATTCCATATCCGTACGAATTTTCTCGGTTCTTCAGGATCGGAAATTTTTGATGGTGAAGTATCTCTGACATTGATGTTCGTTTAGTTTTTCTCTGCTAAATTGCAATTTCAGCTGCAACACAATTGCGGTTCACAAAAAACGTTTCAGTTTGAGAAGGTGTACACCGTAAAAGATGAAAGATATTTTCGAAGCTGCAGCCAACGGCAAGATTCAGATATAATTAATTCCACGTTAAGCGAGTTAAAAGTATGCGTTGTCGGATTGTGAGCGTTGATGATATCCGAGAAATAGCTTGTGGCACTTGGAAGACTTTGACGTCTTCATCTCGTAATTAGAAACCCCGTAACTTTGACCGGCGATAAAAAGAAGTTTCTTCCTTCAATTTTATCCTGTATTTTCTACCATTTTTTTTTCTTTTTTTTTTTTGTTATTTTTTTACTCAACTTTGTCCTGAGTAATTTCAAGCTTTAGTTTCAACATTGAATCAAACGAAAACTCGCAAATTTCGCCAGAGTTTACCTACCTTCCCAGCAAGCGACCGCGGGTGGCTCGAGTAGTGCTTGTATCGCCTTGGGAGTTGAGCAGTGAAAACTAGTTGAGCCACCGGGCGATATATAAAGTTAGTAGAAATTACATCTGCATATTAATTAAGAGTTTCAATGCTGGAGATCATTTAACAGCTGAGTTATATAGGAAAGTTGTCGAGAAGAGTTTTACTTTATTCTATTGTAATGGTAAAACCGTGTCTAGTATAATAATAATATTACTGAATACTTCTCATTACTCGAGATCGCTGCAAGGGCCGGGCCGCCGACACTTCTGTTAATATATTCACGGTGCAATCCCATCCAGATGCTTGAATATTCCGCTCGGATAAAAGAACGGGGCTAAAAATCAAACTAAGTCGAAATTTGCCCGTCATGAAGCAGGCTGCAATTAGCCTCGGGTGAAAATTAACAAGTCCTTCTCATCGCCCCTCATACGCAGCTCGTACATACAATATTTTACACACACACCTGTGACGTCGTCGGCACGTGTCGCACCTCATTCGACGAGTTCAAAAGCGAGCTCAGCCATTTTCCGGAGTAAAAGATCAACGGAACAGTTCCGGAAAAGAGAAGAAAAAGGAGCGCTGATCCTGCCAGGTGAGAGAGTTTAACCCTCAATTCTAACCACCTTCGGGTTACTCGGTGCGAAGACTTCAGAGGACGGAACGGTTGCTACATTCCTTTCAAATGAGTGCTCTGGTCGATTTGGACGTTGACGTATACATATATCTCCAAGTATTAAGGTCTACCTATTTCAGAAGCGAAAAAAGGCTTAAACAGCCCAATTTTATACATAATTCTAAACAAAACTACTTCAATTCGTTACCATTTAACGCAGAAATAAACAAATGACATGGATTTTACGAAATCGCAGTAGTGAATCCGTCGAATTCGCAAAAATACGAAACGGCAATGGTAGATTCGTAGAATTCATGTAATTTCTTTATTACTGCGTCAAACGAAAATGTATCGAAGTGTTTTTCTTCAGAATTGTGTATAGAACGGTGCTGTTACGCCATTTTTCGCTCTTGAGATAAGCAGACTTTGATATTTGGAGATACATACGCCAGCGTCGAAATCGACCAGGGTACCCTCTTAAATGTGTTCAACTTCGTTCTCCAATTGCCTTCAGGTTTTGAACGGTGAAACGTGTCGAGTGGACGCCAAAATATTCGATGATCGTCAGAGTGGTGGATGAGGAGGAAAAAATCTGCCCTTCTAGAGTCTTGTTCGTTGCGTAACCGAGAATCATCGCACGACTTTGTTGTCGGTTGGTAACTTGATCGATCGATATATCGATGGCTATCGAAAATTTGACGAAGCAATGTGCGAACAGTGATTGCCGTGAACCGTGGGGCGGAAGACGAGGCTCGTTCGCTATCGAAACTAACTTTGAAACTAATTCCAATTCCAGTTGCGTTTCTGGATGGGAAACTGTAACGAGTTACGTGGCAAGTTTTGTGGGAGTTTATGAATGCAAATTCAGGCACAAAGTGAGTTAGAAATAACAAAAGTTCGGAGTTTCGCGAGGATCGCAACTGAGACGTTGCGCTCTGGGGTTCCGTGAATACACTTTTTGTACCTTCGATATTCAGGTTCTTCAAAGGCTGCATACTCCGTACTCGTACCTTACGTTAACGTTGTACGTAATACGAAGGAGCTCGCGCAGCGTTGAAGCCAAACGGATGGCGTTGCGGACTGCAGCGTTTCCGATCTTCTTTACGGCGTGAAATATTTCTCGATATAAACGAAGAGGCAGGCCGAATAGCAATACTTGAACTCTGAACCCGAGGCGAAAGGGCGCCGGCAGCGAGTCGCTCGCTTCAATCAAGAGGCCGGCGCGAGCCGCGTCACTCGTTTGTATCAATTTGCTCGACGGTGGAGCCGCTATCGCCCGGCATCTACCACCACCTCACCCCCCGACTCCCCGTTTAATCTAATGCCGACGGAGAGCGAGTAATTCGTCGAACAAAGGTGTGTGATTTTTCTTCGCCCCGTACGCCTACTTTGCGCACCGAGTGCGATGAAAAATAAATAATTAAATTCTGTTCGGCGAAAATTGATGCGCGAGAAGGAGAACGGAGAGCAAGAGTGAGGAGAAAGTCGGCCTCGTGCCAAGTCGGGTGAAAGATATCGCGCCTCCAACTTCTTCGTCCGTCATATTCTTAGGCGATAGGAGAAGAAGAAAGCCCGCGTTTACAATATTTACGCCGGAAATACGCCAGTTCTGTTCGTCTGTGAATAACGGTGAAGGATTCTCATTTCCAGAGACAGAAGTTGGGTGAATTCTACTAAGTGATATTGATGTAGTTTCAGGTTTCAGTTGATCGAATGCCAGCGTGAAATTCATGTATTTTACATACGTCTCTGTGATTTTGGAATGAAATAAAACAGCAGGGTATGCAAACTTTCGATTGTCTGATTCTGTATACGTACTTGTACTCTAAAAGAAAAATTATAAAACGAAGTGGTTATGGCTGCATGAAGTATTAGTAACACGCGGTCCGCTTCTTTCGAAAATGTCAATGTAAAATAACGAATTACCGCCAAATCTTTCATTGACGAATATCGACGGAACGACAGCGGAGCACCGACTGACGATGAAACACGGATGCATGATGAAAGAGGCGGGCAGGAGGTGATAAAAGATTTAGCTACGTAACTTTTGAGTGACCCGTGACTAATGGACCACGCGATATTTCAACTCGACGCGGTTAGGTTGGCCCGAGGTTTATTTGGACCGCAGTTTTGAAGCTTTCATGGCGGCATCAATCTGGCCAAACGAGGGTTAAATGAACTGGATTCCTTAATACTTTCTCCCGTTTCATTCATTTGCGGGCATTATCTGCAGGCGGGAATTTAGGTTTTAACGATGGAAATAAATGCGCGACGGGGCGGGGATTTATGTCTACTTAATTTTGCAGAACTTGAGTTCTGCAGCAGAAACTACGATCCTGGTTTTGACCCAGATATCTCTGCAGGCTGGAATTACATCTCCCTGTAAGATGGAGCTCTGCAATCAGCTGATATATTATCAAAGGCAAGGAAATATATCAGCTAAGGTGGGTATACCACGCACCTGGCAGATCACGAATCACGCGTAATTTTCACAGGTAAGGAACAAGCGCCCCGTTTTCGTCGGTGGGATCTTTCTTCCGATTGTGAGAAACGTTCCAAATCTAATTGCCGGACGAGAATCGGCGGAAAAAAGGCCTGAGCTGTACTCTCTGTCTCTCGCTCTCTCTTGGATCGGACAATGAAAAGGATATCGCTTGCCCGCGACGCTTTGTCTTCCCCCTTTTGTTTACCGTCTCAATACACAAAATACGAGAAGGCCGAGACGGAGCAAAGACGAAGGGGCGGCGGGCGGATCAGAAGCGTTTGACAATATTTTGCCGTGCCCCCAAAGACGGAGGCTTAAAGCCCCTTGACGACGATTTTCGGGACTTTTTTACCCCTCGTCTGTGCCGCAGCGCACGCGTAATTACCGTATCGTTATACGCCCGGAAGAATAAACCGGTGAAAACGCCGAATGGTCGGTATACGGAGAGGGCGGAAGGCTGATGCTAACTCTTTACTCGAGAGTCGAGTGTGCGTGTATTCCGGTTCGCCTTTGCTCTCACCGCAAACCCTTGCATTGCCCGTTTATCCGGTACCTACAAACCCGGACGCATTCTCGCGTCAAGTGGACCAGCTGCATTTAATCATGTTGGTAATACACCGCTGCGTTCATTGCCGTATAATAGTCCGTCTAAGAGTGCCCGTTCTTGAGTCGAGTTCCGATTTGTTATTAACGATCGATTGACGTGACAAAGAAAATCTCACAATCAGTAGCGTCAAAGAGTGCCCCGAATCAAATCGTTTGTATGTCGCGCGATTTTCAACTTGGAAAGAATTACTCTTTATTCGCAGTTATAATTGAGTTTTAGAGGCTGGGTTAATTTTTGGTAATTCTTGGGGGTGTTGGGAGATTATCGGAATCGAACGATTTTGTAAAATTCCGCCTTAAGATGCAGAATTTTACGGTAGTCCCATCATATTTCCGAGTTATCGCTCGATTGACGAATATTGTTTTGCTCAAAAATTGACGTGAAATTGATATTCTTCACAAGCTCTTCCATGCATGCGGGAAATATGTTGAAATATGGATGCGAGCGAAGGGTGAGTGTTTTCTTTGCCGCTGGTGTAACGATCGTCATGAGGAAAGATACGGCACATACGGCTGTAATAGAAACTTCCGTCGACAGAGTGCATGTGTAAAATTGTGAAAGCATTCGTATCAATGAAACGAAAAAGTATGAGCATCGACAAGGAAAGTTGTGAAAATGTTCACTCAACGCTTTCATCACGTTTCATTCGGTTTTATGTCTGATCGTTTATTGTTTCGACGCATTATCCCAAAATAGCGAGACATAGAGCCACCTGGTGATTTTTCAGAAATTAAATTCTCTGCGTCACCCATGCTTCTTAACCCTTACGCTGCACACCTTCTGTTTATAAGACTGGTGTCACACTGGGGTCGCTGTAGACCCAACATCAAAAATCATTTCGTAAAAACGGAGGTATTGACTCAAATAACTGTAAATAATTCTGGGATACTCTTTAACCACTATATATTAAGGGAAATTAATTTTCTTTAGCAAAATGAAATTTTGAATACGAAAAAAAAAACATAAAACAAGGAAGTACAAAAAAATTAATCATTCTACTCAAAAAATCATAACTCACTCAATTTTCAGTACTTTGAGCTGAAAATTGATCGAGTAATTCGCAAGACACTGATATTTGAGAAAAAAATATGGAGAAAAAAATGGAGATACTCAGAGATGCAAAACAGGTATTTATGTACGTGAGTGAAGTTGAATTTTCGGACAAAGAGTGAATTAACGATTTTCACGACATTTAATTATTTGTCTTGGATCAAATCAAATTATTTTGGGTATCTTTCATATCGAATTTACGGTGCAGATGCCGCGGGGTTATTTCGACCCCGGTGTGCAGCTTAAGGGTTAATATCCTAATGTTGGAGATTCTGTAAAGCAAGTAAATAATAACCAAAGTATAAAATTGAACACGAACCGTCTTTGGCGCGTTTATGTATAACAGGAGAAAATGATTAATTATAAGCGAATAATTGTATTACCATAAACGAGCTCAGCGAGTTGTAATTAGTAATATTAGTTCACTTATAGTTGCGCAGCGTCTGGTGGTTCATAACAACGTTAACTGCCATCCTTCGCATTACGGTGGAGCATAATTCATTGGGATCCCGTGCAACGCAGCGCGCTTCTGGCGAATATTTTAAGCTCTAAAGTTTATAGAATGCATTAGGACGAGTGCATCGAGTACAAAATGCAATTGCACGATGTCAAGAAGTTGAACCAGCCCAGACGGTTAATGATCCTACAGCGAACGCGGCAAGTTTTGGGAAAGAAATTGTTGGCATTATGCGATGACCCAAAGAATCGTTGAAGCCTTATAACGCTAAGTGAAGAAGAAACTAATGGAAGAGTTTACTTCGTAGATATGGAAAGAAAAAATTGTTCCCCACTATTCTCGCATCGTACGGTACGATAAAAAGAAATCGCGTATACATATTTTCAACGAGCAGAGTTCGCCTATACAATGTAGATGCATATACGTACATCTTAAATTCTGAAAGGTACGTACCTACCTTTGTGCATCAAGGATCCAATTAGAGTTGCCGCGGTTAGCCACAGAAATCCACGGTTTTCCACTCACAGCAGCACGAGCACTCTTCCTCTTTCTCCTCCCCTTCTTCTTCGGTCGTCTCGACGTACTTCTTACTACCGACATATTTTCAAACAGGGAGTTGACTTTTCGCCGAGAATTCGATAAATTTCGTGGGAAGGGGATGGGAATGGGCGGGGGGGGAGGGGGGGGGGGAGGGGGAATATTAACGAACAATGACTCGACGTGCTGCCCGCAGCGCGGTAGATTGTTGCTGAAGACGGAAAGTGCGCTTGTATCATCTTTATCAGATGAAAGCTCGGACATTGCATTTGACGTTTCAATTCACCCTGATCGTCGGATCTCAACTTCCTGATAATCTCGTTTATTGCTTTTGCATTGTCTACAATTCGGAAATACCGGGGAGAGTGAGGGATCGGGATCCCGGAATGATAGTCCCACAGCTGGCCGATCACCTTTTGCCAGGAATTGACGGTGGATCGGTAAATTCCAAGAATGGGGAAGTTCAAGTTTTCCGGTGACAGGAATGCAAGATTTAATTACGCTAAACTGTATTTAACGAGGGTGGCGGCGGGAGAGGGAAGAGAGAGAGAGAGAGAGAGAGAGAGAGAGAGAGAGAGAAAGGGACGGAGGCGAGGATGAGAAGGAAGAAGCACTAAATCCAATAATTAGAGCTCCAGCTGTCACCACGTAGGGAGTCGGCAGTTCGTTCATTCGCCGTCAGTGACGCCTTTAATGAAAGGAGTTTATTAGGAGGCAAGACGCGGAGGGTGCTACCCGGATTTGCATCCCTACCCCCTTGTAATTCCCCTCTCCGATATTGGATTAGTCGCCTAGCCTCCTCCTGCAGGATCCGGCTAGGGAACCTCGCTCGAGACTTGGTCGCAGTCTTACTTATTAATCTCACTTCTCCATCGTTCAACGCCGTTCCAAATTTGCGTTGAAAATTCAGCCAAACTTTGCCAATCGCTGGCCATGCTGCACGCTCAAAAAACCTTGAACCGCGAACCTTAGAACCGGGCCGATTCATTGGCGTAACTGTTATTATCCATTAGCGCTAATATTTCGCATCATTCCCGTTACGAATTATTGCAAACGATCGCGCCTGTGTGTTTTTGACAGCCATACGGTAATTTGCATTCCACTGATTTTCGCACGGGTGAATTTCAGTAATTCGAACGGTTTTGTAGCGTGTACCAAAATATTCGATCCAATATACCTGATTGTAATCGAGTTTGGTGCGGGCCGTGTAGGGACGTCCCTGGAAGTTGATATCCAGAAATTGGCCCCGCCTTGGAGGTGATTTTCCTATTAGCAGGGCCGCCTACTTCCTGGATCGTTGTATAATACACGCTGGGCAAATAACGCGGTTAGACATTGCCGTAACAACTTCTGGACCGCGGCAAGGCAAGTACTCGGCAATCGTTCTCTATTATTGGGTTGGATTCGGATAACACCACGTGTTTTATCATCGCTTTAGCGAAATCGTGACATTTCTATCCGTAATCCGAATGTACGGTAAACGTCGGTCTCATTCATTCTCATGGTAGAGCAGGGACGTAACTGCGATGAAGTCGACAACTGTGAACAAGATAGTATTTACACCTCGTAGTACGTGACGATATCACAAAAGCGGAAGTGCGACTTGAAACTTGAAAAACTAAAATATTGCCGTCCTGATATTTTCAACTTGACAAACACTCGCAGGCACAGAAATTAAACGACGAGATATCAGCGGTGTTAGAATGAATTCTTTGTCAGTATCATCGTTGCGATAATTGTTATTGTGGGCTCTTTCCTCCCCTCAAAGCGAAATGTTACACCAGGCAAGAATTAGCGCCGCGCGGTCTCTTTGTAGTTACGTAAACGGCTAAAATTAGTATTATAATTGAAATAACAATAATTAGCGGTGGGCAAGATTTATCCTACTCGTAAAGTGTCTACAGGCATAGCGATAAAATAACAAAATTGGTAGTTTAATATTTACGCTCGGTAAGTGTGTTGCCCGTTTTCGTAAATTGAATTTCTTCCCAGCTAATTCTAAATCGATTCTTTCCGAGTTTCCCCGTCAGATATTCTCGTACCTTTGAGTAACGGAAACTGTTCGCGACGTAAGCACGTTACGTTGAAACAAACAAACGACTGTGGCACGCAACAAAAATCATCGTCGATATAGGTATTCTCATATTATCGACTAATTTTCAACTAAGCTTGCGTTTGACCCGGACAGACCTAATCGCCGAGGATCAGCCCGACGAATTTTACGGCATTACCGGCACGGCGGTCACTTGGGTATAAGAGAGAAGAACTCTACCCGAGAAATATACTAAGGCGATCATACTAAATCTGAGTCAGTAGCACTCAGGTAGCTCCATGTTGGCTATAATAAAACAAAAGCGATTTATTGCTCCGGTAACAACAAGAGTAAAGGCTATCCCTTATACTTTGAACCGTTTTACCGTTGCCCGCTGCCTCTACCATACGACTCACGTATAGAAGGCGGAACAGCGTGGCTAGGAGACTTTGAAATCGACTCGTCGCGTCGAATATTCCTTTCTTTTTATCATTTTTTTTTTATTTCGACAGTGGACCAGTTTCACGGTTACTTTTCACCTCTATAATTTCTCGTCTTATACCTCCCCCTGCAGGGAATATAAGTACAAGACCTCGCACTGCCACGTTTGTTTTAATTAGCACCCGAGGCAGTTAATTTATTCAGTGGATATAAAAGACTTTAAGCGGGTGGGAGAGCGGGAGGGAGGGAGGGAGGCGAAAGGCCTATTTATATCGACTGTGTATGCCCTGGTAGCTAGTACCCGAGGGCCGGGACCGAAGGTGGTTCTGTTTGACCCCTTGACGTTTCAGCCCCTCGACAATTAATCCCGCCCGCTCGATTAAGCTGCTGTTACGCGTTTAATTAAAAATTCCCTTTTTTTTTTAATGGTTTTTCCTTTATTCCTTCTCTCGCCATTCGTCAACGGGATCCAGGCCGCAGGAACTGGTATGAAAGTTTCGATTTAACGGGAACAAAATTTGCGCTCTTTTCGGCGACGCATCCACGTTGAAACGTGAAAGGGGTGCAGTGAAAATAATAACAGGCTGTTCACTTCCTTCGCGGTTTTGTCGGTCCCGCCACAGCTATGGCTGCGCTGTTCCACTTGGAAAAGTTTCCCCGTGTAGCGGAGAGTGAGTCAAGAGTGACTCGAGAGTCGGGAGCGTAAACCAAAGGCCCGTCTCGCGTCGAGCCCGTAATAAGAGGAGGTCGCGGACCTTGCACCTGCAAACCGCTGGGGAGCCATTCAACTTGAAAATGACGGCAGTTACGTTGTTACGTGGAGATACACGCGAGGGACGACACCAGTCTCCGCAATGTGGTGCCGGAATTCGTTCTGAGGTGTGCCCGGGTTCTTAGAGGCGGACCTTCCTCTACCTTCTGCGGTTTCATCTTCAGGAATTATATTATATCAGCCGTGGGTTTGAGTTCGACCTGGGGAATGAAGAAAATATTGGCCGTTTGGCTGTTGGGTTAGAGCCATTCTCAAATTTGAGCAGTCGTTCGTGTCAAGGATCAAGACACATCGTTTGTTTACTTGCTAAAACAAAAGCAAAAGATTCTGTGGTCGCAGGCGTGACACAGCGAATGCTCCAAGGATGTTAATCAATTATTGGCAAAAAGGCGAATACATAGTACACATCATTTGTGGGATTTGAATTCATAAGAGATCATGGAACTGGGAGATTTACGGTAAAGCTCGATCTCGGAGTGGAGAGCTTTCAAAATCGAGCGATAGGTACGTGCGCGAGGAATGAGAGTGTTTTTCTTTTCGATTTCTGACCGCCTTCACTCGTCCGACAGCAACGTGCATGTGAAACTCGACGTCTCACAAATTCCTAATTTTACGTAGTTTGGTTTCGTAAGACCGAAGTCACCTGCTGTAATTGAGTGACCATCATTATCAAGAAAGTCTTTCAATAGATTCCGGTTCTCAAAATATATCCCGTTATGTTCAGCGTGCTTTGAGCTCGAACAAAACGTGGCTGTCCGGCAACGAATAAAATGAATAAAATAGGGAAGCGTTGGACTCTTGGTAAGCGACGGGCCATCGCCGCGTCGCATCCACGAATCAAGACGTAACTGCTGTTGGTAATGTTATATGAATATGCGGGTACCCGACAACGGTGATGTGTCGAGTGAGTATATGCGGTAATGTCAATTATAGCATCTTGAACAGGAGCCTCTCGCCTTCTCAACATTCTTCTGACGCGAAATAAAATTTAAACTTAGGACGTTGGTCCCGACTCAGTATATGTGCAGGGACGACGAAATTAGAAATACGCGGCACTTTTCAGATACAAAATTTGATCTTGGCGTCAAGCTGTTACCTGACCGTGGGCTACGTCAAATTGCCAGCTATCAAGACTGTAAAATTACTTTATGACGGTGCGTGGTCTTCAATATTCACGTAGCTAATAGTCAGTTAAGATTGTAATGTATTATTTATGCATTAATCTACACTATTTTGTATTTGACGTTAATATTTGTAATCAGAAGTATTCGAGTTTAATTTATAGATGAACCGAAACTCCGTCTCGGGCAGAAATTTACCTCGGGTAGAGCAATTTTGAAACCTAGTAAGAGGATTTTAACCGGTTTGTGGGCTAAAGCGGGAATGAAAGGTGGTCTAGATTCATCTGGACTGTCATCAAAGTGTTTTACGAGCCGACTATCGCGTTTGCGGCGAAGGTGAAAAACTGGAATCCCCCGTTCGTGTGTTTTCGGGTAAGTTCGGGCGGTGCTGCATGCGGTTTCAACCCTTATGTGCGTGCGATGAGGGTTGGCGTTTCTATGGTGGGGGAAACAACCGACCGATCGGAGGCTGCGAGGAGTCAAAAGAGCCAGTGGAGCTCGGGACGCGGAGTCCTAGCTTCAGTCGTGCGCCAGCCACCGAGCAGAAAAGGTTGCAGCCGACCGTTTCTCGGCGTGAAATTGACCGTGCACTCTCAGTGTCATCCTCCCAACCGTGACGCGAAACTTAAACTAAGAAATTTTTACCGCGATAGATTTTTCCCGATTCTCAGGCGATACATATCGGTACTCCGACGTTTGAAATTTATCTCAAGTGAGCTCTTAGCTTTCAAGGTAGAAGTGGCACGGATTATATATTTCGCGTAAATTCGATTTCAAGTTTTCCGCTGAGGTTGCCGTTCGGTAGCCGTGTTCGTAACCTGATCGATTTGATTGTGCTGCAGGCAACGCGGGTGGAAAATGGATTACCTTACGATCGTTCGAAGGCGTCGAGTAACTCAAAGTTTTGTGATATTTCAACGGTGCGGATGAGATAGTACACATCATTTTTAAAGAAAACATGTCGCACGATGATCGACGTCTGTAAAACTCTGCTTTGGCAAATTTAATCAAATAATTGAGCGTAATAAATTTCGTGCAGTTTGTGAAGAACGTGTAAACCACGGCCGTAAATCACGTTGCATCACTCGCAGTGTAAAATGTTATTAAATTTGCAACGATAAGTGCCAAGACGTGTAAGGAATCCATAAGATTTGGATTGATAATTACATCGAACGCTTCGGCGAAGAAAGAGGAAGCGAAGAACGCATCGGGAAGATCCCTTAGAACTTAAAATTGCCGTAACAAGTAGAAAAGACACATCGGCGCAATGTGCTCGGGACACTTGAAACCCGGAGCATCGATGGGTGGCGACAAGTGTGCGTCGACAAGTTGACTAATTAGAGGACCGTGTGCTGACAATGAGACCTGCAGCGAGTTTCCATAAGTTGTAAACATGGTAGCAGCCGTTGGTGCACCGAAAGTCTTTGTAATGTTTCTGCTCTCGTTGGCACGATTGTTAATTCCTGCGTGCCACGTGCTGGCCGTTACCAGCGCGCCTCCTCAGCGCTACGACGTCCCCGATCATTGTCAATGGGACGCGCATCAGGGGAGTTCGTTGACTTGCAGGTACAGCATGTTCGCCAAGGAGCGCCAGAGGTCGAATTTCTCGATGATACCGGCCGAGCAGACAACGGGTTTGAGGATTTTCTGCGACCTCGACGAGAAAACGCGCAGCGAAGTGGACGAGGAAAGTTTCGCGAACTTGTACCGCCTTCGGACCCTGCAGCTCGATGGATGCAAGTTTGATCTCTGGCCGGCGAAGGCTTTGAGCGGCCTGAGGGACCTGAGAAATTTCACGGTGAGGACCTTTGGCGAGGAAGGTGCGAGGATCGGGCTCGAGATCGCCCCGAACGCGTTTCAGGCGACGCCACACATCGAGAAGATCGATATGTCCTCGAATAACATATGGCTATTTCCTGAACACATTTTTTGCCCGTTGTCCAGTTTGGTCTCGCTGAATATTTCCTGGAATATGCTTAAAGACGTTACCGAGTTGGGATTCAGCGACAATATCGACCCCGGGTCAACCCGAGTTCAGGAATCATCCCTCGCGCCGTTTCCATGCTCCCTGGACATTCAGACTCTGGACATATCCCAGAATCAGTTTTCCATTTTACCGGCCTTCGGGTTTTCCTCCCTTAAGCGACTCAACGTACTCCTGTTGTCGGGAAACGCGATTTCAATCGCTGCCGACGAGGCGCTTCTTGGGCTAAGATCACTCGAGATCTTTGATCTCTCGGACAACAAGATCGTAGCCCTGCCAGCCGGGTTGTTTCGAGAAGCAACCAAGTCCATGAAGGAGTTGCACCTGCAGAACAATTCCATCAGCGTTCTGTCGCCGGGGCTTTTATCAGATCTTCAGCAGCTCGTGTCGCTCGACTTGTCCAGGAACCAGTTGACCAGCTCTTGGCTCACCTCGGGCACGTTTTCCGGCCTGATTCGACTGGTCCTTCTGGATCTATCGCACAACAAGATCGAGAAGCTCGACCCGGCGTTGTTCAAAGACCTTTACACTCTCCAGATCCTCAACCTGCAATACAACGAACTGGAAACAATTCCAGCGGATACGTTTTCCCCGATGAGCAACTTGCACACCTTGGCTATCGCGCACAACCATCTAACCTATCTGGACGCCTATTCCTTAAACGGACTGTTTGCTCTTTCCCTTCTAGCCCTCGATTCGAACCTACTGGAAGGGATTCACCCCGACGCGTTCAGAAACTGCTCGAGCATGCAGGATCTCAACCTTTCCGGGAACAATCTTGAGAATATTCCGGTCGCCCTGAAGGATATGCGGATGCTGAGAACCCTCGACCTGGGAGAGAATCAGATTCGAAGCCTCGAGGAGCCTGGGTTCAGAGGTATGACCCGACTCTACGGTCTGAGATTGATCGGGAACGAAGTAGTAAACGTAACGAAAGCGGCACTCGCCGAGGTTCCCGGATTGCAGATCCTGAACCTCGCAAGGAACAGAATCGAGAACGTCGAGAGCGGTGCATTTTCCGGAAGCCCTGCCCTACAGGCTGTCCGTCTCGATGCTAATCTTTTGCAGGACATGTCCGGAATGTTCGCAAGCGCCCCGGGCCTGCTCTGGTTGAACGTGTCCGACAATGTAATCGAGCACTTTGACTACAACTTCCTTCCGGAGTCCCTGCAGTGGTTGGATTTGCACAAAAATGCGATAATGGATCTGGGGGTGGCGCCCACCGGTCTGCGGCTCCAGACACTCGACGTTTCGTTCAACAGATTGACCAGAGTTCATACGAAGTCGATTCCCGACTCGGTTGAGCTCCTCTTCATCAACGACAATCTCATTCACACGGTAGAACCGCAAACATTCCTAGGCAAGGATAATCTGACGAGGGTCGATCTCTACGCTAATCAAATAATCGGCATGGAATTGTCCGCCCTTCAGCTGTCCCAGGTACCCGAGACTAAACCCTTGCCCGAATTTTACATTGGCGGAAATCCCTTCACCTGCGACTGCACCATGGAGTGGCTACAGAGGATAAACTCCCTAACCCTACGTCAGCATCCAAAGGTAATGGACCTGGCCTCGGTTTACTGCAGGCTTCCCTACGCCAGGCACAAATCCTTTGCCCCCCTTCTCGAGGCCAAGTCGTCCCAGTTCTTGTGCACCTACAAAGCTCACTGCTTCGCGCTTTGTCACTGCTGTGACTTTGACGCCTGCGACTGCGAGATGACTTGTCCTACTAATTGCACCTGCTATCACGATCAGTCGTGGTCGGCGAACGTGGTCGACTGTTCAACTTCGGCGTACAAGAACTTGCCGGGTAGACTCCCGATGGATGCCACCGAGGTTTACCTAGACGGAAACGACTTTGGGGAGTTAAACTCGCACGCTTTTATTGGCAGAAAGAATCTCGAAGTTTTATACGCGAACGACAGCAACATCGTAGCTATCCACAACAACACCTTCAGCGGTCTCAGACGACTGACGATCCTTCACTTGGAGAATAACAAAATACGGGTACTTAACGGACTGGAATTCATAGCACTGGCAAGTTTGAAGGAGCTCTACTTGCACAATAACCTGATCGCCTACATCGACAACGGAACTTTCCTGTCACTCCGTCATCTCGAGGTTCTCAGACTGGACAACAACCGGCTGACGACCTTCGCCGTATGGCAGTTGGTGCAGAATCCATACCTCGTCGACATCAGCCTGTCCACCAATCCCTGGAGCTGCGAGTGCAGCTACCTCGACCGCGTCCGGTCGTGGATATCGGAGAACAAAGAGAAGATAACGGACTGGAGGCGCGTCTCTTGCGCTCTGGGATCACCCATCGCCGGTCCCGGAAATGAATCGGCCATAAACTGTGCAGCTCTGACGGGGGCGACCCCCGCGGTGGAAACGCGTCCCCTGGAGGGTTACCTCCCCCTGCTGCTAGCCACGGCAGTTCTATTTTTCGCCATGGTCGCACTATTCTGCGGTGCCTTCAGACACAGACGCACGCTTCGCGCTTGGGCGGCCAGCAGATGCGGGCTACGTGCCTGCTACAAAACGGCCGCCTTCGAGGACAGGGAAAAGCCATTCGATGCCTACATCTCTTACTCAGCGGTCGACGAGGCCTTCGTTTCACGCGTCCTGGTTCCGGGTCTCGAGACTTCTTACAGACTGTGTCTCCATTACCGCGACCTTGGCGCAGGGGCGAACGTGGCCGACGCCGTCGCCGAGGCTGCGGACTCGTCCCGACGCACGATTCTGGTGCTCTCGCGAAATTTCCTCCACGGAGAGTGGGCGAGGTTCGAGTTCAAGACGGCCCTGAGAGAAGCACTCAGGGGAAAGGGTCGCTCGGTCATTTTGCTTCTCGTTGGCGGCGTCAGTCCCAAGGATCTCGACGCCGATTTGAGGCGGAGGATCTCCTCTCACACCGTCATCGTATGGGGCGACAAATTGTTTTGGCAGAAGCTCAGGTTCGCCATGCCGGACGCGCCGCCGATCCCCGTTCTGGAAAGGCCGCTTCCACTGCCTCCTCCGCCCCCGCCGCCCCAACACCACTGGGCATAGAAGAAAGCGATCCGTTAGGTAAGAGTAAAACCTTTTGGTCTCGCCATATTTTTCAGGAATATCTTTCATCGCGCCTGGAGAAGCCAGAGGCTACGTCAAGACTGAAAGTATCTCCTTAGTTCACGATATAAACGCCGTCCTCCTCCTGCTAATCGACGAGTGCGTTTCAATTTTATAAATTTGGATTGTTCTTGCGGTGAAAAGTTTCACGCGCAAAGTACCTCATAAACACCATCGTATCGAGGGACGACGACACTTTCACTGCACGAGCAGAGACTTTGGTGACGAAAGTTGACATTGAGCACTCTTCCCACGTACATTGGCTGGATCATTTTTTCCGTATTTTTTTTCGAACCACACGTATAATCGGAGTATAAAACGATATAAATCAAGCATGAAAGGGGGAGTGACAGGCAGGGATCTCGTTTGTTAATTGTGGGAAAATAAGAATGGAGGGAGGTTTCGATGTACACGTGACGGTCGCACGACATAAATCATACTAAATCCAACATTATACGGGTATACCGGTGTAGAAAATTGGAAAAGTTGTCCAGCTCGCATCGAGCTGCGCAGGGCGGGTGCCGAATAAGCGGTGTCGCGGGTAAAAGACACGACGGTCCCTTCATTGAATAGCGATTTGCGTTGGCTCAGACGGGAGCCGGCGCAACAACTTCACCCGGCCGGCGATCTTACCGAAGCGGTAAACTGGCGGGATATTGTCGCTCCGAGGACAGAAGGACGAAAGCGTTTCCAACGTCGTTCGCATCCGAGGCAGAGACGGGATACGGTGGGACCACTTCCATTAACGGCTGAGCCGCCGATAAGCTGCATCGATACGCCTCCCTCTAGGGATTACGCAAAAAACACATTTACACGCACAATAGGTTAGAAAGACTTATTGTCATGCGTGGCGTCCGAGCAGTGTGTAGCGAGGAAATTGCCATTTCACACCGCCCCGCGCCCTCCGCTCGCTAACAGCTCTTCCTGTCCTCGCATCATTGTTCTTCTCGACACTCAGCTGGGCGTCATTCCACCCACACGATTTTCCAAGTTTTTCCCTACCTTTCCAACCGTGGTCCACTCCGATTCCACGGCCTCACCGATGGCTGACGAATTCAGGAGGATTAACGCGATGACGCTTGTATTTATTTATTTCTATGCTTCTTTTTCTTTCAACGATCGATAACGCGTCGGGATTGTTCGTTGCGTGGACGATGGATCACCGCCCCCCGGCTGAAAAGGTTTAATAAACCGTTAGGCGGAGTATCACAAGTTGGTGTTATCGGGATATTATAAGTGTACGTACACAGTTCACGTGCAGAGCAACGTGCCACGGTACTTTTTTCTCTCGTATGAAAATGTTGGTATAGGTGCAGATTATATAAAGCGAAGCCTCGAGAAAAAATAAACGATGCTTTTTACGGAGTCGAATTACCCGCGCAATCATTGGAATTATGCAAAATAATTCTTAACCAGAAACTTGTACGAAGCGCGTTTGGGAAGAGAGAGATAAGAGAAAAAAAAAAAAAAAAAATTGGAAAAAAATTCATTCCGCCGGTATAATTCTATCGACAGCAGATACGAGCGCGTTGTGAGGCATGCTTTTTTTCTCCGTGTTTGAATATTTCTTCTCACGCCGTGTATGTAGTTGCGGTAATCGATGTGGTAAAATTGAATACCTTTCAAAACAGAACTGAAATCGAGCATGGTAACGTGACAATGAAAAAATGGTCCTCAAACCTTATCAGTCTCTCTTTTTTGTGTACGACACAAACAATGCGAGGGGCATTCTGGATCTGCTGCTGTACCATATAGACATTTGAAAAATTAGAGGTTTCCGGCGGCGGTGAAAGTAAGGAGAAGAGAACCCTTGAGATGTACCGATGCGACGGTTCTTTTGGCCCCGACTCAATCCCCTCTAACACCCCGCAGCGCTGAACAACAGATCCTTGCATTTCACTCCGGGCGTGGAAACGTTGGCTTTGTGTGCGTCGCAGGTGATGGAATCGGGTCGCCCCATAAGCCCGTGCTTTTCTTCTAGGAAAAATCAATTTTCCATCGCGAGTAAATACTATACGCGTGTAGAAAATTGCAACTACACGTCTACGCTCCCGGGTGAGTATGCACGGGCGCCCGTTAAGTCGCAGGGGAGCCTGTCACTGTCCATTCGTTGATAGAATCATAGGCGCGTACGTAGAAGCCGGCGGAGGGCGTGAGCCGCAACACTGCCGAAATTTGAAAATACAATCAATCTGTCAATCAGGATAGAGAAGAAATCAGGGAACGCCCCATTCGCGCCCCAGGGAGAATACTGAAATACTAAATTGATGCACGAATGGACCTTTCTCCTACAATTTCGATTTTCGCGCGGTTTTGTCACTTCGGTATAACAGCTGGCGCGATAATTTCCCTTTCAACCTATTCGTGTCTCTCGTTGTAAGACCGGGTACGAGGCTCTGCGAGGAAATAAAATTCTGGAAAATAGAACGCCACGACTGACCACTGGGAGTAATCGGTTGAACGCCAGTTGGTCCTGGCATGCTTCGGATAAGCAGGCTGGAAAAAGTGGCTAACAATTCAAGCAGTGTTAACGTAACGCGAGAGGACTGTTACTCAACGCGATAGTCATCTCGTATGTATTGAAGGCACGTAGACGAGGAGAATACTTGAACGAGAACGTCGCTGAAAATGTGCGTGTGAAAAAGCAGTATCGTTCTTTTTTACTACTTTATTCAACGCTCGTTAGCTGTCGGGTTTAATTAATACGTTAACTGCGTATCTACAATCTCCCGTGGGATTGGGATGCCCTTCTCTATCGGGATGAAACAAGTTTCGGTAATTCGATATCGTGCACCCCTCCATTTTCTCGAGCTCGCTTAGCGTGGTCTAATCACGTTTGTTAGAGACATTCGAAGGCGTTGAAGAGTGACGAAAGTCGAAAAAAACGAGTCTACTCCGTCCGTCAGAGCTCCAATTTTTTTCCCGTCCCCCTCATTACGCGGTCTTTGAAGTTGGTTTTGGGTTGTATCGTGCGGAACCAATCGAATATCAACGAAACGGGTACGAAGCCAGACGGCTGAGTGGGCGGTTTCGCGTGGTAAACGGAAGACAAGGTCAAGAGCCAGTTTGCGTGGTCCAGGGACCGGGGAAAGGCTTTTTCAAAAATGTTTCCACCTACCGACCTTGAAGCTCGAATAGCTGGTACTCGAACACTGGAAGCAAGGGGTCCGCCTTGGCATATTTCTGAGTTAACAATGACGCTAACCGAAGGGCTTTGCCGTCGAAGACATACGCGTCTGGATACAAAAGTTCACTCCTAACCACTGTTCCGTCCCTCCCATTTTCATCCCCCTGAACCGTTGCAATTCTTTGCAAGTAGGAACAAGGAACAACACACCTCCTCTCAAGTAAACCGTGTAACCTGCAGCTCTAGATCGCGTTAGGAAGATGATATCCAACAAGAAAAAGACGGCGATGAGAGGAGAGAGAGCATCCTCGGCGCTACCGTAACTCTATCGCAGCAGCAGGTAGCTGGCCAACGGAAGTGATCGCGATGTTCCACGATGAGAGACAGATTTCTGACGGCACGTAGTCGCGCTCGAGGCCGCATGCTTCCCGAGGTCTTCGAACAATGAGAGAGCCAGCTTTGGCTGGAAGATAAGCAACTCTTTCTTTTGCCGCTCCCGCGGGTCAACTGCGTGACCATGGGGTAACCGACACAAGCGCAGATCACCTACTCCCGGAGTCTTCCTCGGCTTTCAACAGCGACAGATGTTCGCCGCTCGTAGCGCTGCTCACGCCGCTGCTCACACCTCCGTCGACGGAGTAGTCGAGGTACGAAGAAGGGGGAGGGGAGCATGATACAAGCGAATAATGGGCCGCTCCGTGAGCCCATACACTTTTCAATAAAGGCCCTCTCAAATTTAAATCGGGCAGATCGTGTTATTCTTGCGTAACATTCAACCGCCTTTGTGTGTACTTTACGGACGAGTGAACCCAGCCAGCGAGAGCAACGGCGGACCTCCTCGCACATACATCGACAATGAAGAATTTCGGGGAAGCATGTTTTTTCTTTTTTTTTTTCTCTTCTCTTTTCGTTCTTCGTCTTCTACGGCTTAAAAATCGGAGCCGGATCCGAGAGAGGCTCGGGTTTTTGGTACGGGTCAGATACGAGATGAAGTTTCCATTATACATTTTCGCCTATTTATCGCCCTCGAAGGACGGCATGACGCGTGTGTCGACCTCGAAGCTTCTTGAATTCAACTGCCACTTGAACGTCTATTCGATTTCATCCGGGCGAGCGTAAAGGTGCGGACTTTCGGGGGGCTTTCTCTACGGACCACACAAAATCGGTCCGGCCGCATCTTTACTTCAAATTTTACTCACCATTCATTCTGCTCGCTCACCGGACAAATCTCACGGATTTGTCCTCCATTGTACGGATCCCATTGAAACCCTTGTGCTGGAATTATCGCGTTTTCTCAAAACCTCACTTCTTGGGTGTTGTCACCGAAACGTGGGAGTCATTTCTCCGGAAACCGACCTGAAGATGTGAATATTCACGTTCAACAATTGATTCTATTTCAGAAAAACAATAGCTCTAAAAGTGGGTGTTTGTAAGTTTGTAGTTTTTCGAGTTACCCAATGACGCGTGAAGAATCTAAAAGGATCATCGGTATAATGTAATTCAATCGAGATGGTGACTTGCCCAACTCACTGCTGCATTAAACTTAGACAAAAAGAGATGGATTCTCGGTAGTGGGTAATTAGTTTGTTGGGACGAATTTGATTCGCGTTCGAAGAGGAACTCGCGTCCGCTTTTGCTTGCTCTAGTTTCATTCGTTGCAGGTATGCATTGAACGCACGGCGCAGGAAAAACCGTATTAAACCAAATAAGAAAAGTTACAGACAATAATAGAAGAAGGAAACAGGAATGTTATCGGAGGACGATTCGCCGTTCAACTATGCAGTGCGGCGCCTACACACATTTGCATATAACGCGAGTTGCGTGCGAGCCGAGCCCCCTTTCCTGCACTCGCGTTTCCTCATCCCCCTTCTTCCGAAGCAATTGCTTCGCATGACGCCGAGGCGCCGAGCGTCCCAACCACCACCACCACCACCACCACCGCCTATTTCCACGTGAAGCGTAAAGTATTTTATTTGCTCAAGAAATAAATGTTGCGCTATAAATCGAAACAACCGACTTGTATTCAGCCCACGTTTGTGCATAATCATTTTTAGAAACGGTCGTTGTGTTGCCGTCGACGAACTGCTGCTGGTGCTGCTGCTGCTGCTGTTGCTGCTCTTCGCTAAAATCGGGGTGCAGTTCGATCTTTTGCGGTAAACCGCGGCGAGTGCTTTGCAGAGAGCTTTTCAAAACCTTTCGTATAGCGTTTCGAATATCAATATCGTGTCTCGATAACGACGGATATACTTTATATATTCCTGAAACTTTTCTTTTCCACGTGGAACGTTGAATTTTATTGCAAGAAAACGATTCCCGTCAGATATCATGATTATTATTCGCCGTCCATATTATATGCCTCCACGATTCTCTGCTGAATTATTACAAAGGTCTAGAAAATGATATTTTCTACTCAGAAGTTTGGAAAGAACGAATCAATCTCATTGGTTTGTATTCTGTTACAGACGTGGCCTAACATCGCAATCGTGATCGGCCGTTCACGCCTGGATCGCTTGGAAACCACCAAAGAATGGTGAGTACCCATTTGTGTTTATAGAGATTCGTCAATTCTTCACGCACATTTCGGCTTGAATATGTTTAAAACAACGGTATTAGGTACTTCTCAGATATTTAATGTTGTCAAAAATTATATTTTCAGAATTCGACTGTGGAGAGACTGTTCTACAGAATGAAAATTACGAAAAAATCTCTTAAATGTCGTTACTATATTTAACACGGATCGTGTAGGTAAAATTATTTCTATTGAATTAGCTTTGAAGTACTAAGGATAAAAAGAAAAACTAATTAGCTGGAATAAATTATTCAATATATCGCGCAACGACTGCATTCTTCTATTTCAACAATTATCGATATTACGAATATTATTCACTACTTCCCATTAATTCGTTCATCTTTCAATTTGTAGTTATATTAAGCGAAGTACGTACATGTAAATACAAGTTTTGTATATTTGTAAAATAGTTAGAATATTGTATGATAATAAAATTATTTATACATACATACACATACACTCGCATAAATCTAGTATATAAAATATTCATATTATTCGAAAACTCAAATTGCTATACGTATTACTATAAAATACTTGTACTTGTCGATATTAATTGGTCTATATTTACTCGAAAAGTGATGCACTTATAATTTTGTATGAAAAATTTTTATAACCATTCAATTAATTGTCGTTCAATAAGAAGTAAACCACAAACAAAATGACTACGTCGAATTCAAGCGTACTCAACACGTGGAATCGAATTGTAAAATTTCAAGACTATAATTGCTGATAGATCTATTAAACGATGTCACCGATTTCACATCACTCAAACTCGAGTCTCAAGTATATTCACTAGCTATAAATTCACCCCCTGACCTGACTGAAATTCAACGAATCGCTTATTTGAGCGAAATTCCTATTAGAACATTGAAATAGCCCTGAGATACGGCGAGATGCGGCTCTTTTCAGAGAGAATTAATGCAACGGTAATTACTTGCAGTTGCGCGATTGAAGCGCCTATACTAGCTATGCATATACATACGGATGTGCAATAACGTGATTACGAGAATGGCAACAAGAAAGTTATGAATGTAATCAACCTGCTACGTTATACATTTCGCTCCACATTCTCTGCGAGCGGCAAAGTTACGGAACGTATCCAATTCAGAGGCATATCCAACGTTAAGAGGTACGTACCTATAAGTTTAACGAGAAAGGCGGCACTGCATGGTCTCACTATTCAGTTTCCAGTTACACAAGAGTTGGAGCGGTTCAAAGTGCGGAAATTCGGATTAGCGTTCTACGCAGTTATTTGCGTTGCCAGTTTCTACATTAACGAGCCGAGCGTTACTTCTTTATTCTGGAAATGAGAAGTAAACATAATCTTACACACAATTAGTGCGAGGCTGCTGCATGCGGGATGAAGACGATCCGCACCGTCTGCTCTATGTTCATAATTCACTTTTAATTACAATTGCGAGAGTACCGTACGATACGGATATTTTTTAGCGCTCTAATTTCTTTATTTCATTTTATTTTCGTTTTTTTCTTTCTCTCTTTTTGCCACTCTAAGGAAATAACCTCGGTAAAAGCTTGGCACAAATTGAGGTTACAAAAATTTTACCCACAGCTAGGTAGAGTAATTCAAATTTGCTTGATAAATGCAATGCGAACAAGTTACTGGAAAATTGAAAATGTTGGAATTTGGATTTCGAAACTCCGAAATCATATCGGATCGCCAAATTTCTTACAGGTGCGATGGAATTGCTTTATATGTCCATTGCCAATTATTCTACAATTTTTCGGCCGACAGTGGCTACAGAGTAAGACGATTAAAAATGAATTTATTCGTAGCACCGACGGCCTTCTTTATGTATATACGGTTAGACGAATACGATGAGCGGGACTTTTATTTTCATGAAAAATTTTCAATGACAAGATAATAATTATGTCCCTTGCGTCGGGAGGTTTGGACGGGTTAATGAGTACAGGAATTTTGGAATACCAATTTTGAAAGTAATTTCTGAGAGGCTTCGCGATGACCCGACTCCTTTGACACGATGACGATCAATCAAGGCGTGTTAATTAAAAGCTACCCATTATATTATGGCCAACTCGTTGTACATTACCAACTCGTTACCTTGGCGTAGCTGGCGTATATAGTGGGTTTTGTTCGAAACTTGCAGCCGTAATTCAAGACAAGATTAGTCTTTAGCTTTAAGACTCAACGCGGAAGACCATTAGCCGAGAATGTAAATTTATAGCGTAAAGTCGCGAGGTTCTTGATCTCTCCCATTAACAAGCGATAAATGCGCTCAGGTTTCTTCGACAGGATCGAGTGAGCTACCCACCCCACGTCTCTGGCTATTTAACAATTTTGCAGCGCAAAGTTCTCTCTCTCATTCTCTCTGTCCAGATTCTGAACCGAATTTTGACTCCCTTTGCAGCGCAGTTTCACGAGCGTTATAAATGGGGCAAAATCCGACGTCTCTTTAATGAAATTACTTGATACGGGATTCATTGTCAGTAGCATCCTGCGCTTTTCTGGATTCTGTGAAAACCACCGAGAAGAGCAAAGCGCGCAATGGTTGTTGTTAAGAAGACGGCAACGGAGAGAAAGAGACGGTATTATAAGGGAAACCAGGAGTTCCCGATGGTGTTTCCATGTTTGTTCTTCATTGTTAGACGGCTGGGGTATAAAGGCTGACATAACATCCTTGAAATTGTGTCTTCTCCTTTGAGGACGTCTGAAATAACACCCAGCAGATAGACCCGAGGTGATCCTAT
Source organism: Neodiprion pinetum (assembly GCF_021155775.2). NCBI lineage: Eukaryota > Metazoa > Arthropoda > Insecta > Hymenoptera > Diprionidae > Neodiprion > Neodiprion pinetum. The sequence continues at coordinate 30,920,571 of NC_060235.2, forward strand.
TCCACTTCTGCATTCTATTCTTCGACTCCTTGTTTTCCCACCTTTCTTCTTCGTGGTATCTGCCGTATTTATTTACCATCACCATTCATCCATTCTCACCTTTCCACGCGTAGTATTTACCGGCTTCCCCGACCATTGGAACTCGTCTCCCTGCGTCAATATTGGACCTGAGACGGACCAGAGTCACGACCAAATGATGATAGACTGGTACGTGGCTTCTTACGTTTCTGTGAAGAGAAGAGTTTTCCGTTGATCAAAATTCATTTTTGTACACGTAATCGAGCTGGCTAGTCGTCCGAAGGGTGTTTCCAAAAGTTGCGAAGAACCCTCAACCCAGCAATGTCGTTGCACATCCTGTGCTTTGCGTCTAGTCCGAATAGAAAGGGACTCTCTCCGACGGTTTTGATGCCTGGCGATGATTTTTGCATCCGATTTTCATGCTCAAAAGAGGCCGAATATCAGAGTGGCCAGTGGAACGAGAGATAGGATCTCGCCACTGCAGCAGCGTTAGCTAACGATCTTTGCAATGACGATAAACATGCGAGAGTTCGAGGCCTGTCGGTGGCCGTCCCTCGGGGCCCGATTCGTCCAGGGGCTGGTGTGTGTTATGAATAAATTGTTCGGCAAATGAAGGGTCAGGTTACACGGCAGCAACAGCCATACGGAAAGGAAGAGTTATTGTCCATTACTGGTGTCTGGCATCAAAACAGGCGGTGCTTTAGACCTTGTTTCCAGTTACGCGTTTCGGCTAAGCTGCAGCAGCGTCGAATTTATATCGAGACGGACGGTGCACGTATAATTAAGATAGTCATCTTGCTTGCTTGATTGTTACAATTATCAGAATTTCCGAACAAGTACTCGTGCCTTGGCGAATTGGGTCCCGATTACTTCGCATGCAGGAGCGTCGCGTTTTTCACCCTGATGTTGTATAGGTATGCCATTTACGCATGGTCTGAAAATTGCATTTTAATTCTCCGCGTGTAATTAACTACCTTCTCCCCGTCGCATTAGCGCGAAGGACAGTTATTCCGCCTTCTATCTAATTTTTTCACAGCCTGTTTTTACGACCGCTTCATCCTCTGCACCGCGTGCTCTGGAATAAAACATTTTGATATAACCAGCTAGCACCGCGCTAATTTACAGAATTCGTTACGCCTCTGCAACACGCGCAAAGAGCTAACTCGGGTCGTTCCACCTACTGCAGGGCAGACTCCTCGTCCATGGATAAATCATCCTGCAAATGCCCTTCGTCTCTTCCATGCCTCGGATTTTTAATGTGCTTGCAACTTGCAGTGCACACCGATGTACGCCTGTCAGTCCACATCGCGTCCTCATATCGCAAGGTTCAGCCAGCGGCGTCTGGGTTCACACAAAATAGCTCCTGGGTCTGGAGGATCGTGCACCATGTCACACTTTGCACTGCGAAGCGTCACCAAGCCGTTGACAAGCCTGCACTCGGAGCGAGAGTGCACGCGGAAGGATATCTGCATCCACAACTCGGAGCTATGAATCGCGCATCGACACCTTGGCTTTAACTTTTCTACTCAATTGGCTAAAAGTCATTCCGAATCGTCTAGACACTTCTGTTAGGTGCGAAGACATGACGGATTGAACTCTTTGATCCCGTAGCAATAGAACTCGGACGAAAAGTCGAGAGAAAAGGCAGCGCTGTAATTCGTCATTGTAACTCTTTGGTGAGTATTATCGTCGAATAAGCCGAGTCCTGGTACTTCCGTAAACAAACTTAAAAAGCCGTGAATTTCGTGAGCGTTTTTTTGAACCTGTGTACCGTCGGTTTTCTCATTTTTGTTTCAGTTTTATGCGTTGCTGTTGGAGGATCCTAAGACATATTAAAAATTTCATCAACTATGTACCTAGGCCGAAATTTTTGGGTAATGACGAAATCGATGGATTTCAGCCGTTGTCATGTTTTCATCGCAACATTTTCTGACGGACTATTCTCTGCGAAGACTATGCTATCTACTACCATAAAAAGTTTACCGCCACCGAGTTCTGTCGTAAATCGATACCGCGATGGTGTCACAAAGACGATAAAAGCGTTACTTGTATAAGCGAAACCGTATCTTGCCGAACAAACCCACCTTCGTAATTTTTGCCAGCAATAAAATGGTGATGTAAGATATTATTTGAAAGTCGATTTGAGTTATCTACGACACACTGGCTCCAGAGGGTCAATTGAACATCACGATTGTTTTTTAACCGTATGATTTCCGTTGAGTGAATCGCCTGTCACCGTTCAAGTGAGCAGAATTGTATAAGCGGCATGGCAGTTTGTTTTCTTGATTTTACTAAACCGGGAGTAAAATCTAGTGAGTCGAAACCCTCAACTATTCAATCGCTCAGTCAGGCGTAAAACTATTAGAATATTGAACAGTCCATTATCCGGCAATCGCGCGTTCTTGTACAATTTCAGCTGATGTTAGGAAATTCACGAGATAGGAGTGAGTAGTGAAATTTCAGGGATTTATGGAACTGCGAACATGATTCCCGTGCAATTAGCACCTGCGACTATGTTGGAGTTAATGGTAGACACTTCGAAATGCACAGGTTGAAAAAAGATAACAACCCGATGCGCGGTAGACCGGTAATAAAACTGGTGTAGGTTCTTGGTCATTCCATTCGCCGAAAAAAAATGATGTTGTATATCGTGTGTGTTGTTTCACAGCTTGAGTAGCGTATAAACCAAAACGAAGGCAAGGCTTGCGCCATAAAAGCTGTCCAGCACGAAATTAGGGAATGGAGACTGTTTAATTTTTGTGTTTTGTCCACAATAATCGTTTCATGCGGTTCTATCGATTTAGTTCAAAATCAATTTGGAGAACTTGGGACAGGCTTCTAACTTCAAGCACTTCTCTTTTCGGAGAAACAACATGATAAGGGAAGTTACTGTCATTACCTCAAATGTGAAAAGTTGAGCTTTCTGTATACCTCGATGTTTTGACTTTTAAAGAATCACATTTGGGATCATTTTCGGATAGACGTCTGATTGTCGTGTGTGATCAATGTCCATCCGACAATATCTTGAGAAAGAATAAACTTTGATTTGAATAATTTTAGTCTAAAATCGACGGGGCTTTTCTAAATTTAGTACTGAGTATATTTTGAACGCGATCAATTGGCCAGCAGTTTTTCAGTTATTTGGATATTAAAATAGAAAAGAGAATGAATAAACTAAAGATTTCAGTCTTTCACATTTCATGAGCTGCAAAAGCGTCTGAGCGAGAAGTTCTTAGGCTGGTCTATTAAGGTCAGCGAAATTACGGAGATGTTTGGAGGACAAATTGACTGTTACACGGTATAGTTGACGGTATACTTTGGTCGGGAATTGCACGCTCCGAAATACGGGGTGGTAAATTGACGGGTATATCTCTGCGGAATACGTCTACAAGTCTAGTTAACCGAACGCGGAGCCTAATCAACCATCACTTTCTGATTCGTCGTAGTCTTGGCGTATAATTCCTTGGGGAGCTCGGGGGAACCGCGACTGACTATCGCAGGACGAAAACTCGAGACGCTCGTTTCCGAAGCACTTCGCCTGCAGCACGTGTCCGTTTGAATGTGTGATCGTTTGCAATGACAAAGAAAAAAAAAAGGGCGAGGCGGTGACCTTCTTCCGTAGATCGAAGCGCCAAAACCAATAGCATTCCTGGACCGTCGAAGGGATTATCACCGAGTACCGGACCGGCACGAAGCTCTTGAAAGGGACGCGGACGTGTCGATTGTGTCTCTTTCGAGAATTGTTTTTTCGCCGTCTTTTCATTATCGCGCTGCAGGGTGTAATCCTTGGGCTATGAGAAAACGCACTATTTGCACCTCTCTCTCTCTCTCTCTCTCTCTCTCTCCGATTCGGACTTCACCTGCACAGCTTCGTCTAACTGAACTCTCGGATCGCAGATGTAGCAGGACGCACTCGGAGAGAACACTGACTTCTCTGATTGATTCGGCAAGTGATTGCGTCTCCCCTTCGCCTCGTAACAAGCGGGAAATAGACAGACTCGACGCGCATCCAGCCAGCCATTCGCGTTGATTACCAATTTTATTTCCTACCGGCGAAAGATATTCGCAGGTACTGGGTGTATGTATACCGGGTGCGCATAAATACTCTTTTGTGTTTGTTTGTTTTTTTCTTTTTTACCGCTTTCCAATACCTGCAACGCCCTGCCCTTTCAGACACTGCGAACGGCTATTGAATGTCGAGCAAAATAGAAAGGATTTTTCCTCATAGGTGCTACAGGATCGACGCGTACGTTACCTCCGCAAAAGCGGCGAGCTCTTGCCTGAAAATATTATGTCCTGCAATTTCATGTTCGGCACAACAGCGCGGCTCTTATCGTTACCCTCGAAAAACACTTCTGGGGCATCGTATAACAAGCCCGGCTGAAGTAATCCAGTCGTGAATCCATATGGTGCAACGTCGTATATAATACGCGGGCTTGGGGTCTATACTTACATAGAAAGAGGAAACTCGTAGATCGTAGTTACGGCAGTTTAGCATCAGAGCAGCGTAGAACTGCAGAGGAGCTTGCAAGCTTCCGGCTCGCGCAAGCCGGGATGCCTTTACTAGTTCCTCATTACAACGGATTGCCGCTTTGATGCTTCAATCGTATAAGTTGATATTCGCGGAAAATGTCTCAATATTACCCCCTCTCTTTTATCTTAAATGTATCCTACAACTGAACGTAACCGTACAGTAAGTTGCATTTGATGCGAGAGTGTAACTCTTGATGCCGATATATCGTCAGATGCAAAAGCTAGTTTGTAACGGCATTTGTGTGCCTGAGATTCAAACTGAGCCGAGTTATTTGTCGAAAATTTTTCTCTACGATGTGACAAAAATTTTACATTTGCTAGCTGTCTAAAGGCTTAATGGTCCAGGATATGTGGTTGTCATTTGATAGGTTTTGAAACTCGCAGATATTGAGGAGCGCATCGCAATGAATAGGAGGGCGCACAAAGTTACACACACACACACACACACACACACACAGGCAACAATAATTAATGGACACTCCTTCAAATATGCAAATGTCTCTTAATCAGAACTGACTGCTTAATAATACTTGCATGATCCCACGAACCACGGATTACCTATCCGTTATTAGCTGGTACATTGGAGCAGCGCCAAATTACTTGTTAACTTGTACCAACCCTTGGTTAATTTATGCATATCGGAAATCGGTAAAGAGCTGTAAGCTGTGAAATTCGAAATTCCCTACGAATTCTTTGAATAACTCGAAACATACGGGGTATTCCGTCCGTAACAACCGAGGTAGAAAACATTCTTTTTTTTTACATTATTTTTTCGTTTCAATACTTTTTCCCCATTCTGCCTGTCATTCCTACGTCCTGGTTAAAGGCGTGTAACAGAAACTTTTATTAAAATACCAAAGCTGTGCTTAAAGCCATGATCATCTTTCCTTCTCGCACTCAATTCATCCACAGTCTCAATTTCCAGGAAAGTGGTAAACGCGAGATGGTGAATAAGCGAAAGCTATTTTTAATGGGGTAACACGTTGATGGTTTTTATCGTAGCTTATTTCCGTTTGTAAAAAATTAGGTAGTTCCGGCTATACGTGTTTCATTTGTCACTGTACTTTTTTTTTTTACCCCTCTCATGGGACACTTTGAAGTCAGCTCCGTCGCCTCGTTAAATTGACGCCCATTTTCCCTTTTCCCCATTCTCATTTATATCCTTTACCTCTTCACTTTCGCCCCGCTCCTGCTCGCGCGACTTTCCTTTGGTGTTTTTATACACCCCTCGCTTTCCGGCCTCAAGGAAAGGTAATTATTCCTCCAACTTGCAGCTTAATAGGGTGTAAGAACTAGGAGCAATATTAAAGTAATTCAATTTCTTACGTTGAATTCCAGACTCCGAAGGGCTGACTCTCTTCTATATAATGTAAACGCCCGACTGGCGAATTTGTCAACTCGCACTTCCGGTTACCCTACAATGTCGACACTTTTCTACCTGATTAACTCGTAAGCCACTGTAGTATAAAAGACTGTCCCCGAAAATTCGTAAGCAATATTCAGTCAGCAATGATGAGGAAGTTTCAAAAAACGTAACTATAATAGTACCGGTAAAGACTGACTGAAAATAACCAGAAAGCTCTCACAAGCTAACAAAATTGAGAGTCATACGTGATTTATATTATAATAGACGAATTCTCCAAAGTTTGACGAGCTATATCACGTAACAATATCATTTCGTGGCTCGAGAAGTACATACATAAGATTATTATAGATTGTGATTGTATCTACGAGCATCCGTCTCAGTATTTTCTACGTATGCTTTCCAGGATTTAGGAAAGTCAGCGATAAGAGTAGGTCTCGGCCAAAGTTCACGATCCCTGCCGACCGAAAACTATCTCTTAGTAACTTTTATCAAACGTGAAGCGTTGAGATAGTACGGGTAGGCAATTTTTCCGACGTCACCTCTACAGAGGACTTGATCAGTCACTCGAAAAGAATGAGAGAAAAGCGAGAGTCGGAGAGAAAAGTGGACCGAAAAAATACTCGTCGTTTACAATTACCGAAGATTATGACACGATCAGGACGGGTAAACCGATCGAGAATTTCGGTTATTACGCGGTGACGTCATCGGGGCGATGGCTTATGGAAAACGGATTTATTGCCTCTAGACAAATTGTCACGGTATGATACGTCAGCGAGGGGAAATGTTCGGCTATATAAGGCAATAACCCATCCGTGGTCCAGCCAGGACGGTGTATCTAGTACGGGTATAAATGCAAGTTATGGGGCCATTAACGGAAGTAAACTGTCCGTTCTCCGAGACTGTTACACGCTCGATGCAATAACGCAGGTTTAAGGGGGAAAAACGCGCCGCTCATCCGCTGGTCGCATCGAATCAAGTTTCAGATAACATTTATGTCTTATATCGTCCCACAACCGAACCTTTCTATACCGGCTCGTATGACGGCTGGAGGAAGGAGGGAGGGAGGGCTGAGGAAACGAGAAAGTCGAGTGGTTCGGCTTTCACGTATCCACCCCCGGCTTGGATACGGTTACCGCAAAAGGGTCCGCGAATGAAATGGTTATTTGTCGAGTGACTGTATACGGGGCACGCGAGCGCGCAAACCCCGTTTTAGTAAATGGTGTCTGACACGGGGTTGCGAGGGAGTTGTAAAGGGTTGCGGCATATTTGCCACCTTCGGGAAACAAAGGCGGGCCTAAAGTGGAAATTGATAATCTACTGCAGATGGTTCGTGCAGGAGGTACAGGAGGTTGTGAGGGACGAACCCCGGTGACTCGGCCTGTGCAAGCCCCTGTTTATTTCTCTATCTTTCTCCGAAGTGAACGGATTTTTTTCACACCCACCCCGTCATAAGCTATGGGGAAGAAAACTTTTCCCAAAACTTACGTATGGCATGTCGCGTTTGCTTGCGTACATCGACCAGCCGCCGACGAACCCGTAAAACTTCTTCACCCTCGAAATTGGTTCATCTTATCTGATTATTAACCTCGAGTTAATTTCATCACAATTGCAATCGATTCGCAATTTTGATAAACAAATGTAAAGTACCTATCAATCAAGTCCGGCGTACATAACTATTTTATTACCGTGCTGACTTACCGGGTAGGAAATGCTCCGACAACTTCCACTATTAAGGAACGAACACTTGCGACAATGAGTCAGACGATTGCAGTCGGCAGCAGTTATTGGGAAAGCTGAAAGAGAGGAAAATGTTTCATGAGTGTACGATGTAGAATGGGCGAGTTTGAGAGATTCCGTAAAACTCCTAGATGGCGGAGATGTGATAAATAGCGGGATGGTTGACCGGAGAGAATATGGAAGGGAATTCGTCCCCCAGCGGTCGCACAGCGAATCGTTCACGCGTAAAGCAGAGCGGCTCGAACGAATGCCTCGGCATTGTGTAGCACCTAAAGGTACGGTAAACTGAGCCACGATTTTATCGGTAAAAGAATTTGTCATGCACCAGTTATGGGTGTGTAACTAGGGAAGCTCCGATACCTGGCAACGCCGTAATTTGCGCTCGAGGGTACCGGGCGAAGGGAGAAGTGATATATGCACTAATAACCTCCTAGAATTCGGCACTGCGGTGGTGTTACGAGCCCTAAATCGACTCGCGAGCTCAGACCCTCGCCTATCGAGCCTAGACCTCGCAAGCTCGCATCGCCCGAGGTTCCCGCAGTGCCTGCATGTATCGGCCCGCAAGCTCTGCACTCAGATTGTGTCCCGCTTCTCGGTTATTCCGGTGAATAACAACGCGATGGTCGGTATTTCCGGAAAATCTCGAGCTTTCGTTCCAGCTCGTCGAGTTTCATATTTTTCTCCGAAAATATGTGTCCTGGGATAATGCAGGTGGATTCTATATAGATTTTCCCGCGGAAAACAGACGCGTGCAAAGGATGGAAGTGTCTCTGCATGGCTATTTCCGGAAATTAATTACATGCGCAGATAACGTAGAGTTTGTAAAATAAATTGGAAGGTCGTGATCTAATTAGGATACACGGGGTGGCCCCTCACTCGCTGCAAGCTCTCTGCAGACCTCCGGCAGAGTCGCGCTCTTCGCCCACCAAACGATGCTTAGGCTTTGCGGATTACGCACTGATTTATCGCGCTCGGCTTCTCCTCCTTCTTGCCGAAGAGCCCTTCAACTTACGGTAGTATGGCACACCGGTTACGTCCGAGATACGAAACACGCGTAGTCGGGCTAACGGCTTTTTGGCCGGTACCCGTGACGCTTTGTCCGGATTCTGAGAAACAGGATGCGGCAAAAACGGCGCTAAAGAAAGTACCAGAGGAAGATTCACCCGAAACTGTAGGCGGATTGAATCGCAAAAATTGGTGAATTCTTACTCGCGAGAACGATCTTTCATTTTTTCCGGTTTTGAAAAGGCTGCGAAAAGTGTACGGTGCGTCTAAGCCTTCGACTCTTTGCATCGCCTGTTTCACTCTTCCCAATTATTTTGAGAAAATTGCTGAATTGTGAGGCTGATGTTAATCCGATTGAAAGAGGCGGTCGTACCCAGCCCGTGAAGCAGGATGAACTCCTTTATTTTTCGAGAGGCAACAATGACACGCCGAACAATGAGTGGATCGTTACGGCTTTGACCTTCTTTGTTCAAAGAACCGGAGCTATAAAGACGGGGTAGAGACGCGGATCAGAAGGCTTTGCGTCTCTGTTTTAACAAGATATTACGCAGGATTTTATTCCGTTTCCACAAACACGAACTCCCGCGTCGAAAATAATTTCGAAAAATTCGAAGAGTCCGTTATTGTCGGCAGGCACACCGTCGGCCTCGTCGAGAAAGGATGCTGGGCGAATGATTCCTAGTTGGGACCACCCAGCCAATCGAGGCTTAGTTAAACCAGGCGATTTACAGACCATTCCGGAAATTGGGTATCGGATGGAATCAGTTCGAATTGAGTCGAGCAGCCTTCGATCCGCGCGTGCTTCAGGGGTGCGAATTCTTTTAGAGAATTGTCTCGGCTCTTCTCGGAACCATCTCGAAAAAAGGGGGCAAGTTATACCTCTGGCGATTCCACGGAGTTCGGCTACTTTCGCCGGTCTATTTCCTCAATCCTGTTGCTGCGACTTATAGCCATCTGATCTTATCCTTACGTACGCTCTGCCTCGAGGGTGTATGGCTGGGTTATATACTAGAAACAGAGTCGAAAGTGGTGGATTAGCTCGTCTTTCGGATAACAGATCTTTCATTCTCCTTGCGCTTTCATGTGCCTCCCGAATGTCCTGTTCATCGAACGGTAATTGGGTTCGAGCTTTTATCGCAAGCCTCTGTGCCTTCTTACGGATGTCCATGTCTGCAGAGCAGCCCGTTCGACGGTAACGAACCACGTGCGATTTCTTTCCTCTCGAATTTATTTCGCGATGCACGAAGTATTGATATGATGAAATTTCCACGCACCAGTACCTCTAGAATTATGGGTAAGCTGCGTGTACGGTGCTGGGTTCAAAAAATTCGTCGTCTGCACAAGAGCATATGAAGAAACGGCATACTAATTTTTTTAACACGCCAGCCCTGACATTATTGGCTTTTGTATCACGACGAAGATTGATTTCATGAGAATGTTTCAAGGCGAATTACACTCAGACGAGTCTGAACGTGATTCAGAGTCATTGAAATTACCTAATAATCAATCCTTTTTCAGACACGAGTCGAGACTGCTGTTACTTAACTGTGAAATATTGCTTCTCTCGATCGCAATTGTGAAAAAAATCCGCATTACCAGACCTAGAGGGATTCAACGGTGCTCGGCGGGCGGCAAAGTGGATGTTGAAAAATTGAGTTTTTTCACGGTGCTTCGTATCCAGCCTAATCGATATACCGTGCATCGCGTGGGTCAGGCTACACGTCGATGCACCTATGCAGCTTGACATCAAATCAAGATCCGTGCGCCGATTAATTCGGAGGAAGCGGTACGTTCTTGCTTGCTGATCGAAAGAAGCGGCGGATGAAAAACGGGGGTGTAGGCGGAAGTGCGGCGAAAAGTGAAGGGGAGAGGAGAGAAGAGGGGCGCACGTGTCGGTAACGAGGCTAGGATGAAGCGGCCGGGCGGTTCGGCGCTGATGTATCAAATGGTGGGAAGCTAAACGCCACCCTCAATTCTCGCCACCCTCACCCTTTCTCGTTCCAGGGTCGCTCCTTCCGCCCTTTCCCCGCCCCCTCGCTGTGTCTTCCGATTTCTCTCCAGCCTTCTTGCCTGCTCCCTCTTTCTCGTTCTGTACATTTGCTAAATTGTAGGAAAGCAAGCCCCCCGCTTATCCGCGCTCGATATTTGTCTCGTTCCGATTGTTACGCGATAACCAGGCGCGAAACTTGGGTTCGCTCCAGTTGTGTTTATGGCTGAACGGCAGTCTTCCGGAAGGTGCGTCATTTAGTTCCGAACGTAAAACTGATCCCGTAGAACAAGAGAGTCGAGGTACTACGGGTTACACCTTTATTTACGAATCTACTTGTGGCATGCGTGCTACACCTACTACCTACCTACATCTCTTTCTTCGCCATTCCATTTCACTCCGCTAACAGGCGATGTACAAGGTGTGTAATTTCGTTACCTAAAACCTCGGTTCATCATTCAAACATTTATTTTCTCTCTGCAGATTCTTTATGGAATCGAATAAGTGTTTGTGTCTTGTGAAGTGAACTTATTATCAGTACGTAATGATATTGGGAACTTCAGTGTCCAAAAAATACGTTCTTTCTGTGAGTCCGGAACTGCGACAGGTACTTTTGTTGAATTTAAATGTTAAATCGAGACTGGAATGCCGCATAGATCACCTAGAAGTACTGTAATTCCAATCGAGTGTTCATAGAGGCGTGCAGAAATGGCACGGTTTGATTTTAACGTCCGTTTTAAAGTGTTTCCTTGAATATATTTTCCTCCGCCATCAATTCGTTAAATCGTCACTCAAGTTGAAAGGGTAGTTCAACGTGCTAAAAGCCCAAGTAGTACCGCTACCGTCATTCAGTGAGTATATTCTCGGGGTTGAATTCGCCTTGCACGTCTCCGGAACAATTGAAAAGTCCCGCTGCCGTTATTTCCGATTTCCGTAATTTCACCCTTTTAATTAGGGTTCGTCGAAGCAACCCTTCCTGATCAATATTTGTCACTGATTATATTAGGAGTTTTAAAAAAATTAATTTTGTCGCCACGCTCAGCTCTGACGGGATCTCAAGTGGCGCCGTATGGAAGTTCACAGTCTCTTCGAGGAAAGCCAATCCTGCCAGTCCCAGAATTACATTCCATGAGCCCGTCGCCCTCGGCACGAGACCCTTCAAATTCCTTTAACTCGGCTGCGTATGCATTAACATGACCACGTGACGAATTATTCACGAGTGTAATCAACATTCTCGACAGCATCATCTTGCGCTCGAGGAATATTGTCAATATCACTTTGGTACAAGTTAGTCCGACAAAAAGTGAACGGTTAAAAACCGTTATCCAAGGATTAGAATATACGCTTTATTATAATTCATGGTTTTTTAACTGCAAATCGCTGCTCTGGCGCTACTGTCCGTATGCTTTGAAATCAGAGAACCAAGTGCTGAATGGCTCGATGAAATGAGAACCAGAGGGTGCTGAGGCCGTACAGGACTCCAATGTTTCTATATTTGTCAGGATTGAAAAAGTGTGGTTGTACCCAAATACATTTCGAGTGTCGAAAATTGAAGTAACAATATTCAATGAATGAGTGTTGAAATCCTGACCGATGCTCTGCAAGAGAACTTTGTGCGTGAAAGGGAAAAATCGTGTCGGTAGTCGCAGACCGAAAAACACGTGAGCTGTAAAGGCCCCTGGTGTTGAATTCGACACCTCCCAAATTCAATTATAGTCCGCTCTGTTTGATGTTATATAATTGAGCCTAATTCGGTACTGATTGATCGATAATAACACTGGAGAAGGGCACGAAAGATGGCGGCTGAACTGCAGCGAAACCGGTGTTTAAAACTATATTTCTTACTGCATGGCTGCAGCGTATTTTAAGCGGCGTGCACACAACGTGGCTGGAGTCCACCAGCGGTGAATGTACATATGCATGACAAACTGCTGATGCTTGAAAGTTATTTTCCAGAAGCAATTAGTTCCACGTCTCGATTAGCCTGCAGTCGGTGCTTGAGCGAGCGAAATTTCATTCGCTCGGGGCACGAGTTTCGCTCGGAATTCAACATGGTTCAGTGTACCTGGTTATTTTCCGAGATCGGTAGTATAATCGGCAAATATATTGCGAACGACAGCTCCATACCGCGTCTGACTGCCCCAGGTGGATTGGTACCTGCCTACAGCGCATTGATTACCCGCGTTCGGATACACCTGCAGCACACTTCAGGTCGGTTCGGCAGATTCGTCGGCGAAGAACCCCCGCAGGGACTGCAGCTAACGCGGGACACGGAATTCCGGATTGGCGTATGCAAAGCGAAGTTGTTTCGTTATTACTGTTCTACCCGCTCCTGGTGAAGCTGCTTTTAGCGACACGCTGGACTCGGATACGAGTCGGCAATTGTAAAACGGGGATGGTGTCTACTTCCAAAGCATCGAAATACCAGTTTGCCTGTGATCGTAGGATCTTCAGCTCTGTTTTACAAGTCGGACTTCCATAAAAAGCTGGTACTTCCACATATGAGACCGTAGATGGTGTCACCGTACCAAAAAAACTCCAAATTCTCACACCAGCCCAAATTAGGGAGCTTAGAAGTACAAAACTCTTTTAAGATCGAGTCGGTAAAAGGCGAGTTTCCGAGTGATTTATGTTCCGAGTAAGTCAAATGGACTTTTTCGATAACCTCATATACGGTCGATTAGCTGAAACACACACTTCCGTTGTGGGGGAAATGATTGATACCGAAACAACTTGATGAGAAGGGCTCTTGAGTTTATCTTCATGCATCGCGAATCCCAACTCGAGTTCAGAGTTTGGGCTGTTGATCGCTTTAAAACAGACGTAATTCGGAATATACTCTTCAATACCCCGAGCAGAGAGTCGCCTGAATAGCAGAAGTTGTGGAAGCTTGCTTCGAGTGCAGGGCTGCTGTTGAAGAGCTTTCGAGCTTCGGCTTTCGAACGTACAACAGTGCGTCGAATTAGTTCTTTTACCTTGTACAGCAAACGTTATCGGGGTCACTGCAGATTTTTTCAGAGAACACGATACGCTGTAAAAGCAGATGGAGAATCTGATTGAAAAACTTTTACCAACTCGTAATTACTCTGACAGTTATTGTAACAACACAAGCCAGTTTACGTTAAAACTAATTTGAATTAACAATTTTGGAAATTTCAGGAGGTAATGAGTCAATTGTACCTGTTTCTTATTTTTCCTTAAACAATCCCTAATTCTACGTGAATAATGCATAAAGTTATATCGTAATTATTTCGACTTTGCCAAAGTTAGTTCGTAATTGTTCCTTTCAGTATAGTAGATATAATGCCGGCACGTATAAAGTAGAAGAAATTTAGTAAATCAATGCGTATGCTTGATTTAGGGTGTACTTTGCGAAACTAAAGTTGCCGTTAACTTTAGCCCCTTATAATTAAACATACATCGCGCCCCGAGTCTTCCGGAGTTTGGCATAATTCTGAACTACGGTGGCGAGACGTCTATAAATTTGAAGAAGTGAAAAAAATGATGACAAATTTGAATAAAATACCCATGGATTCACCCGGATGTAATTTCCGCTTGATGCAAAAACCTCACCATGCATCGTTCAGAGGTTGGTTGCAGAAGCAGGCGTAAAACCAGATTTGCTAAACAACGCTGTTTTGTAACTGATTCCTTTATCGTTGAAAACTTGAAAGTTAGAAAATTTTCGTAGCTCCCGGCGTTATTTATCGTTCGAGTCAGTTCTGTTGGACGTAGGAAAGACGGTACAAGGTGTTGGGTATGGGGCGACTAGCTAAGGTACCTTATCAAACTCCAGAAGACGGAATATAAGTCGAGGCAATCCTTTATGGTTGGCACTAATTAAAGGGATCCTAGCAAGTTGCCCCTCGCGTTGAAGAGGTCGAAAGGAAAGGTGCGGCACCTTCTCCAGGTCATCGGTGTGATTTATGCCCACGTGCAGGAGCCGCGCGCATTGCCCTGGTCTTCTCTAATTAATGCAAGAAACAATAAGTTTCTCCCTGCGAAAACGCCATGAGATATGCTTTCTTGGCACCGAGTGAGTAGCTTCTGCACCTCGACCGAAACGCCTGCAGGAAGTCAAATACCGTTCAGTCAATTACTGTCACAGTTGGAGTCGCTTAGTCTGGTCTGAGCTGTGGAACGTTCTGCAGAGTAACGTTTTCAGTCACGGTTTGAACAGTTTTTTCCTAATCCAAAAATTATCCTGTACGACAGTGCGAAAAGTTTCCTTTGCAAATTGACTTGTTTGAAATATTTTGAAAATAATTCAAACCCACCAGATATACGTACAGCGTTACATTCCTGTTTTGGCGAAGAAGAAATTGAGCAGAACGGGCGAGGGGCTGCTCACTCGCTTATGCCGTGGTTCGTCGATTTCCGAAAGGAATCGATTTCTTGTGATTTCGATTGCGATTTTCGTAACTCCTGAATCAATGAGATTACTCGCGATGTCATGTGATTTTTCCTAACTTCTAACATTACGAATGATTCCTAAATTTCAAGAATCACCGATTTCTAGATTGAAAATGAGAAATTCATAAATATAATATATTATTTTATTCATATATATAAAAAATTCACGATAAACGTTTTATGCATAAACATTGGACAAAGGCTTGTTTGCACGGAGAGGGGACTAGCGATTCCCAGCGATTCCGAAAATTTCGTGATTTCTTGGCGATTCCCTACGATTTCCTGTATATTTGGAAAAATTATGAGAAAATGCGGAATCGTGCGACTCGCAGGATTTCCAGCGATTCTTAGCGATTGCCTATCTGATTTTTTTAAAAATAGTTCAATGATTTCCCAAGTGAGCAGCCGCTCGAGAACGGGTGCTTATACTACTCTTTGAATCATCTGGCAGGCATCTGCGGGAGTTCACACATTTGCATAACAAAACCCCTCACTTAATACAAAACAAGCTGTGGAGGCGTATTAAATTAATTTTCGCAATGAATTAGTTCATGTAAAATGTAACTCGTCCAAGCCAAAAACATAGAATGAAAGGTGTAGTAATTGAACGGGTTGCATAAACCTCGAATTCATTTTCGCTCACATGTAAAATCTACCGCTGCAATTCCATTATACGATGACTTTGTCTTCGCATTCGAGAAAATCCTTGTCAGACACTGGGTCATTTTCGGGCCTCCAAGTTCGGGGGCCCCGTCGTACGAAATGAAAAGTGTAGTGCAAACTCGCGGGGGCGGCAGAGTCCCCGACGGAATATCATCACGGTTCTTTCATGCCTTTCTTCCTCGCTTCCATCTTAGGTCCTACCCCCTATTTGATACAAGGGGAAGCATAAAACACCCCGGCAATATCGAGACAAGCCTCCGGTGAGGTGTTCCCGGGACTTTGTACGTGTCACCTGTTTCACCAGCGGTAAAGGGATAAATAAAAAATATCATGAAAAATTTTTGCGTGCATGAAAGCGCCTCCGTTATTACATCCAGTGACGCGTCGTGGACATTTTTTTTTTTTTTTTTCATCATTTTTATTCGGTGAGTGATTCTGAAGAAAATTCAATTGCAAATTTATTCCAGTCAATTAGCCACCCAGCATGCCAAAGCGAACGTCAGTTTCGAGCCGACTGTACAACCTCCCCCGGCCACGTTGATCTTTTACAGGAGTTGAGGAATGAAACAGACTAGTAGTGAAATATGAAAATGAAGCCAGAGTTTGTGCACCAGCTAGCTTATTACTATGCGGGATGTATGGGGGTGGCTAAGGGTGGCACATGACTTGCTTCGTACACTGCTACATTCCAGGGTATGTGCATGTACACGCGTAAAAGAACGACTCCGTCCCGGATGAAATACGGAGAGCATCCTTTCGACGTCGGGACGCGCCACCCGGCTCCTTTTAGCATTTCGTTCGCTAGCTATTTCATAATTTTGAATAAACCGTTGCAGCGACGAGCTAAGAGTGAGTTTCAAACGCTGACGGTCCGTGGCTCGGTGTCTCGGTGATAAAACTCGACAAAGTTGCAGTGCCTTTTCAGGGGGTCACCTTACATTTATTGAGTGAAAACCGGCCAATGGGTTCAAACGAGGCTTTCGGAGACTAAACGATTTTTAGTGGATCTAGCCTCGATCTAAGTTATCAGCTGCAATCAGTGAGAGTGGCGCATAAAGGAATATAAGCCGCCGTTGTGTGGATTTACTCGACCAAAATAGACGGCCCAGAATTATTAAAGAAACAGGGGAGAAAATTCGAAGGAAGAGACGCAGAAGCTCTCACGGTCCGTGATAACCGGCATAAACGGGAACGCAGGAAAAAAATTGTGAGGAGATTCGCGGTTTCTCGTAAAAAAATTTTAGACATCGTCGAACACGGGAGCGAAAATTCTGGAAAATCCGAATACGTTGGTTGAAAATAATTCAAATACGTCTTTAGGCTGTGGTTACAGGGATCGCAACGTCAGTGATCCGAAATTCAATCTGACATTTCAGGAGTGCAAAATTATTCAACCGATGTGACGAATTTTCGCAAAACATTTCAACACTTCTCCTTCAACCGAAAGAATTCGAGAAAAGTTGACACGGTTGAAATCGAATAAACGAAATATGATTCGGAACTGAAGAAATCTTGCGCTGAAAGATAATCGTCGTGACCATTATTTTTAATTTTGCAACGTTAAAATCCGCCGACTAGTAACCAGGAACTCAAACTAATTTCGCTTAGCCTGTTTCTAATTCAAGTTTTTGCCAACTTACTACGGTATTATGTATGATTAATTACTCACTCCCTCGTATCTTGATCATGCGAAAAGGTTAGGAAAGTTGGTTGAATCCTGAGATCCAACCGCAATCAAATTTGTTCGGTTAAATTGTCTATACTTGGAATGTTTAATGACGAACCAAACCCTCCATTAAATGGAAACAAGACTCTCTTTTTCGCTAACGATAAGAAATGAAAATGTTATTGCGTCGCCGTAAAATAATACACGTTCGTTAGGTAAGAGGATCGGGATTGATTCCCGTCTGACCCAGCCACGAATTACATTCATTAAAAAGGTATTGTTATATAAGGTTGCCGTTACAAGGTCGAAGAGATTAGCGAGACGCGATTCATATCCGAGATAATAACGAGTACCCGCCCTGGTACGCATCTTCGGAAAGATGATCATTAAGTTACGGACCAATTAAAAATCTGCATGCCGTACTTTTGAGTAATTGAAACGTGATTCCGTCCAATAATCTATCGCAGCTTCAGGCGCACGCTGAAACGGAAAGCAGGCACGAGAAATAACGTGAGATACTCCACAGTTATTACAGCGTTAATTATAAGACGATTTTTGTTTCATTTTTTTTTTTTTTTTTCTTCTTCTCATACACTACTAATCTCATCGAGAACTCGAATCCGTTGAATACTAATGAAACGTTAAGATAATCGCGGATAGAAGGTGAAATATTCAGCTCGACCGTAAAATCGCGAATGAGTTTCCCGTTTTATTTTTCTTACCCAAGATCCGTCCTCGCCCATAAAGGCAGTCGCAATTAAGATAGCCTAATTTATCTGTCACGATATTACAAGTTCTTCCTTCTTTTTTTTCCTTTCCTTCTCGTTTTTTTCGTCTCTTGCCCGCCGTCGTTCTGTACAATTGCGGTTTTTCTTGTGCGGGAATTAGCCCAGCGTGGTTGGCAATTGGTTGTCTGACTGGCTGGCTGGCTCGAGTTCGGGGCTCGCTTTTCTCTCTCTATTCTCCCTCTCTTCCTCGTTCCTTCTCGTCGCGGAGCCCAGGGTGCTCTCGTCGACAATTGAGCGACCCTTGCTTGCTCGCCAGCCAACGAAGAACTCGTTTATTAAAATGGCAGGGCTAATACGCGGCATTAGGTAACTCGGAGTGGAGAAATTTTGTCGGAATTGTTAAAAGGAACGATTTCCGAACATCTCCCTGGGGAGGTTTTAGCCGAGAGCCACCCTTGCAATTTGCAAATTTCACCCGCTCCCTGCGAGCGGCAAGTTTCCTCGGGGTTGGCCGGCAGTAACTGATAATCACCCGGTAAGAAAACCGCATGCGACAAACCCTTATCCAGCATCCGCATTTCGCCGCCCCACTTTAGCCCCCACTTGACCATCGAGATAACGTTATTCCAATTTGCATGAATTAGCATAATTGGCAGCGCAGTTTGGGGTGTCGCCAGTTTGGACGGTTTGAGCTGTCGAAAACTCAACGGGGGCTGCAAGTTCCGCATAAAAAGACCGAGGAGAGCGCTGTAAAACACGATGACATTCAATTCGATTCCCCTTACCTGTTTTTCGTTGTTTATATTTCGTAAAAAATCAATTCCACACCTAACAGGTAAACAACGACTCAGTTGGTCCCAGGTATACATATGAGGTATTCCGCGCCAACTGGACAAATGATTTTTCCAGATCATTTTGGATTTCGTTCATAATTTTCTACACGATTATCCCAACTCTAAATAGTACACCGCAGTTATTTCAGATTTTTACTTTCAACTGCAATTTTTTTATTTTAAATAAGTTTTCAAAGGTCAAAGCAGAACGACATTTATGACATTTTCGCAAAAATTCTTCGGTAAAAACGATAATTTAAAGCCAGATCCAAATATGGAAACTATTTATTTCACTTTGAAAACAAAATTTCGTTCTGTTTTGACTTTTGAAAATTTGGAAAAAATAAAGAAAAACGGTTGGAAAGGAAAATCTCTACGAACAAAATTAAAAGGGGTGAGGGAAAATCATTTGTTGAGTTGAGAGTTTATTTGTTTCCGAATGTTTCTTGAGAAGAATCTTCTCTTTCCCATAGTGAAACAACTCGCAACGCCACGAGACTATTTTATACTCTGACTGGAAGCCCAACTGCAGGGGATAGTTGTTAACTGGCGTATAGTGTACAATCTAATTGCGAAGATTGAGCCGGGTCGCAGGGTCGAGCGTAGAAATAGCCGGTGGCGAAGTAGTATAAAATCGCGGTTGTCCCTCCCCTGCAGGATGCAGGTATAAGTCACACGCCCGCAGATCGTCCACAACACAGGCGAACTTCACACCGGATCCATGCCTGCACACGTGATCACCTAGCTGCACGCTGCGCGTGCTTAACAAGCTTGCGAACGCGGTCGCACACTCGGCCCTGCAGGCCCGATTAGGCCATTCGGCCTCCCTCCATCACCCACGTCTAGCAAAATATACGAAACGATGTGGTGGCATTAAATGTGCAGCAGCAAACCGCGCGTTAACCAAAGTTACGAGGCTTATCCTGCGTCAAGGCTGGAGGCGACGGCAGGTGCGGAAGAACATAGGCAGGCGCTGGCTGCAGTGGTTAACTATAATAATTACCGCCGCAACACGGATCACGGTGAGACGCCACAGCGCGGTAGCGATGCGGGGATGCAAGGATGCAAGGATGCGCGGGATCGAATAACGCACTCGGGGTGTTTCCACATGGCACGTTACGGTAGATAAGTGAATGATTAGCGAGAGCTGAGCCGAAAGCAAAGTGCGGGGCGTGCACGCCGCCCCGTCATTCTGTGTAAGTAATGGTCAGCGACGTAGCGGTAAGGAGC
The DNA here is from genome assembly GCF_021155775.2 of Neodiprion pinetum. Taxonomy (NCBI): domain Eukaryota; kingdom Metazoa; phylum Arthropoda; class Insecta; order Hymenoptera; family Diprionidae; genus Neodiprion; species Neodiprion pinetum. The sequence goes on from NC_060235.2 coordinate 30,940,750, forward strand.
CGGCGATCGGTGCGATCCGATCAATTAAATTAGGCGATCAACTGGATTGGTCGGATTTACTTGGTCTTAGGCACTCGGCGTCGGGTACCTGTCGTCGTGGTCTGCTGGAGGATAGATAACCGAACCGTCTGACAACCGACTTCATTACGTCATTCGGTCCGAGTTCTTATCTTTATTAAGGTGTTTCACGACGGCTCCGGTACCCGGTTTGGTCCAGCACTCGACGAGCCTAAAATTTTTTATTGTAAATCAGACCACTTTCCCACATCGAACCACAGTCTCGAGAGAAGATACACGCGTCAGAGTTTTGCTTCTTGTTCTCCACCTTCTTATTCTTCTCCGGAGCCACTACGCCCTCATTTGTGACCGAGATAAAATTCGGAAGGCAACGCTCGTTACTCCTCTTCACCCTCGACGAGGCGATAACGGTTGTCCTCTGCCGCGCGGTCCTCGCTTCCTCCGCCTTCTGCCAACGACCGACATCGCTCTGATTGTACTGAGACGAGTCGGGATCCGGACGACCGTTCCTTTCGTCTAGGAATTTCGAACGAATCAAAGGAGGGTTGATCTGATGACTTCTTACGGCGACCTGCAGCTCCGGGATGATCATGATCTCAATTTCAGAATGTATACACTAGAGGATATCTGCCTAGGCTGCCTGCTCGCACATTCGCGGCTTGTGTAACTCGCTTAACTTTGCGACCGTTATAAATCTCGCGACGGATATTCACGGTTACTTCTATTCATCAGCGTGAACGGAAGTGTCCTGGGATTCTTTCGTACCGGTCGAGAACTTTGCGGTTTCACCGAAAACTTGGCAATTTACGACCACGCATCAGCATCAAGCTCTTTAGTGAAATTCAACAGTTAATTAACCTACGGTAAAATTCTCGAAGACTTTGTTCAAAGATATAATTCTTAAAGCTTGCATCTAGCTGAGCTGCCGAATATAAAATCTGTTTGCACAAAGTACAGATTAACGTCTTGGCGGAGTGAAGCCCCAATATCATTTGATTTTATTAGATTACTTTCACGCTCAACTTTGCTACATGCACCGTTCGCGGCCAAAGTGAATTTTGTAATTTTAGCTAGCGAAGACGTTAGCAGTAACTTCTGATTTTGTTCCTTTCATTGGAAGCAAAAAAAAAAAAATAAAAAAATAAAAAAAATAGATATTTTTTTTTTAGTTCAGTACGCGGGCTCCACGTTTGGCAAAATGCGATCGTACCGAGATCCATTTTTTTCTCGTTAAATTTTCGACCCCATGTGAGGGCTCATTCAGGGATCCACCCTTATATGTGGCCGATAAAATCGCGGCCTCGTTCGTCCTTAGAGTGAAACAGGAACGAGACGAGCGATGTCGGCACGGTTATTAGAGGCACGAGAGTAGGTCCGTAGTTTCACTCGTCCGTCCATCGCCCCACGTGACCCGGGGATCCCCGCGTATCGGCGATGGGATGAAACAGAGATGTCAGATAAGAATGCTAACGAGCAGCGAAAGCGTTCGACGATAATTTAATAATAATCTGGGGCAGGATCGGGAGGGAATTATGAGTTGGAAATTCGCGAGATAATATAACGAGGTTAAATTTATGCGCTTCTTCGCAGCGCGTCTCCTTATCTCTGCCTCGTCCCTGCAGGAGTTACGCCCCTGCAGTGGCGTCAAGTGTTGCAGCGGCGCCCCCGAATCTCCCCATCCTTCTCCGTGCATTTCATATTCATTTTGCGTGCGCCTTACGTCAAAGTCAAGAGCTTTTCAAGCCGAAACGAACTATCTCTCCACCGATATTACGAAAAGTGAAAGATGCCGCGGATTGTGAGTCGATTTATCCTCGCCTGTCCGTTGTCTCTTGCCTAACGTGGCGTTTACACGTATTAACGTGGCTAAAAGCCTGCTTTGAAGCCTTGACGACAAATTACTGCATTATATTGCTTCGTGCATTCCTTAGAAAATGGAGAGGAAAAAGTGGGGTAGCATTCTCTACGGTGTAACGTTGGAAACCCGCACTGGTAAAAGGTGGAAAAGCAAGGGGATTCGAAAGACTTGGGACGGTATACCAATTAATAGGACAAGATGAGAGAGACGTGGGTTCGACCATAAACAAAACTTTTAATAAATTTTAATTGCTCGGGCAATCAGCCGACGGATCTTCCCGTTTCCATTAATCATTTATGGAAAACAACATCGTCCAGAGGATGAACCCACGATGTGACGCGACCCCCGGGCACCTTTCACCCTAAACCATTCTGGATCTATTAATTTTCAAGATATGCAGTTTGGTGTTATAATTGGGTTTTCTGGTTACGGTTAAGTCCTCCTTCTGGCCTCTCGACGAACTATTATGTACGGATATTCACACCACCGTCAAAGAAATTCAGAGTTACGACGCACTCGCTCACATGCATCTCAAACGGTGAAATTCAGCACTTCACAGGATGATGAATCGCCCCACCATGAAAAATAGAGAGGAGAAGAAGCGAGACCGTGCGCTAATAAATTTTTCCGCAATTTACTTATGGTTAAAAAGACAAACTGCCCGAGAATAGCTGTATACGAGTGGCAAAGTTTGTGTGTCATGTAACGCGGGTATGTTTCTCACGTTAAGAGCGTTGAAAAATGTTAATATAAATGGCTTGTCTTTTTTGAAAAGGGAAAGAAACCGAATTAAAAACCACATATGCAGACCCGTTCCGTGTCTACGGCAGAATGCTGTTAATATGCATGAGTTCTTTCCCACCGCCTTCTCATGCCCTAGACTAGCTCCAGTCCTGAGTGACTTGCCGCCCAAAGAACTCGTTTAACATTCTTCCTTCTCGTTTTCTGCTTTTTGTTATTCTACACCTTCACTATCCTCCCAGTTTACCGTCTCTTCTGCACTCTATTCAGCCTTGAAACTCCGAAGAGCTGGTCTGGACACGCGCAACTGCATCCATAACCCCATGACTATGGTGGAGCTGGGCAAACTTTCTGGGAAAAATAAATTGGTACAACCGATGTGTAGCGAGTTTCCTTACACACGGCCAACCCGCAACTACTTGCTTAAAACTTTAATGAGATTCAATTCGGGGCGTCGAATGCACCCTTTGAATGATTTATTTTCTCCAAAGTGGAAAAAAGTTTTTCAAAATTATTTCATTTGTACCAAATGAGAGGTGAATATTTCAGCACTCCGCTTGAGTGAAAATTCTTGAATTCCGAATCGGTGCTGTTTCGCATGACAACTGCGTTCATGAAAGTACATTCGATAACGATACTGCAGCAATACCAATAACGATCCAAAAACGGAGCAAGGCTGCAGGCAACGTCGGAAAACTGCGTATAATTAAAGTTTGATTTTAATTAAGATTAATGCGAATTCTCGTCGAAATCTCCAGGCTCTAACGGGGTTGAGATAAGCGAGGCTGATGTCAGAGCTTTGAGCAGTCGTGACGGGTCATGGGGGCGAAATTAAATCGGTGACATTTAATTGCTCCGCTTTTCACGAAAACATACCTATATCTATCACGGTATACAAGATATAGATCCAAGCTGCGGCGTCGGGTGCTTCGATCTAATTGAGGAAGATCTCTACCAAATAGAATTAAACGTCATTGGCCTGCAGGCGGGAATTGAAGCCCACCGAACCGGAGGCAGACGTCACGGCGTGAGTGACATCTGTGATGGACGAGTGGTCCTTTGCCTCGCCTAGTTAATCCGGTAATATCGCATTGGTACATTCGGGGGCATTCGGGGCGCAGGGGTTGCACCGGGCAAAGAGGGGTTGGATGGGGGTGGGTGGGAGGGAGAAGGTGCATCGCTCGGAGGACTCTCTGGGTTTGCCGAGGCCATTGTGCGGGTCACTATGTGAACTTCGTTAGGACTGCCGCTGCTGACGTTGTTAATAAACAATGCATTAATGAGGATAAATACGGAAGCAGATTCAAAGGGTTCGCCCTCACCCAGCAGTTTCGTGCACGCCCATATGATACACATGCTGTGTACATACGTGCGCGGATGATTGTTTATACGCACATGCGTGCATGTGGATACATATATTATAAACACGCGTTATATCCAGGTATACATATGTGTTGCGAACACAGGATTTGGGGCTTGGATTATCTCGAATCCCAACTCCCGGACCGACGACGTGACGGCTCCGCCGCTGTCTCGATTCTTTCGTAAGAGAAGGGAAAAAGGGGGCTGAAATAGAAGATAACGCAACGAGAAATCGGTGGAAATGTCGGGAATTCAGCTGAGACGAAATTGTACCTACATCGAAGGCTTTTCGACATGACGCAGCTCAAACCGTGGTATTTCGGTACGCGATACTTGACTGCTTGACAGTCTGGAGAAATAATTCAAAACATGTAAATTCTGGTTCGATTGTCGTTCGGTTGAAGGCTGTTGAATATCAAAACAGTTTTAGCCGAAACGCCTGTTCCTCTTGCAATATGAAAACTGTATAGGTTGTTGTTTGCGCGTTGCTCGAGACAAAGTCAACTGCACTTTCGTTGTTCCAGTGTCGGAATTTCGGCTACGAATAATATCGAAACCAAGCCGACGTTGCGTCATCGGGTATTTCGATATCAATGGAGACTCCGTTTCCCGGGGTTATCAGTTTTCTAATTAGATTTTTACGAGCGTTGCTTTGCGCCACCTTCGTAAAACCATTTCCGCATTGTATATGTATAACCACCAGCCTCGCAAGGTTAACATTTATTCCCTCGTTATCATAACTTTGTGCGTGTCATTTTTATGGAAATTGGTCGCATGTCGTACCGTAATCAAATAAATTACGCACACATGCGCGTGCCGCATGCTCACACGCTGACATGTGATACGCTTCCCCCAAAAACACGGCACGTACCTAAAGCCATCGGTGCGCAGCTTTCTTTCTTGCGTAATCACTCGCAGTTGCTTCGAAACTTCCGCAATGAAAGGTTCCAATCGTACGCTGGATCCAACGTCATTTATTTTTCTCCTTCGAGCATCATCATCATTTGGTGTAAACAGTGCAGGACGAGTAAAATGATCTGGCAGCTCGCATAGAATCTTCTTCGCCATCACAATATTTAATTCGATTCCTCTTTTTAGCGCCATATTGCGGAGCCACACCCACAATCGGAATCCCAATAGTTTCCGCGTCTCTTCATCTCCGTGAGAAATTTCTCTGACATTCTATTCGCCGAGGCGTATCGAGCCACGATCAAAAGCAACATATACGTGTATAATAATGGCTCGTTCAGGTTGTACCGAAGATATTTTCCGGGATCGTGGGACTCAGCGTTGTAGAAACTGGGAACCTTCTGGGAAAGGGGTGGAACTTTTAGCGGGGTACGTACGAAGAGTGCCGGCATCTCAGGCGCTATCTCGCATGGTGGTGAGTTATAGGAACAGTTTGTGGTATCGGCGTAACGTGTGGAGGCAATATGGCTCGAATGTCGGTGCCGCATTCTCTTCCCCTTTGACGATATAACGCGACATTTGCTGTATAATTTCCGCGTTCAACTACGCAATATTCTATACGGGGATTCGAATTCACAGAACACAGAGATTAAGCATCGCGGGCGCGATAAAATTATTCGTCAGCGGAAGAGATAGAAAAAAAAGAATCGAGCGTTGTGCAACGTACTTTCTCCAGTGATTCGAATACACGGCTGATCTCAGACCACACGGTTGATCGTCCGGACTTCACCCGTTCGATTCATGGCCGCACGAATATATAAATTTTCGGACGCTTTTGAAAGAGATAATGAAAACCGCTGGTGTCGGAGTTAAAAATCCATTTGAGACAGGTCGACATCCGCAAAAGCGGATTCACGGATTCGCGGCTGCCACCGGAGAGGATTTTCGCCTCTCTCTCTCCCACACCACCGACGACACCTGAACAACGATCGTGTGCACACTCCGGACCGGCAAATCCCTCTGGCATATTGGCCGAAAATCAACGTCTGATCCCGGCCAATCAACGTCAGCCTGGCACCCAGAGCTCGCCGCGTAATTCCCAAGGGACTGTATGATGGGACAGAATCCTGCAGCAGCATCCCGCGTCTCTGAGAAACAGCGTTTCTTCCAGGGATGAAAATGGAAAGAGGGGAGAGTCTTGGTTGCTGGTCAGCGCTCGATGCTCGGTGATGAATCACCCGGCCGTCACTCTCCGTCCGTAGAGTTTCTCCCCAAACCTGCAGACCGGAACCTCAACCTCAACTTCAACCTCAACCTCAACGTGGACACGGACAGCCGCGTGACCTGACCACTGCGGAGAGCCGTAATGTTTTGGTTATCGGAACTATCATTGCCGAAGAGGAGATAGATTGATCGGGCCACGCTGCGGGCTCTGAAAGCAGTTCAGAGTCAGACCAGGCCTCCACGTTTACCAGGCGGTAAAGACAGAGGGTGTTCCGAGATTGGTTGAGACATTATTTATTTGATGACCCGACATCCGGCCGCTGCAGTGCCGTTGTAGTAGTTCCCCGGCACCCCCGGGTTCCTCGGTAACCCTAAACCTGCAGGTATAATATTTTATTTACCAAATTCATCTTCCGCGCTGGTTTATCGCTCCGCTTCGGGGCATCGCGCACGTGTACATTTACCTGTGTAATACTGCAGTACTTTGTCGAGTTTCGATTCGTCTCGAGGATGAGGATTCCGATGAGCGAATGCTTGTTTCCTCGACCGGTATAATTTTACCGCGGAGATTCTGAGAGCGGCTACACGTCGAGCTACAATAAAATACCAATCTTATCAGTATGGGAAGTGTGTTGTCCGAGAGTTATTCGTTCGCCGCCTATTAGCATAAGGGATACAGTTAATACTTATTCGAGCCGGTGCCAAGAATGGAAGGATCGACGGAAAAACGTCCGAACAGCGTGGGCGGTCGAGCTTTTACCCGATAACAGCCCTAAAGTTCAGATACGATTCTCGATTCGATGGTGACTGGCTTACTGACCGCTGCCGACTAAGTCTTGCCCTGTCGCTTTAATCCTCCATTGGTTTCAGACTACGCGACATGCATTATTCAACCGGTCGCTGGTCGTCGCATATGCGCCCGCGCCGCGGACCTAAATGTTTGAGTTTGGGCTGGACATCAGATGACAGGAGTGCAAACGCCCTGACAAATGCGGATGCGGACCGTGTTCGCGTCCTCGAAACACCTCGTTGTCCTCCGAATGACGTCGTCAACGTCGACCTTTCACGGGGATGTCCAACGGATACCCGACTTCCGCTCAAGTTCAGAGAGTCCCGCAATGCCGGTTCGTTTCGCGGTCTAAGAGGCGGAACTGCGCTAAGAAATTCGATTCGGCGGCACGAACTCTCGAGGAACGTATTCGTTATCCTTGTACCGCGTTTAAGGCGCTCTCGGAATTCCAGGGCGTATATGTGTAGGTGTTGAAGCAATATATTGCATTTCTCGCCAAGCTGTATTCCACAATGTTCGATTACTGCACGCCACGCGAGACAAATGTGCATCGTATAAAACTGTACCGTATAAAACGTCGAGTTTGTTGACTACTATTGCTTTCAATCGCGGACTAAACATTTATTACTTAGATCTGAGAAATGTTTAACGACATGCGAATGAAATTACCGCATTCTGTGGATGAAGCCCTCTCCCATTTGGTTTACGGTCTTTGCCCAAAAATTGTTGCGATATTGACGTACTTTCGAAACATATTTGTCACGAATACAGCTGGTGATAAAGAACCGTCGAATTTGCTACCAGCTTTTGATTCTGCGAGTGAATCATGGGATTCCCGATGACATATATGATTTTCGCTTCGAGCAAGAGTAATAGTAAGTCATTCTGTAACCACGTGAACGAGTCTGCAACGCTTTAGTGCAGTTTATAATCTATGTGAAAAAGTCTGGAAAAAAGGGCGTGAAATCACTCCGTCAAGCATATAGGTGTTAAATGCGTGCGAGAGAATATTCGTTAGAAAGAGGAAGGGCGTATCAACCTCGTCGAGGAACGACACGAGCTGCGTTAGAGTTCCCGTTGAGGATAAGAGGAGATCGGGCAAGAGTTGCTGAAAATTCAATTGGCAATTATCGACTACCAGGGATGAAACTCACAGTGCGCTGCGACGAGGGACAGGAGACAGAATGAAGTGAGGGTTGGGAGAGGCTGCACCCTCGTTCCTAACCGAAGCGATGTTGCAGGCGAGACTAGATCTGACGCCGCGAAAATTATGCTTACTTCACAGGACCGCGAATACGCCCGGTGCGCACCGTGCAGGGTGCCTGAGTCGTTAGAGAGCGGAAACCGGCAACCAGAAACTACTACCGACCCCCCCCCCCTGCCATCGTAAACCAATTGAACGATACGTGCTCCCAATGTTTTCCATACTCCCGATAGCTGCGCCGTTCTCTCGATCTTCGAAACGGCAGTTTTCCAAACGGCGCGGGGACTCCGCGTCATTCTCTGCAGTATATTTAGGATTTTTTTGTTCCTTTTTCCCGCCCTCCATCTCTTCCTCAGGCTCTGTTCCTTTCGTAACGACGTTGTTTTCAGTATTCAAGGACTTGGTCTTTTATGGAGCTGGGGGCGGCACTGATGGCGATGCTGCTCCATATACCGCTACTGCCGAGGTGGTTGTGATTTCAAACTTCCTGGTTCTGCTTACCGAACGATTCCTTCCATTTCTTTATATCCCGAATTTTCCACGCTTCCGACGCTGCGTTTCTTCTTCACCCTCGCCGGTTGGATTTCTAAAATGAGACACGAAATCGTCGATACCACTGTCAGTTACACCGGATCAGTAGGTACACGAAAGTGCACCACTATCGGCACGAGTACCTTCACGTTTCTCGAGGAAGGAACAAAGTTTTCCGGTTCTGCAAATCGGCTCGTGTAAGTAGCTTTAGGAGCTTACCGCTCGGATTTGATCGGAGACTTTGATTGAAATTCTCTTCTCCTCAAACGATCAAATGCCATTTTGCATCCCTCGGAAACTTGTAGTTGCATTTGAGGTTTCCTCGGCAGTACCTGTATTACTGAATATGATATCCAGGCACCTATCCAAACTCGACCAAGCTAAGCTCAAGCCGAAGGGCGTAAGCGCTCAGTTTCACTCAGCAGATTCCAACTCGGATCTTGCCGACGGGTTTAAGCATTTTGGGCACCTTCTACTCAGCCAAAGCTGAGTTTCAGATTACCATGGTCAGTGAAAAATTAAAACTCTTGTACATATCAGATCTGACCCGTTTCGTCTTGCTGGCTTAAAGGAGCAGGCTTCGAAGTGGCTAATTGTGCAGCAGGTCCGCACTTTCATGGTGATTGACGGATTCACATCAATCGTCGTTTCCATTCTCGCGTTAATTCGAAGAACGACTGCAGCCGTGGAAAATTTCTTCAATATTTTATACTGTCATAAGTAATTGAAATAGAATTGAAGGTAGCGTGACTCGTACGCCTGTGATTAATGGTGACTAATAGTGATCGATTATCTGTGCTCTTCTTTAATGTGGTGGTATTAATTTCAAGCGCTGCCACTGGACTGTAACGACTGCAACGATAGTTCGTGGGAAACGTGCGTCTCTTCCTCTGGCTTCTTTTCTTCTACAACAGTTTTCAAATCATTCACGGATGGCGATGAGAGATACGGTGCCCGATGTTCACGAGACTAAGTGCCGACAAAGCGGGACTAAGTGCTTTGCCTCTGGATCTCCTCTTTTCTCTCCTCGAGCCAATATTAGACGTCATAAATTCAGCGGCGGACGAAATGTAAATTGCCTGACGATTAGACATCACTCTCAACCCCAGGCGTAATTCCAGGATTCCAGCAGACGAAGTCTAGCCTAGTTCTACGACTCATTGGATCTCATTATTTTTGGCATATCCGGAAGAGGACGAATACTCAACAAGGATATTTCAGACCGTCAAGTGCGATGCGGCAGTAGAACGAATAGCTTCATATCTTTGACATGCGAAGGATCTGAAGAAATTAAACTTCAGAGGCATCAAGTATGTGAGAAGCTCGTAGAAATTCAAGATTGCTATGTTTTCCTGATAAGGCTACTTTGAAAAAGCTAACACACCGTCTCTTGCCAGTTTACGTTACCCGTATTCCAGGTCTGAGTATTCAAATCGTCTTTCATGACGCTAGTCCCTTGTCGTAAGATGTCGCGCAACACTGTTCTCAGCCCCGATATACTTTCCGCATCAGATGTCGATCGAGTTCCTTTTTTTCCCTCGGCGTATGCATAAATCAACATGTACACCCATGCTTGGATCCCCGCTCGGTAATATCCCTTTTGTGTATCTGTATTCCGAAGACGTATTCACCTCGCATTCAAAATTCCTCGCGTGAATACTTGGATATCTAATTTGCTTTTTGCACGACCTTGCTCGATTGAAAAACCGTTATCCTGATCATTGGTGCAGATATTCGCGGAAAGATATTACCGCCGCTGTCCACCTCATTACTGGAGATTGAAAGTACTTCAAGTGAGAAAGGCTTTGGTTCCTTCAAACCTGGCTGAAACCGGATAACCTGGTGAAGTAACTGAGAAAACTACTTGCGCCAGTGCACAGCAGACGGTTGAGACGCTAAGAGCGCCGGAGATGAAGTTTATTAGATTACAAACCGGAATGCCTTGGCTATCTGCTTTACCACTGCTATCTGCATCGTTCCTCAAGCTGTAGAGATACATTTCCACTGCACACCCTAATATTGAGAATTGAGTAAAGGCGCACTCATCTTTTAACCTGAACCTTGGTTTGATTATTTTCAAACCTGTAGACATAAAAGACTCACTAGTGCGAAGTATCGAACATCTTGTGCACCTGTTTGCACACATGCGTGTCAATAGTCACTGGATCAACTGCATAATAATATATTTATTCTACGTAGTATCAAATTAAAACCCCAAGCAAAGTTTGTCCGCGTTGAAAAAGTGCCGATAGTAAAACAGCTCGGCGAGACTAATTAAACGTGGCAAACTTTCGAGTTCTTTGTGAGCTCGTTGGCCTAAGGCGAGGTTCGTACGTTAGAATGAAAAGGTTGGAAAGGTTGACGCAGTGGAAACCCGAGGGCTGGATGCGCTATACGCGTGCCGATAAAAGAAAGGAAAGCAGAGGAAATTAATTTTGCATTATACCCTCCTCCGCTGTAACCGCCCTGTCTTTCTACCTTCCTGCCCGCCAACCGTACAACTGGCACGCACACTAACCCACCTTTCTTTACTGGCGAACGTGGAACCATGGCAACGGCAAATCCCCGAGAAAGCCAAAATTAATTGCAAGTTGAACCCATATGGTACGTCTCTCGCTCCGCATCTTTCGCGTGAATACTCGTCAATGTATTTCCATCTTCCCCCGCCTCCATGTATCCCAGGATTGGGAATATAAAACAGGAACGGGGGTGAAATTTACCAGCGTCGTTTTTCGACGATTCGGCCCTTCAGTCGTACGTTTAAACAGGCACGGTCATATTTTGGACCCGAGAAGAGAGGGTTGTGATCCTCGGGGTTCGGCTGATTCGTAGAATAACGTACCGTCTGGCCTTTGAAGATGGTGGTCCCGTTAGTGTACGAGCAAGTCTCGGCGTATGCATGTTTTTATAGTGTTAGTAATCGAAGACGTCGAGAAGCTGATCTAGCATCCAGTGCCATTTTGGCTGACAGTAGCGCTATATGTGCGCCGTCTGGTGATTGATAACGGTATTGACCCGCGACCCCCGAGGCAACAGAGGTGGCTGCGCAAAAACTAAGAAGCGCTCTGTAGAATTTTCAATAAGGGGGCGGAAGAGAAAGATTAATGCACTGCCGTGAAGGACCGACGAGGAAGACGACGGCAGCGCGTCCGTCAAAAGAACATTTCCGGGGTGGGGTATTTTGCTCCCTTTCTCTTCCACCCCCACCACCGATTCTGCACTCTACAGACTAAGCAATCTCGGTACGTAACTTGCTCACAACGCATGAACGAATCAATTTGCATGTTGCATCAAATGGATCCATGTAAAAGTCTGACGCGTATGTTCGAATATCTTGCTGCAAGCGGTAAAAGTCGAAGCTTCGAACGAATGAATTTCACTGTCAGTTTAATCCCAACTTATCGGTGTATTTCACCCCTATCAAGGGATTGTAGCTTCGGGTATTTCGACTGCGACAAAGCCCGGAAAGAAGGAGACGTTGACCCGTGAATTGCTATTTCGCAGCACCGCTGAAATTTGCGCCATTCGCCACTCTCCGCAAGCTCGATCGTGCCTGAAACCAAGCTGTATGGCTAATGTTTGTTATCTTCTTGCCCGGATGTACCCGGTATGGTATATGTGTGGATGCACGTGTGCCAGATCGGAACGAGATAATGTCGGCGCATTGTAGTTCCGAATTCGTCATTGTTTCCCGTTGCCCAAGTGTCGACAGATATGAAATGAGCAAATATACGGTATGAATAATCAACAGCAGAGTAGTTGTGAGTAGACGTTTTGCAAAATTTGGAAACTCGAGGAATTTATTTCAACGGCAGTTCCTGATCAGCGTGTTAATTCGATATACTGCTCTCGCTAGTCGGGAGAGTTTATAATTTTCAACAGAATTTTCGGCCGATTATATTTCAGGAATATCTACACATTTTCCATTCTAGATTTATTATACCAAATACGGCCTGTCAATGTAACTAGGACAAGTATGTAATAATGCGGAATGTATAACGTGATGGTTGCGAAAAACGTCAATTTTCAGAAATACATTTATTTACTCATGGGAAATAATTTTCACGGATCATTATTTCATATGACGGATGGATTTTTTAGAAATATTCTGTAGCTAGAAAAATTTTGTGGTCCATTTTAAACGAATTGAGCATTTCGTTAGTGTACTAACAAGCACTCATCAACAATAAATTCTGCGATGTTTTTGGTGAAGCTTTTGGATCTCTTAAAATTGAATAAGTAACAGTATTTGCATATTGATATGGAGTATATTTTATATTATACAGTTGGTGGTAATAGTTATCACTTGCAGTTTAATAAATACATTGTCGACATTTTCTGCGAACAAGAATATTATAATATACGATGTATGTTAATATACTCCATCAAATTGCTTGTATTTGAACACGATGCTAATTCGATTACAGTAACTAATATAAGTAAATGTACGTGAAAAAGAAGCGATCGCTATTCGATGGTCCCGAAACAAATTAAAAAAAAATCAGACTCCCTGGATCAAAGAAGTGAAAAAAGTCGTAGCTTATACCCGATGTTCAGCGGCATAGTTTCGCCTCTTTCTAGAGATAATTTACACGACTTTAAAATTACCAGGTCCAGACAAGCGGTTGTTTCTGATTACCAGTTCGAATGGAATGAAAATAGTGTAGGATGCAGAACAGTGCGGAAGGGCTGAACCAGGAGTGAGTGGTGAGGGTCCGCCGCAGTCACAAGGGTTCAATAATTATATCAAGCCGAGTGAGGCATTAGTATGTATTGCCGGCAGCGACAAGTCGAAAGTCTATTCCAGTTCGTATCCTTACATACGAAACCTCGGAGCGTGGATCCACCCCGCGCCCCCTTTCACCCTAGCATAATAAACAGCTACTCTGCATAGCCGTGGGGTTCCTAGCCGGGTACGAGGACCAGATCGGGCCCTATCTTAAAAACGAACACATCTCCGAGCTCGTCCCTGCCCAAGAAGAATGTTGAATTAGTTTCCTAGCCGCTGGAATCCTTTATGCATATTTATCAGCCTTGTCATAAATATAAACACGGTAAACGTAGACAATTAGGTCTGCACCCCGTCGGCCTGATGCTGTGCGACATGCGGCTGGGCGGCAGGGGGGGGGGGATGGGGAGGAGGAGGTCGATTACTTATGTTCTGGTGCAAGAATTCACCTCCAGACCGAGCAAGGTCCAATCCAACCGCGACTGACAATCAGCGTGAAAATTGTCTCAACTCGCGACGTCACGCGAGTAGAGCGAGGGTTAAATACATGTAGCTACTTTTCGTTCCCAGCTCATTAAATTTCTCTTCCTCCCCCTCGAAATGAGAACCGAAATTTAATGATTTTTACAAGCGATCCAAGAACCGGCGAGCTTCTCTTGACGTGAACCTTTTCCACGCAATTATGGTCCCTCCGCGGTGCCCCAAGTACACATCCAATCGCCCGGAGCACACCGACCGCCTGGGCGAAACGGAGGACTCAGGACTCAGGACTGAGGGCTGAGGGAGGGAGGAGGGCGAAGGGGGGTGGGGAGAGGGCACACCGATTCAGCTGGCCCCGGGCGAGGCTGTTGCGAATAAAAGTTGATGGTTATTACGGTCACTGATAAAGCACGTCCTACCGAAAGAAGGTTAGCTTATTTTAAACTCGGTCTTAAAGAGAGCTCTGATCTCTTCCCCCTTCCGGACTCCCAACCCCGTGCCATTTCGATCCCTCGCACCTTCAGACGGCTCGTTCCATCCCTCTCTGAGCAAACGTGGCATCCTGTGGTGATTTCCATCGAAATTCCCTTTGAGATCAATAAGGCTTACTATCGAAATAGAAGACGTTAATCTCGACCCGCCTAACGCCGCGCCCCAAACCCAGGATAATTTTTTATTTAACGGTTAATTTTGGTCGGTTACTATTCCCGGAATTTTATACCGAAAGAGAATGCGAGATCACGTAGAGCCGAGTTTGAACCCAAGCTAGTCTGCGATCCTCCAGCTAAACTCAGTCAACGTTGTCGAGGAGTTCTATTCATCTCCAAGGGCGCACGAGGAATTTCGGCAGGACAAAGGCCCGAGCTTTGAGGTGCGATATTATTTTGCCCATTTCTTTATTCTCTTCTTCTAAAAATTCACCTTCGCGCCTTCTCTCCGTATCTCTGTGAAGGATATCTTGCGCCCTGAAAGGTAAAATATTAAAACAGACACACCAGCCGAAGGTGGCGGCAGGATACCCGATGACACAGAGCAGGTTTTGTAGAACGCGGCAACGTTCCCATCGTGATACGGTAGTCAGGATGTGTACGGGAAGAAGCGGAAGATGTGAACGAAGACAGGGACAGGAATACGCAGCGACGCCACACTTCACCTTTCAACGCGGCACACGCTCTCCTAAGATTAAACTGTCCGCTGGCGGTGATACACTGCTGAGAAATTCAAAGAAAATTCAAAGATCTGGTTTCTTTATCACACGGAGCTTCTTTTACACGTGTATGGGCAGGCGGGCAGGCACATGCACAACTCACACACGTACAACAGTCGCATGGCAGGAATGATTCGTATCTCCAGAGCTATACGGCAGCGCAGAGTTTACGCCATATAGAGAGGTACACACAGTGCGATATATACGCGCTTGTAACTGCTTTTGAATTCGTTCAAAATTTATGAACGAGGTTCCACGAGAAGATTGCAAACTTTATTGCCGGGCGTTTGAAAAATTTAGAAGATCCCGAAGCAGCGATACATCTATTCGGCACAGGCGAGGTTCCCGCACGATCCAAACTTGATCGTTCCAATTTATCGGCTCTGACTTTTCCCGGGTACTTCTGAAAAAGTAAGGAAAGTGAGAGAGAAAAAAACGGGATCCACTCTCGGAAACGGGACGGGTAAAGGCTTATAAACAGGGAACGTGAGGGTGAGAGGGCGACTTTTTCAAAACGATAAACCAATATATGTATAAATCCGCAGGTACTTCCGGTACGAGATGAACTATAAAATTTGGACGGATCTCGCTTGCGCGTATGTGTCATACTTCGGTATCCTTACAAGCACGCGCGGGTTAAGAGGAGAATGAAAATGGATTGAGCCTCGCGAAGCGACGACGTAGGCTATCCAATTTTATGACGAATCCCCGGCCGAGAATTTCATCCTGCTTAACCAATACTCGAAATTGCTTCAAGATTCAATTACGTCGGACGCGGCATAAGAGCCCATGAGCTGCCGGTCCGGCTGCCTTAGGTTCGGCATTGAGAAAAGCACATGGAGCGCGGAGCTGCGAGAAGATATAGAATCAGCCGGAAAGCATGGCCTGATAAGTCTAATAAAACGAACTTTGGACGAAGCAATTGAAGCAATAAATCAAAGGTAATCCTACGGAGGCACTTTTCATTGGAAAGAGTCGCGGCGGCGGACGTGAGCCTTCTCGACTCGGTGTTCAAGCGATGGAGATTTCTTGGTCGGGTATCCGCGGTTAAATCCGCACTTACAAACTGATCTTCTCTCCGTTCTAAACTTATCGGCTTCATCCTCTCCCCAGTCCGATGTCTGAATTATTAAATATACCCGGCATTCGAATTTCGAGATAAAAAACACATGGTCTAAAGTGGTGGCATGCTCCTCAATTTATTCCATTTCACTATTGCAGAAGCTTCTGTATTCCGCTGAGGCGACACTTTTTTGAAAACGAATTCAATATCTCCTTCGCCACGACTTCCTCTTATAGGCATTGCCTGCATTACCGTCTCACTCGTCTGGCAAATTCACCATGAGAATCAAAATCCCTATCAAATCAGCAGATTTCAGCGCGTGGCGGTGGTGGTGGTGGTGGTGGAGGGCAGTAGCACTGTCCCTTCTGTTCGGCATCGTGACGAGCCGCGCACTCCTTGAGCAGCGTCTTGAACGCGTGAGGAGTGATGTGTTCCGAGGCCTCGAGAAGGAGTTTGGTCTGCCTTTGGTACTCCTCTTCCCTCTTGATACCATCCTGGTACATGCGTTGAGCCTCCTCTTTATCCCGACGTCGGACGGCATCGACGTAGCTCTGCTGGGCCTTGAGCTGTAGTCCGTAATGCCTGGCCCTTTCCTTCTTCTGGGATTCGGCGAGTTCGTTGAGCTTAGCGTCGAGATCAAGCTCCTTCTGCAAAAGCAGAGCTTCCCGCTCCTTCTCGCTCTTCTCGCGCTCTTCACGCTCCTGCTTCTCCTTCATCTGGGCCTCACGCCCAGCCATGACTTCGCGCAAGCTTCGCTCTCGAGCTTCCTTGAACTTTCGAATAGCCAACGTGCGTCTAGCTTCGACGTTTCTGTTCGACTCCTCGACGATGGCATCAACCTCAGCGTTTCGTCTCGCCTCTTCCTCCCGGATGGCTTCGAGGTTACTCAAATAGGCGAACATCTCCCGACGTAGTCTCTCCGCCGTCGATGACCGCTCGTTTTTCTCCTTGTCCAGTTCTGCCTCTCCGAGCTCTTTGAACATCAGGTCCATCGCTTTTTCCTCGGCCGCACGCTCCGCCAGTATCTTCTGCCTCTTCATCAGCTGATCCTCCAGCTCCCGCTTCAGCCGCTGACGCTCGTAATTTTCTCTATCAAGATTGCGCTGCTCCTCTTTACGGATGTTCTCCCACATAAGTTGAAGAGCTTCCTGTTGCTCCGCTTTCACCTGTCGCCCTTTAGCCTCCAGGGCTCGCAGCCCGGCTATCTGGTCGTCCAGCGTGCCTCGCACCATTTTTGTCGTCAGTTCGCGCCGTCTGGCCTCCTCGATTTCCCTCCCCTTCTTCGCCTCCACTTCCTTCAGCATCAGGCAGTGCCAAAGCGCGTCCAGCTCCCGTTCCGCTTTACGTTTCGCCTCATTTTCAGCCATCTGCGCCAGGTTGCAGAGCTTCGCGTCCCTCGTCAACTTCTGGGTCTTCTTCTCGCGCGCTTCCAGGCAGCAGGTTAGATACTGCTGCATCCGTTTAGCGGCCACGGTTGCTTGGTGTTCCTCTTCGTGTTTCTTCCGTAGCTCCTCTACCCGCGCCCTCATTTCGTTTATCTTGGAGTCCCCGCCATGCTGAGCCTGGTCGACGATCTCCTTCGTGAAGGCAGCCTCCTCGACCAAGATCATGGCTCGAAGTTTTTCTCGTCGTTTGTTTATCCCATCCTCATACGCCATCATTCCTTAGAGCACATAGAGGTTATCTCTTATAGTGGCATACTTATCGTTTATTACCGAAGAACATACGGGTATCAAAGAGGAATGATTTACTCGTGGACAGCACTTACATACCTTGTTCAACGCTTCGTCGAATGTTCTCTCTCAGCACGCGTTTGTCGGTACGTTTTTCAAAGGCGAATCGACGATTGAGTGCGACGAGTTGCCTGTCCTCTAGCTCCTTGGTTGGGTCAATCTCCGTAGACTTTCGCAGTTCGTAAAACTGTTTCACGTACCGACAGTTCGAGTTTGGTTCGCGCATTCTGTGGGCACAAGACACGTTCGCTGTTCCCGGATAGTCGATCGGGTTGTGTCGGGGCTTCAGCGCCGCGCAAACCGGTGGAGAAAATTCACCGAAATTCATATTTGAAATTTTATTTGAAACACCACCGGACCAGGTTATGGACTACACGCAGCTGATGCTCCGACACGAAGTGCGTCGGGGTTAAGTCGATACCCATCTGTTTTTCGTCGTCAAGGTGACGGCCATTTGACGGTGCCTGTCACTGGCTTCGATGCATTCGTTGAACAAGCGTTACTATCTGAAAATTTTCGATGCACTGCATAGAGTCCACACTCGCATGATATCAGAAATACGCACACAGATAAATAAAATTTTGATCTAACCAATAAATCTAAGGCTTTAAACTGACAGGAGTAAAAAAAAAAACTGAAAAAAATAATTGATAACAAAATTTATGGATCAGAACGTGAAAAAAGAGGGGAGAAAAAGATGGGCTATAAATTATACCGCGGTCTATAGTCTAGACGGTTTTAAACTTTGACGGTAATAAAGACTAGCTCTTATAATGTTATAATGGTCCTTCATCATTAAACTGGAGCCACTTTAAATTGAACTATAAATCCAGGGTCATTTTTATATTGCGGATCTATCAGTCGAACTTATAAGGTGTATGAAAATTTGGCTCATATTCTAGGTAAATGTCTTGTTACACGGTAAAATAAATATCGCGAACGTGCAATGCTCGAAAAACAGCAGTATACTCAATTGTTGCCGGGATACAATGATAATTCAATTTAGCGCGCACCCGACATGCAAAAAATGAACACCAGTTAGCGACGATTAAATTTTCAAAACTTTTCCCTAAAATACCCTTATATTAAGCGGATTAAAAGTGCGGCAACTCGAGAATACGAATCCTATTACGATACCTTTTATATCTCGAAATTCTACCCGCAGAAAAAAGTACTTGGCTATCAAGTGTTGGACTCTTTCAAAAACTCGGCTTACCATTATTTCGGACATTAGGCACACGTGTAAGCTCCACTAATTTGAAAAGAGGGCTTTCGGAAAGGTAGAACAGTGGAACTGGCACGGCGGCCATATTTTTCCTGAAAGAGAACGCGGCAATTTGCTGATCTACATTGAAATATAGAAGAGAAAAGTTTTTCAGCATGGCTAATTCAATAAAACATGCACCTTTCAGAACTTCATTTTAATTCGCTAAATCAGGTTTTATTTGATTTTTTTAAATCTTTTTGTCCCACCCCTTTGAAAACTCGTCATTTCATGAATGTTATGCAGGTGCAAGATTGCACATTTCAGGCCAATTCGGAAGCGGTGCTAGAACCGGGCGGAAAGTCCTCGTCCGCGCTCTTCCGAATTGGCCTAAAACGTGCTATTTTGCACCTGCATTACACGCGTGAAATGACGAATTTTTAAAGGGGTCGAACAAAAAGATTCCGTGTGCAATAAGGGCGTAACGCGCTTTCTTTCCGCCCTCGATACACAATGTAGTATTAACTACTTGCGATGAAAGTGCGCAGAGTTCTCCGAAGAGAATACGCTTGGCCGTAGGATATTCGAAAAGAAATAAGAGTCGGGAATGGATTCGAAAAAGAATCCTTCGACCAAAGCTCCTCTCGGAATCTCGAACATTCGTCTATACGCGACGCAGTATAGTACGTGTTATTAAATTTCATTCATTCGTGTAAGTTTTCCACGATCGATATGCGCATAGATGATGCACGGATAAATGAATAAATGCATTATGGCGGGGTATAAACACAGAGAAGAAAAAGGAATCATCGATCCGAGAATGACGACTCGGACGGGACCCCTTTAAGGAGCAGCCCGCGAATATTTTTCCCGCACGTTGATCCTTCGGCGGCGCGACGTTATTAAAGGAAATGTACGAAAACAGGGGAAAAGAGACGCGATTTATTTACATGCCAAACTTCGAGAGTAAGAGTGGAGCCGTGCAATTGAACCCCGCACCCCCCGCGCCGCTGGGTAGGCACGCTATTTGTTTTCTCGTGGTAATTATCAAATCCCTGACTACCCCAACGGAAAATCACTCCGCCTACGGGCTTGTTGATTTATGGTTCATGTTTTTTTTTCCTCCAGTTTTTTCTTCATCTCATACTCCTATAATGCCGAAATAAATCTGGATTATGTAAATTCAAATTCCATTAGCGACGTGGACCTCTGGTCTTGGCTCATTATACAGTTTAGATTCGTTTAACCCCTCGCCACGGTGTTGCACAAATAATTGGAACATGAGTCTCGCTTTTTTAATGTTTATTTCTTTGTTAAAAATTCAATATAAATTATTCCCCCTGCAGCTCGATTCAATTACGTGAATCCGATAACCCAGTACGCGTTTTTATTTTATATTTTTCGCTCTTCTCTTGCAGCAGGTCAAATTATTTCGTAAACATCATTTTACAGCTGTTACGCGTGATTTTCATCACGGAGCATTTTCATTGTAACAAAATTTCTTTCCACTTCTTCCTTTGTGTTCGAATACCTATCGCAGCATACGATACACCTTGTACAATTATCTTTGCATTTCAAATCAATTTTTTCCTTGATGGAATCACAGCTGATATAATCGATACGTAACAACTCTAAGAAACCGTGCTCGTAAATCATTCCAACCTTATTGAAAGGCATATTGGAAAAAAGGATACCTTGTACGGCAAGACAGGCGTACTTCGATCCCTCAATTTGGTTCACACGCCGAGATTAAAATTACATTTCAATCAACAACAGCGCAGTATTATCGGGTAGGAGAAAAGCTCGGCCATTGACTTATCTGATAACTAATGTACGCACTTGCTACTTAACAGATCCTCGTAGGTTTGCTCCGGTTGTAAATCTTCGGTGGAACGATCTTCGATGGCATATAAACTCTTTGACTTACACCCTCTACGTAACCCGGCTGCATCCATCGAGAGCATAAAATTACTATCATGGGTGTTGATAACGGTTGTTCTTCCGGAGAAAAGTCAGATAAACTACGCCAGCTATCCACACACTACAAAATCATTGCAGCATGTAGCGCAGGGTTTTGCTTTGTCCATTTACCATGAAATAAGAAATTTTTCAGGCATATATTTATTGCCATATTTTCAGCATTGCTATTTCCAACACAAAATGAACGACGAAAGTGCGCGGTTTCATTGGAAACACGGTATTTTTATTATCGCAATATGCTGTTGTAGCCTCGGTTCATACTATTTTTGATCAAATTTGATAGTAATGAAAAAATATGGAATGCTCGTAATCGGCGAGCGTTGAAATACCATTTTTTAAATACCTTCTGCATGAATCTCAACCGAATTTATTTTTATATCACAGACTTTATGTCACGCAGGGCTACGATCGATATGTCGTTACAGATAATTTCAAACCGTTGAATGCGACAGTTGCGAAACATTTGTTTCTCGCGAGTGAAATCATGACAGAAGGAGTAGAAGAAGAGTAAAAATATGAAATTGACTATACTAACCTGGCGTAGGGGACACCATGATCAATATGGTGGTTCCCCCGGGAGTGAGGCATGACTGCTGAACCCTGTAAATATCCCTAACGTGGGTATTTGTGCGTTTAATTTTTGGTAGTGCGGGGCTCTTGCGGTCGCGCAGTCCCCGCGTCGTTCGGTCGAAATGAAACTCAACCACTTCTTTCTTTTTGTTTTGAGTTTGGTTAACGAAGAAGAAGTGGAAGAGATACGTGGAAACAACGGTAATCCAGAAACTTGGGTAAGGCGAGCGTTAAAGTAATACGGTCACGGTTCCAATGAACGGTGCGATGCACTTGTCCCGTTTCAAACTTCTTTCACACACGTGTTACGATACTTTAAAACTTTACGAATTTCCCGACTGTTAACGTCTAGCTCCTCCAACTTCTATCTATTTCCTCTACTGGGATTTAATCTAAACGCGTTACTTACTTTGTTCTGTAGTTTGAGTAACTAACGATAGATTCCACTCGATGTATATCTTCTCTACGCGTCATACCCTGCATTTATCTTTAACGTCACGAAACTTTACGAGGTATGGTCGACGTCCGTATTTACGAAACCTTAATCAAACTGTACAAATACAATGATATGGTATTGTTGCGATTGCAAGGTCTTTCTCAGTTTTCTATACTCGTTGTTAAAGGTATGACAACTTAGGTATCCAGAACTGTGGTATCCGTGCACCCATGGAATTGGGAAAATGTATTACAAAAGTGAAACTGTCAACAGAATACAAGTATCACAAGATGGAATGTTAGCCAGTCATATCTCAGAAAACTGTAGTCCTAGAATCTTATGCAGCTTGACCGTAAAACACAGATTGCGATGACGATTTTTATATAAAAATAAAATACTTCTGAATAAATCTTACCAATTTCTTCTACCGCAGATGAAATTTATCGTTCTTTTTTTCCCGTCACGTCCATGTCAGTAAGCGACCAGTTTTATGAACTTCAAAAACGTAGATTTAATGGAAGCTTAGAAGACACGGGCAAGACAGTTACAATAATATTCCAGCCAAAATAAGAAATATAAAATTTGTAACAACGTCAAAAGTGCCCGAATAAAATTAGACGTGGTAGTAGACAAGTATGAAAATAACGGACTGTTCAATTGCCGGATGACCTGAATTTCACCCTGAGAATTCTACCGTCCGTTATTCAAAGGGTATAAGGAGAGTTCCTTGCGGCAAGTCTATGAATTAAGATTCGAACAATATTAAAGTAAATTATGCGCGCTCCGATGGAAAGCTTATTAGGGTACAACAGCAGAGCAGCGGCGGAAACTCGAGGCATGAAACTGCAAGCGCCCCCAGGATGTCGGGGGGATGTTCGTTACACTGGGCATTCGGTTTAGCCCGTAGATTCGGAGAGTCTTGCACCAGCAGTTTGCTCATCAAGATGATAACGAGGCCCGCGGGATGTTGTACAAAGGCATGCAGACACTGGGGGGAGCCTCGGCTGTTAGCTGCTGGCTGCACCGTCGACTGGCGTCGTCACTTGTGCAATTTCTACACAACGTGCAATGTTCTCGAGAGTCGCGTTCATGTGGGTCTGTCTGGTAGATGCATAATAGACGACGCGCATGCACTATGACGGCATTGCGTCAGAAATTGAACGGTACCTACGTGAATTCAACGTCCGTCAATCTTTGTCTTCGTCGCGGTACGCCGTACGGCTAAATCCCGCGCTGCAGTGAAACAGAAAAGAATGTTAATCACGCACGTATTTTTCCTACCAAACTACGACGGATACACGAGATTCGAAATACCTGGAGACGTGCGGAACGGGTGGGAAAGAGGGCGGGCAATTTTTTAGGATTGATTCCGAGAATTTCTTTCTTTGGCACAGGCAATTTCATCGTCGAGTGGCGTTCCTGCCTTACGAAGTATCAGGCAAGAAAAGAAAGGAAAAATTGGGTAGATCTAATTTCGTGAATGGTAATAAGTGTTTGTCACAGTCTGCCAACCGTCACGGCTGTCTGTAACATTTTCCAATTAACCCCGGTTATAGCAGCTGAAGGGTGAAGCGAGAGGGCAGTGTCAGGGATGAGTGACGGTGTGTCTACGAGTGCGTACGTGTGTATGCGTGCGAGATAGCACCTCGAAATTTCCTTTCACATTTCGTTTCGCCCCGAATCATTCGAGTGGTGCTGTGCTTTTTTCACCCCAAGTAGCATAAAAAGAAAGGTACGAAGAATGAAACTTGTTCGTTTTTTCATTGCATATTCTGGGAAACCGAGATCTCGGAAACTTTTCAAATTCATGCGCTGTATACAGCTGCACAGGAGAAGCGAGATATCGTCCTTTTCTCCCTCATATTATAGGAATTGCTCGAGTCTACGTATGTAACGGCTGCTCGAAGACGAGCCAAAGTTCCTTTACCACCCCTTGCACTGCCCGACAAGAAGCAATAACCTTCCTTAATTTATCCGAATCAGCACTTCGCGGCGCATTATTTTACAGATTCAATTATTCTCCCACCCTCCTCAGGCAGAGATTGTTTCTTGCCACTTTGGCTGCACGATGGTCGAGACTTGACTCCAAATGGATTCCGGGCGGCGATTCAACACGTTGGGTACGCCCAGATCTTATCCGGTATTCCGGCAATGTTTATTGCATGTGACGAATTTCCTTCGTTTAGTCGGCTTCGATGAACGCAATATTGTCATTGCGTCGAATTTCACGGTACATGTGTCTCTTCACTTTGCTCAAAGAACACCAAGCGACCGATGGAATTTCATCATTGGCACATTTCGGCTAATCGTCAAGGATACATCGACCTTTGCCATGCGGCTTCGAAGATATTTTTTGCTTTATAAATTGTCGACGAAGCGATGTCTAGGATCACGTATAAGTATGAGGAGCTGATGTCATTCACGTCATTGGATTTCGCGTTGAGGTCGAGGTTAATTGTTCTCCGATACTTGGCACTGTGGTTTGCAAATATTACAAATTTGTATAAGTTTACGAGCCAGCAAAGCGTGGAACAATTTGCGTTGTCAAATGACGAATTCCGAAATCGTTTTCACGCGGAGAATTCAATAGGTGATGTAGAATGATTAACGTGGCCTAGACATTGAATCTTTTGAAAATTCACTGATTCCTAACCTTTCTCGGTTTATCCTTTCGTCCGGCTTGTCAGATTCTTTGAGCGTTTCCTTACCGGGTAATTTGTAGGCGATGTACGAAAAGCAATTTATTTCACGGAGCTTCTGGGCTTCAGACTCGAATAATTTTCCAGCTTTCACAGCTTTCACGGGACTTCTTTTCATATTGGAGGATCACGGAGAGGCACAAGGTCCAATTTTTCCGCCGCAATTAGCTCGTCGGTAATTATTTTGAATTATTTAAAAAAATTGTAAGCTCGACAAGCGTGTACATAAAGGGTGTGCAAATTACCGCACTTAACTGGTGAGCTTTTTAAATTCGACTTTGTGTCACCATTACGCGTACAAATGTTCCTGCGGAAGTACGTGCTCACTTGTAAAGTTATACTAATGTGTTTTGCGTTAAAAAAAAAAGAAACAAAAAACGTTACCTCGTGTTTTTTCACGCGGAATAATTCAGAGTACGATTTATAAATATATTACATACCTCTTGGGTCATAAATTAGTCGAGTTTCCGGATGAAATGAAATTCACTGCAAGAACATTCGAACTAATTTCCGAATAATCATATTTACTGTTTAAAATTGCAGTTATTTCGGGAAACCATGACCATTTGTACTCTATTCCCCCTTCGAGTTGAAATCTTTTGAACCTTTTTTAGAGCTCGGAGTATTCTAGCAAAATTGAGTTGGAAAATTGAGAGTTCAGACTCCGAGTAAATGCTTAAAGAAGAATTCTCTAGTAGTTGAAAATTAGTTCAACGAACTCATAATCAATGCATGGCCCTATCTCTTGCCGAGTATTTATTTCTAACTTTATAATTGAGTTGAGCAGAAATTCATCTGGCTGACATGATGGGAATAACCTCAGGGCGTTAACGTACCAACATATGATACGAATTTCATTTTGTACGCAACAACACCGTACCACATGAAGATAAGTAGATATACGAAACTTGAGGCATGATAATAATAGTAATAACCACCAAATTGAATAAAAAAAATTCTACACAGAAGTTTTTCTGAACGAATTGCTTGCACCCCCTTTTGCTATATTCGTGAAAACTGCCTGCGGCTTGGCAATGTGAGATTGGAAAGGGAGGATTTATTGTGCGTCTTATTAGCTGGTAGGGTTAATCACATCCACGGTAAACTAATATTCTGAACGCGATCAATATTTATCCGGTAAATAAGAGCCGCTCAATCTCTTTCTAGACGAGATTCGAGTTTCTTACTCGTTCGACTTTTAGGATGAACAACGGAGGGCTAAGGCGAGACCTACATCCGTGCTCGAGGGCTTACAACGCAAAGCACGTCCCCCATTAATAAATCTGCAACATTATAGTCATTTATATCGGCCGGGTTAATAAAGTCCTGTTTCTCTTATCTGAAAAATATTTCATTCAGACTATACACCGTTATAGTATGCCCACCTTATCGCCCTGAAGTACGGTCCGTGAATAGGCAGCGGTAGGTACAGATAGGCACCGTCCAACGACCGTATTCAGATAGGGAAAAAGTCTTGCAAATGGCGTAACACAAGCTGGCCAAGGTGTGAAATGCCACGGCCGATTATACAAAGCAGATTAACAAAGTGTAGGTACAGAGGTTTGGCAATATTTCCTCTTTCGTATTCAACTTTGTGTCACCTCGAGTGACAGGGTTTCACATGTGAAAATGAGAAAAGGATCAACAGTTAGTCAGTCTATCTAAATGTTTTTCACTGTTTCTTCGTGAATCAGTCTTGGCGATCAAGTTTTTCCTGGGTAATGTGCGAGGCTACTCTCGGAACTCTCATTTGTATCTATGGTCGGGACTCTGAAGCCTACCGCAAACGAAACGGACTCGAGGCTCATCTACCTCGAAAGGCTGATGATCGGTTGAGCTCATTAGTTTCTGAAAAAGATGACCGTTGATCATGAAATTACTGTGCTGCCGATTTTCAAGTTTCATTCAGACAAGTTAGCTCAAACGCTCGTTTGGATCGTTCTCACTATGGAAAATAGCTTGGTAAATTGGACACAAGTTTATTGAATCACAGGCCTTGGAGGGTGTATTGATCACGGCGAGAAGGTCATTTGAATTTTCATTATTTTCCTGTGTCATGCGGACTTTGTGCAGAAAAGAGGAAACGTCGAAAAGACGAGAGCATGGAAACTTCACCATTCAGCATGGTGCATAGGCGAACTGAAAACCGAATCCTCTCTCGAGACAGTGGTAATTCTTATTGTGAAGTCTTCTCGGATGTGGTGTAGAAGTGGTTTGCAGACAACGGAGAAACCCTTCAGAGGATCGGCGATCGGCAATTCTGAAAACGCGGAGGCAGTGTGCAACGATTGAGGTCGCGCGACTCAGTGCAGAATTTCGTTTCTTTCACATATGCACACACATACACACGGACACACCGTATCACTCGAAGCTTTCCGTAATCAAGACTCAACTGCACCAAGAGTTCACTAAATTTTTCAGTAACTCTCCTTCCGGATCCTCGAAAAATCTCTTTTAAATTACCGAGCATTTTCTCGCTGTCGTGCAAGTCACCTTAACGTATTCGCCATCCGAGGAAGTGATTTCGGCTTCAAGATCTGGCGGGTGAAATTAAATTTAAATTGTTTCCAACAATAATGGTCTTATTTAGCAATTCGGAGCCGCGTCTAGATCACGACTTCATTTGGCAGAATCCTGAGATAGAACAGTCTGGATGAGCTTTGAGCGTTCTGCACCGTTTTGTACGAATATATTTGACGATCCACAGAATGGAAATACCTGCCGTCCCAAGCGGGTCAAATAAACAGAACCAAGTATGTCCAGAAACGTAATATGTGTATTCAGAGAGGGGGAAAATAGTGGAAGAAAAAGAGCGGCACGTAAGAAGGAGGGACGCAGAAAAATCGGTAACGGATCGTCCCACCATTTCCAAGCCTTGAACGCGTTCTGCAATTGCGCAATTCGACAATGGCGAATTAGTTTCATTCCAGCCGTCAATTCGGAACCTGAAATAACCACGAAAATGATGATGCATCGTACGCAACGGAGCAATCATTTGTCGTGATTTCGTTCCGCCGATTTCTGGTCCTGAGTCTAGGCGCTCTCACGGGTGCCGAATTTCATGGGAGTCCTGAATCGCCGAAAGGACCGACCTGGAATAATTTCAGCGATTCGATATAGTTTTTGAATTTCAATACGCGAACCCAACCTTCACGCACGGCCAACTTCTCCTACATGTGCGCGAGATATATACCGCATCCGTGCCCCCATAAAGGCGGATAGGTTTCGGATCCATTCGCACTGCCCTTACAAGGTACCTACTCGTTGACAGTGCATCTGCGCTCGGGATTACGAGATTGGACGCGCTTGGTAGAGACGAACGAATTCATCTCTGGCGGCACTGGGACCACCAAGAGGAAGGCAGTTGAACTATGAAAGAGATTAATCTTCCCTGCAAAACTGCAGTAAGTGCGCCTTTTCACGGGTTCCAGGTTGTCTTAATCAGGACTCTCCGGTAATGAAGTTACGCAATCCCATGGACTGCACTTGGGAGTCTCAAGTCGGATGCCGGTGCGACTGTAAGTCGTGAATTGAGCAGCTTGCTCGAGCTCAACGCTTTCCGTTTATGGAAATCAGCGCTGCACGCTACTGCGTTGGCTTTTGGCTATCATAAAATTTCAAGCTGTCAGAATGGACAATAATTACTGACTACCGTTCAAGCACTCGAATCGAAGAACGACTTCGAGACATACGAAGCAGAGACGACAGGTCGTGACACGATGCGACTCGGACATGTTTGTCCAGCACTCTGGGTCTCGGACGATCGGTACTTCAGGTGGGTATGTTTGCTCGAGCCATCGTTTCTTTCTAACAACTTTTCCCCGTCATGCACCGGGTCCCTTTGTACGCGTGCTCGAATGACGACCCGGTGTATTTGGTTATTTTATTGCCTGGTCAACGAGCCTTGCAGCTTTATTTTCTCGATTCATATTCACAGTTAGCTGCTGCTAAGGCAGCCCTCCAGGCATTAAATATTCTTCTACTCATGAAAATTGGGTATCATAACACCTGCAGTGTTCAAGCTTTAAAACGAGCTCGCAAGCTCGCTAAGAAGGACACGAATTATCGCTGCGAGGCGGTGACTACAAGCCGGCACGGGAAAATATGGATAACAGTGCATTTTTTCCCTCCCAAGAGTCCTGACTTTCATTGCCTTTCATGAATCATCTAACGATATAAATAACTTGGATCAAAATTCGCCCATACGATAACACGAAAACAAAACTTATTATACAATTATATTTTGATTGGAGTAATACAGCTGCCACGATCATTTGCGAATATTATGGTGCAACAGGGAACAAGTGGAAGCTGAAAACAGAGAGGCCGAAAGTAACAACAACTCATCTGGGAGTTTAGTGCGCTCATTAATTAGGTTGGTCTGCGTCTGCGAATTTTCCGCTTCCATTATTAAGAAGAATTCTGTAATAATTGCCGCGCGAAATAAAACAGGTCATTTTTCAGCGACGACTTTACCGAATATTTTTTTTGTTCTTTCATTTCCTTTTACTCTACTGCTCCCTCAATTCAACAAGCAATAACAATTTATTTTTTTTCTTTAAACGAACGTGCAGGTAATTAAAGGACGCGTTCTCTCGTGGCAAAATATTTAATT
This sequence comes from Neodiprion pinetum, assembly GCF_021155775.2. NCBI lineage: Eukaryota > Metazoa > Arthropoda > Insecta > Hymenoptera > Diprionidae > Neodiprion > Neodiprion pinetum. Next base: position 30,970,103 of record NC_060235.2, read on the forward strand.
GGCAAGATGCAATCATCGCGTCTCTTCGGGAAAAGGGATCGCGGTGAAAGAAGAAGAAATTAGAGAAGTGGGAAAACAAACGACTTAAAGAAATGAACCGTACTTGGGAAGTGCATTATGTATTATGAGATACTCGGAGGCATAATTACTTATATAATTGGGTCGTAACGCCAATTTGGCTGGGACCCAAATCTTTTCAAATTAAAGCTCTACGGGATGAAATAGAACGCAACGACAGGATGGAATGTGGAGCACCAGCCCGAGCTACCCGCGCAATCATAGGAACACAAAGCGGTTTTATCGTTGTTGGTACGAAAAACGAATAAAACTCATTCAATAGAGATCGTTGGGTATTTCGACCATTTCGAACCGAGCGGCAACCGGACAGTCTGTCATTCCACAAAATAAAACCCATACCAACTCAGGGAGCCACTAATTCCGTTGCTAACAATATGCTTTTGTGTATCGCATCTCAACGCAGGGCCGCAGGGTAGAAGTATATATAACTATAATAACGATCGAGGGGTTCGTTCACGAAAGGAATCTAGTTTGAAAAGGCAAAATTACTGTCGAGTCATTAGGGTGGATCATCCGTGTCAATAATCAGCTGAGGCGAAAATCGAATTCCATATAAATTGCGTCCGGCGCGGGGTAAAATAAATTTCAACATTGTTTTGCCCGAAGTGATTTCCGGTTGGTTGCCAATCAATTTTGACAATCTCTCAGAAAGCGAGGATCGGAGAACTATACTCGTAATTTCCTCAGAGGTAAGGAAATCATATTCATTGAATTTTCACACACCCCCGAGTCTCACCGCTCCCTCGCTCAACCGTCCAAGCGAAAGGCTAATCTAGGTCGACTGACGTCAGATTTTCTACGGTTCTCGCATCCTAATTAGGGACCGAAAACTGTGTGTAACTGGCAGTCTTGCAGGAACTCTTGACGCAACCTCGTTATTCCTCGCAGCGGAAAGGAAAAGCAGCAACATGGTCGTCTTCCTGTATAATCAACTCCCCGAGGACACAAGATGGAAAAAAAGCAGGGGGAACATTTGAGAAAGACTTTTACCTTGCTTGGGAATATCCCTGCCATTTTTCTACGTAGGACAGTCGTACTCGTATATCTCTGCACGATATATATATTTTTCGTACTGCATCCTGTCCGCGAATAATTACACCTTTTGCGCGAAGCTTGCAAAAATTTTGAGCAAAACTGAATTACAACTTTTTCCTTTTTCCCAGTTTCCGTAACAGGCCAGCGGTGTGCCGTTTTACGAAAGCCTGCAGGATTCTAGCATTTTGTAAAAAGTTTTACAACTCGCGCAGGAAATAACGTGGATTACCTTACTTTACATCCAAGAATAACGCCAGTTGTTCCTTCCCGCGTCGGGAGAGAGTATTTCGTTTGAAGCGCGAAAACCTGCAAAGAGTAGAGGAGACAAAAAGGTAATATTTTCTTTGCTAAACTCATGAGAAATTCATAACGACATGTTTGAAACGAAATCACATTTACTACGGGTTGTATGGAAGATAACAAATAAATATCTGAATAAATTTTGTCTCATACGGTTGGGACCCCGCAAAAAAAAACATCGTTTGTGTTCATATATTCCACGAGAAAACGAAACAATCGAGAAGCAACATTCTTACATCATATCCGCCGTTCGAACCAGACGACAACTCTTACGTCGAGCAATATCTGGTTAGTGGGCCGAAGCAATCACAGGGAATAAACAACAAGTGGAGGCGGGCATTAACGGCACAATGACAGGAAGCACGGCCGCCCTCCAGGAGGGCTTCGACTTGGCTCGACTCGGCGTATTACACGAGGTCCAGTCCGTGGAGTCACTCTATCCCTTGGCAGCACCCCGCACAGCTGGATACAAATTCAATCGGCCCGAGGATTATTATCCTTCTCGCACCTTTCCAGCCCTCCCTCTTCCATCGTTCTCCACGCATCTGTCCCTCTCCTGTTCTCGTCTACGACGCCCACAATTCGTAACAATCACAACGATCCCATTTCAGGTGCGATTGTGCTATTCTAATTAGAACCGCTACGTGCCATTGGCCATTAAAGCAATGAAAACCAATCCATTCCTTGACACGCCGGCTGGTGGCAGATTTTCGCAGGTGCGGATACACCGCGTGCTTGTATATCGCTTCGAAGTAAACGATGATCCAATTAAACTCTTCATTTCCATCGATGATCCAGATGTAGTTGATATTTACCGTTGGTTATTAAAGCGTAATTCAAACTCGGTGAAAAAACGATGGCCAACTCGGAAACCGCGTCTGAAAATTCTTTAATCAACGAAGCGTCGAGGGAGAGTGTTATGTAAGATGGGCGTCCTTGTCTTTGGAAGCAGCTCGTCTATATTCTTCTATCGCTGAACCGGTGTCGCTTAACGAGCTTTCTACCATCAGCGGGGCGGGAAGCTCGATGGAAACTTTGCTCACTCGCTCGTTCGCGCGAAGCTTTGCCCTGTACAGATATACATCATGCTTAACAAGGACAAATGAAGGAAAGGAACTTTTTCATTGAGCCGAGCGGAGAGGAAACACAGGCAGAGGGAGACGGGACCAAAAATAGCCTTTACATGCGTCCGCCTTGTTTGCTCTTCAAAGTCACACAGATTTCACCCTTTTCTCTCGCTCACATTCTCGTAAAAGGTGAGCGAAATTTTCCGGCCAACGTTGAATTTCGCACATGACTTATCACGATCGGTTCATCTCTTTTGACAGAATACCATACAGGCACAAATCACAGATACGTATAAAGACGCGGTAGCAACAACTGCAATTTCCAATCTCGCAGCCAACGTCGCGCGAATATTGAGTTTCAGGTGAAAATTTTGATTCAGTCATGAAGCACGAAGAAACTACCCTTGAACACGTCAGCGTGGGCGCGAGGGGGGTTGGCGGGAGTATAACCAAGGCAAAGAACGAAAGCTAGGAGCGCTTGCAAATGAAAACATGAGCCCGTGTTGCGAGCGGTGAAACCGGGATACATAGAGGCACACAGACAGGGCGATGAGGTGTAGCTAGCATGTGCTAGACCACACAGTAGACGCACGACTGCGCTCCTCCTGCACGTAGAAACACTCCCACCAACACCCGGACACCCCGCGTGTAGTTTTCTTGTCGGCTATATTGGATTTTCTACCACGCGTTTTCACCCCCGTCGGGGTTTTCCGGCGGTCGTCGGATGCCTTCGGGGCGAACAACCCCCGCTGACCACCCCCGCCGGCTGCAGTGATGCTGTGTGCTTCGGCAGCCCCGCGAAGCGGGGTTCGGAGCAGAGTTCTGGCGGTTCTGGTGGTTCTGGCGGCACCGTCGACCCGGTCGGACGGGAGAGTTGGAACAGCCAGCAGTCTCCTGCCGCGCGTCGGGATGAACGGTCGCGTCGTCAGAGCACAGCCTCGCCGAGATGTTAATGGAGCCAGACGTACCTTGTAGGTGTCACTGATCCGTCGGTTGTGGGAATGATAAATTATCGCGGCGATTAGCGCCGGCGTGGAGTTGATGATCGGGCGACTGTGCCTCGCGAATCATGAGAATACCCTCGTCGAGGAGATTTGCTGAATCGCCCGCGGTGAGAAGGGCCGACGAGGACGAATGACAACTTTGAACCACCCTGGTTTTTGGAAGGCTTAGAGGAGAGGGAACTCGCCCCGAGATCACGGGATTAATGCTGTCGACTTCGAATCTTCGGAGTACAGGGAAAGTTGGCAAGGATTTCGAGTCTTGATTCGGGTATCCGTTATCTACGGATAACATTCGCTGCTGAGAGAAAATGTTCGGTTTTGTGGCATACGGATCGTTATTTCTATTACTCGGTCATACCGGGCTTCTTTGCTTTCGCGATCTACAGCAGCGACTCTGGCATTGACGCGGAACGTATTTTCTAATCCGAAGTGAACTACTCGGGACGGATTCGAAGCTTAGGATAGTGCGATTCTTAACCAATTTCCTTTTTTAAAGTTATGTTTCGATTTGCTCTCATCAACGGAAGACAATCGAGCACCGGCTGACACGGTGCGCGACTAGTGGTCGAAATGCGGGAAATTGTGATGAAAATGATGCTTTTTTGGGTGATCAGGATATTGGTTAGCTACAACACGGCCGTGTGCTTCGCGTTGTTCGTCGGCGAGGCCGCCGCGGAGCCTCTTAGATATGCTGCGCCGGAGGACTGTGCATGGCACTCGCATAATTCGGAGGACGAAGTTTCGCTGACCTGTTCGCTTCGCTCGATAAACAGTGAGTTCGACACGACGAACTTTAGCCTGATACCGAGCGAACATACCGCCGTGCTGAAAATAGAATGCGACACCAGTATTCAGACGAAAAGCTCACTTAGCGAGGACAGCTTTGCCCACCTTCACAAACTCCGCGAGCTTCACTTGGACGGATGCAAACTTGCCAACTGGCCCGCGGGCGCTCTTAACGGTCTGAGAAATTTGCGGAACCTCGCCATCAGGACGCGGAACAACGATTATCCTGCCTTTAGCTTGGAACTATTCCCGGACGCGTTCGCCGTCACGCCTCATATAGAAAAATTGGACCTAGCCTCAAACAACATATGGTCCTTTCCGGACCGTCTGTTTTGCCCCCTGTCGGCGTTGGTATATTTGAATGTGTCTGGCAACAGATTACAGGATGTCACGGAGCTCAATTTTCGGGAGACCAGCGAACCCCAGCCGCAATCATTGGTCGCCGACTCCGAGGAACCGCCGACGAGTTCGACCTCGTGTTCCCTGGACATTCAAATCCTTGACGTTTCCTCGAACCACCTCATCGTGCTTCCTTCGAAAGGATTTTCCACTCTGAGACGGTTGAAGGAATTGCGCCTCGCGAGGAACGAGATCAATATGGTCGACGACAAGGCGCTATTCGGTCTTCGGAGCCTTGAGATATTTGATCTGTCAGACAACAGGGTTGTCGCCCTGCCCGCCGAGTTGTTCAGAGACACGGCCAACACTATCAAGGAAATCCACTTGCAGAATAATTCACTGAGTGTTCTCGCGCCCGGTTTGTTTGCCGACTTAAAACAGCTCGTCGCGTTATACTTGTCCAGGAATTCACTGACCAGTGCTTGGTTCAGCTCGACCACGTTTTCGGGTCTGATTAGATTGGTTCTGCTGGATTTGTCGAGGAACAAAATAGCCACGCTGGACCCGGCGCTCTTCAAGGATCTGTACACCGTCCAGATTTTGAATTTGCAAAATAACAAGCTCGAAACCATACCTGCGGACACGTTTTCGCCGATGAGTAACCTGCACACTCTCGTGCTGAAAAATAATCGCCTAACTTACCTGGATGCCTACTCATTGAACGGACTATTCGCGCTGTCTTTGCTGGCTCTTGACTCGAATCACATCGAAGGGATACATCCGGACGCATTTCGAAACTGTTCCAGTCTCCGCGACCTAAATTTGTCGGGTAATAACTTGGACAGCATACCGGCAGCTCTGAAGGACATGCGGATGCTGCGAACGATAGATCTGGGCGAAAATCAGATAAAGAGACTGGTTGATCCGGGGTTTAAGGGTATGTCTAGTTTGTACGGATTGAGATTAATTGGAAACGAAATAGCGAACGTCACGAAAGCAGCTTTCGCCGAGATGCCGGCCTTGCAAATATTGAACCTCGCTAGGAATAAAATCGAGAGAGTGGAGAGCGGTGCTTTCGGGGAGAGTCCAGCGCTTCAGGCTGTTCGTCTAGACGCGAACTTCATTCGGGACATGAGCGGTATATTCATGAACGCTCCGGGTCTGCTGTGGCTGAACATGTCCGACAACGCAATCGAGCACTTCGATTACACCCTGCTTCCGCGGGAGTTGCAGTGGCTCGACATGCACAAGAACAAAATTTCCGACCTGGGCGTCGCCCCGCCGGGACTCCGGATCCAAACCCTGGACGCATCCTTTAATCGAATAACCAAGATTCCGGCCAATTCTTTGCCCGAATCTATAGAGCTACTCTTCCTCAATGACAATCTCATCCACAGTGTCGAACCGCACACGTTCGTGGCTAAGGTGAACCTCACCAGGGTCGATTTGTATGCAAACCAGATCGTGAGCATGGAACTGTCGGCGCTGCAACTCGCCCCGGTGCCACCCGATAGAGCTTTGCCAGAGTTTTACGTCGGCGGAAATCCTTTCCAGTGTGACTGCACCATGGAGTGGCTGCAGAGGATAAACGCGTTAACTTTACGCCAGCATCCGAAAGTTATGGATTTGGCATCGGTGTACTGCCGGCTTCCTTACGATAGGCGAAAGTCGTTCGCACCGCTTCTCGAAGCATCGCCGTCTCAGTTTCTCTGCACCTACAAAACGCACTGTTTCGCTCTCTGCCACTGCTGCGACTTCGACGCCTGCGACTGCGAGATGACTTGTCCTACGAATTGTACCTGCTACCACGACCAATCGTGGTCGGCGAACGTCGTCGACTGTTCGCGGTCCGGCTACACCAACTTGCCAGGACGTCTGCCCATGGACGCTACCGAGGTCTACTTGGACGGCAACGAGTTCGGAGAGCTGACGTCGCACGCCTTCATTGGACGAAAGAACTTGCAGGTTCTCTACGCCAATAACAGCAACATCGTGTCCATTCACAACCACACGTTCAGCGGACTGAAGCGGCTGGTTGTGCTTCATCTTGAGAATAACAAGATAATCACGCTGAGAGGATTGGAGCTGGCCGCTCTGGCCGGCCTCAAGGAACTGTACTTACAAAACAACCTCCTGGTTCATATCGATAACGGGACTTTCCTCCCGCTGAGAGAACTGGAGGTTCTGCGGCTGGAGAACAATCGGCTAACGACATTCGCAGTCTGGCAGCTAGCCCAGAACCCTTACCTGGTGGACATCGGGCTCGTTAATAATCCCTGGAGCTGCGAGTGCGGGTATTTAGGCCGCTTCAGGGAATGGGTCTCCGTTCATAAGGCCAAGATTACCGATCTAGCCCGCGTCTCTTGCGCGCTGGGGTCGCCCCTTGGTATTCACGGAAACTCTTCGGTGATAAATTGCGCCGCGTTGTCCGGCGCTACTCCCGCCATTGAGACACGCCCTCTCGAGGGCTACCTTCCTCTTCTGCTGGCGTCCGCGGCGTTATTCTTCGCGCTGATCGGACTCGTCTGCGGAGCCCTGAGACACAGGCAGACCCTCAGAGCCTGGGCTGCGGGCAGATGCGGCCTGAGAGCCTGCTACAAGACCGCCGCCTTCGAGGAGAGCGACAGACCCTTTGACGCGTACATCTCGTACTCGGCGAAGGACGAGGCGTTCGTATCGAGGTCCCTTGCCCCCGGCCTCGAAATGTCCTACAGACTCTGTCTCCACTACCGCGACCTCGGCTCAGGTTCGAGCGTCGCCGATGCCGTAAACGAGGCGGCCGACTCCTCGCGACGAACCATCCTCGTTCTGTCCAGAAACTTCATCCATGGCGAATGGGCGAGATTTGAGTTTAAAGCAGCGCTCAGAAGCATCCTCAGGGACAAAGGACGCTCCGTTATCTTTCTACTGGTTGGTGGTGTTAGTCCCCAGGATCTCGATTCGGATTTGCGGAAGCGAATTGCCTCCCACACGGTCGTCGCCTGGGGCGAGAAACTCTTCTGGCAAAAGCTCAGATTCGCAATGCCTGATCCACCCGCCTCACTGGTTACCTTAGACAGGGGACTTCCTCCGCCGCCGCTCCCTCCGCCGCCGCATCACCTGTGGGCGTAGCGGATGTTTCAGTGCAGGTGAGTCACATTGTAACATGTTTTCAAACTATACGCCATCGCTCAAGGTATCCGATCACGTCCCCACGTGGTCTAGGCGGTAATTCGCTCGTTTGCCACGAAGCAGCTGGGAGAATAACATTGACACGAACAATCGTTGACGAAACTACAAAATGACTCTCGCAAACCACAATTACATAGTTCTTGCAAATTAACGTTGCAAATCCAAACAGGGAGATCTTTGTTCCTGAGTACGAGAACGAAACAACCTGCAGCTATTCGTCCCACTTCTATTCGTTCGCGTAGGTGGGTAAATTATACAAAGCTGAATATACGCGACTTACGAGTCTAGCAAATAGAACCGCGGTGAATAGCCAGCGTACATATAATTACTGTAAATCTTGGCCAAAACGGCTGACTGCACCCGGTTGGCTAATAAAGTACGAACAAGATGAAGAATATTATTATAGTCGGCGGTGAGTTCCGACGGGATTTGCAGTGTATGTAGAGTCAGGTAGCCGGGTAGCAGGTAGTAAAAATTCGTTATACGTTAACTTGAAGTCATTGCCAAAGATGAGGAAGAAATTTTTTTCCCCCGCGAAATTTGTTAGATGATATCTTATTAGGCTGGCTTTCGCGGGTTTACAAGGGTCGCACAGTTACAAAGGATCACGTGGTTAAATAAGGCAATTTATCCAGGTTTTACGACCTGAGTCAACGGCCTTGTACTCACCGGGCTAACCTCCATTTACCCGAACGTGATCGTCGTATCAGGACTAGGTATGGTACCATTAAAGTAAACTCTCGGCGGTTCTTGATCTACAAATCACATCGAGTGCCTGACCGCGTCGAAACTTTGTAGAAAAAATTATTAAAAAGCACGCGGCAGCTAGACGAGTGTTTACACCTCGAAATTGGAAAGAGTGGCGCGTCTTCGCTACCGTCGTTTCGAACCGACTCCTGACTCGACTAATTTCACGGAGAAAAACTTGGCATGCAAATTTGACGAGTCTCAAGGCGCTGCGCGGTCGTCAGACGAGGAAGAAGGAGACAGGAGAATGCCAGCGGCAAAAGTTTAGCACCAGAGACAAAGATCTACCAAGGCTGGAAATTGTACTAACTGTCTCCTCCAGAAACAGGGAGCCCGGCGTTGATGGCTCCACCTCTGAATCCGGCTAAGAACTTGACTGAATAATAAAACGTTTCCGGGGAATATTTTCACCTTTTTTTTCCTTGACGATGCAACGGGGGGAAAGGGATGATATCCGGGACCTTTTTGTTTTTCGACAAACTCAAGTCCCCGGTCTACGGCAAACGATATTTCTATTTCTATAAACGCCGACGTCAAAGGAGGCACCGATTCTTTGCGCCCGGGCGAGAACGCATCGACGAATTACTTTACAATGTACGACACGCTGATTAGATTGATCGATCGCATGCTTGAAGCGCCTGTTGACTTGACGATAAATAACGCGGCTTTATAAATCACGGACTGTGTAGGTACCACATGAATAATATCACTACGATTAGTCAGTGTTACAATTAGAATTTTTCTACTTTCAGTATCCAACGCCGCTAGTAAAAGCTTTGTTGAATATTGCCAGCAAGATAAAATGGGAATTATGAATCGAGGAATTTGGCGTACGAACGATAATATTTTCGTCAATGATTAAATGAAGGTATACTTGAGATGAAGAACTTATTTTCTCACAGGCCAAAACAACGTTTCTTTCAGCGGGATAGGCCAGCTTTATTTTCTTAAGCTGGAGCGCTTTTATTTTTCAGCAAGCTTTTGCTCCGTAACGCTCAACCCATTATGAAGCAGAGCTTTCTCGTAATAACGCTTTTCCTTTCGACGCATCTCCACAGCCGCCAGCATGAATCCCGCGTGGCTAATAGTAAGCTCTCAGGGAATTTTCGCGATCTGTCAGACGATTGCCTGCAGTGGTAAGTTGCGTGTGGTTTTGTCTGCTGAAGATGGAAAAAAGCAAAAAAAGCAGAAAAAAAAAAAAAAAAACTGGAATAGAAAATAAAAAGCCAAGGGTGAAAAAGAAAAGAAAAGAAAACAATTCTGAAGAAGAGCAACGCGATGGCTGGTGCCCAGCAGAAGCGAATGAAAGAATCAGAAATACTCGTAAGCCGATCGGGAGCGGAAAGAAATAAGATTGGGCGCAAGAAGCGAAACACTTCGTACGCGTCCCTCCTTAAATAAGTTGCTGGCCTTTTTACTGCGTTCCTCTCGCCAAAAACAAATCCATTCACCGACTCTGGATTGGGGTGGATTCGCCCGGATTCTGGATAAGCTTCGGAGAGAATCGCGCCCGGCATTAGCCAAGACCCATAATGCACCCGAGACAACAAAGATTGCGTTAAGACACCAACCAGCGGAATGTGCGAGAGCCAGACTTGTCGAACAAAGGGGTTCGAGGTCTATCGCAAGTTTATCTTTATCCCTTGGGTTAGAGGGCTGGTATGAGGCTCTTGAGACAAATTGGCAAACGTATATGAGATTACGACTAATAAATACAATAAACTCTTTAAAGTATCTGCAACTTTCTTTATTGCCAACGTGTAGCCTCGTTTCTCGGTACTCGCTTGATTTACCGAGGTAGTTTTCCAGTGTTGCCACTATTTTCTCTTCGACGGAGCGATACTCGAATGAGAAAAAATAAAACCACGAAGATACAAAAACAATAAAAAAAAGGCGAGAATAAAACGCGGCAAAGTCTCGCACGCTCTTCGGTTACATATTTCTACGACACAATTTTTATTCACATTGTGTACCTTTGGTGGATGTTTCAACGACGGTGAAAAATAGTCGGAACATCGCTTGTGAAAGTTTTGAAAAAGAGTTCGTCGTTGGAAAAAAACCGGAAAAGTCTGAATATTTCTTTACATGGTGGCGTCCTCGTGTCTGTCGAAGATAAGAGTCGACCTATGAGACGTGCATGACTCTTGGAAGTTGTGATGCGAAATGATGATGCTCCGGTTTAGTCGACGCTCTGTTCCGTCATCGCGGGTAATCATTGTGAAAATAATGCCAAAACCTGAGAGCTTATCATGGGTCGTTTAGTATTCCTCGGGCATAAAATTTGTTTCGCCGGTGAGACTAACTACCGTTGTGTCGAAGTCAAATAAAGCCATTATTCCGTCGAGAAATCTCGTTCCTGGTGAACCTTGCAAAAATTAACTTTGAAATTTATCGTAGCAACTGTAACACCATTACCTCAGCTTCTCATTGCTCTCTTCACGCCCCTCTCTCACGAAACGCCGCAATTCTCTCGGCCTCGTTTCTGCCGCCGCCTCTGTATTATTTTATGAATATTTTGGAATAAATTCGCTTCTGTGGAAACCGGCGAGTTATAATATTTTTCAAATTATTTTCGAGCGTTCCCGCTTGAGTCACTTATAATTATTCCACTGAACTAGCGATACAGAAGACCTGGCTCATTTGGAAATGTATACACATACCTTCTCAATTGTATTCTCATATGACAAATTACGTCATCACCTTAATCTTTGCTTCAGAGATCGGATTTCCGAAATAAATTAACCAACCATCAAGTGCAGCTAATTACCATTTGTGTGATAATTGGCCTGATTATCTGCAGTTAGGGCTGGATGAAGATTTCATTAACGATTTGGCTTTTGACTTAACTTACCTCCATCAGAGATCTACAACAGATAAGTTGAAAATTGTTTTCTCACCCTGTTAAATCTGCGCAGACTATAAAGCCGCAAGGATTTAAGTTGAAAAATTCTTGGTGGGAAAAGTTCGTTCGGGTGCCAGAATCCGAAGGCGAGAAAGATCAGTTGAGCTAGCCGTTCTGTTCAGTTGGTCACGAGATGAGAATTTAATCTATTGAACAACCGACGCCTCTTCATGCCCGATTATTGTCCATTCTCTTCATTGCATGTGTATTCGAGCAATTAGCATCGACTAACTTTCTGCTCGCACCTATTCAAAATAAAAACTTTAGCCTGGATTCTGCGTTGTATTTCTCGGCAAGTCTCTTGATAACTATAACGGTAACTTTGAAATGAGCGAAATAAAATAACATTATGGAACCGACAATGTGACGGGCTTTATGCGATCCATTTTATCATACCGTCAATGAGATAATGTCCCGGTAGTAAAAAGACCGCACAACGCGGCCTCTGGTTACACACTTTATTCATTGAAATTAATCGTTCTCCAGTTGCAAAGGTATTGTCGAAATAGAAAACACACTGGCAACATACAACGGAGCTTAGCTTAGAAGTAGAGAAAAGCTCGGATCAACGCCGTTTTTATCGAGGGCTGGTTCGCACCCCCTGCGGCGAACTCTGACCCAGGGGTAAACGGCATAAACGCAACGGACAGATGGTCACCAACTAGGAACTTGAGCGTGTATCCATTGGACGAAATATCTACTATTCTCGTTTTCACGAGCTTATAGTTAGCCTTCCATACGCAGCGGGGTCTCTTGACAAAGGCTCGAACTCTGACTACGGCTCAACCGATCGGTGATTTTCCAAAGTGAATTTAGAAAGCTGAATTCTCAGTTTAATAGGATCATGACCGAAGTTCAGACGTCAGTTTTTCACATAAGTTTCCAACTCATAGACCTGCGCTCTTCTGCACGAAACGTTCGGATCTGCGGAATTTTCTTTACGCGATGAGTTTTAAAAATCGTTTTCTCGTTCCGAAGGATTCGTCTCGACGTATTCAGGCCCACGTGGCGATAAAACTCTGCGTAAGGAGAAATAACTATAAAGAAAAGCACTCGTATTTGAAACTGTTCCGTTTCATTGTATTCAATCATTTTAAACAGGCCCAGAAAATCCCCTGCAGGCAAATTTGAACAGGGGAGGACAATTTCCGATAGAGGAATAGAAGACGTTACCGTTATATAACCAGTGGGAGTAATAAAAGCAGAGAACGTGCAAGAGGGACTCGTGCTTCGACGTTAGAGAGGGCCAAGAGAGCGGGGAAGGTGGAGAGGGCGAAGGACGTTGAAAAAAATATAGGGGGGAATAACGTTAATATGAAACACGCGTGCCTGAACAGAAATAAAAGTTTGTTCATAACGCTCTCGCGGGTTTGGCCTGCGCTCAGACGTGCCGCTGAAGCCTGCAGGTCGTGGTAAAAAGGTTGTATCCGACGTTGTGGCCGCGGGTAGCTCTGTTTTTATAAAAACTTTTCCCCGATACGATACAATTTCTAATAATTATCAAAGTTTCGGTCGACGGTTGCGGTGACTTTCCAACCGCATTATGCGCTACCTACGGGTATGTACCTAGATGCAACTTATAACTGGTTTAATACCGCTACTCGATTCATACGCACGTACTTCGCGATGAAGGCGTACATATAAATAACCAGTCTCGACGATGGAGCGCAAGTTTAAAGCCACAAGAAGAGATGCGTCAACGTCCATCTTGTGGATCATATCACGACCCCGGCGTGTATAGCTGCATCAAAATCGGACGTGTCTACGGATCCGTGAAATATGACGCATGATCGCTCGACAGAGTCCCTGCTGGGCGCTTATCGCCTCCTAAAGTAATAGGACCGTTTATTTAGATAATGGCGATTTATGAAGCAGCGTGTCGAGATTATCTCGTCCAAGTAACGAGGGACGCTAGCGTTCAACGCAGACTTTTATAAGCTACCGGAACCTTCTTCACACCGCGGGAGAAAAGCCAAACTACTCGTCGATCACTTTCAACGCACTTCTTAAATCTTGACTCTCAAATGCGCACCTGCTGTGCTTCGATCATTAAATCCTCGGCCAGGCTTGGAACTCCTGTTTGGCACGACAGCGTTCGATCCAGGTGTGCAGGACATGCGGGAAGGAGATCAGTTTGTTGAAAAATAATCAACGATCCATCCGCGGATTTTATCTCATGTATACTTTTCTGCCGAATTGTAAGAGATGATTTTCCTTCCTCCCTTGATCCCATTGGTTGAAATAGAACCTGAAGAGAGAATTATTGGTGCACGATTTGAAACACGAGTCAACGTGCACATGAAGGTGCGTTCATTAATCGTTTGTCAATCTATCAGCGAGGGATGTGTCTCGTTCATAATTGAGCTGGCTATGGCCGGTGGTTCTGACCCTACAGGTGAAAGCATTTAATCGCGATTTTTGATCGAAGTAATTGACACTGCGACTGGACCGCGGGATTCCCGGGTGCTTGCTAACCGAATGATCTGCGGCTTGGTCGAGCCATGCGAAAAATGCATGAACGATGTCCCGATGGACTGATAAATTCCCGTTTCTTGCTAGATTTTTTCTCATCAAGATCCCGGACCTAACGCAATTCATCCGCCCTGATGGGCGAACATTTTTCACCTGAATTACAACAGATTGAGGCCGCCTTCTTGCTCGATCGGGAGGGATGATGAAAACAACAACAAAAAAGGGAGAATCGCCGGCAACCCAGAGGTTTAAAAATAAATTTTTTTCTGCTGTACGGTCAACATTCATGTACTCGGGAAATTTTTTGCTCCCATCATACATTTGACTTCCAAACAAATGATTAGGCTACTTGTATTTCGGTCACTAAATCGAGGATATTTAAACTCGAGTGATTTTATGAGAACAGTCCAAATATCGAACGATTGAATTTGTGTCAACCCGGTCGTTGCTTACACTCCAAACCGGATTATATCGAAATTCGAACATGCGGCCAACAATGTCGCCTGCACGTAAAGCGTGGATAGGTTGCATCACAGCAAATGATCAGTGTTTGTTGCCACGGTAGTCGGCGGATCCTGCGAAGGCCTCACGACTGCTTTGATCGTGTAACCAGACTAGAAATGCCAATTAAGCAAATATTATCGGAGCTGGTACCCGCATGCAGAACACCGGGATCGCGGCCTCGAACGTGCGGCCAGAAGGACCGCATGCGGCGGCAAGAGACGAGTACGTGTATCGGTCCGAATGCGAACGCGTACGTTCGGTCGGACGGCTCCAGTTACGGATGTGCAGTCAGCTCCCCGTGAAATCCGCATTATGGGGAAATACGGCCCGCACGCAGACTGCCACCTAAATCAAACGCGTCCCGCCCTTTCCTCCCGCAGGAGCCCCTCCTGATCGCACCCACAGCATCCACTTATTGATTTTTACAGAGTGTCATGTCTCATCTCCGGCCTACTTTCTCTATCGGATATTTTCACGCTCCGCAACTCTTCGACGGACACGGTGGCATACGGCAGACACTTCTCATTCGCGTCCACTTCCGGGTTCTCGAATTACTCGCAGGGCGAGCGTATCTTTGATCTGCGAGATTGGATGATCTAATCAATCGGTGATGCATTGCTGTAGGAACACGTGTTCTGTAGTAAAATTTCAACCGATATTAGGGACCAATTTAGGATTCTCCCTGATCGCATCTTCCCGTGGATTCGGAATCAGACCCAAAGATACTCGGAAAACTTTCGTAGTCTGATGCGAGGGGCTGCTCACTCGCTTATTCCGTGATTCATCGATTTCCGAAAGGAATCGATTTCTTGTGATTTCGCGATTTTCGAAACGCCTGAATCAATGAGATTTCCAGCGATTCCCAGCGATTGTCTATCTGATTTTTTGTAAAATGGTTCAATGATTTCCTAAGTGAGCAGCCCCTCGGTCTGATGTCAATGTAGTCCGTCTTACACGTCCCAGATGGTCTCATCGATGTTTTCATTCGGTTTGCAAATTTCACCGTCATTCTCGATGATACTCTTAAGAGTGAATTCTACTGGTTTTGCAGATTTCATTATCACTCTGCTTCATCAGTGTCTGCGGAGAACCCTCTACTTCGTAGGGCGGGCAGAAAGTGAACAGTATTCAAGATGAGACTGATTGGTACAATATAATACGCACCGAGAGCTGTGTAGCATTTCCTGAAGCAAAAGTGAAACGTAAATCACTCTTCCAACACTCACCGAGTATCCGTCATGTATACCTGAATAATTGTGCAAACAGACAAAACGGAAATACTCCGCGGAACAATTCCTGCCGCAGGGATAAATGTGTGGAACTGATTATTAGCTTTTAGTATTTAGCAGTAGCAATATCCCGAGAGTCTATCAAATTGATAGCAAGCACAGCTTGAACAAATCATTCACGGAACACAATATTCGCATAATTCGACAACTGAAGCAGACATTTCAGCTAAATTGTTCACAGCGCGTCATAATGTTTTGAATAAATAACAGGCAAGGGTGAATTCATCTACATAACGAAGAGTTTTTGGATCGTGGAAAAAGGGCAATGTGAAACGGATTTTATTCATTTCGAAACGAAATTCCAGAGCTCCGAGTTTTTTTTTTCCCCCTCTCATTCCTCTCCTCCCTTGTTCGGAAACGCGGGGTCCTGAGGCCATCACTACATACAGTCGAGTCAGAACGAACTGACACCGCGAAACGTCCATATGGAATCCATCTGTAGACAGTTGGACACAATTACGTCTAGTAATTGGGGACAGTCAACCATATGGCCAGAGTGTTCCTCCCGTTCTGCACATCCAGGAACAGTTCCCGACCACGGCAAGCAATCTGCCTGAAGAGGCACAGGAGCGTTAAACGCGTGGTGCGAATATTCCCGGTTCGACGGAATCGCTTCCTTCCTTTTCAATGGTCGGATTTAATTAAATTGACGGTACCTCTCTCTACGTTTGTATTATTTTCCAATCTCTTGCTGTTGCTCTCTTGTATTTTTTTATTTACAAAATTGCAGTTTTGAAATTGCGAACGGAACCTCGATCTTTTTTTTTTTTTGTTTTTCATCACTTTATTGATCAGATCGCTGCTATGTGGTTTATTAATTCACTAGTGTCTTTCTTAAATTTGATTCGAGTTGAACCATTATTTGCATCACCATGATTTGGCCTACATATTAAGTACACATTTTCGTCTGTGCGAAGCGTCGAGCGCAGCTTCGCTGCACCATTCGCGTACTTTCCATCGCTCGAATATCTCGTTCTTCCCATTTTTTTCATACATTTTATTTACCGTTATTTACCCACGTTTCATTTTACATTTTCATTCTTCCTCCTCCCAGCAGCGATCGAGGGTAAACCTGACTCAACTCACGCGGTATACACTTTTTCGTCACTTACCTATTCTGCCGGAATAACCGATCAGAGTTCGAATTCTACCCGCGGAGCCTTCGCCATAACAGGTTTAGGACGGGGTCGTGATATGAGAATGCGGCAACCGGTGATGGATGGCTGTGCTATAGGTTACGCGTCGCTTGTACGGCGGTATGCCGCCCCGTCTTCCGCCTCCCACCCCCGCTCGGTTATAGAGGTTGGCTGGTTTTGTGGGGTCGTTTAGTTCTCGCTATACTGCAGCAGCATGGGGGATTCACCGTAGTCAGCGCAAACTTGACCTAAACTATAAATAGAGCCCTATAAAAGTTCGGCGCCAGTGTATGTCGGGTCCCTTTTCTCCTTATACACATGATCTATATCTACATCTAATCTATATAGAGGGCATTACAGAATTTGTGAGAATTTTTTCACATTTTTAAATTACGGCATGAGTCGCGTTGATTTCCTGAAATCATAGTCAAATAAAAATTTTCGAACAATATCGAAAATAGTGAGGGTCCAACGTTGGTACAGATCGTATGGAATGCCTCATATATACATATATGTACGTACATAGTGTATAACTAATACGTGTAGATGTGTCTGTATTCCGACAACGGGCATCCAGACGCCTTTGAAAATTTGCGCGCGGTTTCCCTGCGGTCTCAATAAAACCATGTCGGGATATTCATCCTCTATTCACGTCAATGTCCCGTGCTAGGGTTTTATAGCTTGTAAGATATATCATATGATCTATGAAAATCAAAAAACAACCGAACTTAAGTATACCTACATTGCGCACCCCGCGACAGGTTCGGATTTGAGGAAAGTTTTACCCTTTCGAAAAGGGCAAACGGTTCTTGTTTTTCTTATTCTCGGACTTCGTAAAGTGGGTTTAAAATAAAATAGGTTAAAATCACGTAAAAACAATCGAGTCACACAACATTGCGTCCAAACGAATTAGTGAGGAATATACGTCCATGTAATTCTTTACGAGTACAGATTCCGAATTTGAATTTTGTCCATATATCCGTTTCTAACACAGAAGATGTGCAGCGTAGGGCTTAAGGAAAATACTACGAGTACACTATACGTATAGATGCAAGTTGTGCGTATATGTGTAACGTTCGATGAATCATACGTCTTCGATTTTGAATTCGCGAAAGGGCGAAGAGCCTGGACTGCGGCTGCGAGAAAGGGAATCTTGATTTCTACATATAGACTCTACATACACAGACTCTCCGGGTTTCGACCAGAATCCAAGGGTTTGTTTATGTCGTATGTGGGCGGAAACAGAGAGCGGGGGTGGCGTTGGAAGAAAGGAGTGGGGGAGGAAGGGGTCAGAAGGGGTGGATATAGGGTGTCGGAGTTATGGGACAGATATGGGAAGTAAATTATCGAGAGATAACAGAAGAATATGACTTATATCACGGGAGAGAGGGAGAGAAAGAGAGAAGAAAGCCTCGGCTGTCGGAGTATTTTCTCCGCGCGTTTCTCTCATTCTCGTATTCCTGGTCCACGCGTCGAATATGTTATCCTAAGCGCTCGTACGGGAATCCTAGACCCCCAATTTTCCCTGCCCAGCCGGCTCTACGCCCATCCTAAACTGAGAGATAAAATACACACGGTCACTTCTTCCGCAGCGAATATATGTCGGGCTTCTTTTATCTGATGACACGAGCGTGAAAAACTACGCGCTTCTCCAAGTCTGTTCCGAAGGAGGACTACAGCGATTATCGCTTTGCCTGAATATAATTCGATTTGCGGTACTCTTTTCGAACCATCTTATGCAAAGCGACTGATCCCCAGCAATTACGAGATACTCAATTAAGGCGTGCTTACACGCCGCTGAGCACGGCATCGCTAGATGTGGATTAGGCTTAATCCGGGTTGACCAAAACACGATATTTATACCGATGCAGCTCGAGTTTCAGTATGGCGATGATTATGACCAAATTGATAACTCTTAAGATTAGTGCTCTTCGATACTAATTGACCGATACGCTTATATTATCACAGCTTGTGAAAACTTCAGTGCTGAATGTATAAGTATTAAATACACGACTACACAAAATACCCTTGAATGTTACATCAAACGGATTTGGGTATTGCAAAAAGATTAAAATCGGATGCATGAAACTATAAATTTCTAGTCATTGAACCGACCCACATCAAACTCACAATCAATTTCAGTAGTCAACGATGTAATTGGATTTATTTTGGTTGTCAATCTAGATCACGTGAAAATCACACCATACATTTTATGGAATCCCATTGCGATATGGCAATGTTACTTTCAACGCGTTGATCACGAAGTTGGAAGTGACTTGATTAAGCTTGCTTTAATGCTACATGGCTCTCGTACACCTTTACGCAAAAAATTGATAAATCATTTTGAAATCATAGAATAATCTAAGAAGCATATAAAATTGATTAACTAACAATAGAAAGATGAAAAAACAGGATGACGTGACCTTTCAAATAATCCCACAACCTCTCTCACGTCCCTGGCATTAATGAGCGCGGTGACCGCGGGTTGACAAATACAATCAATTCCGGCAAAGATTGCACAGTCAGCAATAACCATCGAATAACTCACAAAAGGGGCAGGTGTCCTGAAGTAATTATCGTGTCGGCTGCAGAGGCAGAATTTTACCAAATCTATGGTTATATCTGTTGACCGCTGACGCAACTGTAGAATCAGTGTAAAATATTGTCGAGATCGTCCCGCAGAGCCTAACGCAATCCCCTGGTTATTAGCTTTCATAAACTCTCGGCGGTAATCTGCATGTCAAGGTGGACCAGTTTCATCCGTGACGCAGCCTCCGGGACGGCCGGCTTTTCAGGCCTGAATATTGGGCGAGGCTTTGAACACACGCGTACCCCCAACTTTGGCGGTGTTGCGGACTTTGTAGATGTGCCGGCATTGCTGAGAACCAGATTCACCGTATTGTTCGTTTAAACGTCGCAACTGCTGAATACAATGAATCCCCGAGCCTCTGTCCATGTCAAAATTTCTGCACGGATATTATTTTCTTCATACTTTTCCCCAGCCTACCGCAGATTGGATTCTCGCCTATCCATAAATTAAATCGTTATCCGCTCGTCGCGGCTGGGAAAATACTCAAATTTTCCGGGATCAAAGACCCTGTTATTCGGAAGGGTGACATTTCTGGAATGATGAACACGCGGAATATTGTTGTTATAGCATACCGTTATGCTTTGACCAACCGCTGAAGTCCCGGTCGTGAAAGAAAATATTCGTGCATATGACCCAGAACTCTATCATCGTACGTGTTTATACTTCAGACTGTGATCGTAACTTAAGTCCAAGCACAAAGCCAGAACCATAAGCATGATGAGCAGTTAAAAATGAGGGAAACGCAAAATTTCATACCATTTAACATTCCGTTTCAAAACGCGCAACGTACTTCAATCAGCCGGTACATGGTTTTGAGATAGAGAATATTCGTGTACTATTATTTTCAACCCTACCACGGCTTCGATGTTTCAAACGAACCTACGGGCCCCTTACGCGAATTGATATTGAACTACCATTTTCAGTCGGTACATCGTCTCCGGTAACACAAAATGGAAGAGTATGGTGACCAGTGTCGTTATACCATGAAAAATACAGCCTAACGAAAATTTTAATCTTTACGGTTATAGGAAGTGAAGAACTTATCGTTGCATATTTAGTTTGAATCGTTGGTATCAGCATTGAAATATCAATACGCCAGTGTTTCATCGACTACACTGGTTATCATATTGGTTTACTATTGAATTATCGCAAAACACGAACAGTGTAACATTTGGCTTTGAAATTTCCTCATTCAATTTCTTGTTCGATTGTCAATTTGATGACAATCATCGGACGTCATTCAACCCGATTACTGATTTGTCGAGAGACTCTGACGAGTGAGTACACGAGATAACGTGCGAGGAAAAATCGTGTGGCAGTCACTCAGCGAGGCTCCCACGCTAGCTCCGCTTTCCAATTAAGGACATGTGCCAAAAATATCAAATTTCTTACCGTCGCCACTGTAGTGTGAAACATTTTCAAAGTCAGGTCGAAGGGTGGTTGGGTTGGCAGGCGGGTAGCAGGTGCTGGATGTACGCTCAAGATTTTGTTACTTGATACACTAGGATTTCCCCGCTTTCTTTGGTTCCCTCGACCTCCGGGCATTCATTGAAAATTGTGCCAGACTCGGTGGGAGCTGCTTCGAACGGCTCCAGGCCATTTGTGATCCAAAAGCCTTGAACTAAGTGAAAAAGATAGGTCCTGGTGTTGGCAACCCAGTTCGGCGGTTGGCCAAAGGCGCAATTTTCATTTGCATTAGTTACCTCTCCGGCATAGAGAAGGAGAAGGTTATCTTATTGTTATGCGTGGTCGAGAATTGTCGCGAGGACAGCGAGGGTCGAGGGGTGCCTTACGGCAGGCCGGGGTCGTGCTGTAATTTGAAAAGTGTAACCGCTGCGGAGAATGGCAAATTGGAGGGTACAAATGACAAAATACCGGAAGGGACCTGAAAATTCGGCGAGTAAATTCTTAGCTTGTGGTGATGTGGTTTTGAAAACGTTCACGCTCAAATTAACTGCAGAGAGCCGGAGGGGCGGAAATTGCGAATAAGAATTTTGGCAACGGGAAGACAACTAGCACGTGTCCTAAAAGAGAGACGCATAGATATACGGGTATAATTTCACACCTAATAGATATGTGAATAACAAAATCATGAATGATGGAAACATATTTTTAGCTTAAATGTGAATTGACAAAAATTTGTAGCAGCCATTGTTATGGAACCACGAAAACTCCATTTGTCATGCGAATGCGGTGAGCCCTGAATGGAAATATTTGTCAATGAATTGCTTTTGTTACGGGCTGTGCCATATTATGGATTTATTTCCATTGAACGCAGTTTCGGCGACCAATGCATAAATCCAAGTAATAGAATTGGCGAGCCAGGAGGAATGGAAACATACTCGTAATGCATTCTGAAGACGCCGTGTCATTGGATATAGAGATGAAAAATTTCCGTACCAGCTTCTCTCGTAAAAATAATATTTCTCCGTTATATTCGTAGTTCACGTGAGCGGAAAAGTTATACATGTAAATAAATTAATTTCGAAGGTTAAAAATCGATGATCAAAGTGAATTACCCTAATTCCAAAATTTGGCACGGAGTTGCATAGAACCAATTATTTTGTGCCTGGTACATCAGGCATCTCTTGACTTATTCATTATGGAAGAATATTGAAGATACGTGAATTTGCTTTCCCGATCTGACACAAAAAGCTTTGAATAATTCGACCACGGAAAAGAAGATCTATTGATATGTACTACCGCATCCCGATGTCAAATAAAAGTAGGAATGTACGTACCTACATATCTCTTGTTATTCGAATAGTTTATCGATTGAAAAGATCTGACGCTAATTCTTAATGAAGTGAATTTCGAGTGTAAATGAGATACAATCAGCCGCCGCTGACCAGAATATACGAATGATATTTTTTCAACCTGTAATCAATAAGATGCTCCTCCATGCGTGACAGGTTTTTAAGAACTTTTTTTTCGTCCAAGGGTCTTAAGCTGCAGGCCATCGAACTTGACCACCCAAACGGACGAAACGAGCAATTTGACTGGGATGATTTCTCTTAATCTCGGCACTCTTAATGCCCGTTGTCTGTATAGCCGTGCAGCAGCCGAGAAGGTATTCAATATGCTCGTGACACGGTAGCCTCTTTTTGTGCCCCACAGTGAATGCCTCGAAATTGAATAGCCAAGCGGCGGCGGCGGCGGCAGCGACAGTAGCTTTTACCGAACGAACTTTAGTCGCGGTGGGTAGTTAGTCGTCTAGCCTCTGGAATCTAGATTCCCTGATGTGCCTACACACCGGTCCATCCCGGGTTTCCAACCGGCACACGGACAGGCGGCCAGGAGCTGGGTCGGCTCTTCTTCTGCGTGCATGGCGCGTGGCTACGTGACATATGCGCATCCCGGTCCTAATGACGCCAGGTAGATACCCACCGGCTTGCGTGACTTTGGTTTTGGGCAGCTACGTGAGCCATGCTCCAGGGCCATTCACGCTGTCGGCGCTTATCGTTCGTCCGGTACGTGCGGAAAGGCCTGTCAGTCCATAGAGCCGATGTGCGCGCGTCCCGCCTTATCGCAGCAAAGCGAGGTGTGCAGACTGTAATCGCAGCGAATCGAATTTGTTTAAAGTTGCGGGGGGATAATTAACCGGGTGCGACAGCTGATCCGTGTTTGCAAATTTCACGTGAATACACCGGCTGAGCGCCTCGGCCGATTTCGAATTCCTTTGAAATTCAACCGGCCGGCAATCTGAGATGCGATCGGCGCGCCCGGTTGAGAGGCACTGGACCTAGAGCTGGTCACGGAAGTCGGCTATTAAAATTAGTGAAGGGACACCGCCCGGCTAAATGAGGGTTCAGAAGTCCAGCCACCGAAACTTGGCCGGTCTGCAGTCATCTCCGTTACGCAAGCACGGAATCTCTCTTCAATTTGGCACCCCGACAGCTGCTGTGTACTTAACGTTTTCGACCGGCCAAATATGCCGATGATTATTATACCCCCGGGCTAATCGGTATCATATAGCGAAAGTCAGAGGACGCGCACGAAAGTCCATCCCGACTTAAAAGGAACCGAGGAAAAGCTCGGGTTTCCAATTATACCAGGCTAATTGCACAGTTTATACATTTTTTTAAAGTGACAAAAAAAGAGGAGTCGAGTTACAGTCACTTTACCTTTTTTACCGACTCTGGAAAAAAAAAACAACGTGGTATAAATTAATTCGTCATTTCGACGAGGTGCAACTTTTGAACATCTCAATAAACAAATTTACTCATTTTGGAAACAAAACGGGCAAAACAAGAACGAACGACGCTCTCCTTTGTTTGAGAATTTGCCCCAACTACGTTTTCCGAAAAGTGAAGGGCCAGCGATGGGGGACGAAAGCGTACTACCAATTCACCAGGTGATTTCTACTCGCTCTGGAATAAGGCAACCACCCTGCCTATGAAAGTGGGACAACAATCGGAGTCGCGAAGTTCAAGGCGCATGCCCGTCACAACGAAGGGTTGAACTTTTCGCCCTGTTGTAGAGTTGAGACTTGAAGTATAATTAATCTTTTCGCGAATCGCCAGCCCTCGTCCAGACAATGCGAGAATAACTTTCAGGACTAGAAGCGGAGTTCTTCAATTGACGGAAAAATTTTCATATTCGCAGCAATAACCGAAGCAATAACGTATTTACTCCAAATTCTCCCAATGGATAGTATCGTTTCAAGATGTACAGTATTGTACTAACTCTGGTTCGTCAAGATAATAACAAATCATATAGAAATACTATGATCTCCTATTATTGTAGGAATGACTATTACAGTTCGTTATCCATAATTTTGTAAATTCTATCGTCACTATGACGAAGCAGTAAATCAAACATTGATACCAAAAGTCTCTCCGTGTAAAAAAATCATGGTCATATCGTAAACTGGAATTGAATTGAAATATTTTAGCTCTACTATAAAGCGTTTTAAAGCGAACAGAACGTCGCCCATTGCAGAGAACTATTTGTCCCAGTGCAATTGTGTGCGAGCCGGAGAAACGAGTCGGGCTTGAAGAGTGGCAGAAATTAATGGCAACGTGCATTCGCGGTTGGGGGACATTATTTTTTTTCCTCTCTCCTTCACCGTTTTTCTCCCTCCGCGGTCGTGTCGTCCTGCTTTCTTTGAATCCTTGATAAAAGGGACGAGGGATGTCGGGATGGATGTGTAAGGAGGATACGTCCAGATCCGAGAGGTTTGATTATTGCGTTCGTACCCGGAGAAAGGAAGTAGTGCCAGTCCCTCCGATTGACGCACGCAGATGTGACGAGGTGAACAAATAAAACGAGCCTGGCTCTCGTCGAAGCGCAGGAGACCCGCACTTCATTGTTGGACCGGGGGAAAAAAAAAACCTGTCCTCTTCAGGTATACCTATACCCAATGTCCCCAAGCCGGTAGCCGAACCAGTAGCGGGCCCCGGGCCCACTATCAACCCTGCTATGTGTGAGCCGAGCCGTCCATTCAGTCCTATTTATTCAAACACCGGCTCAAAATATTTACCCTATGTCCCCTCTCACGCTGGTAATGCAAGCCACTAAAAACGGGGCACTCAAAGAGAAAAAAAAAAAAAATTGGTAAAAAAATTGTCAAACACGATGGGTACGGAATTTTTTGTCATCCACGCACAGAATTCTTATGTACATTGTGCGTTATTATATAAACAACCTACCGAGTGTGAATGCTGTACGTCTCGAGTGAAAACTCACGGTCGGATCTCGGAATCGAACAAATTCGAGTGATTTTCGGGTCAACGGTGTGTTTGAGTGAAAGCGCGCTTTGAGTATCATCAAGTACGCGAACCGATTTCAATTCTGTCTGCTGTGAAGTGGCGGCTGTTGATAATTACTGTTTTTGGTGGCGTGTCGCGGCGATGCTATGGTATAAATATAATTGCCGGAGAAAAGCTGGTATCGATTTTTTTTTCCACAATCGCAGTACGGAATTTTATTGATTTGAAAAATTGCAACTGCATTATATATCAAGTCTGGCTTGGGTGGGCAAAATAATCTATGAAATATACTTTTCTTCGGCAATCGTTGTAAATTTGATTTTCAACTCGACAATTCAATTCAAAATTTTCAAGTATAAATTGATTCGCGTGGTCCGCATTTTCAAGATCAAAAGAGAGCCATCAAAGTCACGTTTTTCGATTGAAAGGCGAAAAAAACTGGAACAGCGTACAGGGTCATTGGCGTCGCCAACTTGTCTCAACTCGTTACTGTTTCGTTTGAGATTTAGTTAAATAAGAGAGGGTAACGAGGTAGCGTGAAGCCATCGTAAAGTATGCGTATACACGAAGACTTTCTACCGCAGACAACTTACTTGACTTGGTTAATTTTTGCTCCAAGTTGGGTTGTGCATAGTAAAAAAACATTGGGAATGTTAAGGTTCGAAACGCTCTTTCCAACGCAGTTCGCGTTGCAAGGATATCAGGCTCCTGCATACGCTTGAGAATTCATTATCCCGCTTTGCAAACGAATAGCAAACCGATTTTTAGCATTCCAGTATTTATACATTTCACCGAAATCTCAGCAATTCACGTCTCTGCTTTTGGCAGATCGACACTGAATGAATGAGCTATTCATACTGATGAAAAAATTAATGTTCCATTTCGGAAGTAATCAACTTTGGAATTTGATTGTGTTACGTTCTGAAGCTTGTTCAGATGACATTATCATTATTTTTATTACTGTGATTATCATTATTAATAAGATTATCATTGTAATTCAGCTGTTAAATCCCCACGAAAAACTTATTATTACATATGCCTTATTTCTGCGAGCAATATCGGTCTTATGACTTATAAACTTGACTTGTTTATATTATTCTAATGTTCTTAATTTTGGTATTTTACTTTAACCACTTCTGTTTCTTTCTTTTCTTCCAGATTTTAATCCCGATCTCGTCCACAACGAAATATATAAGCAGACAACGCCCAAAACCTCGACTGATTATTATTATTAACATTATTATTATATTATGATTATTATTATTATCATTAATAGTACCGTCATTCTTGTTATTATCGAGAAGATTCTTTTGCTTTGTACAATGTGAAATCCTGTACTCTCAATTATTTAGAAATTTGTATATTTGTACATATTCAACACACTTAGGTAATAAAAATGATGGTGATCTTGGAACAGGTTATGTCGATAAAATTGTCACCTAGAGCTACGGAAAATATTACTGAAGTTCTGCCACAATTTTTTGAAATGTCAGGTGTAAGACTCAACTCAAACTAATGCTTGATAAGATAGATTGTACGATATTTTACCTATGTTGAAGGAACTGTTTCACGATTACTGTTAACTAGAATAAAAAATACACATCGTTGAATTTAAATCGATATAATGGGTTTAATAATTTATTACGCTTATTTACACCGAATACTGTAATAACGATCGTTAAATATATATAGTAATGAACTTAATCTAGGATCGTCCTTATCCTTTTGATCCAAATTATGCTACATTTCTTCCAATGTTAGTAACGAATGTTGCATTCGAAAATTCGGATTTTTAGGATTGGCCAAAAATCTTTGCTCCTCATGTCAATATTTCTTTCATTTCATTTCCATTCCAAGGTATAAAAACTCAGTCTCTATCTTTATAAATATACGTGCGATGAAAACCCTCAGAATTCACGCTGGTAGATTTTCTCTTTATCTTCTTTCATTCTGAGATTAACAACACCTCGCAATGCTTACAACGAGTGAATCAAAAGTATCCATCAACGGCTCGCTTCCTGTTTATATCAACGTAGGTATTAATACCAGTTAAAAGAGAAGACTGATAGTCTATTCGTCACTGTCACTGTCTCGATAAGCTTAATAAAGTCAATCATGGCCTGAGCTTCTGTGCTGCCCTAATGATAGCAACATCCTTTCCCCGCAGCGCGGCTGGCAAGAGAAGAGTAAATTTTGGCCGCTTGAAAAAGTATAATCGTTCCTTTTTTTTTCTGTCAGAAATTGAGATCGAGACTATATACAGGTTGAATATTTCCACCAGTGCACCGACCTATAATTTCGATCGTAAAATAGGGGGAACTGAAAAATAGAAGGAGAAAAAGAGGGTGGAAAAAAATTCCGTCACCATAATGGGAACGGGTTGGAATTTAGCGAAGAGTTTGTCGAGTTCACCGCGTGGCGACGCTTCCGGAGACAGGGAGACAAATGGCGAGGAAGCGAAAATGAGACGGAGAAAGTGATCGAGTAAGCAAGCCAGCGCTACTTCAAGATGACTTAATGGACCGCGTTGCAACGCCGCAGGATGGCGTGAAGAGGAGCAGCGTCTCGCCCCTCAACCCTCTGCCATCCTTCCTGGTCGCTCCAGCATACTTCAACTGATTTACGTACGAACCGACTACCGAGTGTCCTTGACACGTCCTGCCGTTTGATACATGTCCACCAACAGGTTGGGCTCTTCTCTCCCGTCCGAGTTATCATTTTCCTCCAGCCAGTCGAGCGTTCGCCACTTTTGATTGCACATCATCGGCGTGAGTGATGCGCGTTTATTGTTCGTCACGCGACTGTAATTGCTGGCCAAATTTTTACCTTCACACCTCTAGACGCGGACCAAAAACAATATCCACGATAAGTTTAAGCATACTACGCTAGATCTGTTTTGACGAGTTAAAATTCTCCTCGTTTCGTGCCGCAGACGATCCGCAGAAGCATGCGATCTTTCTCCAGACAGCCGTACAGAATTACTTTTTTTTTATACCTATTTTTTTCTTCTT
Source organism: Neodiprion pinetum (assembly GCF_021155775.2). Taxonomy (NCBI): domain Eukaryota; kingdom Metazoa; phylum Arthropoda; class Insecta; order Hymenoptera; family Diprionidae; genus Neodiprion; species Neodiprion pinetum. The sequence continues at coordinate 30,998,245 of NC_060235.2, forward strand.
CTACTTTCAAGAGAACGTGAGAGCCGCGTAAGCCTGCTGAAAAATGATTTAAATAAAAAATAAACTCTTCGTCCCGGGGAATACGTACATATACGTATATACCGGCGGTTGTTAAGATTTTATATTTCTTCGGCGTGAGTAGTTTTTTGTGGTTTTCCTTCGCAGGCGATACTTTATTTCTTAGCCGATCCCAAGACTACGATGTGAGTGAGTGTAGGCGATGCAAAGGTCGGTGAATATCTCTTAAATGTATTAAATGAAGAAAGAGAAGGGAGGCAAAAGTACAAAAAATGAAGAGATATGAGAAGAGAGAGTCGGAGCTAAGGAAAACATCCTGTGAAAGCGGAAAACCGTTCTTTTTATTATAATGAAAATACGCACGTTACCTCGGCACTTCTTACAGGTTAGCTCAAATTCACCCCAGGGTATTAGATACCAGTTTGACTTGTGTATGAGTATGATAATGGATGTGGTTTACCGTGCAAACACCCAAGATTGCGATTTTCAAATTCTTAAACTGAAATTTCGGTTCTTCATTTGCATGATTAACTTTTTTGAATTCTATTATTAAAGATGATTGTTTGATTTAATTATATACGATAATAGGATCTCAATGAACGTAAAAAAATTTTAGATTGTCGTTTCGAAATCGCGCAACGTTTGAAAAAGAAAACTTCGTGAATTTCATTTCTTCCGAATTCAAATTTTAACTCACTTCGTTTTACACAGCCGGTAATAATTCGCCACAAATTGTCAACTATTGGATTTGTAATAACTGAACAGGTATAATACAATGCCGACTAAACACATACACCAATGAGTGCACGAATATACAAGTTCAGTAATTTCATAAAATTAGTAATCACGCGTTCAACCGGGCGGCGTATTTTTTATTCATTATTATTATTATTATTTGGAAGTTTGGTTAGTCACTAGCTGATTTCATCGTCGCCACATCGTTGGAAGCACGTGTGTCACAGCCTGATGAGCGAGAGTAGCTGCGGGGGAATCTATTATCGAACGTAATTCACCCCCGGCTATCAGATTTTCACAAAGACGTGAAAGCGGTACGAAGTTTCCAGCTACACAGCTATAATTTTCGGGACATAATGGAGGCGTCTGTGGGATATGACGCGACGACAAATTGAGTTGCTGTCCAATGCACCGAGGCACGTAAGTCGCATTGGCAAAAACTACCGTCATTTTGCGGCGCCGGTTTGATCAAGATTTCGCAAAAATTACAGATTAACTTTCGCACAGGTTCATCTCGTACAGGAAATCATGTTTCTGATACCCCCGTCAAATCAAAATGCCATTCGAGCCGTGCGTTTTACGCAATTTCTTTTACTCGGCTGCTTGCGGACGTGCAATACGAGGCGTTAAGCCCAGGCCTCAAAGCTCAAAATTCGCCTTTTCCTGGTGAGGTTTATGTTATATGCATGGAGGATTTTTTACTGAGCAAGCTTCGTCAAAAGTGTAATTCTAGAAAAAGGCGGAGAAGTATAACGCGCTGAATTTATGTAACCGCGACGTTCGATTGTACGTATTGCTGAAATAAAACAGGGTAAAAGAAATAACCGGAAGTACAGAAGGTGGGGTTGAAATAGGAGTGAAAATGAACGGGGGCTTTCGAAAACCAATTAGCGTTGCGAAAATTATAACATTTTAAGGTATTGGTTCGATTAATTATGGCCAGCTGTTACGAGGTCGGGTTTTTCTCTCTGTGTCGTTTCATTTTTCACTATTTTATTCTTTCAATATACGTCATATCTATGCATTCTTGTACATGCACCGGCGGAAAACTAGCGTTTTACATGCTTCGAGTTTAATTAGAAATTCCTCATCCGTAACAGGTACGTACCGTTATTACCGCCGTATGTTAACCCAGTTTACGTATATAAATGGATATATCTACATTCTACACGCGCTGTATCTACAAAGTCAAAATATTAGTTTCAGATATTTTTTTTTCGCAAATGAAATTATTCTGTATTACTTCTAATTTCTAAGCTTATCTTATACCGTCGGGACACATGCGATGCACTTGAGTAATAATTTTCTGCGTTTACTTATGACTCATGACGAGATTATACTTCGTAACTTGGAATGCGAATAATAATTGTCTTCCAATTTTTTCTTTTCCAAAAAGTAAGGCCTGATACGAACGATTTATTTTTTTAATTTGCATGTAACGAGGATCTGGCATTTTTGTTAAATTTTCACAAAATGGCACTAACGGAATTGAAAAAAATATCTCCAATTTAAGTTTACTTCTCCTAAAATACTTCTGTTCTAGTTTTAAAGCCACAGTATTATTTAAGTACCCTTTTGTCCTTTCGCTTTTGTTGAGCAGGTTTGTCGACTGCATCGAAATCATCATTGAATACGATGTGGTCATAGTAACAGCCATTGGACTAATACTGGGCTCAATTAACAACCAATTAAATCACCCCGGATAGGCAGTGAGAAAGACTCGGAACATTTAAAAATATCTGAATTTTTTGAAAACTCTGCAATTGCTCTCGTAGCGTAACTGCACGTTCCAATTAAAATCCGCTAACGAGAGAAGAACAGTTTTCTCTGATGCCATATATGATACTCTACTCGCAGCTGCAGATTTACTAATGGGGAGAAAACAATTTTTTACTCTAGAAGTAACACTGGTCAGTTTCATGTAAATATTTCCAATTTCCTCTAGAACGTTTTTGGACTCAGAACCCCATTGCATTTGTAGTAGTAGAATATATTCATCGAGACAAATAGCCTGGTATTGAATCAAGATTGGAATTTCGACAAAATTCAACGGGTGACATCAGAGGTTTCATCAGAGATATGCGACTCGTTTTAGTTTTGATATAAAAAAGACTTGTATCGTAATTTATCACGTACATTCGCAAGATACACACGTTAGTTTACTCGCAGTCGGCAATGACGAAGGAGGGAAAGCCAATCTTGTAATAAGTGACACGTACTTAAATACAGACTGACGAACGGACACGCAGATGCAAACGTAAATGGCTGTTCGCCAACAGGTGGCGTTGACATTCTACGTTAACGAACTACACCCTTGCCTGTCAGCGTCCTCAATGAGGGTTCATAATTTTGCCTCGCCCTCAGTCTCCCAGCGACGTGTCCCCCTTTTAACGCCTCGCGACGATTTCCTGTGTTTACGCGAGGACCCCTGTTTCAGGGCGTTGATGAGCGGGAGCGTTGAGATTACGATTTTTTACCAATCATTTTTTTAACACATGGAGGGGTGAAGTTTTCGACCCAGTAACACATGCATGGGAAAAATTAACAAACTGCACGGACAGAAATCTCTGGATGAGCTTAACGTACAGTTCTTCATTATTTAGATTTTTTACTGTAACAGAATAATACAGTTCTGGGATATGAAATGAAGATAAGTTTTGCAACTGCAACCAGAAAATTGATTCGTGCGACCCGCAGAAGTCAAATTCTCTATCGGACAGGCAATTTTTGCTCGACTAAAAATAACGAGACGACGACTAAATATTTTTAAAAAGTTGTTCGTTCACCGCAGCCGAAGCAGAGTTTTCAGTAAATCTAAACGAATTTTACCTTGTTTACTGCTCTCAACTACTGTTCGTGTGAAGTTCACGGTTTGTGTTCGTACAACGAATGAGGTGAACCTCATTATAATTACGAAACGTCAGAATGTGAATCAGGCGGTTTGTAAAGTATCCGCGTTGTCGGCAGCGGAACGGCTTTCCGCGTGAGTTCCTTGCAGTATCGTTATATGCCTGCATGAGTGAATATTATATGCTTCGATACTGTTCCAACGTATATTTGCAATTGTCATTATTTTTATCAGCAAAAAAAGCTCACTTGCCTTGCCATCAGCGCAACTGCCGCGAATTTTCAACATAATTCCCTCCTGACCAGCTTTTTAGCGAGTCGAGGATAAATCGCCCAGCGATTTTTATTCCCTAATTTATGAATTGTAATCGCGCTTTTTACCACCCTGCTTTTCCCGCCGCTCGCGTATCCCGAGTGAATCCGCGCTTTAGGGACATACGCCAACGTTTACTGGGCAGGGGAAACTTTTTAACACTTGTCGCATCGGTCGGTATACGAGAGGAATAAAATACTACGGTGCATATCGGACACGGGCAGAAAAATATACGAACTGCGAAATAACTGACGGAAATCTGCAGAATATGATAAAAAATAGCCACCCGAAAGCCGGAGATAAAACTGTGAATAAAAAAATGGCAGGGCTGCCTGCTCGTGTAATCAAGGTGAACCGGATATGATCGTAGATTTGCATAACATTCCGGCCCTATTTGAGTAGTTACCGGGCAAACTCGCCCGGTTCCGAAAGTTTATCGGCACAAATATTACCTTATCGGAAACAGCAATATACCGAGGCGGCGTGTGTGCTCTGTAGCGAGATCAAAACGAGATGAATATATATACAGGGTGGCCAAAAATAAATAAATAAATAAATAAACAAATATAAAAACGGAACCGATTATATACGTGAATAAAATCCAAAAGTTTTGTCCGATTTTCAAAAACTTTTTCTCTCGAAAGTAGAAGAACGAAGCTTTCATTTCGCGTTTGAAAACCTGATAATTCTTTATTGGTTGGTGAGATACACGCTCTTGAAAAATAGGTTTTAAAAACTTTGCTGGGAGACTGAAAAGAAAATTAAATTTAAAGAATGTTCAACTTAATTTCCTTCTTAAATTGTGATTCGAAGATTGATTCTTACATTTTAGAAATTCTCCAAGATTCTATTCACATGACATGAAACGTTTCTTGCAAAATTAGAATCAAAACATGCACTTTATAATTAAATTCCTGTTTTTAGGAACCATTGTCAAGAGAGTCCACTATCAAAAAAGTCGGTTGTAAACGATGTCGAGAACTTGATCAAAGTTGATTCAGCCAACGACGAACCACCCAACACCAGGCAGATATAACGAGCATTTTTGATTTTTCGAGATGACGTTACGACTGCCTTTTTTGATATTGGCGAATTACCTAGAGCATCATATTTTCAGTCGTAGCAAAGAATCCTTAAAAATCATTGTAAAATTAAGAAAATAGTGATTGTTCCTTCAAGTTTTTGTTACAAATTTTTATTTTTTTTTTTTCAAATTTTTGAACGCGACATGAAAGAGTCATTCTTCTAGTTTCAAGTAACATAAAATTTTCGAAAATCGGTCAACGCGTTCTCGGATTTTATTTCGCATTTCAAATCGGTCCAATTTTTTTGGCCCACCCTGTGTATAATTCTATCGGCTTACCTGACGTGCGAATTTTTTGCCCGCAAATCCGCTTGAGCGTGCGGTAAAAACGCTGGTGATAAAGAATAAAAAAAAAAAAGAAAGAAAAGAAAAAAATGCGGAACATAACAGAGCGAAGCAGAACGAGAGAAGAAAAAAGAGTAACTTGCTAATAAGTAAAAAATAAAATAGAAATAATTTATAAAGAAATGTAGAAAAAAGAGGCGATACGCGGGGGGTTGAAAAAGTCGTACTACACACAACCGGATCCGGAACCCCGTATGGCTTTTATATGCGCACCCGTTTCTGCGTACACGCGTTAGGTATATATTATTCACCTGCATGGAAAAGGGAGGCGGGTACGCATGCTTCGGTACGAAACCCGGTATTGTTTATCTCGGAAAAACACTCGGTGCGCTTGTGGACGCAGGTGTATGGTGTACAAAACGGACATCAGCCATGGGTTATTCACTGGCGGAATAAAATATCACTTTAATATTCATTCCGTGCTACGCGCGGATTCCGCGAGCCCAATTGCGTTCAAATAAAGCTACAGCTGTTGTTCTTCTCGCTGTCTCATTCTTTTTTTTTATTAGCACTTCATAAAAATACAGAGAGAATATCATCCACTACGAGCTGTACATCGATTGGCGATATTGCAATTGAACGCGCGTTTCGAATAAGGGTTAATAGCGGATTCGTGAATCACTTGTTCTATACAGTTATTGATATAACAGCTGTTGTATTACTGAGTTGCAGCGAGGATCTGTAAATGGTTGTGTACAATCGCAATTGTTTACGATTGATAATTTTGATCGTATATATGATACTCTCGAGGATTAACAGAGATTATCAAAATTCTACCGAACACACAGCTGGAAGGAGAAGCAGAAATATTTTTTGTCAATTTATTCCCTTAAAACTTCACATACGTTATTGTTCGCTGTTTGTTGTATGTGGAAATTACACATCCAACGACGAAAAATGCAAAAAGTTTTATTCCACAATTTGTTTCATAGTTGGTCGAATTTCGTAATTTAATTCAGCTTGGTTTACTCCTCAGTTTGTCAAAATAATCGAAGCGCACTAGACTGATTTTTTACCGCAGCCCAAGGAATTTGGACCAGTTCAAAATCCAATTCCTGCCGATGGTTAAGGTAAACGGATAAAAAAAAAAAAAAACCCGCACATTCGCGTTTCTTATCATAACGCTTAATAGGTTTGCTTATCTGGAGTAGGTACACGGCCTCTCGGTTGGACGTGTGTTCGATGGGAGGAACTTCCACCTTTCATTTCACTTCCACAAACGAGAATTTTCTCGACTGGTGATAAAGGCTCAGACATGTTAGTGGAGGCGGTTTGAGGCATCTCCGGAGATAGTCCGTGCCATACTCGTTAAATGTGGTATCAGTGAAATTGCTTGGTTACCAGAGCTATAAGATTTGTCATTCTGTTTTCAAACTATAAAAATATACTGACTGAATATTCCACGACGGAAGACGAGGTTCAGTGTTTACAGCTTATACGATTTTAGATGCAGCAAATGGCGCCAACGAAATACGAGAATGTTGGCCGACAACTGAACCACACTATCTTAAAGAAGGAACATGTACCGGTATCAAAAGGTATTAAATCCGATGTTACTCTACAAGCGACAATAGAGGACGGCAGGCTAACGTGAGAATATTACTTCACTTAAAGTTACTTTAACTTCAAATCACTTTGAAATTGACAATGAGTAAAATCTAGGATAGATGGATTACTTTACCGTAGGAATTCGATTCATAAATTGTTCAATCAATTTATTCGAAAGAATTTTCCAGCCAGCATATAACCTTGTTATCGCCATTTATTGAAAAGTCAATTTTCAACATCAAAGCTGAAAGTAAACCATACAAACAAAATCTGCTTTCGCATACAAATTAAAACGTTTTTCAGACGGCAGTCTCAACCAAAATGTATTTCTCGTACTGACTAGCAAAATGGAGTCCGAGAGATGGGGAAACCATCGAAATAATTCGTGTGAATCTAATCTCGGTCTATAATTCTATTTTAAAAGCATTAGTTTCGATCGCATCGGTGTCGAACGTGTAAGCAGCTCGAAGCTCTTCGTCTGACGTAGACGCGGCGGGATGAAAAGAGAAATGGAGAGACCTGGAGAAAGAGACAAACGGAACTTGGTGCAGGGACGTACAAGGACGAAAACGAGGAAGTTAGGTGAATGGCTTGGCGGCGAGGGGGCGAGCGGATGGGTAATTTGTTAGATTGGTCCTGTTCGTCCTCGGAGCGCCAGCTCTTGGTTCTCTATTTCTGTCTCCACCGCAGGAGGGACAAAGTGACATGCTAAAGCAAGATCGGGAGACACTTCGGGCACCCTCTGCAGACTCCGTATTATACCCATCCATGTACCGATCCACGTATATAAAGTATAACCCTCGTGTACCGAAATATATTTACGTTCCTCTCTATGACGGAAAAGTTGACATACGTGTATTCTTCTAACCTATTTCGCTCTTCGAAGTACAACGGACTTCGTACTGCTGTTCTTTGTACCTTAATGGCTGATAACAAGTATGCGTCAAATTTACTTACTCCGATAATATTCGGAGGGCCATTTAATCTAGATAAGTAGCGATTGCATATTAGAAGTGAAAACTTCGGTACAGATATGAATTTCAAGGAACTAATACGAGTGCGATTGAAACAAAATGCTGCGTAAGCTTATGTCTCTTATCACTTACGTCAAAAAAAGTTTTTCATCGATCGATTTATTCAAACTTCACGTAGGTCAAGAGCCGTGGAATTTCAGTTCTTTCGGAATCAGATACAACGAGTATGTCAAACGTTGATGCGTGCGATTTGAAACTTTTATTACGAAAGTTAACGAATAGTCGTAATTGAGCAGCTCGAGAACATCTGGAAGGTTCGAGCTAATAAAACGCGTTTGATAAGCCCGGCAAACCGAGATAAATCGAAAAGTATCAATCAAATATTCATATGAGGCAGTAGGGTTGCGGTTACGTCGGAATATGGCCAGAATCGGTTTGCCAAGGCGGAACCCCGGCTCTGAGCTCAACATCTATAAACTACCATTTGCATAACGGTCAGCCCACCCAATATCCTCGCGGTCTGCCGTCTGCACTGTGGTGATATTATCGCCGAGCTGCAGTAGTTTGTTTGCCGTGGTTACGATTTAATCAAAGTCATATAATACATTTGAGGGGTGACTCACATCCTGCATCCCCCCCGTTGTAGTATATAGATGTCTATATGCATATATACATATATATAATATATAATATATATATATGTACTTGGCCGGGGAGTTTCATTTCCTAGATTACACTTCCTTGGTTGAAAATAATCCCATTCGTTACTGTCTTACGATTTCAACATGCACTTTAGCGGTTGCCCTAAAATCATGCGCTTAAAGCTGACAATCATTCTGGATTAGGGTAAACGCGTTTTAATCAAACCTGGATTATTTGATATGACGTTATTAAAATTCTGGGAGCTTAGGGTCATAGAGTCGCCTGGATTTATGATGGTATCCACCCACCATTGAATAATAATTTGATCAAAGAATTTATCAACATGCATTCTTCTACACTTTTCCGAAAACGTACGGTGATCAAATGATGCGACCGGTTGCGTTGCGCAGGCGTATTCAAGTATACGGTGTCACAATATAATGCGATCGTATGCGCCTGTTGGTATACTTTTATGCACGCAGCTAAGTTCGGCAAGTAGCGTATAATTTTCGATCGTGTATTCAATGCATAAACAGAAACGAATAATGTAATAAAGGATTTCGATGCCTTTGGTCTTGAATAAATTGCAATGAACGAATGAGTATCATAGGTAAGTTTGTGGGCCTAAAAAAAAAAAACCAAAAGAAAAGGTATCAATAATATAATATGTTTGCGAATACCCGAATAACCTTTTGGTTAATCAAGTCATATAGTATTCTTCGACTCCATTGCGTTTTAAAATGACAAGCTAGTACATAAAAGTAGAATATGTATAAATATGAGAAATATAATTGGTTGAAACCACTGCGTTTGAAAAAACTTCTCTGTCTTACTGCTTCGGAAACTCTGGAGAAAGTGTCTAAAAAATAAAAATCAAACTAATCCTCATCATTTGCGCAAGTTTTAGAGAGCTTAGAATGAAATAAAAATTGACGAAGCGTTTTTCCAGAAATAGGATTTTTCTTTCGTCCGATAAGGGATGAAATAAATAAGTGTTACAAGTCCCAGTTTGGTCTTGGTTTATTAGCTCCGTCGCCAGCGTTTAATGGTGTTAGGAGGGTCGGTCCATCGAGAAAATGATTCCGCGTAAATCAAGGTATTAGCTCGTGCGTTCAGGCTCATTTTACGGACGATGTAGGGGTTGAACGCGAGTGGGGCGCGCAGCCACGAGGCCTACGAACGGTAGACTTTTAGCATCACACCATAGGTAATAACTTAGTCATACAAACGGCGGCCTCTGCGAAATAAATCATTAGCGATGCAAATATTGACTCAAGTCGCGTGGATGAGAATCCAAAGCCGTACGTCAACTGCTCGATAAGCCGTTCGTCCCCTTCGCCGCAACTGTCACGCTTGTCCATCGTTATTTAAACACGTTTTATTTGAAAGCGCATGTAAGTAATTGCAATCCAATTCCCTCAGGGATAAAGTCGAGGTAATAAAAAAATTTCGTCTCTAATGACGTCGAGCTTGCGGGGGAAAATTCATTCAACGAACGAATTTGAGTATAGTTTTTCATGTTTAAGCTCTACGTGCCGAATGAGAAGTTCTGAAATACAAATACCTGGGATATTTTAGTCTCATGATAATTTAAAATCCCCGTGGTTCATGGTTGAAAACTAGTACTTTCTAATATTAACGTTCTATGTGTCACGAAATTAGTTGACGTTTTCATAGTTTTATTACTTGAATAGTTTTTTATTAACCAACTCGTTGGTAGATCAAAATTTTCGCAAGCAAGCAATCTATTTGAATTTATGTCGTTATTCAAGCAAAATTTGTCGAGCTAAATAGTTGGAAAATAGTTTTAACCAAGTTTCAAAATATGTTCGTTCATCAAATTTTTCTACCGAAAAAACGTGTGTCGATTCATGTATTCGCGCGAAAAGTGAGAATGGCATTTCCACATACAAGCCTTATTGAGTGCGGTGTGGGTTTAACGGTATAAATTCGTAATTGCCAATCAGCCCAATTATATGGGGTGTTGATACTTCGTTTATTGCTCATTCCAATGAGAAATTGATTCACTAATTATTTGATTTTACATGAAACTAATCAAAGTGATGTATTTTGAACCGCGGAACAGGAAATCACGAAGGGTGATTTAACCACAGATTCAGCTCAACAATAAGAAAGAAGCTTTGACGTAGCTTTTCGTCGGTCAACGTATTAGCGGTATAAATAATTCATTTCTCTCGCTTGCTAATTTTTCTCCACGATCTCTTTCCACCTCCATCTCCATTACACGCGGTGGGTTTCCCGGTTTCTGCGTGCACGGTGTTTGTGTGAAATATAAGTGTATACAGTCGGATTCACGACACGTAAAATATTATTGATGGCAACTTCCTCACTCGCCGGTTGCCGGCTTTCCAGTAATTATTCATCCCCTTTTTCCACCCTCGCAAGCCTACTCCGCTATAATCAAACCTAAAATTTCAAGTGACTGAGTAGAGTTGTTTTATTCCCCACTTTTTCATTTTTATCACCGCGAACGGACGAATATAATTCGAATATCACGATCGTCGGGTGAGAAATTCGACGATAAAACTGCGAGATCTGGGTTTTTCTTCTTCTTCTTCTTCTTCCTCTTCCTCTTCTCCTTTTCTCCTCTCTACCCCGACGTTTCCCTCAAAAGCTTAGTCGACGAAAGGTTTTCCTCGTTCTTAGGAATCAATAATACACCCGCCATCGTTTTCTTGGCCTTGCGAGAAAACGTAAATCGTAGGATTCAGTCTCTCTCTCTCTCTCTCTCTCTGCTTCTCTCTCCATCTCCTTCTCTACTTTCTCTGCCTTCCGTTCTGCTGCAAGTCCCCGACGCTAAGCTAATCAAATTTAGTGCCTTTCTCGGAATTGAGACTCTCTTTCTGCCGATCTGCTCCCGGCCAAACCCATTCTACCCGGTAACGCATTGCAACCGATAGAAAGCCGTACGGCTTTTTCAGGCCGGTCAAAAGCTGGCACCCCCGTCCATTGGTGCCCCGCTAGGTGCCGTTAAAATTGTTCATTTCACACGACGCGCGGTACAACGTAAGGCACGAAGGACAGGACCGCAGTGACTTATTGTGCAAGGGTTCTTTTTCCCTTTCGAATCATGGCTTGTTCCGACGCCCTCTAAATCGCCCACTGGCCCCCGCCTTACGCCTTACTGCCTATTACCGCAGCATATTAAACATTCGCACGCTCCGCGTGTATCCAGAATTGAAATCCATTGGCTTTTTACCCCTGATTTATGCTGCCATCGTTTTACTTTAAATAACGCACTATATAAGTAACACGATTCAGGCGGGAAATGAAACCCGGGCGAAAAGTTCATTATGTGAGTTTAGCACCCCGTCCAAATATATATATATACGCGCCTTCGCCACGTTAGGGTTTGATAAAATCGAGAGACGGCGAGTATTCCTGATCCGGATAGAGGCAATCGAAGTCAGATCTCGCTTGAGATTTTTTTTTCTTCTTTCTTCGGAAAATAAGAAAATGGGGTGGATTGAATATATTTTGGTAGTATCAAGCCACTTTGCTTACCTCGGTATACTCAAAACCGATTTCACTCCCTTAAAGGCGAGGAAACCTAGATCGTGGTTGGATATTGACAAGGCAATTTCTGCAGTGAACTGGTATCGGAGGGTAAACGAGAAACCCGTACAATAAATTTCTCCGCGGTAGTGTAAACATCTTCTCGAAATTGCATTTACCTTATACCTCGAGGACTTGGGCGCAACACTTCAATGTAACCGCGTTGCATTGCGTCAAGTTTGTCCTCGCTATTTCTTCACTTCGTCTCTAATCAGTCGGTTTATGAATCGGTGTTACCAATCCTCATCGAAATTCTGTAAAAATGTTACAATTGGGATGAAATTACGTGGTGTATAAAAACAAAAAAAATATTTCAAAAGGAGCAAGGACTTTCATGGCGAAATTCAAAAATTTTTGTAGATCATCAAGTAACGATTTAAAAAATTTCCAAACAAATTCAAACCTACAATTTCGTTTCTGCGACAAGGCGAGTCGAGTTACGTACTTCGGAAGTGTGAAGTATGCGGATTACGTCCCGCTGTTGACGTCAACGTCACGCGATCTCCCCTCGGCGAGCGGCGACATGTGGAAACCAGGCTGAGGGCAGGGCGTATCCGCCAATTTCCCACACCCATGCCTCCTCCTCACCCCAGATGGAAAACGGCAGTCTCAGCCAGCCAAGCCACGATGATATGATTTTTTATGCGCTCTAATCCTGCCCGCAATCCTGAGGCCACGTGACCGTCAAACGGCTGCAGAGTCCGTGCCGCAGCCCGAGCCGCACGGACTTAGAGCTTAGCGGTCGCGTTTTGTTTAAAGAGAACGTGGCCGCGGGGAAGCAGCTACTTCACTACCCTTTCGGCGCACTGGAACTTGTCGGGGATCCCGGGATGTTCCTTTGAACCAAAACCACAATCTGGATAGAAAGGATGAAAATAGGGGTAGGAATTATGGTAGAATGTATAGAATTTATATGACGTTGAATGGCCCGCGTCAGGGCTGCAATCCGTTTTTGCCAGATAGCAGCTGAACCTCGACATCGTTCATTCTCCGAGTTTTTAACGACCGCGGGTCTCAGCTAATGAATGGTACGTGTCGAGGAGATTTCTGAAATCATAAAACTTTGAAGTTCTGTTATTAACAAGGCGTGGTACTGCAATGGATGAAAATGGTTGAGAAAATGTTATTCGTTAAATATCTTCTGCAGCTCCTATCGCGTCCAGATCAAGTACATCTTTAAACAATTTATACCGTTGTACTTTGTGGTGAGAAATGATGGACAGCTGAAAATTAGCTGAAAAAAAATCATACAAGAAGCTTGTACAAAATCTGCACTTTTGAATTGCAAATAACATACACAGCACCATATTTTCATTCATAAAGAAATGTAATTTCCAGAGTTGTTGAAACAAGTTCAATACGACGCTGCCGTATATGTTTCAAATTCATTTCAAGTACATCATATATATTATAAGTATCTTTGATGGATTATTTCTGCTTAGAATCCTATTAGCCTGTGACAGAAATCTGAGTTTCGTTGAGGGAAATTCATTGAAATGAAATTGTCGGTACGTAACCATCCTTGTGAATAGACGGAACTGGGACAACACCCACTTTGTGCCTGGAACTAAAAAGTAATACAGCATTCCATTCTAAAGTGTGGATTATTTGCCACGGATATTCAGAAATGTGAGCTATTTGTGAAAGCTGCAACGGTTGAATAAGCACTTCGTCTGCAGGGTGAAGGTGAATGTATTCAAATATCGTGTAGGTACCCAAGGTTGACGGATCGAAACAGGACCACATGCGCTGTTTAATCCTTCGGCCCGATTCCCACATCGAAAGCTGCGTATCTCCCATCCACGTTGGTCTATCCTCGGCCATGTTCGTTCCTCTGTGACTTCCGACAACACCTGCCACTCTCATGTTACACAAGGCAGTTAAGCGTGACGAATTTCCATCATTACGTGTCAAAAACACGACTATGCGTTTACCGCTGTTATACTGCATGTGGCTGTAATCACCTTACATACATTAGTCGAAAATATATCGACCATTAATAGCTTAAACAACTAAATGAAACTGAACGAAACTGTCTGAAACTTGGAAAGCGATCATGTGGAGATTTATAAAGGAGCTCGAAACTCTAAGGATATAGGATATTACTCGGGAGTTTAGTTTAGCTTGAGGGTATCAGATTTCAGGAGAGGAAAATCAAAGTTTGACGTACCATGCAGTGCAAGCAGTCGTAGTGTAACCCGGTATTGGAAAGGCGCGCTAGGAATGCCCCTGAACTCTCCAAACGTAAGTCAGTCAAATTTCACTGATATACAGCGCAAGGTCGTTGGCTGATACTCCGGCTGAACGAAAAAAGGTTGAACCCCTAGAATGGATTAAAAATTTCCGTATACTGCGGTAACTTCGAATTTCGTGACTGGAGATGGTCGAACAATCCATTGATACAAGTTCCAGGAGCCCGAAGTGAAGTCGTCGTATGTCGAGTTGGCTGGGATGCAGCTTCTATTTGGTTGCGCATCAGTGCATGGTCTTGCATTACCCGAAGTGCAGCGTATCGTCGTAAAGTTGGTCGTCTAATTATTTCGAGTTGGTTCGGCTTCAAGGCGAGGGTTCTTGTAGTGAGCCAAATTGAAAATTCCTAAAAATAGATTTTGTTTTCTTGGCCGAATGCCAAACGGGATTTCGCATTTCTGATGCAACGAAGGCATCGTTGGTGGAGGTACTGCCTCGAAACAAGTGATCGCGCATCCTTCATTCCTACAGGCAATAAAGGGTAGGGCGGAAGCAATACAACCCTCACGCTCGGTGTAAGGTGAAACAGAGCGAGAAAAAAGGGTGAGCAGGAGGAATAAAGCGGAGGAAGGAAAAGAGTCGAGAGGAGGAGGAGGAGGAGGTGGAGGAGGAACGAAGGGGCCGGTAGAGCAGAGAGCAGAGGAACCGGCTGTGAGTGACACCTCTCATTACGCTTGGGTGCGCGAAGCTGAGCCGAGTCGACCGCACCAAGCGACGCGACGCCTGGGAGAAGGGCACGGTCGAGAAAGAATTAACATGTTTTAAATGAAGCCCTCGGATTGAAAAGCTATTATGTCGAAGGGGGCGAGTGACGTGGAGGCCGCACCGCGCTCTGACGCCCTTAAATTATGACATTAAAAATAATTGAATCAACGCCCAATTTTATTAAATTTCGTTCGATTCGGTTAACAGGATCACGAGAAGAAAAGACCGAACCTCCAATTTCTCCGATATTAATAGCGATGAACGTATGCCTCACGGTTCCTTATATTTACTCTCGTTATTATAACTTTTTCCGCTTTCAGCCATTGTCAGTGAAGTCCGTCATTACACCATGCAAACAGATACGATGCAAATTCCGTCACTGTGCAGGTGTAGTAATTGATTATAGCTGATAAGGCCCAATGCAATTCAGAAGAATAGTTTGGGATGGTAAGTGCCACCCCAACTTGAACTTACACTCTACGATCCTTCTTCTGAATGGCATTCCCATGGATCTCGATTCGTTGCAACGACGGATATTGTATTGTACTATTTATACCCCGCGGAACGATTAAATGTCTGCATTACTGTTACTCCGTCGATATCTCAGATCTCACGCGTTTGTAAAATAGTAAACGAAATTGCAACCCTATTCGCGAGTCGGGCAATTCATTTGAAAGAGAGAGAGCGCGGATTACGAGAGGATTCCGAGAACCCCTGATACCACCTAGGGTGAATCAATAGAGCTCGCAAATAATAGATTACCGTCAAAATCCGAAGCTCCTGCGCGTCTTCTCGCTTATTGGCGAAGGCACTTATAATAGACGTGCAATCGGTTAACTGGATCGATTCGTTACTGCCACTGGTGCAATGAATTTTAGCCATCGGAGAATGGTTTACGGAATTTTTGACTACGAAGTTCGACCGATTTTTTGTCGCTCTTAGAATACGCATTCATCAGGCCCCGTTGTACAGTGCAAATTTCATTCGTTTCGAACTAGCGTACGACACACCCACGTACTTACATTCTGTAGAAGAGAAAATGAGCGGTACGGCACGTAGCGGTAACAGTGCGAAAAACGAATACCGCGAAGGGATCGAGATAAAAATACGCCATTACACGGAAATTACTCAGGGTTCCGAGAACACCGCGAGATTGTCCGGGTGTAAGATTAATAGGATGTTTAAACGCCGCGGAAATAGTTGCCCAGAGCCAACCGCCACGCCAGCCAGCTGCGGGTCCATAGGTCGCTGATTTCGTTGCCCCTTTAATTTCCGGTACAATCGTCCGGCAGCATGTGACGCTCTTCGACAGACGTTCGTACACCAGAAATACATCCTCACGCCTCTCTAAATGCGAGACAAATTGATGCTGAAATCAATAACGTGCAACTGGTCAGTAAGCAACAAAGGGTAGGACATCGATGATATTTGACTGCCTGAAAGTTCGTATAAAGGATTATATTTCTAGGGCTCTATTCATATCTTTTTGCGGGTAAAGCTCCGATTCTCATCTCAGGTCAAGTATAAGTACGTACAGCTTTTCGCACTAAATAAAACTAGTCGAAAGGAACGAAGCACGGCTTCTCGGATGCCAATCGACGACAGGCTCTGTTAGTCCCAAAGTCCCTTTTCGGGGGGGAGAGAGCCGGCTGTTATAACATCCGTGTGAAAGGGGAGTTGGAGATTGAGGTGGCGGCTGGCAAGTCAGCAGCCCTCCATTATCTGAGGTGGTTGGCCCACTTTTACTTTGAATTAGCATCCCTCTAGATAGTAGCTGCTACTTTCTCACCAGTCTCGCGGTAGTTCCTTCGTCACGCGGTGGAACCATCCGGAAGTTTCACGGACATTCGAGTCTTGAGCTGGATATAACCCAGGGCCGCTTGGTGATCCTCACTTGGCCCTAACCCTGCCTCTTACTTAAAGCAACCGCGCATTGACGCGGTAGGGCCAGGAAATTTGTCGAGACAAATTCTGCGGCTTCAGCCTGCTGGTGGAACTCACTGTCAGCTGGAACCCCTCCTCGGTGACTCGCCTTTTTTGAATAATCGACTTTACACGCGTATCGCACACACAAACGCACACATGTTTGTCAAACCACCAAACTCACGGGGGATTGTTTCGAGTTACTGCACCGTAAGTTCGGGATGCTGCGTCAGGTTGAAGTACATTTTATGCAAAGGTCAGTGCAGATGTCTTGCGAATGTGATCGCGAGAATTTCCTCGTCTGAATTCCAACTATCGCAATGCGATTCTCAAACGCGTCCATGGTATTCCGTAAAGTAGTAAAGTTATACGCGTTGGGTGATGCAGACGTTAATTAGAACCTCGGCCAGAATTTCCAGCAATGCATTCCCGAATAAACTCTCGTTGAACATGATCAAGAGATGAATAGATTCTAATTTGATCAGTAGAAATGAGTTCGGTATTCGACCCTATGAACCTGTCAATTATTATCAACACTGCCATCGGCGATTAATTGTAAGCCACGCATCGAACAAATGTGAACGTGATTTTATCAAAAGCCGAGAAACTTCGACAAGAGTCTACCTGTTGTAAAATGAGTTGGATTTTGATGGGAAACCTCAAAGCGAGAGTACATATCAAGTGATTGTACAACGTCGCGTAGGAAAACGAAGTGAAGAAAAATCCAGTGGATTTAGTGCGGTAACGAAATTGAAACTTGACTAAACACGGATTTAATTTGTGGAGTTGAATGAGGATTAGAGTAACAAATTGAAAGTGGTGTTTACTTTGCGGAAGAAGAGCTTGTCGAGCAGAAGTTCAAATGGCGCCACGTGCTGCTGTTCCTCTTTTTTTAATTATTAATTAATTTTATTAATAAGCTCCTACTTCTCATCGAGATGCCTCTGTTCTTTATCCTTCCTGCCTGCTGTTGAGATTGATCGATAGAGAAGGGATACGATATGTTCTCCTCTGCGTCAGTCTCAGTCATCCCCTGCATGCTGAAATGAAAGTCTGGTTGTACCGATTCTTTCAAATGATTGATGATGTTGCCGGTACGGATTATACATTCATGTTTTTACGCAGAACTCAACTTGTTTGACGATAATTACATGCCGTTGTTTCCTTCACTTTTCGAGGAACAGTTTTTGTCAAAAGTTGAGCATTACCGATTACCGTTCAAGTTACATATTGAGAATCAATCAAGAGTTATAACACACGAATTTTTAACAAAAGAGTATTTATACCCGGTGGGTTGGTCTATTTGTTGGATCGTCGCTGTTAAACAGAGTAAGATCCCTCGTGATTGTGGTAAATTTTGCCTGGAGCCAATACAGGTCAGCTGAGAACCGGTGACATTGCCAAATGAAATTAATACTTGAAACTTAGCTCCGGGCGTTACGTCGCGCGTGACGTTGACCCGGACTACTGGAATCAGCCTTACTTGTGCAAGGCCGGTGTTCTGCAGCAATGAACAAGCAGCACTATTCATTGTTTCACCATTGTCTGACGTGTTTCGATACATTGTCAGCAGCACATAATTGACTAGAAAAAAAATGACTAGATTTGCGAAATGATTTGTAATAACCGGTAACCATATCAATTTGCGGTTGGAATTTTAAAAAACGTTCCTGCTGCTTTTCAACAAATTTTAAACAATTATTTTATTGTGCATAGGCACGGCTTGCTGAAATAGCGATACCGGGATTTAAAAAAATATTCAACAGCTTTGATTTAGCTCCATTTTATCTCGTTCTGAGTTCACCCAGCCATTTTATTTGTTACACCACTATTTTATGCTGGCTTATAGCTCAGTGTAGTACAGTGTAGGCAATATATGTAGGGAGAATTTCCTCATTTATTTCTATAGATGCTTCCCGTATACTTTGAAATATAACATGACGAGAAAGTTCAATTTAGTTAGCAGTTTATTCGTGGTATCCCAATGCTTGTTACGATAACGAAGAAAAGACGGAGTTCACCTTATACTGTATCACAGCGACGTCTGTTCTGCAACGTGCAAAGTCGAGAGAGAGAACCTGACATGTAAAGCCGTCGCAGAAAAGGAAATCGCTTTGTTTCAACTTTCTGGAGAACGTCGCCTAACACAAAGACTCTAGTAAGGAGATTCCAGTAAACCCAAGAAATTAACAGCATCGTTATTTCTCAACAGGAAGTACCAAAAATGAAAAGATTCAGTCAAAGTGGCCACTACCAGTCGAAAATCTTTTCTTCTCACTTTACATCATTCTCGTCATATTGTTAGTCTGCGAATGCGAATGCGCGAAGTACAGAAGAAACCATTTTCACCACTCCTAGAAGTTTACTTTTAAAGTAGCCTTTTCTGCACTGCGCGCACGCGCTTTCGCAAACAAAGCTGATATTACGCGACCATAACCCCAATTTCATGCTTCGTGAAAAGGTATGTGACATACTCTTGTTATACAAAAAATTGAGTACAACAAGGATGGGGAGTTTGCCTTCTTGTTACACAATATACTATTCTTCGATTTCAGTAGGACCATTTGTTTATAACTAAAGTCTATGAGCGAGGAACAAGGTAACGGATGTTAGCTGAGTATGATAAATGCTCCATTCTCGAGGTGCTGAAGTAGTGAAATGCAGTAGCGAGAATTTTAACCGGGCCATAAGTATTTTCCCTCAGAGGAAAAGTCAGCGATAGGCAGATGTATGTATGGGTTCAATCGTTGGTCTCATCACGGTGGGTTGGTTCTCCGAGTTCCTCAGGTTCCTCAGGTTCCTCCGTGGCAGAGTTCTGAAGCAATAAGGATATCGGCACGGCGGTGGCGCTCCTCATTGCGCGGAGGGTGCGAGCATATCTCCCCCATCGCGCTTCTGTCGACTCCTTCGTTTTCCATCCAGCGTCGTCGACCTCTCGGGCTCCTTATATTAGAATCCATCGCGACGCCTGCAGCCTTTGTCTTACGACCAGAGGCAATATTGCACCCGCCTCGATGCATTTCATGCGCTAAATTATTGAACAGACGGAATCTGACTTCTATCACAGCTGGATCCTTTTCTTCGTCGCCTTCTAATCCCTTGCGCATTTGGCTTCTGGCATTTATTTCGCGCTCACTGAACCCTAGTCAATTATTGATAAGTTTGTCGCGAAGATCGAAAAAGTAAAACACAACTCAATGTGTTTGGTCAGCTGTTAGTCTTTCAGCAAACGGACTCTCGAAATGTGAATCAGTTATAAGTGTATAACTAAAGAAAATCAGTGTATATACTCTGGAAGTCAGTGAAGTATCAGGGGAAAGTTATCGAATTGTCAGTTCATATGCACTGGTTTTTGCCAGTGGTATACTTATAACCGGGATTCAGTGAATCTTTACTGATTCAAATTTAGAGAGTAGATTTGCCTCAGATCTCTCGGCCTGGTATCTAATTTCAAATTTTTTATGTGGTCTCGATCTACGAGGATAAACTGGTGATGATGTACGTACGACGATAATTAGGGGGCGTGAACTTGTTCCGAAAATAGCGAGAGGAACAAATACTGCTAGCTTCTGTCGCCTTTAGCCGCATATTGTTAGCACGGATCGAGTTCTGGTCTAACACTAACGGAGAAAGTTATCAAGTTATAAGAAATTGGTTCAAGCCCGCGAGAAGCTAATTACTCTCTACAGGACGCATAATCAGATTGAAGAATTACAGTTTGTAGCCAAAACGTATGTAAAACAAACAGGAGCCCTAAGATATCATTTTTCGTTGGTATAGTTGGCAGTCGTAAATTTATACTTCATCGAAATATCTTTTTTTAAATCTATTTCACAGATGAAAGTACTGGAATCGTGAAATCGGCACATTGACAATTTTTGTAGAGCGTCTGAAGTGGAATTTGGTTACATCACGAAACTCCAGTGTGGCGATCCTGGCTGCGTAAATATATTTCGCACGAATAATTTAAATCAGCTTGAGTTTTTGTACACTCATATGAAGATGTCACGATAGCAAAAGCTGCAAATCTCAATCCGAAGCCCCTGCTACACATTTATCAGAATCCGTGCTGATATCAATTTTGATTCCGGCGTATAAGGCTGGCCTGTTCACAGAACGGTACGCGAGGACGGGTCACGGGGTGCAGGGATATCTCACTAAATCTTCTTGGCTCACGGCTCAGTGCACAGAGTACAGTGCATCCAGCGTCCTTGCATATACGGTAGCTGCAATAGAACAGCCTTCGATCCATACGTCATGGGGGATCTAGGATGACTTGTTCCGCTTTACTACTTCCCACACAAGACTAGCCGGCGTTCCGGATTGCGTGTAAATTACTAAGGACAGGACCGAGGCGGCGCTAAATCTCAACGCGAACAATGGCCGCTCCTGCAGGATCTCTTTGACTGCACGGCCTCTTGAGATAAGCCTCGAATTTTCCCCAGGCGGGAGGCGGATCCTTGCCGAAAAGCCTCGTATTATTATGGCGCTTCGTATACAATATTCCGGCGACCGGTTCGCGTAGTTTCTTGCTTTCAAATTTCGCTCCTCATTTTTGTATTCTCAACAAGAGGATACAAAAGGGAGACACAAAGGGAATTGCGATGGCTGTAAGGCAGAGTTTTACATCAAAATACGTCGCCATCCGCTGTTGTTGTTTCGATTTTTTCTAACCGAGGTTTGCGGAAATATTGTTCGATGTAATGCACTGGTATACTTTATTCGTACGTATATTATAATTAATCAAAACTACCTGATTTTGGGTTGTTACTCCTATCGAACCCATGATACTCATTTTTTCTTGTTTCTGTACGCAAGAGGTGGAAGGTTGTTTTTTGAATAAGCTAGTAAAAGACCGAGTTCTTATTATGTCAGATCCGTGACAATACAGGCAAACAAACCAACTACAGCGTAACGTTACGAAACGAACCGATGGAACCGGGCTGTTCTTGTGTCATGGTGTGGACCCTGGGTGCGACCCTCGGCCACGAATTAATTGTTTTCTATGCCTACCGAGGGGCTGGTACGACGGAGAGTGGCTGCGGGCAAAATTGGAGAAGAAAGAGAGAGAAAGAGGGAGAAATAGGGAGTATATGAGACAGAGGCTGATGAAGAAAGGTGAAAGTCAGAGAACGCAACGACTAAGAACCGAGGATCCTTATGCTCGATTTGCGCTTCCAACTTAGTCCCAAACTTTCCTCGAGATTAGATGAAATTAACTTTGCACCACATTAGTAACTGGTTTTACGATAAGGAACAAAGAGAACGCTGCCTCTCTATCTCTCTCTCTTCCTCTCTTTCACTGGAAACGGAGAAAGAGGAGCTAGAATTTGTACAAGTGTGATTACCCGGCGAGATATTCTCTTTGTGGTTCAGAGTACCTGACAGGAAGCAGAGAGCTGTAAATTAGAATCAGCCCCCTACAGCCGAGTTGGGTAATTGTGTATCACTGAAGTGCATCCTTCTCGGGAGCAAACGTGAGTGATTCGCTCTAATATTTGCCTTTGTGCTCGTGATTAGCTCACGCTCTGACAAATCCTTTCTCAGTCGTCTAAGTACTCTGTAAGATCACTGTGATCCTCTGTGACAAACGTAGAAAACTCCCCGGCACATTCGATATAAATTTTGGCTTTTTCCCTATTTTATTGAAATCTAGTTCAACACTTTGAAGCTTGTGCAAATTGGAAGAGAAACTTGTCTCTCACTTTAATTTCACTGAGTTAGAATTTTCATACAAAAATGAGTCGGTGAACAATATTACGGTAGGTGAAAAATTGATATTGTTGAAAAATGAAACCAACAGAATAATCCAAAACCTTCTCATTGACAATTCTTTTAAGCAAAATATTCGAATATTGTACAACTTGTTGTCACTTCACACTGACTCACGAATTTTACTAACCTCCCACGCGTAGTTGAAGAGGCAGTCGAGTGCGTAATGATCTTAGTGTCATGTACGAAACGGACCTCGCCACTTTGAAAAACCAGTTTCTTATAAATTACCTCTGGAGTTAAAGTTGGGTAGCTTTAGACTTTTGGATATTTTTCATTCCCGCTAGCCACAATAGCACGAATTTGTTAGGAACGCGCGTCTTCAAGTGTTCATAAATTCCATAGTAATAGAGTTTGAAAAAAAAGCGAAAAAAAATATGGAACAAAAAATTTCGGAGGTAAAAATACACAGGGTATTGTAAGTTCAACGTCCAATGGATAATAATAAAATTCCAAGACGGCAAGAGTTCTCAGATACGATCCTGGGTCGCGTAAAATAACTTTTTCGCGAGCAGGGATCGTAAAACAATAAACGATTCTCGACTGGTGAGCCATCTCGGTAGTTTTTTGCTAATAGTCAGGAATATAATACTAAAGCTATCTTGGTCCCGGCAAAATCGAGACTCGAGAATAAAAGTTCGCCGAACGTGATATCTACGAACAAAAAAAGCGCACTAGCTGTGAAAGCTTTTTATTACTTCTCAACTTTAGGAAAACCCTCGACTGATATTCACTCGTTGAATGAGAGGTAAAAAAACCAGCCAAGAATTGTACTCCGAGCAATGAGATAGAAATTTCGCCGGATTCTCAGGCGTTGCGCAAATTATAAATTACTGTAATAACTCGACTCGCAACATCGTCGCTAACGTATAAATTCGCAGCAACAAGGTTCACTTGCGTTGTGACCAGTCACTGAATCACAATATGATAATTATGTTCGCTTGAATTTACGTGCCTAATGCATTCCCTTCTGATCTCGTCGCTCTTGTAGAAATGCAAGTTTCTATTCCAGTCTAACATTTCGACCGAAAGATTTAATCCCGCTGCAACGGTAGTTGTTTCTTTATGAGGCATCTCTCTTTCTCTTTACCTCTCTCACTGTCCTGCGATACGTGTATATGGGTTATGTGCACGGGCCATTTTCTTGTGTTTAACGAATCCTTCACGGATGCAAGTGTGGAAACTGATCGTCAGAAGTTTCCAACCTGAAGTTCCACGGGCCAAGATTCATCGTACGTTGAAACCATTTCCTTGACTTTTATTTCTCACTCATCGTCAACTCGGCTGAGATTATCGTCGGTATGGATCATTCTTGTGTTTATTAGGTACGATCTTAAAACGGAGTACCTACAGTATTTGTAATTGCGAGCAACGTCACCTCGTAAAAATAATTATCTGCTACTTCCGCTACGTATATCCTGAATTCCGAATAAGCGGTCAAATTTATTCGATTCAAATTTTATTAAGAAAATTATCCGTTCAATGAAGATTCTAGATTCTACACAATTTTGTTGAATATTTGTCGACTTCCAGTTATGCAATGGTAGTAGCAAGAACTTGAAACAAAAACTATCGACTTTCATAATTTTCCACCAATTTTTATGATATTTTATACGTGAACTTTTGTTTTCAATTCAGACGTATCTGTTTCGCACTAGGTATCGTTCGCTGGTTGGAAATTTTTTCAATACGGTAGTTCGCCCCGGTCTCTCTTGTTCAAACTTTTAACGAACTAAACTGAGCTGTCGAGGATTAGAAATGCGATCATCGGATCGTGTATATTGAAAAAAGTCAAGCTTTTTTGTTCAATCGGTAAGTTTTAGCCCTTGTCGGTCTTGTTCTCATTCATAGTGTCCGTTTAGAATTTCTAATGAATTTAACGAACGAATCTGAGATTTGAAACCGGGAATCGCTGTTGTTGTAGAACCATGCAAACTGCGTTCTTAACTCGACAATTTCGACGTATGCACGAAAGTTTTGAACAAGACGAAATCGTTGAAAAGCGATTACATTTATTGTACACTCGAAAACACCCTGCAAGGTATTCCTACACGTACACCGAGATGTCGATAACGACGCGGCGTCCCGTATTTCACAGTCTTAGGATTATATCCTCGAGCGAACAGAGTCTCCTGTTTCGCCTTTCGGGGGTCTCGAACTCCTGTCTTTTGAGGGCCAGGAGGACGAGGAGGAAGGGGGAAGAGGAGGTCGTCGACAGCCAGCCTCGTGGTCGCGTCATGACGTCACGTATCTCGCCTTTCCACCCCTACTTCCGCCTCCACGGATCGATGTTTTCGTCCCACAAGCGCCGCAGTGCTATACTCCACCACCCCCATCCCCCAATTTCCCTCTCTCACTCTTTCCTCGAGAAAGTTCCATGAACACATGCATGAGTTTTGAACGAGATATTTAATCATACCGTCAAGTTTAATAATTGTCGCTTCCGTGTAGCGTTTTCTTTCACCCCCCGCCTTCTGACTTGGGTAATTGTATCTCAGACGTGCTTTGGGAAATTTGGGGCGAGGGTGTAAGCAAACAATTGGAGATCATCCGCGACCCGATTAATTCAACCCTTTGTGGTCCATTCTGCTGATATTTCGCGACAAGGCTTCACGTCTTACAATCAATCAAAAAAGTACTGGCACCAGATCGTTGTTGCTGGTCAACAGGGAATGTTCAAACAGCCAAACCGCCAAATTTGAGTTTAAGTTCGAAGCTTGAATCCGATTCTATGTTCTTCTGGCCTTCAATTGAATCACATTCGAGTGATATAAATCTATTTCGAAATACAATAAGTGTAATTGGAGTAATTCTTTACTGAATAATCTCATAAAAATGTCCACCAACGCAACCATGACATATAATTATCTGGAGCTTGAAACTATTTGCGACGTTTTAGGCCATTGTAATTGGAGGTAAGGACTGCAGTGAGGGAGGACATTCAGCATGAATATTGTTTTCAGTAAAGTTTTAAGTGTAAGTACGCGCGTCGAGATAAAAAACAAAAAAAAAAAAAAGATTTAGGATTGGACGATTCTGCGTAAAATATAGAAGGTAATCTGTAATGTTGACGCATCAAAGAGTCGTTAAAAGAAACTTTGCGTTAGTTCAACGATAAAAAATTTTCGATTAATTTTGATAATAGATTCCACGAAAACTCATTTCAAAATGTAAACCTTTCCTGCATATTAACAACTTGGCTTGTCTACATATAGCTTATGTAGCTGAGGAAAAAAAGTTCAGCAAAATAAAAGGTTCAGCGGCAGCAGCAGCCTTGTCAGAGTGCAGAGACTTAGGAATATTCATATGTATAACATACAGACATAGAAATACGTATCTTCTTAAAATATGGGACATAATAAGTTGGGTTAGAACGACGTTGAAGTTTGTAAGGAGATGAGGTGCGAAGGAAAGAAAGAAGACGAAACGATACTGGAGAAAGGGAGGAGAGGAGATGCGGAGAAGGAGAAATATGAGAGGCAGATTTAAACAAATCATCTTCCTTACCCTGTCCCATCAGGTACCCGGAGCTTTCCACTGCCCTTGGGTTCAAAACTTTTGTCCTTCCCTTTTTCCTCTTTACGTTAGACGCTTTTCTTCCTGGCGGCCCGAGAAATCACAGGTAGACCGTTAAAACTTCCCCGCCGAAGCACGGAGTGCATAAAAGCATAAATATTTACAAGTTGGACGAATTTTTCTTTCCAAATAATCACGCAGTGAAATAGTAATTGATATCACAATATCTTCTTTGATATTTGACGACTGAGACTGAAATTGGATATCGCAGTCGAGCGAGCAGGACGAAACGAAGACGAGCCAAGCAAATGAAAGTAACGAAACGA
Organism: Neodiprion pinetum; assembly: GCF_021155775.2. Lineage (NCBI taxonomy): Eukaryota > Metazoa > Arthropoda > Insecta > Hymenoptera > Diprionidae > Neodiprion > Neodiprion pinetum. The sequence goes on from NC_060235.2 coordinate 31,024,819, forward strand.
GAGAAAAAAATCGATTTCCAGCAATACCGAATAACGAGTCGAGGAACGTGACGAACTAAGTTAGCGAGGAGCGCTACGATAGCTGCAGAAACGGGTGAAATTGCTAGCCAGGTTGATATATATTATATACCTACGTGGCGGAGGCGCGGCGTCGTCACCCGGCAAATATATCGTGAAAACGAACGAAGGAATGAACGGATGAACGAAGAAACGTAAGAGACCGAAAGCGCGGAGAGAATTTCCGAGGCGCGGTAGGCGCTGCATGGTGTAAAATGGAGTCCGAGCACACAGTCTTACTTAAGCCTCGGTAGTTTGTAAGGGTGTCTCTCGAGCTGAGCGCACGGCAGCAGCGTTCGCTCCGTCATTACTCGCCGACTTCTTCATCTCGGTCGACATTTATAACCGTCCGCCATCTCCCGGTACGTTTCCTATACCTGCACGTACCGCGGCTCCGAGGGGCGGCCTTGGGGCCCGTTCCGGGCCCCGGTAACTTCGAGGGGAACACCGCGACCCTCTGCCACCTAATCCTCCTTATCAGCTCAACGCAAGCCGCCGAGCCACCACCCGCAGAGAAGTATTCTTATATCATCGCGTGTACCAGGGCCGGCTGATTTACTGGCGACTTCCAGGAGTTATGTACGCGATATGAAAATGGGAAGTTAGATAGAGCCGAGAGGTGGCGGGGAGGGAGGGGACGCTTTGCGATTAGTTGGTTCATTGGTGTATATGGGACGATCCGCGTTCCTGTTGTGCAGGATGTCACTGGCTCGATATTAACGGGTTCCTCGGAGTGAATCTTGCGGTTTCTCTTACAGTCTAGCCGAGGTGTTGCGGGGGCGGTGAAACTCAGGGCGAGTCGGTTAATGGGATCAGCGATTCCGCGAAACGGATTCAATTTAAGGATCGGTATTTCTCGGAGGATCTGTCGTCACGGTTTTGCGGTGCAGAATTGCCTTTGACCCGCCACCTTACTGGTGGTAATTTATCGCACGCATTCACCTCGACATTCCCGATGAAGCAATGTATTTCGTGACCAGGAGTTCGGCTAACCCGCGTTAAAATAACGCCAGACTACACGTATAACAACCGGAGCTGCACTGCGGGGTTATCTTCTCGTTCCACGTTGGATTTTCATCGAGAATTCACCCCGACGTTCTCACCTCCCTATTGCAGGTATATGTGTGGAGGAAGACGCACATACTGACGCATGCGTGCATAATTTAGCAACACCCTATTCCGCGATGTCGTTCCTGCATCCTAAATCAGCTGTATTCGCATGTACGTTACGCCAGCCCCCCGAGATGGGGGATCTCGTTTCAAAGACTGTTAGTTAGTAAATCGTTAGTAAAGATTCGTAACCAATGATGTGACCTTGGTAAATATTTCGAAATCGAGATTTTTCAAGTTTTCTTTCACGTGGGTCAAACTTGGGTGCTAAGAAATACAAGTTTCTGAATAAGATCGAAAATAAGTAAGAAGATGTAGTTGGAGAGGTTCGACGTGTTTAATACACATGTTGAATATAGGTATTTAAATTTATTTCCAAAATCGTAAATCTGTTCTCGAGACTTTACCATCGATAATGCACGATTTACGAATCTTTATCAAGGATTCACCAACCAATCGAAACCTAAATGGAAGGAGATTTCGAGATTCAAATTTGGAAGCAGGTTTTTTGAAATTTTATTCAATGACCATGATTTTTTTCGTTTTTTCTTGGCTCACGAATCTACCTACGGTTTTGAACAAGGCGCATGATTTTTTAATCATTTTTCAAACTCGGTGCGAGGGGAGGGGGGCTAACGTGACGTAATGCCCCTCCCGCCCCCTTTCGCCGCACTGTTGAAAACGTGAAAGATCTCGATTTCGAAATATTTATCAACGTCACATTTTTGGTTACGAATATTCATTAACGATTTACTAACTAAGAGTTCTTGAAAAGATCGATTTTGTCAAGACGAGGAGTTGGCGTAACGTACATTTGTATTCGCGGGGAGATAAGGAAAATATAGTATCCTTCCCACAAGGCATAATAACCGGATACTTATATTGTTGCAATACATCTGAAAACATATTATATACGCAAGTTATCGACGACTGAATCTCCACATGATGCGAGAACAGTGATCGTGGATTTTTAACAAACTAGCTGAGGAAACTGCATTCACAATTATAACGCGAGTTCCTTTCTTTGCTTCTTCATTTTTCACTTCAAAGAATATACTGGAATTGAGTATTAGATAAAAATAAATCCTCAAGGCCGACTGTCTTTTTAGAAGGTTATAAAAAGATATCGGCGCAGGCAAAATGAGATTTGGAGCCCAATTAAAGGTGATTTATCGCGTAATTAGCGATCGCATTTTGTGATACGAAACCATCAGTTTCGGAAGAATTTTCCGAGAACGAGAAGAGGCGAAGTAGATATTCTAATATCCTTATGTATACAAAACTCACTTAGAGGAATATTATACTTCGATATATATACGTATACATATTATATGTATAATACTTCCACTCAACTGGATTACACGAGTGGGAGTGAGAGAAGCGTCAATACGATACGAATAAGTCTTGAAAAGTGGAGGGGAACTTTATTAACCTCATTATTTCAACAGAGCCCTCGGTATATAATACAAGAAAGGTTAAAATATCTGCTACGGAATAAAATCTGAATAATATTTTAACGCGTTAGAAAATTTCTACAAGGTGAAAAAGTTGCCGAGTATATAAAATTACATTATAAACCATGTTTACGCTTGCGCAGGATGGATTTTGGCCGCGTTTCGGACAGAAACAATTTGATTCGAGCATTTCTCGTGCCGCTTTGCTGATCGTTTCGCATTGGCCTAAATCAGTTTTACACTGTCATGAGACAGCGTCGAGCTAAAGGAGCGTGCTTGGATCAGAAAAAACGGGAAAAAGAGCAGAAACGTCGATTGCCAGATGAAAATAACTTCCAATTCTTGGACCAATTTCATCCCGGCTTATCTTGGCCGAGAGTAAACCTGTCCTGTAGGACAGCAGGAAACTTCTTCAGGCTGTCATTTAATCCGACGTTTGTTCAAACGAACTTTTCCCCGGTGTTCTGAAATACACACACGATCGCACACCCACGCAGGTCTGGTTGATAAAATCTTCGATCGCGCGTCTCAACTCGCTCCGAAGCTTTGATTTATCCAGCTTTATGTAGGAACGGTTTAAACCCTCGGATCCCGACTAGTTTACTGCCAGGCGACTCGTACGAGCCCCGCACGTCCATACATATTCAACCTTCCGTCTAGCGAGCGAATCGCTCTTACGCTCTCATTCGTTTCACCGCTCACCGCACGTCGCAGCAGCTTCTGTATTGTGTAATATTCTTGAATCGCGCGCGGATCGAAACTCGTAACGGAATTTATCCACGCGGTCCACCGGAGTAACTTTATCCGGTCTGCCGCCTTGCGGTCCCCAGGCCATGAATCACCGCCACCCCCTCGACGTTCCCGCTCGCCCCTGTCCAACCCCCGCGACCGCCAACGACCGTCCGAGACGAGTAACCGTGGGGAAGGAGCTCTTCTTCGGCTACCGGAGGACGACGGTCGTTCGAACTGAGTCGCCGGCTCTTTGCGACCACATCTTTTACGCAGACTTTATTTACCCCAAGAATGGCCTGGTCCGAACCCCAGAGTTCGGGGGAACCAGGAGAGAACAGAATTTGCGGATAACTTCGGTGTTCAAGATTTCTCATACCTTCTCACTACTAATCTTATAGTCGAGCCCCTGTTCCTTTATCAATCTTTACATCGATGTGTGTCAGCTGTGTTTTTTATCATATCGTATTGTGCTAATACCAATAGTGGTTCAGTCGCATTTTGGCAAAATGCCAAATAGAGGTTGAAAACCGCACAATTTTAACGGCGAAGGCTTACAAATTTAATCAGTTCGAAATACACTGTAAGTGAACCTACCGAAATGTATCCTTAGCACAATAATATGTATGCCACGTCAACTTGACCACTGATTTTACCGCGCCATTTTTGATTTACCTACTTCAGGATTTCTCATACGATTCTCCGATCGCAACGAAGCGCTCCTGAATTTTTTTCAGATTTTTCCATAGAACCGTTAATTTTTTATAATTATTCAAACCTATCTGAAAATTGGCATTTTTTTAAATCGTAAAAATCTTATTTTTCATCCCGATCAAGTGGAAATCGGCCCGTGATAGGGCGGTTTTTTTGTGACTTTTTTAGCACTTTAAATATCTTCAAGAAACAAGAAAAAAACCATATTTCAACATTTCGAAACGAATTACGAAAAAATTATCAAAAACTCTGCGTCCTTGCGTGACAAGATTCAGAATTGAACACAGAATTTTTAACAATTTTTTGAGAATTTTCGCAACGGTGCAGCATGGTGTTTTGTTTCTTCGAGGTGTTTAATGTGCTAAAAAAAAATCCGAAAAAAGCCAGGAATGCTTTATCGTGATAGAAAAATCGAATAAAGAATCCTGACGCAAATAAAAAATAACGAGGGAAAATCATTGGTCGAGTTAACTTGGAATGCCGCATACATAGAAATTTTATAACAGCCGAACATCGTTTACTTCGCGTTCAATCTTAATCTAGTGTTTCAGTTTCTTCGAAGTACGGCATAATTTTGGTATTCTTAGATCCTTCGATCCGGAAGAAAAATTTACACTCACCCTAATTTTTATGACGAGCCTTTGTGAGTGGCGAGCGAAGCGTGGCTGGCGGATTCCAAAGTCCTTCGATTCACGACCTGCCGAAGGATGCCCCTTGCCTCGTGTACCTTCGGAGCCAGACTTGCGGGGCCTCTTCTTTTGACCCTCGTCATCGCTGGGTCAACACGTCGAAATACCGATACTGTTTGCGTATAATCTGTATCAAACCTCAACCTTCCGGCTCACTATTTCACACATGATTAATATCAAGTCACTCGAATATTGCGACGTTTAACCTCGGCCACGATTTTGTGTACTCTACGTGCCGCAGGTAACGGGTAAATTTGCGAAAGCTACCCTCTTCTATTATTGTTTACCGAAACTCAAGCTTTTCATTCTTTCCGCAGATGTAGAAAATTTGGAAAGCATACGATCAGAAAAGAAACAGAACGAGCAAAAATCAAGCTTGTACTTGACCTGAACGACAAAGTGTTCATTCAAAAATGAAAAAACGTTTCAAAAGAGAATTGAAACTTTATACAACTGCATATATGCACCTGGGTGCGATAAATTTCATCGCGAAAAACTGGAAGAAAATGATTTACGAGTTTGACTGTCAGCGAAGGAACGCACGTTTCAGTCACATCCGTTCGGACGGGCGTCGTTCGGTGTACTGGGACGGTGTTTACAATTTTCGTAAGAGCTAGACAGCACTTGGCTAATCCTTGCAGGTAAACAGACAAGAACCGTTACATCTTAGAAACAAAAATGGAGAGTTTCCACGTTCTCATTCATTACAGTGCTAGTTTTTCAATTAATATTTAGCCAAGTTAATTCATATTCTAGATTGAAATTGCGATACTCTATGCATATATGTGTTAAATGTATGTATAATAAATTAATCGAGTGTAACAATGCTTGATAAAATTGAATTTTACCCTCACTTGAATATCATAGCGATGACAACGGTCGAATATGACAAAACAATTACGCACGTACTAGTGAACAATGGGTCGATTGTTATTCTTCATTTATTACTCATATTATTTGTATTTTTTTATTTATTTTTTTTTTTGATTCAAATCAAATAACGAAAATAAATATTTCCCAGTGTGGGGAAAGAAAGAGCCGCGCGAATATAATCAATGGACATGAAAATTGATTACTGTATTGGCGGCATTGTTCTCAGCTGATGTGTAATAACAGAGAGGTATTTTTTAAGAAAGAGAAGTACACTTGTACGTAGTAAATTTGAGGATTGCCAGAATGCCGTTTCATAATCAATGCTTGGGAAAAATTAAGCGAGGGCATAAACTACATACACATATTTAGGCGTTTTTATTTCGGTGGTTCCAAGCTGTGTTCATTTCTATAAAATTCATGCGATATTCTAATCGTCCATATGATAGTCAAAATTTGTCCGGGGAGCTGACGTTCTAAATCGATCAATACCGAGAGTGAAGTGAAGAGAACGGTAAGAAATAAACTAAAGCAAGCCGTACAAAAAATACCGTTCCCGATGTTTAAAAAATTCCGCATTACGTATAATCTATAGGTGGTGTTTTGTTTCATTAAAATCAAACTCAATTAATTCCATCAAAACGGTACTGGAATCCTCGGGATTTTCTACCTTCACATGTTTGTAGGAATTCCGCAATAACCTCGCTTAACAAGATCACAAATGAATATGGACGAGCATTCGAAATACCTTCCTGGGAAATATACTGACCATATTTTTAGCAAGAGAGAATACACGACGATTTTCCGACCGTAATAATAGCACCGGACAATTTGGCGAGGGTTCGAGCTTCGTCGGTATTAACTTTGCTATCGTTTGCCGAGGTGAGTGCGACCGTTCGAGTATTATCACTCGCTTTGTCGCCCCGGATGAATCACCGGGGAAAACAATACCATCGAGTATGAGAAGAAGTCCCAACGGAGCAATCTGTGAACGACGTGACCGCCCCTCGCTCTGGACCACTAGAGATTCGCTCCATTAATGATTTCTCGTGTTATGCCTCCGAGGGGATAGCCTTGCTATCTTTCCCTGAATTAACACACGTACGAAATGTATCTCGATTCTCACACACACGGCACTTGTGTGTCAAAATTTATTCCGTAGTTTCTCTAGTGGCCATTTGATCAGAAAAGTGAAAAGTATTTTTCACTTTCACTGCGTGATCGTGTAAATTCGATACAATTAATTATTCAATATTCTCTATCCTGATCAAAAAGTCTGTTGAATGGCCAGTGAATAATAAGTCCGCCGTTGTTTATTCTGGATGTGTTTTTTCAATAGAATAAATTATTTCCAATGACAAGTTTAAGAAGCTCTTCAGGGTAATTAATGAAATCCTCATCTTATTTTTCATCCTCATTATCAGAGTAAATAAATCTTTTCTTGATAAGTCATTCCTTTCTCCAAAGTATTTCGTACCCATCAAGCGTATTGGTGTTTTGACAGTGGAATAAAGAATTATCTCTGAAAATTTTAAGAAAGGTATTTTATCTAATTTTACCACGAATAATGAGATACATTAAGCTCCATAATAAGTCGCAATGACGACATTTTTTGTGTTCAGGTTTAGAAGCTGTTGCCTTTCCGGAATCAACTTTTCTGATTTATCATTATTCCGAGGAGTATTCATTCGTTATCGATTTTCTGAACTCGTCTATTCAACGTATGATCTTATTTGGGTCAGAATATCGCTTACGAGCATACTTGATTGGCATTGGGACCAGCTAACGATGAACGGGGTAACTCGATCACGGATTATCTACTCCCAATGGGACTTGCGAATGGGATTATTTTAAATTGAAACAAAGTGAAAAATCCAAACTCCCCTGGCCGCATCTGCATGCAGTAGCTATCGTATCCGCAGTTCGAACGAAAAATCTAAATCATTGATCAAATGTAGCAATTTCCGTCATTCGCGAGGCTTCGACACGTTGAAAAAGATTAAAATGTGAAACCGAAAACACTGTACTGATAAAGTACTTGGCCGTAGTGCGTGTAATAATTTTGCACCGTGTAATAAAGTCTGGATTCAGGTTATGTCCTTAACGCGGGAATGCTCAGGTGCTCAATGTGAGGCTCGACTGCGGAACTAGGGTAAGTCTCGGATAGTCTTAACATGTATACCGTAGCGGAGGTAAGAGAAAACAAAACAGGCTAAGAGTTGCTCCGAAGTAGGGGGTGAAGCGCTTCTCTAGTTCAGAGATCGTGGGATCAGGGGTCGGGGTTCAGGGGTTGGGAGAAAAGAGAGGAAGGCAAGTTGGGGAGGGAAATAAGGAAGAAGGAAGACGGGAGGAGGGGAAGGAGTGCAAATTGTAGGAGCGGTTTATGCTAAGTGAGCCCCGGCTGAGTAGCTTGCTTTGCTCAAGGATTTTGTCCCGTCCTCGTCCCGTACCGCAGATCAAGCTCCTTGCGGGAGTAAGTAATTAAATTAAAGTACTTTCCGAATGCTTTCCAATATGAGCCTCGGAGCGCGGTCGATCGAAAATTCAAAGTTTCCCGGTTTAACTTAACGTGTTTTTGGGGTATCTTTCGTTCTGATCAGATACTGCGCTTTTACAACTTCCTGAACTTTGCCGACTGGTAATCCGGCTTCGAGCTTATGAAAAAGATTGTGCATGTCAATTTCTGAGTAGTCTTAATGCGAGGTGATAATTTTCATAGAGTTCGTAAGATTGGGTGACATGAAGGTGACTCTAAACGACAGCTATGAGAGTGACAACAATATTGGAAAATATATGAAGCATTTGCTTTTGAATTTTATTTACCAGACACCCTAACCGACGGTGAATTCAATGCACTTTGAAATGACGTAATACTCATTGTGCTCTACACTTTGGAAAAACTGATCAGAATTGTACGCCCTAATTCCCACAAGTGTCCGTTTCCAAGTCTGGCCGATTGTGAGAAACTCGTACAACTTGCGCGATTCATTCTGGTGTCTGGACCCAACGTCTTCCCATTAAGAAAGCTTTGCGGATGAAGTGTAACTAGGGAAAGCGTCTGGTATTTTTGAGCAGCACGAACGGGTGTGCTCGGTGCAAAAATATGGGGAACAATGGCGAAGATGAAAGTAACTCGTTGAGTTGTCGCGTTTGTCGACAGAGCCTGCTGTGTGCGACGCTTTTTCTTTCGCTGTGGGTAACATGCACCGCAGTCTCGGCATGGTACGAGGTGAAAGCACAGTTGAGTAAAAGTACATTTTTGAGCGATCATTCGTGAGTAAATGCAACTCTTTGCGACAGCTGCAGGTCGAGAATACATGAATACAGTGAGGAGTTTCTTGGGAAAGTTGAGACACTGATAAACTGAATTTTATGCATTCGAGCCGCATCGTTGCAAAGTCTGTTTTTTTATGAAATCCGTGCGATATTCGAAGCGTGTGCAATTCTGAGAAGAGGAAATTCTCTATTAGGACAAATTTTCGCGAGTGCGTTTACGTGAGCGAAAATAAGCGAGTGTGATACAGAATGCCTGCTGGCTGAAAGGGAGGGGCATCACAACAGGAACATATTTATGTAAAGATCGGAGTAGGTGAAGAATATCGCACGGTGTATTATGAAGTTTATATATTCCCAGCACGCGTTCCCCGGGTAGGTGGATCTTCCTCGCCCCACCGGAACACAGTACTAGCGGTTTCTTTGTGCGAAAAACGGGGTCGTAACCTGTAAAGTACCAACAATAACTTGTGCATCCGGCAGCGGGAGTGAAAATTAACGAATGAAGAAATAAAATTGGAACGGTAAAAGTTGATCATTTATCCATGAGTCGAACGGCGCTGTTTCACTCCCCGATGTAACGGAATTCCGTCTGCTAGAGGTACCGCGCTCGGATTAACAGGCTTTGTCGATAAAACTTATAGGTGGTGGCCCTTCGCAGTTCTCCGACATCCTAACGTTTATAAACCGATGTCGCAATCTTTACGGTGCCAATAAAGCAGGCCTGCCGTTACTGGTTCCTCGTCCGTCTGGCATCGAGCGTCTAACCCGCCCCAAGTAACGATATGGCAGTCCATTTCGACGATTTAAGAGGTCACTGCTTCCCAACTTCGTAACCAGTCTATACGTATAGGCCATCGTTTGAGCAGATTCAAAGAGTGGTTCGTATTTTGAAACTGGCATCAATTTCACCGACTGCGAGAGGCTGGATTTTCAATACGCCTTAGATTTCCCTTGATATGTGAAGTTTCGAGTAGTTTTAGCAGATACTTGTAGTTTTACCTAGTGATTTTTAGTTCATTCGGACTCTCAAATATCCTCAGATTGAAACTCTCTTGCTGCAGGCAATGCTGTATGTTTTCAACATACAATTTCAATACCCATTCATTGGCGAATTGAGATTTTTATTACCGTGAGCATTTTGTCTTATTGTAGCGTGTAGTAAAGAAAGGCTTCCGAACGCGATTTATCCTTGTAGCCTGACCTATCATCAAACGGCAATGCCGAATTTTCCGAAGAAGAATAATTTGGTCTCTGTACTGATTTCTCGTTTTATCATTTGAGATCAAATTGTTCACGCGATATAAACACTAAGGAGCAAAAATAAAATATAACATGTATATCGATCTTGGCTTTTACCTCTGACGTAGATTAATTTTCCTTTGAAAGTGATTCTTTTATCCCCAACGTGGTAATGCTTAACTGTGCAAGGATAATTCTTTTCACCTAAGGTATAGGCTAAAGGACCAAATGCAAGTCTTTAGAAAATACTTCTCATCGTTGACAGACAGGTGAAAAGTAACGTGCAAACCAGACACTGAATGGTGTACGTGGACAAGTGTTCATACATCAATCAATAAAAATACAAATTGACTTCCGTTTCACTCACTCGAATAGATTTGAAATAAAGCAGTTATTTTCACCTCAGTCTCCTCTAATCGAAAAAGGTGTAATCTGCAAGGAAAGGCTGCTCGATGGCCGTGCATATCGCAGCCGCTGATTCGTCTTGTCCATAAATTGCATCGCCGTGTGAGCCGATGATTTATACGAGCCGTAAGAGGCGATGCAATGAGAATCTTGCTACTCTGCTAGATATCCAGAAGCCGAGGCAGAGCCGAAAGAGGAGGATGCCAAATTTAGCGAAAGCATTACCGCGTAATTTCAGCACCTCGGAGACGCGAAAGCGAGACACTGATGTGCCACCACTTTAGTGCACGAGAAGTGAGAGGAGCCGAGAGGGTAACTCGGTAACATTTTTCTTTGTGGGCTGCGAATCGCAGCCGTATACCGTGTCCAAAGTCTCGTGCACCTCGGTAGACACTTTGGCCCAAGAGCAAAGGCGCGCTGCCGCTTTATGCATCCACCCTAGACGTGCACGAACCCGTAGCATGTCACCCGGAAATTGCCATATTGCCACCCTCGTCGCGTTGCCGAAGCTACAAGCTCGCGTGAAGATCACCTAGAGATTCGCTCGCCAAAAGCCACTTGCATGACGCTGACGCAGCCGCAGCTTCAATCGGGCCTGTAAAATATCATCGGACGGGGATTCGAGACGCGTCAAACGCAGAAAGAAAAACTCTGTCGTAATATCTCTCGTTGAGACAACAAAATAAGATCAATCGATTGATCAATACATCGAGGAGATAGAAGCGGCAAGAAAAAACTGTTGAAATTTATTCCAGTCAATCATAATACCAATATGTCAACGCCAGATTCAGTTTAGAAGAGAGAAAGAGAGAAGCAGCGAGGGAGGGAGGAGGGGAGAGCTGGAAAAAAGTGGGAGCTTCTGGCACGAACATAATCTAGCCGCTGCCATCTCGGAGATTAGTTTTGAAAAGTTCGTATCCCAGCTGTCGTTGATGGCTGGTATTCGTGCCCATCGCCTGCAGACGAGAATAACGTAACTAGGATACGAAGAATGTTCGATACACGATGAAATAGAACATTTTGAAATAACTTCCACGAACTTGACAATTAGTCTCTGAGGCTAGTTCATGTGATTGTGGCTAAGTTCGGCAGGGAAGTTGGTCGATGTTGTTTCGGGTTATGCTCAAATAGTTGATAATGCACCCCCGATGCCCGTAACCGCGTTTCATGCTCTTAAGCGTCCAAGGCTGGATATGGTAATCGGAATTATCCACTTAGAGTGTAGCGAACGGGGCTTGAGAACGGCGAGATGGAACTGCAGGGTTTTTCATCAGCCAGAATGGCCGTTACGAGCTGGTTATTGCTCCATTATGTTCACCGAAATTCATGGGATCGAATCGTGCATGGCGTGATTCGAGGATCGAGAAGGGAGACGAAGTCGGAAGTTTAATGATAAAAGTCGCGCGTTATTGTTGGAATAGTGTTGAAATAAAAATCTATCGTCCGCGAAACTATCTTACTTTACGACTATCGTAGATACAGGTATACATATATACATCCGTGGGGCCAGCCGACTTTCTAGAGGACTTTTGTCCCGCAGAAAGACGAAAGTTCTGAGGGACACTAAGGGCCTGAAATTTAGCCGTGGAAATTAGACGGGGTTTGTAGCCACGGAATCGTTAATGTTTGGAAATTCCAAGCGCAGGCTAAAGAACTTGGAAAACAATTGTCGCTACCGGGTATCGGAAAATATTGCAGGCTTGACCCGAAAAATGTGATGCCGAACCATCGAAAAAGAGAGGCGAAGGGCGCGGCAGAAAATCACGGTCTGTATTATTGCGCTAACGAAGAACGAGATTAGGAAAAAGTTGGTTGGCCGCCCTCTTAGATTCTATCTAATCGCCAAGTTGTAGCCACGCAAAGAAAAGCCGAACGTGATACACCCGAGTGCACTTCTTTCTTCCAAGTGGGCTTGGAACATTTTCCAGCCGGCTGTAGCGAGAGTGTCTTGTCATGCCACCGATCGTAGCCACGGGGGCGAATGTCTACCAATTACGAACCCCTCTGGCCTCTTTGTACCCCGCGGAGTGTTATCAGCGGGATTTGTTTCATGGAGAATAAACTCCTACGGTGGGTAGGGGCAGCGGGTGTGTGTAAGGCACAAGTACCTTCGAGCGGCGTCGAGAATCCATCGATCCATAACTCCGCGAAATTACCCAATTCACCCGGCCCGAGTAAACGGCATTCTGGGTAATTAATTAGAGTAATTAGGATTGATAATATATTCAAAACGTGGCCTGATTGAAATAAGGTCATGGGATTTTGCAGCCAGCGAACAACAAGGCTCGAGATCGACGATCTATAAAACGATTTTCGGCCGAGAGTTGAACGCCATGTGGTTATAAGTTACGCCGGGTTACACGCGTAGAGTTTCGCTTCAAAATTATTCCGCAGCGTTTTTAGCATAGCTTCACCGACGAAATTCCTGTAAGAAACTACCGCTTGTGTACAACGACGCTCAGCCGTGTAGAGTAATTTGTGAGGATCACAAAAAACTGTCTCGTCGTGCGGGCGGCTAATGAAGTAACAATTTTCCCTGCAGCGGTGCACCGAAAAAAGTAGGAGGGAAAATAATTCCTACTAAGTTCGAATCTCCTCTTTTCCACGGAAAATACAAGACATTTAAAAGTGCCTGGATTTATGGTCGCGGCATAACTTATAGCTCGGCCTGCCCCTCATCCGCTTCCCCTCCCTTCTTGCCAAAGCTCTTCCGCTATTTTTGCCACTCCACCAGAAGACCGGGGCAAAGTTCGTGCGTGCGTTTTTGCAATCTAACTTGTAGAATATATCAGATATATCAAGGTGACGCAAAAAAATTGCCATTACGATAGGAATAGGGGGATAAGGACACGGGAACGGGCAACAAAAACTGTCGCGCCCGAAGGGGAAGACCGAATGGCTTTTAATAGACGCCAGAAAAATTTCATAGATTCTTATTTCCACTTCCTTAGCTGTTTCCTTCCACAAATCCTCCTCCTGTTTCCTGTTTCTCATTCACCGTTCTTCACCTTTTTTTTCTAATAGTCGCCAATCTTCCATTAAATCCAATCGATATACTAAAAGTGTATGCTTAAATATACGTATAGTAAATAGATTGTTCCTAGAAGTATGTCATCGATATAAATTAATTGTTCGTAGAAGTATATCTTCGATGTAAATCCGAATAAGAGGCAGAAAGTAAAAGTACATATTAAAATATCCGTGACTGTCGAAAAGTTTGTGAATTTTATTCGAGAAGTTGGTGAGGAATTATTCCTTCACCCCCGTTGAGTCAATTACAGCTAATAAACTACCCCCCCCCCCCCCATGCTGTCACCCGACCAGTCGAAAAATTTAAAACTCGCTAGTTTGAAACGTGTTTTCACGGTAGCATAATTGGCACGGTAAGATATGATCATAATTTCTCATCGAATTATGAACATTGAAGATTGGCGGAAGATGGAAATCAATTTAAGTTAAACAGAATGTGACGCATTTCGAATAACTATTGTTAGCTAATGCACCGAGAGAAGTTTTTTGTTGTGGTTACTACACAGTCCTCAACTAGTTCCGTTTTTATCACAACTGACAAATATATTTCTGGGCACAAAATAAAAATTAGTTTCATACCTGTAACCACAAAATATAGTACCTGTTATTGTTCTTTTTAATTATGGTCAATGTTACGATATTTTCTTGTAACTGTTGTAAAAATTTGATGTTGTTGCGACGATAGATTGATTTCAAGGTCTTATTTAACTAAAAAAGTACAATAAACCAAACAAACTGATTTTGCATCGCAATTAGTACGAGAAAATGTAGTAATGACAACTCTAGATGTACAAAATAGTTGCTTTTACGTCGTTTTATTGTGAGTCCAATATTCAAACAGTTATTGTAACGATACCTATTCCACTATTATTCTCTAGTAACGGTAACGAACGAAATGTTTTCTCAGTGCGGTGACGTAGTTGTAAAAGTTACGACACGAGCACGCAGCATGGAGAAAAAAAGGAAGGCATTCATCCGGAACAGCGATTGTTAGAAATGAGGATAAAATATTGTGGCAATAACGGGTGGGGGAAGTCAGAACACTCGCCCAGCGGCCAACACCTGCTGGACCCGAGGGCAAAACTTTATGGTGCGCATATAAACACCGAATCTGTCAATGAATCAGTGACCACCATGGCCGTAAATAAAAGAGTCGATAAATAACGGCAATGCTGCCGATTGGACGACATCCCAGCAACACCCCGGAGTCACCGCGCTTTTTTCATTTTCCCATTGCAACTGCGGCCTGATGCAGCAATACCGGAATCATACCGATCATGGCCATGCCTCGCGGGGACGAGGAACCGTGATTAACCGACGCTCGGCGTCGCGTCGGTGCGAAATACAGGCTGGGATATCACGCGAGGACACATTGCAAAATGCCGCGCCACTGTGGGACGTCCAGCCTTTCTCGTTTATCCAGGTGAACGGTGGTGTTCGCTGACTTCGACATCTAGCTGCTCCTGCAGCTGCAGCCGCATCCCGCAGTTTCGAGTCCCGAGTTGTGACGGATGGTTTCCATTACAGCTTTAGGCTACAACAATTTTGTGATACGGTGGCCGAGGTTCGTGCCGCCATTTCATACTAACCGTTCCCTACCCGCTGCATCGGAATGAGGCGAAGCTCTGCGTCCCGAACATCCAGGGATGCGAGTTATACGAAGTGTCCGCTGTTGAAGGGGGCGGTACAGCTGTTGTGTTTCCCTCCGTAGCTAAAAGCCACTTTTCATCCGCGGTGTCAGCATTGTTTCTGTCACATATTTTAACTATAAAGAGAGTCGAGAAGAAAGGTGATGTTTCATGAGCTGAGATCGAAATGAATATCCGGGTGTTAGGAACAGTGACTTTTGATTGTTGAGGGATATTGAAGTTGCATAATGAATCGGAAGCATCAAATCACAAATATATTATATAATCGGGTGATTATTTTACGGACTGAAGTTTTCTCCAATTTTTTTACCAATGTATTTGTGATTTTTGCAATTTTTATTGTACATTCCAAGCCGGATGAGATTTAAACTGCCTTTGAAATTATATGAGGCTGAATTGGGCTATGCGTAAAGTGGAATGAAGGAAACTGGAGAAATTTGGTAATTTCTGATTTTATTTCGCAGCCCTCAGACTCATTTCGCGATAGGGAATAATTCCGTTGGATAATAAAGTGCGAAAGTTGCGCGGAGCGGGCGGAAAAGAAGCTTATGTCGGTCAAAGGAAGGGGCAATGGAGGTGGTGGCGGTGGTGGTGGAGGAGGTGGAGGACTGTTGAAATTTATAGCAACAGTTAATTCTAACTCTGGAGCAACTTACTTAACAAGTCCTAAAAATTAAAATATGAATTAAATTCTTGCCCGGGTGCTAACAAATTAGCGGGGTCTTGTAGATCGTAAAGGTTACCCGGCGTTGGCCCACCTGCTTTACATTCGGCGGTCTGACACCGGGCGTCGGGCTTGTCGAGGCCCCGGCAAGATAAAACATCCACGAGTATGACCCCGCGAGCATATCGCGTCTACCTTTCCTCTTCCCGTAGGCGCCGCGTTAACTGCCTGCAAAGTGACGCTTACTTACTTACTTTGTGATATTATGCTCAGCAAAGTAGGTATACCTTATTCCCACCTACCTGCGACAAACTTTTGACTCACCCTCATAATCGCATAGCGCGGGGTGAGGAGTTGTCGGAACTCTTGAAAGACTGCAAAAAGCGCGGAAAACCCCAAACGGGGGTATTAAAATCTGCACTTTCGCGAAATTACTCCGGATCTCCTCCAATTTTCTAAGCAAGAACACGTCTCTTGACTTAGAACAACGATTGTCACGCTTATTTCGACGATTATTGACCGGACGCGAACGGTGAAGATACAAATTGACCTCATGTTTCAGGTACATATAAATTCAGTTGATAATTGGACGTGAAAAGATTAACCTTCTTGAATTTATTGATTGGTTACCCAAGATTGACTGTCTCGTTTTCGATGGGATTCCCTATCGCGACCAAGAACAAAATGCCGGTGTCGCGGTACAATTGGTCCAAAGTCGCGGTGAACAATTAGCCGAGGAGCGATTTATCGCGAGAATAGTATTCATGAGTCTTTTGGCGTGAGCCGCAATTCTCGCGCTCCCAGAATTACTCCCGGTGCATTTTCTATGTGGCTGCGCTTCTGAGTCGCCTCCACCTGCCCATTGTAGTCTGATAGATCTCTTCCTCCTCTTCTACCATTTTTTTTTCTCTTTCTGCTTTCGTACCTACGAAGCTATGTAACACATATAGAAATACATATGTACATGTCACCGGGTTGAAAGATTATACTTCGAGCTCTGGAAACAATAGATGATTACCGTCTTTGCGCTATGGCAGAGCTTTTATAGCTGCAGTAGAAACACTTCCGGTTTTCTCAGGGTCTCGGGTCGGTCGATCCCCACAGATCAAAGACTCGTTCTAAAATCCATCCACCCTAACCCAACCCCTGCGTCCGACTATAGGAAGGGTCACAGAGTTAGCGGGACAATCCGGTCCTAGCACGAACGCGCCGTTCGAACCCCGCACACCTACCTTATACCGGCGAAATTTATTAACGCGCCAAATTTAAACTTGGCAAAGCAGGTAGGGTGCGGCAATGCCTTGTCGCGAGAGATGCATGAGGCCGAGATGACGTGGCGTTCCGCAACTTTCATCTCCGTGCGGATAACATAACGGATACAGGCAGGTATCAAATGAAGGAAGGATTGGCCTACGATGCGCAATTGTGTCGCCTTGGTCATTCGATAAATTCACACTCAACTGATCGGATTTCGTCTTCGGTGAAAGCTCGGTATCGTGAATTCATATTTAAAGTTATCCATCTTCTGACCCGTTAATATCTCTTAATACCAGTTCATCCGTACTCTCGTCGCGTGTTTTAGTCTTTGACCAAGTTACCGTTTTCATTTTTGAAGACGAGTTGTTCATTCCAGTTCACAAGAGAAGAGATATTTAGCTATGAGAAATTGAGCTGGAATTGTTACCGAAGTTAATTACATGATTTTATGAGTCCTTGGTATCGCTTTGAACAATGATTTGTTTTTTTTTTTTTTACTTTTTTGATACGCAGAATCGGAGTATTTGATGAAATATGCGGATGGTATTTGCGAATGAAAGGAAACGACGACCATTATTGATCAGATCTCGTTTTGTTTCTATTTGATCGAAACTCGTCTTTCACCGAATTACAAAAAATAGTTTCAGCTCCAAGACATTCTGAGAAATAAGGAATGCAAGCTCAGATTTCTTCTTTTTTTTTTTAGTTGACCAAAGAATTTTCCAGTTCATTCCCTATTGACTAAGCTTGTTGAAAATTGTTTGCTGAGATTTGCACGAACAATTCACGGATGAAAAATCCCCGTGAGTCGCCACTGGCTGGTGGAACAGTAGGAAAGCAGTATTTTTTCACGTATAAATTTCAAAGTGGAAGGTGTGAAACTGTGAAAGTTGGAACTGTTATCGTAACTGCACCCACGCATCGTCCATTCAATTTCACAAGGTGGTTGCTGGGGTCATCGTCGACGGTTGAATACAACCGAGACCGCGGTCCTTGCAGGAACTCTCGAGGGGCGAAGGACACGTTCTCGAGTCACTCCGACGATCTGGTATCGCATCCTCGCATTCGATTCACTGGCTTTGCTCATTCGGGTCTAGTCTACTACGTAACGCGCTTGTAATTTGTTATTCCGAGTCGATGACCCGGTGAAAAATTTGTGTCTACCACCTCCGCCTTCGATCGGATGACTCAGGTTTGTTTCACTATTTTACTCGTGCCCATTACCCACAGATCAGTTGGTACCTATTCTGTGATCGGGAGACCGCACCTTACGTGAGAATTGAAAAATTCACTGGGAAAATGAAATAAAACCGGATATCATTATACCCCATTTTCAACCGATGGTTACGTGATACCCAGCGTCCATTATCAAGGCCAACACATTTTCACAGAGACGAACAGCTACTTGACAGTATTGAATGCAGTACTGGATAAGCTTCAGAATGATTTGTGAATTTAGAATTTGGATATTTCTGTCGTCGAAAAGTTATTGTTCAAAAATGTCTACAAAGTTCACTCACGATTAATTATAATACGAAATAACTGAATTGTTATTAGTTTGAAGCGATTATTTATTAAAATTGGTAACGTAGTTGAGTATTATTTAAAACGACTCCAAATATTACCTAATTCTATTGAATCAGGGCAGAACCTAATTCGGTACGGAAAATGGAATAATCGCAAATGCGTCTATTCGTGAAAATATAAAAGCCAGTAAAGATCAGAAAAAAGTTGAAATTTTGAAAAAGGTAGGTCGTGGCGTAACACGTGTGCTATTGCCTGGAAAATATCCTCTGGGGATGGAATTTCTTAATGTCATAACAGTGAGATAATGAAATGGAAATAATGCTACTTCACCTGGAAATATGCTTGGGAAAAAAATCTGCAATGAACGTATTTAAATTCTAATAATTATTCGTCCGTGAATCGCAGAACTGGGTCATATTTGAAAATGAAAATTCTCAACCGGCAAGCCAAAGATTTTCGCGATCTGAATACTAATCGTAAACCATGATATCAAGTGGGAACGAATAAAATTCAAATAGGCATCCTACACAGAGAAAAGAACCTATCGGATTCACAAGTGCTACGGTAATTATATGGATAGAATTTTGTTGGAGTAGAAATTGCAGGGATCCAGTAAGAACCCCGATTCGGGTGCTTGGTATTACATTTACGAATGCGCTTCAAGTTTTTACTTGAAAAAAAGTACTGAAAACGTAAATACCATCGCGCATGCATATTCAACAGATTTTTCTTCGTGCGGAAATTTATCTCTTATTGTCAGATATCTTTGATGCAGTATATATCGGTAATCGTGGGATTTTTTTAATTTCACCTACCGTGAAATGATGCATTCGTAGTTTCAATGTAGTAAAATAATGACCTTATTCATTTAAACGTGAAAAATCAATGTTTTATATTTGAACCTGCAGTTGGCTGAATATAAATTGATGATTGAAAGGCGTGTACTTGGCATTACAGATATCACCGATACTAAATCAACTTCACACGTGACTTTGGCAAAAGCATTATATATTATCGTCGGTATATTTCCACATTTGATCACCGTGGTTATAAATACGAAAAATGAATTTCACCACGCTCCATGAAATATGACCCTATCACTGAAAGTCTGCAAGCATCGGCATGGATGGAATTTTTCAAAACGTCTGATTCGAATAAATTTCGCGGAGGCGTCTGCTGATGTATGATGCTCGAATGAATTTCGAATCAGACGTAGGGAGACCATAAAACTGAATATTTCGAGTTTTGTTTGTATAATGTATATGCATACAGCTTGCGCGGAAGTTGTCAGAATCACCGATGGCTCATCCGACTTACAGTACTGCAGAACTGCTGCTTATTCAATGCCGGCATAAATCCTTTTCTGTATTGATTTGGCAGTGTGTTAGTAAGACGTAAAGTGGAGACTCCTGTCCTCGGATAAAGCGGGGTTACCAGCCGGTTGATGTTTGCCGGTATATTGGAGAATAAGTACATAAGCTCTCAGCCTTTCATTGAGAAGCGATAAAGGAATCTAGGACATCTAAGAGGACGTTGACAACGGCGCCGCCATCGCCATTTTCCATCCAAGTCTCAAGAGTCCCTCTTTTGCTCCTCGAGTATTCTTCTCACAACAATACGTCATTTTGGGGGAGTAATTGTTTACGATAATTTTTCCAATCCTGATTATGAGTTAAGCGATGCAGTATAAGGCTTCGAAAAAGAGAGTTTCGGATGAAGCCTGAACGTGTGGGTTGAATTCCTTGCCGGCCTCGACGACCCGTCACCAAGGCGGTTTTACTTGAAGATAAAAACGTGTCGACCACGAATGAATCACCGTGTTATCTTTAATCAAAATTTAGTAGCCATAAACTCTTACCTGCACGCGCCACCTGAATTTTCTCACACAATTCTACTCTCATAAACCCTAAAGATGCTTCGGGCAATTCTTCTTTTCACAACTCTTGCGTGCCTCTCCCCCGAAAACTAATGAATCTATCGAGCTCGGCTTTGCTGAACAAAAAAAAATGGTCCACATCTATATCTTTTCGTACTACGATGAAGTAGGAAGACAATATATCTAGGGTTGCAAATTTATATTATTTAATTAAATGTGAAGAGTCGTACAAGCCAATTAAGAAACGTCAAAAAAGTCAAATTGGATTGAGATTTTAATTTCGATGTGTGAACAACAGAGACTGATTATGAATTTAACTTCTTCCGTTGTGCCTCAAGAATTGGTTAGTCCAAAACACAATAAACTTTCCGAATTTTCCATCGACCGAGAGTCTCAGTCCACGTTCAATGAGGTACAACAGAGCGGTATAAATTCCTGAGGAGTGTACAGAGTCCATATTACAAAACGTGGACGCGGATATTCTACGGACAAAGGGAGAAAAAAAAAGTTCGGAAATGCGGACGAGAAAAGATTGTCAGAGCAGCGCAGATGATAGGTTGAAACCGGGGTTGAAGAGGGGTGGCGAAAAGGCGAGGGAGCATTGTTTCCGACGGATGCTGCCCGCAGCAATATGGCCGCGAGGCGTTCGCCTGTCGACGCTAGCCGGCGTCTGCTCTGCGTACTGAATACAGAATCCCGCTTGATGCTGAGACATTTTCTCCGTTATAGCAGGTTACCGTCTGATACGCTGACCCGAATACCCCATCGGATTGGGGAGCATCAACGTCAAAATTGGCGTGTTACATGTGTGATTTGAAGACAAGGGAGAAAATCCAGGAGCGAAATCGGAACCGCGTGAGTCCGCAGTGAAATGGAAGAAAACGAAGAAGCAGCAAAAACTCCGCTCCCTGTATCTATTCTGTTTTAGCAAGAAATTTTACGAGATAAATTAGCACGTGGGTCATTACCCCGATTACCATAAACAGGTTGAGCTTAATATATTACTGGGAAGTTGTCCTTATCTTTCCCATTCGGATAGGTTTTTTTCTTTGCTTCTTTCAAAGTACTTTCTAAGCGGAATTATACCGCAGGTTCAAACGGAAACGGAACAGGACCAAAAGCGTTATTGTTATATTCATTGTTTTCACCGCTCCGTAAAGCTTGGCGCCGGTCATTTACGAGCTTTTTCAACTAACCCGTTGACCCGTTGCAGGTAATGATCCAGGTTCACTGCATGACGGAGTTGCATGTAACGAAAATTTAAATCCCCCGTATTTTTTAAACGCCACTGTATAACGGATATCGGTTGTTGGATTTAGCTGACATGCTGCAGGACGCTGTATGGAGAAATTTTAACTCGGTAATAGCGGTGTAGCCGCAGAGAGCGGCTGCACGTTTCACGTGAAACCGTGATCTCACGTCGGAACGTTTGCCCGACAATATCTTTCCGGCTTATTCGGAAGCCCGGAGTTTACATTCGGTTCACGCATGTCGGATTTATCCTCAGTCTATCTGAATAATGCTAGCTTAAAGGAAACCGATTTATTAAGGAAACCGTGCACAGTACGGCCGTATGAGAGTGGATTTGGAAACAAGGTTTTATGGAGATAACGTCTAGAATACGAGAAAAATTATCAGCACAGCGCCTTTGGACTCGCGTGAAAACGGTCACAATCAGGATTCTCGGTATTGGACGAAGTTCCCAAGCTTACGATAGCACAAAAAGTAGCCAAAGTGCCAGCCAGATGTTGACATGTAACAACTCGGTTGAAATTCGTCTGAGATTAGGACTTGCGAATCTCTGACGGACGTTCTTCGATACTCCGATACTTTTTCTCTTTCTTTGGATTGGGTTCGGTCTGCTAATAAAACCTCTGCGAGGACAAGGATAAAAAATTTCGGTTGGTTCCCGATGGCGGCAGCGAAGGCGCACCGAATTGGCAGAGCTGTAACCTAGACTCGTACAAGATAACCACCACTCTTCGTCAAAGGGGGACGAACGGGGCCGAGGGGTATCCGTATCGCATTCACATACAAGGCATGTACGTTTCCAATTCATTGATTGAGCGGGCAAGGCAACGCGGAGGATCGTGCTCCGGCTCGATCAAAGGCCGGACACGTATCCAGGCTCCTCTTTGCCTCGTGGAAATCCGCCTCGTACCCCGAACATCCCCCTCACCCAACGTTTTTTCTCCTCGAATGATCGCTCCTACAGCCAATTCGCTCTTAGTCACAATTTGTTGGACTTGGTCAATCCGGCTACACATGTCTCATGTTATCACCGCCTCTTTTACCCAAGTTGTTAAGCGATTCTTCTGATTTACGATCAATCAAGGTGTAATTAGCGACGCGGCGTTCGTTACAAAAAATTGACGCATTTACATTTCATTCGAGAATTCGTTTCCGAACTGATTTTGTTTGTTTTTTTTTTTTTTTTTGGGGTTCGGTGTAAAAAGCACAGATTAATATAAATTCAAGCTCTTATCGCTTCGACACCTTATGTACCCGATATATTCGTATAAATATTGCAATTATTGTCAAGTGCTCGAATATCGGAACTTCCAACTCGTACGTATTATACCGTTGTACAATTTTAGCACACTGCGGTTTCTACATTGTACCGATGTCGCTTATCCAAACTAATATTTAACTCACGTATGGGTTCACCTCGCAGCGGTTTGGTCCGATAAGTGATGGATTATCCCTTGGGCGCATCATTTGATATCGGGGTTGTGTCACCTTTGGGTATGAGCCTGGAACTAATTTGATGATTCGAGGAAACTATTCCCGTATAATCTGGAGATTCAAAGGAAGATCACAATATGAAACGCTGTGATTGTAGATGTTTAAGGATCTCTGTTAAGTCGCAAAAGTACTATAAGAGATCGAAATTTTTAAAACTATCAATTCTACCTAGAAAGTAAATCGGGAGCCAAGCGAAAAGTTTGTGCGTAATCCAATACCTTGGTACACTGGTGTTTAGATATATGGATCATCGGTCACTGTTCCCGAGCAATCGTCCTTGTCCCACTGAAGGGGAGACCTGCAGAATTTCAGCGAGGGATGCCACGTGTCTTGTACATTTTTATTTGCAAGCCGCATCGATTCTTCGCTACCTTCCTCCAGTCGTCGGCTCTCGGGTTCGTGTCCCGCACATAAGACATCAAGGATGGAAAGCACACACACCGAAGACCCCCGACGTACAACAAAAGGTGGCAGTAACATCTGCACGACGGAAACAGAGACCAGTTTTGACGCGATAGAATTTTCTGATACTTTTTATATTCCTCCGTGTTACGGTGGCTTTCTCCGAACCAGAATCTTCCGTTCGAAGTCAGCGAGTGATTGCTCCGAGAGAAGAAGAAACGGAAAAAGAAAATAGAGGAACGGACGGATCACCGATCGGTGAAGACGTAATCGAGGGTGGACGTAGCACCGGGATTATTACTTGGTAGGTCGCCTTTCAACGGGTCGTCAGTATGTGCTCACCTCCGCCCCCGAGGCACCGTCAAACCCGCGTATGCCACCCTCGGTGACTGTTCAACGACCGTTCAGCGATCGTTCGACGGACTCAGCCTTGCCTCAGGGCCCCATGAGCCTTGTGTTATTCACGCAACCCGTGGGTATAATTCCCTGGTGACTAACGGCTCGATGCCCGAGAGCGCTGCCCGTTCCTTTCTCCCTTTCTGTGATATTGCGCGAAAAATAGGACTTGGGTGTAAAAAAGAACACCCAAATCTATACGTGAGGCTGACGAATCGATCCAGCTTAGCGGGGATCCCCTTTGAAATACCCATAAAGATAAACATATCCCCAGAAAACCAAGCGATGAATGGAACCTCAGCGTCTCTTGCGTTATCTCTATTTTTTCTTCATCTGTTGTTCATTTTCTTAAATATTTGTATTGTAATTGCTTTGAACTAACTTACGAATAACTACAGATCATGTGATTAATGAATAAAAGCTCGCTTTCAAATTCAGTAATATCCACCGGGCACAGCGGCATAAAACTAGTACGTTTATTCCCGTGTCTTTTGCGTAGACTCGCGTGATCGAGCACGTTTGCCTCAAACAAAACAAGTCCTCGATGAGCCCTTCCACTCGCCTGAATGTTCAACGAAGTTGCGTCAAGTGTTTTTAATTTTCGAACGTATTGTACGGCGCCCCTTCAATAAATCAGGGATTCGAGCTCTGAGATATAATATGCGAAGGCGTAGCGCGCTTTTCCCGCTTCCCTGGTTCCAGCCCATGAAACGAAGGGAACCAACTGTACTAATCGGTACTGTACAGTGTACGCGGCAATATTACCCTAATCTCCGAGGGCATTATATTGCGCAACATTTTACTGCTTAAAGCCTCCGGGCGTCTTACATCCGTGAAAGCACATTGTCTTCCCTGGGTCCTTACACATAATTCCCTTTGTTGGACCACTTTCGTACACAATGGGGATAAATCCTATCGAAACTCAGTCTGCCACGCCGCGCCATCCTTCGCTGACGAAACCTCTTCCCTTTACATCCCAAAACCCGCTATCATACTTTATCGTGATACTATTATGATATTGGTTCGCGTATCAGAACCGCTTCCCCTTTGCGCATGTTTTTAAGCAGTTACACGATTCGTTGATGCTTTAACAAATGCCTTGATTGTGTAATACGTTTTTGCATATATTCGGCACGCGTCAGATTTGAAACTGTTATCGGCTGAAATGTTGTCCGAGATAAAAATTATGAAGCACGATTAAAGATAAGCCTAAATTATTCAACAAATCGACGTATCAAGTTTCAGGACATGACCGCAGATGAGTCGCTAATTCCAGATTTGATGCAACTTCAACTTTCAAATTTGCTACAGAGTGCCGAATCCGAAAATAGGGAAACCCCCAATTAAAATAATTGAAGAGATGTGCTCGTTGACTCTAAAACGGATAGAAAAAATCCGAATCTTGCAATATTTTTTGTTCGTTGGTAGCAAATGCTTCGAAGTATACAGTTCAATCAGTAAATTGCAGACAACAGTTTCAAAAAAAGTCTGTGAGAACGACACCGTTGATTCTTGGTAAAATTCGTAAAATCGTGGAATAGCTGGGCACGAAACATTGTCTTTTAATTTTTGCGACCTCCTAATTAAGTTAGGGCCGTGGTACCGGTTTGCATTCGTTACTTGCGACTCGGCCAATATGCACTAAGCAAAGTTTTATTCTAATTAGATTGCTTTGGGAGAATGTGGAATTTATTCAGCATGGCAAACCTAATCGAAACTTTGAACCGTAGGACGGTGGAAGAGGAGTGGGGAAAAACAGTGAGAAAATGAGAGGATCGCACAGGAGAAGAGATGCTGGGAGATGCCAGGAGAAAGCGTTAGAGAGAGAGAGAGAGAGAGAGAGAGAGAGAGAGAGAAGGGCGGGGGGGGGGGGGGGGGGGAGAGTGAGAGATTCTTGCGAAGGTCGAGAAGCGGTCGGTTGGAAACTAAGGTTATAAGACTGGCGGAGATCCGAGTTGGAACGGGATAGATTATTCATCAGGAAGTTGATCACGACTCGGGAGATATAATTTAAATGTAGGTTAAACGCGACCCAGGAGGGTTTGCGGCTAAGTTTGATAATTAGAGGAAGGAGTGCACAAGCGCCACCGACGTGCCTGCGGCGACGCCATCCAGAGAACTCGAAGAGGGACTCACAGAAGAACTTCTTCATCCACGAGCAGGTGGGTTTCTAAGCCGCGCGTCAGGAATTATATTTTAATAACGCGCGAGAGATATCCCCGTGTTTACAGAATTCTCAAAGTACTTAATATACGATAAAACGGTCTCAAAATGATTTTCGAACCACTTCCCTGCTTTCTCGTCATTCCTTCTTTCTCGCCAATTAATCATTCGTCAAGTTTTCCCGATGCTATTTTTAGATGTACGCAGGATTAGTACTTCAAAGAAGATGAAGACACGAACTCGGCAGCGCCTGCACTTCAACGCGGCGTCTTTAATTTCACATTTAAGAACTGCCACGTGCTGCGAGGCATCGAGGTCGCTGCTTTCCCCGTTAAACTTGGCCAAGCCCTTACCGAAGACCCCTTTTTGATTCTCAAGTTTCCTCGGAATAACTCGCGGCCCTCGTATTTCGAGCCCTGCAAAGGACAGGGATAGTCAGTGGATATAGATGACTGAGACTAAGGAGCGTTTGTTTCAAGCCAGAAATTGAGGTTCAAACTTGAAGGTGAGCTGAGGAGCGAAGGTTATGGTCGGTTACCTTAAAGATGAGGCCGGTTCGGTTATTGGCGAAGGGATCAATCATCCCCTGAGGATTTTCGACTCAGGCCCTCCCTTCGCCGCCCCTTCTTACGAGCGAATTATTGAAGCTTAATATCGCAGAAAGCCTCTTCCTTATAATTGCAGTGAAATACACGCCTCTCGCTTGGTGAAGAAAGGTATGAAAGGTAATATTCCGGCAGCATATTTTAGTGACGGCAACGAACGAAAATCGAATTAATTCATGTTAAAACTTTCCCACGCGACCTACTTCCTGTTAGTAATCGCAACCCCTGCGGAACACGTGTGCTACTGTAACATTGAATTCGCTCTTACAGTTCAAGGCTAAGTGCTAATTTGTACCCAACTAATGTACATTCGAGATTAGTTCCCTTTCGGTTAATTAACCAATATCTTATCTATAGGACTGTATTGTGATGTTCGGGTTCAGCGAAGGTTCATGCTGCCGGGAGGAATGTTCATCGGAAGCTGGGGAGGTCCTAATTGTATATACCTATGGGTAAACGATTCGAGGAGAGCTTTATCAACAATGCGTGACTAATTTGGGTACATTGAACAATTCTCAGAAACGCACATCCTACCGCTCGTAATATACAATAATCAGATCAGCCAAGTTTGGCACGAGTTTTCTTGCTGTCGACGGTGATTTTATTGACCCGCTACTTATTGTTAGTCAAGGCAACTCGTATCCGGGAAAGTGTAAGAGTGATAACAGCCCTACCAATCCAGCTGTTCATTGAGCGGAGATTTTGGCAAGGTTATGGGTAAGACAAGACTGTACCGAATATATTTCGCTTGAGAGAATTCAGAACCGTCAAGGTACTCGAAATCTCTCGAGAAAACGGCAATTGCAAAGAGATTTTCCGCGCTCACTGAATCGTGTGTATCGTGGGCGTGGCAAAGTCGTGTATAGGTAGGTATACGAGAGCCGAGTGTCGGAGCACGTGTTCTATATTCACGGTGGGTACAAGGGCGTTATTTTATGGTAGATTACCCCCAAAAACCTGTTTGCTCTTGCAGTTAACACGTAGCTGGTTACACCTACGACGATTCA
Source organism: Neodiprion pinetum (assembly GCF_021155775.2). Lineage (NCBI taxonomy): Eukaryota > Metazoa > Arthropoda > Insecta > Hymenoptera > Diprionidae > Neodiprion > Neodiprion pinetum. The sequence continues at coordinate 31,052,683 of NC_060235.2, forward strand.
TACGCGGTGTACAATTCGTCGGTAAATACGACAGATATCAACCGCCAGACCAGTCTTGCGTTATAGTCCCGTCGCGTCGCGTCGTTTTGCAACAGCTGATATAGTTTCATGGACCGTTTATCAAAGCGTGAATAATAACTTCCATTAGACGCAAACGGGGGCCCACCTGTTCACGGGAATATTACTTCACCCCGCTGTAAACTGCTGGACTAAATTACCCCTGTCTGAGTGGGGGAGAAAAAAGATGAATGAAGAAAAAGTAAAAAAACAGTAACGAAAAAAGTGCTTGAGTACCCACCGATTATGAATCGCGTCTACCGCATGCAAAATTCAGGATGATGAGCGGGAAAAATAATCTGGCAGCGGTGCGTCTTTGATGCGTTACGAATAGAAAGGTATAACATTATACGTATACGGTGGAAGCGAGGAGAAAAATACTTTGAGTTAAATCGAACGTTTCCTCTCGGCGAAACGGAACTACTATCGTCGTAGTATGGAAATGTGGAAACGAGGAAAATCCCTCTTCTGCCTCATACGTGTCTTGTATCTCCATCTTCGGTGGCAGCTATCTTATCCTCGGCACGGACGACGGAGAGCCATTCCATGACCGATTGTTGCCCTGCCTGCACCACGGTTATTTGAAGAAAAGTTGGAGGAAGCGATTTTACTCCGCTCTCAGGAGTGCGGGACAATTGAGTAGCGGTCGATGTGCGAATGCCACGCAAGCAGAATGCCTGCCCATTGTAAGCAATGGAATCCTGAGGGAGGTAAGTTATGGTATTGGAAGTTTCGAGGGGGTTTTTGGCCCGGCGGGGAGGTAAAACTATTACCGGCAGTCAGACTCGCCGATCGAGAGATCCAGCTATCAAACGACCTAGTGTTCCAAAGATCCACTCATTCGGCCAAACAGCCAGGCAAGGGCGTGGCGCTTGAACTACCCCTTCGTCTTGCCGTCTCTTAACCGATTTCCTTGTGTATATGTGAAAGTGCTTGCGGATCTTTGAGAGGACTCTCCGAGCCACGAAAGTTATACAAACTTTAGGCCTGCCGCTCTCTCTTTCTCTCTCTCTCTCTCTCTCTCCGAAACCTTGATTATACAAAGTCAGGGAACAGCTGATCTACTTTCAGTTTACTTTGGAACCGGAGATCTTTTGTTAATGAATTTTACGATTTCCGTTGATAATCCTTGCGCCCTCGTTATTCTTAGAAATGAAATCCTTACGAGAAGACCTCAATCTCGAGGTGATGAAATTGACTCAGGATCGTTCCCCCGAACGAAAGTAAGGAGAACAAGATATGTATGGGCGCGTCCGAAGAAGAGGTTCGTTCAACAACGGCGCCATGGTTAAGAATAGGGTCCGGAAAAAGGAAAAGAGATTATGAAAAGTCGTTGGTGGGTCGTAATGGGAAAAGTAGGGGATCGCGTCTCCGACGATAAACTCATTTCCTTCATGTCAGCTGCTCTCAGCCTAATATTCCCTTCGGACTCGGTCTATAAAGACGTTACGACGGGCGGGTGGTTACATCCTCTCTTACTTAGGTACGTATATAAGCAGGAAGAGATCTCGGTCCATCCGTTATAGACTCTATTTTTACCAAGACTACTTCTGCAGCTCGGGACTGGCTGCAAGTCTGATGAGGAAAAACCGGAGTGCCAAGAGAAGAAACAAGAGACAGAAGAAGTGGAAGAAGAAAGCGTAGCTAAATACTTTGGCGACAAACAAGAGAAATAAGAGAAGTTCTCCGCTGTGAGAAAGAAAGTATCAGTATCGACCTGTTGGACAGTTGGAAACTCGGCAGACCGTCTTTGCTTCCGTGTGCAGTTATTCTCAGAGAGCTATATAGGAGAGGAGAGGCAGCTAGATAGGGAGCGGATACTCTTTCAGGAGTTTCGGTAATTAAAGTCTGCCGTTCTTTTGGTGTAGCGGAAGTTTCTTTGCTCTCTCGTCACGAGTCCGCCTGCAGGTCTCCCGAGCAAAACTTTCTAAAACAGAGAACAAATTTCGTTATCGGTGGACCGTCTCTTTTGGATTCGATATGTAAATTGTCCTCGGTGACTCAGCGTTTGGGGTATTTTTCGATTCTTGATATGTGTGTCGGAGGGCGATCGTCGAGCGACGATAAATTTCTCGCCAAAGTAAAATCCGGCATGCAAATGACGTAGTCCAGATCCGGTAATAAATTTGTTGCATACTTTTATTTACTTTTCGTCCCGCAGAGATTTATTTGTCTCTCTATTTCGCAAAACGATGTAGTATAGAACCGGTTGCAGCAACTACACTTGCCAAACGTTGACTTCCCGAAGTTTCCTAGAATTGCGAGTCGGAAATAGACACCATAATTCATGCGTGTCATCGATAAGAGTTCGTCAGTGAATTGCCCATTGTCAAACCTGCAAGTGCAAGTAAAGTTGTGATGAAACGTGGAGTGGTTGTAACGTCAAAATTCGCTTGCGGATAAACCTTGGAATAAAATGATAAATCGATTCAGCTGTAATTTTTTCCCCAATACTGCAACGGTGTTCTGATAGGCTTTTGACGCAGGTGCCTGTCGCGAGATTCGACAGAATTCGCTAGGGCTTGAGCTGCAGATTAATTATGCATGCAAGTTACGTCTGTCTCTCAAGCGAAGAGGTAATTAATGGTACGAACAAACCGCACGAGAAGCCGTTCAAACAAGTGAGAAACGTCGTTATACCGGAGCAATTTCGTTATAGCAGGCTCAACGGGGCATGTAAACGGCCATCACTGCAGGCTAAAGCCTTGGCAGCTGTGCGGAAAACTTTGGGCAGAGAGATAGTACCGCACCTACCTATGCGCGCAACGTAAATGTATGCTAAAAAATAAAACGCTGAGCTCATACATACCGCATGGCTGAATTTACGGCTGGCAATCTTTTTTTCACCCCCAGGGATATGAAGCATTATTGTGATTGATCTAAGGAGTCAGAGTGCGGGTCGAAATTTCGAATAGACGATATTCGGATGGACCATCACAGGTACGTGCGAAGCTGGTTTCGAATGATTCGAGTCACCGAAGTGTCGAATCATCGATTGATTCTAATGAATTCTAAAAATTCGAAACATATTACAGAGTTGATGAATTCAAGTTTCGACGATTAGAATTTAAAGAATTTAACATGGAAACGAATTTGTCACACTCGCTGGAATTTCGAGTAAATCTTCACCGCAATGTTTCCGATGCGGCACTGAATTTCACTCCGTTCGTATTCGGACATCAGGAATGCAATCTAGCCGAGTTTTGTTCTATCAAATAGCATGTTTTCGGGGTACACGCCCGGCGCCTCGTGTTTCGGTTCCTCTAGACGTCCTTCGCGGCGGTTCTATCCAGGGATTTACGGGCTGATAATCCGGCTGCGGTTTTTGCCAGGGAGATTAATTGCTGATCCCCGCTGCCCTGCACCGCCCTGCTCCGCATCCGCATCCGTTAAACAAGTCCCGTTTCTCTTGCGCTCATCCCTCCACCGCCTCCTCCGCTGCTTCTTCCTTCCTTCCTCACGCTGCTTCTGGCACCAGACAGCCAGCCCGGGGGCGAGGGACTAGTCAAGTGTCCGAAACAACCGATCACCCAAATCTGGAGAGCTTACGCCCTGTGCCGGATAATTGCGGTGCGCCTCCCTCATCCCCGAAGTGGAGACGGGAACGGGAACGAGAAGTCCAATTAGACTCCGAGTCAATCAGCCTCTCCGGAATTTCAATCTTTACTTTCCTTGGCATGAAGCAAATCCCCTCATCCGACAACCGTAACCCGGTATTTCAGAACCGATAATCGCTACCGGTGACCAATAGCTGATCGCTGTAAAATTGATCTCTGTACGTGGCCGGAAATCTAAGCTAAACCGTTCTAAAGCTCGCGATCGACGGTAAAAAGATATCGGTTCACTCCCTGAAACATTTTACGAACTTTTACCCGACGAAATAAACGATTTATCTCCATTCAGAATATGCAGACTAGGTAATAGTAGTTTTCGACAGAAGAAAATGGACCGACTTTGGGGACCAGTCATTGAAATTCACAATTCATGATTTTGAGTACTTCTTGGAGGCCATTCCTATACAATTCGAGTTGTGAAATGGTAAATTGAGAGGATTTCGACACAGAATATGGAATAATTGAATGGATTTTCATTTGACGTATTTGCCTCGCACCCTATGAAACTCGGAGTTTTCGAATGAAAATGGAAACTCGCTAGCTCCTGCTGCAGCCTGCGCCCGGCCAGCCGGATCACCGCAAAGTGATTAAAAGTTAAACGGATCACAGCGATGGGATTCTGGCCTATGTACAGTGTTCTCGGAAATTGATATTTCTTCCACCTTGCAGCGTGAAGCTTATTGGCATATTTATACTAAGTAGCTGAACAATTCCCATTAATTGAAAACGATAAGCTGATCTGTGCATCAATTGCTCGTAATGCTCATGGATTTATCTCATGCCGTTAAATTTCGTCCGGGATATACATGAAAATTGTCAATATTCTCCTAGCTCATTGGTCACCTCTGATACCCCAATGATCCGGTCAGTACCCATTGTTTTGACTAAACAATAATTTACAAAATTTATGTGTACCCGAATTCCTATTTAGATAACTTCATAGCGTAAGTCGGTTAAAAACTACTCGGATCTCTCATTATTGTTAACAAGTGCACACGGTTGTATGAATCAGCTTACAAAACATTCACCCGAACGAAGATCATACCACACAGTGTACACTTAGCAAGTCACTCGTATTGAAGTCAGCAAGAGGAATTATTCTAAACTCTTACGTTACCAATCACTTCAATTACCATAAATTCGGGTCTGTGGAAAATTACAGTAAACAACACTTGGCTCGAGTCACTAACACCGCTCAGTTCGCACAAGTTAGCCACTCTGACTATAGAGCTTCAACGGGGTCGAGGGAGTTTCAGCTAGTATGGTCAAGTGTAATCTGGAGAGCATCTGCCCTTTGGCGTACGAGATGGCAAACTTTGGAGTTTCACAGTGGTCAAGTTAAGCTGAAACGTCGTTTCATGGTGTGTTGAGAACCTGTACTTAGAGGCCATCATTATTGTATACAATGAACCGCCAGTGTACGGAAGCTTCTGAAGGCTTTCACGCGATGCCTACACTTTGCCTACGAACGAATGAACAAGAAACGTATCGCAACAAATCCAAATAGATTATTGCCTCGCGAAGATATTTCTAAACTAAGCAGTACCGCTGGTGTTTTGAACAGCGAACCGTTATAATTTGTACTTTGCTCACAACCATGACTTACGTTACGTACTATATGGTGTTTGCCTTAATCCAGTCGAGCGATCATGAGCCTGGATAACAAACTTTCTCTACGGGGCTGAAATCAAAGTAGACCTTTCATCAGACGATTTGATTGCGCTAGGCTGCCGGTGATGGATCTTGATTAGGGTTCGCAAACTTTACCTTTAGTATTAATGAGGACCGCTAGTGGTAACAATAATCTAATGAGTTTGATTTAGTCGTTCCGGGGGGAAGGAGTTTCGTCTGGACCACGGTTTTGTTCGATACGCTGTCGAGTTCCTTGGCATCTATCTTCTTCGACTTTTTTTTCTCCTCTCTGTTTAGAAAATGCTGTTATTCATCCACCCTTCTATATGAACTTTTTGATAGATAGAGGATGTTGAAAATCCTTGGTAAGATAAATGTCACAAAGTTTAAGATTAGTTACTATTGACGGGAGATTTTTTCTCTGTGTCTCTTTCTTTCATTCCCTTATTTCCTCTCATTCTTCATAAACTACATCGCGAACCTGAGATATCCCTATCGAGACTTATACTTCTTTGAGAACACTTTGATTTGTCGCAATCGTATATATTCGAACCCGATGACAGAATATCCAAGTCTTAATTTCAATTTTATACCCTGTGTCCGTGCCCGCACTTTGTGAATTCTCTATAGTTTTGATAGAGAGAGGAAAAAAAAAGAGCCATACGTTACCGTGGTCTATATTTTCGGACTTATTGAGTTATCGCAGGCTTTAATATGAAAGAGAGTGGCAACTTTTCCGAACAAGATTCTCAGGAGAGAGTGGTGTCGGGTCCAAGGCGCGGACCTATGGAGAAAGAAAAGCCTTCAGGGGAACTTGCGAGCTGAATTCACGATGGGCGAGAACTGGATGTCAAAAAGAATGGAGGAGCCATACTTTCGCAAGGACTGAAGAGTTTTTGTGACCTATAGCTTGTTCGCACCCCCGTCTTTCTGGATGCTCTGTTGATTCAGGAACGTCTCAATAACAGGAAGAGGATGAAGAAGAATTTCTTTCTCGTCTTAAGCTCAAGCTTCCCGCTTTTGCGGACAAGCTTTTTGCTTCCATACCCCTTAAATCACACGCACCCGTCTGCAGTTTGCACTTTGACATAGTTCTCGGTTTCCCTGTCGACTCGCGCGTCATTCCGCGAATTCCAAATCCACTCTGCGCGTTACGCACTTTACACACCAGCGTAGTGTCGGGGTTCCTTGCGGGAAACCCTAACACCCTTTCCTCGACGGCCCTGCACCCCGTGAATTACTGTGCAATGCCTGTCGCGCTTTTTTGACCGCATTCGGTGCTCTACCATTTTTTTTTTTCCAGACACGTTTCAGCAATTTTCAACGCCAGGCTGAAGATGGAACCGGTACAAGCACTCGATATCCTATTCGAAACGAGACATTCCACGGAATCTGAAACCTCTTTCCATTAGGTTGTTAATTACAGAGAGGTATTCCGGTACGAAGCATCCTCAGGTTGAACATCTTTGTGAAAATTGAAGAAAAAAGATAATGGAAGAAGGGAATGGGTTGTATTCGGTTCACAACACAGCGTGAACACCAAAAAGTTCAGTGAATGTTAATGCTCCGATCCTATCTCGTGATTAAAAGAATCAACTTTCAGGTATTATTTCAATTTGAGCTTTATCTTTGAGAGTTTGTTAAGGATTTTAATTAAGATTGTACTTGATTACGGTATAAATACCGTCCTCTTTCGGATTCTTTGAGATCGAGGTACTAGGAAAGTAGCCGTGCACATTCCCTCCCTGCTACTTCCGAAAATTTATTTTCCCTTGATCCCGTTGCGTCAGCCGGAAGGGCCATTTAATTAGTTTCCAACGCGTTTGTCACTTCCTCGATACACTAAGTCCTTCATACCGCCGCTAACGATAAGTTGTCGTTCTCGAGCCCCTTCAAATCCACCACCATACGCATCTTGTACATATCGTATACATTGCAATCATTAGTTTCCAGGTAACAGGCCATTGCTTTGCATACCGTTCCCGCAAAGCCACTTCTCACGGTAGATCAAGATGGCACGGTATATCGCCTATAGAAGGCCTTCGATTCCATCGCGTTGCACGTATATTCCCCTTCTGCGTCGACCCAGTCTTGCTCCTTCGCTCCTTCCTTCTCCCTTTCTGTATTTCACGGTGGCTACGTGTCCGCGCCCACTAATGTCTCCTTACTCTGGTAATTTAGAGTGGCAGCCGCTCCGACTTCAAATCGGCTGCTTTAACCTGATTCCCGAGGGGTGATCTACCGCCAATCAAAGAGACATCCAGCCGGTAGACCTTTTCCGGGTTAACGATGTTACGTCGTCCGAATGTTATCAATATGTGATCGCCGCCATAACCCAACGATCGACCTTTCACAGGCATGCCTCTAACGAGGACGAGGGCACAAAGTAAATGCCCGTAATACATCCGAAATCCCTCTCGTATCTACGATACACACACGCGTTATACGTGCGCGTGTGCATATTCGCAACGGCTGGGAAAACACAGCATCAGCAATTCGTAGAGCACTCATAATAACAGCTACTGTTCGCTAGTTTTCCCGTGATTATACTCCGCTCTGCTACAGTTACTCGTTTCGCTCCCATGATGCTCGCAATGTTGCATTGAGCTGATCAGCGAGAGGCTCTGTTTACCTCACGCTTTCTAGGCTACTCACGTGTATCGTGCATATAGGTATGGTTCAAACGCGAGTGCGAATGAAACCGCAATCAAGCTTAAGCTTTGGATTTAGTAAAATGGAAGCACTATTCGACGGTTTGCATACGTTGCAAATCAATTATATCTGCTTGTTCCGTTCTGTATTTGAACAAAGTTTCTATTCTTTGGACTTTGAAGTGGTTCTGTACTCACGAGAGCAAATTTTATCACCGCGCTTTTTTATACGATAGGAATTTTCCGTATCAGCAGGCAAGCGATTCATGTACTGGAAATCTTTGACACTGCTTTTACGCACGTCTTTTCAAAATTCGGAAAGCTCACGATTCAATAATGCTGGTAAAGTCGGATTTGCTGATTCGTGTCGCTTAGTCTCGTTGACAATCAACTGGAATCGACCGCAACAAGATTCTTCAGCCCCGACCAGGATCGTCAAAGGTCTGAAACGGACCAGGCTCTGCGTATAAATAGATGGTAGGAGAAACACTAGTTGATTTAACGAGAACAGCTGAAAACACCGGATGAGGATTTGGTGGATCGTCATTACCATTGTTTAGCACAAAATCAGTCCCTCAAATAACATTTACTTGTCAGTTGTACAGTTACGTGGCAGGGGATCAAGGGATGGAACGGGTTGGCATACATATGTCTGAGTAATCGGAAAATAGGAGCAGAACTGGCTCGAGTTTGAGATACGGCTCGTTTTTTACATCCGAATGACAATACGTCCAATCTATTGTGAATCTCATGCACTTAACCAATATAGATCTTGGTATGAAAAATAAAGACCGAGTTGAGGTGAGAGAGAAAAAGAGAAAGAAACGTTTCCATGCGAGTTTCCTCCGTAATAGCAAGTCCACCCGGATGAGATAGACGCGCAAATCACGCGGTGCAATATTAATGGTATATGCGCGTTATAACGGTGTATAGTATTTATGATTATGGGGCTTTTCCAAGACAGCCAGTATTTTGAAGGTGCTGCGAAATGAAGTGGAGAAGAAAAGAAGGAGGTTTTCCCTCTCCGCTGGCCCCGCCCCGCTTTCCCTCCCCCATTCACCTTCCTTCTCGCTATGGAACAACGCAAAGCTCTCTCAGGCGTACATATATTACGCTTGCTCTGTCCCGGTCCGCTCATCCCGTTTTGGCATAGACCCTTCACTCCCCCCGTCTCACTTCCGCTCCGTTCTGTTTTCTCTTCTCTTTCCTCGTTTCGCCCTCAGCTACGACAAGGCATTCAGCTCTGCAGGAAGGGTCTCGACATTAGTCGTTCTGTCCTCTGCTTAACTCCTTTCGCACCCCACTGCACTCATTTGGGCGTAAGCGTTTATTTAACTGTAACTCCCGTGTTAATCGAACGATACACACTTTCATATTCCGGTTGCTTCGACGACTCGACGACACCGTCTCAATTCAAGAGTACGGACCAAACGAGATCTCTTCATCGTTTGAGACGAATAATTTTATCCCCATTTGTAGGATTAACTTTTTTCTTTCAAATGTCGAACTATAGTGAAAGTCCCGCATCAATTGCAGTTGAACCCGACCAGCTAAGAATTGTGGCGGCAGAATCGACTGAGGTTAAAAATAATTGGAAAGGAATGATGATGGGGAGAAGAAAGAAGAGTAAGGGAGGTACCGAGAACTAGAGAACTGGAGAACCGCGAGTAGAGTTGCGGAAAGGCAATCACAAAAGCTGATTGGCCCCACAAGTGGTTGATTAGAAGTCGATAAAGTAGAGCACCGTTCCCACGTTGACCTCCTTTGGTTCGACAACGAATTAGGTATAATACGATCGGACGGTAGGCGTTTTCAATCAGCGATGTAAACACGTTATTTGCATAACGGTACAACTGTAATTATATTGAGAATTGGGAATAGAGAACCGAAGCATAAATCCTCCGCTTACGCTCCCCGGCTTCCCACAGGACCGTTTGTTTTACGAGTCTCATATATAATTCGTTGACAGCTGGTTTATACAGGCACTATATACTGTACCGAGGCGGCCGCTAGTGCCACTGCTGGTGCACCCCAAATTTCCATGTTTTATTCGCTCTGTTCAAAATCTAACCTCTGCGGCCATTCGCGGCGTGCACAGTCTGGTCAGAGAATAGGTCAAGCGCTGTTTAGCCACATCCACAAAGAGCGGAGTGGTTACCATGCAGCCCTCCGGAAACAACGATTCACGGTATATCCGCCCTGAGTGTTTATCTCGAGGATAATAATTATAGCGTTAAAATAATTGCGCGCTACCTCAGTTTATTCGTACGTAAAAGGATTGCCTGCGGCACCCGAGTCTTGGCTCGACCTCGTTTTCGAATGATCACGCTTCCGATATGATGTATGTATCGATGCAAGTTCCCACCCCTCAATCTCGCTCTATGCACGGCTCCGTGTATTTCTTTTTATTTTTCTCAAACCGCGAGAAAACCTCTCTGTCAGCCACGACTTTATACCAGCACAGCTCTGCTGCTCGCACGTTTTACATTATATCGATATATACTCGCGCGGAAAACTCGGATGGGATATTTACAGGAGATAGAGCAATACTTGATGGATATCTTTGTTGTCACGCTCCATCTCGGAGAATGCGACAATCAATGCATTCCCAATCAGTCTCGAAGTCGTCCGTAAGAGTGCTTTCTTGTCGTTCTTCCTCTTTGTTATACTTCACTCTTGGCTTGATGATGAAATGAAGGAAAAGATAAAAGAACCTCAGAACCGTGGAGTGAAAATATTTTCTTCCGTACATTTTCAAAAGTTAATCTCGACAACGTTGTCGCTGCAGGCAATTGAGGGATCCCTGCCCCGGGTGGTGTAGATTGAAAGGACCAATAGAGGATACGGCATAAGGTGTGTTTGCGCAGGACGTCAATTCCGGGGAAAGATTTTACCCCTAGGGTAAACAAGGTGAGCCTTTGGACCCAATTAAACTGGATTAGTCGAGCGCCAAGAACTATCAAAGTAATTCGCAGAGACGTGGAACCGTAAGACGTAGCATTGTTTCCACCGTTTGACACGACTGGGTGAGAGCTGAGAGATCGCGGTTAAGGACCGAAACCGTGCTGATAAATGCCCGGAGTTCTGCGAGGCTTCTTCGTCGATCAATGCGTCGAGCTAATTAGTCACTGTTGCAATTAGACCGCGCGGTCAGGAGACTCTACCATATTTGACCGAACGAAAGAAGCAGAGATTTAAGGTACGTCCACCTTTACGCAGAGATGACGGGAGACTCGATTATAAATTTAGGGAGACATACACCGTCGAATGTAGAACGGGGCGGTGTATTCAGCTAAATATCATTCTTGTCTTGGTCTTTACTGACTTCTGTGTGATCTGTGTAGCCACACACACACGGATGCTGAGTACAACCACATAGATAAATCGTCTGAGTCAGGTAGGTGAACGTAGCGCACGTGACCCAACGTAGTGTAATAACTGCGGACATTACGAAGAACATTTTGGACCGCAGACCGTTCGTGGTCGACACGGAAATGTGGATGCTGGCGTACGTGGCGGCTACATATGCCTCCATAACTATTCTTCCCTCTCCGTCTCCAGCCCACCCTCGCGCTCCCAGATTATACGTTATGCACACGCGGCATGTGTGTACGTGCAAACATCCACTCGTATATCGCATGCATCCTCGTAGGTTGGTGCTTTGGCGCGGGGTTCTGTACCGTCACATAAAATATTCCTCACAAGCCCGCGGTTTCACTACGGAATCTATGGAGCACCTGTAAACCAGTTTAAGTACCTGACTTCTTCCACCATCGATAAAAGTTTCTATCCTTCTTAGAGATAATGGCCCCTACGACGATTTATATGGATACGTAACGCCTGGTCTCGGGGGCATCTTATACACGTATTATACCTCTATGTCTAGCCGTCGCTCCTGTATTGGCATCAATTATCATTTTGATGTCCTTATGTTCGCTGTAACGGTAAACATGGTTCTGGATTCTAATGCGTCATGATTATAATACTCTTCGTGGTACAATGATATAATGGTACTTCCGAGTCGTGAGTACTTTTTGTTTTCCAGCGAACGTTCCACGCGTATTATAATCTGTACACGCGGTGCAGGGCGAAATTAGACCTGGTGAGTTCGCCAGTCCTAAATAATTCATATTTAACAGTAGAGAGCATCCATATTCATTGGGCCGAGTCGTGTGGCTATGTGGGCTTTGCTGGTGTACATAGCGAGCCGAAATTAGCGTTTATTTACCTTGCGAAAGGAGCCGGTGGAACGGAAGGTTCAGAGATTCTCGGTAATGTCTTTGCCTGCATCTCCATTGGTCGGTGGCTCCCGTATTTCTGCTTCGCGGAATGTCGAAGAATGGGGTGAAGCTACAATCAAGAAAGCACGCGACCATTCTTGGGCTCCAAGCTCTGCTGTGGGGGCTCCGGAAAGGCGATCTTCCACCCATTGAGTCCCGCCGTGCTTAGGTGAGTCTCTTGCACGCCATTCGGAGATAATCATAACAACATCTTGAATCGTCCTTGGTACAAGCATTTCCCGAGTTTTGTCAAAGCGCAGATTATTTGGATGACGGACGATTGCTCGAACTATTGTATTATTTTTATAGATAGCGAACTATGATCTGAGAAATTATGTTTTAAAATGGACCCTGTGAAACGAGCCATGGCTCCACAATGCGACGGAATTCGAATCGTCACTGATACGAGTTTGAAACCGTTTGAAGAAGTATAAGGTTATGCACGACGATCAGTCCAAGTACAATATTCAAAGAGATCCGAATAAGTTACACCAGGAACGATTTAAGTGGAGCAAAGTTTGACTCGTAAGACTGTTAATGTTTCGTTTCAGAATTTTATATGAGAGCTGTTCTAACCGTAATGACGTTGAACTTTCTTCTCAGAAATTAGTTTTGAAAGCAGCTCGCATTGCTCCAGTTACATCCGATCTTGTACAACGTGTACTCGTATCTGCGTTACAACTTGATCGCAATGAAAAATTCTATGATTAAAAAGCAATTATCACGATACCATCATACTATAGGTATAATATTTTAATTACAACTTTCATTCTATTTCCTCTTGTTGTACTGCAACTTGCTGTGGAGGTGAAATATATTCACCGTTGATAGGATTATTAATTTGTTGATTTACGTCCAATCTGAAATCTCGCCAACTGGCGCAGTCAATATTGTTTAAAATATATAAATCTGTCAGCAATTACTCGGCTGATATTGGCTGAGAGGGTGGCTCTTCGAACCCCCGACTGTCTGCCGCGCCGCTCTCATCCCTTTGCATCCTACGCAGCAGTTGTTCGGTATTAATTGCAAAATTTCATGGGACAGAAATCAAACAGTGTATTCTCGTTATAATGATAAAATTACACAATTAATTTCACACCCTTGCGCGTGGTAGTTACGTGCAAAATTGGCCAGCCAGTCCGACCTCTCGTTCCCTCTCTCACTCTCTGCGGATGTGTATTGATTTTATCATTTGCTGTCCTTTCGTGATTGTCCTCCCCGTATTTGCGTATACAAATATAGACATATAACACACGAATTCAATCGATTATACAGACTTGTTCGTCATCTTTTGATGTTCAAGATTCGAACATCGCAATCAATCACGCGCGTGTGGTTACTTGTGCAATGTTATAACCCGACGAAGGAACATATGTTGGAAACGAATGTGAAAATCATTGACAAAGCAAACGCTGTGCGTTATGTATGCGAAAATGGATTCAGTCTAGCAAAAGTAAGACGTGTGGCGTCCTCTCATCCGCCTTATGCCGCAAAAAAGATTAAACCGTGCCACAGTATTAAAGGGTCTTCTGACGTAGCGCCAAAGCAGTCTGAAAGACACCTCGTATCGCCGGGAGGCAATATACCCAAGATAAGCTCCCCGGATTCCGGATTATTTCGAGAAAGATGCGGGGGGGTTTTGGCTTTTTACACAGCGGGCGGTCCTGTAAGGCGGAAGAACGTGGCTTTGGACAATTGCCTCGAAACAGAAGGGATTTGATACGCTTTTGAGTAAGCCGAATTTACGGTGTCTTAAAATTAAATACCCTCGCTCATTGGCATCTACAAACAATCGGACGATACGTTAATCGTTTATGGTTTAAATATTTGAGATGAGCGGGGGGAAAAACACGACGAGGAAACGGGGAGTGGATAATAGAGACGTTGCGGTTAGATTCATCCTAGCGGAGTCATTACCGGTGACTATCAGCTATATTATCATCGGACTAGGAAAAACCATGGGCTTCAATGCGAATGGGTGGAGAAGCGTCCATGAGGGAGTCGTCAAGGCATTCGAACTGAAGATTAAGGGGGAACGTCGTAATTATGTTAGGCGCAATGGCTGCTTTCGAACGACCGTGAATGACTCGAGAACGTTAGTCGAACAAAGTGTCTCTATAAATCTAGGCGGGTATAGGGTGCCCTCTTGTTCGTAAATTTCTGCGAACCTTTGTGCATCTGACACTGTCAAGGGGCAGATTTTTCTCCACCTCTTCTGTTTATTTAAGAAAATGTAAACATACAAGAATCTGTGGACTGTACGCAATATCCTAAGGCGAGTGTCAGCGATCGCTGCACGTATTATTTCTGCTGCACCTTCGTGCATCGCAACTTGCGGTTGCGCATCCTGTTGGGAAAGCAATCGATGGTAATTTCCTTGGTATTGCGTTTACTCCGGCTTTTAATATTGAAATTCCTGGCAATACGGTGAAGTGTAATCTCCGCCAGGATAAGAGATTCCGTAGGTTCTAGGCAGACACACACACACACACACACACGGATACACGGACACACGGACAAACACCGAATCGAAAGAAAACGCACTTAGCTTGAAAATAAACTCGGTTAGGCGTTCGTAGTGTACGATTGATCTACAGATTCTCAAACGCTCCCAGTACAACCGATTTTGCGCGTAATGGCCGACCAGAAGGCAATTCTATTTCCGCGAGGTATCAATGAAACTATTTTATGTTCCAGCCGAGAACTCTGGCCGTTGGAACGATTGGAGCTGAGCTGCAGCTATCACATGATCCGCCGGGATATCCTGAATCCGAATATATCCTCGGACGAGTACGAAGACCTCGGCAAAGAATCGCCCTGTGCAAGGTTCTGCGAAAGTGGATATTGAAATTGGCCCCTATTCTCATATCCGGGGGTCATTCGGGGACCGAGCAAATCAGCCCGAGCCTCAAATTCTGCAGCGAATAAAAAGACATGACTGAGGAAGCTGAGGATTCGTATCGAATAATGATATAACATATTGACGCGAATGTTCGTGCTATTGTAAAAAGAGAAAGACGCAAATGAACTTCTTGATATAGACACTGAACGAGCTGCTTGTAGTTGGAGTTATTCAATTAATAACAGTAGCTTAATCGATCCATGTAAATAATACATTACGTACCACCAAGGGTACGTACATTTATACGTAACTAACAAAAATTGTCAAATTTCTACGTCTCGCTTGTTGTTAATTGATATTTATTCTAATTGACGACAAGTCCAAATGTAATAAATATTATCTCTGTACAGCTTCATGTCTGGACTGTTTGAGCTCGCGGAGCTTGCTGTTTGCGAGTAAATATTCATCCCAACATTTGCAGTGAAATATTTTAGAAATACGGTATAAGATTACGGCTTGTACCTTCTTTATTATTGTGGGTTTTTGTTCGATCACTTTTCACTGGATTATGTTTAATCATATTTGGATGACCAGATCAAACCGCAATAGCTATTTTAGGGTGAACACAAGTAAAAGGGTATTGTAATTAATCACTGAACTGAAAACTTCTCTCAAATTCAATTTGTCTCGTATATTGAAGTATTGTCGCTTGAATATAGGAATAATTTAGGCATGATTTCATTTTTGGCAAAAGCGGATAAAAGTAATTTACGATTTCGTTCGTGAAATTTATCGGTACAGGTTACCACTGGGTCACTCTTAATGGTATGCGCAGTGCTTTGTGGTGTACAGTAAATACTGCAAACGCATTTACCGTCAGTGGTTGAACAGTTCCAGTAGTTTCGTGATTTTGGCACGGCTAATTTAAATCCCATTTGGAATATCTGACGTTCAACGTTTTACAATTATTTATGATTTAAAGGCGCGCAGTTATCTAAATTTGACCTATATCTCAAATTACACTAGCAGCACTACTCGCAATCACGTCTACAAAACATCTATCTGATAGAAACACGAAACTCCCAATCAGATTGCAATCTAGTGACAGAATTACGGTAGATCTTGATTGTCAAACTACATAGTACAATGCCATTCCGTATCGCGCTGATTGGACATTCATGCAAAAGGTCATGCTAATCAATTAGGAATTTTACCGAAAAGGATGCTATTTTCGTTATTTTCAATTCTGTGGTATCTGTTATCAATCATCGGAACAATCAGTTGTAGTCGATGATATTGCGTTGAATACTTTCTAATCATTATTTTTTACATATTCCGTAATTGTAAGACATCGATTTGGTGCAAGATGTGAACCTCTTTTCAAAAATATTGATCACTCAACTGACTTCAACAGTTAAAGTTACTGCAGTCGGGCAACTTCGAATTACAATTCTAAGTTGAAACGATCTCTTTTGTCTATCTTTCAATATCACGAAAACTACTCCGTGACTAGTATATGTACTATTTTAGCGGTGCGATATAAAGAGATATTTTGATAATAAATTTTATATATCTGTTGTCAAGTCAGCGAAATTCTTGAGATACGTCTAGTGAAGAAAAAAAAAAAAGTGAAAATCAGTTCGATTCCGGTAATCAGACATGTTATTTGACATTAGTGATATTTACACGTACTGATATAGTTTGCTGATAAGAGTAAATAGATTAGAGAGTGTCAAACACGTATAATGATTTAATACCCCGGTAAAAGTTATTCACTTTGGAATACTCCGATCAAATGAAGACTACGTATTATTCAATACTATAAGATGTAATATAATTATAGTGTAAAAAAGACAATGTACATATTATATTATACCTACCCCGAACACTATCAGCTTTCAGTATCCAGAATGATCGACGATAGAGGTAGATAAAGAAAATTTGAGCCAGATTCCAACGATTCGAAAAATGATATTTTGTAGATGTTAGACACAACCCGTAAAGAATATTAGTGATAATTTTGAAATGTTAACCTTGACATAATAGTTTTTATATTCAACTTATAAGCATAAAATACGATGATATCTTGACAAGTGTGTAATTTATCGATGAATGAATGAAATACTCACCCACAATACTCAGTGCCTGCTTATTTACGTCTAATAGAAATTCAATTTGTCTTATGATCGACGATGGATATTCACGAAACTTCGAAAGACAACGATAACACTGCTTCATTCATATCACAGTGATAACACCTTGCTGTTAAATTTACCGTTGAAAAATTTGAGGCCTCGCGCAGTTAGACGACAATTGTTGCTTCTTCGTTTACATACAGACGTAAAATATTCAAGTGGAAATAAATACCATAATGTGTACACGATTACAGCAAGGCGTGAGCCGTAGTTTCCCCATATGTAGTTTGATATTCGATTCTGCAATCCCCACACTAACGTCTAAACAGCCGCGTTACACGTTTTCCGATTTATCGACAAGATAACAAATATATGCGCGATCTCGTCTTCTGGCTGTATAGCGGTGGGCGATACGGTGTACTTGAATTATAAGATTAAAGGGATGAGAAACGAGCTTCTATATTTTCCGTGCAATGTAATTAAAAAATGGTTAAAGGTTTATAGGAAGGATGGAGTAAAAACAAAGCGAATATAAATGATGTTTGTAAATATTTGTTGTCATGCATAAAACTTATTAGTTATACGGGGTGATCGGAAAAAGATGGCTGGTTTGATTTTCGGGAAAATTTTGGCCGATTCAAACCATTGTAACACAGTAACGTCGTTTACGTCATTCGCTTATTTTTATAACCTGTACGGTGAGCTATGATGAATTTAAACGTAAGCCTAATTCTCGTTCACCCGGTATAACAAAAGCGTATGATTATAAAACTTTTATTGTTCTCACTGCTCTTTAACGTCTCAAATATTTAATTACTGCTATAAGCTATAGTAGTACATATATGTATAGAAAATGTTATCATGCAAATTAGTAATCCTATCACGTAAGAACCAAAGAAAAAAAATTGTCTTTGTATATTTAATCTGAACGCAATGTGTATATAATAGAGTAAATAAGATCTGACATAAATTTCAAAAAATTCCCAGTGTGCGATTTCTACACATTTTTTAAAGCTCCGCTGGGAAAACGTTTTTTTTTTCACTCCTCACATCTGCGTTCGTTGCAACTTACCGCTTCAATCACTTTAATGTTGTTACCGTTCACGTGGCTTTTTTCAACATCGAAATTGTACATATATAACGTAATACGCGTTGTACTATTATCATTATTATCATTATTAATATTAGGACTTGTACCGACTGAATACTCATCGATGTATCCATTAATCTGTAACGGTGTGTATGTACGTATGAAAAAAGAAGAAGAAAAGTCAGAGTTCATAGAATTGAGAAGTCATGAGCTTCAATCACACTTTTCTTTCTTACAAAACCGTCACGACGTTGTGCACTAAGCAACTGATTTAAGATGCACACGCATCGTTGTATCTCACAGGAAGCAATTACATGAAAATCAATTCCTATTGCGTGAATAATTTAGCCTTGCTCATTTAGTCGACCCGTATTAATATTGTATTGTAAAGTAATGTAACACGATTCACGACAAATAATAAAGATTTCTAGTTATTACTTGATTTCTAATCAATTGTTGCACGAGGCTTTCAATATTTTCAAGTATTCATCCAATTTTCCCTTTACTCTAAAACTACGATTAAGAATCAAAGTCTGCAACATTCACGAAGACGGTTAGAAGCCTCTCGCGTGAAACGGGTGTAGCCAATCACTCACGTAACACGAAATTCGGATGCCCACCTGTGCCTGGACATGTTCATGGATGAGTAGAGGATGCTCGTTTATCGACTCGCGGACTCGAAGCGGGGTGGCATTGCACAAACGATGGGCAATCGGCCCATCGCAATGCCCATTATTTTGGAGCGTTACAGCACTCGACTCGAGCCAACAGGGCTGAGTCAAGAGCGGTGTAACACGGCTGCTGTAAGCCATGTAACAAGGTAAATCTGAGAGGATGGCCTGAGCGAATTGTACCGATCCGCCTGCACGCCTGACGCCTGTTCATATCGCAGGACCATTAAGGACTCATCACTGTTCCTGTATAAGCTGAATCCAAAAGCGATTCTCTATGATTGCGAACAGTTGATGATATTCATCTCTCGGTTTGGGGATAACGAGAGCGATACTATAACTGCGAAAATTTGGAACGAAATGATGGAGTGTTAATACACCTGCGTACTAAATTATTTCGCGATAATGACGACGTGACTGTCGCTTATCTGTTGTTTCTCCACTTCCTGGCACCCCTCATTAATTAGCTTTCGACGAGAAGTAAACAATTATTTCTTGCAATAATAGAAAGTTTCATCGACCCCTGACTCAGTGACCCCACTCGGAACGTTTCGATCAATCGCATTACTCTTGGAAAAACAGGAAGTTGAGATAACAGAGACAATTTACCGCTTACGCTTTCTTATACAGATTATCGCGATGAAACGATAGTCCCGTTGCATCTTGAGAAATGTGTTAAATTTTTTCTTACCACCAGATATCACGGATCAGAGATAAAATGCTGACAGACAGTGAGGTGTGGACGAAACGTTCGCGTATCTCGAACTCCTACCCCTTTCATTGGCGAGTTTTCTGGCCAGCGGCAGCAGCTATACATGCATCTATTGGCATTATCGCTCCAACGGATGAGCGGACACAGACAAAAATAGGCACCTCGACCGTATGTTCGCTTACGACACGTCAGCGGCGTTGACAGAATCCTATTAGTCAAGGGAGGTGTGATGTCTGATAACGTAACTCGATGGTCAGACCTTCCAGTGCAGGAAGCTTACGTCCCGGTAGGCACACGTGCGATCCGCGTTCATCCGGACATTGACCTTATACTTCAGCGAAATACAGCGATAGGTATAAATCGGCGAAAGTGGCAATGAAAACAGAAAATAAATCGTTCGGCTTTAGTTTTGAAATGTATTGTTGCACCGCTACTATCGAGTGGAAGGTTAACGGGACTCCAAGCCAAGTGAGAAATTTCATTATTCATGTTATAGATAAACTTCATGAAACAGCTCCACCGGCTGATCCATCAAAACAAAGAATTTGGCACCGAATTCTCTTATCCCTCACCTCTACAGCCCTAAGGTGGAGGGATATATCCAACATTCGGGGAGTAAGGCCGCGGGGCGAGAGAGAGACAGAGAGAGAGAGAGAGAGAGAGAGAGAGAGAGAGAGAGAGAGAGAGAGAATGAGAGCCTTGCCTTTCTGATTTTTCCATTATTTCGTGTCCCCTGTTCGCCCCATTCTCCTCGCTTTTCTTATTCGCTTTCATGAATTATGAAATAAACCTCAAAGATATCGTCCCCTCCGTCTACTCACCCGCGTCTTTTCCCATTTCCACCTTTCTCTTCTGGGGTGGAGGAAGAAATCGCTTTACAAAAGAGCCGTCGGTCCATCGTGTTTCATACTTTTTCGTAAATGTTAGAAACGAGCTTGCTCCACGGATAAAAGTATAGTTTCATCCAAACCTATTATCGCCTGAATCGTATCTAATAATATACCTCTACACATATAGGGGTAGGACGGGATTACGGATCGTTGGAACCCGTTGTACGTTTCGACTGTACAATAAGTTTGAAATTTGTTTAGGGTGACCAAATTTGAAATTTGTCAATGAAAGTCGATGTTACTAGTTTTATTTTTCCTTCGTTTCCTGTTGCTGAGGGAAACAGTGAGCATTTGTCACGAGCCACTGAGCATTGCTGAAGTAGTGCAACGATCACTAATATGTCTCAGTGACATTGGCTGAATCACAAAGCAGTCCGGAGGGAATGCCGGATGATTTGTCTAATGGATAGTCATTTATCCCAGTTAAACCGATCGCTGTTCATTCCCTTTATATTCCACGAACTTGGATAATCCCCGATTCAATACCAACTAATTCGAGGACTTTACTCGAGAGCTGATCAAACAGGGCTTAGCGCTTTAATTAAAGTCTCTTGTGAATCAAATAGCACGACAGAGTAAAAATTTCTCGCTTCTCTGGCTATCCGCACGAACATACAAATTATTGAAAATCATTAAGAGTTTGTAGTAGAATTTGGAATGTCAAGCGCAGTGCTTCGGCTTAATCTTGTGTGATGAAGTTGGCGGTAAGGGTTGCGTAATTTGGGGAGCGTGAAACCGCGCTATATGCAAACAAAGGAAGCTGTAATAACGGTGTAATAAGATTTAGATGACGGATTTTCACCCAGAGGTGGAAAGGTGCGATATAATTCGATGAAATTTGTAAAATGGCTAGTGCAGACGTCACCGTCTTATTGTTCCCGGGCGAGCGACTGTGGTTACGTAGGAAACGGGTGAGAAGAGCCAAAGCAGCCGGGAAAAGGTAGAAAAGGTGGAGATGACGGCTGCAAGACAAAGGAAGTACTTGCTTGAAAACAAGTCGAGCAGCTTTGCAGGAACGAAGTGAAAAATAGTTGGCAGGCGTTATTATATCAAGTTTTTCCGCGAGGGAAAAGGACGATGACAGAAACGAGAGTCTTTCTTCGATTTCTTACACGAGCCTGTGGGATAAGAACTTTCTCAGCGTAATTGATTTCGTATATAAAATTTCATCAATATTCATCGGCACAGTTTCAAAATAACGAACTTTTTCTTCTTTCTTAGCAAGCATCCTTCGGCCGAACTTTTAAGATTGA
Organism: Neodiprion pinetum; assembly: GCF_021155775.2. Lineage (NCBI taxonomy): Eukaryota > Metazoa > Arthropoda > Insecta > Hymenoptera > Diprionidae > Neodiprion > Neodiprion pinetum. The sequence continues at coordinate 31,074,510 of NC_060235.2, forward strand.
TGAATAATCGTTGTATTAAATTATCTCTTTTTTCTCAAATATAATATGCATCAGATATACGCCTCGCGAATTCCTACCAGGCCCATTACACCCAGGTGTATCTGCTTTGATCAACCAGGCATGCGTATATTCCAATTTCACTTCACTGTCAACCGTTAATTACTTCATACCGACCACTACAAGAAGCTCACGATGTGCTCATGTCTTGCACCGAGCCAATACGGTCCTTATACGCTCGTAGGTGCGCCGCTGCAGTGTGCGGTTCATTAGTTGAGTGCTTTACCTTGCACACGGGGGTTGATCATAAATTAGATTTCACCCGTCAGCACTCTTACTTTATCGATAATGCGTAACTTAGTGCAGCATAGTATCGATAATAGAGCAGGACGCGTAGATCCAGTCTTTATACGCCGGTTGCGTTTGCCTGCACGGAATCCGTCGCGTCTCGTCAGGATGATTCATCTTGGATTCGATTACCGCCGAAGTACCCGCCGGTGCAGCGAGCCCCTTGAGACATAATCCTTGCGCCACGCCCTATAAGGCGAGGTGGAAAAAGATAATGGAGTAACTCGACACGACGTGCCCAGGCGGGCTGGCGGGTGATTCTTGAGTTTAAGTGACACCTTCGTACCGCGTGAAGCTAAATTCAATTGGAATTAAATAAACCCATTGGGTATTGGCGATGGCTGGTCGGAGTCCCGGGGGAACCCGGAGGATAGAGCGGACGGAGATAAGGGAAGGAATGGGATACCGATTCGAAGGAAATTCCCGGCCGCCATGCAGCCTTGTCGGTAATCCGAGCACGCCACACACTAATTACTATTTCCACCGCGCACTCAGCCCATAAGACTGAAATCGTACGTTTATTGAATTTATGGTATGTGCGCGCCGCGTTAAATGTATATCATTGGTAGCGAGGTGGGGCGGCTGGCCGCTAACTTTGCTTCGCAATCCAACTGCGAAAGACATATATTTACGCTATGTCTTTTCGCCCCGATATAGGTTGGGGTACCTAGGGGGAGGTCTTTCATTCCAATGTCTTGCAGAAGCTGGCTGATCGGAATTTCTCCAGCGACGCACGCACCGTGGGCTTTGACTAGGAGTAACGAACCGTTGAATCAGCCACTACGTGATGAGGGGTGAAAAACACTCGGCAGTCATTGATTACAAACGCTGAACGAATGCTCGGCCCGAATCGGACACAATATTCTCGATTCTCAGAAATCGCGAATAGATCCTTAAATTAACGGTCTGCTGCAATTAGCGAATCTCTCTGACTTAGCTCATTATTAGAAAGGGGATATAGGATGGGGCGCGGATTTTCTTTGAAACGTCAATCTCGGAAGGGCTCGTTAACCATTGTTTAGTAGGTCGGTCGGTCTGCGAGGGAGGAAACAGGAAACAGGAAACAGGGTGGCTAGCGTGGGAGGAAGAGAGATGTTTGACGAAAATGCGACTGCCAAAGCTGCTCGTCGGCACTGACCGCGGGGCATTTGTGCTCACCGCACCGATTGCCAGTGGACCAGATATTCCGATACCCGCAAATAAACCAGAACCACCAGGAACCCCCTTCAAAACCGTGGACTCGGATTGTCGGTGAAATTCCGGATGACACCCATGATTTTTCATTTTTCACTAACCGTCATTCATGATCGACGTGCGGTTGCGAATCGTTATGGTTAATGAAGATCATCAACGCATCGCGATTCCTCGTTAGTGGAAATACACGAGAGAATCTGAGGAGATGAAAGAGGCAGCATAAAAGCTGACTCCGTCGAATAAGAGTTTGTAAGTGTTCGTTATCTCTGGCAGATGTTTGTTCTCGGAGATATATGCGCATGTTTTCTGGATACGGTGAGTTTTAATGGAAGGACAAGCAATTTCGTGTCAGCCGAATAATCCACCCTGGTATAATTAAAAATGAGTCATTCCGTACGGCGTGACTTCAACTGCGGCAGATTGTCATTGATTCGTTCGCACGGATTGCTGTATTGGTATAAAAAATGTTACCTCACAGGTGAAGAAAAATGCAGGAACGCCGATCATTCGTGGAATTCTCTCAGTTTTGTACAGCGGCGTTACGAGGAACAAACGTAGGAACGAGGGGGCCGAGAATAAGCACCCGCGGGCCATTGGGCAACAAATGTATTGAATCCACAGGTCTACGATTCTCAGTGAAGAAGGTGGTATTGCCAATCCAACCAGATAGGATCGGCATTGCGTCTCAGGGATCGCGACTTGAAAGCTCAGGCGTTGCAGAAGACAAAAGCAGAATTCATGCAATGGTTTAGAGCGTAGGCTAAACGTTGAATAACTTTCACTAAGGCGAATTAATTAATCCGTAGACTGACCCAAGCTGGTAGTCGCGACGGCAGCGGCAATATGTCAGGAGAATTCTACCTCGCGCCGACTAAGTAAGTTTCGAACATTAATTTAGTCCGGAAATTTAATTATCGATGCCTTCGTCGCTCTTTGTGTTGCTCCCGGATTTTCGGGTGGGGCAAAGCTCTGAAGAGGTCGAGGCGCGGGTCAGGGAAAGCTGTGAGGTGGCGGTTAGAGCGCAAGAGGTAGCGGAGGGGAACAGGCCGGCACCTTAACGTTTGACGGTCAGGACCTGGGTCTGAAATCCCCCGGGAATCGTACAGGATATCAAAGGCAAACTGATGTGAGTCGAGCCAACAGCGAAAGAGAGAGAGAGAGAGAGTTGGGAAGAGTTGCCGTCCGCCGAGCACGAGGATTGTGGTGAAAAAAAAAGAAAGAAAAACAAGCCTCGAGGTTGTTTGTGGCAAGTTCGGTCATGGGCAAACGGTAGATCCGCGTCTGGGTGTGATCGGGACTGGACTCGAGTGTGCTCTGCGGAATGGTTCCCATTTCTCCCGTTTAGTAACCTCTGATTGTGTTTACTCCTAAGCTGAGATGTCGCCTTTGTGCCTCATGATCCGGAACCTTCTGCTGAACCTGACGCTAAATCCGCGTTAAATCTACGGTAAATTCACGTGGAGAATATTCATTCCTACATTTTGACTCTGCACGGCGAAAGTTTCGTTCACCTGCTCAGCGAAGTAATTTTCGAATCTCTCAATCGCGCCACAGGATTAACAATAATTGTCTCATTTCTTCAGTGAGCGTCGGATGGAAAATCAGGGAGGCGAATTTTTCCGAAATGTCAGTACGGGATGAGGCGAGAATCGAAGAGCCCGGATGCGTGAATCACGCACATTACGCTTTCCCTCGTAAATTGATCCTTGGGGCGCCACCGTTTCCCGAGCCTCCCTTCGACGTCCAAGTGACGGGAAATTTGGCTTGTGAAAAGGAATTGAGTGCTCGAAACGCGGATCGTGTCTCTTCATCTCGACGTCGTTTCACTAACCTACTTTTCGAAGCGAGAGAAATCATCTTGTGTCTCCTCGCGTTTGGTTCCAACGAAATCAATCAAATCAGGAATTTCATGCAAACATTACCCGTTATCTAATTCTATTCCATCATATCCACCATACCCACGATAAACTTTCAAGTGGAAAATTGAATCAAATTCACCTGGTGCAGCTTGATTTTTTCGCTACGAAATCTGACTTGCACCCTTTCGCGTCTGGCTCGCAGATGTATATTTAGCCTGCAGTGGCAATAATATTCGAGTCGTGCAGGCTGTGTCTCCACTCGACCACATCTGTTTCCTCTAATAACACGCCGGCCTGACTACCGGCACGCCGATAGGCGTTACGACTGTGTCCTTACACACCTAGCACACGGCTCCGCGTACAATATCGGCAGTAACACGCCGGGCAGTTTTCATATGCAGTATTATGCACACGCTCAATTTCATTTTCAACTCCGCAGTAACGCTGACAAAGTTTTTAGAATATCGGTGGGCGCTTTCTTCGTGGTTGATTCAGCTACTGAAAAAGTGAGCCGCTGGATGAACCCAATTTCTACGAACGATTACTCATGCGATATGTTTTATTGCGGAAAAAATGCGCGAGGGTGAAAGAAGGTCGCGAAAATGTTTGAGAGAGATTGAGGAACGCACGGTTAACGAAAGCCTGCAGCTTCGACACGATGAATTTCCGTTCGGGTGATACGAGGCAGACTATCCGAATCACTCAAGATGTCTTTTTTCCCACCTCTGTGGTTCCGTTCAGACGTTACGGTTGCGAATTCTTTTTCCTCCGGGTGAGCTAGGCAGAGGAATCAATCAATCAGTCAATCAATCAATCAATCAATCAATCAATCAATCAATCAATCAGTCATTCGATATTTCGGCGGCTCTGGTGAAACCATTCGCGGCACTAGCCTTATCTCGCAATCGTTGATTGCCTGTTTTGCCTATTTGCTCCACGAAATTGTGATAAATCTGAATTCCCTCTAATGTGCGCCGCTCCTTTTCCTTTGGGTGGGGTGAAAATGGGTTCCAACAATGAATTGCTATGCAAGTGACCACCTTTGTTCGCGGTTTATTGGACAGTATCGGAATTGCTTATAGCCTATTCAACAATTTATTTCATGGGCAATTCACTTGCTCGCACGAGACCCGGCGAAGTTCGCAAGCGGGTAGCAGAGGGGAGCAGTTTCCGAGCCGATAGTCTTGTTTTCTTTTCTCTCACCGTGTGAAGTAAAATCGAATAAAAATAATAGCACGGGAATCTGAGAGTAACAATACCAGTCACGTAAACAGAGAATGAAAGCAACGAAATACGGGCCAATATAACTGTAGGTGAAAATTATTCGTATTTATTACAGTTGAAAAGCATTAGGGGCTCCTCTCAATATCGAGTCAATCTCGTCCGTGACGTATATTCAAAACTGGCACTGCTGAGAGCATCGAAGCTGGAGACAGCGTTTGATTAAATTTCACCGATTTCTGGAAAGCTCCACTTAACGGCCCTCGTTCTAAATAATAAAATCGACTGTGCAAAAACTGCTGCCGCTGCTGCATCGGAACAAAGCCGCTCACTGCCAACCTCAGACCTTGAAAAGTAGGAAGATGAAGAATAAAGTAATGCAAAGGCTGCGGAGACGTTTTGTTGTTAGAGATGAAGATCTCGCGAGGAGCGCCGGCATTCGTTGGTAACTCAATTTATTCCGCTCTATGGACATATCGCTTGAAACAAACAACTTCACACAGAATTTGTAGTGAGCTTTCCTTTGATGTGACACCATGTCGAGTTTTAAGAAGCTTACTTCGAGTATCTCTCATCGGAGCGGGTCGCTACGATGCTCAAATGGTATTCGCTTCTTGGATTTCGAACGCTTGTATCGCACCAAGAAAAAAGTAGTACAGCCTGCGATCGTTCCGACCGTTCAGACGGATATTTTCTAGTAGTAGTACCACTGCATTCGTCCGTCGTGTCGGCAAATACGTAGCTTTTAACGGGCGTTGAAATAATTAAGCCAGCCGATTCCTTGGGCAATAAATGCCCAACTACTATTTTTTAAGTTCAAGACCATTTTTATCACAGGGAAATATGGATTAAGGGAATGTTGAACCCGATTTCGACATAGACTGACGTATTATTTCGAAACACGTAAGTCCATAGATCTCAAATATAAGAGCTCAATTCTGCATGCGATTCTGAACAAAAACATGCCCAACAATTCTGGCGTCAGGCAAAAATAAAGATATAGCATGATGTTTAGTAACCTTACAGTTATATTTTTTCTTTTATTGTGATTAAACTAATAAATTTCTGCATGTATAAATTTACACTATCGAATTCACTTCCGCCTACAATGAATGAATGATCACCTAAGAGTATAATTCGGCAGGGGAGCAGATAATCTGTCAGTCGCTATTCCTAGAATTGTGACTTCACCGAACGACTGCCGAACGCTCGATGATACAACAAACCACTTCTTATAAAAGCGCCACCGCGGAGCGACGCTCACTGCTAGTCTGACCACCGCCGAGTTTACATCAGCCTTGAGTATCGAAAGACCCCATATCTTGGTTAAATAACAGGTTGACAATGAGTACGCTTTTTTATTTTACCGCACCGAGTTCGTGCATTTTTCGTTCAAGCGCCTAGTTCGTGCACTGTCGTCAATGCACCTAGTTCGTGCAATCTTGTCCGCAGCGCCTAGTTCGCGCTATTTTATCTAAACGACTCGTTCGTTCACAATCATGGATCGCATTATATGTACTGCTACCTTTAAGTCTGGATATATTGTATATTCACCTTTGAAAATAACTAACTTGTGCCTACATCTCTGGACAAACCTCCTCAATCAACAACGAATTAACACTGTTTCTATACTTCTCAGATTCTTCCAATACAGATCTACTCACGTTAAAATACCACGATTATTCGTCCGATTTCAATTACTTTTCCTATCTTACCTCGTTTATTATAATTAACTTTCAAATATATATTTTCTTCGCGCAGACTCAGATTGGTCCTTTGAACGATTCATCCGAGCCAAGTCCTTATATTGAACACATGAAAACTACGAAATTACGATAAACGATTAATACGATTTCGGAATTTTCATGTTATATTCTTATTTTTGGGTGACACCAGAATTGTTGGGCACGTTTTTATTCAGAGTTGCATCTAGTATTGGACTGTTGAGCCATTTTTTAGCATTTGAGATACGTTGACACAGATATTTGAAAATATGTCACTCTACGTCGAAACCGAGTAAAGCATCCCCTTAAAGAGTGCCTGCCATAAAAAATCTGGGCTTCCGCGACGTATCACACATTACGTTCGAATGTAATCATTGTTGTAATTAATTATCTTCTTATAATGAACCTTCCCGGGTTTTCAGAACCCATAAAGGCTTCTGTAAAACAACGCACTGTAATTTTCTGGTTTTAGAAGTTGAAACATACTTTCAGGCAACATCCACCACCGCGTGTTCGACGAAAGAAAATAAAGGTGTTTCGGCAAGGTATCGAATAGTTAAATGTGTGTCTCGCGACACTCAAAATCGTCCTCGCACATGTACGCACACTCGCGTGCAATGTTTACTTGCCGTCTCTGCGTCAAATCTCGCCGCTTGCCCGTGTCGCGACTCAAAACCCATCAGCTGTATCTCATGTATTGTCTACTGTCTCGAAATCATGTATGTGTATAATCTATGTGTTCTCTCGCTCTGTAAAATCTTCACTCTCTGTAACGTTCTCTTGCGATACGGTCTGTATCGCCGCATCAAAACCAATAAAAATTTTCGGTTACTATTAATCATCATCTCTCTCCATCTCAACATCACTTTCGTTTCATTCACACTCGTTCTCGTCACTAATTCGCGGATCCCACGTCGATGATCCATATCTTTTTGCCATCTCTCTAAACATTTTTTGGTCCTTCGAGCCGGATCAGTCGCGAATCGAATCGGATCATTCGCAAATCGAGTCGAATCTTTCGAATCGTTGCGACTTACGGGAAAACGAATTAGCCAGTGAGTGAAACGGAACTATCGCGTGTGCATCAAGTTGCGAAAGTTCACGTAATCAAAGTGAACAATATCGTTATCGGTGAAAACCATCATCAAAATCAGTCGCGTCCGTTAAATTCAAACGTGCGGTGTCCTCTGTAGTGACCGTGACTAAGATCTGAGCGTCAACAACACCGATCTCTCGAAGTGTGTATCGCGACGCCCTATTATCACTGTGTGCGTATCTCGTTCGTGAAAACTCTGTTCGTCGCGTGAGTTACACTTTCTCGTTTGTCAAGATGACGATCGACGAATACATTGAACGTCAAACCGATCTCTTCACGCGCATCTGTCGCACTCTCGAAAACTTGCTCGGTGAAGCAAAAACAACCCTCGGGCAAGTGCAATCGCGATTAGATGCTTTAAATTCAAATTGGCTGAAGTTCCAAGACATGCACGAGACAGTCGATCAAATTAGAATCGCAGCAAAAGGTGATCAACTCGACGCTATCAAAAGACTTTCGTATTTCGCGAAAGACTATTATGGACAGTGCGAAGAGCAATACTTAAACGCGAAGGGAGAGATGCTCGATCTACTCGGAACTCTCAAGACTCTATCGGCACCGATCGTGCCAACAGCCGTAGCCCCCCAACTCACAACTGGAGGAGCCTCAAAACGGCTACCACGCATCGAATTGCCTACGTTCTCGGGCAATTACTCAGACTGGAAGTCTTTCCACGACCTCTTCACATCAATCGTTCGCGAAAATTCGCAACTCTCGGAAGTGGAAAAACTGCACTACCTAAAAACAAGTCTTACCGATGAACCGTCACAACTCATTAAAAACATCGCTCTTACCGCTGAAAACTTCCCTCGAGCCTGGGAAACTCTCGTCTCACGGTACGAAAACAAGAGACTTTTGACGGATTCTCATCTCGCGACACTTTTCGCGATTCCTCGTGTCACGAAAAAGTCGTCATCAGAACTGAAGAGCTTGCACAGCAACACTTGCGAAGCTCTTGGCGCACTCGAACTTCTCGATAGTCCCGAGAAATTAGGGGATCACATCATCGTGCACATGACGATTCGCAAGCTCGACCCAGCATCTCTCGAAGAGTGGGAGAAAAGTGTTAGCGAGAAACTCGAGCCCCCCACGTTTGCGGAGCTCAAGGCGTTTCTCATCGGTCGCATCCACACCCTCGAAGCCGTGGAGCAAGCTCATGCTCATAATAAAATCGCGACGTCGAAACCGCACTCATCGCAAGGAAGGTCAAATCTTCAGACGACAAGGTCACATACAGCGCAATCAAAGGAACAGTCGTGTGCTTGTTGCAAAGGCAACCACTACATCGCGTTCTGTTCGACCTTTCGCGACAAATCTCTGGATCAAAGAAGGGAAGTGGTTTCTGCGAAAAAGCTTTGCTTCAATTGTCTCGGTCCACATTAGCAGAAGGACTGTCGATCCAACAAAACGTGTCGCGTGTGCAACGGTCGACATCATTCCTTGCTGCATCGAAACTCTTCTTCAATCTCGACAGCTGCCAACAGCGGCACATCTCAAGGACAGGCCGCAGTAGCGCAACCTGCAGTGCAGAACGCACCGATCTCGAACAGCGCCTCTCAGGTGAGCAACCACTCAGCTCAGCCTACAATGATCAAGCGCTCTCGAATCCAGTTCTTCTCGCCACAGTGCAATTGATCGCTTCGAATCCGGAGACTGGAGAAAGAATCATCGCTCGCGCTCTACTCGATCAAGGATCCGAAAGTTCATTCGTCACGGAGTCGCTAGCGCAACAATTGCGACTACGTCGGCATCAAGCAACGATACCGATCATTGGCGTCGGAGCTCATCAATCGGCAGTGACTCGCGGCATCGCGACATTGCAACTCCAATCTCGTGCTCACACCTCGTTCTCATGTCAGGTGGAGGCACTCGTGCTTCCACGACTCACATCGTATCTACCCTCATTTCGACTTCTCGTCGAAGACTGGCCTCATCTACGAGGACTCAACCTCGCGGATCCAAGCTTTGCACATCCCAGTCAAATCGACGTAATTCTCGGAGCTGACATCTACAGCAACATCATTGGTCAAGGAGTTCGAAGAGGAGCACCAGGAACACCAATCGCGCAAGAAACTCAGTTCGGTTGGGTCCTCTCCGGCTGCGTTTCAGCGGAAGCAGCAAGCCCCTCGTATAGCGCAGTCCAAGGCTTCCAATGCTCCCTCGATCACGAACTGCTCGATCTCGTGCAGCAGTTTTGGAAGCAGGAAGAAGTGTCGAAACCTTTGGCACTAACGTCCGAAGAAGAGCGTTGTGAGCAACACTTTCGCGAAACGGTTTCTCGAACTGCGTCCGGTCGTTACGTAGTTCGGCTGCCGCTCAAAGACAATTCGGTAGAGCTCGGCAACTCGCGGAATCCCGCGCATCAAATGCTCCGTCGTTTGGAGAAACGGTTCGGTAGCGACGCGAAACTCAAGGAGGCTTACTCGAGCTTCCTTCGTGAATATCGTCAACTCGGGCACATGCATCGCGCTATCAATATACCTGAAGACAATTCCCGCGTGTTTTATCTTCCCCATCACGGTGTAGTTCGCGACAGCAGTTCAACAACAAAGTTGCGTGTCGTGTTCAACGGGTCTCGAAGAACCAACCTCGGACTCTCTCTCAATGACAATCTTCTCGTCGGTCCAAAAGTGCAAACCGACCTCGCGGACGTTCTCTTACGCTGGCGACAATATCCAGTCGCGTTCTCATCAGACATCGTCAAGATGTACCGACAAATTTTGGTCCACAATGATGACCAAGATTTTCAGCGAATCCTCTGGAGGGAAGAACCAGAGCTACCGATTGAAGAATATCAACTGACTACGGTAACGTATGGTCTTGCAAGCGCTCCGTATCTCGCGATCCGTGTTCTTCATCAACTCGTTCACGACGAAGGTAAGCAGTATCCCTTTGCGAGCCACGTCATTCTCGAGAACACGTACGTCGACGACATCCTCTTAGGAGCAGAGGACGTTGATCAAGGTCGCGAGAAAATCAACGAACTCAATCAATTGCTCAAGGCGGGCGGCTTTGAACTTCAAAAGTGGACTTCAAGCCACCCAGAAACTCTCGTTGACATTTCTCGAAACCATCAAGAGATCGCGATGCATCTGAATCTCGATCAAAGTCCATTCTTTCGGGCTCTCGGTCTTGCGTGGAGACCAGACATCGACGCGTTTGCGTTCTCTCCGCAAATTCATCAAACTCGGGACAATTTCACGAAACGAAAAGTTCTCTCACAAACCGCGCAGCTCTTTGATCCTCTCGGATGGCTCTCGCCGATCACGATCAGAGCCAAAATCTTTATGCAGGAATTGTGGGCACTCGGTTTCGACTGGGACGAGCCGCTCTCAGCTTCATTGTCCTCGCGATGGATCGAGTTTCTACAAGATCTTCAAGGCATCTCAGCTATCACCATCCCACGATGGATCGGGTCAAGTTCAGCATCTCTCGGAATAGAGATCCACGGTTTCGCGGACGCCTCTCAAAGTGCATTAGGCGCAGTGATCTACGCGCGAACGTATATCAACACTCACGAAGTGCGCGTTTCACTAGTGTGCGCGAAAACTAAAGTAGCGCCGCTAAAGAAGGTGACAATTCCTCGTCTCGAACTCTGTGCTGCGAATCTTCTCGTCCGGTTGATGTGTCATGTGGAAAAGACTCTTAATTTCGAAAACACTCCGGTTTATCTGTGGACGGATTCCACAGTCGCGCTCGCGTGGATCAAAAGCCACCCATCGCGGTGGAAGGAATTCGTTCGTAATCGCGTAACGGAAATCCAAGAGTTCGCGCACGCTCGTTGGTATCACATCTCGGGTTTTGAAAACCCCGCTGATCTTGCGTCTCGTGGTACATCTCCGGAGCAACTTCAAAAATCAGAACTTTGGACCTTCGGACCATCCTGGCTCTCGAAGCCTTCTGTCAATTGGCCATCCTTATCTCCGCGACCGGAAGAAAACATTCATCTCGAGGAAAGAAAAGGGCTGTCGACGCACATCGCAACAGCTAAGCCGCTACAAATCTGGGATCTCGTCGATCGCTACTCAAAACTATCGACTCTCCTCAAAGTCACATCATTGTGTAAACGCGCAGCAAATCGGTTCCTCGCGAAGACGACATCGAATCGCGTAAACACGTCTATCACTGTCGGACCGATCTCTACTCTCGAATTGAGCGACGCCCAACTGTTTTGGACCAAGGTGACCCAGCAGGCGTACTTTGCAGAAGAAATTCGCCAAATCGAGACAAGCTCAAGTCTCACTCGAAGTCATCCACTATCGCGACTCACGCCGTTCATCGATTCGAACGGATTCCTCAGAGTCGGTGGTTGACTGAATCACTCATTGCTTTCGTATGACGGAAAGCACCCGTTCATCTTGCCTCGCGAATCATCGTTCTCCACATTGATCATCGATCATCATCATCGGTTGACGCTCCACGGAGGTCCGCAACTCACTCTCGCTACAATCCGACAGCGGTACTGGATCCTGGGAGGAAGAGTACCGATCCGCATGTTCATACATCGTTGCGTTCCTTGTGCGCGTCATCGCGCCACCCTCAGCAGCCAACAGATGGGCCAACTCCCTCAGTCTCGAGTCACGCAATCAAGGCCGTTTCTTCACTCTGGCGTTGACTACGCTGGTCCATTCTCGATTCGAGCCTCCCGCGGAAGAGGAGCGAAATCATGCAAGGGATATATCGTTATCTTGATCTGCTTCACGACCTCGGCTGTGCATCTCGAGCTAGTTTCGGACTACACGACGGAGGCATTCATCGCGGCGTACAAACGCTTCACATCTCGACGAGGAATTTGTGCCTCAATCGCAAGCGATTGTGGAACGAATCTCGTCGGCGCAGACTCAGAACTTCGCCGTCTTCTCGCTGCATCGTCAAAGGAGTTCGCAGAAATCGCAAACACCCTCGCATCACACGGAACCCAGTGGCGGTTCAATCCTCCCTCCGCGCCTCATTTCGGTGGAAAATGGGAAGCCGGAGTGAAATCAGTCAAATTTCACCTCAAACGAGTCATCGGAGAAGCTACTCAAACGTTCGAGCAATTCTCGACGTTCCTCACGCAAGTAGAAGCCACGCTTAATTCTCGACCTCTTTGCGCTATCTCGGACGATCCACGGGATCCAAGTGCCTTGACTCCAGGACACTTTCTCGTCGGCTCAGCATTGAACACAATTCCTGAGCCGTCACTCATCGAGGTGCCAGTTCAACGGCTATCGCATTGGCAACACTCGCGTCAAATGCTGGAGCATTTTTGGAAACGGTGGAGTACGGAGTATCTTCAGTCCTTCCAAAACCTCTCGAAATGGCAGGCTCATCACGGGAACATCAAAATCGGATCCATCGTTCTCGTAAAAAACGAAAATCTACCTCCATCTGTGTGGCCCCTCGCGAGAGTGATCGAAGTGCATCCGGGAACCGACGGTCTCGTTCGCGTTGTGACCGTTAAAACGAAATCCTCTGTGTTAAAACGTCCAATCGTAAAATTGTGTGTGCTTCCAGTGTCCTCTTAAGACAATTATTGACTCTAAGAATAAATAACGCACGGCGGGCGGCATAATCTAATTTCGCGATCGTTACCGATAGCGAAGCGGGCGGTATGTTTCGGCAAGGTATCGAATAGTTAAATGTGTGTCTCGCGACACTCAAAATCGTCCTCGCACATGTACGCACACTCGCGTGCAATGTTTACTTGCCGTCTCTGCGTCAAATCTCGCCGCTTGCCCGTGTCGCGACTCAAAACCCATCAGCTGTATCTCATGTATTGTCTACTATCTCGAAATCATGTATGTGTATAATCTATGTGTTCTCTCGCTCTGTAAAATCTTCACTCTCTGTAACGTTCTCTTGCGATACGGTCTGTATCGCCGCATCAAAACCAATAAAAATTCTCGGTTACTATTAATCATCATCTCTCTCCATCTCAACATCACTTTCGTTTCATTCACACTCGTTCTCGTCACTAATTCGCGGATCCCACGTCGATGATCCATATCTTTTTGCCATCTCTCTAAACAAAAGGAATGAGTTTCGAAGTATAATTCACTAATTATATATTTTTACCATTGAAGCAGAAATACAGTTTCACAGGAGAACCAAATATAAATGTATTTCTCTCTTAAATTTTCGGGAAATGGGCAGAGTACATGTTTATACTCATTACGTAACACGTGTCAGGTTCAGTACGACGCGCGATTGGCTGACACAATATTTTTCTACCTCGTCTTAACATGCTCTAGGAAATAAAATACGACCCGAATAAAGCAACATGAAAGATTTTATGCAGGCTACCAGCAGAACGACGCTATTCTAAAGCGCAAACATTGTTTCTATGAAACTCGTGGAATAAAAGTGACAAATGAAAATGCAAGAACCGCTGTTGCCACCGCACCCAAGCTTACGTACCGTCGCGTCGCGCCTTTATGCACGTAATACTTGTACATATTTACAAAGTTGAAAAGCATTTTCAAAGATGGTGCAGACAGTTTTTTATCTGAATTAAAATTATTCGTTCAAGACGGTGGAGCATGACGGAGTGAAAAAATCACCCAAAGTGTTACGACAACTACGTGGCGACGCAGAATCCTCTCACCGTTATATTCATAAGTTCACTCGGGTCAGGTGCCGTCGGGTATCATTACGTATTAGGACTGAATAGATTTGAATAAATTTAGCTATATTTGAAATAGCACTTGCTTGTTACGAGCTGTAATAAATAGGTAATTGCATTAACCATGGCCGTCGGGATTCTTGTTGCCATTTGTTTCGATTACAGTAAATATGACTTTGCAGTAGATTTCAAAGATTTCAAACATTCAGGAACTATCTATCAACGTAGCAAAAATGGCCGTTCGTCCACGTATATTGAGTTACATCAGCAGTGGCTGGAAAGTTTTGAGAAACCTTGAGAGTTATTACGGGCGGCAAGGTAAAATCGTCTCTAAACTCGGAGCTTGATACCCGAGCATGCATATTTCACAATTTGTACCTAAGCAGTTACGACATAGTTGCAATAACTTTACGGAAATTCGCTAGACGATAATAAGATTGGTTGCGGTTGGTAGCCACACCGACGAAAACGGACCTAAATCAATGTCGGTAGATCAGCGCGCCGGTGGGATGCAAGGAGAATTTCGGAACGACGAATGCTGGCGAGTAGCCGAACTTGTTAAGGGATTAATTTTCTGGCGTTTGGTTATTGGGCCGCATTTCTGACCCGTTATGCGAAGTTGGACATAATCAGTGGTCTGCATCTCGGAGAGGCTGGAGTTTGGCAAAGCGTTTCTCCTCCAAGGTATAATAGTTGGAAAAGTTGGGGGTGATCGATGAGGCGCTGCCGTTTGTTTACCGTCAATTGGCTTGTACTTGAATGCGATCTCTGGCAACTCGGTGCTCGATTCAGCAATCCATTCAAATATCGCCGATAAAATTTTGAAGCGTGTCCATCGATGGATTTCTACGCAATCGGAGTGCGGACATTCGATGATCGAATTAGTGAAAGGGTTTCGACTGGGTTTAATTCGTCAGAAAAACATCCTCTCGAAACACTCCATCGCCCCATTGTTCTGCATATTCTCACTTCGTTAAGCGTACGCCTTGCTTACTTTGTAGTTGCTGCAGGTGTATGTATAGCTGTTCTCACTCGATAGAGATCCGATCTTGTACAGTGCCTGGGTGGCAGTAATGCATGCTGGCAAGTGTTCACGTAGCGGGGAATCTGATCTCATTAAGGTGCGTCATTAGGGTGTCGCCAAGTCATACAATGCCTCCGCGCTTCCGCCGCGTCCTCGTCTGGTCGGCCGTTATACTCTTTTTCACCGTCGTATGAAATTTACTCCGGTTTTCTTCATCCTTTCGTAATTTAACGCCGAGCTGAGATAACCACACGGAATACTTTAGACATTCTAACGATAGGAAAGGCTGAATAGAGAATTCCGTCGACGAGTGAGTTCGCGGTTTCGTTTTTCACAATGTTATTTTTTACTCAACTCTTTCAACCGCCGCAGGCTCGTGGGGATTTGAAAACATATCTACGTTCCCGATATTATTACCAAGTGCTTGAAACCGGCTTCCAGGTTAGCTCGCGACGAACGAATTCCAGGGAATAAATGTGCTGGTAATACACAGAGTGTTATTCATTTCACCCCGGCGGGCAGACTTCATTTTGAATCGTTACCGTTGTGATGTTATGCCTCTTTTGAACAGTTCAACGAAGTTTTTGATCATAGCAACGAGTTCTGAGATTATTATTGAGAACTTGAACGTGAGCCAAGTCGTCGGTGTGGATAAGCGTCAGGGTTCTGGCTTGGTTGAAATCACGCGAAACAAAGCGTATCTTTGGGCAATTGGCTCGACAGAGAAAACTCAATTTCAGACTCTGTTGGCTTGTTTGTCGAAGTCGCATTCGCAGTCAATGAAACCCCCGCATGAAACTTTGGTGAAAACGAATCCGAGACTCGCTCAGTCTGGGCTGCAACAATTACTTGACCATTGTTGAAAAGATATACGTCGATGCACCCGCGTAACGTGGTTAATTAATTATTTCAATTCGCGCGCGAGATTCTTCGAGTCATAACGACGGCGTTAATCACATGCAATAATCCACGGCAGCTAGTCTGCTGGGGCAGAGACTCGGGTATAAGGAGATCGCGTGGACGCTAACCGGGAATAGATTAGGGTGCCCCACCTATACGAAGTTGGTTGGAAAACGGGGAACGGTATTCAACCGCTGTCTTAAGCGAAATTCAATAGCCTTGCTGAAATTAGGGATTTATTAAGCTCCGCGAAGCACCCTTCCTTTTTCATCCGCCATACCACCGATGCCGATAAAGTCTCGTTTCCACCGGACTGAATATCTTGACACCTACAACGCGGGATTTTGTACCATTCCAAGTTATCGCGAGAAATGAGAAAGGCGAGATGGGATTTTGGTCGAGTGGAAATAATATTAGCATTTTACTACCTGGATTTTCGTCGTATTGACGTCGCCCAGTCGTTTCTGGTGTGAACAGCCCCTAACGCCTTGCGCTCCGTTTCTCTGCTGCTTCCGTTTAATGCCTTCTCAACGGATCCAATATGATGGAATTGAACGATCAACGGACCTGAGAAAGAAGAAACGACCATTACTATTTGGTATTGATTTTCGTAAAGCCAATAAACTTTACTCCTGCCAATATTATACTGTCCTCATATCAGTTTTTTATACAAGGCATTTATACAAATTTGCAGCTGATGCTGAACGATTCCGCTACTTCTTGATGCACTTATCACTATCGATGACTGTCACTAGGCACGGTATTACAGAGAATTTGGCAACGTGAATTCAACGGATGAAGTATTTCATCAGCTATTTCAACCTTAATTGCGCTTTTCCGAAGCATTGCAGTTGCTAACACGTCTGAAATTTGACATGCAAATGAGACTGGAAAAATATTCTGAATATCCGATTCACCAGCCAACCCCAATTGTTATTTCGTTACGTTACATAATTAATGTCTAATTATAATGCGATCGCATCCGGATTCTGGCAGTAACGCGCTTTCTATAAAAAAAAAAAAAAAAAAAACAGTTTCACCAGGACGATGCAGTGGCTGTATCAACGTCAGTTTCGTACGTAACAATGTCATTACTGTGCCAAGGGTAATTTGGCTCACGTTCTCGACTCAAGTCTTAGTTATGCATTGAGTAATGCGTGAAAAAATTTTGTCGATCCAAGTTTTTCTCGTTGTGAAATGAAAAAAAAAAGAAAATGGTGCATTCATTCGCTTATTAACAAGTGGATAGGATATGTACGTATTATGAAGCAAGGAACTCTACCCGCACGCCGATGAACCGTAAGCCGTGATAGAAATTTATTTTTGAGATGTAATGGAATTGATCGGTCAGCGGTTCTTCATCGCTTACCCAAAATGCGCATATCCTGTGTTCAAGCGCAACCTGGATACGCGCGCGTAACATCGACGTGTTGCCGAGATTCGTCGCGCGTGGCTTAGCTGGAGTTTCCAGTGCACTTTGCACTTTCCCTGCAGCAGGAAGAGCGCCGGAAGGTCGTAAGGGGTGGCGGGGGTCGTCGAGGTTAGGAGCAGAGCGCGGTAAACCCTTTCGGCGTGCATTAGCCACACCCTCGCGAAGCAAAGCTCCTGAGGGTTTACGGAGCGACGGGGGGGGGGGCAACATGAGAAGCTGTAGTCAGTCAACATACCGCATCACACACACCTGCCCAAGTTCCCACCGAGACGGCATCAACCCGCTTCCTCTACTGCGTCGTTCCAGCCTCCGAAGCATAACGTATACATGACGAAAAAATACCGTCACCATGCAATTACGTTTCTTTAATACTCCTTGCGTACGCGAAGGTAACGCAACGAGATCCCCGGGTTGTTCTGTTGGTAACCCAATGTGAAATTAAATAACTCACTTCAAAGTTTGAAGACTTTATGCGATTGCTGCCTAACCGGAATTTCCTGAATTTGGGCACAGATGCGACACGTTGTTTCAACCAGTGTTGAAGTATCGAACATTTCTAGAGATGGTGAGGTCGAAAGGAGCAAAAAGTGTGTGGAAGGGGAAAGTTTTCAACTTACGTAGAACCGATATCCTGGGAATCAAACAGTTGCATTCTATTCGGAGGGTACTCATGTTCGTGTGGAAAGAATAAATTATTGTATACCTGCGCTGTGTTGAAACTTGGTTTCGAGACCGCGTTTTCTACTTCTCGCGGATGTCTGAAGTGATATTTTGTGTATCCGGAATAATTAGGCCGAAAAATGAAAATTTATATCCTAAGTTTTTGTGTGATGATATCAAAGAGCTGAATCAGAGTTTCGAGAAAGAGGTCGCAATTTCTGCTCTCTCAGTGATTAGGAATTCCGAGAAGCCTTTGAATAAGTAAAAGGCTTTACTATATAAGTTATACGTACCTCATGTCTTTGGTAATGAAACACTGTGAAATTTTGTATTTAATTCAGTTGTTGTCAGGGTGAGAGAGGCAGAAATTACCTGCGGGCGACCCTGGCGCCATTATAAAATTTCAAACTTTGCGCCGTAGAAAGTTTTCAAAAATGACAAGAAAGTTGTTCACCCTAGAAATTATCCATTCCATTTACTTTTAATTCCATCCAGTATTTGATGAAGTTGGGGCTTCTGCGAACTCTAATTAATGTAACAGCTTTCTCCGAGTACCTAATTCTCCTTCATAATATACGTGTGCATTTGAAAAAAATTAAAAAACAAAGAACACTTTATCAGACAGCATTATTTCGTCTATGCAGAGTAAAAACGATTACCATGAAGTCGACTTACCTGCAGAGCTGCAAAGATTTCCGAGAAATGCATCAATCATCTTTGCCCTCTCTAACAGGTTTATCATTTAATCCACCGTGCTCGGTCCCTTTCATCACCCTGGCAGAATTTGCCGTTCTCTCTTCTACGTTTGCATCAACCATCCTGGCATTCTTTGATATCGCTATGGCGTTGCGAGTTTTGTACTGCGAGATTGCCGGATTCCGGGTAATTGCTTCGTAATAACTTTGCGGGCTCGCGGAGATCCCGTGCTCCCGTTTTCATCCCTTCTCCACGCTCGCGCCGATCCCATTTCTGACCCTCTATACCACTTTCGAGATAACCGCGAGAAGATTCTACCGCAGTAGCTAATGCTTATTCCACTAACAATTAATACACGGTTGCTACTTCACTGCTCGTAATTCCCCGAGGTGGAGGGAACCAAATTGGGTCAGTTCTGCCAAGGGTCGCCGAACGACAAATAAGGTTGTAGCCCGTGCCTCGCGATTATTATCAATTGAAGTTTACCGAAGCTGTGAAAATTATTTCCAAAACTGCGGAACTGTTTTCAGGCCTGTGCATCGTTTAAATCGATGCTTATAAAGCGGATGCCGGGATATCCGTTCACACTGACACCTGAGCCAGTTCTACTTGACGATCAGACTGAAAAGTCTCTCTTCTGTGCCATGATGTACACTTCAAGAAAGATTTGAGAGTCGTCAGCCAGGCTCACTTCCGTTTCCTGCTACTTCGTGAACCTGCATCATCCTCACCATGGAACTACGTGGCCTCTTTTCTCGCACTCGAGTAAACCCCCCTTATTACTTTATTTTTTGAATAATGTATGCTGTCTTCTTGAGCTGCGACATCGTCGCACAAGTCTTTTCCCGACTCCATTTCCTTCCTTCTAATTCTAACACGTGTAAAATTCTAGTTACTTGTGGAATATTCTCATTTCGGATGCTGAAATAGACAAATGAGCAAGAACGAGATCTGCGTGATGTTTAAGTTTATAATGTATACGCAACGTATCTATTTTTTCCCTACGTTATGAAAATGGGTTACGTCGTGCAATACGTAAGCTGGAAATGTAGGAATGGTTTGACGGAGTCTGGAATTACATATTTTCGTTTTCTTAAATTGTTTATTTGTATTTCAATACATTCTAGTGATTAAAATTATGTGATTGCACGACTACACACGTTTCTCGTAATTTTTCTTCAATTTTATTTGAAACACGTTTCAAGTTCGTCTGTATGAAATTACCTCAATTGCTTTAGAATCTCAATCCCGGAACGTGAAAGAAAAAGTCTTTCAAATAAGCTTATTTTATATCTTGCGGGTATGGAAATGACGTGAATCATGAATACGATCTCACAAAATTAAAATATTTCAAAGAGCACGGCTCCCTTTTTAGAAATGTACTCAACCGCAAACTTACTAAATAATGCACTGCTATAGTTGTTCGCTTAGGTAGGTAATATGATTTTTAACTTAATTTTCAACTTTCTAGTTAATTCCCAATGAGAAACCAAGTACGTGAAATTTAGCAGTCCAATAACGACGTTGGACTTTTTTTCGCGATGAAGATACCAGGCTCAGGTTAATGTCAATAAAAGCTTCCTTAACCGTACGCTTCGGAATAACCTTTACTCAATTATTCATTACCCCTGCTGATGGTTCTGACCATTTTGAATAACATCACTGTGAATGAATTTACGGTTAATAGAACGTTCTGCAAATGCGTAAGATCAAAGCGACATGTATGATAATTTTTATATACATATATTTCCAAATTGCGGTTTGATGAAAGTAATACGCCACGCTGATTGTCATGGCGGGAGGAAAGTATAATTTCGATCAACAAAAATTTCCCCGACACTAGAAGTAGCTGAAAGGATTCTGATGAATAGAATCCGGTGGCTAGGAAGAGGATGTAACTTGGAAGACAAACTCCGAAATACAAGCGCTATCCGATCTTGGATCGGAGTTTTTATCTGCAAAACTCTGAATCCCTATAAATGAGCTCGCCGGGATCTCGAAGAATGACCGTTAATTAATTACAGAGTCGTTCGGGGCTGCAAACATAATCTTGCCATAGTCATCCAAGTTGAACTCGAATCACAATTTATCTTTCATTGTAATTACAGAGCTTTTGTTGAAACTTTCCGAGAAATGAGACGACTGAAACTTGATCAACGGTTGATTTCTTGTGTTTTGTGAAAATTCATCTTCTTGCTGCTCACACTGGCGATGTTGATAAATCGTTCTCTCCTCATCCAAGATTCATCAAACATTAAGCCACCAGCTGCTCTACCTTGTTTGTCGAAACGTGACGTCTTTCTTCAAATAAGATCCAGACAGCAAATAAATAAGAATACTGAACCAACAGCCATTCCCAGTTCTCTTTTATCCCACCCCGCAAAATGACTTACGTAACTTCTATCTTACGCGTGCCAACCGTATGATTACGATTTTCCATAGAAAGAGTAGTGATCTCTACAGGCGTTACTCGATTCTATAACCCCATTACGGCCAGGCACCGAAATTATTATTAGTGTATGACAGTCAATCAGGGTAATGTACAGCAGTTTTCTCCGTCTTTTTGTTTCTTTCGCCGTGCTCCCGTTCTCCGAACGTTCCGCTTCATATAATGCCTGATTTATTGCGGAACTTTCATATTCAAGCCCCTGTTACGCTGTTACCGCGCTGTTATACATCGTTCCTTGTATGCCACCCACGTAAGCCAAGCAACTCGCGTAGCACGAAGGGCAGCCCTAGCCTCGGCACTAACTCCGACACATCTAGGGCGCAGGAAATGTCTGCAAGAAGTTTTCAACGTCCGCCACTCAAGGATTGTTCAGAATTTGCCACCCTCTTCTATACATCCTTGAGAATTCAGATGAAGCTGTAGAACGGAATTGAAAGCAACTGTTGCTTGTTCAATTGTTTCTCCTACTCTCGAATACGTCTGCCTCTATTTTCTTTCCCAAAGAGGAGAGCAAACTTGACGCAACTACGAAGCTGCGCTCGCGACATCTTGAGACCACTGAAGCCCCCGGTCTGACGATATTCTGCTACAATTATAGCTGCAAGGAATTTCTTTAGCTTTGGAAGTTATTAATTAATTCGAATTTCTGCATTTCACTTATTGTTCGGCTGATTTTCATTTCATTCAAGGAGACAATAATTTTTCCGAGCGGGTACTTTTCAGGTATCGCAAGTGATCACAGATGAAATCGTTTACATGACGCGAGTATAGCTAACGTGATTTCGTATTGACTGTGAGTAATTGATCTCAGCTGGTGTTTTCAATCGAAATGAGTACAGGCGGCGACGGTGAAAAGGAATCAGGGAGGAATAAAAAGTAGAAAATAGGAAAGAGGATAAAACCGACGATGCGGAGGAATGGAAAGTGACGTGAGGAGGATGACTGAGGGCGGGCCGTGTAAACACGACGATGATTGATGAGAGCGCAGCCTCTGAGAGAGCTTCGAATACTGACGGAGTCTCGACGAAGCGACCCGCATAAGCGCGTCCTTATAATGCGTCGTGGCGCCAAGGCTACGTGGTGGTTGACACAAGGCGGTATACGCGACGAAATTCTTATGGGCCAACTTCGAAGGGGTTGGTTAACTTTAAATTGATGCTTTATCGATACCCTTAAGCAGTACCCCGTGCACGCGGAAGTTTGATTGATAGAATGGCGCTGAGCCATCCGTGACACAGGCTGCACACGTACGATAAGATTATAACCATAAGCAGACGATAAGTTATAGATCTGTGCATAGGAGACACGCGATTACTGAGTTGAAACCAGACGGGAATCGAAGGAAGCCTGAGGCTGCTCGAGGCTTGTCAAATATCTTATACGGCGAGTTATACCGAGGAGACAATGGCAAACGGATGCCCAAAGAGAATAGTCTCGGTGAACGTTTCATCTGAGAGCAGACAGAACAAGTGCAAAAAAGACGGAGGAAGGTGGAACAGAAAAAAGAAATATATAATATATATACATGTATATTATTGAACGATCCGCAGAAGCCAACGGGCCGAAAGCTCATGACATCGCTGAGAATCCGCACAATCATAAAAGTAGTCGGAGCAGAGTTCACGGCAAGTACACCGCGCTCCACCGTCGCGTATTCCTAATATTTATCTGAGATTTTTCGTGGCGCTGGATGCATGGAGATTTTATTTCGCCTGCCGGGGAGCGTAAAAAGTGAATTTAGTATCAGGTAGCGGTTGTGTGGCTTGCCTGGCACGGAGTAAAACCCGCGTGTGTATGCGCGCCTCGAGGCGAAGTCGAGTCAGACAAGTAAAGTCGTGCACAGTGTAACCGAAAGAGTTTATAGGCTTCCGTTTATACGTCTTTTGTGCAGTAATTTTTTTTCGATAAATCCGTGTTCACTGCGCGATGGGTTGCAGTCAATTCAATGCGCCACCGTACTTGATACGAGATAGAAAAATTGTCTCGTAAAAAAAAATTTACGGCCACTTTCTTCGTATATCTAGATGCAAGGCTTTCGTTCGTGAATTTTTTTATTTATAGTAAAAGGATTTGCAAGTTTTGATTGTAACAGGTCATAGCTGATAGTTTAAAAGAATTGTAAAGTGTGGAAAGAACCGTCGAACTAAAATAAGGAGAATCAACGATCAGGTGCCGTCACCCTGAAGAGATTCTCGATAACCGATAAGGTTCACGAAGGTGATCTGAAATCATGGAGAACGATTGAATTGATCTCACGTGAGCTAGAATTGAACGCAGGATATATTCCAAATGGTGAAATATTTCTTTTGCCATATACATTCGTCACCGATAGTTGAAAGGATCAGTTCCGAAATTCAGACAATGTAACGCATCGAAACGTTCCAAATGTTTTCCGATCACATCGTCATTAAATTAAATAACATGTTCTGGATCTTGTGGCTTTGGGAAGCTCGAGTAGCCTGTAGCACGCATTCTGATTTTATTTGACTTTCGCAGTAGGGATGTTTTCGTATTTGTCCAAAACAAGGAAAGGTACCTGGTATGCATGATATTGCACCCCACAGCAATAACTTTGCTAATATAGTTTTATTTGGATTTTCCAGAGCCGTATACCTCGTGCCACACATTCTCTCTGGAAGCATGAACGTTACGGTTGGCTCTACGCAAACAGAGCAATAGGGGAACTTTTACCGCCATGACAAGTCTCACGCACTCTGGCACAACCAGAGACAGTCCATGCCTATGCGATAGCAGTTTGGTATCTTCAAAGATGCGTGTGACATGGATCAAAATCGCAAGGGGAGAAAAGAAATAGCATCTCACACTTCAAGGTTACGCACTGTTAGGTGCGCGGTGAAGAGTCCGGATACCCTGATATCTGGATTGATATGTTCTCGTTTCAGTTGAACTTTGTCTGCGTCAAGAACGACGTAAGTTTAATCAAATTCTTCAATTGGAACGTACGAACAAAAATTTTAATCATCCCACTGTCGCAGAACGGCAACGTTATTAGGTAACTCGTAAACTAAAGACTATATCTGCAGTCTAATGTTGACCATCGAAGGGCCTAGCCGCTTAAGTCGGGAATCGGCAGGAAAGATGAGGTGCGTATTTCTTGTCTGAAATGTAGAAACTAAAATCATTATACTTCATGTCATATCATACATGGTATTGAGATTCGGAACCAGAGTTTGGATGTTCGAATGTTCGGATGTTCAGAAAGTGACGTAACCCAAAATTTTTTTTTTCTTGACGTCATCGATCTAAATCAGCTAGTCGAATTCCTCAGTCTGGAAACAACCGTTCAGTAGAGCAGACGTATGAGAATCGCGCTCCGCAAATTTCGAGTACCTGGTTGTCTATCTCCTGGATCCTACGTTCCGGGGCCACTTTCTAGTGAAACTTGACTTCCAGGGCAAGCGCTTCGTGGTTCCTGCGCTCGAAGTCCGCTACCTGGTGGACAAGGATTTCTGCACGGTGAGCATAACATTTTTATGATATTTAATGGCAATTGAAATTATATTTTATCTAAAAATTTTTAAACTTGTCATGTTGACAATAAATTATTTCAATTTATTTTTCGCACAAGCCCAAATTCAGTAGTTATCAATACGCTAGTGAAATTTTCTATAATTTTTTATAATTTTCTCATAATCTTTTTGGTAAAATGTGTGGATCAAAAAATTATATTAATCCATACACAGTATTTTAGACGTGATCTAATAATGAATAAATTTATTAGTATTCGAAGTATAACCCAAGGTGGTTATCAGTGGTTGTTGGTGGTGGTTGAAGGTGGTTGGAGGTGGTCGTAGGTGGACGAGGAGGACGAGGATTTGTGGTCGGTGAATTTAACATTTTTATAATATTTGATAGCAATTGTAATTATATTTCATCTGAAAGTTTTTTACACTTGTCATGTATACAATAAATTATTTCAATTCATTATTCGCCCAAGCAGAAATTCAGTAGCTACAAATGAGCTAATAAAATTTATTATATCATTGATTAATTAACTATATTAATCCTTACAAAACATTTTTGCTGTGTTCTCATACTGGAAATATTTATTAATATTCAAGGTACATCCCGAGGTGGTTGTCAGTGGCTGTTGGAGGTGGTTGACGGTGGTTGGAGGTGATCGGAGGCAGACGAGGAGGAGGACGAACTGAACTGAGTCTCAAAGCCCTGTTGACATAAAAGCAGCTATTCGATAGAAATTATAGTTTATAGTTTACATAGCCCATTGCATGATATTTCATTACAAATACATATGTTTCAATGTATTTAGGAATAATTTATAAAATATACGATAAAATTGATGCCCCGGATCATCGTCGACTTTAACTTTTGAAATGTCCTACCATTTTCGAACACCTCCTACCTCCCCCTGCCACCTCCGACCATCAATGGCCACTTTCGACCACCCCCTATCACCTTTTGCCAGCGCCGACCACCTCCTAACATTTCCGAACACCTCCGACCATCCTATTTAGCTATATTACCAGATTAGCTACGATATGAAAAGAGAAGAATTATTCATTTCGAAACGGGATTCTATTCGACGCGCGCTCCATGTATTCCATAACATTAGTATTCGTAATTATTCCAACAACTTTTCATTTGCTCTCTCGATCTTGAATTTTCATAGGCATAGAATCGAAACGTTGTTTTAGCTGGTCGCAGGTGAAGTATCTGCGTTGGGTAGAGGAGCAGAATTGTTTTTCGAAAAGTATTCGGATGGAAAAAAATTCAGAGTAACTGTAATACATCACGGATGCGTTAATTTTGAACGAGATGAAACGGATGCTTCGTATATGAGACAGTATTTAACGCTGCGTAGTGATGTAAAGACCTAGAAAGGTAATAGGGAAAGAAAGAACGACGCTTCTTGACATTTCGAGTTTATTTTAACACACATTTGAAAGATACGAGCAAAATTTTTCATCATCCAACTGTCGCAGAACGGCAGCGTTATTAGCCGACCCGTTCACTGAAGAATATATCTTCAGTCAACGGCTGACCATCGAAGGGCCTGGCCGCTTGAGTCTGGAATCGGCAGGAGAGATAAAGTGCGTATTTCTTGTATGAAATGTGAAAGCTAAAATCATTATACATCATATCATATCATCATACCTCATACATCATACATCATACATCGTACATCATACATCATCATACGTAGTATCAAAGTTCGAAACCATAGTTTGGATGTCGGACGTTCAGAAAGTGACGTCACCAATTCAAAATCAGCTAGCCGAATTCCTCAGTCTGGAAACAACCGCGCAGTAGAGCGGACGGATGAGAGTCGCGCTCCGCAAATTTCGAGAACCGGGTTCTCAACCTCTCGGATCCCGCGCTTCGGGTCCGCTACGTATTTCGAATACCGGGTTCTCAACCTCCCGGATCCCGCGCTTCGGGTCCGCTACGCGGTGAAACTCGACTTCCAGGATAAGCGCTCCGTGGTTCCTGGTTCATGTTTACAATAAATTATTCCAATTCGTTTTTCGCGCAATCCCAAATTCGGTAGCTGTCAGTCCGCTAATAAAATTTCTCGACTTCCAGGATAAGCGCTCCGTGGTTCCTGGTTCATCTTTACAATAAATTATTTCAATTCGTTTTTCGCGCAATCCCAAATTCGGTAGCTGTCAGTCCGCTAATAAAATTTCTCGACTTCCAGGATAAGCGCTCCGTGGTTCCTGGTTCATGTTTACAATAAATTATTTCAATTCCTTTTTCGCGCAAGCCCAAATTCAGTAGCGGTCAGTGCGCTAATAAAATTCCTATAACTTTACAATCTTCTCATAATCTTTTTGGTGAAATATGTCGATAAAAAAATTATATCAAACCTTACACATTATTTTTGATTTGTTTTCACGCTGAAAATATTTATTAGTATTCGAGGTATTACTCAAGGTGGTTGGCGGTTTTCGTTGGAGGTAGTTAGGGGTGGTTGCGGGTAATGTCGGTGATTCAGGAGGAGGGGGACGAGGATTTGTGCTCGGTGAGTAAAACACTCTTATAATATTTCATGGCAATTGTAATTATATTTCATCTGAAATATTACAAACTTGTCACGTTTACAATAGATTATTTCAATTCATTTTTCGTGCAAGCACAAATTCAGTTGCTACGAATGAGCTTATACAATTTATTATATTATTAATTAATTATTTAATCAATCACTCAATTATATTAATTCTTACACAATATTTTCGATGTGTTCTTATACTGAAAATATTTATTACTATTCAAGGTATAACCTGAGGTGGTTGAAGGTGGTTGGAGGTGGTCGAGGAGGAGGACGAGGAGGACGAGGATTTGTGCTGGGTGAGTAAAACACTTTTATAATATTTGATGGCAATTGTGATTATATTTCATCTGAAATATTACAAACTTGTCACGTTTACAATAGATTATTTCAATTCATTTTTCGTGCAATCACATATTCAGTAGCTATGAATAATCTTGTACAATTCATTATATTATTAATTAATTGATTAATTACATTAATCCTTACACAATATTTTTGATGTGTTCCTATACTAAAAATATTCATTACTATTCCAGGTATTACCCGAGGTGGTCGGAGGTGGACGAGGAGGAGGACGAGCTGGACGAGGAAGAGGACCAGGTGGACGAGGAGGAGGACGAGGTGGACGAGGAGGAGGCGGGGTGGGTCGTGGGAGAGGACCTCTCCTCTCCTCAGAGGAGGGGAGGGGGAGGGGCCGGAAAGGGGGAGAGGTGGGTGGGGAGGGGAGGGAAGGGAAGGGAAGGGAAGGGAAGGGGTGGGAGGCGGGGAGGGGGCGAGAGGGGGGGGCGAGGGAGGGCGGGAGGGAGGGAGGGAGGGAGGGAGGGAGGAAGGGAGGGCGGGCGGGAGGAAGGGAGGGCGGGCGGGCGGGCGGGTGGGAGTGGACGACGGATGTTAGTGCAAGTCCCCCACACGCCCACCCGCCCGCCCGGCCCTTCCCTCTCCCTCACCCCTCCCGCCCTCCCTCACCCCCCCCCCCCTCCCGACCCCCCCCCCCCCCCCCCCCCCCCCGCCTCCCTCCCCGCCCCGCCCCTTCCATTCCCTTCCCTTCCCTCCCCGCCCCCTCCCCTTCCCTTCCCTTCCCTTCCCCCTCCCCGCCCACCTCGCCCCCTTCCCTGCCCCTCCCCCTCCCCTCCTCTGAGGAGAGGAGAGGTCCTCTCCCACGACCCACCCCGCCTCCTCCTCGGCCACCTCGTCCTCCTCCTCGTCCACCTGGTCCTCTTCCTCGTCCAGCTCGTCCTTCTCCTCGTCCACCTCCGACCACCTCGGGTAATACCTGGAATAGTAATGAATATTTTTAGTATAGGAACACATCAAAAATATTGTGTAAGGATTAATGTAATTAATCAATTAATTAATAATATAATGAATTGTACAAGATTATTCATAGCTACTCAATATGTAATTGCACGAAAAATGAATTGAAATAATCTATTGTAAACGTGACAAGTTTGTAATATTTCAGATGAAATATAATCACAATTGCCATCAAATATTATAAAAGTGTTTTACTCACCCAGCACAAATCCTCGTCCTCCTCGTCCTCCTCCTCGACCACCTCCGACCACCTTCAACCACCTCAGGTTATACCTTGAATAGTAATAAATATTTTCAGTATAAGAACACATCGAAAATATTGTGTAAGGATTAATATAATTGAGTAATTGATTAAATAATTAATTAATAATATAATAAATTGTATAAGCTCATTCGTAGCAACTGAATTTGTGCTTGCACGAAAAATGAATTGAAATAATCTATTGTAAACGTAACAAGTTTGTAATATTTCAGATGAAATATAATTACAATTGCCATGAAATATTATAAGAGTGTTTTACTCACCGAGCACAAATCCTCGTCCCCCTCCTCCTGAATCACCGACATTACCCGCAATCACCCCTAACTACCTCCAACGAAAACCGCCAACCACCTCGAGTAATACCTCGAATACTAATAAATATTTTCAGCGTGAGAACAAATCAAAAATAATGTGTAAGGTTTGATATAATTTTTTTATCGACATATTTTACCAAAAAGATTATGAGAAGATTGTAAAGTTATAGGAATTTTACTAGCGCACTGACCGCTACTGAATTTGGGCTTGCGCGAAAAAGGAATTGAAATAATTTATTGTAAACATGAACCAGGAACCACGGAGCGCTTATCCTGGAAGTCGAGAAATTTTATTAGCGGACTGACAGCTACCGAATTTGGGATTGCGCGAAAAACGAATTAAAATAATTTATTGTAAAGATGAACCAGGAACCACGGAGCGCTTATCCTGGAAGTCGAGAAATTTTATTAGCGGACTGACAGCTACCGAATTTGGGATTGCGCGAAAAACGAATTGAAATAATTTATTGTAAACATGAACCAGGAACCACGGAGCGCTTATCCTGGAAGTCGAGAAATTTTATTAGCGGACTGACAGCTACCGAATTTGGGATTGCGCGAAAAACGAATTGAAATAATTCATTGTAAACATGAACCAGGAACCACGGAGCGCTTATCCTGGAAGTCGAGAAATTTTATTAGCGGACTGACAGCTACCGAATTTGGGATTGCGCGAAAAACGAATTGAAATAATTTATTGTACAGATGAACCAGGAACCACGGAGCGCTTATCCTGGAAGTCGAGAAATTTTATTAGCGGACTGACAGCTACCGAATTTGGGATTGCGCGAAAAACGAATTGAAATAATTTATTGTAAACATGAACCAGGAACCACGGAGCGCTTATCCTGGAAGTCGAGAAATTTTATTAGCGGACTGACAGCTACCGAATTTGGGATTGCGCGAAAAACGAATTGAAATAATTTATTGTAAACATGAACCAGGAACCACGGAGCGCTTATCCTGGAAGTCGAGAAATTTTATTAGCGGACTGACAGCTACCGAATTTGGGATTGCGCGAAAAACGAATTGAAATAATTCATTGTAAAGATGAACCAGGAACCACGGAGCGCTTATCCTGGAAGTCGAGAAATTTTATTAGCGGACTGACAGCTACCGAATTTGGGATTGCGCGAAAAACGAATTGAAATAATTTATTGTAAACATGAACCAGGAACCACGGAGCGCTTATCCTGGAAGTCGAGTTTCACCGCGTAGCGGACCCGAAGCGCGGGATCCGGGAGGTTGAGAACCCGGTATTCGAAATACGTAGCGGACCCGAAGCGCGGGATCCGAGAGGTTGAGAACCCGGTTCTCGAAATTTGCGGAGCGCGACTCTCATCCGTCCGCTCTACTGCGCGGTTGTTTCCAGACTGAGGAATTCGGCTAGCTGATTTTGAATTGGTGACGTCACTTTCTGAACGTCCGACATCCAAACTATGGTTTCGAACTTTGATACTACGTATGATGATGTATGATGTACGATGTATGATGTATGATGTATGAGGTATGATGATATGATATGATGTATAATGATTTTAGCTTTCACATTTCATACAAGAAATACGCACTTTATCTCTCCTGCCGATTCCAGACTCAAGCGGCCAGGCCCTTCGATGGTCAGCCGTTGACTGAAGATATATTCTTCAGTGAACGGGTCGGCTAATAACGCTGCCGTTCTGCGACAGTTGGATGATGAAAAATTTTGCTCGTATCTTTCAAATGTGTGTTAAAATAAACTCGAAATGTCAAGAAGCGTCGTTCTTTCTTTCCCTATTACCTTTCTAGGTCTTTACATCACTACGCAGCGTTAAATACTGTCTCATATACGAAGCATCCGTTTCATCTCGTTCAAAATTAACGCATCCGTGATGTATTACAGTTACTCTGAATTTTTTTCCATCCGAATACTTTTCGAAAAACAATTCTGCTCCTCTACCCAACGCAGATACTTCACCTGCGACCAGCTAAAACAACGTTTCGATTCTATGCCTATGAAAATTCAAGATCGAGAGAGCAAATGAAAAGTTGTTGGAATAATTACGAATACTAATGTTATGGAATACATGGAGCGCGCGTCGAATAGAATCCCGTTTCGAAATGAATAATTCTTCTCTTTTCATATCGTAGCTAATCTGGTAATATAGCTAAATAGGATGGTCGGAGGTGTTCGGAAATGTTAGGAGGTGGTCGGCGCTGGCAAAAGGTGATAGGGGGTGGTCGAAAGTGGCCATTGATGGTCGGAGGTGGCAGGGGGAGGTAGGAGGTGTTCGAAAATGGTAGGACATTTCAAAAGTTAAAGTCGACGATGATCCGGGGCATCAATTTTATCGTATATTTTATAAATTATTCCTAAATACATTGAAACATATGTATTTGTAATGAAATATCATGCAATGGGCTATGTAAACTATAAACTATAATTTCTATCGAATAGCTGCTTTTATGTCAACAGGGCTTTGAGACTCAGTTCAGTTCGTCCTCCTCCTCGTCTGCCTCCGATCACCTCCAACCACCGTCAACCACCTCCAACAGCCACTGACAACCACCTCGGGATGTACCTTGAATATTAATAAATATTTCCAGTATGAGAACACAGCAAAAATGTTTTGTAAGGATTAATATAGTTAATTAATCAATGATATAATAAATTTTATTAGCTCATTTGTAGCTACTGAATTTCTGCTTGGGCGAATAATGAATTGAAATAATTTATTGTATACATGACAAGTGTAAAAAACTTTCAGATGAAATATAATTACAATTGCTATCAAATATTATAAAAATGTTAAATTCACCGACCACAAATCCTCGTCCTCCTCGTCCACCTACGACCACCTCCAACCACCTTCAACCACCACCAACAACCACTGATAACCACCTTGGGTTATACTTCGAATACTAATAAATTTATTCATTATTAGATCACGTCTAAAATACTGTGTATGGATTAATATAATTTTTTGATCCACACATTTTACCAAAAAGATTATGAGAAAATTATAAAAAATTATAGAAAATTTCACTAGCGTATTGATAACTACTGAATTTGGGCTTGTGCGAAAAATAAATTGAAATAATTTATTGTCAACATGACAAGTTTAAAAATTTTTAGATAAAATATAATTTCAATTGCCATTAAATATCATAAAAATGTTATGCTCACCGTGCAGAAATCCTTGTCCACCAGGTAGCGGACTTCGAGCGCAGGAACCACGAAGCGCTTGCCCTGGAAGTCAAGTTTCACTAGAAAGTGGCCCCGGAACGTAGGATCCAGGAGATAGACAACCAGGTACTCGAAATTTGCGGAGCGCGATTCTCATACGTCTGCTCTACTGAACGGTTGTTTCCAGACTGAGGAATTCGACTAGCTGATTTAGATCGATGACGTCAAGAAAAAAAAAATTTTGGGTTACGTCACTTTCTGAACATCCGAACATTCGAACATCCAAACTCTGGTTCCGAATCTCAATACCATGTATGATATGACATGAAGTATAATGATTTTAGTTTCTACATTTCAGACAAGAAATACGCACCTCATCTTTCCTGCCGATTCCCGACTTAAGCGGCTAGGCCCTTCGATGGTCAACATTAGACTGCAGATATAGTCTTTAGTTTACGAGTTACCTAATAACGTTGCCGTTCTGCGACAGTGGGATGATTAAAATTTTTGTTCGTACGTTCCAATTGAAGAATTTGATTAAACTTACGTCGTTCTTGACGCAGACAAAGTTCAACTGAAACGAGAACATATCAATCCAGATATCAGGGTATCCGGACTCTTCACCGCGCACCTAACAGTCGTAACCTTGAAGTGTGAGATGCTATTTCAGCATCAGAACATATCAAAAATATTACGTGAGGATTAATATTCAAAAAGTGCTGGAATAAATTTTTTCTGGCACTATTCGGACGCAATTTTGCGAGACGAATCGATTTAGCGCAGTCCTGATACGCTGCAAGCAGCGGATAAAAAGTTACAGCCAAAAAACCAGAACCTCAGATTTCGACATTTTTCAGCAGGTGCATTTTCCTTCGTAACTTCTTTCCTGTTGATCCCACGCTCCTTTCGCTGCGTTTTCTGAGTTCCTGGGGGTCCAATTGGTCAGAAAAGGGTCATACAAATCGAATCGGAGACTAAAAGTTTTTCGCCCAAAAAAACAGCAAGGCTAACCCCTTTGTATTTTTGGCGAAAATTTTCGCGATTTTGGAAAGTGCTGGAATAAATTCTTTCATGCACTATTCCGACGTAATTTTCCGAGAGAAATCGATTGGGCGCAGTCCCAATACGCTGCTGTTACGTGGGTGTGAGAGTGTACTGAGCGGTGGTAGTTAATGATTAATTGAATAATCAAGCTCCCACGTAACGACAATGAATAAATATTAAAACTAAGAAAAGACCTACCTTCCGATAAGCCGGTTGTTTGTAGGATCGTGTTGCTACAGTCCTGTACAGGTCTGTGAGGTTTTTTTAAAATGTTAAGTCAATTCTATAATAATGAAAATGGGGAAAAGGTCGTTCAAAATAAATGGTTCAATATGGTTTAACTGGTAAAAGATGAAGTTTATTTTTTTTTGATTTGGTGATCGAAATGTCTGGTAACAATCAATGGTGATAATTACATAAGAGCCGAAAGTAACAATTTATAAAGTGTTCGAGTTCATACAAATCGTGTGTTTTTTTATTTTCAAGGATATCATTATTTGGTACCAGGAACATCCACTCTGAACGATGGTTATAACTATCTGGTCGTGATTATTCGATATTGTATCTCTATTTTTAGATTATCTTAAATCAATTAAATATCCTACCGTTAAGTCCTGTTGGTTAATTCTTTGAAACAATAAGTATGATTTAATTGGGGTAGTGAAGCTACCTACCAATTCTAGACTTGCTTTCAAATGAATATTACTGAAGTAAATTTTGATTATGAAGGTGAAACAAGAATTCGTTCAATTTCGAAGATTAACACTCGGATTGACTTATCTTTAGGTGAATCGGTCGACGAGATTGAGAGCCGTCGGATCGTGTCGGTCTGCGTCAGTAGAATTCTGGACCAGGGCCTCACCTCAAGTTCGGAAGAGTTGATGAATCGAACGATGTTGAACGTCGGTCACTTGGTCTTTGTAGATTTAGAATGATATCTTACTATCGAAAGCTATAGTTGAAAGTGTCAATTTGCTGATTTTGATATATGTTAAAAATGATTCCAAAGATTATTTATTAAAAATAATAGTGTAGTTATTATTATCAGCACTTAAAGTTACCTGATTCGGTTGAATCAGGGCCGAACTCAATTTAATTACGGAAAATGGAATGGCATAAAAATGTCTATTCTCGAAATGATGAGATTTAGTAAAGCACAGAAAAGATGGTGTTGGGATTATGGATGTTGGTGTGATTAATTTTATCAAACAATTAAAGATTCATTATAGGAAGATTGTTACTTTATTCAAAATAGAGTATCGGAGGTATGTCTTGACAAACTGAAGGATCAGAGTGAACTAACTCCTTGGAGCTGTATTACTGTAACTGTACTGTTAAAAATATATATTTAAGGGTCTATACTATGCTAAAAATTATACCTAGTTCTTATGACTCTGTTCGAGTACTCTTATCCTTACTTCTAGAAAACTATAAAAGCAATCTCTACAAGGTTGACAATGTGTTTACCAGATGTTGCAAGAAAATGAAAACTTTCACTTTTAAAATAAATAAAATAAAACTTAAATATGAGAAATATAATATCTCAAAAGAGAGAAACTTTTGTAGACGAACTCAATATTTCAACAGATGGAAACGTAGAAGATAGTGAGTCTTTTGCAGCTAACAGTATAACTGAACGCTTGAATTTGACGAATTAGCGCGAGACTTTAGGCCAGTCACAACTAAGATTTTCCGAACGCTACTATTGCTCAAGAAGGGCTAATACGGGTTGATGTCCACGCACCTCGCGACTTGACAGACGAAAGACGCGGCTTCTTGGGCCCGAGGGTCCAAGGAGCTGCAGTTGTAATAAGTTACAACGGTAATTAGCCAATGAGGTGCGAGGGCGACCTCCTGGCGCCCAAATCCACATGGTCAGCGTTACTTCATGCTCTTTGACGGTGTTCCGACGATTCTCAATCTCGTCGGTGACACATTAAAAATATGAACAAGAGATATTTACATACAATGTTCACACATTCATTCATACATTCTAATAAGTAATCTATTTTAATTTGGTGTTTCCAAAGGTAGTGGTTTATCCTAGTTATTGGTTATAGTTTTAACTTAAAAGGAGGGATATTTCCAGGCTGAGCGCTACTGATGCTAATTCAGCAGTCTCCTATCTCAGTTCTTAGTACCAGTTAAATAGACGAAAGTTGAACCTTATACTAGGGATCATTGTTGGTCTCTACGTGACTTCTGCCGGGAGGGGTGGAACTCGCCGTTATTAGAATATGAGATTTTGATGAAATAATATCTGTGCATTGAAGAAATTAAAGAAATGAAATGAAATGGAATTTTGAAAAAGGTACGCCAAGGCGGTAAGTCGGGGCGTAACACTGCGATCAACGCATCATAAGTTACAGCCAAAAAACGAAAACCTGTGACTTCGACATTTTTCAGCAGGTGCTTTTTCCTTCGTATTTTCTCTCCTGTTGATCCCACGCTCTTTTCGCTGCGTTTTCTGAGTTCCTGGGGGTCCGATTAGTACGCAGTTCCGGTGAGTACGCATTTCCATATTATAGCAGTATTGTTGTAGATGATCTGGTTTGTCTCCTGGAAAATCATAAAATTTATAGTATGCATCACGTATCAATCGTAAATGGATCACATATAATAATATTGTACATGGACCGCATATACATATATACTTTCTGGCTTCTGCATCATTATTACATGTGATCTATTATTATTTATGATCTATATGTACATTCGTTTATCGGGTACCTACACTTTAATGAAATCACTGTTTTGCTACGAATTTCGGAAGAAATTTGTTAGGTAGAGTCGATAAAGCAGAACCCTTCTACGTTCCCAGGCCCACCTGGGCCCACTTGCCTGACGAAAACTGGTCACAAAAATTCACCCAACGCTCGAATAGAACACATGTATATATGTGATTGGTAACTTGATCATTACAGTTTCCCATCCGAGAAGCGGAGTGCTTGGCTTAATGCTTTTTGTCATTTGAGTAGAGTTTCCACAGCTTGATCAATTTTCCACCCTGGCGGAATCATGGGTCGCATTTGCAAAGGAGCTCAGCGTGTCAAAGCCATAAACTGTTTCAAAGTTGACTCAAGACGGAAGTTGGTCCCATGATTATACATGAAATGACATAAGTGAGAGCAAACAGCCCGTGAATGTCTTCGGAGTCGTGAACTTTTCTCATCCAATACTTGCTATGTGTAAAGAAAAAGAGGGGTAACAAAAAAATGAGCAAGTTTTAAAACTGGGATGAGTTGAACCAGGTTCTTATTACAGAAAGCCGGCTCTTCATACTGTCTCGTGTTTTCATAATTTATCGGAGTGTTGTTGGGGAGGATTTTGAAGTTTTGGAGCGTCTTCTTTCAGCACTTTCCCGCGTTCTTTCGCAAGTAAAGTTTTAATCTCACCCACGCACGTTCCTCGGAACGAACCGCTCTACGATTCCTTCAAATTTCTCTCTGCCACATCGAGGCGAGGTGCTCGATATCCATGATCGATGTTAATGGAATGCGTATTCGCGATACGAGCTTCTCAACAGAGAAATAACGCCCGCAGAACGCACAGCGAAAAATACTTCGGCAATAATGAGCACAAAGTGAAGTATCCAGGCAATGAAAATGCATACGCTGCTTAGCAGGTATTTGAGAAGACGGGATCACCTGGGTCCAGATGGGCCTAGAGCCCTAGACGGCACCAGCAGGCAAGCAAGCATGGGCGGCGGCTTTTCGCTCATTTGCAAGTCAGATTAGCAATACAATTAATTGCTCGCCGCATTAGTTTCATGTTTCCCATGGCTTAGCAAGGAGGAAAATTATGCTGATGAATGTAATGGATATCTGTTTTAACAACCTCCAATTTTTTTCAACTCGCTTACTTTTTTTCAACGTTATATTAGCGGTATCGTGGACAAGCCCCCGATGAGTTGCGCTAAGCCGGAGCGCGTAATTAGATCAGATTGACGCTGAGATTTTTTTAAATCAAGTAATCATGTCCGGCACTCGCGATGTTATTTCTTCACTGCGACGGAAATTATTATTCAGCTGAAATTGAAGGCTATCCTACTTCGACCCAAAAAGTTGAATGCGCTGTCAAATTATGTTTTCAGGAATATTTAAAATCGAATTTTTGTTGTTCCATCATACTTACGTGACATACATCAAGAATAAAACTGCTTCCTGCACGGAAGATCCAAGGTACAATTTCCACAACTGTCCATACAAGTGAGCGTCTCTTGCGGTGCCATGGTGGCTCAAAGTATTTCAAAACAAGTTGTGACAGTCGAGCAGGCTTGAGGTTTCCCTTGGTGCCGTCCCATCTCAACTCTACCATTTTGCAGCTTTCATCTGCAGTTGTTACACGCTGTTACATACATCATGTTGCCTCGCGCATTCCTCGCAACTACTTTCGAAGTATTAATTTCACTGTTAAATATAACTATACACCACTTCCTGATCGATAATGTAAATCTTTTTGTGCAGGTATTCAGATCTGCAGGAATTCTACAAAGTAACGCAACATAATTTTCTGTATGTATCTTGCTTAAGAATCATATTGAATTTCGACTGCTTCGGTGGCCATGATTTATATCCTCATTCGACTACATCGCAATGTTTGGTCTAGAGTAATGACTGAAGAAAAATTTAAACTAGTTGAACATAACTAGAGTAGAAATTACACAGAATTACGTGAAGAGAAACCATTACACACGATATTCACCTATTACTGATTCATCTTGACTGCTTCCTGATTCTGTATAATATTGCATGTCGTACAAGCACATCGACTTCGTCGATAAACGGGAAGTGGCTTCTACGGTGCAATTCGATATGAAAAATAGATATTGAGATATGAACAAAGTTAGCAAACTTGAGCTGATCATTTGACGTGATTACAGTATTGATTTCGCGTTTGCGTTCCAGTGGATAGCACCTTACGGAAAAATAGCGATTCACTTTGAACGAGATCGTAGTCTTGAGATGCAGTGGAAAATGACGTTGGTAAACATCTTTGGATACTTTTATCAAGGAGTTATGCAAATTAGTTTCTGAAACTTCAGTGGTAAATAAAGTAAGTACATAGTCGTCATGTGCACCGGGCGTTTTCAACCCATCCGGGTGAAAACTTTTCATACTCACCTTCCCTTGCCTAGTTATCTCCGTACTCCATGTGCGTATATGCCATGCATACTCTTGACCAGGTGAGCGTCACAAGATGCTGTTTAACAAAACAGAGTTTTCCGAAGGAAAATAACTGTCCGATTGAAACAACATTACAAACTAACGCCAATTACAAATTAAGCTAAATATATCTGCTGTTTACACATATTATACAGAAAACAATAATATATTTGAATTGACTGATGAAGCTCAATTTTTCTGATCAAGAAGATATTTATCTTCAAATCCTGGAAACATTCGAATTATCCTCTAATATTGCGTATGAGATTATCTCTAGTGTATTTATAAATGTAATAATTGCAGTGATGCGAAAAACTTACAATATTTTCCTTAAACCATCATCCAGCAGGCGGTGCACACAAGACGAAAGTACGATTCGATTGAAATTGGTAGCTAAGTCAAATGGTTTCTTGATCTCTCACTCTTGTACTGTTGCATAAATAACTTGATTCAAGGTAGCTCCGGTTTGTCGAGAGTACACGTGGTACTTGACACGAGTAAGAACAGCCGTCCTTGCGGTCAGACCACCGCAGGACACGGTGTTCGGATGCCGGGTATCTAGTATCTCTAACTGTACTACAGAGAAGTCCCAATGAGGCAATATATTGGCGCACGCGGCAAGTCTGTCGAGATATCGCAGTCCGCCGGACAAACTTGTTCGCCTCTTATCTTGCGGGTACCAACCTTCCTCTCCCTCGTCACCCGCTGCCCAGTCCTTCGCACACTTCGCACAAGCCGATTCCGTGCGGCGTTATCAATAATTGGCCAATTCGTTGCTACCGGATGCTTT
This sequence comes from Neodiprion pinetum, assembly GCF_021155775.2. Taxonomy (NCBI): domain Eukaryota; kingdom Metazoa; phylum Arthropoda; class Insecta; order Hymenoptera; family Diprionidae; genus Neodiprion; species Neodiprion pinetum. Next base: position 31,113,803 of record NC_060235.2, read on the forward strand.
GTTGTACTTTTATCAAGAGAGGAGCGGGTCGTTGTGATATACAAGCAACTTTCGTACTCCGTACCTAATTAACTGCCTAACTTCGGTATTCCCAGCACACATATCGCGGTTCTGCGGCAGACACCAGGAGCCGGATAACTCCCAAGAAAGAAATAACGATAAGTCGCGATTTACAGAGATTATACCCATGGCACTTTCCAGACTTCGGAAGTAGTGTTTGAGTATTTATAGACTTCGTGGGGCCGGGGACTGTTTTTTTTTCTCCTCCTTCGTTCTTTAATTTCACTCAATGACTGTGTTTGTCTTTTCAAGGCCAATACCTGCATCTCTCGGTATACCCGCATCCTCGAGAGTAAAAATATCCCCTTCCATCCAACCGTGTAAGGTCCTGTTTTCCGCGCTATCCTTATCAGCAAAAATTTTTCGGCACATACATTCCGGTAGCAAGGTCAAATATTTATTCGCTTATACGGCAATTTTTGCGAGTTATTCTCGCCAATTACGTCGCAGCTGTACACCTGCACCCGGTCGATTCGCAGGTTCTATTTCATAATATTGAATACCCGAGTTATTAACTTCGGACACTCATACGTATATGAAATACAATGATTAACACCGATACAAAGTGACAAATGTTACTTCTATAATCCTGTATCTTTTGGAACAAATAAAAAAACTCTCAGCCCAGTTGAGCGTAACGAACGCCGCGTTTCGTACATCTGCTGTGCTGAATAATCGTTACACGGTGCAATAATCACCAGGCTAGTCTATTTTTTCAAGCACAAGGTCCGTTCATTTTTTGATGTTTATTGCAACGATTGCACGAATAAGCACTTCACTTCACACTTGAATAAGCATAAGCATGTTGAGTACGTGGATGTTGCAAACTAGCGCTGCTGTTACATTCAAAGGATGCCACCAAAGCTGTGAAAGCATTAAAAATTTACCGGAGAATTGTCAGCTTCCAGAGTAAAATATGACAGCCGGTAATGGTCTCCAGTAAAATTGTATTTTAAACGCGAGTATATCAGCTAGCTTGTACTAGCGAAGAGTTTGATGGTGCTAAGTCTCTATAAAAGCTACAGCATAGCCGAGGTTGATCATCGCGGAGATTTTTACGTGCAGCGCGAGGCATTCGAGCTTTCGCGAATGGCGTATCATAGCGTTTTGCGAGGTGCTATACTACTGGTTCAAAGGTCTGTGCAAGGGATGTAATAAAGTAAGACGCAGATAAGGAGTTGAGTGTCGTTAAAGCGATAAGGGGGCATTTCGAGCAAAAAGTAAGAGGGCCGGATAAAAAGGATGTGCAGGGTATCTGAGGGAATGGGAGTTTTGAGGCTTTGCCATACGAAAAGGACACACAATATAGGTACATGCCTGCCCGTAGGTACAGGGTAACGACAATGTGGCACGGGGACGCAAACGGGCGTTGAGGGAGTTGCGTTTGCCAGTATAGCTTAGCTTGTCATGTCGTAAACGCCACCGGTGGTAACTTTTAATTTCTTAGACGCTTTCTAAGTCCACGTATGCGCGGCGTATCATCACGGCCATGACTCCCAGGCGAGAAAAGTTTTCCCTCGTGAAAGTCGGCTGCTGTACTAGCTGGGCAAGACCACGGCTTGGATAGCGTGATTTAGTGCCGGTAGTGCGAGGCCACAATAGTATAAGTGAAAAACAAGCAAGGAAGAGAAGGAGCGGCGGGAGGGGGGAGGAAACGGAGGTGAAGAAAAATTTGCCCCTCGCGTACAAGTGAAATGCTCAGCGTCCTTAATTTGCCGCGCATTCAACCACGAGATGATAAGAGAGCAGAGCAGAGCAGCGCATTGTACCGAACTACTTCGTATTTGTTGTTTTCTTGGATGAAAATATCCTTGGAGTAATTGAGTCTAAGGTAATTATAAGAACGATTGAATTAAACATAGCTCTATTACTATTGGGCGTGAAAAAAGTTCGCATTTATCGCTGATCGATGTCAAAGTATGAATTGGGATCCACGGTGAGTAATGAAAAGTAAAAGCAAAGTTCAGATCATGGTTTGCAATGAGCAGTTGCCAGAACAGACAAGTGCGCTCGATACAAAACACTTTCTTATTCGTCTTCTTACTTCTTTCTTTGACTTTATGAAATATCTAACGCGCTGGGCTCCAGAGTAGGTTTTCAGATTCGTGTCACGTCTGCAGTCGTTCCGATGTTCCCGAATACTTATTGCGCTACACTGGTACTACATTACCGTACTTTGTCATTGTACTTAAATTCTATTAGACCGTATTCAATTGTGCCGCTTCAAACATTCAGACAGCACTGTTTCGTGAAATGTCGTGCTCATTAAATTGCCATAAACACTTATCCTCGTTACATGAGGTAACGATCGAAGCCGAGATTGCTACAGTGAAATCTATTTAGTATCGAAATTGGATGACCGGTATTCACACGAAATATCAACGCAAGCATTTTGTGATTTTTGATAGTGATGGAAATGAATGAGACTTATCAAAATGTGCGAAAATGCATAATTTCGAGTCATTACCATAATCAAATGATACGAATGTTGAAAAACAACGAATGCGAAATTCTCATTTGAAATGAGAAGTAGGTACGTAGGTATACCCGACGCTTGAATCTATGCTCCAGTGAATATAGAGTGTAGTTAGTGACATGGTTGGGATTTTCGCTGCCTTTGATGTCTGCAATAAAACATTGACGAAAAGATTTCGTGTGAATGAAAAGTCAGAAATTACACCTAATTACACTGAACGAACCGAAAATATTTGTCAAGTTTTGCTGTGCTGAATCGGACAGTTGTCAAAAAAGTGAGTGACTTTTTTGAGAAATCATTTCCATGCGTGCCATCGGATGCCTTTGCTATCGAGTCTCCCTTTTATTTTCTAGCTGAAAGTAAAAATTTTTCTCAATTTTGTGCGTCTGCTGAGTAACTCTGGTACCTATGCCTACTACGAATACAAGCGGCGTGGATCGGCGAGGAAACGGTGAACGAATCCGGCAAACATATAAATTCCAAACGTGGAAAGGATAGCGCCGTGACCGGTTCCATATTCTTATTTATATACCAACGCATATGTGGGGCACTTTGCCAGAGAGCAACGATGCCGATGGTATTGAGTGTATAATTCACATTTACGAGCAGCTACCATGCGAGACTTCGTTTCCCGGTTCGCCCCTTGGAAATCTCGTTGATTTATCGAAGATACGCATTGTACTTAGCCGAGTGCAGGAGTTGATATTGTCAAATAATCTATAGACGGATACGCGAAGCGTTGTGATTGGTACGCGCTGTGAGTGACGCTTACAATTATACGGAGATGAAAGTGACTCTCGAATAAATGAAAACTGTAGTCACTCGATTCATTCTGAAATTCTTACACGTCTATTTCAAAAAAAGTTGTTTTAGCGTAAGAGAGATAAACAGAATTTATTCGGAATCCAATATGAGGGTATGGGACGATACTGGCTGTTGTATTTTGGCGTCACTCTCTTAAGGAACAAGTTTTATTGCCTTTGCAGCAATGTTTTGCAGTCGTAGCGTAAAAGCTTTTAATTTAAATTGGCAACACGAAAGGTAAAATGGTTAAAAGTAAAGTTTCTTGGGGCAAAATAACACCCCAATCGTGTGACTTTGACTTAATAAAATATTCATTGTATTCTCAAAGTGGTTCGTAAGTACTCCATCTAAGGCAATGCTGCTATCCAACTGGCCTCACGTTGATAACGTTTTCGATAATTTTGTTTGCGTTAAACTGCTCTCAATCCAAATAAAGAACGTGTCTGAGTCTGTGATTTTTTCAAATTAGGCATGCAGTGCATACATTGCATGTATCTGTTAATTCGTCTTTGACGAACAAAACAATCTATTAAAAAATTGTAATTGGTAGATAATAGAGAACAATCGTTTCCTAGCGAACAAAAAATAGATTGCTCTTCGTGTTGTAATGCAAGTATGTTGTATAATTTTTGTATAATTCCACAACCGTGGAATATTCAGTCGAGTTATCCTTCAGGTGATAGCTTTAAAAAATTACTTGAAGTTTTTACCGATACAATATATATTCTCGCGTCATAAAATATTAACACGCTTTTCTTTTGGGAAAAATTAAATCAACCGTGTAATTCGTACGGCTCGGCTTAACAGCGCTTGAGCTTTAGTTTCCACGAAAGATTTACTAACCTACGGCAAAAAAAGTAAGCTGTCTTGGGACACCCGACAAAACCGAAACTTCTTACGCTTTGTACGTAAAATCCAATTAATTATCGCTTTCTGCGCTATTCATCGAAAAAGATTTTTTATTAATTTATATTTTTTTACATATCATATATCTTATATTATAATATTATCAATTATAATATATTATATATTTTTTTGTTATTTTCTTTAACGAATCACAGATCGCAACAATGAACAAAATGAAGAGCGTTGTAACTTTCATGACGTGTTAGTTGTTCTGAGTTAAGTCACCATCTCAAACGTGCGTTAAAAAGCTTCGCTTCGAAAATGTTTGATTGCACTGTAATTACATTTTTAATGCATAGCCTGCCTTCAAGTGTATGCATTTGCTGTCGAAAAATAACAAAACTTTATCTGTAACACAACTTTTTGATCATCGCAATGAGATTTCTTCTTTAATTGTTTCACGTAATTTTACATGCCGTCGAACCTCCAAAAAATTTTATGCGCATACTAAATCAAGTAGCCACTGTGTTTAATTGAAGTCTCTAATATTATTCGCCCCATTTTCAGCCAACCGTTTCGTCCTACACAATTAATAGTAGTATACACTGTTGCAAATGTCCGCATGTAGAGAAAAATTTGTCAAGACAATCGCCACTTCTTAAAAAATAATTAAATCCGAAAGAATATTCATTCTAACATTCCTGAGCAACCATTCAATTGTTTCAAATGGATATTTACTTGAAGCAAAAAAGTTTTATTTGAAATAGGATTATTTTTATTGGAACAATCGCATATTTTTTTGAATCAGTAAATCATCTGCTGAAGAGTATTCCAGTAAATATTGTCTTGGATCCACTCATTTTTATTCTAGTTAGAAGCACATGATTCTATGACCCAAATATGCATGTGTGATGAATTCAAAAAATTCTCTCTTACTTTGTCGAAATTTCATCATTTTCAGGGCGTGGTTGTGTTGGGCATCATAGCATCGAATGTAAAAGCGGGATGAGACAATCCTGTAAAGATCATGGTAAGATTACTGGCCAGTAGATTACTTAGATATCAGATCAAACCAACCTCAGAGTTTACAGCGGTGGAAAAACTTGGGGAAATTAGTGAATATAGTTCAACCTCGTTCCTCGTGCCCTTTCGGTGGAAAGTTCGAGCTCTCTAAGTATTTTCAGTGCTCCCAGACTACCGCGTTCCAACTCCGAGATACGTTCGTCCGCGAATCTACCAGACCGTGTTATATTCTGCTCAATGCTGAGGAATATCTTGACGAATATTTTCCTACCGCTGAAGATACAAAATCTCCGAATCCCCATCTCGTAAAAGTGGATACTCTTTGCTCTTCGTCTTTGATAGGGATTATAAAGCAAACGAAACGCGTATAATGATAATGAATTTATATTAACCTTTAGAGGACGGGAACACCCGTATCCGGGGGCGACGCATGGTCGACACTTTACCTATGATAGTTTTAACATATTAGATACGTTTTTTATGCATTTTCTGAAGGAGACCAAGAATCCCAAATCCCCCTCCTCTAAAGGCTAATTTGATTACGTGGGTATGTATTAAAACATCATTGTCATTAACTTTGTCCTATTACGGTGTTATTTAGGGTTGAATTTTTTAACAGCGAGGTTTTGTTTTGACTATATTCTAATAAGGCCTATAGACGTTTGGTTAGAAATATCATGTACAAGTGACAGCTACAACGCCATGTGACTAAGCGCGTAGTATGCGTCATGGGGAAGTCCATGGCCAATATTATTTCACCTATAGTGCAGGTCAAAGTATCCCCTCGTCTAAGCCGCATCGGCAACCCTCCGCCATAAAGTCGCATAAACTGAGCCGTCCCGTCGAAGCTTGGTGTGAGTGCTATTTTCCTGCAGCTACTGTGCTGGTATACCTCTGACAATGAGAAATACGTTGAAAGTTTCAGCCTTCGTTCAGAGTATACACAAGAAGACGAATCTTTTCCTTTCCGTTTATTAGGAAAAATAACGGACGTCAATAGGGATGACGATTGCAATTCAATTATCCACACCTGCATGACACTTGACTGATAAACGCGGTTAAAAAGCGAATTAGATTAAAAAACGAATCAACGTACCAGACTTTCAATTTGTCGTATAAAAAGTATAAGGTGCATTAATTAGAGTTGTCTTGAGAATTCGTCGACTTCAACAATTGGGGAGTAACGCGTTAGCCGCATATTCGTGAACATGGCACTACAAGCGGTAAACGAGAGTTGTGTTTTCCACCCGTTTCAAGGAAGCTAATTTCGTGGCACATGCTTCTCCTTAATCCACGTTGGTTTCCGGAAATTAACACGATGCTGAATAAATTAGGTTTACACGTATAAAGGCTATCATCACACCCGGTAGTACCATTGATCATTACGTCACGTTTCTCAGGGGGTGCGCTGCTAACTTCGCACATCAACACGAGAGCATCGATATTCGATAGATACGATATTCACGAGAGAGTTTTGAATCACGTACCGTAACATGTCTATGCTCGAAACATCGGTTGAGTATGGCAAATTTAGTGTTATTGGCGAAAGCCAAAAGCGATCGACCAATTTCAAAGAATCGAGGCAAAATAAATTTACCTATGTACGTATGAAAGGAACCTCTATTGTACGTAACATTTTCTGTCGATGAATCCAATTAATCCAAAAGTATTTTATCATTATACAGAATGCAACGCAACCGTAATCTCCTAGTCCGTTGTATATAATTATTGGTATCACCCGCACGCTTTGCGCGCCCTGACATCGAATTTTCAAATTGATAGAAGCAGCAAAAAGTTCTATGTAGCTATGTAACTAAATAGTGGTACAGTATACTGTACGGTGACAGGCAGATATAATTCAATTTATGCGTTTATGAATACCTATTGAAACAAAATGATTAGCGAATTTTTGCAGTAACATTTATCAAACTTGCGAATGTACACGTTTTGTCTTCGACAAGAAAGATAACCATTTTTATCTATTCAGTGACTTCCTGATATGATTTTGTAAAATACCTTGCAATCATCTAGAAATTTGGATAGGTGAACAGATATCTTGAAATCAGTGTTAGAATTGAAGCTTTTAGATTATTCTGTGTTACAGGTAGCATTATTCAAACTTGGACCGCTCTGACATGATTCAGAAGCTGCAGCATGGTTTTGAATTGCGTCAACGTAAAATTTGATTAGATATTAAAAGAGTTGTCTATTATATGCGAACTGTCATGACATCCGAGTTTTGCACTGAAGGAGCTTTTAAAGTAATAAAATAAATAAAAAAATATCATCTGTAGCTCAGTTTGAGGGTATTTTCCGTGACCATACGTTGTTACTCAACACGGCATAATATCAGAAAATAATGAAACGCAAACCAGCCGAAAAAATCGGTCAAATTGTCAAAATGCATGACCCGTCATACCTCAATTGAACACTGTCACATTCTGTACCATAATTGTAATAGGTATGTGACTCAAATTCATCAGCTATGGAACACAAATAAACCGAGCTTTGTGAACTGGTTGATATTTATCCTTCATCTTGGATGTAGAAGGATCGATTCTTGTAAATTCGGAAACGGCTCATTGTCACTAGCTAGGCTAGGAACGTTCGAAAATAGAATCTATGGTTATTAGCAATGTGAAATAACGAAATGCATGACAGAGATAGTAAATACAAGCTGCCATACACATATAATTGTGAAATATTATACACAATAAACTTTTCTAAATAAATGTTCACAATGAATTTCCTCAATCAAACTACCCACCCTGTTAGTTTTCAAACTGATACATCCTCACAAGATGAGATTGGCTGAAACAGCAGCACAGCCATCTAATCTTCATGCGTATAAAACATTAGACTGCCAATGGATAAGCGAAGAAACGGAAATCCAGCTTAGCAAGAGTTGAATTCACGATAATCCGGGTGTGATTCTACGACAACACTTGTAAGATTTTCGAAATATTATTACACATACATTCTTTAAGACTGGATCATCGTCAGCTTCTCTAGCTAGAACCTAACGGAGTCAATAATTGTTACCCAAGGCACATGACAGATAGTTTAGTTATTTCTCAACTACCAGGGTTAATTTGACTGACAAGTTTATTTCTAACCGTAACATGAAACTAGGCCACTGTGAAGACGGGAATGGGTGCCAGTGAATATTCAATGTAAGGACTGGCTAACGTCAAGCAGAACAATTCGTATTGTATGGATCGCGCGCAGTACGATAACACATTACCAATTAGCTGCGCTTCGATAACATTGGTTCGAATACGCCAGTCACAGAGGAATGAAAAATAACATAGTCGCATTTGCAGCCATGACAGTTGTCGTCGATATTCTTCTATGGCCAATTTACAAAATGATTAACTTTGTACCATAGAAAGAGAAATAATAATAAATAGATTAAAAAAAAAAATAATAGATCAAAAAACCGACCTAAGCCGTTGCACCACGGATATGTATCGTGCGATGCAGTGCCTAGTGAGTTTTTAGACTCGAGTAAGCCTCCGCTGCAGAGTCTTAAGGCAGAGAGCATTGTTTGGGTAAACAGTATCAAGACAATAAGCCATTATCCAGCGGTAGCAATTGGCTTGAGTCAGTGAATAGCAGGCGGTACAGTACATGTTCGGAGGGGCTGAAGGGGGATGGCAGCAAAGGACGTGATATCATGCAAAGGCACGGACGCCCGAACGGCGGGGCTACCGAGTGGTGAGCGGGAAAAGCCTCTAACGGATTACGAAACGGGAGCTGGAACATTAACACGTTTGAGGCTTACTTGCACGCTAACTCGCTCGATAAACGTCCAAACAAAACATGCGTTTTCCCTAAGCTCGCGCGCCTAACCGGTGTAACCGAAATGCACCACGCCGCTACCGCCTCAAGCATTTGCTACACTGTAAAAAATAAGGGTTAATTTAACCGTCACATGGGTAGGTAATTTTTCATCATTCAACTGTAAATCAGTTTTACCTCCCCACTGGTCTTTTACAATCGATCGTCTACCCATACAGACATTTTTTACTACCCAAGTTATACGTAATTTTCGCATACAGACAGATAAATTTTGGTGCCGAACTGTAAATTCAGCATTTGGGTATGCGTTTTGGCTAAACGTACCCAAAGTGGTAAAATTATCTATCTGCATCACCGATAAAATAATGTGTGCGACGCGCATACCGACTGAAATTCGGCAAAACTTAGGCGTTCGCGAACGATCTTTTCGGTAGATAAATTAAATGGATGTGATTTTCGTTACGAAATTTACAGCAGTTGTATTCTGGCAACATAATAATTCAGATTCAAGTTTAGTTTCAAGTGAGAATGTGAAAAATTTTCTGTGACCACCCAAGTTATGCTGAGTTTTGCGTAGTCTGAGATGGCGCTTCCATCGCAGACGGGAGATACGCAAGAAGCGTTTAGACACGCTTCCGCGTTGTGTGTGCGGTTAAGTAGGTGGAGTGGATCAAGTGGAATTTTTTGCATTTTTCATCAGAGAATAAAGGTATGTGATATCAATTGACATTGCGTTTGGGGTTTGGGGTACGAGTAGCAACGCATGTTTTGGTGTAGATGGTGGAGTTTGCTTCTATTTCACGTATGTAGTTCTCAAACTAACTTTTTAAGGTTAGGTTCGAAGGTACTTGCTTCAGCCTGATCGTCGAGTTCTTCTCTTTTTTCAAATTTTTTTTCTTTTATACTGATCAGAGTATTGTTTCCAAGTTACAGCTATCAAGTATAATATTTACTCATTGATTGATGACTGTGTTTTGTTATTGATTGTCAAATTGTTTTGTTGCCATTTTTTTGTAAATATATTTATCAACTTTTACGCTTGTTCGTTGTCACTTTTCAGTATATAATTTCACCCAACCCATCAATTGATTTATTAAATTACTGCGATTATCTTATAACCTTCAGATCAGAACTGGACTAATCTCTTCAAATAATTACTTGTTTTTTTTTTCAACATGATTTTCTCCATAATTTATATTGTAGATTCAAATGAACTAAGAAGTGATAGAGACAAATAATAATATGTAGTATAAATTTATACGTATTTTAAATTTTGCAAATCCAAATAATTTCATGGACAAAGGTTCGTGGGCAAGAATACGGATCCATCTGGCGAAATGAGTTTTGCGATTGTCTCATCGGACCGCACCCTCTGATTGAGTGAAATCATTTTACTATGATTTATTGAAGGACCTTAGTAAGTACATAGACCAGGCAGATGCGTTATTCGTCTGTCTCCCTAACCAAAGGTTTCGGCAGATTTTCATAGTTTGCATTAAAACGCTTGACTCTGAGTTTCTAAATATTCCCTAGGTTGCCATGCTATGCCGACAATGATTCGTAATCTTGCACGTTGCACTTCCTTTGAACCGTTCCAGCTTACTGCGCTGACCATTGACTCTTATCTTTCAAACCACGCCTTCGTTTAAGCCAAGTAAGTACTAAGCTCCAAACTAAAAAATTAATAATATGACATTCATCCCAATGGTCTATTTAGATATCCATGATTTTCTGAAAGCTTCTGTTTCGATCAGACTTAAGCTAACTATGCTAAGCCACAACTCATCTTCTGCTTGAATGACTCACAAGCACGTACCATCTCTCCGGCTCATCAATTTGAACAGGACTTTTATGAGGTAATCTCCCAGGCTACAACTTGCAGTCAGTTATACCATATACATTATAATGGGCCTTGGTACTCCCAGCGAGCCTCAAGTTATAGTATTATGAAGCGGCAGATGAATGAACATTTGGCAGGGGCGACAATACTTTATACTCCTTTTTGGGATTGAGTCTGTCATTATATTCTGCTATTATGGTATCACATAATTGAAATAAGAGTGAGCATGCTAAAAAATTACATTTCACAGGTATAGAATACCTGTATGATAACCAAAATACATTATCGAAGGCTATGCGATAGTCAAAATAATGAAAGTGCAAGAGAATGGTAAAATAGCAAATCAAGAAGTTGGTGGCCTGCTTGAATTCTTCCAAAGGTCAGAGATTTTCATTTTTATTCGGTCATTCGACAGGAAAATTCCCATCAAGAAGATTGTCAGATTCAAAATTGTATATCCTCTATGAATAGGGCTATCTACGACATCAAGGGAGATGAAACTACAAAGAGTAGTAGCAGGGTGGAAAGAAGAAAGTCAGCAAAAGGAGTGTTGTTCAAAAATCCACCAATGATTTCTCCACAATTCAAAACGTTAATGCGGGATTTTGATAATTATCGGAGCTTGTGGGGTATTTAGATTATAGGGTATTTTGAGCATATAAATGTATATACTCAACAACTACCAAATAAATATAGCATTCATATAGTTTACGTCCTAGGTTAAGCATGTAAATCTGTACCTAAACACTACCGAAGAAAAATATCATAAGTTTGAAATAAATGTATCATTTGCTATCACTAATTCATTTCTAATGCCATAAATTTGTTGATGCGGGTAGTTCAAATCACCTATCACGCAGATTGAATTTACCTACACGGGTTGTAAAATCCACTCTGTTCACCTCGGAGTTATTTTTACCCTTCAACGAGGATAATCTTGATTTATGTCCCCACATACTACGTAAATTTATCGACCCAAAAAAAAAATAAAACTACATACCCATGGGTAGGCATATTTCTCTACCCAGACTAGGTAACAAGGCGTTGCACCACCCACACGGGTAAATTTACCCTCAAAATTTTTTACAGTGTAAGTATACGTAATTCGTGAATTGAAATGCTTTTCAGCCATGGATGAAAAAGTTTTCACAGTTGTTGCCGAACTTCCGGTAAATGGGAATTATCGCGATAAGAGAAGCGTGATTGTTTCGCGATCAATTGGCTCAACAACCGTAGGCAACGCGTGCGTCGTGCACCCGGGAGGACTTGAACTTTGTTCAGTCATCTTATTAGTCGAGCTTAAACGCGCTCGTGATACTTCCGCCCGCGCGTCCCTGGATCATTTTTCTTTTTCCTCATCGCCCGTTAACTAACGCCAGGGTGTTCCCTGACGTTGGGTACCTATCCACGCATTGCGAGCCTAGGCACGTCTGCCACTAATCTAACCGCAAACAGACCATTAATATAGCTTCCTAGTCCCCGTTCGAATACGTCCCCCGCTTGCCGTCCGACGTCTCTAACTACTACAATTAATACTGCAGGCTACGGTTCGCTGCTCTTGTTGTTCCTCTATTAGTTTGACGATTAATTCGAACCTAATAATTACATCAATATTTAGACCATAATTTGACTGAATTATTCTTGCAGTTCAAAAACGCCGAATCTAGCACAAATCAAGCGTTTTACTACACCTGTAGGAATGATTGATCCGTCCATGATGGATTGGAATGCCGTCAATATCGAGATCTTTTCATAAAGTACATCGCAGCATCGGATGGGCAAATCTCGTGGAAGGATTACTTGATGCTACGTCACGTAGAGGAAATCTTTTTCCACGCAAGAGTCGTGCCATAAAATCTTTCCTCTGTGACAAGCAATGGACTGACCCGCTACAAGAAACTGAAAATTGAAAAGTTAAATTGAATGGATGCAGTGATATAGCGGGAATGTCGAAGTACCGGAGTCTGTTACTGTCATTCCCCATTTTTATTGGATCGAGTGCTGCGGAAAAGACTCGTCATGTACGGGTGAAATCAAGTGCTTTATTAGTAATAGGCAAAGTCGATTGCTGGATTTTTGTTTTGTACAGAACGTGTTCCTGAACTTTATTTTACCCAGAACTGACGATGGCTATGAAGAATAAAAGTGCCGCTATTCTGTGAAATACGAATCATAATGCTATATTGTAATAAAGTCTTCATTAAGAAAATTGCTGGAAAGTATTCTTACTAATTAGTCTTGAATTGTTCGAAAAACTATCCAATCGAGTTTGAATTTTTCTATTATAAAGCTGAAAAGGAACGTGCACCGTGATTTGTGTATGTCTATTTTTCGTGCAGTCAAAGTATCAGGGAATAGTGGTTAACGAGTGGGGGCAGGAATTTCCTTACCCGGATTGGAAACTGATAATTTCCAGATACGTACCTCAGAATTTGAAACGAGCACAAGCAGTAAGCCCTCGACAAACATTTAAATACAAGTTCCAAAATAAACTAGCCGATTGGTTCAGGCCGAGGTTAGGACTAGTGGAAAGTTTCGTTGTAAACGAAGCTGTTGAAATTTGTGTACCTATCTATCGGGAACCAAGTTACTCTCAACGGGTTAGTTTACGGTCTCATTAGAAATTTATACGATCTCAACGTTAGAAACGTACAACCCCGGCTAATTTTACGCTAGCAATCCGGCAATTCGCACAGAAACATTCGTCTGTGTGAATCCTGAAACGTAATTCAGAATCCACACGTCAAGTTCGGACGGAAAAAGCGACGGCACGTGCCGGGAATTTCAAAATACAATTCGAGACTGTCATTATTTCGGATCGTGCGTAAGGAAATCAAGCATTTATGTCTCACCTGACAACGTGAACGCCCGAAGGCGGACTACGTAAGTCGCGGAAAATTGGAACGAAGTTAACCCCACGCGAAAACAAAACGTTCAACGGATACGCACGTCGTTCACTCGTGGATTCGGATTCCAGACCGAAAATTTATTTCGTTTGGTCGTTAAGTGAGGGCTGTAAACAAGTTCTGAGACCAGGGTGCCCCCGGTGTAAAATCGTAAAGAGAATTAATATCGGGAAACCATAGGGTTCTATTCGACTCTTTCCTGCGCCTGCAGCCCCGCCGAAGGCTCTAAAACCGTTTACTTTTTCGCGCCTATAGATTGCAATTGTAATAAATCGAAGCTTTACGGAGATTCCAAGTTTTTATCGCGCAGAGAACAAGATTCTTGCAATTGCAGGGTTCAGGGTCTCCGGGTTCCGCGTCTATCGCCCTCTCGTGCGGGAAATAAAACCTTTCTCATCTTACTGCTGCCGGGAACCTTTCATCTGCCCACTAATAGGAAGCGCTTTCCATTCTCCGCTCTCGACCACCCTCTCAACCTCCTCCAGGCTACGCCTATGATGTCTGTCTACCGAGCGAACGCATTTTCTCCCTCAAAAGTCTGCATCGAGGCGGCCAGGCGCGCATACATCCACCAAGGAAAATACATCTACAGGCTTTGCCGTCTGTCCTGCCACTGTCCCTGGTTATACCGTCCCGCAGGGCACAGACTGCTTGTTCCACGTTAGTTTGGGACACACATTACCGAGGCTTTATGCCGCTGCTTCCACAGTCACAAGCGAGGCTCCGCTTTTCCATAAGGAGGGAGACCGGCCCGAAGCTTCGGGCTAAGATCCGAACGTTTGTCAAAGAATGACGAACCCGAGGGAATTTTTTATTCTCCATTTTGCAGGCCGACCGGATGGAAAAATAATAAAAACCCAGCTGCGAAATTGGAGACGGACTTTAGATCGAAAACACATTTTTCATTTTGGGGCAAACGGTCGAGACGTTTCGTGAAAAAGCTTACATTCCGCGAAAGTGAAACACTATGCGGCGGATCATCAGCGATACGCCGCTTCTACCTCCCCTGCAAGTCCTGCTGTCGCGTGCGAGCCCATGCTTTCAGTGTAAGCGGCGACGGAAGTCGACGAGGAGCAATCAGCCCGGCTGCGCCAAGCGCCAACGAGCTTTACCCGACGACATTGTCTCCTTTTGCACGGCTGTTGCACCCCTTGCGAAACAGAGTGCTTTCCGCTTTCCACGCTGGCGAACAGTCCAGAAAAGTCAACTACATACGGTGGCTTTATAGTACTAGGCTGTTGCGTGTTTTATATATAAAGTTCTCTGCAAATGAAACCCTCCATTTACCGTCAGGTTGGTTCGGTATTTTTCTTCTCTTCATTTTTGTCTTCGAATGTATTTTAACCGTCGTATCTGACGTCATTTTTCGTATTTAGTTTACATTCTTTTCAACGGTAGCGGTTCGAGAATATTAAAATACTGTCCGTCGTCCACATACTCCCAATTCTGAACGTGTATTTACA
The DNA here is from genome assembly GCF_021155775.2 of Neodiprion pinetum. NCBI lineage: Eukaryota > Metazoa > Arthropoda > Insecta > Hymenoptera > Diprionidae > Neodiprion > Neodiprion pinetum. Next base: position 31,129,022 of record NC_060235.2, read on the forward strand.
TACTTGCAAAATTCAACAGCCAAAATTTGCCTCTCAGAACGAGTAAAAATGCGTGTAGTGTATAATTTTACTCTCATCCTTTTTATCATCACCATGGAATACTAAATATTTTACAACAACATGGAAAGCACGTCGGGGGCGTGGTGAAATTTCACTTGAAAATGAGAGAAAAGGAATGTGTACACAGAAAAAACACGGTATGGTGCTTTCAACCTATTTCCCGGACGTAAAAGAACGTGAACCGTTTACCTCCAACCGGTTGTTTTTCGTTGAGCTGAATTGCTCACCAGCGTGATCTACCGAGCGCGGTAACAATTACTGCACAAAAATGACTCGCCTGTCGGACGAGGCGAAGCGTCGTTCCACTTTTCATTAGTGGACCGAGCCCGCGAAATCACCGACTCCTGATGCCGTGGCCAACTACAGATTGCTGGACTTAGGGACTCGTCTTCCCTCGGCTATCATCCCTCACTTAGTTCCTCAGGATTGTGGAGACTGCGGACAGTAAAAATCTTTATTTTCCGGTGAGCAGTCAGGCGAGAAAAATTCCTCTCTCGCAGTGCAAAGCGAGGATTTTGATGTACGCTATTAAAACCATACCGTGGTCAGAAACTGGCGACCAATAATAACTGGGTGCAACCCGTCTACAGATCCGTAAAATTGTTCACGAATACTGTGACCGGAGTGCGTTACATTTCAGCAACAAATAATCCGGGGGTCAAAGTCGATAACTCAAGCGAACCGTGGTGGAGGCTCCATCTGCGGACGTGCCGCAGCTGAATATCGGTGGGTGTAATATATTTGACATACCTATACGTATATCGACGCGTGTCTGACTTGCGCGGAATTGACGCGAACGGTAAGACGGAGGATAACAGCGTCGTAGACCTGTCAAGTTCTCTCTCAAGATACGAGGTGACTACTCGAACTTAATAAGCGCGTAATTGAATGTGAATGACAATATTCGTCTGGCGAATGATCACTCGGATGGATGGACAAATACATGGATGTATCTTGCGAGCGTGTTGGGACCGCGTCTAGCCTGCAATTACAGTTGACTGTCAATTCCAGTTGACAATCGCGATGCTCACTCTGCGTGATGTCTGGTGTTTAGGGTAACTTATTTCCGCGTGAAATATTTCGAGTAATTCTACTTTGTGAACATCTGTGTTATCTGTGAGTACATCTTATTTGGCCTTAGGCCATTGTGTGAAGGTCAGGTACATTTCTGAATCTTCCTGTTCTGTACGCGAATGTGAATTGTAACCAAGAATCTTGACGGTATTTTTATGAATTTTCATACCGTAGTTATTTGAAAATGTATTACGCAAAATTTTTTCAAGCAAACAAAAATACACAATGTATCAGAGCCGCTGTAAAGTCGGAAAACTTTCCAACGTTGAAGGCTTCCATGATTCTATAGTAAAAAAAAATGAGGATTGGAGGATGAGATATGGTCCGAAATAAAGTAATCAAAACACTCGATTGAGTCAAGAAAATTATTGCAATTTATTGGCTCGCACGGGAAAAGCCACTGAAGCATAAAAACCCCTTATTGTCTTGTAATAAGGTCGTGCCAGAGTGTATGAGGTGTGAGTGTACGATCAATGGTTTTGTCTCGCATGCGGAGAGCTGCCGTGAAATTCAGAGGCCCGAAGGCGTGAATCTATGGAGGTTCGATCGACTGGCGAGAACCTAGTGTTTTTAATTGGGGAGGAGAGGAACAGAGACTCAACTAAGAAGATCGGAAAATGAGAATACCTAAGATAATCCGCGGCGATGTTATCGTTACCGTAGACTCGATCAGACTGAGAGCTCCGAGCCTCAACTCCCGGTTGTTTATCGCTGTTCATCCAACGATCAGCGCCATCTTTCGCGATTAACGACGATCCACCCCCGCGATCGCGCCTAAACTTGTCGCGGCTTGCTGTTAGTGGTAGAGATTCCGAGTATCAGACGGGGTAGAAAGCGTACGCGGCCATGGGAAAGGAAAGGATAAGTTCGGTCTAAACAGCCGCAGTGATTGTACACAAATACCTACGTGGAACGATGAATGTACAATATTTTAGCCGCAGCATAATAAAATCAAGTTGTACGGTTTGAAACGTCTATGTCATGCATTGTCATAGACTATACTTGTCAATAAACAGTAATTTGAGTTCCGGCAGCACGGGGAACAATTTGAGCTTTTTCAGACACGACTGTTTGCGGCGAGATTTCATCCGTAATAGAAGCTTTCTGTAGTAATAATTCCTGCTCAGCACGGAGCCATCGCGCCATCAAACGGCCGCGAATCGTCAAAACGACGAGCGGACCTCAACGGGCAAGAATATTCGAGGAGTACTTTAGTGGAGATAGGAGACGCAGCGAGGGTTACGACTTGGCGAGAGTAGGTTGCCCACCATAGCCGTGGGTATGGGTCCCCATGCAGTGCTTTCTCCTTTTTCTTCCTTCTTTCTGCCCGGCTGTAAAACCCTCGTCATAAACCTCGAGCTCAGTCAAACGAATTCCCCCGTTCTGCCCCTTCATCACCCTCTGGGCAGCTTTTATTTCTTTTCCGTCTATTATTTAAGTATTTCATCGGTTTAAACGGAGCCACGCAATATTTCTTCAATTTTACGCGTCGGGGGTTGATAAATGTATAGATATACCGTTTATAGTATGACAAACTACAAATGCAGCGAGAAATTTCCTCGTGTCTCACGATCAAGCTTTATACCACTGACATTTGCGGTCTTAAATTCAATAACACCGCGGCTAGGCTTAAGTACATTAAAACCGATCTTTCCACCAGACAAAGCTGCCTCATTACGAGGCTGGTTGTAGGACTCTACATATAAGACAATCTGCCTATTGATTGAGCTTTCAACCTACGCGTAAAAAAACTACCTTATGATGTGGATGACTGGCTTGTATTCATGAGCCTGATGTCTCGTTCTTGCGTACAAGCAATTCGAAATCATAGTCCGCGAAGGATTTACCGGGTAAATATATGATCTAGAACCGGTTACCTCCAATTTGCGGGACTGACACGCTCGTTTCGCGTATTTAAATCATACCCTGCCAACAAACGTCAGCCAAACACATTCCGCTAATATACAAGGGTTAAATGTGGGTTAGACAAACATTATTCTTACCACCGGAGTTCGGGTCGCGGTCTCTCCCCGACACGTCACAGACACGTGGCTACGACGGCATGTGGTGGTTATTTCATGCTCAGCTGACACCGGCGCGTCCCGGATGCTGGGCTCAGTTGACACCAACGCCAGGGGCCTCGGCTACGCGGTGTTCCAGCGTCCGATGGCCTTCGCCAGATTTTTCACCCCCTGACTCGACTGCTCGCTTCCAAGCGTTCCGTACGTTCGCAACTCCTCTGTTTACACCGTGTAATAACGATCTGACGAAAAATAGGTACTTCCACTCTTGGACTCTTCTCACGTGATATTGCCACTTTGCATGGCAAGTTCGTGTACCGTGAGAATATGTATTACACATGCCACGTGTCTCTCCAGCCGCTAGATACTCCTTGATACTTTGATATATGTTCGTAATATGTCCCGCTCGAAGCGGCAATACTGCATTTCGAAATGAGGAATCTGTCTTCACTTAATAACCATTCCGACAAATTTTCCGTATCATACTAATGCCGAATCATATTGTTAAAATATTTCTCATCGCGGAATCATACGAGGAAGGGTGAAGGGTACAAATTCTGACTTCTATCGGAAGTCAGCATAGAAATACCGAAATTACATCGCGATGATGCTACCATGGGGTGGAGGAAACTTGAGAATGTAAAGGCGCCTGGTGCACCATGGCGTCCGCAAATGCTGCTCTGCCGCAACCATGCGTCGGTACAACTCGCGGCATAGTTGAGAGTCACAACTCGCGGCAAAGTTCGTATAATGGACGTATATATGTAACTGCGTCGTTGACTGCGACCGCTAATACCAGTAAAATGACCTCCTATTACACCGGATGCATGCGGAGCTGCAGAGCCGTTTATACTGCAGCATTCATTGGCTTACGCGGTACACGTTTTTCTTTTGTTAAACGCAGAACGATTTACCCGTCACAGAATTCGCGGGGGCAAATTACTGAACGATTCTACCCCGCGGCACCATGAGCATGTTGTTCTATCCAGCGTATATGTAAACCAAACCCACGCTGCTTTCCGTTGCAGATATTTATTTACACTTGCACGTCGAGTCTAACGCGGTGCTGTACCTACATTTTGCGAAACCTTATTCACAATATCCTGCCCTCTGTTTACGTCAGACGTGCTCATACGCGTATTACTAGATTTTCTCTCAGCTTTAGCTGATGTGGAAGCTGGGAATATACTCTGTATGAGGAATGAGCTTGCGACACCACGTTGTTATACACATATAGCTACGGTGAAGAGGTGGGTGAATCGTAACGGAAAACAGGACTAGAAACAAATGCTAAAATGCTAACGACTTGACTTCCAGAACGCTTTATTCACGCAGTCATTTTCATTCGCGGTTATTATTCTCACCCTCAAGATTATACTTCTCACGTATACTTTACTTGGTTTTAGAATATTATACAATAGTTTGATATGGATATGTTGAGGAAAATTGATGAACAGCAATGTGATTTAAGTGGGCGATTATTTACTCTTCTAGATCACTCGGAGCTTCTTTCAATATATTTTTTTGTAAACTACTTGTTTGATCTATGATTTATGCGCATCAGGATTGGTATTTGTTACGTTTATTTATGAGTGAGGTAGTTTGAAACGTTTTCATCACGTGGCCATTTTACGTACGTATTTTAAATACATATAAATCCACGTCGTACGGTGAAAATGCTTTTTTTAAATACCTCTGGAATTAATTTTTCATCGCTTTTTGTTTCATGGCGCAGTAATTCTCAGCGAAGTTGATCGATGAGTTGTGGGAACATTTAACCGTCGACATCATTGGAAAAATACTTGGCATGTGGCCTGACATTAATTTGGCTGCGTCTATGACTCCGCTGAGCTATTAATTATCTTTGTTTAATGCAGCGTCAAGCGATAGAAATTTCTTTGTTTTATTCAGCTTCATCGACGATGTTAACTTCCGCATCGGTAAACTGAGTTTTAATCTTCTACTTTCAATGTTTTGATCTATTTTGAAAAACGGTGGACACAGAAAGTGTTAAAATTTATTCGATTATTAACTGCATGCTCTCGTGTCGACACGCCAAGTATCACTGTTCGTCCTACGTACATGGCCAAGCACTAAATAAATCCTCAGCCCGATTTCAATGGAATTTACGTCAACTTGATCAGTGAATCGAACCATTAACGATTGTGGAAATCGTACAGTGATGCACGTTTATCTTCATTTCGAGTTTCGTCAAATCTATAGCTCCTGTAAGATCCGCCACAGCGAAAACGCTATGGAGATCCGAGACCCTTATCCGTTCATTTTGAATCGCACGCGTCTGGGAAATTAGATCAGAAGTTTGTCCGTCGAACGATGCAGCGGACCTTGGAATCGTTGAGCTGTTATGTTGGCAAAGAAGGCAACGTGACGTTGAGAGTTCGTCTCCTCGGATAGGCGGTGATAAACGAGCCGAGCATCGCAAGATCTTGATCGATGTCTAGAACTGGGTCAAACTGAACAAACTGTGCGGGCGAAGATGTCTTTACCGCCGATATTGTTGTTTCACCCAAATTGCTGCTTGTCCAGCATCTGAGGGCCAATTAATATTTTTTCACCGAAAATGTAACGTGCATTTGTCAGCGGAAATTTGTCGAGTAAATTGAGGGAAAAAATTCCGCACTTGCACCGAAGCAATTTGGACTGAACGTGAATCAGAGTCACATACGAATATGAATCGAGAAGCTGCAAGGAGATATTGGTACAAATAATATCTGAAACATAAGCAGAGCAAAGGCTATTCCGTTGTAGAGCGTTTTGTACAAATATGGTATCATCGAGCTCCATATCCAGGCCGTAAAACTACCGTAAAACTTGCCATTAAACTTTCGATTTTGTTTGTTTTCATTTCAAAACCTGGAAGCAGTAAAATCTGCCATAACTTGAAGGGGATCAAGGAGGTCTGGCTGGTCGATGGTCGGGCTTTTATAAAGCTGCGGGAAGACGATTGCGTTGGTCGTTCCCATATTCATCCCCCGGACTTATCCGGTAAACTTAGCGTAGCGTGGTCCCGGATCCAACTTCCCGGCACCGTACTTTCCACTCTCCGCTTTCATCTTCTACACCTTTTTCGCGTCAGCCACACCGCGGCCGTTCTACCAGGGATTCCATTCGGACAGTAGTCGCTGAAATATACGACGTTATTACTCCGACCTCGCGAATCCACCTGGCGACTAGGGCTCCGTTTATTACAGACCTTACGCCCAACCGTGGCCTGGTTCTCTTGTAACTGACATCTCCCCGAGGAAACAGTACATATAAATATTGTACTGCGTGCTAGCCGAGGTCCGTGTGTACCATACAGGTATTTGTACGGTATTTGTACGCATGTTCACGTTTCAAGCCAAAGTATCCCGGTAACTTGTTACAAGATAAACCAAGCGCTGGGGCCAGTCAAAGTGTTCGTGCAAAACCAAATTTAGAACAAAACTGAGCAGCTGGGTTTGAAAAGTTTTTCCGATACAGGTAGAGCAGGTCTAAGCGTCAAATTTTCAGATCTTGTGTGTTAAATAAATCGTAATACGTTTTCGCCTCGGACATGACATCGCAAGAATTATCGCGCTCCGATTGTACTCCGCAGCTTTACCTCGTTCCGGCTTCTGCCCTGAGCGTACTGATCCTACCTTGGAAATGCGTTTTTCTATAAAAGAAATAAAGTGTCGTGCGAAATGAGGGCGGTCAACGTGTACCAGAAACGCTGTAAAAATTTATTTCAAGAAAACCCAATCGTCAGTAATTACAGCTTGCGCTGCTTCATATGGCTGTGCTCTTCCTGGCAAAGAGCCCTCCTTTTGAAAAGCTCGTTTTGTTATATCCTGATACTACACATGCTATGTGCAGCATGGAGACAAATTAAAAAGCACAAGAACCGCGAAGCAAGTAGATGACATTATAAATATTCAGGCGAGGAATGTCGCTGGTCGGAAAATGCAGCCTGGCGTTGACAGGATTTCAAATTTGCGTCTCGGGGTACCAGCAGGCTGTCAAGAAAGTATAAATTTGCATGGCAGTGAGTAGGAGGCACGTGATTCACGCACCAATGCCGAGGCGCACCTTTGGTACGTCTCTTTTACCCACGAGCGACAGGATCCGGTCGGTGAACCCCCTCGGCGCATATACGAGGGCCCCGGCAAGGAAATCCAGATAGTCGGCTCATAAAGTGAGTAAGTGGAATGTCGAGTCAGCACTTTGCCGACTTCCTTGCGGCATTCGGAAAAATAACTGAGATAAGCCTGCGCCCGGAGGATAACTTCGCATACAGTTACATAGCTGCTCTCCGCTGATACACGTGATCATGATCCACGAGCTATAATCATGGATAATACCCACGGAGCCTGCAGTGAAACTCTGCAAAATTTGTGCAAAGCTCAAACAAGCGATGCCTGCGTGCTTGTCTTCGCAATCAATACTTTGATGCTGAACGGTACTGCAAGGATGTTCCGCATGTACAACGGTGGGAAAGTCAAATATTTGTTGGCTCCTTCCGTTTTCCCAGTCAACTGCTCCGGGCCTCTCACAAGCTTCAACATTATTAAAGCTTGGAAAGTAATGTCTACGCATTTTCAACCTTTACTTATACGGCTCCTACTTCTTCCGTGGTATATAGCAGCTCAGGACAGACTTGAAACTGACAAATTCTTCAGTTTTTCACTTTGCAACGGTATGCACGAGCAGTCGTAATGCCAATAACGGCCTCGTTGCGAAGTTTAAGCGTGCAATTCTTGTACCACAGCGAAATTATTTTTGTTATTTTTCAATCAATGCAACAACATTTTTTTATTACAATCATTACTAAACTTTCTGCTATTGGCTCAATCTTTCGACCCAGATACAAGCTGAAATATGAGGAGTTGCGAGTTCGCTGTATTTGAACGAATAAGATGAACAATCTTAAATTTTTTCTCAAATTATTGAGAGGTTATAAACATCTGACCTGAAATTACACGACGCGATAAAATACAGTCTGGAGCTCTTTAACCCTCGTTCACAAAGCTGTAGGATTAACTTTTCCAAACGTAGCAAAGTATAATTTGATAGAGTTCGGCCTTTGGCTCCATTTTCCTCCGTTTCATTTTTATCGATGCCCAAGACAAGACTACAGTAATTCCTCAAAGTATTCACCTGCAGATTTTATTCACTGAGCAAAGCCTGGGTCAGGCAATAAAGAAGTTTCTTTGATGCTTTCCGCTCACTCGCTGACGCTTCACCTTTACTTATCCATGAGTGCCCGTGAGCGACTATAGAAACAAGCAAATCAAGAGGTATACGCTCGAATTTTTTTCCAACAGTTTGGCTAGATTGAACCAAATTGTAGCGTCCTACAAACGAAATTGAATACATCGAACCTATCGACTACTCATCCCAACTAAGACCCGACGTTGAGTTGGCCCAGATACTCAATTAATATTTATACTATTCGCTTGCAGGATGTGTCGAAAACGCGCGCATGGTGACCGAATAATTCCGAGCGGAAGACGACAAGTTCAGTCAAATGCTGTTGTTGGAAGTATCATGCCGGCGAAGCGTGTCTCGAAGGTGGGTTCGCGGAGTAAGTCGAAAAGTCCCCGAAGTTCCCAGAATTCTCAGTTTTTAACGAACGATTCCATCCACAGGGTTGACTGTCATTTCACGTTGAAATCCGCAGATGCAAGCCGTACGTATACTTATCTATACCGCATTAAAACGCTGCCTGAACACTGTGATTTCAGAGTGTTGAATCTGAATGGAATAAAAGACGAGAAAAGAGTGGAAAATAACTTGACAATGACGAGCATTTGTATCATTCCGTGTTTGAAGTGGGATCGTGAGATTGTATATTCGTATCTTGAGCTGTCGAGCGTATTTTCAGTTAACTATCGGGGTTATAAAACTTTTCTACCCTGCAGGATGATTTTAATCGATAAAAGAGGTGAGATAAGGAAAGGGAAGTGAAAAAACGTGAAGAAAAACAGAAAAACGATTCACTAATGGCGTATGAACCCTGAAGGAACAGTGAAGCAGAATTTGCGGTGTTTGCACAACGGCCAAAGTTGTGGATGGATACCACAAAGTTCGCCAATGTCCAGACCCGCGTTGTAAGACTTAAAAAATACAATCCATTAGCTGAGAAAACAACGTGGGATTCGGTCCCTGTCAGCCCCAATGGTTGTCGGAAGGCCGTCGTGTAGGTGAATAGAACAGAAAACAGAATTCCCCCTGGAGTGTGCAACTTGTCCACCGTGTACACTGTTAGGCATGTCACGCGCTATTCGTGAGTTTGGCCAATAGAGAAGGAATAGTGTCATCCCAGCAACAACCATCAATTCTATGAATACTCAAACATTCGCCATTCGTTTGACCAGACACTCAATTGCTGACGATGGGTGGAAAATATACACGCATAATGAAAGTTTGTGAAATATGCACGTCACGTGGGAGCAGCCGAAGATGTACCCTCTCTTGTCACGTTTGAGTAACTCTGTCGAAGATCCCCGCTAAGCCGTACCAATAAAGAGTGAGCCTTGTGACAAATGATGTAATTTTCCACAAAGCACGTGTACTTCAAGAGGCAGGAAATCGTCGGCGCACAGGGAATTTAATGATACCCCAAGTTCTCCTGTTCGATCAACCGAATTCAAGCGGAATCGAAGAATCACAAATCGATAAAATTATGGATCAAATGGAATACAAATACAGTTTGTATGAAAGTAATACTTCATTCTACTTCACCGTTCATTTGATGGCATATTTCTACAGTCAAGATCAAAATTCCAAAAATTAGTTTCGAATTAGAGTTGGTAGGCAAAATTTTACTGTACTCTTATGTCACCGTATAAAAATCTATGTATTTTGAAAGAAGGAATTTCGCAACATGAATTTCTCTAATCGGTTACACGAATCTGGCTCATTCGGTGAATGTTTAGACAGCCATTGATTGCAAACTGATAGTCTTTGCCGCGATGTTGCATGACGCTGGAATTAATTGTCACTAATACACCAATGGATAGATCTGGTGAGTGAGTTTTACTTTAGTCTAGTAACCATATACACGACACGAGTCTACCTACGCCTCACCAATTCAAGTAGGACAGAAGCAGCAAGCAGGAAGAAACTACCTCAGAAATTACTCCTACCACCAAAATCGAATAGATTTGGCTTTTCTTTTACCGCACCTTTTTTCTACCCATTCGTTTCTGGCCTCTTTACTTCCTCTTGAATGAGCTTTCTTTCGAGCTAACTGCGCAGTGTAATATGCTCCAAATATAATAGTCAGAGACAATGGAATGATACGCGGACCAATAGAGAAGAAAATATTGCTCGTGTAATTCACGGAGATTTCACGGAAATATTGAGCAGAAGTTTGAGTTTGGGAGATTGGAAAAATGAATGACGAGAGGAAAGCCATTACACTGTATTGAGTCAAGATTAATGGAATGCGATGGGACGTGCCAACCCCCCTTTTGCAGCTTTTAAGAGACGTCACCACTTCGACGATTTTGCCTCCGGCAGATGTCAGGGATATTTCAAATCTATACAATGCACAAATTATTTCATGAAACGGAAGAGTAGGAGTGATTCTGCCGCAGTCTTTGGCCCACTGACAATGAGTAAGAGTAGCGCCGATTCTGGTCGGTGTTCAATCGATGTCGAACCTTTTCGAAGGCAGTTTTCGTTATTGAAGATCAATAATAGGCCTCACTAGAGGCCCTGATGTAAAGTGGAAGACAGGATTAAAGGAGCTTTGCCAGGACACTTCGCTCGACGTGGCTTAATCTGAGGCATAGTTAGTGTTCACTGGAACGATGTATCCTTTGGTGATTCTGTGGATTCAGTCGGATAGCACTGGAATAAGGTACTTAATAGTACCGGGTGTTGTGCAAGAAAGATGACATATCTAAGAAAACTTTAGCTATAAACAAAAAATCTTGTTTCGATTCATACACAGTTTCGGAAATATAAAATACCGCTACGCTATTCAAAACCCATTTGTGTAATATCAAATGTGAATTGAGAACCAAAGTTGTAACAAATGGCACTGAACTCAGTTCCAGTGATAGGCGTTATCGGGTCTAAAAAGGAAAGGAATGTAAATGTCTGACCAGTCACCACAAACAACTTTCAAGTCGCGCGTACGTTGTTTGTTTGGGCAATGGAGCTCGGCAGCTAATCGCGAAGATCCCCTTTTCACGCGCTCTGTTTCCTCTAACCATAAAGCGGAAACTTGCTGGCGATAGGCGACACGAACACAAAAGATCTCAAGCACTCGCGTTTTTGTTTGTTTCTTCGTTTAACTGTCACCGTTGCGACAATCAACACTTGACTGCACTCCTGATGGGCACGGGACAATGCCAAGTCGCCAGCTACGAAATGCGCAGCCATCGTTCCTGACTGGTACAATTCGTGCGCTACCGTCGTAACCTCAGTGGACACGAGAACATGAAAGCATGAAAAAGCGAGACTATTTCCAAATGTATAATATATATATATATATATATTTCATAAAGTTCTCCGGTAGCTAAGTTACAAATCAGGCAACCGAATTTTTGGCTATTTCGAAGGTCGCCTGCAGCCTCGCCCTCTCAATGGAGCAGGATTCGGTCGAATTTTGGGGCGATACAAACGCGTCCTTCTCTGTTTTTTTGGTTTCACCAACCAGCAAACCGACCAGTGCGTTGCAACGGCACAAGCTCTCTCTTTGCCATGATGCTGAAACTGATCTATGAATCGGTATATGTCAAGGTTCTAGGATGCTGGTGGCTGAAGAGACAGGATTCGTGTGGAGAACCGCATTGAGTATTCCCAACAGATTACAACGAAATATTAGCGGAAATTACCCTTACCTCGGTCCCTGCAGTACCGTCGCTATACTCGTTGTACGGACACGTGCAACGCAGCCCGCTACGTGTTCATCAAAAGGGTTGATTTTTCCATGAATATGTATTTGCATATTTTTACGGCCTGAGGCAGCGCTAGTGATACGAGCTCTGGTACGCCCGGTCCACTGCCATATTGTTTGACCTGTGATACGGATGAATTAAACTCATTTTGTACACTCTGCACTCACAAGCTGTTAATGAATTGTAATCTACACATCGGTTTACGTAGAAAAGACCATAGTTGAGGCTTTTCTTTTTTTGGAAATAAAACCCGAATCCACGTTAAAAGTTGCCTCATTACAGAGAAACTGGTCTCGCAAGAGTGTCTGCTTTATGGGTTTTCCATAATTACAATAAAGTATACGATTTTAATGATAACCTTATTCGTCACCTGGATGAATAAGAGTTGGTACTGTACGTTCAGAAAGAGTCTTATTTACTGTTGGAAAACTCGGAGTAGGAAAGAGTGATGGGGATAAATAATAAGTTTTCCAACAATAATTCTGAAAGTAAGTATTTTGAATACCATAAACTGTAAGAAATGCCTGAAACGTTAATATTCTTAATAAGAACGCATATTGAATTGAAAGGCATTTATATTTTTTGCAACTGGGATTTAAGGGAAATTCTAAAAACTACACGAATAATTGTCAAATATGTCTGAACTTTTCCGATATCAGTCTATGACGAGATCCGACTGTACCCGGTACAGCGGAATTCGGCTGCACACAATTAATGAGATAAAAAACTCGAATTAAAAAATAAAAACCATGACTCGCTGAAATTTTTAAATAAAAAACGCTACTTCACACGTTATCGCGAAACTCTAGTTACAACCACCAAGCAAGAAGATTGGCAAACAAATTTCGAGTACGTTTATTTGCAAGTTCAAAATGGCCAACCATTAGTCTGTGTTCCGATTTAGATCATTCTTAAAATTTGTTCGCAAGAAGGAAATTGACGCTTATCGCTTTGCAAACACAGCAAGAATTCGCCAACACCGCAGCCAGACATCAATCTCGATACTTTTCCTTTAGCAATTGACAAACGAAACTCCTCAACTTTCTTTGACGTCCTCAAGTCTTTATCTTGCCTCAAAACCTCTCTAATCGACAACACGTAAGATTTTCAGACGTCGCCAGGACTCAAGTGACGAGCTCTAGCTTATCGGTAACGGCGATGTCCGCCGATGCGGAACGCTAATTGGCTACTTTTGGGTTCCCCCTAGGGTTCGAGAAGCTATTTGTAACGTGTATTAAAAATGTCATATTGCTGTAAATTACATTGTAATTATGAATGAACAATAAAGAAAGCATTGATAGCAAACGTCTTTCGGTGAAGTCTATGAATGAAACTCATCAATGAAAAACAATCATCGCCAATGAAACTCTGAATCGGATTGTCGGGGCCACATTGAATTATACCTACCATTGGCAGAGTGTTATACGCTTACGACCTCTCAAACAAACCTGGAAACCAATTTCCCATTACGGCCGAACTAATTATAACAGATTGATCAGATTCAACTTGTCATTTCCACTAAAATATTTCATTACTACCTCAAGTGGCTGAAAGTGAGTACCTTGCGATAGAATGATCGGTTTACCTGTGAAACTTGGTAAACTCTAGTTTACACGTACTAAGCACGCGAACAAAATACCAAAAGATACGCAGGTTGAAATGACGCACGGTTACAAAAAAGCTCTTTGGCGATGAAAATTTTTTATCAAAACCTCGAGGCAGAGATTCGCATTGATCTGAATCGAAAATTTTCAAAACCATAACGTTGAAATGCTGGATTTTTCCAACGTTTTTTGGCTCAAAGTGAAATTGAAATCGAGGTCTGATCAAAAGCTTAATTTATACTCGTCTACACTCGTCGATATTGAGTTACGAATTACATCCCCATGCTTGTTGCCTACCCTTTACTTTGCCAGGCAATTTGTCACGATGGAAACTGGTGCGCGAGGCTTTAATAACACCCCTATACCTACGACCGCGTTGTTTCGATGTACGCGCAATCTTTGTTCGACGTGTGACTATACCACGACATTTATTTATTCGTGCCGGCAGGCACGAATAGCCGCGTGCTTATTCCCTCGGAGAATTGACAGGTTGAAGAGAAAAGAGAAAAAAGAAAATGTCGCAAGAAAATAGGCGGCAAAATAGAATCTATCAGACTTTTTCTCAGATCAATCTATTTTCGAACCCCGGGTGAGGTGAGCTTCGATTCCGGCATCGTTTGATCAGATTGATCGTTCAACAGAATTTAAATCCGAAGTGTTCAAGGTATCAATTTCGATGTATAGCATACGTATATACATATATGCGATCGGCGAAGAGCTCTCAAGAAGTTGATCGCACCCTCACGTTATTTCGCGTGGGTTTTTCGCGGGTTGGCCAGTTCCCCGAAGTAGTTCAGGGCACAGGGCCGCGCTGTATTATTCCATTGTTATTGCGACACAAAGCCCATTGTTCGATTCGTTAAAACGAAGAGAACGCCACAAGTGCGATTCGGGGGATGAAAACGCTATCACGTTAACTCACCATATCCGGTCCTGCAGTAACCTTCGGTAGGAGTAAGCGTCGGATTCTCGGTCGGACTTGAGCATGAATCAACAGACGATTCGAGCAGGAGCGGCGAGGCACGCGGGTAACGCAATCAGTGTTCCATTATAAGGGCGGTTCTTGCGAACGCATTTCATTACTCGGGGGTAGTTTGGGGTTAATTTAAAATGGGTTAATCCAAGTTGGGTGGATGGTGCGCCCGCTGGCTCTGCGTTCCGTAATACGATTGAGGCATGGCTGCCCCCTTCCGCCCTCTTCGAACCGAGTCCAATGGGCTCGACATCTGCCGGTAATAGCCGGCGCCAACCCTTTGGCCGAAATCACCGAGGAACGGATGGAGCGACCGACGAGCGGACAAACCGGCCCTAGGTGAAAGGGCCAATGCGCGCTCCAACTTCCCCGTAACTATCGGTTCCGTAACTTTACCCGTTTAATTTCAATGCGTTATTATTGAGCGGGGCGGACTTAGCGGGCCCGCCCGCGGTTATGCCTCGAGACGTTATTATTGCCTCGATCGGGGTCATTGCGAATATGGCCGTTACGCGTGCGATAAATATCGACGTACTGCCTGCGGATCCTTTGTTCGATGCGTCTTTTGGCTGGCGATAATCGTCGAGCTTGCCAGGGTGTGCGGATTATCGTCGCCATTCCGAAAGCTCAACTGAGTTCGAGTTCGAGTTCGAGTAGTACATTGAAAAGAACCTTCTCGATCTTGCTTGGCGACGTTCTTTCACGAAGTGACCTATCCGAACAGCTGGTGTGAATGCGACGAGGTCCGTTTTACGACGAGGTTACTGTATTTCAATCGGTCAATTGACCGTGATTTCCACCCAGTGTTTTGGATCGTGCGATCGATCGGATATAAAACAGCTGCTAGTTAAATGTCCAATTAGGGTAGTGTCATTCCCTTCGTGGAATTCATCTTCCCGAACGATCTAATGTCAACATATGTGCGAAGCGGAAAAGTTTGTATAATTGTTGTAGTTAAGGTGACAGGAATTCACCCCCATAATATCAACTGGAAGTTGAATTTACGATTTATTTGGCTAAGAAACACTGATGGGAACTGGTCTATTAGTTTCCATTAGGATTCCGTGCCACGTGTAGAGAAGTAGGTACCCACACGCGGCTGTTCTTGGTTGCTTATAAATCACAAAACTTTCGAGGAAGGGCCCCTCGTTTACAAAAGTAATTAATGAATACAATGCAACAAACATGAAGTATGTATACAAGCAACGTGAACTACTTGACTTTCGACCCCTCGTGATGAGTGTGCGGGCACGAACCAGTGTATGCATACATTCACTACCTTGAGGACAAGTTACGCGATGGATTTCCACATAATGTCTGGAGATATTCAGCCCAAATGTAATTCATGTTTAATTTCTGTAATACATTTCGACCAAGTTTCGAGACTTTTGCACAATTATAAAATATGCCTGCCTTGACTCGTTTACGCTAAATTAATTCAGTTGGGTAATATTCGCCCGGTTATTCAGGGTTGGATACATTAATTGTGCCGTAGGTTTAAATCAAAGCGACCTAATTTCGTAGTAGTGATAAATTATTGTCTCTGGCTCAATTTTGGCTTTAGCCCGCAAATGCATATTTCTCATGAAGTATTATACAATATACAGTAATAACCTCGGAACATCGCGAGTCGCCTACCAATTTCAAGATAATTTGACATTCTATAAGAAAACAAGCGTTAAACATTCACGAGAATTTTTACACCGCTCGTAAAAATAAAGCATAAAAATTTCCACCCTCCGTCCCTCGGCCTGGTTTCAGAATGGCAGTAAACGCTTTCAGTTTCTTACCTTTTAATATCTATAAAAATGTTACGATAATATTCAAATTTTCAATGACTCTTGGGGAACAGTTACGTAGACAAAAAGTTTTCAACGATCCTGAATCGTAAATACATTCCTGACAGCTGGAGCAATTCGACGTTAAGCATTAGAACTTTCCTGATCCACATTTGATAACTGAACGCAAGTGCAGGGGATAAAGAATAGTCTGGGAAAAATATTAATCAGATTCTTTTCACGCGTTTACTTTTCTCAATCAGCGTAATTGCGCTTAGGGTACTTTTGCGCATATGAAAAGAGTCCAGATCTGTATCCGTGGGGGTAACTGACGATGGACTCACTTTCGCAGTATCCGAATCTTGGCTGCATAAATATGTACCGACGCTTTCGCGGACGGCATGTTACACGTCAAGTTTTCACAAAGGGTCTCGTCTCCGGTGGGACTCTTCCCCCCCTCTTTTTCCGCCCTTCGAGTTATCCGGCCCACATCCCGCTCCCGATTCCGTGGCAAGTTTTTCCAACACTCTCTGGAGACACCCTGTTTTACCCGTCTTCGAGACCCGATTCTCACCCCCGTCGTGACTCTGCACTACAAGGTGGATGCGTTGCGTGTCTGCACGTCGAAGCTCCGCTCCTAGACGGTACAGTAGTCATCAGGAAGAATGCCGAGCCTTCGCAGCCCCGAGGGAGTCCACGTCTCTTTCTTTCTGGGCACTTCATCCCGGGAAAATTCCCCCCTCCCGCCTCCCTGCCCCCACACACAAACACACACCGTTCATCGTTCTTCGGTCGTTTTTTTTCTATCTAATCTCCAGTGCTTTGTGATCCTTCAGATTTTACCCCCGTTTCGTAGTCGAAGACCTTATACCGGATATTCCATTGGGAGTCTCGACAAGGCGTCAAGCGTTCAGATTCCTTGTCCTGATATGTATAGAATACACGTAAATATATATAACGTGCGCTGTTGGCGACCAGAGTTTCTTTGCAAATTTCATTAGATACAAGTTTTCGTCACATTTCCAGACGACCATGAAATATGCACCACACAAGATGTCCTTTTCATTCAAAACTTGCCACGTATTCCAATATCAGAGACTCTTCAAAGCTGGGAATGGCGGGCCAAGGAATACTCCATACCTGTCCGACTAGCCGTTTTCCTGTTTCATGGAGTCCAGAGGGAAGCGGGAGGAATTGCCATCGTCGCGCCTCCCGCATCGTCGATTTCATGCGTTGCGTGCCAGGAATGCTTTCGACTCCTTCTCTTTGATCTCGGATCGAGGCCATCCAAGGATCGGAAACGCACACATCGGGAATCCTGTATTGGTTGAGCGGGTAGGATTGGCGTCAGAAGCGACGTCCAGCGCGTATAAACGATGCCTTCGGCTCAACTTATCTGATTCTACTGTACGTATCGATTTCAGAACCGTTGCGTGGAGAAACTTCCGGTACCGTCGCGCGTTCTGATATCACGCTTGCTTTCTACCTGAACTCCAATTGTTACTGTGAGCGACGAACCGAAATTAGACGCTCCGTCACACAGCATCGACATGAAATGATGCCCGAAGAAAATGTCGAGGCATGGAATCATTTTCTACTATAAGTTTTCCGTACCTAAGCTCCGAGTCACTGGCTTCAATATTGTTTTCAATTGATTCTTTTCAGCATCACAATCCCGCAGAATTCATACAGGGTTGCGTTCGCAGAAAACTACGGCTATAATGACTTCACTATAGCACCTGTAATTTAATTACATGTATGTACATCGCATGTTTTCTTTCACCTGATTTAAAATGATGCAGACACTCATCCTACGGGTCACATACAAACAGCAGTCTTTTATAACTGTAGTTATCGTTTTCCTTCGACTTTATACTTTTTGAACCTTTTGTGTCTAATGTGAGATTATAGCTTCGTTCAGTCTGATGCCTTTGATTTTCAGGAATTGTGTTCAAAAACTCGCAGAAGCAGGGTTGAAGCGAAGGAGTTTGAGAAGCATTTGAGTCTGTTCGACAATTTCGGATTCGAGTAATAACAGGTATAATATAAATGATCTTTCCCTCACGTATCATTTTGTGAAGAAAAGAGTAGTTATATTCGAAGTAAAGATCACGTTACTTTAGGTTTCCTCAGTATACTCACGTAATTTTGAAAGAACAAATATGGAAAAATGCACGATCAAGTTATCGTCTAGCTAGAGTGGGGAAATTATAACAAAACATATACTTTCTCGAATACTTATTTTATGGCGTATTTCAAGATGAATATTTTAGAAAGGAAATTGCGAGCTTTCGGATAAGATATTTTGAATATGGTAGTGATTTTTCATCGCAAGGCATCTGATGACCAAGGAAATGCTTCTCGTCTGTGCAAAATCGATGAATTAATTACCCTTTAGATTCACGGAATCCAGTAAAGTCAATCTGATTATCCGAATCAGTATAGCAGCAGGACTGTATAATATATAAAGGATAAATCAGTGATCACATCAACTAAAAAGAATTCATAGTAAGCACACGGTAGCGTGCACGCAAAAGAGAGGCTAATACTTCCGGGGAAACGGACACTGCTGTCGACCAATATGTATAGCATGAAACGGTGCAATTTGCCGCTATCGAATTCCTTTGCCATTTTGAGCAGTAAACCGAATCATATTATTTCCAATATTGCCCTTGTTACGATTACATAGATATTGAATTCTTATAGCGATTATTAAAGTTGCAATTGCAGAAGTATGGGACTGCCCTTTAACAGCCTCCTTTCAACGAGGGCAGCAACGGTTACGGGGCAATAAACCTTTACGGGGTGAGTCGCTATGCCGCCATGGCTTCACTTTTTATGTACATAGGAAAATAGAATTTATTTTTACTGGTCAGATGTAATACAATGGATCATTTAATTTGGTAAATACTTGCGGCATGAAACGGTTATGTTGAGATTCCAGTTTCATGTCAGTTTTATGGCGGAGTTCCTGACCTCGTAAGGGATAGCCTAATTCTATGAATTTGGTTTTTTTTTACTCTTATTTATTACTGACTCCTAATTTCATTTTTTGTAACTATGTTTCAAAGAAATACTCCTTCATCGAAGAAAAGATTTCTGTGTGATCGAAATAGTGGCGATCAATTCACAGGTTTTCTTCTCTAACCCCTGAAAATCTCGGTATCGATAATGGTTAAAATATTAAATTACACATAAAAAAAGATCTAGTGAGGACTTCCCGGATTTAAATCACTTGGAATCATTCTTCGTCAAGTCTCTTCGAGATACTTTCGATTGCTTAAATTTACATGATACGAATAGAAATTTACTATTAGTGGTTCTTTCAATAATCGTTGAACCCAAAAAAGTTTGTGGAAAATAAATTCATCTACCAAGAATTAAAGGCATCAATAGTAATAATTAAAACCGGATCATCATCGATAATACCTGCCACATTTTGCGATATTTTCCCTCTGGACCGCTAGTACGAAACGAGAAAAACAGATTGCAATGAGTTTTTCGTGAGGGATATATCGATCCAAATGTTCAATTCCATCCGAATCGAAATTTCCGAAGTGGCCTTCAATATTCTATTGGAAGTTAATCGGTTTGAGTGCAGCTAAGTGCCGGGTACCTCATACCATGCCGATTGCAGCGCTTGGCCAGAGGGTGGCACAATCGTCTAAATCTATAACTTAGTCGCTGTGGTTGTCCCTGGAGTTATATACGGATTCCATTATTAAATACGATGACCAATGCGAGGTGGGCGGCAACTTCGTTCAATTATATCACTTCTCGAAATGATTCGACCCGGCAGCGCGCCAACCTTTCCTTGGCCACACTATTGGGCCAGTTGGCGGCCGACGGCATTGGTGTCCCCAAAATATAATTCGTTATTGCTCCCAAAGGGTTTGGCCACGTTCTATCTCGACAAATTCCGGGTCAACCTAACTCGGAATTATATTACACTCCTCGCCACTTATGGTAAGCTAGACGCGCCGTTACAACACCCTCGACAAGCATCCCTTGAATTTACTGTCGGCTTGCCACGTTTAAACATTTCTAATATCCCTGAAATTTTTCAACAAATGAACAAGTGAAAACGTCTCAGAGGGACTTTTTTGCGACCTGATACTTGAACTTGAATTCATTTTTCAATCACGTCGATTTTTCTTCTAGCTATAAATTACGTAGTAAGTAAAGGAGGTGGCTGCAACTTCAGTAGCAGCACATCTTCATTCTTTACGAAGAAGGATGTAAGAGTGTTTGAAAAGAAATTCGCGGCAGAAGTACTTTAAGTTTTCCGCGGTGTCGAGCTCAAGGCTTTAGAAAATATAACCAGCTTTCGACAGTCTTAGAGAAAACCGCGTCAAGATTTTCTCCGAGCTTCGCATATTTCTTTATTCATATTCACGTGTATACAGAGTTCAGGACTTCATAAAATTCTTCAACTACAAACTGTAAGCCTTATGTTCTGGCAGTACCTATTTCAAGGTGTGAGAGAGCTGTAAAGTACTCTGTACGTGATTCATGTGTAAGGATTTACTGTGAGACGGACACTAAAGTATAAGAGAAGTTGGTCTATCAAAAGTAATTATCTTATCAAGTCAAGTAGGTACAATTTTATACGTCGTTTCATGCTTCGATCAGCTAATACGGAAAATTTTTTTGTGACGGCAGACCTGAATAGAGAGGATAAAGAGAAAAAGAGAGAGACACAGAGAGACAGAGGGTAAGCCAGGAGAGGGCGATGGAGTCTAACCCTCTGATAAACAGCCAAAGGGGTAACCACCCTCCACGTCAAAATACGGTTGATGGTTGATAGCTGTTATCAATAGATGATTGAGTATAGCTGCCATAGAGGGACCCTCCCGCGTGTTCAAAATCACCCCGTACCCGCAAATGCACATTTCGTGTGATATTTCAACGGTGTTTTTATCGTGCATTTCACCCTGTCCGAAGACGAAGCAAATGTATCTCGAATTCAATCTTATTGTCAGCACTCGACTTCGTATACTCGTGAGTTTCTCTTATCTATACTGTTCTTCCAGCGAAAATTTTTGTCGCCTCGAGAAATCGAGATATCTTCGTATTCAGCCGCCCGGTTTCGTGAGTTTTGGCTCCGAATTTTATCAGTCACGCGTCACCCTTACTCGACCTATTATCGTGCCTGTTCCTATGTCACGCATTGTCAAGGAAAAGCGAGTTTAAATGGTTATCTCGAGCAAAATTACAATTTCCGGAGGTTACGCGAGACAGAGAAACATACATGAAGCGATAAGGTGACATACATGTACAGTCTCAAAGCTTACGTTTCTCTAAACCAGTAGCACGAATTTAATTTTAGGAATTCGAGTCTGACCTTGACAAAAGCTTCAGGCGGTACGTACAGGCGGGTGGTAATTTCAACAGGACGAAATGAAGTACGGGCAAAGTTTTGCCCCGATATACCTTGCTTGTCGAGCTATACGCAGCCCCGCAATTTGGTGGAGATCAAAACCGCGTTATGACGGCGCTGAATTGCACGTTTATAATCAGCTTTCGAGCTGTTTTTATATTTCTCTGAAATTTCAACCGTACCTACTTTGATATTATGCTGAACTCAAGAGTCTGCCCTCCACGTATGCCAGACACGTCCCACACTTGAGAGGTCTGAGCTTAGTATTCAATATCTCAAAACAATCCCTGGGGCAAGGGGCATAGTGGGCATACCGTTGCAAGGGTGGAACATTAGGGGCTCAAGGGGGAAGATGATATACATCCTACTCCTACTTCATACTGAAACAAGCACAAAATCGTTAGTTGCACTTGGCTCTATCCTGTCATCCGATTCCTCTAGCTTCTCGATAGTGTTGTGAAAAAATAGCATAAGTTAAAATCAGTCGTTTTGACCTACAAAAGGATTTATGAGTACGAGCGCAACTATTCTTCAGTTGAGTGGTCTTATTCGACAGAAATTTTTTACGTAGTTGCAATTCAGAACGTTTTTCGAACGATTATTTCAATTTTTCTCCATTTACAGGCCACTTTTTTTAATTGGTAAGGGACTATTGTAATTACTCGTTTTTTTTGTGAAAATAAAAGAAAAAAAAGAGACGCGAATTCGATGGACAGGCTTACAAGACAATATTAAGAGAACGATAATAAATACGAGTTTGACTCTCTGTTGAATAAATTAAAGATAAATAACATATAAATGAAATATAAATAAAATGTATGTAAAATAGTCGACAAAATTGTAAAGATAAAATAGTATAGATAAAATAGTTCGAATAAACAGATTGATAAATGGTAAAAAACAAAAGCGTACACATAAAAAAAAGATCAAAACTTATTCATTCACACATCCAAACACTGACACAATTTAAAAATACGCTTTCAATACACAAGACGTTAAAATTAACTGGTCCCTTGTCTTTGTCGTCGAATACCGTTGCACCAGATGAATCACTTGCCAATCCGGGTATTATACTCTTCTCCACTCTCGTTTGATGGATGCTTAGAAATCTTGTGTTCACCTTCAGGTTGCGTCGTTTATTCACGTTGAGATGGGAGATGAGAACAGCAGGGATCGTAACGACGTCGAAAATTCAGTGAACTGGTACTGTGTATTTGGAACTTTGGAAAATCTTAAAATTGACTTGGTTTTCGACTTCTACGGAGTAGTATGATTGTCGGGCCGTACGGGTTGGTGTCTTTCCGCAGAGTCTTCGAAACGTTCAACCGTTTCTCCCGCCTGACGCCTGGATCGGGATGGCTGTGTCCAGCAAAACTTCGCGGGCATTTCGAATTTAGAATATCGTTACACTATTGACAATAAATTATGAAAATTATTAATATCAAGCGAACCGTTGATGGCATGCGTTAGTGACAGACCTCACAGCCGGGTACTACTAGTACCCAAATTTACTTTTGTACTAGCTATAGGTCTCACCGTCACCCGTCTCGATAGACTCAAAACAATAATAGTGGGTTCGGGGTCGATTTAACGATTAATAATATGGCCACCAGATACGAAACTGCACTTCAGGGTTTATTGGACAAGCTTTACATTCATTCAATCAGTAATTATTCAACGCTTGTGTAAACTTGGGTAACTTTCTAACGGTTATCCGTTCAACACGGGTCTCGTCGCGAGCAGAACCGGAGTAGGCCCTAGGATGACGTGTACCATCTCACCCGAAATCATCGGTCAGTACCTGTACTGTTCTAACCGGGGGCTGCAGGCCCCGCCGGTTTCCCGACACGGAAACCACTCCGGGGTAGCTTAGCTACCCCAGCAAGGCCAGCCCACGCGGCTACACCAATTTTGTGTGATTTGTTATTTATTTTCAAGTGTTGATGACTGTAATAACCACGTTCGTTTCCCAACGTGTCAACCACCGCGGTTCCAACCCTCAATCATGAGGCCCCGGGAAGGCCAGCGCGAGAATTCCCAACCGGCTCTACCCAGTTCTGCTCTCGCATTTACTTACTTGACCACAAGTACATTAGAAACACGATCCAACGTCATTTAATAATCAAATCAATCATTATGAGCCTCGATTCGTCGAGTTAATAGCCCCATGTTCACACAGTTCATTGTATCACTCTCGTACACATAACGCGCTACTGTCAACAAGACTCACGTGTTTTCTCTTCCGAGTTTCGACTAATACTGATCTGGTTTTGGATTCTTCTCCAAATTCTCCTCTCGCTTGCTCTCGCGGAGATTTTGAGAACTTTAGACTATATTGTCTTGTCGACCACTCGCCGTAGTGTGCGTGAGATTAGCGTACTTGGATTCATTCACACACACATCGTAGTATTATAATACATTCTGTCCCTTTGCTAATCTCCAGCTGATCTATAGCAGTCGTTCACCCCCTCGCCTTACCATACCTCTCTGTTATTACATATGGTTTGAAGTAATGCTCGCCCAAACTGTAGTGTTATTGAGTACACTTCTTAATTTTTTACACATTCTCAGGTTGGGATCGCGTTAAACGTTGGATTCTAACTGAATAATCACATAGGGCAATAATGGTCTGTGGCAATGGCCGAATACGTAATTACAGGTCATAAAGCACTAGTTACGGCTGTTGTTTTCTGTCTATGTATTGGTATGCGTCGCGAACAGCATGCATTGTTGAATTTTAGTTCTGTAGTGTATCCTAGGGATGATCCACAATATAGGAAGTAGATCCAGTTTTTTGAAATCATGGGAGTCATCGATGGCAAGTGATAATCTGCGATGACAGTCAATTGAAATCAGAATTTTCAGCGGGTTTGACGACCAATAATCGATGTTGTCACTCATTCATCGTCCGCCCCCATGATTCAAACCTTTCCAATGCACTGTCACTCATATAAAAAGGCTATATAATATATATTAGATATTAATTATTCAAAGGTGAAATTATTTATCTCGATTTCGTGTCACAGTTGAATTGTACACAAAGCGGGTTAGGAATTCAACGGCAAAAGGTAGAAAGCAATTCATATGAAGAACGTTCCAAAGTTTAACTACATAAATATTTTTTCTGGTTCTTTGCTACAGCTGTTAGTGCGCGTTAAAAAATACTGCAGATAATTTTATTACTGTTTACGAAATTGTATTATTTTCTACTACTGATAGCGAGTTCACACAGCTAATCGTATGCTTAAAATTATTTCCAGATCTCACTGATGAACTACCACAAAAAAAAAAAAAAAAAACTGTCCTCTTCAGCACTCGCTACGTGTCCAAGCTTGGTAACATTTTTCCAAGTTAAACGTTTAATTTATTTCGAAACAAAGTAAAATGTTAACCCAATTATAGTTAATGGTCAAAGCTCAAGGAGCTTTAGTCAGAAGATGGATGAACGACGGAGCACGTCGTCTCTGGGTGGATACCTAGTAGGGTAATACGATCGTGTGATGTATTCGGGATCAGGTAGGATGCAGTAAGATGATTCGAACCCCGGGCTGCATCGAGGCGCAGCAAGGTGATGAATGATGCATGGCGGGATGCGGTTCGAATCACGTCTGCGGAATATCCTGTGCTCCTCTCCCAACGCCAAACCATACACGAACGTGTATCATTTCTATATCCCTCTATGCACGGCGGATCTCGGAGGCAAACTCTGTAAGATCCCCCATACCCAGTGCACGTCGTCGCCCCCTTGGTACATAGCGGGTTGATGATGCCCGAGGAAACGCCGAGAAAACTGAAGGATCAGTATTGAAACGGTGCTCGGAAAATTCCTCTGCCCAGATAATATGTATAAGGCATCGAAGATCATGCGCAAAAACTTCTCGAACGGAATGCGGTAAAGTGGATCCGCGTTTCACTTGTACATATGATGCACAAAATATTACTCCGGAAAATAATATCAGTATTAGCAGGCTGATATTCTGGGTGGAATTTATCGTGCTATTTCATAATCGTTGAATCGCTTGAACTTCTCGGAAGGAGACACAGTTATTCAGAGTTATTAAATTTCCTACCGATTTATCAAAAAGCTGGACTAACGTTGATTGTGAGTCAAATTTCTGGAATGCCAGTTGTATTGTATTTACATGGTAAGCACAGACGCATATGGTGTGCCAATGTCCGTAAAGAATTTCATACAGCTTCCGAAGAGTGTTCTAGTAACCGTACTGGGTGCGGTCATCGCCCTATTTTATGAATTTCTGACAACGAGAGAAAGGGAGAAAAATTCAATCGTGACGTGAACACGACGCGTGCAAAATAACAATATGCGAAGATTTCCATTCGGAATCACCCCCTTACTTCGTAATAAAATCGAGCACCGCAAGCGGCTCGATGTACACGTCTCGAACGAGAAGCGGTATTGTTTTAAAAAACCTATTTACACCGGAGGTGATGCTCGAAAAATTTCCCGAGGGACTCCTAGGAAATAGATTCTTGTAGCGGGCGGAGGTAGTAGTAACCCCATTCTGCACATGTTCTATAGAATCCAGGGGCAAAGTTGGTTAGACATAACCGTTTTCCCAAGGAAATCTTATCTGCGCGGGCTTAATTAAATGGCGCGGAAACACTCTTTTAATCTAACAACTCTTAGATAGAGAGTCGACTCAACGTAGTTAGGAACAGAAGCTTACAGCGTTACGTAACGTCACGTACTACGCGGAATAAACGCAATCGTATTCAGCGATGTGCACACTCGGTTTCATATTAGTTATTCCCTTCCAGCTCGGTTACCAAATCAAAATATTCGTACAGCATCATCCACCGATCGATTGAAGATTGGTTCACACGATTCTCTTGATCATTATTTGTGTTATTTGGTAGCCTTTGAAGTGCTGGAAGCTAACTCTTAATCCCGATTAAAGCTGCTTACTTTGATTTACGTAAATGAGGCAAGAAAAATAATTTGCGGCATAGGATAATGAACTTTTCACTCAATTACAGAGATTTTAGTCGATTGATGTACTTACAATACGTATATCAGTTATCCGGGTGGTTAGTTTACAGCTATTGTTTATTTGTTCAATTGTTTTGTACCTTGCGCAGCATTGTGTAGAAGGAGAAACTAGCTCGGAGCACCTGGAAATTATTTTTCACCTCTGAGGTGTTGCATGCTTTGGAATAGTTTCCACCGTTGATGTTAACATGTACTTACATTTCCCACTATGTCAAGAGATACAACGTAAAATATCGTCCGCACGCTCATCGGTTTCCTTGTACCGAGTTGAAATATCTTCATACTTGAGAAGAACTTTTCTGTAACGCTACCCCCGTGCCAGGGTAGGGTTTCGAATGCGACGCTTGGAATCAGGGCGCTCTGAATGAATTGAAATTGATAAAATAATAACGAAATGTTGTGAGGTGTAAAAATTGAAAGCGTCCTACCGTGCGTAAAAGGCTATCGGGAATGTAAGAAGACATGAACAAGTCTCCGCAGCAAGCTACGTAGTATTCCAGTAGGCTGAGAAATCTCATATCGGTTGGGCTGAAGTCCGCACTTACAGTCAGCTGAATGCATGAGAACACCGAGTTCAATTGACAATTTCGTCGAGCATGGTCATCAATTAAAAAACAGTAGTGCTCTTACCTTACTCAGACTGTATATGACAAAGCATATTATCAATGTGACGAGAAAAAATCTAAGGAGTAGAACGGTGCCAAAATAATTCTGCAAGGCGTCTTTTAGTCTCAAAATACTTTGATGGTGAACAATACAATCTTGTAACGCAGCCTCAAGTTCTTCCTCGTAAACTCGTTCTTCAAAGGGCGAGAGAACTTTCTCACACCGTCGTTTCTCAAAGGCTTTGAAGAACCTGGCGTGCAAATTGGTTACAACATGACTTATATGAAAATGGATAAAAGTAACCAGGCTTTTACCTGTATAACTTCATCAAACTTGATAAGATTCACCCGTCAGTTGATACGATCATTCGTACTCACCGTTTAAACTCTTCTGTACAACACTGACATTTATCAGAAATTTTCGTTCCGTTATTTCCTGCATCCGAGGTGTAACCCTTCGAGGTAGTTTGGATAGGTGTCTTCTCGTGCCCATCCTGAACTCTCATTTTCGTTTTCAGAACAGCAAGAGGACCCACGTGCTCCAGTGAACATAAAAGCATGTCAAATTGAGCTTTGACTAACGCTACGACGCTAAAATAGAAAATACCAAAACATCCACTCAGTGAACCGATCCAAAACTGCCCTGCAAACTGCAGGATCATGTTGATTTCGTAGTAAGGACTAATTTTGAGATTCACTGGCGCCCAAACAGGAACCGAATCCTCTTCTCGGACTATCGCCGCACCGAAAAAACCGGTCGAACATAGGATCAATATCGTCATCCACGTAATAACGACTCGCTTGTTCTTCATCTCTGGTTCTTCCATCGTGAAATGACCTTTGAAACATGATATTCGTGAGTATCACTCATAATTAACTACACATGGATTGAGATTGAAGGCTCAAAATATTACAAAGTTTAAGCTCACCTGTATTCGAGGCATATCTGAAGGTGTTCCGAATTTGTGCGATCAAACGATGTCTAGCTTTGCTTTTAATCCCGCAGTAAACGACGTGCATTATTCCCTGGCAGTATATAAGTAGTTGCAGCACATTTATACTCGAGTTCAGTAAGTCAAATTTGTTGACAATTTTCATATGAGTATAACATCCGATTATCAGAACAGTGTAAACGCCGTTGATGCAAAAGGCGCGAAGAATAAAAAGCACGTTTACAACCGGGTGACTAAATTGTGGCCAACTCAAACCTAACCATGTGCACAAGCTTAAATGCAACTTCAAATAACTCCGGGATACCGTCTTATCTCTTGATTCTGCCATCACTACATTAAACTTCTGTGAAGTCTGAACAACTGTCATACAAACGCCGTTGAGTTGTGTGTTCTCTGAGAAGGTCAAATGTGGACTGAGGTTATTAGAATAGTACATTGCTAGCAAAATGGAATCGCGCTGTAACACAGAATTCCCTAAATTACGACAAATAATTATGGTCAAAGGCATGGGTTGTCCCTCTAGTGAAATTACGCATGCGAAGACCGTGTCATTATGTAAATGAACCCGAAGCGAACCGAACTAATTCGTGAGGGTGATGTGTTATTACAGTCATACCCGTAAGCTCACCGATTAATCGATAATAGCTGGTTTGTAGTTTTGTGAAGTAAGTACAAATCATGCTTGATCACTAGGCAAGAACTCGCGATCAATTCGAACCATTGCATTTTTTCGACGAGATGCTACATTCCATACAACCATTCTTCATTTCAAGACACCGAATGAACTAAGATTGCGTCATTACTTGTTCACAATTATTCGAGCTTTTCTCTTTCAATATTTCAACACAGCGTGGAGAGTTTTTATATTGAATGGAAACGAATCAAATAAATTTACCAAATGAAAATCTAGTGTTTACCCTGATGTTTTGTCACAGCTAGTACCCTCAAAGATGAGAATGAGAGACGGCGAGAAGAATAGCCGTAGGCTGAAATGATGCAGGAGAAAAATGATGTAGCATATCGATACCACCGCGTTATACGTTATTTCACGGTTATATACCTGTATATAACCGAGGCAGCTTACTTTTTTGACGTTATTCTTCCTCTCTTTTTTGTGAACGCTTCGAGCGAAAATGCTGCCACCTACGGTATGGAGTACCCCCTAAAAGCTTGACGCTTGAACCCATTCAAAGTACCGCTCAGACGGAACACGCGTACATGCGGTGAATTCACACTAACGCACACGTATGCTAAGCTCTTAGCGAGGTACGAGCCATACGTGACACGGAGTATTAACACAGAGCCAGACGTTTTTGACCTTTACCCTACGAATGGGGTATTTCCACGTTTTGGCTTTAATTCGTGTTGCGTACGAAATCCCAGGATTTTTTAATGGATCAACTCGTGGCTGGCAGAGGGTCGTCCTTGGTACGTTGGTGTCGGTGTAATTACCATCCCCTTCCTACATTTACCTGCATACTGCATTACTTCAAATACCCGATATCATTATGTCGAATATGATTATTCTAAAGTAGAATTACCGATCCCCAGACCCGCGACTGTATTCACAAAAAACATTTGCACTTGGTCATTGAGTGGGTTATGACTTAACGATTATGTGATTGCTTTTCTGAAGTATAAGTTTTAAGACTTGTAATGAAATCACGTACATGAGAAGAAAATAGACCGGTTGAACGAAGTCTTTCAAACCAGATGTCGAACTACGAGTTTCTGATATTACTTTGATTGGAACAACAATTTCCAGACGGTCGATTCAATATAATAGGTCAGGTTTGAATAACAAGTTCACTCATAGATTATACGGTGAAAAAAATGTCTCGTCATAGCGTCAACTTTTACAGACAAAAACGTTGATACAATTAAATTTTCTAGACGTTCAACTCAATATTCGTGTATTAATCATTATTTCTACAAACACGACTACATCCGATGTCATGTTGCCTTATTTGGTGGATGGAGAAAGTATTTTTCATTACCAACTCCTTCAGGGTACTATAAACGTTGCAGTAAAGGTTTTTTAAGTAAAGAAGCGCATTATTCGAGAGATTCAATTAGTTATCTCAATGTAAAACCTTATGGTCAGATTAAAATGTATGTTATGCTTTTGGTGTGAAATTTTATTTTTCAGTCGCAAGAACTTTCACCCTATCTAAATCTAAGAAAATAAAAATAAACACTTCCTTGTCCATTATATCCTAGTTTTTTCAATAACTGCGGTTTTCTTCAAATTTACAGCTGCTGTGTTGATAAATATAATTAGTAATTCAGGTGAATCGGTTTGGCGATGAACCACCCGACAATAATGTTGGAATTTCTTTGGGCGTGTTTCGGTTTAAACGAACAATGAGCGAAAGTTAAACAATTTTATCAGGGTAATTTCAGTTCTTTGAGAACCTGCAGGACTTACAAGCTTCAAAGAAAAAGTTTAAAACTTTTGTAGTAAATGGCATCGAGTTAATTTCCTTCCCTTTATAATTAGAGGAAATTCGCATCCGGGTGTCGGGGGTGAGTTCCGTGGAACAGTTGGGGTGAAAAGACGACGCCGAGTAAGAGCCTTTTTAATAAAGCAGCTCCTTTACTCGTTTGTTAAACATCCGTTTCCTCTCTCGACACGTTACGAAGAGGCAAATTGCAGCCACAGCTCGAGGCGCTTGATTCTTACAAAACGTATTGTACGCACATACCGAAGGCCAAAAAATACTGTCGATTCTTATCTACCCCGATTCAAGACGGCACGGCAGCATGTACGTAGAGAATTAGACTTGACGATTTTTTTTTACGGCAAACTGGTAACGGACATTGGTGTACATGAGATAGGAAGAAACAATTACAGTGCGGTAGGCGGTGAGCGTTAATCTTCGACAAGCATCGTTCATCTGCTTAATCCATGCCATTAAAAAAGACGTAGTCCAGCATAAAATTGGCCGTACTTTTAAACCATTTAGCACCTGATGCATGGGTTCAGCGAACGATTAGCTCACCCATACGTTTCGGAACAATCCGTACCACCGGCGCAGTCTCTAACACCATTTTCTAGTTGAGCCAGCCGTTCGACGATCACCGTTCAATGCCTGGCTCACTCGAAACTTTGCCAACGCGCGCAAATTCTTCTTCTCTAAATCCGAATGCTCGTAAGCTCGTGAGCCCGGAATGAAGGGACTTTTAGAGTGGAACATTTTTTTCAAATCATTCTTAATTCTCTTCATCCATGCTGGATCGAAATCATCTTATTACTGTCTATAATGTTTAACAAATGTACATTATGAAATGTAGGATGAAACATATTATTAATGAAAGACCATCAGAGGTTTGTAAACTAAGAAGAAAAAAGGAACAACCACCTTTGTGGACCTCTACTTAAAACAAGTCTAAAATTCTAATTAAGCTCCCGTAGAAATAATAGAAATGAATCCAGACTGTGGACCCATTCCAAAAGCCACACAAAAGTTTTCATGTAAAAACAACGCGAAACTTTCAAAAGAACCGAATGTTCGCGGTCAATGAGTTGGGGATCGACCGATGAAGTTTGTAAAGCAAAACGAGGGTCGGTGAATTGAAATGGTCGCAAAAGTTGGGGGCAGAACTGAACGAGATGGACATATAGGGTCTCGTTCCACTCGACAAGCAGCCTGCTCTGCCTGCGAGGTCCGGAGTTTGATTTTTTTCTTTTTTCACATGCTCGTTGCCCGTTAGCTTGCATGGTACACAATAGTTTGGAGTTGGAGCTAAACCCAGAAATCAGATTTCTTCCTCTCGCAATTCTGGGTTCAAACTTTTTTACCAATATTGGATAGCTTTTTTGCAAGCTAGAATCGTAAATACAGGTATCACTAGTTATTGTACATAATTACAATTACTTTTGACCAAAAGCGAATATTGCGGAACTTTCGATCATCCTCAGTAGAAAATATGTCCAACTTGAAAATCGCTACATTGTACAATAGCAGAACGGGAAACAAAGTGTTGCTGAGATAAACTTTGACCGGTCGTTGCAAAAAAAAAAATATATATATATATATTTATCGAATGATAGTATAAATAACGCTGTAGGTGAATTAGATAAAGGAAATATGAGACGATCTGACAGTTAAAAAACAGAATTCTATATTCGGTAGTTCAGATACAAGTCTGGTACGTATCATGGACATATCATAGGTGCGTGATCCTCAGTCACAAATCTCAAATGACTTGATGCTTATTGACAGTATGGGATGTAATGTTTTCATTGATGAAATGAAGAGGACGAACGGCTAAATAATTGACTGAGTGTCTTCGTGCACGAAAATAGTTGAAGAGACGTCTTCGTACCCGAGGTCATCCTCAATTCCAAATTGAACAGCAGTGATGTCATTGACGGCAAGTCCCGGTTCAGGATCGAAGTACGCAGTTTCGTGGGATGGAACACTCTGATATTCGTCATCATTGATGATACGCGAGTCAATATCGAAACCAATCGATTTATTCGTTACGAGGTCTCTGTTTGAGTTTGGCTTTGTTACTTCACCCTCAACGTCGACCTTTTCATCAGAATGTCTGAAACCTTTGAAATTGCTCCGTGAGGTATCAGGGACTGTCAAGCCTACCGTCAAAGCAGCCTCACACAGAAGAGCTGCCGTAAATATGGCAAGTGTCACTTTAACGTTCATCTTGAAGTTGCGATTGTCCTTTGACTTGAATATCTACGCTTCGTGAGGATACTGAAGCCGTACTGAGGCTACAACACTTATTGATAGAACTCACGCCTCTGTTTTATCTGATAATGGCGCGACAAGAACTCTCGATCATGGGTCACAAATGTCGTAAAACAATTATGATGATTTGTAAGCTGGTGAGCTGCTCACACTTACACTTGCAGGTGATAAAATATTTTGGAGTAGAAAAGTTTTTTGGTATCTATTCACGTTATTTGCTTTTGCGATTTGCTCAATCTACGCGAGATTCAGTTGTCAAATATCTAGTAATAGCCCAAGCTCAAATAAGGCTTAAATGGCAATTACAGCTGTATAGATAACAATATTCAACTATTATTCCAAGTTAAAAATAATAAATTTCATGAGCACGTCGTTATAACAATCGTCACGTAAAATTTACAACAATATGCAGCAAACAAACTGATTTCAATATCATATTATCGTTTGTTGCCGTTGGCACGAAAAAATTATTACCACACGACCGCGTTTTTACAATTGTAATCGTACAATTATGGAAATTTGTGATATGAATTACCAACCAATTATTAGCAGTATTCTCATCATTGCTTCATAGTCTGGTTTTCTGTTATTTTTATTTTTAATTTTAATTTTCAATGCACGAAAGGGAACTCTATTGTAGTTTCTCTCTGTATTGGAACATATTTGTGTACGTGTATAAAATTGAGTAGGTTCGGATAACCAGCCGCAAGCAACGTTAACTCTGAATACTAAACAATGTATATTACTCCATGGATTGAATTGGAGAAAGTAAATATTGATCGAAAATATATTCAGCGGTGAGCTAGGCTAATTAAAACTTTGCGATCGAGCAATTAAGAATTGAAGTTGCGTTTTTCACGCAGCAGAAAATTAATTCGGAAAGTGTCATTCTGTAGTGTTGACAGCGACACTTTGACCCTAATAAAAAATACAGTTGTAGTCGCGGGCAAAGTTGGTACGAAGACGGAATCTCGGCCTAATCCAGGCTCTGTTACAAAAAGAGCTCCTGGCCTGATTTGGTTGAGTGAATATTTCTCGGCGTTTATGTCCGGTTAAAGTCAAGCCGCATGTCGGAGAGAACGAAGGCACAAGCAATAAACTACGGGAGGTTCAAAATAAATGACGGTTGCGGGTAAATCCTGGCTTCGAACCCGCCGAGGCCAGATTGATAGCCAGTAGTTTTTTGGGTAGCCTTCTATCACCCTCTCGTTACAGGGTGGTTGGCAGATCACCCCGTCCAAACCTTATTCTGTCATTCCTAAAACCTTTACATATTAGTCCGAGGCTCACTCTTGAATTTCCGAGCAGGCCGCTAATCACGTGGCTGGATGTTTCCTCATTTTTCCCTGCTAGCTGGACGAAGCTGTATCACTAATTTCACAACAACGGACATCGTCGCTCTGTCTTCCAGTCGCAAAGTGATAAGCCTTGCAGGATCCATCTCAATTCTGATAATTCGATTACTCATAGTATGAGTTAAAGGTTGCGAGTAGTTCGGGGTCCTCGTTTGCTACTACATTTCTCGTTTTCGCAGACAAACATCGTGCCAATTTCATTCCGAAATTTCAAGGGGCTGCTTATCACATTTATACGTGTAATAATTTATCTCGTTTCATGCGTTAAAGTTCGTTTGCAATTAATACTCGACTGGGGTTCTTGTATGCCTGTCAGAGAAATACTATTCTAAACGTGATACACCGTTCGAAATGCAGATTTGAATAAAACAGTATGACACGATACTGGCGCAAGATATTTAAATTCTAGTAGATTTACGAAGCGAGGTATTTAAATGATGGTGTATAAGAGGTGGGCAGCGGTATTATGATCCAAAAAATGATAGGTATAGCAGAGTGAGGGAACAGACTGTAAATTGTCACAAACAAGAATCCTATTTCGTTGCTGACAAGATTAAGGATACTCCCGGATATCATCCTCGTGGCGAAGCGAGAGTTTCACGGAACCTAATGTTTGGATATCGTTCCCCCTGCCAAAATTTATCGCTCAATATTTCCACGCAGTCAGCAGTCTTCTAAGATATCAAATAATTCGGTAACTTTTACCCGAGGTGAATGTGCCAGACTTTAGTATTTGTGTTTGCACGCCAATATTTGAGGATAAGTACGACAGAAGAATTTGTGAGGTCGAACGAAGTCCGTTACTAAAGTTGCTTAATTATTCGGTTGTATGTTAAATGCATTCATTCGAATTTCAGTTGCAATCCTAGATATTTCACAGCTTCATAAGCACTTAATTTTGTAAATTTGATCGCATCAAGCCTTTGATAATTATTTTATTCTACACTTGTAGAAATGAAACAAAGAATCAAGGGCTAAAAATAAACAATGAGTCATTGTTCAAATAAAATTTTTAATAGTATCGAGTATACGCATTTTGAGTCACAGTTCAGGTTTACGATGTTCTTCAACGTTCTTTTAAAAATCAGTCTACCATGGTGCGGGAATATTTAGCTCGTTCGCTTCGTCAGGTACCGGTCAGTTCAAAAGCACGGCTGGTTCATTATTTTGCCACAAATCATCTTCGGTAATGGATCTCTTCAAGAGTTTCGAACCAAGGTAAGCCGTCACTAGCCCATCTTCAAGAGCTTTCTGTCCAACCTTTTCCGCAGCTTTGCCCACACGTTTCAAGGTATCTCTGAACTTGTTACCTTCCGTTGAAGTCGTCAAAAACAGCAAAGCCACAACACAAATAGCAAATGTTATTTTAGAGTTCATCTTGTGTTCGCAATGTAATCGCTGTTTCGTATATCGCGACTGCTGCGTAAGGAGTCAAGAGGCCAACTGATGATGAGAGACTCATGGCTGGAACTTTATATCTCGTCACACGTAACGTTGTGAATTCCCGGTTTATCTCACATCGAGGCTTATCCCAAGAATCATCTGTTTATGTGAATAGCACATTACCCAATGAAAATCGTGAGCAATCGGCACTGTACTGCTAATATCTTCATGCATAAAGCGGATACTCGAATAGCGGAACGGTACACTGTCATTTCGCGTAAACGCACCATATGTACATATGCAGCTTTCCCTATGAACTCAGTGCATGGTTGACCATAACAGTTTTTCATTACACCAAAGATTTGTCCTATGTTAGTGCAACCCCTTAAAACCTTTCTGAAAAATTTACAAATGATTTGATTCATTCGTTTTCACCTTATGAATTTTTCAACCCCTCTAAAAACCACCCAAAACGATTTTTTTCAAATAAGAACGAAATATTCCTCTTTCGAAATAAAAGATTTTTACCCAAGATTCAGATCGGATGAACTTCTTTCGCTATTTTTTTTTCTTTTTTTATCATTTCAAGATTAAATATATATAGACATTTGACCTCATTTGAGACTTCCATGTCAATGTCACCGTTTGAAATTACTGGCTAGGAATGCTTGACAACTTTGATCTGGTTCAGCTATATTTCCGAACCCCAATTTCGAGCAGATCATAGACCAGGCTAATGCACGTCAAGTCAAGATAGTTCAAGAGTTCAAATACGGATGAAGCGATCGACCATGTAGACGTTGTATCTGATTTCATTTCATGAAAACTGTATCCAATTTGCCAGTTTTTTCTTACTTTCAAGTTCACGTACAAAAAAATAAACGAGGACAGAAACCTACTAAACAGAGTTATTGAATGGCAAAGACAATCGATCCATTTGCGCATTAACTGAGAAATGCAATTTCTGCGAACGAAAATAGAGACATTTGGATTTAAGTTTAGATTCTTTGGACGGATATAAACCGTTTCTTGAAAATAATAATTGCAAAATCTTGATTATAGTTGGAAAGATATTTACTTCTCTGAGTTCGATAAAAACAAATCCAGACTTTATAAATGACTAATGCGTGACCTCATTAGATTCAAAGAATTTCTTGTAATCAGAAGTTTCATGTTACGTTGAGAAAATATTTCCGATCAGACTGATCAACAGTACATAAGGCTCACGTGGTGGATCACTTGTATTGAGTTCGATGAAGAGAGAATAAACAATTTCCAACACTTTAACCCACATGACTCGGTATTTCGTACTCCGGTCTCCAAGAGAAACAGAGATAAGAGGAAAGAGAGTACAATCAACGTCAGCACATGCGAATCGTCACGTATTTAAATGTAATGCGTTATTCAACAAAAGTTCGCGAGTTGATGTGTCGTAATGAGTGATGAAAGTACCAAGCTGCCGTGGTCTACTACAGGCAGCATCAATTAATGAGATTTTACCGGAGCGTAGAAAACCAACAACTAAATCTGATAACAACGAATGTTCATCAAGGATATTTTGCTGAATTTAACGGCGAAATGACTAACGGTAAAGATCATGCTTGATTTCGAGGATAACGTCGCACATCTATGCAGACAGTTCGTATTCATGACTGAGAAAAACATCGACTGTTGAATCATGCCCGATGCGTAGATTACAGGTGAGTATGCAGCTCGTAAAACAATGCGTTGAACAAAAAAATAGGCGCGGTGATTAGGTGCGCGATGTATCGAAGACACTGTACTTTGCGGAATATAAAGGAGACCTTTAGCATAAAGAAATTTAAGCTTGTTTTGTGATGTCAACATATGTACTTATAGCCGTCCGTGACTTGCTGTACCTACCTCTATACTTTATCTGTACTTAAGCAATCGGCATGAGCCAAAGCGTATTTAATATCGTGACGTGCCTCATTGGCTTATCAGTCATAATCGCGAGTTCGTGAAATCCGCTGAAAAATAACAAGCTAATGCCATTGAAACAAAGCGCGTTGTTGAAAGAAGCGATCGCTGCGAAGCACCTGCACTCAGGACAATATTTATGAAAAAGATGCGCCATGCAAATAGATTCAATTCACGATGGACAAACCTGAAAATGACGAGACCGATACCTTTAAAGCGGTTGCAACAGAAATAAATTATTTTATTTGTATTGGTGACAATGAATAAGAAATATGAGTAAGAATTTCTTCTCTGCATGCACGATGTAAGGAGACTGTAGTGTGTAGATGTTTATGTTTACCCTTTTCAATCCTTTACTTCCGATGAGAAGCCCGTAAGACGGCAATGCCGTCTAATAAATGAGATGCGGGTGTGCAAATCATTAATCTACGAGAGAATTTTGTTGAGAATATGTAAATTTGAACAACTGGTGAATTTGAAAAATTAACGACGGAGCCAGGAATCGAACCTGGAATCTAGCGATGCTTTACCGAAGACTTACTCCACTAGACCACCTAGCCGCCCTAGAAATAAGAAATATCTTATGAGACCTGATTTTAAAGTTCATTATAATTCAAATCCCGGTCCACGATTTAGTTTAGAGTTTAATTTAGTTATAACTATACAACATGATTGCAGCAGACTAACGTTTGGTGATTCACATTATTCATCAAGGTACAAAGATACCGTGAAATTTTTAAGGCTTGCGCATAAATTTTTTTTAACGGTGGATTCAAGTGGAATTCATATGCAATTATCATTTTCTTTCGCGGAACTACTTTAACATATAATAGGCGAAGTAATCCTGGCACTTTTCAAAATCAGTCAAAATTTGGCGAAGACAATGCCTTACGTTTTTCGCGATTTTATCAAAAACAAAATTTTCGTCTCAGAATCGATTTGAAGGACCTATTTTTCACAATAATTGCACCCTCAAAAACGCTAAAAAAGACTATATGGTTAGGACATTACAATCAAAATACAGAGAAATTTGTCAATATGGGGGCTAAATAATAATATGAAATATATGATACGAAAAATTACCGAAGACGCTTTCTTTTCCGCGAGTCTTGAACCTAACACATTTTGTGTCAGAATTGATGTGTAGAAAAATTTTCTGAATCGTTCGATCTTTAGGAACTTTAAAATTAGATCATTGCGGTCTCAACAGCCAAGACACTAGGACAAAACGATGTATTTTTTGTATGTTACTTTTGAAACCTTGATCGCAGCAATCGGTTTTTTGTGTGGAAATATTTTCAGATGGCTGGTGTTTCTCAGTTGTGATTACAAGACGTCAGAAAATGCAATTTCAAGAAACTCGACCTAATCAATGTGAAAATCCGATCTCTTGTACTGATAATTTGATGACCGATTAGGATGTCGGCATATCTTTGCTTAACTTGAGTTTATCAAATACCTGATCCTGGCTCCGCATGCATTAATCCATGTAACATTGATTTCAAAGTCAATTGGATATTCAGGAGATATTGCAGTCACCTGAATTACTAGAAAAATAACTGAAAGCAACATATCTATAGGCATTCGAATTAAACTTCTTGTATTGTTGATCGAATGAGTGCAGAATTCAGTCTTGTTGTCAAACTGCTCAATTCGAAAATGAAACACTCACGGTGAGAATTCCCAGTCACAAAGTAATCATAAAATTTTTTTGCTGTCTAATTCACTCAATTTGGTTTCATTAGCGACCATCTAAGATTATTTGCAGTAAAAACTGTAATTCGTAAAGTTTAAGAAATGAGCGACATTTCTGTGCAGTCTTGCAGCTTCTTTATTCACGTAGTTATATGTATATTTTCAATTCAATAGTACACGGCGAATCAGTTAAGTTTCTCGCCCATTTCTGAATATCGCCCTCAAGTACTAACCGGTTGTGTTTCGTTCAGTTTGAGTTGCTTGCAAAGCCAGGCAGGGATTACGCCATCATCTCGAATTTGTTGGCCCACCTTTTCGATCGGCTTGCCAACTCGCTGTAGAACTCTGGTGAACTCGTTTCGGTCGTAATCCCCCGCTTGCAACTGTGATGCTCCGAAGCATCACGCACATACGTAAGACGAGCACTACGTTGTTTATGATCTAAAATAGAAAGATGACGCTTCTCGAGAACTGGGGTTTCTGCGATTCTTGCAGCGTGTGATTACATATGCAGTTGATAAAAATTGACTCGTGAATAATTGACGGTACTATTCGAAGTTGGATAAAGCAATTTAGCTATAACTAGAAACTTCACAAACTGGTCCCACCTAGTGACGCAGTGCAATCAGCTGTACAAAGCCGGTGATTCCCGAGCGGGTTCAGCGAGCAGCGAGTGAGGTGAAAGTAGCACGAGGAAACCTGGTCACAAATCACAAGCCATGCCATATCGATGAAGCAGAACTCTATCAAATGCAAAGCACAATAATTATTATAAGTCGCTCGTAATAGTTATGACAAGTCCAGACGAGCAATTTTCCAGGTGAGCTTTAGCGACGAGTAAAAACAGTTCTTGGAATGCTGTTCAGAAGTGATTTTCGCTGAACAGAGAAGAATGGGATGTTAAATTTGTTAAAATTCACATAAATTTTTCGATGCATAGATGAAACGTTGATTCAAGAAAATTACATGCGAACAATTTAAATTAGGGTTTAAAGCTGGTCTGCAATACGGAACTGATAAGTTGTGTGTGTGAGATAAAAAAAATTGTTTTTTTTAAAGGCAATAGCAATAATTACTCAAGTCTGAATAATTCGGACCGGGTTACGTGGTGAGTCTACGTCCGGACAATAAATCCGAATAGATCAGTAATTATAAATTACCTTTCATACGCGAATATTTTTTTCTCTTCATTAAACCTCTCCACATCGTAAAATCACGGCGCGTGTATTGAACTTGAAGGTGATTCTAGCTAATCATTACGAAAATTATGTTCGAGGTGCACAGAGGTTGACTGTTATAATAAATAACTTCAACAAATATGATAAATAACACAAATACTAATAAATTCATCGTATGTTTTTATCATTTACAATTAAATGTAAATAGTCATCTTAACAAGTCGTATCAACAAGTTTGCGCCGTTAAAATATAGCGTTCCAACCTAGCTCATTCAACACTTGATTAGAGTACCGTTAGAATAAGGTTTGGAAAATTAAAGTCTGTCTTTTATTTTTGAAGAATAATACATCACGCGTCCAATGCCTTATGGCAGCTACGAAATACGGAGTCTCGTCAATTGGATATGCTAAATTTCGATAAAATCCTAGCATTCAATGTTGAATACTAATACGTACTCCGGAAATATTTGCATACGCATGTATATTCATTATATCTAGCTGACTAGCAGCGTATTATACTCGTACACTCAACTAATTTGTGTGCAAAACGATTTGCGGTTCTTTTCATTATAACGGTGACGTGTTCCGGCGTTTTTTTAGCGGACGCCAGTTGCAGGCGATATAACTATAAGCGAAAAATTCAGCTCTTGACTATTTATCTTGCTTCAAGGCGAGGTTAATGCTTGAAAACAATGAACATGAACTCCAACGAGGAATCTCTTCTTTATCAGAAAACAAGCATTCAGAGCTCATCCAGAGCTCAACCATAGAATTAATTCTTATTGTATGTCAGCTTGTAACTCAACAAGGAATGCGTACGCAGATATTGAACCGGGATAAATAAATGAAAAATTATACAAAATATTACACGGAACAATAATTGTTTGGTAGTGTATTAGATTCACTTCAAAAGTATATTTAACGCATTGTATGTTTGTTCACCGAGTAATTCCAATACAGTTGAAACACTCGTTGAATCTAGCGTATAACATGAGATACATATTTGAATCAAGACATTGCTCGAGAAATGGCGAGTAAAAGAAGGTCGATGAGGAGGATGATGGTTCAGCAGAGTTTCCTCATTCAGCGGGTGTACGGAATTGGCTGGTTCCACGCCGGTTGTTCGACGTCTTTCAAAATGGCATCATCCACGGATCTCCTTTTCCGTCCAACAGCATTGGCCAGGATAACCTTGGACACAGTACCGTCATTCAGTGCCTTCTTTCCAACCTTTTCCACGGCGTGTCCGATCCTGTGCAGGGCGCGATGAAACTTGGATTTTCCCTCGACAAATGAGCCCGTGCACAAAAGCCCGACGAGAAGCACAGCAAAAATTACTCTCGTGTTCATTATTCTGACTTGATTTATCGGTCGTGCCTTTTCTTTTAAACTCAATGAACTTCTTCTCAAGCTGAGATGATGCTCTAGTAAATATTCTGACTTTACTGGTAACGAAGAGCGAGTGGGTACACATTTTATAGGTACTGTATCGGTCAGGTGCCTCCAGGGGATTTACCGTCTGGTTCCGCTGATAACCTGAATAACTGAACAGTTGTGAATCCCGACGTTCAATAGCGATTGTTCGACGTCAATTATGTCTTTCAACTTGGCAAAAGTGTCAAATGCATATGCTGGAGAACGTATTTGACTCATCACGGTTTTTACGAATTCGTTACTCCCGGTAAATACCCGGTTAATATAGGGATTCAAAGAGGTGTAGCTACATATGTGACATGTTGATTCGCAGATGCGATGAGTGATAAATTTGTAAATTAGCACTGCTGTAGAGGCCACAGGAAGGTTAATCGATTTTTCCAAAAACTGATCGTTTCAAAAAAATGAAATAGACAGTAACTCTGATTCTTGTTGAAACGTACAGGCTGCTACATGTTCGCATTTCTACAACTAACGTTGTAAGACATTGCGCATGTAAGAGATACGAAAGAAAGTCGAAATCTTTTACAAATCTCAGATAATACAACGTGATTTGATCTCAAATGGTACCCGCTTCCTTTGTAATTTGAATTTGCTGAAGAATAAGAACGTTCTTTGCCTTTTGCAGTCGAGATCTGCCTCGCCCGAAACTTGGAGGTAAGGATTACCGCGGATCAGGATGGAAAACAATGAACAACTTACAAAACGGAAGAGCAAACTCCAATAGCAATGGTTGACTCGACAGACCTGGGACCTCGGTGGCTCAAGAGTTAAGCCACGGTTTACGCAATCGGAGAACTTATTTCGGTCGGTTCGATTCTCTGGCGACCAATGAACAGGGTTTCGTATTTTGTACGCCTTGGCATGTGTATGGAAAATCAATAAACTGCCTCAACCAGCAACGAAAATTGATTAAGCCTTGGCTCATTATCACAATATTTCGAAGTATATAATTGTCAACATAAGAGCATTCTTCCTCGAAAAGAATGAATTCTTGTGAATTTTCAACAGCGCGTGTTATATCACGCTAACTCGTATTGTGTTGGGATAAAAATTATGTCAGCGAAGAAATACTGCGACATTTATCGGTACAATAAAAAGCCATATTCTCCAAGCCACTGGCGGGTGAATCGGATCCTCGGCCAATAAGGGCTGCTGTTTTTATTACCCAGTAACAGTGGGTACGATACTACCCTGTCTTTGCTCCGGCTTTCACGATACTCCTTTGCGCTATGTTACTAGTCCAGGGTTATACGTAAGCTGCTTTCGGCGCCTTATCCTCAGTTTATCCTGTGCCCTAGCAGCGATCTCGATTCACAGTTTTTTAGTGTTTTCAAAGGAAATCTTTTATGCGTGTATTGAACGTCTCCCAAAGAATAGTATCCATCTACGCCATCTAGACGTCTCGAGCTGGTAAAAGGTACGCGTAAAGACTGACAATATGACAGTGTGGTGTGTATTTCAATTTTGAGATTGACCAATGATTTAATATTTGCCACGCAGATGCTGAATCGTTGAGAAAAATAATCGAATCCTCTCAACGGACATGGTATCAAAGTGCACGATCATTGATCCAACAACAGCTCTCGCAATCAATTGCAAGATAATTATTCAATCTATTCGTCTTTCAATTCTACCCTATCAGAATAATTCTGCAACTTCACAGCCTGCAGGCCACGTACAGGAGGAGTTTGATAAAAAGTACGAGCCTCATGTACCTAAATATTTGCTATAGAAATGCATGGATCGTTTCAATATTAAAAAAAAAAAAAAAAAAAAAAAAAATCTGGATAGGCAGCTAGTCACTGATCAATCGCATTGTCTGATCAACAATCAACGATTAATCGACTATGCAGAAACGGTACTACAATCCACACGAAATTTTTCGATGCGGAGTCACGACGTATCTCTTTCGTTTATCTGTTGCTCGGAAAGATGATTCAACGAAACTTCACATTCTGATCCTACGAACATCCGCGAGTTGATAAGTGACAACGCAAATCATGCATTGGCTTCGAGTGATCTTTCTTTTCTGGCACAGCTACGTCGTCATCTCATCGCTGTAGAGTTTAATGCGTATATAACAGAACAGATTTTTGGCTAAAAATAGAATCGTCTCGCGAAATAGCGAAAGTACTGTGTGTGCGTAGTATATCTACTACGCACACACATATATGCGGATCACTTCTATTCATCCCATAACCCACGATATGATCATTCGGGATTACGACTACGCATCGCGAACCGAACTGAAATTTTTTTAATTAGTAGTTCAATCCTCGCAGCAGTATCGCAGTGCTTATGCGAACCAATGGATTCAAGCCGAAACACTAAAGCCTAATCTATACGTCAAATTTGAATGTGTGAAGCTGAATTTATTGCATCTGAACTTAATTTTTAAGCAATTTCATTGCTACCCTTGCATTACGCACATGTATACGTTAACCTAAGTTATTCAGCAGAATTGTAAATTTATGTTGATCGCAAGCTACAAGCATGACACAGAGCAAATGAACAAATAGCACTGTAGATGAAATA
This sequence comes from Neodiprion pinetum, assembly GCF_021155775.2. NCBI lineage: Eukaryota > Metazoa > Arthropoda > Insecta > Hymenoptera > Diprionidae > Neodiprion > Neodiprion pinetum. The sequence continues at coordinate 31,173,611 of NC_060235.2, forward strand.
TTCTAATTAGGTAGATGCGATAAACGGGACCTCGGTGTAATTATAAAAACTTTTCAACCCTTGAAAACATATCTTTCCATTTTTTAAACAGCTACCACAGTGTGAGACTCTTTAAGTAGGTATAATAGATATCGATTCAAATTCGAAACGATTCACCGTCAAGTCTTCACAGCAAAATCATAATGTCGATTTCTTTTAATGCACCTATACGTACTTGCAGTTGCAGTCTAGTTAAGAAAAATAGCCTAGCCGTTCAGAAATTAATACTATTCAGTAATACGATCGATTTCCTGGAACGAAAAAAAAAAAAAATAGAGAAACGAGAAGGCAACATAAGTATCAAACATTTATAATCGCCACTTTACGGCTCTTGTATCAGAGGGAATCGTGATGCAATAATAACCTCAACTATGCAAGGGTATCGAAAATTTGAATGAAAATTGGGATATTACTCCTGTTGATAATTAAAAACGTCTTTGGGAATAGCGGGCAGCTCTCGTGTAGACGTGCCGACGAACAGTTAAAGCCGAGAGTAGGTGTCGGTAGTGCTTAAAGATCTGAGCCATAAACAGGTACACGGCTCTATAAGCTACAAGACGGGGTGTCACGTTACCTCGCGCCGCCTTCAGACAGACAAGCTCTAATTAAATTATCTCCAATTTCCGGAAACTAGATAATAGCGACGCTCCTCTGCACTCACCCACCTCCGCTTCTGGCGTCAAGACGCCGAGGGGCGGGTTCTTCGCGAGTCATTTCCCTGGGATTCTGCGACAGAACTTGACAAGCCGAGGCGTCGATGCATCGTTTCTCAAATTTCCCCTGGTTCAGAACTCCGCGTTCCCGTATGATCTGTGGTTGGGAAAATTCCCCGTAGAATTATCCAGTAGAGATATCCACAAGCGACTGCATCGAGCTATGTCGGGCTTTAAATTGCGTTTAAGTCCTCAAACAGATACCGTTTCACGCGATATCTGCCTGCGTATTATGTTATAATGTGACAAAGTCCTTTGCCGTAGGTATTAAGCGCGCAATTCCAATGATACTCACCTACATTGACGTTGACAACGTTAATCCATAATTCAACACGAAGCGTCGTAATATCCGAATGATTACCGCTTCACACGTTCCGATTACCGACTTCGTATTCCATCTGCTTTTTAACACTTCAAACTTCATAGGCAACGTTCGTTCTATTTTGTCATGATGAAGATGAAGGTTCTCAGATTTCATTGTAGCAAATTCATAGCTGCGGAAAATTAGACAGTCCTTCAGTATTTCGGGACAAAAAATTTCAATTACCTTAAAGTGCATGGATAAAGATTCAGAATCGAACAAACAATTGCTTTAATAATCGTTCGATAATATTTCGAGCTGGAATAATACTTTTAAAATGATGAAAACGTCGACGTTATAACAACGCCGAGCGCTGTTCGAATCAGATTACGTTAGAGCAGAGGCTGATTCAACATAGGTATTATGCAATTTTGTATGCCTTACGGCGGGTTTCCAACACATGGCTCATAACTATAATTATCGCATATTATCTACTGATGATTAGCTGTCGTTTATCGGCTAATTTTGGCGAAGAAGCGAAGGGCGGGCACGCACGAATTCACGTTACGGGTAGGAAATGTACGGTTGATTATTGGCGAAACCTCCTAATGGACTCGACGGACATTACCAATGATAATTATAGGTGGATTATTATTAATACCCGCATAATGCCAATTCTATACCTGAAATGACGATATACCTAATGACTGTACGAAGATACAAATGCATAATCAACGCTCAGCCTCCATTTTCACACAACGATGCAAATGTGTTGCATATTTCGTATACAAATTGTTGCCGCATGCTCGTTCGGATATCTGCAGCTGATCCATTAGTTACCGGTTCGACACTACCGTAGGACTCGAATATTTAATTTAGGCTTGTATTCCAGTGACTTGTTTTGAAATTTTGGTTCATGTAACCGATTTTTCAACGCTAGATGTTAGTTTTCAAGAATTGGATCGACTGAGCGAGTGTGACATTTTTGTTAGAATGAAGGGGAGCGGGTGTAAGGATCTAGGGTGCAGAAAGCAAATTTTCATAAAAACGACTTATTCGTTAATGAAAAAACTAAAAAAGATGTAATCAATAATTCCTTCGTACAAGATTTAGATTATGATTAAAGTATATGTACTAAATCTTTTGCGATGGAAGTGTTGACGCAAAGAATTTCCGGCAGGGGTTTCTGACGATAACACTTTCATCGAAGAAGTATCAAATTTTCTTGCACAATCAAATACACGTACTACACTATAATCTGAATCTCGTAACAAGAATTTCTTGATTCCATCTGTTTGGTCATTTTTAATTAAAAACGATTGTTTTCAATCAAAATTGCTCTGAAATCGTCCCCTTAATGTACTTATAAGAAATATTTAATAAGGGAAGAAACTCCTCCTCAGTTCCAAAATGCTACATTTTCAGTTTAACCTGTCAATATCACTTTCTTCTTACTGTATTTGAATACGAATTTGTTCAAGAAGGATGAGATATCGAGTACCTCAAGCTAATTCGCGTAATATGCCTATAGGCAGTGTAGGTATGTGCAAGCAGTGGTAAATTCAGAGGAAAAAGGCCAGAGCAAAGCCTAAGCAGTCTGCGAAGAGCGATTATCGATGCTAGTTAGGCAGAAGCCTTCAATGAACCGAACCCCCATGAGATTTGAGGGAGGAGAAGGGAGCTGATTAATGATATAACCAAATTAATCGATTTCGCCGTGGAAGACTAAAATTGGCGAAGCGAGCTCTGCGCTGGCGCCGACAGATAATTAACACCAGGTGACCGCAACGTCAACCATCTTCGAATGGCTCGCCATAACAGGCATATAACAAGCTCATCAGTTATTTGCTGCTCGAAATCGAGAAAAAAAAGAATATCCACGCACTGAAGTTCAAAGGCAAGCATTTTCAGAGCGCAACCTGCAGCCTGTTACGTAATGCCACTCTGAAAATAGGCGTGCAGTGTTACTGTAGTCTGTACTTGTTCTCACCTCGGTTTTTTCCACTTTTAACAATCAATTCTCTGCTGACCTTTTTTGAACTTGAGACTTTTTCTGCTGATATTCAGACAAACAAGTAAATCCTCTAATTTTGGATCGTTCAAGTTGCGCTTAATCGTTTCTTTTCGAAGCTTCGGCGCCCGTGAGCCAATTTAAAATCAGCTCTATGTACCATACGTTACATACGTGTAATACATGTGCTGAAGAGTATGAGGAAAAAAAAACGCCGGACACGTACATATCGATCTTTCGATCTGCTCCGGGCGCTCTGATTAATGAACGGTGAATCGCCTTGGCGTAACGATCAATCAGGTGAAAAAAATCCCTAAATTGAATACGCCGGAGACGTTTTCCCTGGAAATAGAAGGAGACATCAGTTTACTTGTGAGACTTAATATCTTCAAGTTTCATATCTTCATTTCAGATACGAAATACATAAGATGCAAATATTTCTGTATCAGAAATAATGATAATATGCCAGGACAAGTATAACGACTATCGCGAGGTCATTAAACTCACGAGGTTATTGAACCCGTAACAGGGCAAAAAGCACCTTCTCTCGAACCAGGGATCAGGTTTTTTTATCCGAATTTACGGTCTTTAGCGCGTGATGAGTACCCGAAATTTCATTTATCCGGCTGCAAGTATTCTCAACGTATGAACGTGAATTTGAAAAGATAAGTTTTGTCAGATCATACAAGTTGCTCATGCTTGCTTATATCTGATGTATCACCTTGGATTATATCGCTTTGTAAATATGTATAAGGAGAAGTGAAGTGTTATTCTCAAGCTGAGGTTGAAAAATCAAATTGAAGGTTGTCTGGCTGACTGCGTATAATTCAAAATCAGATATCTTTATTACGTAAGTTTCGAAGCGATAACTTTTCCTACTTTCTACATGTCTGTACCGAAGAAATCTTAAAAAGGTACGTTAGACTGACAATTAGAAGAACTTGATTTAGGCACATCTTTCTAATGACTGTGCAGTGCGCCTGCGCATAACGCAACTCCGCATGCATGTGCGCATCACGTGAGGCCAAGAAATATGAATTGAAATAGGCGTTCGCTGACAGTGAGAACGATATAATTTTAATGCGTTCCTTGATTTTATTTTATAATTGCAGCCTATTAACGGACAGTTAGTGAATTTACAGACAAGGCAACCTGTTCCTACTACTCTGTTATCGAGGAAACTCGCAGATCTTAAACTTTATTAAAATTGTTCAATTTTTTGCTCGTAAGCCAGAACGAAAAATAACATTATTGATGGCCTATATCTTTGCCGTACATTTGTTTTTCTATTTGTAGAGGCATTTAGTATTCCAGACTGTGAAACCATTATCCAAAATATGAATAAAGATCACGTAATTTCGAATATTCGCAATGCACTTGAATTATTCAACTGAAAAATTTTCGTCATTAGGCTCGTCAAAGCTGCGAGTCTCTTCACTGGCTGTAACAATTCGTTCAAATAACATCGTCTGAACTGACGTGCGTACAGCTGCGACTACGAATTCAATTCGCAGAAATTTCAATGAAACGCGAGCGATACAAACTTCGTTTTTTTGACACGTACAATCTCGGGAACTTTTTACAATACCCAGCGGCATATTTTCTCTCTATACCGTTGGGTTTTTATTATTTGAAAATACGAAAGAAACTTCCCAAATATGCCTCTGCTTTCACGGAATATACATACATTTCGGCGTTATATTGATAGATGATATTCCAGAGGACAAAATTCTACGACAAACTGCAAACACACCTCATTCGATTCTATTCGTTCTTGCACAGCTAGCACTGTTCGTCACAACGTTTATTTAACCAAAGTTCCATTTAGCAGATTGCCTTGACTGTTTCAGGATTTGCAGAACAAAGATTTACTTTCTCATAGAGCTTTGAAATCATTTATGCACACTATGCAACGGCAGAAATGTATCATCTGCAGTATATTCAACAGTCATGTGTATTTGTAATTAGTTTCACAGCGCGGTATGAAATGATTGTAGAATCCTTTGGCGTAGATAAACCTTTCTTTGAAAAAAAAGTCGATACTATTCAAAATTATTCTTCAAATTCCCTGATATTTCTTTATTCTCCAAATTTTGAAACAAGCAAATCGAACAGATTCGACGAGCGAATAAAATTCTATGGTAAAAAATCGCCTTCTTAATTATGAACAGTGCAGTTATTGCAGAACTAAACTGATACCGTCATCTCTCGGCGGATCGCGGAACTGTCTCGGCTTTAGACCTGCTTGTCGGTATCGGGCCTTGGGATCCGTAAGCTCTGCATCGTGGTTTCGAGCTTGAAACGAGAACTGACTGACTGAGATCTAAATTAGGCAGATTGCATACAAATTCGACGAATTAACTATATTCTCATGAATAGAATCACAATTTCTGGTCAATTTTAAATCGCATGACTTTTGAATGTTGATGCCTGTGAATGCAGGAAAATAATTGTGTCGAGATACGATATTAGAATCTCACAGCTTCGTTAATACGCTTCGTTCTTAAAAGTTTTAATTGTATTAAAAGTCAACGAATCGAACTTCTATTACTGCAGAACATATTTTTTTGTGAACTTGGCTGGGCATTTTATTTTCTGTTTTTTTAGCAATCTTCTTCGTTATTTAAAACTTTTAAGTTTGAGCCTGATACTAACTGATCGATGTTTCTTTAAGGCTAACAAGGCGTTTTCGAGTAATACTTCTGAAAAAACAGTAAAAATAAATCATAAACAGTCATTAGAGGTAAATTACATCGAGTTTGAAACGTGACTTAACTTTATGGCAACAAATGAATAATTCATGGTAGTTACTTTTATCGACGAGATAGAAATTGACAGTTATTATGCTAACTGAATTCCATTACACTTAGTTGAAGTAGTGTATTTATCTATATATCATCCTAGTGTGCAACACATGAAGTTGAAGACTGTGTATCTTCGTAACTTTACCATGTTCCGCACCGTTCAAATTGCTGTGGAGCGAAAAGTGCCCGTGATTTTACCTATCGCAGAACAAATAGGTACATGAAATTATAATGGTTTTGCGCATGTTCTATTCGTATGTACATAACCACACGAAGTCACAGGTATACTTATTTTATGCTACTCGTGTTACGTATGTCTAAGAATGAATGTATCGCTGAATGGACAATTGACTAGAAAAGGGCGGGGAAGGGAAAAATGAAAAATTCAAGCGTCCGAGAAACTCGCTAGCCAGTTAAATAAAAATAAGCATCTGAGAAATGGCGGCAATAACCGGAGAGACTTCTCCCTATGCTGCGTATACGCATCGGATGCATTCAAGATTTCCGTGCATCCTTTCGACACACATTTCGATTATATTCATAAGATTCTGCGTCTGTGCTGGGTTTCGCTGTGAAATTAATTTTACGAGTTCAACCATATTTAACATTGTTGTTGTTTTTGTTATTCACCGCAGTAACAAAGCGAACCACCTCTTTCACCTGTCTCAATCTAATTGCAATCCTACTCATTTCATCTTTTTTCCGCCTTCTGATACGATTCTGGATCAGGTAGCGAATTCATCTACTTATAATATCGTTTTCCTTCGGCTACAGTTGACTCAATAGAAGCACATTCTTTCAAATACTACGGTGTCTTTAGTAATACTAAACAAAAAATTCGATATTACCGCGCGGCGTTACATTTCGAATAATGAGATGAGTATTTTACATTGTACAGTTGAAATTGCAAGAAAAACGTATCTATGCGTTGCAGGTTGTCTAAAATCTTTTGAAGTAGATATGGAAGAGGTACAGTTGTTAATATAGCTGGAAGTATGCATATTGCGGATAAAAAATCTTTAAATAAACTGAGCAGATTTTTTGCCTTTCTTAGATCAGTTCTATATTTTGATCGATATTCAATCGTAGTCCAGTGACTGAATGTAACAGCAAAGAAAAAATATACCGCAAAAATAAAGACAGACATTCAAGTTAATAAAAGGCCCCATAACTGCATACTTAACACGCTGACTATGGGACATAAAAATCACATAACATTTGAAATAAAGAAGTTGATTCGACGCTAAGACCAACACCGCGATGTTAATATTGTGAGACTCCCTCTTGTGAGAGCCCTCCGCTTCGCCGACTGGATGCACGGGAATTAAAACGACGCTTGTCTTGTCACGTGGGTCCTGCCTCTATCAGATTTCATCTCCGCCATTAATTTCCAGGACGTTTATGGGCCAGTTTCATTCGTTCGACTCCGTTTGAGCCCGTTAACGTCTCCTAGCATTCGTCGCGACGGCCACTGAAGAGTTGAAACATTTAAAAGAGTTTCGGTGGTTGAAACCGAAAACAGGAGTAAAAACCGAGGGGATTCGCATGAACGTGATATTTTGCTGTGAAAATCCGAGTGATCGCTCTTTCAAATACTTGCGAAATGGAAACGAAGCCCAGTTAGAGATGTTTTTAATTTTTCTTTCGAAACACGGCGGATATCGGATATTCGCGTACTTTTACGTGAAAACTTTATTCTCGAAGCTACCCCGATAAGCCGGGAAGATATGCAAGGCGGGACACTTGGCCTTTTGTCAGGTATGAGTTTGTAGGGAGCGAGGCCTGCGACCTTGTGAATTTAATTAAGGTTTTGCGATCGAAGAGGATATCCGCTGCGCGTATAAACGCCTCGGTGAGGTCTGTAGAGAATGAGCGCGTGCATAAAATTGATTAATTGGAATAAAATTCATGCAATAGCACGCAAGCGCATGATTTAGGCCAATTCCATTACACCAAGGAATGCAGAGACGACCCCAGTTTTGTTTGGGCGAGATTTAACAAATTAAAAATTACGACTTTCGAGTCTGGCGGAAATAACATGCGGAGAAAAAGTGGATCAGCATACCTATGTGGACCACTTTGGAAAGGACGACAATCCCTCCCGCTAACCGTGTCACCGTTAATTTTCTCTTCATGGACCGCAGCGCTCTTTGAGCCCCTATATTTTCTGTTTACTTCGTTTCGTTCATATTTACAAAGGAAGGAAAACAATAAGGTGTACAATTAGGTCTACCGGTGAGTAGAAAACAGCGAAGAACTAATAGTCAAAGAAAAGAAACAAGGGCACGTGACAGGGTGAGATGAGAGAATAAAGGAACGAAGGAGAGTCTGAGAAAGGAAAGTGGAAGAAAACACAGGAACGAATAGATAACCACTACCCATCTCATTCAAGGAGAAGTAACGAAGACGACAGTTTGATGGACTGCGGTTGTATCTACCGTAACCAAGACAAACTGTAAATAGCCCCTTTCCTGGCAAACAGCTGAAATTAAGAGTTACTACCAAACCCTGACCGCTATCTCCGTATTAGATTAGATTGCGCTTAATTTTTTCAATCTGATTGGACGTCCGATTGTTTTGTTGTTCTATTGGGAAAATTGTGACAAATTTAATCGTACAAGTAAACGCCGCACGATTTTTTACCACCGCCAGTTACTCGTTCTTCAAAAATCTACAAAAGGCGATACTTACTTGAGGGAAATAAATTTTCATTCGTACATTAATGTAATAGATGTTCGTTTTATGTTCCGTAGAATACAGTTTTATACCATTTAAATTGAATTTGCTTACAAAAACGGAGGGAAAGCTATAAAATTATTTTTCCTTCATGTAATTTTTAGTGTGTAAAGAACGAAATGTCAGCAAAGAAAAGTGTTCCCAGGAATCATTACATATTTACATTGCTGTTTTTCTTGTTAAAAAAATTCGGGAGTCGGATGTAAAAAATTCATTCCTGTAACATTGTGTGTTACAACCAGTGGTTTCGAAACTCGAACACTTGCACGGTAAAAAAATATGATAAATGTTCAACATTGTTTCATTCGTTATTTTTCATTCGATGGCATGCACCAGCGATATATATAACCTGAAAAGTAACGTTGAAATCTATGGAAACGAACTGCTACTGAATTTCTCTACGGAAAATACAGATGCATTTTATATTATAAGTTGACGATTAAAAGTTTAATTTGTGCAGATAAATAAAAATGAGGAACTTTAGAAAGAATTATTAGCGGAATGTGTTCACTGTTTATTTACTCCATTCATTACAGTAGTCATAAATGATTAACACATTCATTGCACTTACAGAATGTGGCCGATTTGCATGATTGATTTATAATCAGTCGATTAGTTACTCGCTGTATTGCAATGTGTTATGTCAATCATTGCAAAAATCACAACGCACGCGCATCGAAAGTGTCCTGCAATATCGCGTATTTATAAATGGACCAGCAATGAAACGTTAACGCCATTTCTCGACGAATAATAAAGGATAATGGAATAAGTACGATGCGTTGAGGTATAATAATAATTAGAAGCAATTAATTTTTAATAACATCTGACACGGGTTTGCTGATCCCTGCGGACAAAAGGACTTTTATACAGAGATTGAGGTAATATTGACATTGATTTTGGTAACGAATCGTAAACAGAAATAACGTCAGCGATCGGATCGCGCTATTTCCGTTTAATAACGAAAAATAAGAAGAATACATGACAGAGTTTAACTTATTATTTGCTTTTGCTCGAGTTTTTTGGGTTCGTCTAATCGGATCAATTATATGAATTAAAGTTCTGTCCGTTAGACAAATGTTTTGCAGCATGAAAGGTACGGGCAAATATCGCTACATAAGAATAACACGTAATGCTATAACTATCTATTGTAAAACTTTGTGAGTTGTTCCTATAGTGAAATGAAATTTCAATACGTAAACGAAGGTAATTAAGACACGGGGTCAATCGACATCCGTACCACCGAGTATAATAGAGATATACCATTGAATCTGGTACAGCATCAAATAACATCTAAACGCTAAGGCAGTCACGTGGTAAGAGAAATACTAGTAATAACGCTATAAGCATAATCTCGTGGGTAAAATACGCCCGCCGTTCTTCAACCGCAATCTCAAAAACGGCACATTCACAAGCATGCAAAAAATACAGGACTCTTATCCGGAGGCAGGTAAAGTCGATTAAAGTCTGCGTAGGACGGACATTCGTCCAAGTTTTTCCGTGTATTTTTATTACCAGACACATCCTAACGACGTTTCCTCCAAAAATGGCAATAAGAACATCAGACGGGAATCCACCTCGGATCTCAACCGGCAAAAACGACCGGAGATCGCGAGTCCGTTGGCGATAAGACGCTTCTGGGTGTCTGGCGCTACGGCGTTCCGCCCGGAGCTGCGGATGATGTCGTAACGATTCCGGCCGTGGAAACGACAGGCGTCGGCTGCGTCAGGGGGGCGTAAGGACATCCGGTGAGCTGGTCAGCGATTCGTCCACCCTCCCTTAGTCCGCTGAGAAATGCACCGTGCACCGTTGCCGGATAGTTGCGAATTGTGTGTTCCCCTGAAACCGGAGGAAGGGATTGAGGGAGAAGCGAACGGGGTGATTTCACGATCGTTGTCGAGTATCCCGGGGTTTTCACGGTGGGACGATAAAAATGAAATCGTGCTACGCCCTGGAAACAAATTATCCCACCTTCCCGACGCGTTTTTGCGTGTTATGAAGAGCGAGGAACGCGGGTCACGTGCAAGACACACTCGTGTATTCCTTCGGGTTGATCGTTATTTACAACCGACCGTTCAAACGTTAATGTCACGCGTGTCCCTGGCTTAAATATATGACGTAATATACCGCCTAATTGGTGCTCACTTAACGCAGCCGGCTCTCCTCCTACGTTGCCACTGCACTAAACCTGCATTATCCAACTTTCGATAGATTTCGGCCGGTTTCTCGTTACCGGTCGGCGGCACGTTCGTTAGTAGATACGGCATGCCACGAAAGAGAGAAAGGCGAAATAATTGAGGAAGCTCCAGGGCGAGATTAGACCGCGGTGTAGGATTAAAGCGGGCAAAGATCCGCGCCGATTATCTTACGCTCGTAAGTCAGTTTCGTGATTATTCTGATTAAAATACACGCTGTAGAATTACTGAAGATATCCATCGTCGTTTGTTAGGATAATTAAAACCCCACCGATCAATCGTAGGTTCACGCGTGGATATGATGATGATGATTCATTTTTCAAGAGAATAATTAATGTCACCTCTTAAAAAGATTTACGAATTACCGAGGAACGAAACAAGAGAAAGATAAAACGAGAAACGGAGGGATATTGCGGGGAGGGATGGGAGTACGCCCGTCTTAATTTGCGGCGAAGCTATTAGCATATTCAGAACGCCGAAGTAAGTTTGGGAAAACGATATGCAGGCGAAACGGACTTCCAGGTTTAAAAATAATTTCATTTCCAAGTATTTCTTTCGAATTCCAATTGTGGGCAACACCTGAAAACTCGTTGTAAGCGATATAAATTTTTCAAACAAGCGGGAGGAAAAAAGAGAGAGAAAATGAGACGCAGATCAGAATCCCGAATATTTTTTTTTTTACCAAAGGCAAAAAAATAGGAGCAGCGTGCGTTGTATTCGTGGAGTATGCGTCTCTTTTGGGGTTGTGCCGATTTCTGAAAGTTGGCCTCGTCGCAGCGGTTGTATAACAAGTTAAAAGCAATTTCATTTTCATTTAGAACCGCACTTACGTAAATGAACGTTGACTTTGTCTTCGACGTTGCATTATTCCAAGTAATTACTATTTATTAATTACCGGGAAATCATGAGGCAAACACGGAAACTCATTGTCAAAACGACAGCTTCACCACTGGTGTGAATTTAATTAAAAGGTTTCATCGTTGCAAGGGAGGCTGCTGCGACGTTCTTGAATATATTTCGGGATCCACGGAAACTGTATAGTTGTCGAAGGCAGATTGTACAAGTTTTATGGATTGCCTGTAGGCCCATAGCATGAATTTCGGAGAGTACAATGTCTTCAAAAATGCAGGGATAAGGAAACATGTTTTTTGCAAGAAGATTATCAAACATCTCCTAGTGTTGCATCGATGCCTGTATGAACACATTTAATATAATCGGTGCTTGTTGCGTGAAAATAGTGATAACGTTATCGAGTTTCTGATGTTTGATGAGTAGCGTCGATTTTTAAAACGATTCTAACTGAAATCTGACGATTCAATGAAAAACATTTGCTCGTTTTTAGATTACAAAGTCTGAATCCCAGCAGTTTCGCCGGAATGAAGAAGGTGAAATCACAAAGAAATTCTGGGGAGATCGATTCGTTTAAAGTTTGCGAGAAAGTCGGGAAACGGTTCGCTGGAAGATCGAATAAATGAATGGCCGACTGATTGTGAGACGGGCAGGAAGGAAGACAGGCGGATGAAAGGTTGATCTTTCTTCCTTCGAAATGATAAAATTCAAAAGGCGAATTATGCAGGTGGGTAATCGCTCGTGAATGTTACCTCATACGTAAAATATTCAAATTTCCATCCAGGACGGCGCGGCGGTAGTTGGTATATAACGTATACCTGTCAAGTTTTTCACGATTCGCTTTTTCCGACCTTTAAAAACATTTATGCTTTCGAGCGTTCTGAATTTAAACGTTCTTCACGATTTGTCGAAAAAAATTCCTAACTGGCTCGTTTTCCGTTAAAACGGCATAATAAGTATCGTTGACGTTGGCCCGGAGATACAATACGAACTTCGGCGATCTATCGGATGGAAATAACGTGACAGTTTAATTCAGCGTTTTGAATTTTATACGATCTCAGTATCTTCGAGTGCATCTCACTGATGAAACTTATACGTACTACTTTTCAGCTCGCGGAAATTCGAGAACAATGATTCTACACCAGCAAAACCAAACGCGTAAGATTCACGTTCCCTGGCTTGTGAAAAACAAAAGAAAAAAAAGACAATAAAACGACGTCACTACTGTTATACCTGCGAAAAATAAACGTGGCTGAAGAGGTGGAGCCCCAGGTGGATGATTCGGAGGAGCTGGAGGAGTGACGGGTGCCGCGAGAAGGTCGTAGTCACTTCCGGAGCTACCGACAGCAACAAAGCTGTAGGAACCTCGTGCCCAAGGGTCGGCCCTCCATCTGGTAACAACGCTTTCGCGTGGCTGAGGCACAACTTGGTTTCCGAATATACCCTGTCGAAGGAATGAGAATTAAAAATCATTACCGTGAAATTCCCGGCCTCTTCGTCGGTCAGTCTACCTTGAGGACGGCGATGCATCGACCCACGATAACGTCGTCGCTAACGTTCTCCATCACGCAAGCTGCCTCGCCGGCAACGAGGGCTAACAGAACCGGAGCTTTGTACAGGTTCCAAAAGAGGAAGAGCTCTCCTCGAGACGCCGTCGTGCTTCCGACGTGACCGAAGAGGTTTGCGGTAGGGTCCCAGAAGATTCGTTCGAAGCAGAGCACCACCTGAAAGCAAATCCCGGATTGTCTAAGCATCCGTTTTTCCGCCCAGCAAAGGCTTGTTGTTCACATTGATCACGATGCTCCGAGTCCTAACCTTGTTGAGGTTGCCGAAACCGAGACGCTGGATCGCCTGTGACTTCCAGTCGGGAAGGGGCGGGTTAAACGCGACCGCCGAAGGTTGGGCCGAGGCTTTCAGGACTCCCAGAGGAAGCGTAACCAGGACTGCGTCAGCCTTGTGGACCGTGTGCGCTGTGTGCGGACTCCTCGAGGGCGCGGCCCAGACCTCGACACCATTTGGACCATAACGAACGGCTCTTACTGCAGTGTTTAGCCGAATGTCAAGTCCCTCTGACAAGGCCACTGGGACGCAAGAATAACCATTGCGAACTAAAACAGAACAAGTTGGTTTTTGTGTTATGTTAAAGGGGAGGAAAATTATGGCGTAGGCAGAGCGAAGAAGATTGTTGATTTTAAATTCACCGGTCGACTTCAGATTTTTCTGTATTTATCGGAACAACGGCCGAAGTATGGGAATATCTTCAGAGGTATAATCAGGAGGGCAGTAGAAGACGTAGGCGGTAAATATTCTTATGTGTTTGAAGGGAAGCATAAGTTAACGTTGGCAGCATCACTCAATAACCTGCAAAAGTTTGCCCCAAAGGCGAAATTCGAAGCGATGCGCACGTCACTGTGCAGTTGTATGGAATATGCAGCACCAACGTGAGTGAGATTGCCATGGTGCCGCATGAGCAGCCGCCCACAGGATCCTTCGACTTGAAACCAGAAGATTTACCGTGCTAGCGTATTTCGAATATTTGAATTACAATTGCCTATGAATCATTACTTCCACGTGAGGATATTCCTCAATGTGAAATACCGATTCTTTTTATGACTCGGACATAAAACAATTTTACACGTTCGAACGCTTACATAAATTCCGTGCCTCTCGAAGATGCAGGAAGCAGTTCTTTCACCCCATGGTCTTTTTTTTTTTTTTTTTTTAGCTTTAGCATATGCGAGTAGTGGGTGCAGGTTCGGCAGCGGGATGATAGAGAGAAGTGAAGAGAGTTACAGGCCAGGCGAGAGGGTGTAGGTTAGCTCGTCTCGATAGAGTTTCGAGAGTTTAGAGAGAAAAAAAGAAAGACCTTTTTACGCCTGCGGCATTCTTTACTGATTTTCTATCAAGAGAACAAACAAATTGTCTACGATTGGAACGAAAAAGTGCAGCAAAAATTGTTCAACAAATGCGCCAAGCAATATTTACCCTAAAATCATACTGACACTCCGTACCGCGGTTATAATGACGGCAATTAAACGTCCAACAAATCGAGCAGAGATTGTGCCACTGTACTCAGGCGGTACTCTAACGAGAATCACTTTCTTCAGACGTATCGTCCCTGAGGATGGAATTATGCAACAGTTAATCAAACTGACTGACCGTAATTTCAACTAAAAACGAAGAATCAGTCCAGCAAAGGCTTATGAATAACGCAAACGTTACTGCTTCACGAAATTGTTTTCACCAAAAGTTCTCCGATGCTCATTGTGAGACGGAAGAGTGATGAGTGCATTGCTTGCAAAACGGAACCAACATATTTCGATGCAAACCTCACGATTTATCGCAATATGCTTCGGTACAGCATTTGATAAGTTTTTAATGCAAAGTTGGTAAAAGTTTTGCCAAGGAATCGCTTGTACGTTGCGCTATATCAGCAATTAAAATTGCCGCTAATACACCTACGGCAGTACGGCCAGGGTACACCGTATTATTCTATCGGTGGTCTGAAGCGAAAACAAAGTGGTCAGTGTGAAGGTGAAGTTCATACCATCTTGAGTCGACGGAAGGTTGTCCGACGAGTCAACCGGTCAGACTTGCAATCACTGGGAGTCCAGAGCGTCCGTTGATGCCAGGTTATATACTCGAGGCAGAGTCCGGTTCGGAGTACCGCAACGACTCTACCAATGACTCCTCCGTATCAGATCTACGCTGATGGACGTGCCGTGATTGATGTACTGTTCACACACCACACGTCCATTCCATTTAAATAATAAACGATTATTAGACTGGAATACGAAGCCATTAGAGATCCAGGGGACTCGGATGCCCAAAGGTCCAAAGGCTCGAAAAGCCGGCAGTAGTCGCACCCGACCATTCGGAGACATTCGAGACTCTTTCTTTACTGCTCGATTGCCCCTCGGATACTTTAGATCGTTATCCAAGCTCAGTCAAGAAAAAATCCGGCGGGTGTCTGCGCGGCTCGGAAGCTCCTGACAACTGATTTAGAACGAGGTTTGAAACGGACTGTACGTAACGTTACACTGGAATTTTGCGTTCAACGTGCTTACGACGAGGTAAAGTGCGATACTAGCGCAATCCTTGGCAAACTTCAGACCAATGTGACAATTCGTGTAACTTGTATCCGAGTAGTTTTTATCCATCGCTGCGCCATGATGAAAGTTCATCATTTGAAAAAATGGGTGGAGAGTGAAGAGTGATTGTTACAATGAAGTTGGCTTTATTTTAACCTCTTCAAACCGAAGTGGATACATTAACGTCTCCTGCTTGGTTAGTTTTTTTTTTCAGATCTGCCCTCGAGGATAGAAGTTAAGTAGGTATCGAACAGGTTTTTCCTTTGAATAAGCCGATAATCTATCCGCCCTACGATGCACCATGTAATACCTGCACTAGTCTTGCTTCTTGAAAATTACATTTATCAATACAATATTATAAGAGTAAATGTATGCTCGCGTACCTACGAGCGAATTTAAGCAAATTTCAATTGATACAACTTAGAAAGACCGGCTGCCAACAGGTGCTGTACGCATATGCCTGATTCAGCGACTCGAGATAAGGTGGGTGTGTTCGGCATTCGGTCCATATAAGAACATACGTTTTACGTGTGCGAAACTGGGTTTATATGTGTTGTAAGTAACAGTCAAGTTGTCTAAAAATAGGTACACACGCAGGTGTGACGCAGTTAGAAACCAGGGTCGTACTTTGGAAACATTTTTAGTAATCAAAAATGTTGAAAAAAAAATATCTTTCAAATTTCCTGCCACGATTGTGTATAGTCCGATGCTAGTTATGACTATTTGTCTAAAATTAGGTCGAACCAAAGAAGAGTTTAAGAAAAGCACTTTAAGTAAGTTAATCTAAGGTAGAACGGAGATTAATGATAACGTACGCGCTGATTGGTTTTGAATTTGCAATCTTCTAGCCATGTGAGTTATTGTGAAAGGCTAGAGCGTCATGGTAAAAAGAGCTGCGTAAGATAAAGTTGAATAAAAATAACAGCTGACCAGTTCAAGCGGCATCAAGATGCAATATTAAGCCTTTTCAGTTACAATTACAAACTTAAATCTGAACTAGGAAGTCAGTATTATCGTAATTACATGCAAACGCATAGTAAGCGCTCTAATCATGATACACACGTGTCTCTGCTCTGGTATTAATTACGTTGATGGCTATTACGAAGCCGTACCGACGGATATTCCATGTCAAATCCCATTTCGTTAATTCAAATTTATGCGTATAATCCGTCGAGCGTTGCTATAGTCGTAATTTAAATTAGCACGGTGGGTACAGTCGGTCTTGTTGGTCACGCCGTTAGCAAGGCCTGTAAGTCCTGGCTATCCGGATCCCCTCGTCCGTCACGACAGCCATTTTGGTTATCAGACATAATGGTTACAGGAATAATCAACCCTTTCGGTAGGCTGGCGTTTATTGCCAAAGCTCTTTTGCGGACGTTTTAAACCTCACAGTGGCTACCGTGTGGTATGATTTGGCGTGATTTTCAGTAATTATCAATTAGATGCCTGATTTATTGCGTTCCATTAAATTATAGAATGGTCTGCAATTAACGTCCGCGGCAATCAGTAACCGTATTTGCGGTCCGTTCGATGCAAACCGTCCGAGTGCTTCTGTATGGTTGAAGAAAAAAAAAATGAGAGAAAAGACCTGCAAAGGTTTATCGCGGGGAAAAAGGGTTAACCGAGTGTCGAAGTATCTACCTCGGAACGTGCATCATGGGTATAACCACATGGTTTACAACCACATTATTCTGCGAATCAACGAATGATTTTACTTTTATCAACTACCAATTTAGGTGTACAGAAATATCGTGAACTCCGGACGATTTTTGTTACGCAGGTATAAAGCACAAGGTTCGTACGGCTTGTCATTGAGATATAAGAACGTACGAACAAAGATGATAGTAAGAATATCCACCTCCCGAAAATTGTGATTATCGATCAAGTTACTCTTTATCAGTGTTGCAATTAGTCACAATCCAATGATGCGAAACTCAGCTGGAGGTTCTGCAGATCTCTCGTGTGTATCTGTTGCTCAATCACATTTATTGTCCGTGAACAAGGCACCGATAAGAAGCAGGGACTGTTCCGGCCTCGCCACCCTCCGTTTGCTGTGTTTGATCTTCGCTCGCAGTATATTTCGATGCCGAGTCGAACAATTTGTATGCCGCGGTGGTTTTCAATTTACATTTAAATTGGTTGCTTATGGCGTTCTGTCGCTCGACGGGAGTCGAACTCGGGCACCGCGTAAGGGAACAGTCAAATACTAAAACATCCAAGTGGCAGAATTCTTAACGGGTTCGACGAACTTTTGTTTTTACCAGCAGTCCGAGTAGTCGGTTAGTCTTCTGCGATCGTCAGCCGTGAGCCTTAAAGCCGCCTAATCGTAAGCTTCCAATAGAACAAGACTTATAGACGAAAAAATTGAAAGCTCTCAAATTTCGGCCGTCGTCGACTCGTCTATTCACTGTGTATACCTGTAAGCTCCCATAGACGATTATCAACACTGGTCTATTCGTTCAACCGTATCACGACATTTACGAGTATATCATGAACCAGGAGAGGCGTTCAGTTTGCTAGGATCGAAATGAGGAGAAGGTGCTGCATTCGCCGGTGCGCACGTATGTCGTCACCTCGGGTCAAGTCATCTCCTCCCGTTTCTTACGAAAGTGCCTGCGGGCCCCATTATGTTGAACGGTTAAGCGAATAGTCAGTTTCATTCTGAGCTTATAAAGGTTGGCGGTGGTTGGTGGACGACGCAATTTCCGTAACGGCTTTGTAGAATGCTCATCTTTGCGCGAGAGGAACGTTTTATCTCAAACCCTTCGGAGTCGTGATGTTTCACAGTTAGCTTCGTAATTCAATACCGATTAGCTCCCTTTTATACGAGAACCATGCTAAGCGAAAAGTTAGTCCCAAACCTTGGGGGGGAATCACGACACTGCAATTCCAAGTTCGGACCGAACGGCCAGAAAGCAGAATGCGAGGCAGTACGGAACGTAAAAAAGTGTAGCGTTTTGGCTGAAGACTGGGATATTTAGCAAGGCTTCCAAAGTCGAATAAGCAAAGCCAATAAAAGATAGCGTGTCGGGCACCGAATCGTTTTCGCGTTAATTAAATCCAAAGTTTGTATCTTTTATAACCTGAGCAGTGCCTAACGAACATCGTTTATAGGAATCTCTGGGCGTATCGATGCGGCGCGTACGATGAACGAGACTCGATTTGAAATCACCTTATCTTATCGACAAATTAACCGCGCCGAAGAACATTCGCGCGCATAAACCGCATTATTTACTGTAATCGCGGCGAAAATAACAGACAGGGAACAAGGTAGAGAAGATTCTCATTCGGGTATAACTGTATACCTGCTTCCTCACGTCTTTGAAGCCTTTTGCTTATTTTTCAGCTGAATTCAGAATTATCCGTCTACCGGTCGGTTATTCTCGTGGTAGGTAACACGTTTCCGGACCACTCGCCGCAATATATAAGGCATTGATATCGAGGCGAAAATTTTCATTAAAGACCGTCGTAATTAATGCGATTTTTTATCCACGCGGTATTATCTGATGCCAAACCAAACCCCCGGACTAATCTTTTTCAAGCTGCTCGTTGTAAGCTGGACCGTTAACCCGTTCAAGTTTTATACTACTTTTGTGTCGATCCCTGAGAAAAGTATTCGAACACGCCGGTCAGTAAATCTCGGTAAGTTTTTCACGACAGGTATGCGTGTATAAGACGATTTAGTGGAGAGTGTGCAGTGAGTCAGGATGCAGCAAGCCGAAAGCATGGCTGTAGGTATATACACACTCGGAGCCGAGAATATACCCCTGTAGACGCGGCCTGTCCGACACGCCCATCCCTGCTTTTATGGTTATTACACTTTTAAACTATACTAAGGCAAACATCATTGAGCGGAAATCGAAATATAGTATCAGGGTGAGAAGTATGTAGTTGAGCCGAGTCCTTACAGCGGTGCGGGAAAGCAAGGAAGAATGTTGCCGAGGAATACGAGCTCGGGCCGCTTTAACGTTTCATACTGAAAGATGTTATTTTTTGATTGCTTGAGCACGTCCTAACGATCCCTCCGAGCAGTTTACACTTGCACGGTGAATCGGCGGTGAACGTGCACGGCTGGCCCTCCGACGAAAGGTTGAAAAATATCGTAAGATAAGCCTCTCGGCGGTGTTATCTCGGATTAAAAGAACAAAAGACACGCAATATTCGAAACGCTCGAGATAAGTTGGGCCACCCCTCCTGCCGGCTATCGATTACCTGCCTACCGACCAACCGAGAGCCCACCTTCTTATACAATTTCCAATTATCTGGAAGGGTGAATAATCCGAACGTACGGACAAAATACAGCTCGACTTTGTACCGTGTGCCAATTTTCTTTTACATCGTCGTTCAGTTGCGAATGGAATCGCTGAAGATATACGTATTATAAAAGACGAGGTATGACAAAATTTATGCTGTTGCCAAAGACGCCCGTGAGCTCATACATACCCAAGTATACGGTCGATCGAGTCATAGAATGTCAAGGATGAAGGAAGATACCTAGATACACATGTACGCTCCGAGGCTGGGTTGGGCCCATAAAGTTATATGGGGTGCCGCGTCGTGTACAGTCTCTCGATGGCATGCCGATGCATCCGTGATGTTAGGGGTGAACCTGACGGGGCCGCGGCAGACCTCCATACGGAATTCTTATGGGTTTTACGGCTATTTATTACGCCGTATAAATAATCGTCCTAAACATGTCCGTCCTTTCGTGGTTAACGCACACGTGGCGGGCAGAATGCCGCCATTGTGATGTTGAGGAGACTATCGGAACCAAGAGCTGCGGCCTGTGCAGGTCCTTCTGGTCACCACGGACTTTATCTTCGGCGCGTGGAAGGCAGGTTTGAGGCAACGGCTGGAGGACCGGTCGTCCTGTGTGCCCCTCGAAATGCATAACTCTTCAATCGCGAGTTTCCCTTCTCGCAACTTGTGTAAATCAAAGAACTTTAACGTTATACCACGACAAACTGAAAATTTACGCCACTAATTTACGACGCGCGTTCGATCCCTGCCAAAACTGTGGATTCTGACACGGCTGACCTTTGACTCGGGGCTTGTACAATGCCGGACGTGCGAGTATGTATGTCGCCGAGGGGGAGGAGGAGAGGGAATTGCAAAGCGCAGCGGGACGCCTGTGTGAGCGTAGATATTGCAATTATAATAATCGTTGAGATCTCGGTGATCAGGGGTGGGGCTTGCAGCGGGTGGTTCATTGCCGAGGGAGAAGAATAAGAGAGCCGAAGAACGGTCCATGGGCACGAAACACGTCCGAATGTGCGAGGGGAATCCACGAGAGGGCGGGGAATATTTGAATACGACTCAACGAGTAAATCGTCCCTCTGCAAACGAGCAGTGGGCTACACAAGAAATGCATTTGCAGTGGCGACCAGGGCGCTTCGCATGGAAGGGAGAGATCCTCTCTCGTCCACTCATCCTCTCTCAGCCACGAAGGCAAAGGCGAAAGGCCTCCCTATCAACCGAGCTATCTCGCAGCGCTGTTCTCATAATATATAGGCCGTATCTCAGGCCCGCAAATTGCCTTTTTAAACACAACAAGACAGCCATGCCCTCTTTCAATTTACGCCATGGCTTTTTTTCGCCCGAGCTTCGCCCCTTTCTACGTCCGAGCTTCTGCTCCGTTTGGTCCTTAAAGGATTCTTTCGAGAACCCACTCGTATATAACTGGCGTAATTACAAACGGGATTATTACTGTATGCCCACCGACTAGAGTATCTGTGCTGCTACCGATCTTCTCATCCTATCGTCTTTCACTCGATTTACCACCCGCTTCGGTGCATCGAACTCGCTTACTTCGTATGCGCAAGGACATATCCAACTTCTCGAACCTATTCTGGAGCTAGACGGCAAAGCTGCGGTGTTCCCGTAACGATGGACGACGTGCGTAGGTATATCCACGACGAAATGATATACGAACCGTATAAGAATCGAGCGGTCGTCTCATCTCAAGCGATATTGCGGTGCAATTTTGATAAATTAATGTGTACCGGCTCCGGCCGGTGCAAATCACAACTTTTTCTGGTCTTCGTTTAACCTCGCTACATGGGAAACGAGAGAGATGTACAATTTTTCAGCGCTACCGATGCTTCGTACCAGATACGAGAAATTGGTTCTAGTTTTGAATGCCACCTAATCAAGACGCAGTTCATTTCTCGTCAGCTAAAACTGCTCTTGTTCAAAATAGACGAATCGACGAATGGTACGATATTAAGTCTGCGTGTTTCGAAGCGGGTTGCACTAAAGGTTACACCATCCGAAAGTGTAAAAACTGATGAGAGGCATAAATGGGTACCTAACTTCGTATCGCCTGAGACAAGTAAATTGGATATTATTAGGTACTTTTTATCACTCACTATCCCTGAAAGCAATTAGGTATGTTGGGAGTATATTTAGAAACAGACAACGCGGCAACGTATAGACGGATGTGAGGTTCTCACTACACGCTGTGTTACGTACGTCGTATACGTTCGAATGAGATAGGTGAGTTGTCACGAAATTTTAGGCTGATCTAGATTTCTAACTGGCACCGTTAAGTCGACAGAGAAATTTACTCCCAAAGCTGACCAGCAGATAAAATGATACGAACTTGTCATGAAACGGATGTATATCTCAAACTATGCCCACCACACGTTTGTGTATCTATAACGTAACCGTGGGTATCGCGAACGTAGATATACCTACTATCCAAGAAAGAAAGAGAACGATAGATTTCAACCGCACCGCATAGTATGTGAAAAAATTGACGTTGTCACTTTGCGGTTTTGCACAATTCCCAGCGGTTGTCTAAACCGGTTGAACGCATCAGTAACAAGTGTGTTTTGACGTATTTTTAGACTCAAGAATCTGCTGACGAATCAGAGAAACTTGACGACGGTAATAACGACGGGATATGATTTACAGTAGCGATAAATTGAATAATAACGTTTCACCTATAACTGCGTCGTGTAATTATGTTCTAATTGGTATTCGAAAAGCCGTATATAAAAGCAACGCAACGCTTTCGAGTTCTAGAAAATAAATTTGCTGCCGTAAAATATTAACGTCAAAATTTCACTTCCTCGGTTATTATCCGAGATTCGCTTTTATTTAAATCGAAAATGGGCGTTGTTTCAGAGCGATCTCGATAGCTACGTGCGTTCGCATATTTATTTCATATTAAAATCTGCAGGAAATGGTAATATCAAAAATGGCTTACATTCTTCACTTCTCGTCGCATGATTAATATTCATCCACTCAATCATTTTATTGTTATTGGAGGAAAAAAAAAAAAATTGAACCTTCTCGAAGAACCTCTGAGGTCTCCAAGCTATAGAAATGTCGTCAAAATTTTTGCACGCTGATGGTGCAGATATCGAAGGTTTGGGCAGCAACCAGAAGCCGGCAAACAGGTAGCGATATTCCTTTCTCCCGGGGCGTGGCGTGGTAATTTAAGAGTCACGTGACCGCTGCACGGAACGAATTAAATAAAGAAATAATAGCCCGGCTCGTAAAAACGTTCTATCCAAAGTACAAGCAGCGTTCGTTTGGCTGCTGATACACGACACGATGGTGATGACGATCAAGGGTACGATTTTCACGGAGCTGAATTCTCCACAGATTTAAGTAAAAGTCGACAGCAATCGAGCGCAGTTGTCAGTGTATAACGGCGTATACAAGTAACAATAATTATAGCTAGACGACTGGCGAGCCGGTTCGTTTAATCCTGAAACGATGTGGGTATAACCACGACGTGAACGTAGGGAAAGGTTATAGCTTTGCGTAGGCTAACGCAAGATCCCAGCAAACGTATTTTTTAACTAATTCTTGTTAAAAAAAATCAAAAATCGTTTCCATGCAAAACAACGCGTACGCCTGTATACTCAGTGTAAGTACAGCATTGTACGTGCGTAGACCAAGCTATTTGTCTTGCGGTGATATAACGGTGAACTCGCGCCAGTAATATCGAAGCTCACCTTATCTCATCTCGTTTCTGAAACTTATTATTCACGCGCGATTTATACAAACCGATCATTGAATAGATACAAACAGGAGATAGGCCGATGTCTATTATCACCCGGTAGGGTGTGGCACGTTAGAAGTCGATCCCTCGTTTATCGGGTGTTCACGTTTTCCGCAACAAGTACATATCCGTACACACGAGGGTCACAGACGTCCGTCTGTTCTTCAAACGATAAAAATTCAGGATTCATGATCGGGTGACTTTATGACTTAACCTGACCAGGCGCGCCATTCGGCGAGAAATTCACTGTGAATTATCTCGAGACGCCTCTGTGCGGACACCCCTTGCATACATCTTGAAAATCTCGTGGCAACGCGCGCGCGGTGACGTTCGCGGAATGGCGGGACTAAACGGCCCTCGTTAACGGAGATGGCAATTCTCCACGGGCAATCACTACTCAATGACTAGTGTTAGGCGAACGGAGCTTAGCTCAGCTTAGCCTGACTTCGCTCGGCGCAGCCAGGCTCAAGTTCGATCCGGGCTTATCGCGGACCGGAAGAGACGCAGACAGGTATCAAATACCGTCCGTATACCAGCCCGATTTCCGAAGAGGCAGGTTAGATTTTTCCGAAAGATTGAAAATTGCCTTCGACTGGTTATTTCCGGCCGATTCGGCCAGCCTGTAATTCATATCAAAAAACATATAAGGTATACCGCGGTATCGAAGATGGCTCCTCTTTGCTGGTTTCTTTCGCTTTGTTGACTCCCTGTGTCTCGAGGCCTTTGTGCAGTTCTCCGAATCATCGCCGCAAGAACGTCGTTCCGCGATTTTCCTTGTATTCAACAAATCTCACGGTAAAGTCGAGAGAGAGGTGAGGAAATTAAATTTATCGAGAGACAAGGCACGTTCAAAGTTTGTCAGACAACGTGGTGGGACTGCCGTATTGAACAGATGATAACCGCAAAAGTTATCTTAATTAAATGGCAGCGTCTTTCATCATCCTCCACTCAAAGCCTTTTCGTCTCGATGCCGTTGGCGTTGACTTCACCCGGCGCGATGCCACCAGCTTCCGAATCGTTGCACGCTCAACTTACATCGCCATCCCTCGCTGAATTCAATTTTATACTCAATTACACAGGGTCCTTATCGGCCCATTCCTTATTATTCATTCGTGCCGCCGCTGGCACTTCGGCTGAGAACATCTCCGTCATGCTCGAAGATGAAAAAACGATCATTTGGTGTGCGTGAAAAGGCAACCTTCCGTTCCACCCTTACATCTGATTTCGATTCCAGTTCTCCCTTGCTCGATCTCCCGCACTACGGAAAGTCGCTGGCTTCGGAAGTCAGAGATACAGGCTCCTAAAAGCGAGTTGAATCCTGCTAATAACAACCACCTGTATTATAACCTGTAAAGACACGCCGTATCTCGGTGTCTCGAGGGGCTAAAATTAAAATTCTCCGTTTGAAACTAGATCGCAGCCGAGCAATGGGGCGCGGAAAAGAAAACGGCGGCTATAAGTGTTTTCTTTGAGCGTGGACGCGTGCTGTGAATTTTTCAAAAGAACGCGTTTCATTATTGAAGGAAAGACGGGGCGCGAATAGACCGGAGGGTAGAAAGAGTAAGTAAAACACTCCTTACGCTCAAAAACCAATTAACGTTGAAGAAAGACATTGCCCGGCGTTGCGATGGAACCCCATACCCGAGTGCTTAAGACAATAATAATTATCGTGCCACCGAGTTGAATAACGAGGAAGTGGCAAAGTCAAAGCGAAAGGAGAAACGGTGGACGACGAGAAGAGCGGAAGGGTGAGAGAGGGCGGTCAGAAGTACTCGTAAAGAGAGCGTTGGGACAAAAGGCCAATTTGCGTAATTCTTTCTCGCTCCCCCGGCTCCCTCCTGTACCGAAAACAACTCACGTTGAAAATTTTTCACGACTCCAACAGCCCGATAACCGAGTACGCTCCGTTTCATGCAACAAAAATAAGTGGGCCAATATTTCCTTAGGGGCGTCAAAGGATAATTTCTAACTAAGCAACGAAATGTGTATTCAACAAGGAGAAACGCGTAGATTTCAGGCGAAAAATTCTTAGATAAGAGTCTACCTTGCAACTACAATTGCAACTTTGCCTCTTCGTGTTCAGGGCAAAAAGCAGAGAAGTCGCTTGGGAAAACGTACTGACAAATGCAGCAAATATCATTGTCAAAAAACGTAAATGGTGTGTAAATGCTGCCACGGTATCGGAACCGCTTCTAGGCTCTGAACCGTTCTGAAAAAATAGATAAAAAATAGGGCCATATTCGTTATGCACTTCAAGGATGAAGCCTGTACACACATCCAGATGAGAAATAATTTGAAGCCAATACACGCTGGCAATACGAACGCTCGTGACGTGAAAAAAATTTGAACGCAGAAAGTGGATTCTATAATGCTTACTCAGGTCGGTGCGTCTGTTATTTTCATAATTGCAAATGTCTGAGGGTAAAGAGATACACGGCTGAGAAAACGAAAGTTTTTACACGCTGTCAGGATGGAAAAAATTGCTGGCTCATCGAAGGTTCCGTGGAGGAGTCGTGCGATCGTTCTCAGAACTACCAGGATGGGTATCAACACGCATAACTATAGAGGCTAGAGCGGCGCGGAGGTCCGGAATAAATTATCTTGTGTTATCATAAATCCTGAAGTGAAAACCCTCGGGGGTCTTTGAGAAAGGAAGTTCTCTCTCGTGGAAAACTCGACAGAGAGCTGCTGCGATTTTCTTAGTAATTTCATTAAATTAATCAACATTTATCTTTTGCCGAAGCAAGGAAAGTACGGCCTGCTCCTTCCGTTACCTCCGAGATTTCCTCTAAAGTTGAAGGTCCACTTTCAAAATTTGGGAAAAAATCCATACCGCCATGCCGCACGGCCAAAGTATCTCTGGCTGCTGTTGTCAGCCGCGAAGAGTCAAATGTATATAAATTTTCTTCTTGAATATGCTTACATACGACACAAAGCGGCCGGTCGAACCGAGAATTTTTTACATATTCCCCATTGCTGTGCAAAATATATTTCACGTGAGTTTACCTGGAAGCTGGAGCGGTATGAAAACAAAGAAAATATTCCCACGAAATGTAGCAAATTTTTTAAGTCTCCCTCCCGAGAATTCGTACAAGCACTCGGTCTGATAACAATTACGTACATTTTTCTGCCGGTATGTGAATATTTTTTAAACTTCTTGAAGCAGCCGGAGCAGAAGTAACGCAAAGAAAAACCTCGCCGAGGGAAAGAGTGAAATGCAAGGGACGAATGCGTCGGAGCAATCGTTATGCAATAAGGTGCGACGGGAAACGACACGGCGATATAGGGGCGCGTGGGTCCGAGGATCCAATTTCCCCCTTGCACAGCGAGTGAGGCGAGGGTAAGAGAAGAGACTCGGGGCCGAGCGGAGTTGGGTGGTGGGCTGGCTGTCCTGGCAGCCAATTTTTGCCCGAGACAGGACAATTTCAAACTTGCGGGGGAATTCAAGATGCCGGTAGCTAGATGGGCCGGAGGGGGAAAAGAGAGAGGCAGAAAGAGCCCCGTAGCGTTGTATTATCTCCCAATAAGACGCTAGTCGTCGCGACGCTTCTTGAAACAAACATCGTTGATTGAATTCCAACTGTCCGACCCACGGGGCATTTATTGGATTACTCAGGGTCGTCGATCGATAGGCGTCGCGACGCCTTTGTAACAGGGATGCTCGCAAGGTATTCAGAGGTAGCTCCTCACTACTGAATTATAACGTGTTTGCAGGTGTTCTCGATTCGCAGCCGATACACCTTTCAGGGTATGACTAATTTCCGGACTAAAATTCTTTCACGACAGTAACTTAACACTGACTTTCTCCACCGAGATAGGGTAATCTGTGTTAGGCAGCATTTTTTCTGAACTTTTAACCCGTATAGGGAGAAAATATTTCTTAGGGGATTGTGACAATTGCAATTACAATGTCCTCGACTGATGGTAGTTTAGGTGCCAAAAACTGATACCTATCTGTTGATTTGCACGTTAAAGATGCGTAGGCGTCGACGCGTATTAACTATGCGCAAACTGAACCGTAATATAACTGGGCCTTAGATGCTCGATAGTTAATTACGAGCGTTACGAAGGACGGTCATTTAACGATGATAGAAGCGATCGGTGATAAATACGAGTTCTCCTTCTTATTTCTCTCTTTCTCTGACTGTGCCTCCTCTATTAATAGTCTCAGCCCTAACCAGCTTAACCGTATTAACTCTCCCTCTCCCTCTCTCTCTCTCTCGACCTTAATTATACCAATAGACTCAGTATCTGCCCGTTAAAATCAGGTAGACCGCGTTACCGCCTACAACGATATTATGACTTTTTTTTTCTCAACTGCTTTCGAAAAAATTTATGTAATCATATGTATATCTGAAGATTTATAAATCTGCCTCGTTGTCGGTAGGGGAGCGTGTTAGGAAAAGTATCGACTGTCGGTATGAACTGTGATTTGTGTGAAAGAAATTCTGTACCTGATGTCTTTCCGACGGACAGAAATAAATTTGAATTATACGCGCACAGGAATCTACAGTTAGACGATTCAATGCTTTCTCACAGAAGAATACTCAACTTTCACACCGTGTGGAGTAACTATGAAAGAAATCGAAGTTCAGACGAAGGAGAAGGAGGACGTGGCAGAAGTAAAAAATCAGTGCCTTAAGTATCATCATTACCGCGGGAGATCCGGCGATCGTAATGTATCACCCAATAACAGGCGCAACAGTGTCGTCCCGGTGAAAGATAAGGAAAAGATTTTACCTATCCTGCGCATGTACGCCGCGATCGCGATGTTGCGAAAGAACAGACAGGGCGGCGAGGTCAAACGCATCGCGGTTGTCCTATCTTGTTAAGATGATAATCGGAGGAGACTGAGGACGAATCGCAGAAACCTGAAGCGAAGACACCGGGCAATAGGTACTTGACTCGATCTCCAGGGGCGGATGGTAATTGCAATCGCTAATTCACCGATCAGTGTCTGCATCCTATATATATATGCTATACGTGTATGCATATACATATGGGCGCATAGGTATTATACTTGAGATGATTTGTGGTCTGAGAAATTATTTCATTAAACCTAGCAGAACGACATGCTTGATAAAGGTCGAACATTACACGGGTAATTATAATTTAATAAGGAATACGCGGTGCAAATAGCCGCGATACCGAGTTTAATAATGTAAAAGAACAGGGTTGCCGGGGATAACGCGTTACTTATCCATTAATTCGCGCAACGATATTCGCCGGCAGATTATGTACCGTTTATACGTATTCATAAGCTGAAGGTTACTCAACATTAGCGACGATAAGTAGATTCATCGCAGGGATTTGCAACTGAAAATTTAATTAAAATTTGTAAGGTTCATGCCATTCTTTTTCACTCATAAAAATATAGAAAATAAGATTTCGATTCAGCGTTCGCGGATGTAAGTTTTTTATGAAAATAATATATCCCGAAATTCCATAACAATCGATATTTCGTGACGATTTTTTGTCATTGACCTACAGCTGCTGATTGGTGAAAGCGGTTGAATTACTAATTGAGCATTTTGCTGATCTTTCATTCTTGACACTCGTTCACTTACACGAGTAAAAAAGGAGACGATAAAAATGAGCAATTAAATAAATCCACACGCACCGCATCGCGAAAAAAAGATGATGAAAGGTTGCCCGTACGGTTCGGACTCTGCAGTGTTTGAATTTAGGCTTTGAGATTCGACTCGAAGTTAGACTTGGCCGGTGGCCGCAACTGGTTATAAGGCCACCACCAGCCAGAGTCCGATAAAATAAGACCAAAGAACGCAACACAATAGAACTAGCGGCCCATAAAATCAAGAATGTTAGTTGCCTTCCCGCCGCCGGCCCTCTTCTTCTTCCTTTCCGCCATCTTCTTCTTCGTCGCCTGCTAGAAGGCCGTATATTATTGGTTCGGTCCCAGTTATTACTGATTTAGAGCCTTTTTAAACAAATACTTTCGCCCTTGGGATTGGCTCCTCAAGCACCGTGGCCGGTGAATTTGACCGCCGATCGTTCCCTCTGACCGCGATAAAAGTGTACAATAAACTACCGGAGTTGTGCACGTTGAGTTTTACACGTACGCTTAGGTATATGCAAGCTGGTGGCGAAACCGGCGGTTACATCTCGGTCATAATACCGGCATAAAATTCTAGCTCCTACGAGGGATGGGTAAATCTGAGAAAAAACAAAGCTATCAATAAATCGTTGGAAAAGTGCCTGTGCGATGGATACAAGATACATACATAATAATGCATACATAAGTAAAACCGTTCCGTTGAGAGCTGGGAAGCAGGGAAGTTTTATTCCATGTTGTTCGTTCTTTGTTATCTCCGGAAAGTTGTTTTCCGCTGCTTCTTATATATTATACACATATATAAGAAGCAGCACATACATATATATGCATATACCCTGAGAGGACGAAATTGATTATAAAACTGATTTGCAGAGGCGT
Organism: Neodiprion pinetum; assembly: GCF_021155775.2. Lineage (NCBI taxonomy): Eukaryota > Metazoa > Arthropoda > Insecta > Hymenoptera > Diprionidae > Neodiprion > Neodiprion pinetum. Next base: position 31,203,812 of record NC_060235.2, read on the forward strand.
ATTTACGGCCAAGTTCAAAAGATGGGAAGATAAGTAAATTATGGCCATACTCCGACGTGAATGATCAATGAAGAAAAGTGAAGCAAAGAAAAGTTAGCGAGACAAATGAAAAACGCCAGGATTACAGATTTCCACGGGGAAAGCAAATAGAGGGAAGAAATGACGAGCCGATGCAGCGGTTGCGGCGTTTTGCACTTTCTGTTACTTTGTCACTCTGACCGTAAGGAGCGCGGGCCGTTCAGGAGACCCGTTCTTCGGACTATAAATTCCGTTCTTCCATTTGTGCAAATTAGCAGTCTCACGTAGCGGCGCTCGTTCTTTGTGTTGAAAATGTAGCGCCAGTTAGTCAAAAGCGCATAAACAGCGGGACACCACCACGCATCGAACCCCCTCCCCAACACCGAGGCATAAGTATCCGAGACGAATGTGCTAAATATTTAAAAACGCGAGTGGGCCCGTCCTGACTTATGGGGCTTTGTCCAGCTGAGCCATAGTTGGACTCGGACATGGCGTTTGGCTGAAAGGGCAGAGCCCTCTGAATACTCCCACGGAACGCGAGATTCTCACCTCTCGGTGTCTCATCCTTATCTTTATCTTTGTCTTACTCCCGAGGCCCGGCGATCCGCGTGGGTAACGTCACTCATTTTCGGACGTCAGGTAAGCCCGTTCTTGATTTTATCTCGTTTGTAATTCCCGCCCGAATACAGTCGCCTCTCATGTTTGAATTGATTATTTGATTATAAACCCTCGCACAGCTTATCCGGAGAAAACTTCACGCACAACCCGTAATGAATTCCACGACAACATTCACGAGTGTACCGCCATGCATCGCGGTAACTCTGGTTGCCTACAAGGAGTTGGTAGAGCAGTCTTCATCGAGAAGTGAACCTCCGTCGTCGTCTGATACGGTAGGTTTTTTTTCACTTTCATCTTACGAAAATAGTTAAGTGTGTAAAATCTCGAATATTTCATAATTCACGCGGCACAATTACTCTGCAGGAGTTTCTGTTGAAACGATAAGTACATTATGTACGGATACCTATAACTTGATACGTGTATTCTGGAACTAATCTATCTCGCAAAGACTGCCGTAACCGCAGGATTGAGTTTTTGTTGGCTTTTGAAAGTATGATCGTATCTACGGGAGTAGCCGTGCTGGCAGCTTTAATCACTAAATTGAAGCTAGTTATGCAGAATGGAGTCAAACCACAAGAATGTCGAACCGAGGTGAATCGATTTCAAGATACACTTACAGAAGCATATCGACGTTGAAACTGTTGTTTTTTTATCGTGACGATCACTGTTGATAGACTGATCAATTATATTATCAAAATAAAATCACCAGAGATTAGAAGACTTTTATAGATGGAAATTTCAATAATTCTCGTTCATTTCACTAACAACTCGGTGATTGCTACCATCGGTCGAATTTTCATGAGCAAAAAGTATTATCTGAATCAGGCCAACAATTTGTTCCACTGAACACAATAAATGAGCATTCATTGGGTATCTTAGAACAAATTCGCCTAGTGATCTCGATCGGCCCACGATTTCAATATTTTCTGGTGTTAATTACGCTACTCAACGACTCAAATTCCATCAACAGCGCTTTAATAATTATTGTAAATTTGTTACGCGTGATCCGAACACAGAGTATTTCCGAGTTACTATCGAGAAAAGCAAAACGACACAATGGACTCGGACACATTTAAAACTTTCACCTTTATAACGATCCAAGAGGTTCCGATCTTTTTGCTCAATCTCTTCGTCTAACCAAAGTTCTGACGACTGTCAAAAGTGTCCGATGCTTGGCACGTTTGATACGAGAATCGATCCAATTGCGTGGGCGTTTCCGCTGAGACATTAGCGGGAAAATATCAGCCAGGACTTCCCCGGGTTCACAGTTTTTCCACTCCGATAATCTCCGCAGGGCGCAAACGGTCAATTCGCAGTTCACACCTCGGGGCAATCACCTTCCGCGTTCATCCGTCCATTCGTCTCTTCCACTCACTTGACCGTTTTCAACACGTCAAATTCTTACGCGACAGAATCGCCGCGTTTTTCGTTATGCACGATCTGGTGTTCTTACTACTAACTTATTTGAGGGCGTATCGCATTTCTTCTGCATCTCCTCGATACCAGGTAAAGATCCACTGAACTATAACTAACTGTGTCGCGGCGGTTCTTTTATATTTAGTTTCGACCAGTTATTTTCGTCTTGCGATACTTAAAAATGTGGCCGTTAACTACCAGATACTAAATGATAGAAAAAGCTGGTCACCGACAATAAGCATCCTACCATACCGATGGATATATAACGCAATGTAAGCATTTTTTTATAGTCAGTCGTATTTGAAATTTATGTCAAGCTTACAGGAAGCAGTTAACGAGCATTCTGTCTGACTGGAGTCTAGTCAAGAATTTAAAACGGTGGTGATAGGATTTCATTATACTACGAGCCCAATTTGGTGGAAATTTTATTCAGTCAATATACGGAGACAAGAGGTTAATTTTTTCTGCCTAAATTATTCCGAACGGTCAATGATTCTATCCTTAATCATTATATCGCTAGAATGAAAACGAAGAATACACGAAGACGGATTACGATCAAAGTACGATTCGCCAGCAGTACTCGTCAGATGACTTGACTTCTCCTGGAAGGCAAACGCAGAAATTGTCCGGTACGTAAATAAGGTAGCTAGGATACTGTAGCATCCGCGATGGAATATAATGCTCAGACTATAGTTTCGCCTTGACGAGATTTCTGACAACTGCCAGAAATTTACGACAAGCGTAAAGCAGCAGAAACTCTATGCGTCTTATATAGGGGCTATGATTACGAAACAGTTATGCTTCCTATATTAAAATTGATTTATCGAACGGCTCAGCGGAGACGGTGTAGCAGCGATCATCAACCTCTGCGCCGCGATGTCTATCGCTTACGGCGATTCGCGTAGCGCATTTAATGACGTGCCAAAGCTTCCGCAAAAGGATGGGAAGAGTTGGGGTGATGAAGGAATTGACTGATTAACGAAGAAACTATGAATGGAAGAGTGTTTAAACGCCCCGCTGAGCCCTGCGGAAATACACATCTGCGCAAGGAAGCGCTATCCGGGTTGTGTTATCTCGAGTTCAATACACTTCCCCAGACGCCTGTAACCCTTTGTCACCCCTGCAGTGTTTCCTTGTTTTTAGACGGGAGAGAAACGCGACCTGCACGCGGTGGGTCAAAGTCGAAACATCGATCGCTACGCTCTCTCGACAAGGAGATAATCCGGAGTCTTTGTGTTGCTTCGTGGCACGTTGCAGTTCTTTGAGGTTAGACGAGCCACAAAGTCATCCGTCATCAGCTTCCTGGAAGAGATAGTGATAAGGCAGGTAGCCTCGTCTCCCCGAGGGTCGAGTGGGTGCGGAGCTACGTCACGAACTCGAGGCGTGGGTGGGGTAAACATCCCGAAAGACCAAAAAGTCGACTAATCGTAAGTTGAAAAACCGAAATTTTCAAAATACGAATTTTAAAACAATTAATGACGAGTGTACCGACGTTGGGATTTTCGATAAATCACCCGGTAGAATAACTGTTTTCCCGATATTACATTTAACCGAACGCTTTCTTATCCGAAAAATTATTTTCAGGACAGTCGGCATTGCGAATGATCAAAGCACAAAATGTGGAGATACAGAAAAATGAAAGTTCCGAAATGAAAAATTCAGAGCGGCTAATACTTCGAACAGCCGCAAAATCGAACAAATTAAGTTGTCGACGATCCAAGTTCAGACGGAGCAAAATTACGATCCGAAAAATGCAGAAGGGCCAGAAAGCCGAAAGGCCGCAATACGATTGTCATAGTTATGTAGAATTATGGTATATGGCACTAGACATTGGCCATCGAATATGCCTGGCGTTGCAGAGAATAATATGTGTTTTCAACGTCATCCAACCTTTTGGTACCTTGGCCATTCCATCTTTAGCGGGTTTCGGGATTTCGACCTTTCGAGTCTGGTCAATTGTTATAGATAAATTCGGATTCGTAGATTTTCGACAGAGGCGCAAGTCTGACATTTGAAAAGTCAAATTTTTGACTCTTTGGTATTTTCGCAATTCAATATTTTGCCCTCATAATCTTGTCCATCTTGTCATCTTTTCGTACTTATGGTCTTTCTCCGTTTGTAACTTCGGTAGTTTGACTTTCGGGATGTCGTCCCTTCAACTTTTTGGTCTTTCGCCTTTTTATCTTTTTATCGCCTCAGTCCGTGGCGTCACTCAAGACGGGGTCAGGTGTCCTTTTCCCCACCTTCGCACCTCTCGTCAGAGAAATTAACGCGGATTGTGTGAATATTTATCACCAATGCAAATCCTGTCCTAATCTTTTGGATATTGTTTACAAGTTATGAGGATAACGTGTATAAGCCAGTGAAAGTCAAGAAACAATAACGAATCGTATGGCGCGATGTCGCATTGAAAACTGAACGTCAACGAATTTGTCCGTTCAACCAGCCAACCTGTTTCGCCCACTGGATTTTCGCGTTGAATTGAAGTCATTCAGAGCTATTATGCGATCGTCGCACAGGACTTGCCTCATCCTCGTACAATCGCTCGCTCCGTGTGCGGGCGTATAAATGGAATTTGCAGAACGCGGACGAGCCGTTGTGAAGGATAGGTAACCGTTCGCGTTTACTCCACCTAATCTACGATCTACGGAAAGATTTTGATCCGTTGGCCAGTACCGTTGATGCACATACTAAAACAAGATGACCCTTGCGAATCGGTCCCGACACGGACAAGTGGAGAAGGAGGAAAGATTGCGCCCGAGCATTGAGGCCTCGGATTTATCAAAGCGATAAATTATCGGTGAACGCTGCCGGCCGTCTCTGTATATTCGCGCCAAGGTCCCATGAGACAAGAACCCTTGGTATGTAATTGCTCGGATTACAATGGCCTTTAAGCCTTTAAGCCTTTACGGGAACGTTTGTCGTGGAGGGAAACAAGTCACGGGCATGGCAGGGGAGAAAACAGGGGAAGGGCTAGGGGTGGGGACCGGGACGATTCGGAGGTTAAGGTAAAGCAAAGGCGGCGGCGGCGGCGGCGGCGGCGGCGGCGGCGGTATAGTATGGCTAAGTGTGTGGCTGGATCCGAGCCACCGGGACGGGCGGTCCTGCGTCAATAAGTCCTGCATGTAATGAGGCGGGTCCGCTGTTCGCAGGCGGACAATAATGTCCATAACTCACTGTCCACGTCCGGAATCATACCCCCCACCCCTGGCCTCCCTCCCCCGCGTACTTTTGGGCCCACGTCTTCGGGCCCTTTTCCGCGAACCCCGACAACTTCGTACAAAACTCGCCGAATTATACACCGCACACTTTGATTTATTACGGGAGTCATCGCGAACGCGTGGAACTTTTGGGCCGATAATTCGCCTTCGGAGGGGATTGTGTGAATTATACGTTAATTGATTATGGGAATTGCCATTAAATTTCTTTTCTCTTCTTTTATTTTCTTCGCGAGAAACACGTGACGCGGGGGAAGTAACGGTGCATACGAACGGTTAGATACAGATCGGTTTCGATGAATACGAAGAACGGAAGAAATTGATTTCCTCGACATAAAAGCGTATATACAACTGGGTTCAATTCGGGAGGAAATTTGACCGTTGTCAATCTAAAGAGGAAAAAAGTTCTGAGGAGTGGTTGGAGATTGAGTATAGAAACAAAAAATGTCATCCCGTTTCTTTGTCACGGTGGTTGCCTTCGGTTTAATTGAATCGATGAAGTCGCCAAAAAACCCCAGAGGGGTTAGATACATGCCCGTCACCGTCGCATTCAGACGCCCAGCTTCTTGCCCCTAGCCAATTTTCTCCTCGCCGTTCTTCTTTTCCATGTATTTTTTTTTTCACTCTGTTCATTCCATTTTTCCCTCCTCGTTCATTCTCTTTTTCTTTATCTACCCTCGACCGTCACCCTCGCAACGAGGTTATTTGTATCTCATATTTAGGAGCTTGGGACCTCGTTTCGCGGTTTGTTGCACACGAGTCAACTCTTATACGAGGCGAAAATCGAAATCAGTCTGTCCCTCAGACCGTAATAATAGTGGACACACTTTTTCCAAATCCACGTATACATACAGGTGTATGAGATCAGTGAGGACTCCAACAGGACCACACCCTGTATCAGACTCAAGAGGTTGAAAAGATTCACGATTGTTTCAGCGTTAACATTATTTTCACAAACTTGCGCACAGAAATTATTGGATACGTGATACTATCTTATAATTATTTACGCACGTTGAAGTGGTCCCCTGATTTGCTTGAATTAAACATCAATATAGGAGTATTTTTAAAAATAAAATGCAACAGATAAAAAATATTGACTCGGATCGTTAACGAAACGATGGCAGAATCGAGTGACCAAAGTCAGCTTATTCGAATATGAGTGAGACCGCGGGCGCGTAAAAAGTTTAATGGTGTATCGGGTTAACCGATCAAGATATAGACCTTTGCTCAGCACAGAGGATCGAATATGGCGACCGGCAGAATTAATTTGCGGAACCATCTTTTTGGATTTGGCATGTCTTTGGTTATCCGTCAAGTGGCGATATGATCAGCAGTCCGAAGGAGACCGTCGTAAGACAAGTAGGCAGCAAAAGGCAGACCGCGGTGAGACGGAGACGGAGGAACAAACAGGCTTCAAGGCGAGGGACCCAGTTTTTTGGATTCCGGTTATGAAGGAGCTTCGCCCGAAGTCATCGTGAATCGCGGCAGTCTGACGTACATGATGGCAATTTTTATCACAAATCATAAAGACCATGCAGAATGATAATCTCTGTCCGTACGAATTGAATCAGCGACAAAAGTTCTGGCAAACCCGTGTGATTATTTTCTAGGAAAATTTCAAGTTTTGATCCATCGAATTATTTGACACTGCATTCGGCCAAGTAAATGTTCCGTTGAAATCAATCACAGCAGATTTTAAAAAAGAAGTTCGGTACTACATGTCGATAATATCTTAGTTCTACCTAGTTCTATAAACAAAGAATTCGGGGGTCGCTTGGTTGTTGAATATTCACGATCATATCACGCAAGTACATGAACGAATTGTTTTCATTCAGTGGAAAAAGATCGGAATGTATTATACGTTTGCAAAATTTATCAACGGTCGATACGTAGTTTCACGAGCGGCAGTACATGCTTCGTTAATCATTTTATTAATCAACGCGTCGCTGCCAACGAGACGAGACTGTTAATTGAAACGGATCGGTGCAGAGGAACTGATGTTCTATAGCCGAAATTCTGCTAATAAAGCCACCTTTGGTGCGCTGCGAAGACGGCGCGTTTACTTACACAGGACACAGCAAGCCAGTTCAGAGGAGCGCAGATAACTTTGCTGCGCAGGAATGTTCCGTTTTTGCCAACATTCTCCAGCCCCAGACAATCAGCAGCCTACGATTTCATTTACGATCCCCATGGCGTTTCTCGTTCGTCGTTCTTCGTTTCCCGAACCCCATTCCTCTCACAAGCCAAACCATTTTGCTATAACTGCATTTAGTGCTGAGAGTAAGAAACACCAGAATTAAATACATACCCAGAATTCAGTTGAGCTTCGTCCAGATTACCAGCATTGAGTACCTCATTTCCCTGCAAAGCTCTCGTTAAACAAACGTTTCTCCTCTTCTTCGTTGTAGCTTTTCCTACTCAAATTTAAATCCTAGGAGGATAATCGTCGGGAAGACGAATTGTAACGAAGATGACGTAGAGCCAGACAGGTGGAAATGCCAAAGAAATGATTGCCGAGATGAGCTTTAAAGTGATGCAAGTCTCCTGCTTTCTCGGGGTGAAAGCGAAAAGTTTTAAATTCCGTAGCTTGCGAATTTCCCTACGGAAGAGCAAGTATTTCGTTTTAATAGCGCTTGCCTTCTGAATATCCGATTTGCTACGGATCGATAATTTGTTCGATCTACGTAGGCGGAAGGCTGTACGTAAATTAAAATTTCGGGTATCGTGTGTTCCCTTTATAATTATTCGAATCGTTAATAAAATAAATCATAAGTGCGAGAACAGTATTGACGTTTTTCAATATTTCTACGAATAAACGCTTCTCCCGAATTTGTGAGTTACAAAAACTAGTAGCGATATGATAAACTTCAGTGTTCGGATTACAGCCGAGGTATTTTGGCGCCATGGTACGATTGGCGAGCGAGAATAATTTCTTGTTCTAGCTGAAGTTGAAATCGGAATAAGCACTGACACTAAACGGCAAGGAGTATCCTAGGTATGCGTGTTTTTGCCCTTAGACCGTCAGCGTTCAGGTTCATGGATGTGACAGATTACTCGGTTCCCTGCAGACTCTGAGGCGGCGTAAATTCATTACTACGTAGTGGACGAAGTTATGCAGAAACGGAATAATCCGAGAGCAAGAAAGACGCCCGTTCGTCGGTTCACAGACGAGCGAATCTCGTCGAGTTTTGAGGAAATTAAGCCGATCAACGGCTGCGGGCTAAAAGAATTCCGTGGGTCCATCGAGCGGCGAATAACAGCTCAATCCAACGGAGCGATCAAAATTGAATATCCTACCCCCGGTGTCACCCATCTCAATATCAATGCACCGCGTAGCTCGGCGCATTCCGGCCGGCATAGTGACTACAAATGAAGATGAACACGTATCGAAGCTACGCAGAATCCCATCCTCGTGCAGTATGTCGGCTGTGTCCGTTGCAGGCAGACTTGTGCGGTACACACACATCGCTTACGGGATGCATCGAAATTGGTTCAAGTATGCGTAACGGCGCTCGGGTGAATTCGAGGACAGTCTCGTGACCGAGGACACACGAACGCCAGTTGCATCCACTGAGCTGATAATGAAGCACATTCATCTTGCAGCCGGACATATTGGCACACTGCAGTAGGTGTGACGTTAATGTCCAGGCGAGCCTGTTTCATGGAATAATATATGTGTGCATAGGGGGGTTGCACGGAGCGTAAATATCGGAACTGTTCTTCCTCCCGTGGATTGGAATTCGTTATTTTGAATGTTTCGCAAAACACATCCTTCGGGTAGTTAATTTTTTTTTTTTTTTTTTTTTCTTTACAATCGTTTCAACCTAACAGCAGTCGCTTAATGAATTATAACGCACCAGTTGTGACGATATATCGTGAACGACGGTGTCGGGGAAGTGGGCGAGGGGAGGCGGAGAGAATCGCACGTTGTCACGTAGTTAGCACGTGTTAACGTTGAAGTTGAAATAATTCCAGTACTTATTGCATTAGCGAAGCGGCAAGCCGTGTGTAGTCGAGATGCCATTAACTGCTGGCCTGTTAACAGAAGCTTATAGGTATAACATTTATGCACTACCATGACACCGCGTGCTTGCGATCCCTTTTGTCTCAGTTTATGCTTTATAAAATTTAATAATGACATTTCGTGGCTCGGAAAGAGGCTAACTGTTATACCCACTACGATTGTAAAGCGTTCGGACAGCTGTGAAAATGAAAATTCAATTTCGTTGGTGCATTTGGTACAAAGCAGGTACTATATAGTAACGAAGGTAACTTTTCGCTCTGTATATTTAAATGAGGGAATCTTAGCCCTTCAAGTTGAAAGCATCTTACTAATAGATGAATTTCTTGGTTGCTGAGTCAGCGACTATTATTGTAAAAATAGTCTCTCTCTAGACGATTACTTGAGAAGATCTATTTTCTTGAAAATTCATATCGATCCTGTATATTCTGTGTTTCGCTGAATTTGCTTTATTATCGGAGAATTCCTTTTCTTTCTTGTAACTTAAAATAACAGTATGTATAACTTCTGATTTTAGTCCGATCCTACGACAGCAGTTTTAGACCAGCATTTCAGTTCAAAGCCACTTTCCTTTAGTCAGAATCAACACTCACGGCGTGCTATCTGAACAAATCAATGAAATTATTTGCAATGGGATTCGGAGCGAAACATTCTCGGTAACTGGAGAAATTTGGGAAATTCTCAAGGACCGTACCGGAGGATCTGCCGCGGATTGGTGCGTGTGTATGTGTGTGCGCAGGGTGCTTCTCAGCATATGTGTAATTGCACGGTTGGTGGAAAACAAAGGACGCGACGAGTCAGTTGGCGCGTTACGGTACGTCGAAATCGCGGTTGAAGGTAAGAGAGCGCGTTATAATTACGAGCGTAGAGATGTGAGCAAATAGGAGTAAGTACGACTCGGCACAAGTAAATACACCCAGCGCCATGGAGCGCCATAAAACAGGTAGAGTGTCGCGAAGCAATAAGAGGGAGAGGGATGGAGAGCGGGTGCGAATTACGATCGTCCAGCAGTACAAATAGTCGTGTGCTGTTGCTGCGGGACAACCGACCTCGTACGCAATTCGCGAGCTGGCAAACGAAGGAATAAAACCGGCAGGAGAGTGTCGGAACATCGACGTAGGTAAAACTCTAGGTACGAGCTTCGCGACGCGACGAGTTTCACCTTCGCGGATATCAGAGTTATCTACTGTAGTCGTATACTAATCGGTAGTTGGAGGAGTGGTGGCTGTTCAAACGTACGAAGAAAATCCTTGAACTCGTTTGATGACTGGTACGACGAAGTTACACGCTGTAAAATCGATGGAAAAATGGCGTATAGCACCGCTTGCGAGTGAAATATTCATCTGATATTTTTTGAAAAGTAGATCAAAATTCACTAGCAGAGTTACTGCATTAGAATGAAAACTGCAATTAGAAGATCGTCATGTTTGTGGGACAGAATGAATTAGATAATGATGCTGTAATTGAATTGCGTCGGATGAATATTTCATCTCGACGTATGAAATGCCTTTAATGTCGATTATTATACTATCTGTTCATACCGGCGTAAACCTACAGGTGCAGAAGTTTATAGCCAGCCATAGCAGAGGATGACAACGCGGCGAATTATACAGCTAAGTCGTCCTTGCAACGGCTATTAACTGAGTTAATTAAACGAACGACGTATTGCTATATTCACTATCATATAAATTTATTGGCGAATTAATACAGATGCATAAGATGAACGCAAACAGGTTGTCGCTGTAAAGTGGTGGAAGCACCATGGAACTTGTTACCGGATCTGCGTGGACGGCACCTGCGTTAATTTCGGCCTGCTATCTCCTACGTATATTTCAAGTGCTGTATACCGTCAAAAATGGTAGTGTCAAAACCGGCAGGAAATTGGCCGGTTGCGACAAGTAGAGAACGATGTAATTCATTGGAAAATACGATATCATATAGCGTTAGATTGACACCAAACTATAGTCTACAAAAGTCCACACCAAGTTTCCCTCCGAGTGTAACGCGTAAAAAGATATTCAACGCATTCGATCGCATGCTGTCAAATTTGATGGCGTATAGATTGTACGGCACAATAAATCAATCAAACAAACTTTAGACGAATGTTAAATAAAGTCACTCGCTCCCACCTTTCAACGTAGTTGGCCTACTTGCTATACAATTTCGATAATTGAACTCTCCTTTCTCAACCACGACGATCGGTCGGTGCACAGAAATGGCTGCTACCGAAGACATGCTTCATCGCAAGCCCAAGTCGATTTAGCATTTTGGGAAAGCGAGCAGGGGCGTTTGTATCGAAGGCGGCAGTTAAACGCCAATAAATCTCTTTCTTAAACGGAGCGCAATAAAACCTGGTGGAAATGCCCAGTAGCAAAGACAAATGATATCTAATAGGAGGGAAAGATGTGTGGGGAATTGGTGTGTCGGGTGATGCCTATCACTCAGGCGTTTAATTAATAACAACACCAGCTCGGCTGACATCTGCTGGCGATGTGAGTAATGACCCACGCCCATCTGATCCCGGGATATTGCTACGAGCACGGTGCGACCTGGTACGTTCGGTGTACGACGGCTCACGCTGATTCACTTCGTACTATCGGAAGTCTTTTAACGTAAGGCGGAAAAGTCTGTCTCTCTCTTTCTCTCTCTCAACGCTTCTCTCTTTCGAGGTGTTCGTTCTCCATGTTTGCAGTTACGTGATTAATGCCATGCGTTAATTATACACACCATTAAGCGGACATCGTTGTTTATGTAGAAATTGGGTAAATATTTCTGCTTGTATATTATTGTGATATTATGCTATTCGGTATTGTTTGTTAAACAAGCTTCCTGCTGCTGCCGCTGCGGTACGTACGGATTTGGTACTTTGACTCACAGTAGTTCCTGATTCATCTGCCGCAAGCAATTCATAAATAACCGTTTATTAATTATATCGAACCAGTGCAACGATGTTTGAAGGATCATTCTATACATACCTGCACGCAAATATCGAAAGTTAATATGGACCTGACCTATTGTAGGTAGGTGGTCAGCTTTGAGCTTTGATTATCGACCAAATATATGTACAGCACACACTCGTAAAGATGAAACCGAAAGAGTTGCCTCCCGAATATTTTACTATAATCCATCCTCCACAGACGAATCCTCGATCAAAATTTTCAAATTAGCAACTTACACGACGCACGTGTCCAAAAATCGGTAATTGAACTATTTCATCAGTTCTCGGGGTTCGACCGTATCTCGACACTTTCGATTCCGTTCGAAAACCGAGTAGCTCAATTCAGCGTCAATGGCATGAGGGCATATTTTGATATTTACCGTATCAATCGTATGGATTTTTGACAACCGATTCAGTGTCGATAATTAATCAATAGTTTGATAACCTTGCACTGAATTTATTTTCGTTGTGATGACACGGTGTGTGTTCACCGCGTCTTAAGATAATTCTCTCCGAATCTGTCCGGGGCCTCTGACTCTGATCGGCGAAAATAAAAATAGCAAAAATGAAAGCACGTGCCGACAAGTAAAACCTTTGCGGGCGGTATTCTCAGAGGCGATGGTGCGGAGTATGATGCACGCATGCGGTAGATGGGGTATATAATAAAATGGCGAGATATGGCCTGGGTATATGGGTACGGGCGCTGTATAAAAGTGTACATCGAAGCTGCCCGCTAGTCGCGTATACCAAGGTGCACCCGTCCTGAAAAGAAACGTTTAATTAAATCTTCGTGGTTGGAGTATCGGGTTATGATAGAAACAAAACTCCAAAAGGCTATAATAATCGTAATTCTCTCCCGTACACCGAGCCTGCTTTCGTTTTCTTATTTTCTCCCCCTTTGTAACAACAAAATGAAAATATTAATCAGAAACGAAAAATGGTTACTCCCACCGTCGAAATACCGGTTTTAAAACTACGCTGTTGATTTAATTTGTGTAAAATTGATGTGAACTTGGTACTTCCGTACTCTCGACAATGTATACGCGTGTAGAATTATACATATCTGAAACTCGTAACATCGTTCAAGCAATACGGGAACATCCGAATGAAAGCTTCCATCTCATTCGAAATTTCAACGGACACTCACCGATAAGAGGGAAAACGGACTGCAGTTAACGTATACTTTTTTTTATCGAGGAGTGACTCGAGACGTCTCGATGGAGTCATTTGGAGACTAAAAAGAGCTGCGCAGAAACGAGAAACATTATCCGCAAAGCACCCTGAACCCCTCGCGAAGATACCGACACCGAATGCCGGAGGAAGAAGGGGTTGGGGGTCCCCTGGGATCATTGGCACCGGCGGCGCGCGGCGTCGGCTTATAAGAAGGCAGAGCACGTAGCGCCGTAACCTAGGCCTTGCAGCTCTTGTCGGTCGTGATTAATCACTGGAGAGGATTACGCAATAAACGGTCGAACGGGCCGCGCGTCCACGCTCGCAAATAAACGAGACCGAAGTCGGACTCTGCAGCCGTAGCAAAGCGGTGAAGGTCCTGCACGAAGGGGACTCCCACCGCCGCGCTGTTGCACCGGCCCTTTTTCTCTCCGCCGCACTGCCACCTCGCGCCATTCCTTATCCGTGGCGTTTGGATTATGGTTGCAGCTGGTATTAATAACGAAGAATGCTCGAGCTGTTCTGGTAAAGTGGAAAATGAAACGGCGAGGAGAAATTGAACGTCCCCGCCTCTTGGATTATGCCAGAAGCCCTTTCCAGTGTTGAAACCTTGGTCCTCGGCTCAGTTTCGCGGCCGACTTAAGTGACCGTCCAAGTTTGGCAATTCCGTGATTCAATTTGGAGGTACGTACAACAGACAGTCGTAACCATTCATATCAATTGCTAACCAATTGCCCCGACAATCGCGACGCGTGGGACCGGCACGAATAAAATATGTATACGCGCTACGTTTCGAACAAACCGGAGGCAAGCTTACTCAATTGTCAAAGATTCGAAGATGCGGACAACCGCGCGGCCGTTTCGTGCCTAGGATAGGAAGACGTTGACGAGCCTTGATCGATCGGGTCGATTAACACGCTTGAAATATTCTTACTCCGGGATTCCATGCGCTCTTCGGTGCTGAGTCCGCTAATGATTAAATGCTTGATTGATTTCAGATTACCGATATGAAATCGTATAACGCACGAATAAACGTAATAGACTGTCCGCGAGCATTAAGCTCTGCTCTATTAAACTTGATTAATCGGATACAACTAATATACATATGTATGACATCCTATCCAACTCATCACCGCAAGAACGACTATACGCGCTCAATGTTTAATTGGTGAGTTATAAATCAAGTCGCGCATTACATGCGCAGCACGTTTTCGTCGGTAATAAATATCAACCATTGCACAAAAGTTGTGAAAAAAATTCATAATTTTTCATGCCACGTTAATTTGCTTACCAATTGACGTACACGTTTTCGACGTAATTTATTCGCTTATCGTACAAACAATAAGACGACACGGCAATTAGCGTCATTCCTCGAAATGATTTTTACATCGAGAAAGATACGGTCTTCCGGTCGAATGCTGACGATCTCCGATATATTCGCAACCGGAAATTGCTGTGCAATTATCGCGGACGGAAGCAGAAGCCAGACTGATCCTGGCTCTGTTTTCGTTTCCGCGATTGGCAAGACCGTTGTCGATACGGTTTCCGGAAAACATCCATAAAAGCACGAACTCACGGTTTCGCATCGATACGCAGTATTAACGAAATTGACCGGATTTGCGGGGCACAAGCATACTTGTAATTTTCTAGTAGTTCATAGGCAATATTCAGAGACTTACTAGAATTGAGATATTGGATCGTGAGGTAACGCATAGGATATAGACGGAGAAGGCAGTCAGAATTGTAAATGAGAAAGTAGAAGCAAAGGTATCGTCCTTGCACAGAGGCATAGAATCGGCCAGCAAACGAACGACTGACCTGTCCATGGTGGAGCTCGGCATAACATCACGTGCATAATCAATGTAGGAATACCTTGAATACGCGAAGCTGAGCATCAGTCTCACGATCAATCCTGATGCCTTCTTAGAGGCAAGTGAATACTACACCGGAGTAGGTATACTAAAAGTGCGTTGGCTGCACTTTCGTCGGCGCGTGCGAAATGGAATTATTATTACAAATCAAAGTATCTATGATGCGTTCCAATCGCGGAAGAAAAAGAATCCGAGTGCCGTTAGACGCCTATCACGTCGTGCAGGTATTGATTTCGAAAGAGAATACTACATGTCCTACTACGTTGGCACGTTGCGTTGGGCCGCGTCGTACCGTCAAAGAGCAGCAAGCTGAGTTGAATGTCGACCGGGCGTTGGGTGTAGTAATGAAATTCTTTCAAGCCGCCAAGTCTTATCGAAAAAAGATGGAAGATACGAATCAAGCTTTCATTCCTGATGGCGTTGCTGCTCCATCAGTGAAAAAAGAAAGTTACACTATAGGAAGCAGCAACACCCATTCGATCGTGCGCCCCGCATAAAGCGTTATCTTCATACGAATGGAATACTTGATTCGAAACCGGAAATACTGAGACGAAACTGGAGAACAGTTTGACGAGATGTTAGACCGGCGTAAACTAACCACAATTTTCACCTCTGCAAACGAAATGATCGTCCATCGCAAAAGATTGACCAATCGGGGTTGCCTTTCCGTTCGCCAATACGGATCTTATTACACATTCTCCTTTGTTGAGATACACGGGGAACCCAGAGCTACCCGAGGAGGGACGACGGCATTGCGTATCGGCGGTAGTTTTCGATGAAGTGCGGTACAATAACCGCAACCGTAGCGTCGGGGCGACGGAAGCTACGCTCTGCATCGAGAGAAGAGTGGAGAGCTGCCTTAGTTGTTGGGCGGCAATGGTATCCACGAAGAGATCAAGCAATGTGGACTCTGTCCATATTAGGGATTCGAAGACTCGTCGTTTCCTGTTGCATCCGAGGACGCGCAGTGCCGCGGCACCGTGCGTGGATCGTCGTTCGACCGGGCCTCGCCGAGTCCCGGTGAAGCGGAGTCCTGGTCCTGCAGCCGAGCCCTGGTGATTCAATACGGCGAATGTAAGATAGCGGTCCACTCTCGGCGGGGCTGCAGCTCCTCTTCGGCGACGATAGTCTTCGCCCGGTGCTACGGAACGCTAACGACGAATACTACTCCTGCGCTTATCGCCTCCGCTTTGGTTCTACGGGGTGTGTTCAAAGCCACCATCCGTGTGGTGGATAGCGATTCTTCGAGGGTTGATCGGTTTTCGAGAGTCGGTAAACTAGCGACTTTCAGACGGGGAACGTCGGTCGGATCAGAAAGCAATTCGAACCGTCGCTTCGCGATAAGGTGAAAAGTTTCTCCTTGAGCTGCAGAAGTTACACCGGAACTTTAAGCACCGAGTATGCTGCTTACGCGGTCACCTTAACATTCTTACGTAAGAATGTATAATCGATTATTCTTTCGAATATCACTGCGAGTCCCTCCGCAGCCTGTGCAGCAGCTTACAGAATACCGAGAACAGAAGGAAGTTGGAGCAGCTAAACCGCATCGCGCCCACTTGGTCTCTCGTTTCAGACATTTAATTTTTTGCATGTTTTTTTTCCATCGCCTCGTGTACTCCAGCCCGTTTGTATAATAGAGCGCCTTCCGGCAAACGAATGGACATGTACCTTGGAAAAAATGAATTGCGATTAACCTGCCGAAACAGTTCCGTCACCAGTAAAACGTATCGATCCTTCACAAACGCGACGGATTGATGCATCCTCTTCGGGGCAGAGGGCCTGTCAAAGACCAGCTCGGGTCGGTCCTTCGGGAATCGAGTCGACGCGACTGTTGAGTGAATACAAGGTCTAAACGCTAAATAGCTGATGAATGTAGGAGCCCGGTGAGTAGACTTCGTGATAGTCGACCGACCGACCGAAAGCTAGTTGGATACGTAAGTGTTCGTCCGACCGGCACCGCGTGAAGGCAATCGAAAGTTGAACGGAATTAATTATAATACACAAGTAGTGCTCATTCGTCAGCGCAAGTCGATACTATCGAATTTTCTATTAACATTAACGTTAAGGTTTATTGTGAACATGATTTCTTCGTTCTATAATATAAACGCGGTGAGAGGAAGTCCGCGCAAATTAGCAAATCAAGTTTTAGCGGTGTGGTATGAATACGTACAAGCAAAAACCTGCAGAAATTACTTCTCGGCCATACAGGACCATTATTTCAACGGATCAATAAATTATTTCAGTATGTCGTTCCATAAAAAAAATTCCAAAAACTTATGCTTATTCAAATAGAGTCTGCCACCAGCACGTCTGCGTTTGTGGAGTTACAAATGAAAAGGAAACACTCTATATTACACAAGTCACGGTTAACTCTGAAGCACTTTCTAGCTCCAGCTAAACCAGCTCCACCGGACCAGCAAAGGTCAGGTAAATACAGACGAAACAGCGTCACATCATCCGAAAACTGGCACTCAAATGAAGACCAAAGTGTGAGGGTACCTTGGAAATGGTACGGATTATGAATCGACGGTTATTACAACTGTTTCATTAAACGACTGCGGGAAAAATCTTTTATTGCGCAGACCACCTTTTTGCCACGAGTGGTGTCAGTGGCTGGGTATTTACCTTCACTGGAGGGGACAGTAGAACTTTCATGTTGCATGCTCGAGTGTTACAATCTGCAGAAATAAACTGCCAGAGCACTCAGCACATAAACAGTGGTAAGCACAGCAGTGTGCTAACAGGTTGTTTGGAGCATGGTAACTCACGCATGCAGCCTCGGTTTGGTTCGCTTAAGATATATTCGCATCTAATCTGAAGAAGATAAAGCGAAGAAAACACTGCGACATGCATGGAATAGTATAGCATAATGACGCACTTTTCTGACTTCTTTATTCCGGTAGCGATGTATCGCTGATCATTGAATAAGAGCTGTTAGAAGCAACGACGAGCATTTGACGATTGAATTTTTACCATCAGTAGTAGTTGAACGCAAGGTTTTCCACGGACAGAGCCTTATCCTAGCTGGCGCAGTTCTAATACTGGGTCGTTCGCGTAGCGCAGCACATAGCCCAGGAGTGCAGTTATCACGGTTGGCATTAGCATGCAAGCCTTGGTAACGGGACCGCCGGGAAGGGGGGCTTCCGCCTCTAAACTTGCTATAACGTGGTCGTTGCAATCCATAACGCTCACCGGTTTACCCATTAGAATTTTTCACCGGAGAGCAAACTGTTGTGTATACACAGGCCAGAAACTAACCGATAAATGCTTAAGTTTGGACCATTAATCGTTAGCTCATTTAACAAGCGATGGCTGGCTTGAAATCCGTAGAATTCCAAAGCTTCGGTGCAACGTACGTTGTGTCTAAAAAAGTTCAGGAATGTCACGTGAAACATTTGATAAACGCTACACTAGCCAAGATACCGGATCGAGAGATAATGTGTTACGACTTGAGTTCGATTACGCTTCGAGCGTATCCATGCATACGAATTTCGACCGTAAATGAGTTTTGAGGTAGGAAATTGTTGGGCAACACAAATATCCGCTATGACACCGATTCGTATTCTTAAATTGCTAAAATATTCAATACTGATCGAGAGTTGAGATTCTAAAACTATTCGAGCTCCGCATGGATACTTTAGAAACGATCTTGACTAGAAGACCAAGAATTAGGATTCAGCTGCGTAAAAGCCAAAAGTTTGGGATTTTCGTCATCACGACTCCAATTCATGCATGAGTCCATGCTTTCACATTTGTGAAGTGCAACTTGATTTTTTAAGAAGTTGTGTATTTCCTAGCACTGTGCATTTGAAATTTTAGTACCTGGTTTGTGGAAAGAAGAGGCGTACATATTGATCGAATATTAAAATAATTTCGAAACGTGCACCACTTAATAATAACGCGGGTTGTTATTGATGTTAGGAACGTTACATCTTATAACGGTCATTTTAAGTACAGAGCAAGTTTTATTTAGATTGTTATACAATGGATCTATGGTTTTTTGAACCTATGGAGATGGACTTAGAACCAGAGCAGTAAGCATCGTTACAAAGCCTTTCAGTTCCAAGATGTAGGTCGCAAAGTTCCTCGATTAGGTTTACGTATGCGTAGTATACATACCACGTGACTCGTGATTTCCGTATTGTAGTTTAGAAAAACTACAATGCGTTTATGTCGAATGTGCAACATTTCATTTCGTTATGTCTAAAGCACTATACTAATTTTTCTTCATCCGAGTTCATTAGAGAATTTAATGTGACGATTTGCAAATACTGAGATTCCTTTAATTTAAGAGTCTAATGTTTTCCGGAGTCATTCCAAAAAAGATATTGACTTTGTATTTTTACACCCACTATGCGACTTCTTGTAACTCTACCTCGATTATCGCTCAATCCGTACATTCTATTGTAATTATGAAATAAGCAACAAAGCAAACATTGATACCAAAAGTTTCCCCGTGCACGGTAACTTCTAGGCGTTGGCAATGCTTGTTCGTCGGTCGCTAGTCAATATGAAATCCTGTATGCAAATGGCTCGGCATCTTTTCTCATTTAAAGTTCTATCCCTGACGACTTCATCCTCCTTACTTAATCTGACTCCCTTCCTCAAACAGTACCTATTGAACGACGACTCGTCTTAGAGAAGATTTCTTAGAACTCACTGAAAGCAAGTCACGCAAACTACTTTCTGGTGTATTCTGAGCAAATCCGAGTTACTATGGTGTCTGAAATTGCGTTTCTCTGAATCGCATCTCGTTGATGTGATGTCGAAAGTTGGAGAGTCTTCGGAGTAATGAGATAGCGAACGCGTTTCAACTCGCATAAACCGATCCTTCAATCATCATATTCGTATAATTTATATACTAATAAGTAACACGTGGATACTGTGAACATTGAAATATTTGTGAACAACAAATTGAAGTGCGTCCTGCACGTTTATAACCTGCGGAACTAATCTTTGAAAGCGTTACGTAATAATAATTTCGGGCGTGAGGCGCTGCTGCTCATTAACTGTAAGTGGTACATTTTGTCATAAAAGGTTGATAATATTGGTATAAAAATGTACACATATGTCTAGTACATTAACTCTATCAGACGTTATTGGTTCGGGTTATATCGAGGCAAGAAACTCGATTTGTTCATAAATGAGAAATTCTCCAAGTAAGAACGGAGGAAGAAAAAAACGGAAAAAAAGGGAAAAGGAATAAAAAATTATCATAGAAATAGGATTTCTTCGATACCTACTATACTTTTTAGTTCAAGTTCTGAGATATCGCGTGGCTGGGCGTTCGAGGGTAAACGATGTTTCGGAGTGGAAATTCAGCGGCGGAAAACCATCAGTCGATAACAACAGCAAGCGTAGATCCTTCGATACGAGACCCTCGAAACCTCCTGCATATGAAGCTTATCGGACAGATTTTCGAGATATTCATCGGCCTTTATCGCTTTCTCGAAAACATAGGCTACCTGAGAATTCAACGGCAGAAGTTGCTTGAGCCATGGTTCGATATATTTTTTCAATTTGATTAAAATCGGAGGACCATACAACAATGGAAAATTTTTATTCCGTCTTTTTTTCCATGGCTTTTTCGCCACGCTACCGCACTGTAGTTCTCGCACACCACCAAGGCCCGATAATGAAATCGTCTTTTACGACGCCTCGTTACCAGAGCCAAGAGTTACGGGCCTGATCTTGGGCCTGGTCAGGGCCCTTTCCTTCTAGTCGTGCAGCTAGTGGCGCTTACTGGGAAGGAGTAAAGAGCAGTGGGAAATGAATGGCGAGGTAAGGGTTTCAGACTGAGCCCGACTTAACGATATCATCATCTTGGCACAATGGAGAATCCCTTTGCTGTATATGACGAAAAAATTACGGAACTCGTGAACAAATTAAATATATTCAAGTTGATTAGGGGAAGACAAGATAAAAAGGTATAGCTAAGGTGTCGTAATAATATTTACCTGGCGGGAAATCAAAAACGAAGTATTGTGTCGCTTTTATGATACGTTATGATCAAGAAGAAAGACGTGGAGACTTTTATAAACTAATAGAAACTTCATTACTGATGCTAATGTGAAATTGTGTACTTTGTTCATTTTGCCCCACTCATGGGGCAAAAGGGAATACCTCATACACGTATAACAAGTGTTTCTTAGGGTACACCATATGAAACCTGTGGAACTTGACGGGTGAGATTTTCCAGTTTGAAGATTTGTCAGAGACCCTATGGATTTGTCTCTCTACAGGTTTATTTGTTAAATCATCGGCGACTCTTTCGATACTCACTGCGTATCGAAGTTTTACCAGCATCTCACGATAGCAAGCGATTACAAGATGGTTTTTGATGCCCCACTGTATCCTATTACCTCACCTATCCTTACTAAAAATCAAATGCGAGTGAATAGATTAAAAAATTTTCAACCCTGAAATGAGAATTTTCGTTACCTGAGGGGGGATGATGCTTTTACAGATTAATACTAGAAAAAGAGAACTGTTGCCATAACTATAGTTGAAGCAAATCTTATGTGGAAAAGGTATAGGAGCATTACAACATCTCTCTCTCTCTCTCTCTCAGTACCAGGGGGATGTGAGTAGTTTGTTGTTGAAATTACTACAATTGCGGTCAGATCATCTTGCTACATTGCGCTATCAACTTTCCTGTAGAGTAGTTTCAACTGCGTGTCAAGTTTTCTCTACCATAATTATAGTACGAGCGAAGGAGCTAAGCTTGTACTCTAACCGCGCAAGTAGACAGTGACGTAGATATAAACGTTTCCGTGACAGGTCCCAACGTATTTGCTGATGGAAAAATAAGCGTCACTTTCCAATAACGTCAGTTAATACCGCAAGATTGTGGTTCTCTAATCCACTCGAGGTATGAGGTGCTGAGATGGATGAGTCTTTATAGTCTATGGTCAACAGTCAAAGTTGCTATATTACAGCAACTGTCGGGAATGATTATGACAGAATTCAAAAAATAATTAGTTTCTCTATCGAATGAAGTATACTAACGAATGGTGAGCTTGGCCAATTCTCTGGTAAATATGCAGTTGTAAATTACGAAGAAGAAGGTACCGCACGAGGCCGATAGCTGCGAATAACGAGTACTTGGAACTGGCCATGCCGTAATTCGTGGTATCCGAAAATCGACCTGTCCGCGGAATGTTGGACTTGATGAAACGCATACCTCACGATTGTTAGTGAT
This sequence comes from Neodiprion pinetum, assembly GCF_021155775.2. Classification (NCBI taxonomy): domain Eukaryota; kingdom Metazoa; phylum Arthropoda; class Insecta; order Hymenoptera; family Diprionidae; genus Neodiprion; species Neodiprion pinetum. Next base: position 31,226,283 of record NC_060235.2, read on the forward strand.
ACCAAAGCTGACCTGCTGTTATTTTTAAATTCATCGAATGGCACTGGGTGTAAATTTGTTGGAAATCATTTGAGGAAGAAGGAAAGGGAGAGGATTAAAAAAAGCAAAGAACGAAGAGAAAACGAAATGTAGAGCGAGATCACACGGCGGCGCCTCGGGTTTGCCCACTTCTAAAGCCAGCCCTGGTTGCAGCCACCGCCGGGCTTTGTTCGGCCAACAATGCACACGGCTGCGCCCACGTTGGCTTGTATGAAACCATATACATACATTATCCACCTCCGATATAGCCGTATTATTTTGTTCGAACCATTTTTCACTCTCGATAGATTCAGCGAGTTTGCAGCTCCGGCGTCGCCGATACGAGTGCACCGTGCCCCGTCTGTTATTAAGGTGCAATTGAGCTCGTATGTCAGAGCGAGTGTTTCGTTTAAAAATGAAGCGGAATCGGTGCCTTCGAGGTGTCGCAAGACACTCGCTAACTGCATTCCGCCTTGCGTTGTGCGAGCGCGATAAAATAGAAACAAAGCATCGCGACTAGAAAGCAGGGGATTTTTACGTGCAAGATCAGGGTACCGTGTCACGCCGACCGTTCTCCGGTCGGAGACACATTAATTGAATCGCGGAGAATGGAAACTGTTGGAGGAGGCGTAGGTAGCAGTTGCGGCCACAGGAAATAGATACCGGGCGCAGAGTCGTGCGTTCCAGTGTGACGCGGTAAGAGAGAGAATAGGCAGGTAGGTGAGTGAGGGAAAAAAGTCGAGACAAAGAACCCGTTAATCAAAGAATTTGCCAACAGCGTAAGCCCCTCGACAATTCTGCAGTGTCAACACATTAGACGCGATAGACACTCCTCGTGGCAGCTTGAAAGATTGATGGGCGACATCAGAGTTAATTACGATAACAACGGCCCCCCCCCCCCCCCCCCTCCCTTTGGCAGAAAGGGAAAATAAGAATAAGGAAAAAAGTGCAGCCCCCTTGGCTCGAAACGTATCATGACTGGGGGGAATAAAGCTGAGACTTGTGCGAGATTGCGGTCCCACCCACGCGAGCCAAACTGCTTCGGCAACGGGACGAGGCCTGATAAATTGACATTCGGCACGTAAACTTGTGGCTCACCGTACGCCGTAGCTCGCGACGAGCGTGTTGCCCGTAGTTTCGTAGTCGTGTGCGACGGTGCGCGCGTATAGCTGCTTAGTTTCGTAGTAGAGTTCGGGAAGGCCCGCTTCGAAAGTCTGTAAGCCACGAAGAACGGAGGGAGAAATTGGAATGGGGGAAGTCAAGTCGGTGTGGTTTGGCTTTCGGATCGTATAAAACCTTATATTTATGGACTGCCAAATTACAAGTTGAGGTTCGCAGCCAATAAAATTCTCCGCAGTGGGGAGGGACCGGCCAATTGACGAGTTTTTGAGGCATTTGCAATGGTAAACATTGGAACATCGGGCCCTGGCACCAAGAGCTATAAGTGCCCGCCGTAGTTCCCAATTAGTAAGCGATTCCTGCCTCGATATACCACTTATTAAAATAATTGTTTGGTTAATTGGTCATAAATTCGTCGAGGGGCTGGACCTAGCGGCGTCATATTTTCTCAGGAGGAATTGAGCGAGGGCATTGTGCCTTGTTTGCTTCTACCTGGCTTAGCTGTCGACTTATCTAAATTACCCTCTCCCGAATTACGATATGGCGAATGCACCCGCGAAGGGGTGGAACGGATTTTTATCCAACGGTCACCTGAAAAACCCATGGCGCTTGATACGACCATGTGTTAGACGGGTTTACTTGTTTCGTGGTTTTGGATTTCCCAGTTGGAGTGTCGATAGGATTCGAAGACGTGGTCCAACGCGTGCCGAAAGTAACAGCTCGCGTTATAATGTAAAACAAATACTTCCAGTCACCTACCTGTATACGTTCCTTGATCTCAAATTCCTTAATTCGGGTATTCCACCATACGGATAAAATACGATACAAGAAGTTTATTTATGCATATTTGCTGATCAAACAAAATTTCGCCATGCTAGGTAATTATGGATTTCGAGAGACAAATCGTTAATAAGTTGTCGATATCTGCCTTCTGCAGCTGGCGAGTGTCGACCTAGCCAAGGTGCCTCGTCTTTCTGTTTCTTGGCCGGTGATTATTTCGATCTTTTATTTTTTGTAAATGACGAGGAAAGACTGCGCGACCGGTTTTATATCAACCGTTTAACTCCGTGGAGATTAATTAATTGCGCTGGTGGGGAAAAAAGAGGAGAACTAAAAAGAGAAGGTTCGAGAGTAGCCACGCGCGTGAATGATAAGACAACGTCATCGGTACGTTAGGAACCTTTTCACGTTCTCACTTTATACTCACGTATACCACGCGCTGCGGCGATACCACAGATATTGTTAAGCAGTTACGTCGCGTCGTGCCGGCATGTACTCGCATTAGCACTTTGAATATTTGCAAAAGCCGTGTGTCGAGCAAAGAGAAAAATAAATAAATCGGTGACAGAGTGCGGCAGGACCGCAGCACGAATTTCATATTGCCGCTATTAATACGCGACTACAAAGTACTCTGGGCGTATCGAAGTGATGAATGGATCGTTGCGATTATCATTATTTGTGGAAGTTAGTTAGGGCTGATTATTTTAATACGGCTGTTTCGACCCACGGGACGAAAATGAGACAACACAGCAAGAGGAATATGGGTTCGAATTTTTTTTCATAGTTAAATGGCCTGTAAATATGATTGTTTGGAAATTGGTGTTCGCTAATCACATGATTTTAAATGTAATTGATAATATTTATTAATTTTAATTTGATTTTTCGGGTATGAAACAGAGAAAGTCAGGCTGTATGTATTTCTGTAGGATGAAGGAAAGCCAATTACGCCGCGGGTTCCTCCGCGTAAGAGAAGGTCGATAAATAATTCTCACTTGGATATAAGTAACGAACGATACTTTTACACGAAAGGGCTTTTCTTCCATGAGTATAAAGTTTCAACCAAGCACTAAAGATTTATGTGTTTTTATTAGCTTACCGTAACTTATTTTAACGCGCATCTGACGTATCTTGAATTCCATAGGCGCATAGTTATTATACCGGTGTATGCATGCTGAAGCCAAATGGAAACTGCGGATCGTTAGGATAACGATGCGTCGGAACTATCATTTTATAGACTTCGATCATATACCGTTCATCGTCACATTGATAATTCCTGCACGCTTGAGACGGGGTTCAACTTTGTAGTCTTTAGAGTGAGCGGACCGTGAAAATCATCTGTCTTCTGGTTCGTCGATAAAAATGGTGCCCCAGAGCAACGTCAACGACTTTGTTTTATCACGATACTAATTTGAATCATGCCCACTTACGTATGCATCTAGTCTAGTGCCGCACCCATATCATTTCCTGGTTCTTCACATTTCCGAAGATTATGATTGATGGCTGACGTACTCATGATTTGAAATTTTTCTGCTAATTAAATTCACCGTCTGCGTTGTGCGACATAAAAAATATTTCCTCAACATCGTAACTCAAGCGTTGCCTTTAAGTATTATAATATTTTGAATATAAATTTTAGTGGTATCATTTTGAGCAATATAATTGCCATACCTCGAAACACATTTTTCAACAACGAAAAAACTAAAGATAAATTAGCATAATCGTTTTTTGTTCGTAAATGAAGAGTTATCGGTATATTTCCGTCCGTTGTCAACGAGACACCTGGGAATTAATAACAACTCAAAAGAATCAATTAATTTAGCCACGCATTTAAGATATAATAATTCATTCAGACATGTTATAATCGAGCGTGAAGTTATTTCTAATTACAAACGGTAGGTAGATAAAACAGATTGCAGTTACGTCACATACTAACTGAAAGTTGAAGAACCGGCAAACAAGATGAGAGAGACGAACGGAGAAGAGACTGTGGGAGTCAACCTTCAATCACACCGGTAATTTGTCAGTCGGTCTCCCGGCGATGGCCAGGGCGATGAAGGTGGCTCACAAAAAAGATCCGGTAAAACAGGCCGCGCATTGTCCGTATTCAAATATCGTACATACGTACATACGTACATATATACATATATACATATATATATTCACGCATCGGTACGCACAAGGAAACGATAGATACAAATGAGCATGCAGCTTTTCAGCTGCGTATCGAGCTAACGAAAGGAAAGAGAGGCACAGATGCATATTCACACGCTAGACAGGTGTTCGAATCTGATTGGCAACATATTCTCGCCTGATTGTTTCCTCGTATTTCACAACAAAACGACGGCCGAATATCCTCGGACAAAACAGTTTGATCATATTTTTGAATAAAGCTAGATAAAATTTGGAATATCAGTTATACAGTGTATAATATATATATTAGGGTGGTCCTTGAAAAGATCATTTTTGAATTTCAACGGGTGCCCTCCCCCCTCGAAATCGGCACCAAATAATTCAAAAACGACTCCCCAATATTTTTCAGATTTTTATCCCAACTCTAACCCATGCCCCGAAAAGGGTGGATTTTCACATGAAATCGAACGAAGAGTTTTAGATGAACTTTAATACGAGAGGGTTTTTCGGGTCGCTTATGAATCTGACCTCAAAATTTTTAAATTCAAAGTGGCAAATCCAATATGGTGGACCAAAACCCCAAAAGTCACTTGATATTGCCATAATGGATCTACCATTTTGAATTTTCAAATTTTGAGTTCAGATTCGTAATGAGCGATCCAAAAAACCCTCGTATACGAAATTTCATCTAAATCAGTTAGATTTGATGTGCCCGTGAAAGGGTTAAATGGAATCCACCCTCTACGGGGCACGGGTTAGAGTTGAGATAAAAACCTGCAAGAATTAGGGAATTATTTTTGAATTATCCCGAGCCGATATGGGAGGCGTGCCGGTCGAAATTCAAAATTGATCTTTTTAAGGACCACCCTAATATATTATATATGTATATATGTATATTATATATTATCTATTATATATTATATATTATATATTATATATTATACATATATCTATATTATATTCCAGTATCGAGAAAGTGCTTGTTGGATTTATTCCCACGATATTTGGTAATCCGAAAGCCATCAGTCAAGGGATGAGATAACAGGCAATAATCCGAGAAACTTTTTTTGGGAATGAACCTATTAATGCGTCGCATGAGGCGAGTCGGGGGACCGACGGATTAACTCCGGGACCTCCGGGTCGGCTTCGCCGTGTTCTGTAAGGCTCAACAGAAAGCAGGCTTGTGCTATTGCTACTGAAAATCATTATTCCTCTCCGCGTCTCTCGGATCCTCCATTCTCTTGCCCCGGACTGGTTAGACTGGCTGGGGCGAATCGGTGGACAGGTAGAACCCGGTGGATCGCCTGATCGGTGGACCGGCGAACGGACATGCAGGTACTCACGTCCCGGACTCTAATTACTAATTAACGACAAATGTGTCCATGGATTCTGTCGCAACGGTGCAAAGACCGGGTGTAGAGGTGTGCACTCCTGTATCTTTCAACGCAAATGGTCTCGAGCCCTGCACACTAACAAGCTCGCTATCTAGCTAATTAGATACAAATGAATCGATTCATCTTAGATCTGTCCTTCGCACAAATCTCCCCCTCTCCCTCGCCCCTCGTTGCCCCTTAAATCTCGTCCTTTCACGCAGTTAGTTTTAATTATTTCTAATTGATATTAATCACCGTTGACCAACGCACAGAAAGTAGAACCTCGTTCGCGTACGCGTTATCAAGTCATCGCCCCGCGTTACCGGGATAATGCAGACTATAATACCATTGCTCTACCGGCTATCGGTCAACTTTTTGGTCAACTTCATTCAGCTTGTAATATTCTCCTAGGATTGAAAGGTGACGAAAATTTGACTCGCACAACCCACGCGGTTGTATTTTGTTGGAGAAAAAATAAAAAATAAAAAAATATAGGAATGCGTGAGTAAAGAAAGCAAAGTTCTGTAATACTAATACAACGTCGGAAAAGATAGATCTGAGATAATGTACCAAACATTTCCAACGGAATCAATAGGAATTTCTAAAAAAAAATTTAAGAAAATAAAAGAAACGAAACGAAACGAAACGATCACAGTGGAACGCCACTGCCATGTGGCGTAGGCGTCCAGAACTCCATGCGATGGTTTCAACCGTGCTTTGAGCTTGAGATAACATCTTCCCAAACGTATATACATCCACATACACCCCCCCATTATAACTCTACCGGCACGTATACAACGAGTATAATAATGTACGTATCACGCGTGAATGTGTGCGACCCTGTGTAGCATTGCATGAATTAATTGAACCACCGTTTGATAGTTGAGAGAAAATAGTGACACTGACCAAGCCGATATAATACACTCGAGCCGCAAGTGTGGAAGAATAATTAAATAAATTACATGGTTCAAGCGAGGGTAGACAGAAAGCTGCATATTGTTCTTAGGATGAGGCCGGTATGCGGCACGAGTGTTTCCTGCACAGAGCGGCATGAAAGCACGTGTTGGAGGAGAGATAGTTCCGTGCATCGGGCGTGTACGATAGTCGCATGTGTGTGTGTGTGTGCGTAGACTGCACACTGTCATCAGCTTGGTTTTTTGTGTCAGCCGGTTATTAGATTATGATTAAATGATCGAAGAAGTTGGGCGGGATAAGTAGGGGCGTGTAAGAGGAGGTCAGTGGCCAGAAGCATTGAGTATCGAAAAGGGGGAGCTAATTAAAATGTAAATAGCTTAACTGCAGGCATTTGAGGATCTTAGCTAGAGCGGTCTTGCGGCACGAGGTTAATGCTTTCTTTCGGATGATTACCAAATAGCAAGAGAGGAGCGCTCGTTGATTGACAACAACACGTACGCGACGTGATACTCGTTACGCGGTAATGTGCACCTCTTACGAGATGGAGCCTAGCGGCACGACGCAAAAACAATATGCTTTATTCCCACCGCATCGATAAGCCGATTGATTTGCAACCAGACGGAAGAACACTTCCGACAAGTTTTCCACGCTGGTGATATTATGCAAAGGAACAACTAGCCAACGAACTCGAATAAGTCAATCGTAGGCAACATACGCGCGGCATATATTTAATAAACTCTTCGTGTCATTGACCAAGTGACTGGCGATGCCAGAGATCCTATCGATTCTACGGCATTAAATCGGATTGCGCAACTCAACGTACCCTTGGACTTTCTAAGCCTAGATAGATCAACGCCTCGGCTCCAGACGCCAGCTAGCTGGATTAGGATTTACACGTGAAGTATCAAGGTCGGTTCAATTAACGTTTCAATCCGTTGGAGAAGAAGAAGCGCACGTTGCCGGTAAATCCCTGGTGTAGGAATTACTGTCGTGAAATAATCTCGAAAGCGGATTCCGTTTTTTATCCTGCTTCAAGTAGATCCATGGTGGTACGAAAAAAGTTAGATCAAAATGCACCGGTGTGAAGTGAGTCACTGCATATAGCGACGTTCAAGATTCCAATCGATCTTCAACGTCATCCTCCTCCTCCTCCCGCGCTTTCCTCGGTACTGCAGCCTCGGATATGATAATTTGGCGTTTTGTTTATTAACGGTGGGCCGCTGCCCGAGTGCCCGTCAATCACGGCCCAACTCACTCCCCCTCTATGCCCTCCCCTTCAAGGCACATTTACGCCTGTAGCCACGGCTCACGATGAGCCTTCCAAAGAGAAAACGTCCGGTGCCGGTGCCCAATCACTGTAGAATTACGAACTTTAGAGGATTCCAATCATTACCTCCTACCATTTTAGGAGAGAAAAGATCTATGCTTGGAACTCTCTCCGGGCAAAAGCCCTATTTATTATTGCGCCAGCAAAGTTGACTTTCCAGCTCCGAAAATTCTTCGATCCCGACGATCCATTCTTCGACAGTTAGCCGCGTTCCGAGTTCGACGATGAAAGTTGAAAATAGCGAACATCGATCCTCCAACGGAGGTTCTGAAGTACGATGAATAAGTTTTCGGGAATTTATCAGGAGTCATCAGCGTAAAAAAGTACTTCGAATTCTTTGGCATGTGGTCAGTGGATGGATACGTTGTTGACAGAACATCTGGATGAAAAGTAGAAATACTAGAATGCTGCATGTAGGACGTGGGACGGATTTGGACAAGACTTCGATTAATCAATCCGAAGTAGCGTGAACGACAACGGCTTGACAGATTCTGGGCATCGGTAGCATATTCGTAAGCCACGGTGAAGTCCATTGTAGTGGCCGAGCGTATGTCCCGTGAGTGTCGATCCTTTGCTTAGACCATTGTTAGAGATCGCGTACGTTTTTCTCTGCTCGTGAAGACCATTCGTCACGGCGCGGCGGCGAGCCGTGATGTGTGGCCGGCTTTGAGCCTCCGTTTATCCATACCTTGCTCTTCCACCTCGGCACGCGGTCTGTGGCTTTCTTCCTGCACCCTATTATAGTAAAAGCCCGTACACCCGCGTACTGATCTTTAAAACTCTTTCAAATCACCGCCGCGTGTTCCTTTTCATCTAGCCTGATGCTCGGATGCGGTAAGATTCGAAACTGGTTGGACGGTGAGACGCCTGCCGATAGAACAAAAGTCGATTGCTAATTCGGCTGCATCGAATCACCGAGCATCGACTTGAGATTGTTTTTCTCCGAACTATCAAAGCTACAACCGGATATGACACGGTCTTATTTAAATGTGTTCATAATTTGTTTCAGTTGTTTTTTTTTTTGTTTCTTACGATCGTGTCACTCTAGATTCTAGAATTCCTTTTTTTTTTTTTTTTAAATTTATTTAATAAAATTTGCTGTTGACTTGTGATACAGTACCCAGAGACCAGGAGACTTGGAAATAACGGCAATTCTCTTGAGAAATATTGTAAATTATACATTATACATAACGGTGCACGATGTCTTGTAACGATTTATCGAGAATCGGATTCATATACAAATAACTTCCTGATTTTCAAACGTAGCCACGTATCGTACTATCTCAAGTACGCACTATCGAGATACGAATATTTCAGGATTAAACTACTAGCGGTACGATTTCCTGGGTCACATCTGTCCACATAGACCGAATACACTTCAACGAAATCATACTCGCGACTTCAGGTAAAAGCATGATTTACTCGATCTAGTGATCGAAGCGGAATTAGAATCACATACAGTTACCATTTATTCACGTTGTTCAATTCTGTAACATTACAGGCAACATCACTATCGTAGTTCCGATCGTCAGGCAAGAGAAGGATATAAAACTGGCAGAATCTGATAATTGACGGGTTATCGTTATCTCATCTAAGGAAATAGGTAGATCTGAGTAGAGTCTGAAGTAGTATGGGTTCAAAATTGCCCAACACGTTGAATAAACAGGCATGAAGAATAGTTATTGACAAATCATGTATCGGTACCCTAGCGGTTCTCTACTCGAGAATACAATGGTCAGCTAAGAGGTAACCGCGGCACGGAAGAAGTCAGCGTAACATTTGGTTGAACACAGAGAAGCACTCGATATTCAAAGTGCTGTGAACGGCACTTCCAGCCACGGCCTCTGCAGAGTTGTTTCTTATATAAGAAGCAAATATGGCAATGCAGGAAATAACGAATGGGCATGATATTCTCTTGCTTCTCCCGATTCTCTCGCGCTTTATACGAATCCCATAACCGTCTAGCCTTTCTGCACTTGGACCGCGATTCAGCCGACGACACGTGGATAGGATCCTTGATTGTCAGAGATACAGGTACGACGGTGGTTAATTGCAACCAAATGAGAAGAAGTATTACATACGTTCCACGGTAATTCCTGCGATCGGAAGGAAATAATTAAAACGAGAATTCCTGGTTGACCTAGGAACTATTTGTTTATTTGCGGCGATACCAAGGTTTATTATTTCGTTAAAGTTAATGGCCTTTAATTAGTATGTATCGGGAAAAATAAAACCACGCTCGAACATTGATCTTGAATTCCTTTACAGCCACTGCTGTAGCTTCGGCGTAAGAGAGTAAAAAATATCACGGGATCCGAGTAAGTAACCATCCACGTAACTACGTAGCTCTCTGTGCAGCGCCTTCACACTAGGTATTCCCACACCGACGACCGCTGCGCTTGCCTTAGTAATCAGAAGTCGGGAATCTCCGGTGGGTTAACCACACTGAAAACAGCTGCTCTACTTTTCATCCCACCACAAGTCGGCAATTATCAGGCCAGATGCACGTAATCGATGGTTTTTACCGAGCAGTTAAGGATAACCGACCCACATTACGCCACTAAGGAAAATTCTATTATCCTCGCTGGTCGAATGCTCGCGTCCGTTTCAATGACTGTTGTGTGATATCCGTTGAAATTTGCATGATCGAGCAAAGTTGAACAATTGCAGAACGATGAAAATCGAGAGCTTGAAAGACGCCGGATGTCCTCAAAGAGTATTCAAATCCCGGACCGGACTTTGATTTTTATCGTATGAAAGCGTCAAAGAAATCAATACATTTACTGGAAGAAACGAGTGACGATAAGGGGTCGACTCAATGGAATGAAATTTGAAACTTTACTACCTACTCGTCCGCGCGTTTTTTTATCGTGAGAATCTCGGCAAACGTGTCTAGCTGGTACGCCGATGAGAACCGTGCTCCATCGAGTTGCAGGAGGATGTGAAGGAGATGGAAGAGCTCAAGCTGGCAAAACCGGGTAGCCTTTTCACCAAATGTCCAGTATCAGGTGTCAGCGAGCTTGACTCGCTGAGTCAGGCAAACGAACCCCTTCCGATTAACGTGTCACACCCATTCCTCGTGCCAGCCATCGGAAGTAATCCGGCGCGACGTTTTTATATTTCATCCCGTGTTATCCAAAGTTGGTCAAAGGAATTCCTTCCGTCGCTCACGGAGGAATTGCCGCAGGCTATAATAGTTTTGCGTACATCGAAGAAACGATGGGGAGAAAAAAAAGGTACAGACTGGAAAAGAAAAGAAAAACAGAAAAAAGAACTCCGGCAAAGCTGGTAAGCAGGCTTCTAATTATTCGATGATATTTACAGTCGAGCAATAAATTAGCTCATAATCAGAGACGATTTGAACCGCCGATTCGGTAACGGGGTTATTTTCATGTGATGAAGCATGAAGAGAGCGTACGGAATGTGTTATATACTCTTGAGAGTAAATCGTTAAATTGTATATTTCGCTCGTGATAGTAAAAAGAATAATAATAACTGGTTATGTACGTGGGGAGCGTGTACATGCATATAGATGCGATCGTCGAAACGCATATATTCCAATCAGCCGATAATGAATTGAAATGGGTGCCCAATATATATTACGGCTGCGGACCGACTCCCGGTAGCCTACGGAGAGGCGTCGTACCTTTATCGTATTTTCAGCCCCGGTGGGTTTAAGTTTCTAATAAAGTACAATTGACGCACGGGCGATGGGCGACCGGTTGGATTTCGTTTCAACCCGGAGCGTTCTTGTACATAACTAGAGTCGAATTAAGTGCTGGACAAATGGTCGCGAACAGACAAACCTCATTATCATAAGGCTACATCAGGTCGGGATGTATCCGAGTCAAACGAAAACGCTGTGAAATACAAGTAAAACAATTCGATTACGGATTCGATGGTGATGGTGGCTGGATCCTAGCCAGAATTGCCGATTGTTCAAAGTTTGAAGGTAGATTTGTTGATTGAAAGCGAAAGATCCTGCAACTTTTACTGCAAGTAACCAACTTGGCTGCAATTCCGTAGGATTCATTTGTACCTCGTCCCAGAAATTTGACCGGTGTCAAAGATCTCTGAGCGGTTTAGTCTCGGTGGATGGTACTTAGTAAGAAATGACCGCTCGTTCGTCAGGAATAAGAGCTGAAGCTCGTTTTGTTCCAAGAGTCGTTGTGTTCGTGTTACATTCTCGTCGCATTAAAAATCCTGGACTCAGCTTCTTAGCTGTGCTACGTTAATTACCGCGAGCTCTATTGCTACATGTATTCTCGATATATAGTTCCGATGCAAAATGGGCGACAGCAACGGTTAGCGCTCACATTGTACAAGTTGACCGTATGCATGCGTGCGTCCGAACTGCGTCAAGCTCGTCCTGCAGGCGTCGACAAGTCTCGTTCGCGCTATTAGCTTTATTGATGGGTGGTAGCCAATATATTTGCACGCCGTGTAACCGCCAGTCTAGATTGCGTGTTAATGGTTATCTAGCTACTAATTGTTCAACTCCGGCTATAGCTGTGTTATCGATAAATCGCAATCAAGCCAATGGGCATTCTCTGCTCGCTGATCACTTGACACGGTTCAGATGTAACCGCAAGCTGTAATCAAATGGAAGACTTCACCAATTCATTCGGACAAGATTGTGTTACTTCCAACGGCTATTGGTACAAGTATTGACTTGAAATATCTGGTGCATTTTTTCAAATTCACATTGCTCTCCGACTATGATATCTTTCATATATTGATTTGAAAAAAAATTTTTTTTTTTTATTCGTGTACACACCATTGAAGAGTACGCATCGAAATTACTGTACTAATAGGCCTTTTCATCTAAAAATTTTTGTTGTGCGCATGCGTTAGCATCAGCCATCTTTTTCGTACTGCTTTTTGTAAACAATCATGTTAAAGTGCCCGCATATGACAATTAAAAATAAAACATTGTTAATTTAAGCATACTTTGTACGAACAGTACGAATCTTTTGAATTACCGCTATTTCAACATGGTGGCTACGCTTGCGCTCGTCTTATGACGAAAAGGCCTATTCGAATTTTTATTGTATTAACAACAACGGGTAGTCCGCCAGAGTGGGAGCAGTTTGGACGGTAACCGATACGCGGATACGCACGCGACGCCGTTCAAGAAGCCCGGAAGCATCATCTTCCATAATAAAAGCAACTTATTGTTAGCCAGCGAGCTGATCATTCGGGGATCACTATAAATCGGTCGTCTAACAAGTGGTGTTATTACAGGCTCGTTACTAAGACCTGCGTCTCCGTTTGTGGATCTAAGAATATCTCTCGATTTATGTACATATTAAATTGGTTAATTCCATAAAACCGGGGTATCAAAATATCCTCGAGCTTGTGCGCTAATAAGAAAACAAATTTTCTATGCTTGTGCCAACAAAGTGTTTTCCTTGGCGAACGAAAGATGTCAAGAACGTCGGGGAGATGGAGACAGAAGCTGTTCAGGGTTTCCCATGGTTGTCCTGGAGCGGCGACAGCCCAGTGACATATCCTAGTGAATAGTTAACGGCTATAAAAGCGTCTGCGCGTCGCTCCCGACAACAGCCGGCATTCGAATGCCTTGAATGCTACCTTGTTAACGAGCAATTATTTAATTTAGAGTTATGTATCGAGAATCCGAGGTAGGCATTTCGGGTCTGTAGACTCGGCTATCCTAAGTAACCCCGGCGTTCCGTTTGCCCCACCGTCGATCCCGACCTTTTTTCCATCCTCAGGTTCAGACGTTCGGATAAACGGATTGAATAGAAGCGACAAAATATTCACACTCTTGAACGGCCAGTGTTAAGTAAACGAAGACATTGAAAACGGGATAAAGAAAATGGAATTTATTTAAATGGAGAAAAATTCCGTAAGACGGGGTTGGGAACGCCGAAACCTACGCAAGTGTGACTACGTGTTCCGAGTGTATACGTGATAGCCGAGAAGCTGATCAGAATCGAAAACTCGAATACCAATTAGCTCTTCCGTAAAATATTAATTACCGAAGGGTGTATGCGATTCTTTTGTACACACTCCGTGAGTATTCAGGTTTTATACGTGGTAAGGAAATTCCGAGATGGACTCGGAAGTGAGTTCATTTTGCCGTTTTCGGTATGCTTTCACCGGCATTGAAGAAAACAAGAAGATGATTATTGCTTCTGTTCGGCCCACGTAGCTCAAACAAGTTAAGGTCTCAACCCGAGTGACCATTGCGGGCATTGGCCGTCGCGGGGAGGGGAAAGAGGCGACTTAACAGAAAAGGCAAATATAAGTAGAGATATAAGTGGTCAAATATTTGGGGAGCCATTCGGAGGCTACCGTCCAGGTTCAACCTCCAGGAGTCGGTCGATTCGAGGCACAGAATCCAGGAGTTCACAATTTCCGTTTTTTTCGAAACCGGCATCGCGTGTTCGCGGTGTTTCTTTCATGTCGACGATATTCCTTGCGTCTAGGTACCCGTAAATATACCGTGGATATAATGTATACATGCATGTGTACAACGCTCTTCAAGTACTACTACCCACCAATAACATACAACCACGTATAAGTTCGACTCCGTTCTTTTTGTAGCTCCACCCGATACTGTTCAAGTATCATGCGTATACGTATAGGTTAGAAAACCGGGACACCAGCCTCGCACCGACGCGACGCGACGTTGTAGAGGATCTCGAATCAGAACCTCACGACCAAAGGTGAAACGGGGATGGCGCGAATGAGCGTCAGAGTAAACTCATCCGTGCGCGAAGAAACATCGAGATTTTTTGAACTCGCTCGTCTCAAGTTCGTTGGTTTTTGTTATACACGAGGCTGTTCAGATACAGATTTGCCGATAGTTGATAAGCTGGCTTAATGATATTTAAGGCACTCAAGCTGCAGTAAAGCCCTCTGCATTCCCTTCGAACGGTCCGGTGAAGCGAGATACCATCAGGTTCCTCCCCAAGGACCCTTTTACCCTGCCGCCCATCCTTCTCCTCAGGTTTGGGCCTGATTCGGTGTTGAGCCGAAGCCAGATATGGCCCAGCATCTCCGATCGAGGATCTCTCTTAACCCTCACCGTACTGTCGTAATATTAACGATTTCAGGAAACTCGAACTCTGCCGTCATTATATTCTCGATTTCACGATGTTTTCAACGTATATCGCAGTTACTTCTCGAACCGCCTCTTTGTTATCTTCGTTTCCACGGCAAGGCAAGATCGCTCATGGTGCGCCAGATGCGTAACGTGAGACTATCAGCTCTCGAAAGTTATCCTAGCCTGTAGAATCCGATTCAATAGCTTTCGGATAATGCTTTTAGCGAGCTGAAAGTTTCAACTGCTTTCTCTCTTTGTCAACCCTTTGTAAGGTTGAATTTTCTAACGCAGTATTCAATTTATACGTTGTACCAAAGCACGGTGCCTTAACCCAGCTTCGCTGTTTCATCTATTTTTGTGGGGAATTTTCAGAGGAATTTCGATTGAAAATTAGAGCTCGTGTTTCAAATGCGCACCTATGTAAATTTTAAACCAGCGAGAAAATGTGTAATGAATAATAACGACGCTGCGCTACTATGAACCTATACCTATACTCCTTTCTATATTCCACCTTATCACGCCATGGGTCACGCAAGTTCGTTAAGGACGGCTGTACAGCCTCCGTGAAGCTGCTGGTCCACGCCTCTGACAGGCCTGTCTTTAGCGTAAAATATGCAAAACTATTAAAGGATTAACGGTAGTGTAATAATACAATGTGTGTTAGGTCCTCCCTCCGCAGGCAACTAATCACAACGCAGAACTGAAGAGTATATACATCAGTGAGTATCAAAAATACTCACTCAACGCTTATCGATGTATTGAAATCGTGACTCACCTGGAACAGAAGAAAGTAACATCCAATTAGAAAATCAATTTCCTTTTCAAGTTGATAGTGACAAGCAGAATGAAAAAAATGAAGGATCGATCGGTATTCGAAAAAACGTACGAGAAATAACTGTCAGCGAATCTTGTGGAAAACAACGATATGCATGATTTCAAAGTGGGATCTGTATCCGAGTTGTTCCTTGTGAATTGACAGGCTGACAGCTGACAGGCTATGAAATTTTCTGTTCTGTTGAAGTTTATACTTATGAATATTTTCCCTCAAAAGATTTGACCCCTCTTGACCCGGGCCCAAGGATCAATTTTGACGGTTGATTATCCGTCACGTTTGCATAGCTGGACGTTTACTCTGCCAAAACTGTTACAAAACGTGTCTATCACGTTGCTGAAGATGTGAATAAACAAAAGAGCGTAGTAATTGTATAATAGGTATTTGAATCACCAACGCGAGTTGTGCGTATCTCAATTACATTGGAATTACTCGTAGTTGTTAGTTTTTCTTTCCGCAATCGCTTTGATATTTCCAAACGCTCGAATCCAACTACGTTGTTTCTCGCTCGACAATACCATTTACCAATATAATCAGAACTAATTTGAAACGATTCCCTCAATTTGTAAAATAGCTTTCATTAACGGTCATTTGTTCTGGTTCAGTTCGCATAGAATTTGCGGTAAATGAGCGACCTAAGTGGCAATCCATTGTTTCAACACAGCCCGCAATGATACAAGAAAAAAACTTTACGACCCAGAAGGGTTGAGAATAGCAGACGTACTTTACCGCCCCATAGCATATTATCGTTTGGATTTTTCGCTGTAATACATAACAATCTGGGATTTCATATATAATGCTTCGAACTGGTGTTAGCCAGTCAACTTCTCAGACAAAAATAAGTTCTGTACATTTTTGGGGTCACGATGATAAGCAGCGGAGGCGTAAGCCGTGTGTATACGACAAGTACCTAACCAGCGCGATGGATAAAGCCGGAAAACGATCGATGCCAGATGAGAAAGTCAGCATGACACGGCCGATAGATCCTCCCGTGGGAGCAATGTATGCATTCGAGCGCCAACAATTCGGCCCGCCTTTGATCCGCCGTAAATTGAATAATTTGTCCGGGAGGATTTTCAAGATACTCCGAAGCCCGCGCGGCAGGGTGAAGAGAGACGAAGAGGAAGGTACATCCTTGAGGGAAAGGGACAGCGTCAAAATGATGTAAAAAAGGAACAAAGAATTCGGGGATGGGGAATGGCGGAAGAGGTCGGCGACAGAAAGAAATTCACCTCGTTTACGTCATTAGCATAACATGGCGCGGCGTGACGTCATAATCGGCGAACAATGGCACATGCGTCACGCCATTGCCCGGCGTTATCCAGCGGAAAGAGGAACGGCGGATCGGAGAAGCCGAGTTGCCGGGGGTGAGAACGGCTATCTTCTCCAGCCGCGCTCTCCTAGAAGTTCGCCTATATCATAGAGAGTACGGAAGCGACGGATAGCCAAGTGCGGTGGGTTTCGCACGAGGGTTTTGGCCGTGTTACACGTGGCACGACATGCGACACCGCTATCAGGACCCGCAGGGTGGTCGTGCGTTGACGCGTAAGGACTTATGAAAGTGTGTGATCTCGATTTGGCATGCAGAAAAGGATCCTTGGATCCTTGCGTGTGGGTTATACGTGCGCGTATACCGCTAGCCAAAGTGGAGGATTCGTAGAGAAGAGCGCGTGCGTTACCGGTCGATAACTTTCGATTCACCGAAAGCTACGTATGAGCTAACGAAACGTTCAGATTCGTTTACGAAAGTTGAATTTATTTCCACCCATCCGACGACCCTCGGGAGAATAATTTGCGGATAACCAGCACGGAGACATTCAATTGGATTAGGGCATTCACGCTCGGACAAAATTTTTTACTTCTACTCACAATTAATGTTTGTTAGTTAATTATGTATATATATATATATATAATATATATTAGATCAGGTACACCCTAGTAAAGCACGTCTTACCATTTATGTACTACAATTTACATTGAAATGAGAATTTCTTTATTTTCAATGTTTGGAAATTTTTGTACAATGATTTCACCGTTTGAATCCCGTTTCCAATAGTAACAAAATCTTTCGGATTGTGGAACTTTTCCATAGAAAGGACCAGAAAATTTTTGTCTCGCGTGCCAAATTATTCGAGGAGCTTTTTGCTTGCGTTGATACAACGTTCGGTGGATTATACATTAATCTTAAAATTTGACTACCGCATCGTTACATAATTTACCTTTCGATCACGGCTTCCGTAAATATGTCAATTTTTCTACAACGTTTTTTTTTTCCTTATTATCTGAATTGCGAATTATATACTCGGCGTCATAACAGCCTCGCAATATTTAAGGGAGTAGGCACCGATATATTACGATATGTAAATATATATAACGAGGAACGGTTTCCTGGAAACGAATGAAGTACGCAAATCACGTCCCCATCCCATCTTTCTTATAACAGCTTTCCGTGTGTGCCGACTGGTGCGAAGTATACATATACGCATATACATCAATGTATGTGTTACAATAAAACGTCTCGCGGCGCTACAGCCCGCGGTGTAAGTTCCTGCAGGGTGCGTTTACTGTTTGCACAGCCTTCCCGTCGCGCCACTCTTCAGAAGGATAATTCACACAACCAGCGTGCTTTAAGCACTCGTAAAACTCTGCCCAGTTGATAATGTCGACAAGTTATCGGACGGGATGGAACCCCAGCCAGAAGTCACGTGGAAGCGTGGCGTTAACTTATTGAATAACCTAAGTTGGACCTTGACAGTATAAACTCGATGAGAGAGAAAGTAGTCGGTATCCGCATACCCGAGGACACAGAGATATGTCGTCGATGCGACACTGAAACTTAAGCTCCATCGCCTCGACAAGGTGTCATCGCGAAGCCAGGTGGATCGCGTGCAATATTACCGTAGATCATTTTTCAGCTCCGTGAGAATATATCAACCTCCAGGAATCGAGTACCAAATAACAAGTGGTTCGGGCATCGAGTAAGTCGGCGGAACAAGAAAATATGAAAAATAGTTAAAAGAAAAAACTTCGTCTACTCGGGAAATGCTGCGATGGCATGTTTTCGATTTCAGGGTCAAGGTGACGCGGTCGTGAAGCGGGCATGCTTTTTCCTTCGTTTTAGTCCGGAATGAACCTAGAAAAACTAGTGGAATAAAAATGATGAGAGCACGATACCAGAAAGAGATCGCTGTGAAATTGTTGGGAATATGGTTCGGCGACGGAGACGGCGCTTTGACAATTGATACACCGCCCTAGAAGCGTGACTATTACGTTCCAGTGGCGACAGGCGCGTTCCGTAAATTAATACGTCACTAAGGCCAAGCCGGTCCAGCCGGATGTCGGGCGTATACGCTCTTTTCGATACGCCAGCGAGTCACTCGCAGCGCACGATCATAACGCCTGCCCGATCCGATATTCGTGTTCCAGCTTCGTAATTCTACCCGACGGTAATAGCTCGAAATATTCGTTACTTTGCGTCTCTACGCGAGCAAGCTTATCCACGCTATCGTGAAATTTGTAGTCGTATTCGTGCAAATTTTATCGTTCAATTTTTATCAGAGAAACGGAATGCGCACGAACGAAAAATGAGACATGAGATGTACCTGGAATCAAATGTCCAAACTTTTACTCAACGATAAATTACCGCGTAACGAGATTCTAAGTGTTCAGACAATTTTTCATTCCCCAGGTAAACAGTAGTTGTGTAATGGTATGACTTTGATTGAATCGGGAATGACTAAAGATCACTGAAAATAGCGATAATAGAATCTTTGTATGTAACAGAATAGAAGAAAGACTGAATCTTCCTCCTTGAATGACAAGTTGATTGAAGTACCTGAATCTGAGAATATAGCTTGAATATCGTTGCACTGGATTGAGTTCCGTTGAACCGTTTCTTAAATTTTATGAAATTCTTGAATTTATAGAAAAATCCTGTACCTTCCCATAGATTGTTATCAAGGTGCGTAATAATGCTGATGTAATGACTGGACGCCGCGTGAGATTTCTGTAATGCAAAGTTTCGCCTTAGTTAGACTGTACGCAGTTGATTAACGGTACTTCGCGATTCCGCAGATTTATTGATCCCCGGTAATAAATGAAGCGAGGAAAGATGCGGAGCAATTTTAAGGGATGCAAACTACGCCGAGAACTACTGGGAGATTCATCGCAGAGAAGATACAGGCTGGCTGTCGTTTGCTGAGGAATAGATGCAGGCGAGTCTTGCGACTATGAGGTTCGTTCCTCACCTTCCTCTTCTTGCCGCCGCGTGTCGGTTGGGGCCAAGGAGGTGGGACGAGGAAGGAGCGAGTGTCTGAAGGCTCGGCAAGACCGAGATGGAAGAAGCTCGCCTCGGTGTGCTCGCGTGTTGAGCGAGGGCCACGGACCACGGAGTCAGCTCGACCGACCAACGCGACCAACCGGTCGAACAACTTTTTAACGAGCCATACGCCGAGACCCTGAGTCGACTCGACCATCTTCGCTTCGAAATGAACTCGCGGTGAACGATACCGGCGATTCGGCCGCTATTTGCTCGCCATTTTCCACCTCGTTTTCAGACTTTCTTACCATGAGCTGCTTCTTCGTTAGCGTACAAAAATTCAAGGTCAAAAGGAGAGGGCACTTCGCAGAGGAGAAAATTTGAATTTTCGGGCCGATGGAGGAGAAATTTTGTAAGACATCGTGCGTTAAACCTACCCCAGGATGTTCAAAGACACGAGTTTCTGAATAAATCCAAGCTTCTTCATTGGTCCATCTTCGTGACGCATCTGGCGCTGGAAGCACTTTGAAAACTTTGGCTCGATGTTTAGGAAAGTTTTTGCACCTCCGGGTCGTTAACGCTTCGCCGGGAAAATCGTTGATTCGTGGTCAGACAAAAGCGGGACATCCAGGTGGAAGAAAAGGCCTCCGGCTTTTCGAACTTGGTTTCCTCTGTGATTCTGCGCCTCCGACCGATGCTTGAAAATCAAAGTACAAAAGAACCTACCATCCATTTCACGCAATCTTTTACTCAAAACTTTCTTCCCCGAAACGAGTCACTGCTGATTTTATTCCTCGTTCTAGAAAGTTGCTCTTCTGACCTCCTGTTTTTTTGAAGAATTCGTAAGTATATCAATAGTTTCCAGCACACAAATTTTCAACGACGAAAGCCCCACAGCGACTGGCATTAATCACGTTTTGAAATGGTTAACGCGGCTGATCCGGAGAGTCAAGAATCTACGTGAAACTGAATCAATTCGCAGTTCGAAGCCACTGATTCGGCAACAAACAAGCACCAATATTGACAGGGATGCTGCTGCAATTTCCGATGCTCGATCAAACCACTGCAAGATGAACGTTTTGGCCACTGTGCACTGCGCACGTGAAGACATACGGGAAGAGGAATGATATATTTATAAGAAATAAATTAGTGGTAACAATTGCGAGCCGGTTAGCTTCGATTTCGACAGCCGGGCGTTACAGTCACCCCGCACTCGACAGTTACACACGTTGTGCACGTATACGCGGGTCTTCGTTTATAGCCCACTACGGCGGTCCTTCCGTCTGTCTGTCAACTGGTCCCGGTATCGGTAACTGTGAACCACTTTTTACACTATCCAGTGCATGTTGATGCAGCTGGAAAAGCAAAAAAGGGCTCGAAGCGAACGCATTCCGTTAACCACTGCATGAGCAGCTTCCGAAGAGAGGCTCGAAGAAAAATGTCCCAGAGGCTACTGGTTCCCGGATTCGATCGATTGATTCCTGCGGTGGCAATTAATTTAATAAAACTCGAAACGACATCCGACCAGAGGCTCGTTGGTCCAACTTCTCGTATTCAACCGTGAAAAATTCCACCCTCGATTTCCTGATCGTAAGCGCGGGACTTCAGGCATTCCGACTCGGGTGCCACAGGTTGAAACTAGTCAAATTCACGCGGTCTGATTAATCTACGATCGATAAATCACGCATTTGGTCATCCGGTCGCTATTTAATTTCAAGGTGAAAGTCTTGCGCGGGATACACGGAGCCACGCTGCAGAGACCGACAGAAACGTGCGTCGAAGCCAAACGTCTGTCTGGTGAAGATTCATTAAACGTATGCGGGCCAATGTAGCTTATTATCATAACTATCTCTAAGCTCGCAGCACACTACTTCCCATCACACGAATACATGTCGCGTCCGAGTGCCTTGGAAAAATATATTTCTCGGACCGAGACGGGTTTAGACTATGCTTCACGCGCGTGGATGTACTCGCTAGCATTTTACCGACGCGACGTGTAGCACTCTCTGCAGGGTGAGTCATCGGGCGGCGAATTGAGCCAGGTTTGGGATCGGCATGCAGGGGTGTCAGGGTGGCCAAGGTGGGGCGCGTTGCACCGGAGGGAGAAATGACCTTTCTGCTTTCATCGATACCGAACCCCGGAAGGTCTTTGCGCTGTGCGCTCATGCCGGCAACGGTGCCCTAGTGTTTATTCGACAATAGATCGACAGCACCTATTTGCCGGCATATCGGTGCAGCCAACAAATGTCCCTAGATCCTAAGATACCTCGAACCTACTTCGCATTTCACTACGGAGCATCGCTACGCCTGCATCTCGGTTTTCCATTGTCTCTTACTATCTTCGGTCTCGACAGGATTATGTTTATTCACCTGTCACCGTAGCGGGAACTACCATAGTTGTCCGGGAAGGCCATTTGTCAGGACGCATTCGCGTCGCTTCGACGACAGGCGACAGGAGATGGGAGACCCGAGACGGTTGATGGGTCGGAGAGTGTCTCTCGGCATGAGGGACGTTATACGCCCCACGTTCTCCTTCTCCAAGTGCAGAGCCTAGGCGCAGAGGGTACGGAGAGGCATTGCAACTGGAGCCCGAGGGCGTGGGCTCGGTGCAGCAGGCGAAGCACACTGGATAAGTGTTAATTGGACTTTGTTGTGACCGCTGGCATTGTTCACCAAGTAATTTGCACGTGGGCCGCCGTTTGGCGGTCGCCGGTAATCACGGCCCCCGAAGCCGTCCGGGAGTTTGCACACACAACGGATAGTTGAGCAAAGATCGGTTCGCACGTTTCTTCGCCAGGGCCAAGCTCGCCGCGCGACCTGCGGTCGCCACGTTCCCTCCTCCCTCCGCCCTTGCCACCCCCTCGTTCCCTTGGTGCCGAAACGTGAGCTGACTGTACTTAATTCGACGAGCAAGTTACTGCGCGAGTTCCCTCGTCTTTGCTGTCCGCGCCATCTACAGGTTTCGCCAGCATGCTATGAGCCCCGCACCTTGACAAGTACTGTAATGGGGTTGTTTGATTTGGCCGAAGAGAAAAACAACTTTTTTGCACTCTCAGAGTAACCAGCCTTTTCGATTAGAGGACAAGATCTCTTACTCTGAGGGATTTCATTGGAATATTCTCGGTATAACAGTTGAAGGCCTTATTTTTTTTTTTATTAAAATGCGATAGAAGCAGTGACTAATGGGTTATGGGTAAAAAGTCGATGGTCTACGAACAAAATGATCACGTTGGATTCGACAATTTTTTTTTACGACCATATCGTTCGATACAATGCTACACAGGTAACAGTTGATAGTGGATTGTAGCAGTAAATGCGTTGGATTAAATTTTCATCCAATTTATGCCTCTGGATAAGCACGAAGGTGAAACTTATTTTTCCGCAGAGTGAAGCAGACTCGTTTTCCGGAGCTAACTATGATCCTCGTTATTTCGCAATTATGATTATCGAATCACGGCGAGGTGGTCAGCTGATAATAATTGCCATGGGCGATTGAAGAGCAAATGGCGGCATGTGTAGGTACCGAGGGGAGAGAGGTGTATAAAATCTTGTACAGGGGCCCGCTCAACGGATCGGGGGTAGTAATGAGAGGGTAGACGATCCCCGATAAATCCAGCGAAACCCAGGATTTGTAAATTACACCCTGTCAATACTTCAAGCGCGGGTAAATAAATGAGCAGCGCCTCTACGCATGGCCCGGGCCCAAGTAAGGCTCAACCGTGAACGAGGCCCCGGACCGGCAACGGGCGATATAATAGACCGAGTCCAAGTCACCGGATTCGTTGCCGTATCTATGTTATACACACAGACGAGTCCGTAGGTCGGTACCAACATTTTGTTTCCTGTAGGGGAACAAAGCGTGTTCCTCGGTCCCAAAATTTTACCCGCATAAAGCAGAGCTTCCTCCACGTTTCTCCAGGTTACCGAGATAGAATCTAGCATTCTCAGCTCCTATTATACGGCACGTTGTACATTTACGAGCTAAAACGCCTATCGTTGTTATGCAAACCACTACAACCGATTTTCTTTACCTACTCTTAACCAGGTTTCTGCGGCACCGCGGGCCGTTTGAACCTAGTTATCTGACACTGGATGACAATTAACCCCTTGCGGCACCAACGCGGCCTTGCTCTCGTTCTCCACCGAATCTGAGCGAATTGTGAGCGATATATCGCAAAAATTGTAAAACGGGTCATGTCGTTTGCACGCCGAACCGGCAAACTAAGGTTTGAACCCAGCTACACCCGATGGGCATGTTTTTCTGCATTTTTTCTTGTCCCTTGTGCAAATGCACATTATTACTATTCTTATTCTTATCATTATGATTGTTAACGTTGTTGTCATTGTTGCTGTCGTTGTCGTTGGTGTTATTGTTGTTGTTCTTATTACGAAAGAATTTAAGAGAGTCTGTGCGGTGAAATAATGGAAAATCTATACGTAAAGCGATGTTGCATCCTGGAATAAAAACGCGCGAGCAACATTCAATCATGACTTGCACTAAAAATTCGCTGATTTTGAAGTCGAAGGATTCTGATTATACACTTTTACGTCACTGCTCGTCCTCCAATTCCCATCCCCACCCGGAAACATGTACCTTATACTGCCTGAAATTGATCTCTGCCCTAACAATGCCCTAAACGCGATCACTGAATAGTCGGCGGACGATAATTGATGCTTTATTATATGTTTCAAACCAGCAGCTCCATTAACATCCCATTGCCGAATTCTTGGTAAGTCATCAAACATGGCGATCACGACTGAGGTAGCTGGGGCGACTTGATTGTCTGTCCGTCTGTTTGTCCATCCGTCTATCCGAGCACCGTCGCTAATCCTAGTTTTCGTTGGAAATTATTACTGACGACACGAGGGGAAAGATCGAAGCCACGAATTAGTCAAACCGGTTCGACCTAAATTTCCAGTTCGGAGATTTCGGCTCAATTTGATACCACGTGAAAATAACATTATCGCTCAGCTATGTATTGGTGTGTTCATGCAATAAATGTCAAGTGGAACATTTTTTTCATGTCAGAGAATCTATATATATATATGGGGCATTCCATGTCAAATTTACCCCTTTTTTCCTTCACCATTTTTGATTCATTCCGTGATTTTTTATACGATTCTACCATCCAAAAAAGGCACTCCTGAATTTTTTCAAATTTTTTTCGCTAACCTTTTTTTTTAAATATTATTCAAACCCATTTCGAAAACGGTCGTTTTTAAAAATCTGAAAAAATTCTGAAAAATCTAGTTTCTCATTCCGATCATACCGACACCTGGCCGATGATGGGCCGATTTGTTCTTCTATTTTTTAGCACTTTAAACATTCTCAACAAACAAAACGCCATCTTGAAACGTTATGAAAAATCTTCAAAAAGTCTCAAAAATCGAGTTTTTCATTTCGATCATTTTGACACCTGGACCACGATGACGGTCCGATTTTTTTCGATTTTATTCAGCACTTTTAATATTTTCAACAAACGAAACTCTATCTTGCAACGTTATGCATTGAAAATGTTGTTGAAAATGTTAAGTGCTAAAAAAATCGAGAAAAAATCGGACCATCATGGTCCAGGTGTCAAAATGATCGAAATGAAAGACTCGATTTTTGACACTTTTTGATGATTTTTCATAACGTTTCAAGATGGCGTTTCGTTTGTTGAAAATGTTTAAAGTGCTAAAAAAATAGAAGAAAAAATCGGCCAAGTGTCGGTATGATCGGAATGAGAAACTAGATTATTCAGAATATTTTCAGATTTTTAAAAACGACCGTTTTCGAAATGGGTTTGAATAATATTTAAAAAAAAAGGTTAGCGAAAAAAATTTGAAAAAAATTCAGGAATGCCTTTTTTGGATGGTAGAATCGTATAAAAAATCGCGGAACGAATCAAAAATGGTGAGGGAAAAAGGGGGTAAATTTGACATGGAATGCCCCATATATCTTTAAGATTATTTCGCTACTTACCGGCAAACACTTACTTATTCGCGAATGTCATATGATTAAGCAAATTAATAGTTTGTGTGTATTAAATCGAAATGATTTATCGTTCAACTGATGGATTCAACACTGTTAACATTATTACAGACTAGCTGTTGCCCACGATTTCGTTCCCGGCATGCGGTGCAATGCCACTCACAGAAAGAAAGTGTTTTGAAAGCACACGAATTGCCGATAAACTACATGAAATACACTAATTTGTTAAAACGACATTTTTGTTGAAATTTCGAAAACCTTGTATGCGATATCTTTGAAACAGTTGGATTGACGGAAAAAATTTACTTATCACATAATCAAGCGAATAAAAAGTGTGTGTGATCGTGCTATAAATTACAGATAAGATTTATAGAATTTCAAACTGACACAGGATAGCTTGAAATTAATATCATACGCATATGAATGATTACAAAAGTTACGTAGACGGCAAAAACTTTAAATTCGCATAATTAACACATCATAAAAATTATAATTGGCAAAAATGTTGTTCGCAGAGTGAACGAGGAAAAAAGAAAACATTCGTAAACTCCTCCATGAATGCCAATTATAAATATATTTCACGGTGACAGACGGTGGGCGGCTGGGTATCGTCTTGTTGTTTTATTTCAGTTTATCAGATTTCTTGCGGCATTCAGGTTCGCCTTGAGAACATTAAGCAAAGTGCTGCCATTGATTTTGTTGACCGTGCCACCAGGCTGTCGCGTGTAATCGAGTTTTAATTTGATACAGTTTATTCTGTAGATGCTAAATGAATTAATAAATATTATACGGTTGAACAGCTGAACGAATCTGAACACAATGTAGTTACACCAAGGTGAGATAAAGTTACGTCATATTTGTGCCACGAGTAGAGTTCAGGAAGCCGCTTTAACTGATAAGGAAAGTTACGAGCTTTGCATGACGCAGTCAGCATTGAACGCTGTAGCGAAATGCATCGCGTTTGTTATTCGCAGTAATAATTTTGAATGCAGAAAGTTTTAGCAAGAATGAAAAATTCGTACAAGTGATTCCAACGTGTCCATCCTGTTTTGAGGGTTGATCGAAGTGTTAGAATTTCATCAATATTCAGTTGCTATTCGTAGAGAGTCTTTAAATCCGTCGTGTGAAAAAAAAAAAAGATAAAAGACTGGGTTTTCGGATTAAAGTTTGTGAATTAGCGGTATAGGATCCTGTACCACAGTAAATATGGATTGTTTGGCTGGCTGACCACTGGGAGTGATTATCAATCAGAGACGTCAATTTCGATTTGTATTAACAAATTCATCGAGAAAATAATAATCCCCCGAAGAAGGTACACTTTCGGGATACTGTAATAATAACACTAAATTAGCGTTAGCTGTACTTAAAAACTATAGGAATAAATAAACTCGAATATAATTGTCCCTCGTCTTTGTCGATACGATATTATTTTTTAAAACAGCGTAGTCTCAACGCAGACCGAGTGTAACGGCTGCGTCAAGTGAGTCAGTTTTTATTCGGGCGTAATGGCGCATAAACTATAATTAAATGTTATGCGCGAGCACGAACGATTCGGTTCAGCTGAGCGTCAATGTCACTCGTGTTTGGTTGATTTCGTGACTTTGCTTGCCTAATGGTCGGTCCCAATCAGGCTTGAGTAAGAGGTCGATGGCCCGCACTGCAGCCGAACGAGTGTAGCGGCAATAGCAGATGCAGCAAGTAGCATAAGTGAAACTTTCCTACGCCTATTTTATTCTCCTATTTCCTGTTACAGCGTGACATCCTGCCGAAGTGATTCACGCGCAATCATCTGGATCTCGCGTATAACTTTCGATCAACCGCGTGTATGAAAAATGCGCGAGCAACCGCAGGTCGAAGACACCACGCGGTTTCGTAGTGATGCAAAAATCGGTTGGTTTTAGTTTACCGAGTTTACGGCAGGTTTGCAAGCTCGTTAATTTTCGGACGGGCTGCTCCAGCGGCTACACACACACTGCAATGCGGTCCGCTCGCTCTTGTCTCGGTGGTGGTGCTATCGTAATCGTTAACGAGGGACCCTGTCAGCGCCAAGAGATACCTGGGGGTCTCTCGCCATTAACCTTCCGCTAACAAAGGCATTGCCACCTCCTTGGGCGCTGCTCGCTGCCATCTTTCTCCAATCTCAGCTTCTTCTTATCTCGCCCCTCTCCGCCACCTCCTTTCCTTGGCTTTCCTTTCCTTTCCTCGTCTTCCTTTCCCCACGCCATCCAGGCTTCACCCTCTCGAGTTCCCCTCCCCCCACTCCTGTCTTCGCCTCGTTCCGTATTCCTTTCTTCCTTATTTATATGCATAACTCAAAAGAGGTGTAGTAAAAATTTCACGGTCAATTTGATTACGGAGAACAGTCCGGAGTTTATAATATACCGCACGGCTACGATCAGGCTCGATCTCCGTCCATTACCCTCGAGCTTACAACTCTTTGATAGTCACGACTGTATTTATAAATTACCAGCAATTCGCCGTACAAATACCAAGAGACACGATCGTGACGATGTACCATAAACCATTTTCAGTTAGGTGTAGTACGGTATTGAGTATCTTTTCAATAAACTCGTGACCAATCTTACCGATCAGTTAGGAAAATAGTGTTCGCCTGGCAAAACATGGACAAGAGGCGTCGAAAGTGTACGCGGTTAAAAAAATTTATAGAAAACAATGTGCGAGAATGGCTTAGTCGAAAGAAATTTATTAAAGCGGAGGTTATAGATGTAGCTTAGACATACCTAGTGGATCGCGCTAAGCCAATTTACTAGCCTAAGATGCGGGAGATTCCAGGAAGAACATGCGAATAAATCTAAACTTTGCCTTTGCGCGCGAGTTGATACCTTAACAGAAAGTCGCGAGGACATAGAGACGGCGCGCAGAGAATACTTTACAAGGTATACAGGAGAATTTTCCACAACGCCCTAGGTGTTATTCAACCGGGACCGGCGGAGGCTCGGTCAGTGGGGAGCGTCTCCGAGGTGAGGGTGCCACCACGGGACCACCGGATTCCCGTGGTGAGCAATTAACTCTTCGACGGTGAACGAACCTCGTCAGCGGAGAGCGTTACTACACCTCGCCCAAACGCCCTACGCCCTACGCCCTACGGGAACGAATGCCAAGGCGGCCGAAAGTCTCCCTCAGCACCATTTCGCGTTATACCCACGCTTTTAATTCCAAGTCTGAGAATGCTAAATCACGCGAATCATTATACGTATTGGACTCTGTTTCCGTCCTTACATGTTTTCAAATTAGATCGCTTTTTTATGTTTCGGACGATTCGGAGCTTTCGAAAGCTTCATACTGTACCGATTTAAAATTACTTCAAAACAGTCGGTTGTACTTCCTCATAACAGGCGGTGGACTCTTAAGCGGTTTGATGATGCGGTAACCGCAGATACGTAATTTGAATTGATCATCGAATGGACATCTAGAAAAAAACGAATGACCAGCAGAATCCGGTAGCAAAAAATGTTGTCAATTTTTACAAACGGTTCTGAGTCAAAAATACTGTTGAAAATGCAACTAGCGAGAGTAGAGTCTAGAAAATCTACATTGGCGAGTGAAGCCGGGTTCTAGACCGCGGCTGATAATAGCTGTTTCAGCAACAGGTGAGCACGGAGCGAGAGCGAGTGGGAGCAAAGCGGACGTTTAACGAGGGCGAGCGAACGAGAGAAGAACGGGGAGAAAAAGCGAGAGCGCGGGAGAGAGAGGACGAGGGAGAGGAGAACTTCGTGACCGCTACGATTCGTGATTCTCTAAAACAATAACCAACACAGACGCGGCTGAAGGAAAGCTGGTGCACACTGCACGGCATGCAGACAGTCAGGCGAGCGAGCAGCCAGGCTGGCAGGCATGCAGGCGGATTCTACACTTTGGTTGAGCATGCTATAACCGAACCGACGGGAGACTAGCTGCATTATGCCTCCCTTCGTCGCCTACTCTCCTCCCGCGCGTGCTCTTACTTCACTCCAGATTCTTAGGTATTTGCATTTATATTCCACCGCAACACTTCAGCGTCTTAAGAACGTTAACTCAGCCACCTAGCATATTGTCTTGAGTAACTGTCCGTTATTTTTCATTTGGTTTCTTTTTTTTTTTCCTTTTTATTTTTAGTTTCGTTTCTCTTATTTCCTTTGTTGGCTCTGGTAGATTGGTACAATCCAACGGTCGGTGGATACCTGACATCATTTCGATGGCATCGTTTCAATCAAATATCGTCCGTTTTTGCATCGTTTGATCGAGATTCGACTACGCTCCGACTGGCTTGTATATATAGTTTCGTTCGGTATCGTAGGTTGGCAGTTGACCTTCATAGTCTGGTGGATCCAAATTTCTGATCATCGGCACGCAGGCCAGTTACTCTCAGTCAGCCATGACCACATTATATACACAGGCATGTAGGTTGCAGAAGTAAGACGCAAGTTCAGTACCATCAAATTAACTCGTAGCGTTGAGAATTCAAACAAAGGATACCGGTGTTTCAGAATTAGGAAGAGACCGGACTGGGGTAGAGTTGAAGTTAGAGGGAGAAAAGGGTGCAAAAAGAAAGGAACCAACCGGAGATCGTATGTATAAAGAAGTGGAGAGGCAGGACAATTTGGAGTAAATTTATGGGAGTCGCTTCAGTTTAGGTGCGTAAAGATCGCCGATCAATCCTGCGGTGAACCGAGAAAATAGATCAGACCGCCACCCTGACTGATCATAGCTCGCCTTGAAAATGCCATTCTTACGGGGAAGGGACAAGCCGACAAACTGCAGGGACGGCCGCGTCGCGGCGCGTGCCTGTCCCGATCATTATTTCGCTTCGAAGCGGTTGTCCCGGCATAGTTACTCAACACTTGTAATTCATAAGTTTGCCACCAAGCAGACAGAGCTGATCGCATAACGAACGCCCACTAATGAATCAACATGCCCGGGTAGGCACGGCCTGCAGCTATCGCTCCCGCATCTCAAGCGAAAGCGGGAAATGCTGCAGCTGCACGGTATCTCGGGACTCGATGCCCCACGAGGTGGGCATCGACGTAAGATATCAGAAAATAAGGTAAATAGAAATAGTTGCAAACAGAGAAACTCGTGTTTAACATTCTAAACAATTGATCGGTAGAAGATAGGATGTAAAGTCAACGTATCAGTAGACACATCTTGTTGCTGGATGATTGTTTCGCAAAGAATACTAAGTCGGTATAACAAGTGATACATTTGCATGGACGCAGTTTAACCATCCGAGTAGTTCATGTGTTTGACGAATTGGCTTCAATTTCACTCCACGTAATTATCATTTTTGCATTTATCTCGGTACGCAAACAAGCGCAAAAATAAATCATTGTAATTCCAGTAGTAAAAGTTCAGTTCAAATTCGGCTTCGGTCGGTCTCAGAGAAAATTAATACACCGCATACATATGTGTGTGTATATATATATATATATATATATATATATATATATATATATATTATATATATATAATATACTTGAAAAATATACACATATATGTATGTATGTGGTATGCATAAGCGTCGTAGGAAATTTTTGACTTCGTTTTTACCTTCTCCGAATGCATTCCCTGAATGATGGGGGTTTTGACAAAAAACCTGACCGCCTTGTACCTTGCAAGGCATTCCCCGAGAAATTTATTTCCTGTTGTTAGTTGCGTGGGTATATGCGTAATTACGAAGCATTATCGTATCTTTGGTTTTGTGAAGAAGTTAACAATCACCAGCAGCATGCGCTTTGCTGAGTAAAGTCACTTTGTTGCCGAACCAATTTAGTCAATTTAATTTATGACTTGGGTATGGCAGAGGTAAGCTTCAACGCATGTATAATGACGAAGCAGACTAAGAACACTAATTGATGGAAAACGTATTTAACAGAAAAATAAATTTCACTTTTTTTGTATAACTCACAGTCGATGTACTTATAATTTAATTTTCTTCGTATAATCTGTCTGATATTTTTATCACCTCACAAATCAAAATAGAATATAGCCTCATATCTCTGCGCAGTGGATTATTTTTGTGGTCTCGAGTGGTTAAAGAATCTCATAGGACCATACCCCATAGAGTCTAGAATCAAGCGATTTGCATGATCAAATCTTGGTAGGATCTAAATCCTCTTTGTATGTGGTGTTAAATACCAAATATAATACCTATAAAGTATATCATATCGTTGATTTGAATAATCGAAATTTGATCATTAGCGGTTCCCCGTTATGATATTCGAATGAAACGCAGAAAGCATCTGAACACGTGACCAACGCCCTTTGCTCAGTTTGCAATTTGCGATAAGCTATACAACGAATCTACTTTTATATTCGGTGCATAATACATTAAAATTTTTTTGAACACGATATAAATCTCCGCGTTAATATACTAAATCGTTTCCTAAAAAGGATAAGTAGTTATTTCTGTGCACAATAATCGATGGCCGCAGTCTTGTTAGGTTCACGTTAAAAGTATATACCTTGAAATGACCGACGAGGTGTTTCGAAGGTGTGAATTATTAGGAGGGCATCCCAGAGGAGGTCCAGCCGACCTACCTGCGTTATTACAATAACAATCAATACTGGTGGGTCAAAACACGTTAAGCCTCCTGATTAGACGGGTGGTTAGAAAAGAGGCCTAGAGGGTCGGTCGAGACCAGTAAGTCAAGTTGGTGCCGGAGTCACGCGTCAGTCCCTTTCACCAGGGGGTAGGCCACCCTCCAGGGAACCACTTAGTTGACCCTTGCTTCACACTGCTTTATGTCAACGCGTTAATGGGGTATGGTAGATTGTTCCGCACCGCATACAAGCTAACATTCTTTTTAACGTTGAACATAAGGAACAGGAATAAAATTTTCTTCTCCCGACTACTCGAGATCGTGACAAGTAGTTGTAGCTCGTTTTATTTTGTACGCCTTTCCCTATTGTCTGGTTGAAAGGACGGCGTTCAACGGTAACAAGTGAGTGGTAGTAGCACTGCGGTAGTTTCCAAGCATCGTGCCTCGTTACATTAGACATACAGGAGCCCAATTAATTGTCTTTGGAAAGTAAGAGTTCGCGATCCTTGGTTCTTTTTTCAAATTCCATCCAACTGTTTAAATTTCTCCAATGAAAGTCCCACGTTCCTCAGCGTTCCCATGATCCACGAACACTGAATAAGAACTCAACGATTATACGGAACAGCCCTACATGCAGAAGACCGTGGACGGAGTATACGTCGATAGATATAGGTACGAGTGACGCGATAAATAATTAGGTGAAGCTGGTGGTAATTACGTGGACGATCCATCCTGGGCAAGCAGAGACTGTAGATATATCGAAGCCCGCGGTTTCAGAACGTGAAATAGAGTTTGTTCGAGTATAGAGAACTTCGTAGGTGAAAAGTAAGAGTGAGAGTATAAGGCAGCATCGACGAGACGAGGAGACAAGGAGGTGAACGCCGGGGGACGCGTACGAACGGTCCACCAAGTTTCCCTGGTAGGCAGGCACGGAAGGCAGGGAAGGCAGGCTGGCAGGCAGGCAAGCAGAGGAGCCATTGTAAAGGCCCAGAGTGTACCTGTCTTGTTTTTGTAGGCTTGGCAGAACGGCGGACACTAGGCAGGTAGCGGCGAGAGCAGAGTCGAAGGAGAGAGGTGGGCCGGTTCAGACACAGGGAAGCCGGAGGTAGGGGAAGGGGTCTAGTTGCGGTCCCAGTACTCGGGCCTAACAACCTACCAACCAGTCCTCGGAGAAACGCGGCCGATGCCAGAGCGGCCGTTTACCCTTTCGATCCAGCAGCCACTGACGCGTTGATACTGTGCCGTTCCGTTTTCGTTCGAACATTGAATTGCTAACGATTCAATTAAAATTGACAGGATAATAGCCACCACTTGTTACAGCGCGAGTGCCGACTGGTTGATACGGTAGGAACCGTCGAAAGATCGTCTCGCCTCCAATGAATGGATTACCACTTGGATTATTTTAGCCCGGGCGCTTTGGATGTGCAGTGTCTTTTATTCTCAAGTGAAAACTAGATAGTGATGAGTGATGTGAGATAGTTATTAGCAAGAGGGCCCGGAGCCGTTACAAGATAGGGTTAAATTGAATTTGAAGTGCGCGAGTAACATCAACAAAGTGTATGCAAAGATAAGAGTGCAAAGATGCAGGGTAGTCCTGCCTTCTTCGCGATACTACTGGGCACGATATTTGGAGTTCTCGGAGCCTCCCTTAGCAAAGCTCTCAGATACAAAGCACCCGATGAATGCAAGTGGGTCGCGACCGGGGAAACGGAAGACGACGTCTCTCTCGTTTGCCGTCTGAGAACCATCAATAGCGAGCTGGAGAACACGAATTTCAGCGTGATCCAGCCGCAGCATACGGTGCGTCTGCGGCTGGAGTGTAGCGATGCGTTATTTTTTCAGAGTTCGCTTAGCGCCGGTAGTTTCAGACCGTTGGTGGAACTGCGAGAGCTTGCCATAGAGTATTGTAAGATCGGGAATCTTTCCGATGACGCCTTCCGGGGTCTCAAGGAACTGAGAAACCTGACGGTGCGCACCCACAACACGGACTGGTCTGCGATGGCTCTAGACGTATCCGCTGGCGCCTTTAGCGAAGAACTTGCTCAACTTGAAAGACTTGATCTCGGAGAAAACAACATGTGGAGTATACCGGAGGGCACCTTATGCCCCCTGTTGAATCTCGAGGTTCTCAATCTAACGCGTAACCGGTTACGAGAGGTGACCAGCTTCCATTTTGGAACCGGCGCTAGGTGCGCCCCGGGATTGCGCGAGCTGGACCTGAGCAACAACAGCATCGAGTCGCTGCCCGCCGCTGCCTTCTCCGGTTTGTCACGGTTACATAGCCTCGATTTACGCAGCAATACGATCACCTTTCTCGCCGATCGAGCCCTCGAGGGTCTCTCCTCGCTCGAGGTACTAAAGCTGTCCGACAATCGACTAGCGAGCTTGCCACCCGAACTCTTTACCGACACGAGAAACATCCACGAAATTCATTTGCGCAATAACACTTTGAGCGTCCTTCCGCCCGGGCTATTTGGCGAGTTAACGCAGCTTCAAGTGCTTGATTTGTCGCGGAATGAGCTCAGTTCCGAATGGATTAACGCAGTGACGTTCGACGGGCTGGTTCGTCTTGTCGTCATGGATCTGTCCCACAACAGAATTGCCAGGCTGGAACCGGCTGTGTTCCGCGACCTGTACAGTCTGCAGATATTACGGCTGCAGGGTAATTTATTGGACAACCTATCGGAGAATACGTTTTCTGCACTCAATAATCTGCATATCCTCGTACTCAGCGATAATCACCTAACCGCGATTGACGCTGGTACATTGAGCGGCCTCCACGTCCTCAGTCTTCTCTCCCTGGACAACAATCGACTGAATAGTCTTCATCCAAACTCGCTGAAGAACGTCTCGTCCTTGCAAGACTTCCATCTTAACGGTAATAGACTGTCGACAATCCCGGAGGCTTTGAAGGCGACCCCATCATTGCGTACCTTGGATCTCGGTGAAAATCTCATATCTGAGATTCCAAACGGCACTTTCGATGATATGCAACAACTCTACGGACTTCGATTAACCGAAAACCATATCGGAAATTTGACAAAGGGCACTTTCGAGAGGATCACAGCTCTTAAAATATTAAATCTGTCGAGAAATCGAGTCCAGTATATCGAGGTTGGGACCTTCGACGCCAACACGAATCTCCAAGCTATACGATTGGATGGGAATCAGTTGACGGACATAGTCGGACTGTTTACGGGACTTCCGAATCTAGTGTGGTTGAATGTGAGTGACAATCGTTTAAAGGTGTTTGATTACGCGATGATACCGACGGGACTGCAGTGGTTGGATATTCATTCCAACGAAATCAACGAGTTGGGTAATTACTTTGAAATCGAGTCTCAGCTTCAGTTGAGCACTTTCGACGCGAGTTACAATAAGTTGACCGAGATAACCGGGAGTGCTATCCCGACAAGTGTGGAACAGCTTTTCCTGAATAACAATTTAATATCAAAAGTGCAGAGTTATGCGTTTTTCAAAAAGCCAAATTTAACGCGAGTGGACTTGAAAGCTAACCAAATACGCAACTTGGAACCTTATTCGTTGAGGATTAGTGTAGTGCCGCATACCAAATCTCTACCGGAGTTCTACATAGGTGGAAATCTGTACTTATGCGACTGCACGATGGAATGGCTACAGAGAGTGAACCGACAAACTCTAACTAGGACTCAACCCCGAGTGATGGACCTGGACAGTATAGATTGCAAACTTCTATACGATAGAAAGCGCGTCTTTGTACCCCTAATGGAAGCTACGCATTCACAGTTCCTCTGCAAGTACGAGACTCACTGCTTCGCGCTTTGTCAGTGCTGCGACTTTGACGCGTGCGATTGCGAGATGACATGTCCGACAAATTGTACTTGCTACCATGATCAATCGTGGTCAACGAACGTGGTCGACTGCTCGTCCGGAGGTCACGTCGGAAAGCTACCGGAGCAAATACCGATGGACGCGACTCAGCTTTACCTGGACGGTAACGACTTGAGGATAGTGTCTAGTCACGCTTTCATCGGACGGAAGAAACTGAAAGTGTTGTTCCTGAACGCTTCGAACATCGAGATGGTCCAGAACAGGTCGTTCAACGGGCTGCGTGAGCTGGAGGATCTTCACCTACAAGATAACCGGATCCGTGAGCTCAGAGGCCATGAGTTCGAGGGATTGGATGAATTGAAAACGTTGCTACTTCAGCAGAACAAGATCGCATCGATCGCCAACAATACCTTCGCGCCCCTGCGTTCTCTGTACACTCTCAGACTGGAAGGAAATCATCTGACCAATCTGGCTCTCTCGTCGCTACCAAAGCCCATTAACCTCACTATATCGCGTAATCCCTGGTCCTGCGACTGCGAATATCTGCAAATGTTTCGAAATTGGCTTCGTAGCACGGTAAGCCGGGTTACCGACGCTTCGGATCTACGATGCGTCTACAATACGACCGAATTCGAAGCCTACGGCGAGGAGACGTTCAACGATGACGAGTTTGGATTCTCGTTGTCCAACAACAACAGTTCTACGTGCACGGGTCTTGCCGCCATCGAGAACAGCATACGTGGTAATCGGACCAAAATCGAACCTCAGGCTCTTCACGATTATCTTCCACTACTGGTGGCAACCCTATCCGCATTTTTCATCACAATGCTGCTCTGCATGTTGGCATTCATATTTCGTCAGGAGCTTCGCGTCTGGTTTCACTCGCGTTTTGGAGTGAGAATATTCTACAGAGAATCCGAGGTCGACCGAGAGGACAGAGACAAGCTGTTCGACGCCTTCGTTAGTTATAGCTCAAAGGATGAGGATTTCGTTGCCCACGAGCTAGCCCCCGTCTTAGAAAGGGGAAACCCTGCGTACAAACTGTGTCTACACTATCGGGACTTCCCCGTGGGAAATTTCATAGCCGACACCATAGTACAAGCGGTGGAATCCTCGCGGAGGACAATCATGGTACTCTCAGAGAACTTCATCAAATCGGAGTGGTGTAGATTCGAATTTAAGTCGGCTCACCATCAGGTCCTGAGGGATCGCCGACGCCGACTTATCCTTGTGCTAGTCGGCGACGTCCCGCAACGGGATCTGGATCCCGATATCCGACTGTATCTCAAAACAAACACGTACCTGCAGTGGGGGGACAAATTATTTTGGGAAAAACTGAGATTTGCCTTACCCGACGTCCCCAATAATCAGCGGAGTCCACAGCAGAGAAGACAACCGCCGCCGGTCCGACGGCAACACAACAACCGGACAGCAAACGTTCAACGTACAGTTGCTGTGCACATATGAGTGAAAACTAATTAACCAAACTTTTAAACGAAATATTTTATATTTTCATATGAATGTAAAACAGTGATATGAATTTGTTCCCACACAGGGCCCGAAGGACACGCGATCCATTCGTCGGAAGTGTTTGGTGCAATAATTTCTGGATGGGTGTACATAGTGCAAGAATGAATGGATGATACCCTTAAAACTTTAAATAAAATGTGCGTGGCACGCTAAAGTCTGTAAATAAATTTTTAACGATTAACATGCGATTGAGGAGAATGGAATTGTTGATATTTTAAAATTATATTATAGCTGTGTATATTCGAGTGAGCATATTATACATATATATGTATGTATGCATATGTATAATTGATATGCTAAATATTGTAAATAATTTTGTATACTATGTTTATTTTCTGTTTTTTTTTTTCTCTTAACGATGTATCATATATGTTATACAAGTATCTGCAGGACGCTTCGACAAACTACTATTAATTTCATACATTGAAAACATAACTGCGGTATAAAAGAATTGAAATGTTATACTCAAACGTGTTGTCACTATGTGAACAGATGCGATAAATTGTAGGTAGTTTAAATTAACTATCACGAAGCGACTTCACGCTGTTGTAACAAATTAAACGCTAGCTAATTCACGTATATGACGAGTTGAGCGAACAGTGAATGGGCAAAATACGCTGGGCACAGTCCATTATACAAATAGATATGTCGTTACGTCATTGTCATACAATAGTGCGGAGATATACATATTGCATATTGCAATAGCGTCAGACGTGTGTCTGGACCGCAAAGATCAACAGGGACGACGACGACGAATTTGTCTGTACGCAGCTTTGAGTGAAGCCTTCCGGCTCACAGTGATATCAATTCCTAATATTTCCTCCATGTATGTAATCATACTCGATTCATTTAGAATGCAACGATTCGTCCGATTCGTAATCCGGTGAGATTTTCACGCCGTACATTAATCGTAATAATGAAAATTATACTTTCGTAACATATTGCACGGAATGGCGAATGAGTCGTACGAAGTTGAGGTAAAAAGAAAAGTTTTATTGTAAATTTTTATTTCTTATTTATTATCATTCTGAATAATTGAAGTCGATTATTGTTACATATTTTACACTACTAGTTTTGTAAAGTAATGTTATTATTATTATTATTATTATTTTTATTTTTACCGCAGTAAGAATACCTATAAATATACGACTCTTTCACGAGCCTGAGAATCGCAGGCCCAGGTGTATAGTAACACGTGCATTACCGAAAATCCGTAGTTAATATGCGAATGACTGATTGTGAAAAATTTTAAATTATTTCCATTACTGTTCACGTTGTGCTATTTTCGAGATTCTTTGTTCGCTCGGGAAAGATTGTCTTGATTTGAAGAATGAGGGAAAAAATACGACTGATGAATAAAATTCTTTGTTTCTATGCTCTTGAACATGTGCTGTTGATTTTTTCGAACCAATAACCTGATAACTTTGTAATTACGTTAAATCAAGTTTCTAATTGTAGAATAGCCTAGGAAATCATCCTTTCTTCAAAGTATACGTTCATAATCAAATACTCTAGTGTCCGAAATAGTATTACTAACGGAAAGGACTAAAATCGGCAGGCGTATATGTCAAATATAGTTACAGCTGGCTTCGTTCACAGCTAAATATACAAATGTATGTGTATATTCTGTGGGAAATAATTTTTTTTCGATTAGGCTCGAACTTTTTATTTTTTTGTGTCCAACTTCCGCCCACAAAGTGATTTCGTAACGACGCAGAGGTAATGAGATCTCGTCGTGACTGCTTCCGAGACAGCGTGCACAGTTTCAAATCTGTTTATACCATAACTCTAGGCTCAACTTCTATTTTATGAGTTGGGCCAGCGTTAGAGGACGAGTAATCCACTTGCAAATGTCATTTCCACAAACTATTATGGGGTAAATACTTGTCAACCGCTAACAAGTTCAACCGTGGACCGCAACGATATTGCTGTTACTATGCCTACCTACTATATACGAATAATTGTTATTTATTTATTTGCTTTTTGTTTGGCAACGTCATTTCGCGAACCATCGAAACATGCACCGCGGCATAAAAGCTACCAGCAATTAATTATATAGTATGAAACGCATGAAAGTTCCGACGTACGTTGTAACCTATCATTTTTTCCTACGTGGGAAAGTAACGAGTATAACAAAGATAGGTATAATTAGGTACCCTTTCGAACTATTGCAAACCCAGCCGATACTCGGCATCAGTCGCTAATTTCAACATTCTCAGTGCATACCATGTACCACTTAAAGCATCTCGTCGAGTAAAAACTTTACTCCCAGTTAGGTACGAAGGAAGCATACTATACTTATAATCAATCCGTTTGCTCCATGGCCGCGAGTATCTCGAGCCCAAGTCGTAAGGCGAAAGTCAAAAGTATAGCGAGCCCCCTCATCATCCACTCAGGACCCCCTGGGCGCGATAGTCGTTGCGCCTTACCACCGTTGGCCGCACTTAACGTTGACTTCTTTGTAAAAAAGTCCATAGAAAAAGCAACGAATAAGTGGCATGTCGCCGATGCCAGCAGCGTTTCTCTGTGTACATACAGCTGCTGTTCCCTGCAGCTTTCGTGTGTATAAAGTAAGATCTATAGGCGCAAGGTCCGACGGGTACGTCCATCTATGCACAAGTACATCCGTACGTGTGTTCGATGTGCAGCGAGGCATCACGACGCGATTTCATTTCTTTTCCAGTTAATTCGGGTACCTTCAGAACCGGCCACTCAAACTGATCTTGATTCGGTTGGTAGAGATGCTACGGCGGCGAATCGGTTCCAATTGAATTAACACAATATCAACGGAACTTTACACGATTCACGTCTAGAGTACTTTAATTTCATTCAAGCATGAGCGTCGTCATTTCATTTTTGAAATTGTTGAAAATTAGTTTTTCGGTACAGGCGAAAGAAGAAATTCAGTAGTCTGATCAATTGCAACTTGCTGTTTTGTGGTTTAGAAAAATACCGCTACCGTTTAAGGTTTATAGAGTGAAAGTTCCTATCAGCCAACGTTACTTCTGTGATTGTGATTTATTATCTCATTGTCAGTCACTTCGTTTATTAGAGCGTAAACCGGAGTTCAACAGCTTTTACCCGGCTGTTATTCATATGATCTAACTCTACGGTAGATAGCAGCGTCGATACACCCACTCCGGAATTTGTTAGACTCAGAAACCTGTATATAGATGACTATTTTCTATAAGCAGTACCGTCATTTGTCCCTGAATAATGCCTAACTGATTTTAAAAAAATAGATCACTGCAATTGTGTAGAATATTATGATCATAGTTACGCAATTGATTCGAAGACTTGTCGCTAACTTCGCATATCTCTAAATGATAGGTCAGAACCAAAGATATTTAATGGTGATACAAATGGTTGAAGTAACTTTGAAAGGTAAACGTGAAATTTCCGATGAATATTAACATAATAATACCGCGGGTGTATCAATATTGGCAAAGGATGGTTGTTCGTTACGTAAGAGAAAATACCAGCGTAGATTTGCACAGTTCATTAGCGAGGAAAATTGGAAGGAATTGCATGATGAATTCTACTTATGTCAATTGCCTCTTCTCGTTACCCCACCTCGAGACCGTAACCTTCGCAGCATGGCAGTTACCGGTTGCAAGTTCGCGTACCTGCCTGCATAATGCGACAATTTCCTCGCGTTCGCGTTCTACTGGTGAAATTGAAAATTAGACTAGCTTCAATCGCTGTTCGAGAATCGTAGTGGGTACGTGTGAAGATCACGAAATATTAAGTCAGAATTTGTCAGAAGCAAATAATGGCGAGAGGAATACTCAGAGTCAAACTTTTAGTCAGAAACGCTAATTAACAATCCACTCGCCTGTTCCTTCTTTTAGTTTACACAGGTGATGTGTACTGTGAAGACCGGAACACTTGTCAATTAGCATCACTTGTAACTCAACAACACACGGTTCATTACAAGAGTAATCCATGAATAATCGATGAAAATATTTCACCTCGACGGCGATTTTTCTTTACAATCGACATTTGGTCGAGCCATGCGGAAGAACCATAAGTTTAAACATTATTATTTGCAATTTCTCAAAATTAAGGCAAGTGTAACAGTTATTGACCCTCTTCCAATTATTGAACTTTTTACATTGTATTTGTTTAGCGTTTACTTGTCAAATTACCAAAATATAAATTTCTAATGTTTAACTTTCTACGAATTGGTTTTAGTAATTGAGAAATTCACAATTTGTGCCTTCAATTTACAATTTTGGAAAATAAGAGTCGATAACTGGTACACTTACTTACCTTATACTGATCCACCGGTGGATCTTACACTGATTCGAAAATATAAACAAGTGAAATTAATGAAAGAAGAATGTCGATGAATTATTCTTAGACAGTAAAACTGGTGAAACGAATCCCACGAAATGTTTGGTTTCTGACACTTCCGCTACAATAGTATAATATTACGAAATTTCAATCTACTACGTGAACCACAGTATATATCTGTTACGTTATACTTAAGGTCGTGAAACTTCGATTGCAAAACTATCTCTTGCGAATGTAGGAAAGTCGTTCGATACTCGCGTAT
This sequence comes from Neodiprion pinetum, assembly GCF_021155775.2. Classification (NCBI taxonomy): domain Eukaryota; kingdom Metazoa; phylum Arthropoda; class Insecta; order Hymenoptera; family Diprionidae; genus Neodiprion; species Neodiprion pinetum. The sequence continues at coordinate 31,268,518 of NC_060235.2, forward strand.
ACAGCATTTGCATGGGACCAAGAGTACAATGCAACAGGTTCTGCATTTTTTGCGTGATTATTTTTTCTTGCATTCACACCTACCCGCGAAGACTGGACGCTGGCTACAGACAACATCGGTCGTTTGAGTCCCAAGAGCCGGCAGAGCGGTGCAGAATGCGCCATCTTCAAGACATTTACGGGCGGGGTGATTTATGTAAGCGGAAAGTGTGCGTTCGTTAATGACCTAATAGTTAGCATTTGAACGTGTAGAGAGCTTCGAGAAGAAGTTTATATCGGACAGGGAAGACTTTATCCAAGATGGAAAATTTTAAATCAATTCTACCACATCATTTCGGTGTAAGCCTAATTTGATGTAATTTGTATTCAGATTTTTCACTCGTCTAGAAATAACAACAGCAAAACTATCAAACGTATGTGGAGGTATAACAGTGATAACTTGAATAATAACTGAAACCTGTCCGGGATCCACGCATGTCGAATAGCCACAGAACACGATCTCATTAAAAGCTCATTACGTGACCGCTGTGTGTTGAGGCACGCCTGGTTGAATCAAGATTTATGAAAATTGACAGGAAATCAAGAAGGTTTCACCGATAAATAATAGAGCTGCGTCTAGAGCCAAAATACGAAATGCGAATGTTGCATAAAATAAAAATATTAAGAAACATAAAAGGTTCCATCTAATTTGAAAAATACGAGTTCATTGACCGATTGCAAGCTTATTTTTATAAGTAGAAATCAAGTCAGAATACGTGGATTAATGTCGTAGATAATGTCTAGGAGCCATATTATTGTTTGCAGCGTGTGAATTACATGACATTGTGTTGAATATTATTATAGAATTACTCACTGGACATTTAATTTAAACGTTGACGTATACAATTTGGTCGTGTACAACAACGGTAGATTTCAGAAAAAAAAAATGCAACAATAGAAGAAAGTTCAGCAAGTTTCACGATAAAATCACGGAGTTTCCTTTTCACACCCGCTTACCGTTCACATCGTGTCAAGCGAGCGTCTTGACCTCCCTGTTTGTCCGTCATAGCATACATGCCTAAGGTACATATTAAAAGTCGTTCACGCCCTATTGAAGCATTGGCAAATCAATCGAAATCAATTCTTCGCTGCTACTCTTGTGCTATTATTCCATATAGGTAACACTAAAGATGTATCGCTGATGAGAGAAGCTGGAAAGTTTGTGATTCGTACTAAAGCGATGGAAATGTTTTGGCAATGTAGCAAGTGGCGCACGACAATTTCGTGCTATTTGTGTCATTTGCTTCACAGGTGGGTGCAAGATAGGCGAAGAAGAGCCGGAGGGAAGAGAGCGAGAACGGAGCGGAGCACAGCGCGAACTAATTACTACCTCGGCGGGCGGCACTCGAGGCGCGGTATCGGTGGCCTGCATCAGTCGATACTGCCTCATAAGTGCAGTATGCTAATTAATTTGACTAGCGAGTTAACACTTGGTGTCTCATTGCAAATGGCTCGCTCTTACGACCTGCAACATGTGCGAAGGAAGCAAATTTACCATTCCATATTCGATAACGGCCATTCGGAAGAGGTGTCAGCGAATTCCAGCCAGTCGGCCACTCTTCTTCTTCTTCTTCGTCATAACTTGGAGTAACGGTTTCATGTTCGTAACCGCAAAATCGTAAAGTAGAATGAGAGAATATCACAAATTTTTTCAAGTAAATCAGCAGTGGTTTGCGATTATAGTTTTCGGACAGTTGTTAAGTCATTGAAATTAAAGAAAAAAACATCATTGACTGTTGTGTAAGATTTTAGTGAGTCGAAATTTTGCGAGTTATTGGATCACTGTGAATGATGACCAGAAGAGTAGTCTTCATTCACCGAAAATAGAAATTTCTGACAAGGCGGAAAACAGCCCTCTTACGCGTGGATCAGTTTGTGCAGCGGTGCTTATTAATTTATTTACACTGTAAACCATCCTCAGATCGTATGAACCACTCGGCTGCACGCGAGCCTACGTTTGAAAAATCTTCAATTACGATTAATTAACTTCGCTTAGCCCGTTGAGTCGTAATTAAGAGTATTTAGACGCGAGTAGATTTGAAACAACGGTCACGCGAGCTAGTCAGCCCTTTTCTTCTCACCCAACTGGTTGGAATTTTTACGGCGTTTATTAAATTAAGCCGTGTTTTACGCCTAGAGTTAAGGTAAGTGCAGGCGTGAGCATGGCTACGACGAGGTCCCTCGAATGTTTCCCATGCGGCGGCACGTTGTTCCGAGGGAAAAGCGTTTCACGTTGTTAACACCGCGAGCACTTGAACTGCGTCGATCTTCTTCAAAGCTCATAGTGTCGGGTATATTCTTTTATCGCCCCATTAATATCGTTGAATCGTAAAAGCTTATTGTTTCTTAGCGTGGGTAGGCGATGGCCAGCGACTTGATGTTGTTTTTATATTTTTTCTATTTTCCGTTTTTATTTCAACCGTCGTTGGAATACGTGCGGCAGGGACTTACGCTGTCGGAAAACTTATGCGGTAACCGAAGACGAATCTACGAGCCGAGTTTACGCCCCGAGAATCCAACGCTGATTTATTACCGTGAAGTGAGTAGGCATATAAGAAGAGAGGCTCGGTCATGGAGCAGCGTGTCGCCGCAGAATCATACCGCCAGTTGATTAAAACCTATTTACCCGTCGTTTGATCGAAGTATCTCGACTAAACCAGGGACAAATAAGAGGAATGCATAGTGCGGTAGTGTAACCACCCCACCAAGCTTTTGAGCGAGGAACATTTAATACTCCACCTTCAATACTTTTCTTCAATATTTATCGACTACCTACGACTTTTTACAACTGAACAAGAGTGAATCAAAAAAAAAAAAAAAATCATCCCCGGAAATGTAACCACCCCATCAAGATTCTTGCCTTTTGTAAAAAGTGGTGGGTAATCGATAAATATTTAAGAAAAGTATCAAAAGTGGAGTATCAAAAGTTCCCCTTTCCCCCTCGGAAAATGAAAAAGTTACGAACAGTGATCGATCAGTACCATAGCATGGAAAGTGATTCGTACGGTAGAATTTCGGCGTGATGGTTGGGAGGATTCGTTCCTCCGTTTGAATAGCGTTACTCAAACAATTTAACATTTGGTCCAAGCTGACCGATGGGAGTAATCATTTCCTCTCAATCTTCCTAGCAGCTTCCATACATCACTCGACGGACTATGAACGATTGCCACGTTTACCGGTAAGATGAATTAACGACAAATGGTTGAAATTAAATTATGCGTGACGATCCTGAGATGAAATTAATGCTGATGAAAAGGGGAGCCTGGACATTACCGCCCGAAGGAATGCAATGCTATTGGTTTTTTACTGTTAAGGTGAACGTTGAGGTCACCTTAACGCTTTGTTTCGACCATTCTACCGACCCTCGGAACGGGCCTCGGCCACCGGCGGCACAACCGATCCAAACACCGAGAGGCCTCCGTCTCGCAACCGCGTTCTGCTCGTTCTTTCGCTAGCACGCGGTTATACAGCGGCTTGCCCGTTCGCGCAGTGGTTGAGCAACTTCGGAGAATGCTGCCTGCATGCCGCGATGTTGCTGCAGCTACCTTCTCCCTGGTCTTCGCTTCCGAAGCTCCTGCTCGCGTTGCTGGCGTTGCCGTTGCCGCTGCAGCGATGAAGCACTTCGCTCCACGGCGATGCGGCCGATTTCTATTTGCCCTATTTATAGCGACACTTATGGGTATAATGGTATTATTAAACCGGTACGTTGATCACGGCACGACTACGGGGGCAAAGGTGTACAAATAATAACGCATTAGGTGTTTATTTCGACCTATTACCTTCCTGTGATCGATGAGATTCTCTCCAAGAATACCTCAAAGAGGATCAATTATTTTTCGAAAGTCGCGATTCGCTACTGCATGACTTCCTTTTCGTATTGCACGGGGGTATCGAAAGGTTAGGGAGATTCATTGTTCACCGACTACCGTAAGCCGTGCAAAGTTCATCGTGACTTGATTTACTAACAGAATGGATATGAGTGAGTTAGTAAGTAAGTAGCCGTTAAGATCACCGTCGATTCAAGCCGTTGCCTAATCATTTTCATCTAGTGTATAAGTAACAGGAACAAGCCGGGTCTATTACATAATGAAATACTAATTTACACGGCGTTAAGCTTGTTAACGATACTTCCTTGTCAGTGGGTAAATATTTCTTGGATTTAGTCGACTAGTATAAGTCTTCGAGTCTATACACGTGGCGCAACTTAATAAACATCCACCGATGGATAAATAGCATGTATTATTGATAGATACAACGTAACGATTAAAGGTTTATTTGCTTGTGAAACGTCAATCGGGACTTTACTAGTTGATGGCTGTAAATGTTTAACTTGTCAAAGTTTCTGAGTGATTTCTCGGTACGAGTATAGCAACTGTTCCAAAGGTACATCTAAGTTTTGGTAATGGCTCAGACAAAACTACCTTTCACAGAACGGGCTGAGTAGCTTCGAAAAGTTCTCATAGGAGTATTTATAAAAACCTAGCCTAGTGACGATGTTTCACTCGCGCTATTTTAAAAATCTAGAAAAGTCGCTAATACGATGTTACGAGGACTTGGGCGGCAGGAATCTTACCGAGACATGGAGATGCGCACCTGGAATCCTGTATTTGACCGCGAACCCCTCCGCCAGGAATTCGCGCGTTATACGCTGTTTTTAAGCCTGTGCGTTTTGCGTGAGCCTAACCCACGCTAAGTTAGCCTAACGCGACTTTCGTATACTCTCCTGTGCGCGAGAATTATTACCTACCTTGGCTGTTTCGCAGTTTCGCGGCCAATTGGCCAATTGACCTTTAGGTCGTTACTGCGACCGAGTATATATATTCAAACGATCCTGCGTGCGGCATGTATGCGTTCTTTGGATAGGAGAATAAAATACATAAGAGGTGATTAAAAACCGAATACGGATCATATATCATGAGGTACATACAAGTCAGCAACGCAATTATCAGATTCAAATTTTCATCACTCATCGAACTATGCACGGGAGAAACTACGTGATAAAGTATACACGACAATATGCAAATCTCATCTGAGATCATCAGGATGTCCGAACACGTTGAATTTAATCAATTTATTCATAATAAACATTCGATCCAAAGCTATTGATACATTTGTTATTCGATGGGGTATCGATGTGTCAGCTGTTCCATTTGAAAAGCACCAGTCAGATACAAAATTCATTTTCAACTTTGAGTGTAAGTATAAGATTTCAGGACATTAAATTTTTTCAGGAAAAGAGTTTTGCGAATAGTATGGAATTCGTCGATTCATTTGCAACGCAAATCGGGCAAGATATTTTTTCTTTACGAAAATTAACTTTTCTTGTAATTCACTGTACGTATTACGTACTATAGGTACGCTATCAATTTTGTAAACGATTTAGATATTAAAACAACCATCCTGACAGCATCGATATTTAGTACAGAAATGATTCAGTTTAAAGAGTCAACACTCAAATATTTGTAATGCGAATAAGTTAATGTAATCCCAACGATTTGAGAGGCTAATTACGAAACGATCTGCCTGTCTCAGCTTCAAGATGCAGAATACAAAATTATCTTAATATCACAGTTCTGAATGATGTTTTTCAATTGCAATAGATGATATAAGTGTATATAACTGCAAGTGACGGAAATTAAATTAATTTCTATAAGTAAAAGTATTAACTTACATGAACTATACAACCAGTTGCGTTATTGAGGTCGTAAGAGTTTCATTTTCGAAGTCAGCTGCAAAGCATCCGCGGGAATAATCATTTGACCCTAATAGAGAGATTCACAGAGAATTATTTTACAGACTGTGTTTTTCAATCGTTGGGTGTCTAAAAAATGTGATAATTGTTTCTGAGAATACTAACCGGCGATGTTATGAAATTTACGCATCGATACATTTGGTACAAGTAATGGTTGATTTATTACACACGATTATTAACAAAAAAAAAAAGTTTGATAGAAGGATCAGCATTCAGACACACGAGGCGATTAAATCAATCATCAGAAATGGCTCCGATCGTAAAATTCGAGACCAGAATTTACATTCACTCTTCTCGGAACGAGCTTTACGCGTCACATTATGCTAAATAGACACATGTCTGTTTTCTCGTGCTGCAGTGTGGTCTAGGAAGAGAAAAAAGGCTCGAACGAATAAAGTCATTCGTAGTTCTGATATAGAGACCCTTCTTAAGTATCACCGCCATGACGATTTCAGCGCTTCCCACAATGGTACATGGGTATAATTTGAAAGATGACACTTCGTAGGTCACAGTAAAAATTCTTGTAGCTATACCTAAGCTTCAATATCACCATGCTTGCGACGTCTCAATTTCGATGAAGATGCTAGAAGAGGGTTGCCACGGTAGGGATAAGGGACTTACTGACAAAATCTACTACCGTACGGATGCCCGGGGAAAAACATGTCATTAGCCCAGTACGGGGTACGACCTTTCTACCGCACGTTGTTACACGTGAATCTAAAAGTGTAAATACGTATGTATGGATACATTTACGATGGTCGAGTGAAAAGCGATCCCAAGAACGTGTCCGACTACCTTGACTAACTCGACATTTCCATAATTCGAGACTTTCACGAGAAACCCCAATTTATTTGAATAGCTACCGATGTTTGAAGAACAGCTGACCTGTATATGACCTCATACTTGCTGACAAACGGTTAGTCAATTGATTCAGTTTGTCAAAGGAGAGCCTCGTTCAATTTAGCAGTACGTAAATATTCATTTGGCTTGTAAAGGTTTTGATCTGAACCTGCGATACACCATTTTCATAAATTATCAAAAATGGGAACGTATGCACCTTTCGCCAAATTTGAAGCCTAGACGTTTTAAAGAAGTAAACATGCAATTTTATCGAAGATAACTCTAAGGACTAGCCAAAACAAAACATATGCGTGGCTTTGATTCTCCTCTCAACAACTTTTCTTTTCATTTGAACTACTTCCTGGGACACAGATTACTACGTCTGCACATCACGAGTGCCGATCTGAAGGTGTGCGAGTTTGCTGTTCAACTTCGTGATACCTAGCAAAACTCCGCCTTCGGTACCCTTAGGGCAAAAAATTATACAGAGTCTACTGTGGAACGTGGATGCTAAAGATTTCACTGAGACGATAAGTTCATGTCAAGAACTGACGAATGTATCATAATCCTGGATATATTTGAGGAACTTTTTCGTATTCTGCTTTATTCAATTACTTGAATATTAATTAACTCCTGAATGGTTATAACAACGCATTCATGGATGTCAAACGTGAATAATTATTACTGTAATTATTATTATCATTATAACTGTTTTTGTAAGGTTCGAATGACTCGTTTTTTAAACCGTGATGCACGGACTGGTGTGCTTGCTCAATTTCTCGCCGGGCTCACCAAGTTTCAAGCTCACCATTTCGATGATGACAAGAGATAGGAATGATTGATCGTCGCACGACGAGTACTTTATACTGGCAATCAGTGAACGTCCGATACAGTTACTGATTAATTCTTCACGATATCCATTTACGTTGACGCGTATTTATACGTTGAGTAATAAAAACTTAGTGATTATGAGGATCACTTGAAGGAAGGGGAACGTAGGTCTTGAATCGGCTAGTAATTACAATGTTTCTGAATTCTCCTGAATGGGCCATATTTTTGAATATCCGAGCCGATCTCGCCTCGGGACGCGCGATCAAAAATTTTACCAAGCCTCAGGGGCTGGTGCGGAACACAACGTGGCTTCTACAATCACATTCATCTTTGACGCGTGTGCGAGGAAAAAATATTTCACAACGGCGCAGAGTTTACGAGACTGGATGGCATGTTTACCGCATAATTGGGCTGGACATTGTGCTCAATCTCGTTAAATCATAACAAAGGTATATTATTACGGATTTCAGCCGCGTACGAACTAACTTGAAGAGATGCCCCCACGGTGGTATTGAGATGTTCGCCTGATACGCTGCGCTCTATACGATTTACGATATCACGACTTGAAAATGCTATCCGGTAATTTGTGATAATAGCCCGTTTGCCGAACAGCATCGCGTGGTCCGAACCGGCCATCCGCAGGTTGGCAGACTCTTCGCGTCCAGAAATCAGTGGCCAAGTAAAGTAAACACAGCCTGTGCCGTCTCTGCCTGGCCGCAATTTCATAGGCGGCGCTAGTCGTACGTTACAGCTTGGAATGAGCGTTTGGTTGGACAATTAAATTTCTGACTTGGTTATCCTGATCCGGTACAGAGTGAGTCGACTTGATCAAGTTGCTCCCGTTTTTTGTTCGTCGAACAGTGGACGTGCTTGAACCAACGAGAGAGCGTGCGTGCGTGCGTGCACCCGTGAAACCTGTCATGATTGCCAGCTATGCGGAGCAGCGTTAACTGCCCAAAGCGTATCACCTTTGGGTCCGACCACCTCTTCCGTGTGTGCCTATGATACTTCGAAAATCAAACCAAAATTGAGCCAACGTCGAACCATGGTCAATGCATCAGCAACCGAGAAGATTCATCTCCATGGAGCAGGAATTATACCCCGATCAATGAAGTTGTAAAGTTGCGAGTCAGTAGCAGCTACTCGCACGCTTGTCAAAGCTTACTACTTAAGAAATGGAACGTGGCTGATAGCTGCGTCGATTATAGAAACTCGAAAGGCTCCATTGTGTTTTAAGTACCGTGAGACAAGCTTCGAGTACTCTGACTGCAGTATAGGAAAATTATTCGAATTATATACCGGCTCGGTTTTCAATATTAGGATTTCTATTACCTCATTTTTTTCAACTATATGAATTCACGAGAATGTCGAACTTTTATGGAGGTATAAAATATCGAGGAAAAATAATTTCAAGTCTGAGAGAAAGCGCCCAAAGCCCGCCTATGGAACGAGCAATCGAGAGACGAGGAAGAACCGGCCTAACCTCACCTAACCTAACCTAACGTCAGTTAAGCTAACCTACTAACTCCTCTGGTTTCTTCGGTCTCCGCTTCACTCTTCACCACTCCCTCTTGTTCTGTCCATACTATATAATCAGCTCAGACGAGGAAAAACAAGACTGCTCACCCGACAGTGTATCATGCCATCACCGACAAATTCGCAGCGGCAGATTGATTTAGCTATTGACCAGCCAAGATTAATCCAATCGGACACCGCAATTAAGCGATTCGAATACTTTGTTGCTTCGTGGTTATCTTTTGATTCAGTAAATCAAACGATTTAAATATACAGCACTGTTTTTACAACAAAGATACATATTCACTAGTCGAATTGAAAAAAGGGACGATTGCATTTCGTATTCTATTTACAGTGCATGCAGTATACAGTACATTTTCAGTTCATTGTTCACATTTAGCCGCTTGCAAGTGGTGAATTGGAATCCTACAAGTTCACTCGTACACTAAGAGTCTGTTCTAGAGTCATGATGAAAATGTATTAACACTAGATTGTGTAAACAGTATGGAGGCAGGAAAATCTCGCAGTCGTATTTTTCCGCGAATAGCTTGTTCATTGGCCAGCTATTGTTAAGCTTTATAGGTTTGCTTCCAAGAAGTCTTTGGTAAGTCAGTTGGTTTCGAGTACAGTCAAACGCTCAAGTCTGCTCACGTTACGGTAGTGCACGACAAATACTGACCGTAACTGTTGCCTACTCTTGTCTAGCACGAGTGACGGACTGTTACACGTCGCAACAAGGATCTCATGGTTGTAACTAAAAGCAATCGAGTAAGAATCATTCTCAGTACTCATGTCGCTAAACAATATTTATCCAATCCATCGCAAGATAAACATTTATGAACGCACTTGCTAGGATTAACAAACATCATCAAAAACTAGTGAAGAAGACCAGAAAAGTAAGGCGTGCAGGTTTGGTAACTCAGACGCGAAGCTTCACCGCTGTCAGCACCGACAGGGCTACTCCGTTATTACCATAAATATCCAAAGTTCCTCGGCAGTAGTTAGACGATCCTCGGTGAGAAAGATCCTGCAGATCGTTCCCGGCTTATTCAATTTAAATACCGCATGCAATCAAGTGTGGAGTCGGTGTAACATTTTCTCATATTCAGAACGTTTCATACAGCTTTCCGTCTACCTAAATTACGTTGCAAACACTGTTCACCTTTGCAAAAGTTAGAAATCGTATCGAACAAAACAACTACTGTCAGTAAAGCATGTCAACCTGTGAAAACTTTGTTAAATCGTCCTGGTAATTGGGCATACCGAACTGATTAGAATCGGACAAACTGTCCTTTAGCACATGTAACATTAGTGTGGTGGTCATCGTACTAGCCGTTGTAACAATCGCGAACCAAATGAGCAGCAAACGAATTATACCATCAACGTGTAATTGATGGTGAGGTATAAATTTTAGATGAAAGCGTAGGATGCACAGCTTGTACTTCGTGTAGCACAAACTTGATAACTTGGAAATCTTACACGATGCACTTGAGCCCGCATATTCGAAGTCAAAATACAGAGCACGAAGAATCAGAGAGTTAAATGCACCGACCGCAAGAACCACCAGAATCGTCGACCGTACATCTGCTGACGTTAGAAACACGTGTCTGCGGGTAAGCTGGTCGCTGGTTGGTAGGAATGGAATCAGAATTCCAAGAAGGCTAATCAGATCCAGGGTATACCGGACGGTTGCATTGTCCCGCAAAACAAATACATATTTTATACATGCTATTCTTACGCTACCAGTACGATAGTCGTCTTTGCGGAGCAAGCGAGGCCTGGTACAGATTCAAACTTTTATATTTAAGCGAGTCTCTGAAACCAAGCGATTAAGTTGAAGCCACACCGAAGCTGAATACGACAGAGGAGTGTAGAACGAGTGACCTCGGAATAACAAGTTCGCAGTTGGTTTCGCGATAAAGGACACACCGAAAATCTAGTGTCTGAAATTCGTAAAAAAAGACAGAATTCTAGGCTTCGTGATACGAGTTCTTTGAGTATATGGTCCAAGTTAGGAATCCATGGCGTATGTATATACCATTCGTGAGCCACGATGAATTCACGTGATCTAACTCACTTCGAGTCAAAGTCGATTTTTCACACAAAAGGTTAGGAGAAAAATTGAAGATACTACGCCAACTCTAGAGAGGAGCAGTAAGTAATTCAATACGAAAAGGTTATAGATGAGTACTGGGTGAAGTAAGTTACGGGAAAGTCAACATCGATGAACAGTCTACCAAGGAGTAATGATTTGTGCACAGGACTCAGGCGGCAGCTGTACCAGGAGCTGCGGAGTAGTAGCAACAATGAGCCTCATGAACTCGTAGAATTATTCAACGAGGTTATTGAAATGTCGTATTGTTTCGGAGAGATCCAAGCGAATGGTTGCCTTTCTTGTAGTACCCTGTTCGCGAATCGACATCCGTCCTGCGACATCCCCTGCAAATCCGTTTCAACCCTGCCCTGTTTCGGGTCATCTATATTTCATGGAGGTCATGAACTTTCCTGCACCATCCCATCCAGCACCGAGGATCTCTTTGTGGCGTGTTTCCTTTGAAATCCACCCAAACTCCGAGGGATAATTACATCGAACCAGCGAAATCGGCAGATGCCGATCTCTGACAGTGAAGAGGTCGCTCCCACGGCGCACCTCGCGAAACGCAATCAACTTGGATTGATCTTCATCGTCGCAGGTTCGTTACTCGCCGACGATGCTCTTTGCCAGGCGAGGAGTTTTAAGATATCCACCGCAAGTTCAGTACCCCGCGCTGGAAGATCTGACGTACGAGTTTTACACGAAGTAAGAGAAACGTAAGGCACGTGTGTACCTGGAACAGTGGCATTGTTTCAAAATAAACTGCTCGAGGTAGGTGGCGATATTTCACAAGTGCTACCCGACGAAGGGGCGTACGAGCCTTTCTGCACGAACCCTCCCGCGCTCCAAGCACGACCTCTATGAATTCATCAATATATCAACCATATCTGCTCCAGCTACGAGAGGCCGGTATCGATGTATGCTACAGCCGAAGTGCATGCTCGCGGAACTATTTAATTCAGCCGCTCCTGTTCCCGAATGTGTTTAAAGGGTTATGATCTCGGGAGCCGTGAGATATGATCAAACTCTCCGTTGACTCAATAATCGTAAAAGTCCACCACGATTCGGTGTTGCCAACAGTGGCACAGTCGTGGGTGATGACATTAGCAAAGCATGTATATACGAGAGATGCCGAACTTTTGTAAAGAAAGTTGTATACAGCGAAAGAATATGTTGCGAAGATTCCTCCGTATTTTGTAGCTCCAGATTAAAAAAAGTGAATAAAAAACTGTGTTAAGACGAACGTCGTCACACGAATAAGTGTTCTCGTTTCTTCGATACCATTTCCAAACACTCCTGCGCGAAATAATTTATCGAAAACCGAATGGAAATAAATACTAGAAATTCCAACAAAATGTTAATATATAATAAAAGAGCAGCCTTCTCATCGCGAGAGTCGTTTAAACTCGCTTAAGATAGAAAACAACTTTCTTCGAGATGCCCTCGGCCGACCTTTCGCTCTGCTACGAGACTGTCGCCATAGTGCAGTGGTAGGTATTACAGATATGTACTTCATCGCTTAAATGTCACCTCTCAGAGTTGACCAAGATATCTCACAGGACGCGAGTCTCGTACACAGGAAGGCTTTGTCGTCCAAGGAACGTTACCTAATCTTCAAAGCGTGTATAATTGACGCTGCAAATCTCTTAAACGTGCGGCTGCACGATTCATTCGAACAATAAAAGTTGTCGGCTCGATGACAGCGAACGGCTTCCGAGCAGTAGATACCCAGAAGGTAGACAGCCCTTCTCTACGGGACCGTGATAAAATTAATTTTGCGGTCCACAGCTGGGTCACGAAGTCGGGTAACGAACCCGAGTTGCTTCTCTCGCTTCCAGTTATGATGCCTCCTCTCCTCCGACTAAACAATTTTGTACAAATTCTCTACATGACATCATAGTTTTCGCATACGAGCCATGTAACAGAGAATTCAAACCCCGCGTTTTTTACTTGAATAATGGTGTAAGTGTTTCGTGGGTTGACGAGAAAATTAAAATGAAACTGATACAATGTTCGTGGTTCTTGGCTAATTAAACATATTCTTGGTTAAGTGAGCACCACAGCTCTAAGGTTTTTACAAATATAATGCGTTTGCTCAACGAGGCGTATAAAGACGGAAGCGAGATAGTTGGTTTTCAAAAGCGGCAAACCTCCGCAGCGACAGTTGGTCAAGTGATCGGAGTTCTGTTCTGACAAGTAGCAATAAGGAACGCGGCGATGATCACATGCCTTATGCCCTGCCTTACGGATTACAGAGTTGAGCCGTTTCTCGTATCCTTCTATCTCGTCGTACGAACGTGAGCGAGGAAAGATGTTGAGAGGTGTTAATTAAAACTGTGGCCTCTCCCGGTTGCTTACCCTTTCTTCGTCGGTTAGTCCCGCCACGCATGTCGGAGAATTCGAAGCCCCGTTGGCAAAACGGATTGTTGGCGGGAGACGGAGTGGCCACGAATTAAGGAGTTAGACTTGCACGGGGGCTCACGTATTCCAACTTTCTGAAGGTATTAACATTTCAAGCCTTTGAGATGCCCGATAGCGACTTAATCGTGCAAGCTAATTGCATTTAAATCATTTTCATCTTCTTATTTTTACGCGCTGTGTAATCACTGATGGATTCCTACCAGAGATGCAATAATCCAGCATCAATGGACATAGTGTTAATATTTTTCTAGTCATTTGCAGATGATTTTCATCCGAAAATCACCACGGTTGTTGCCTTGTGCGTTCAGCAAGAACGGTAAAGACCGAGTTTAAAAATGGCCAGGTGCACCGGATTGCTGGTTATGTTTCTGGCGATCGAAGGGCGGCTAAATCCAATAGGTCCAAAAGAGGCGTGGAACCAGAAGTCCGACCGTTGGCAACGCTGCGGGTTGAACGCTCGGGCGTATACCCGTCGACCTGGACCTGATCCCGCAGGACTCTCGCCGCAGCACTCGTTTGACGGAGCTCCTCGTTTTTCAGGTTATTTTTTCGAATCGAGTCCCCGTATCGGGTATCGTTGCCGTTCAATGCTTAACCTAGCGCTTGAAAGGTGACAGACATAACAAACGAGAAGTGTGAACGGCAGCGTATTTCAATACAGACCAAAGCTTTTCTACCGGCATTCAATTTCATCGTTTGAAATACCAATTTCAGAAAATAATTTTTCAGCAGGCGGATCCGTGTATATACGCTAGTTTTTTTCAACTGCAATTATAGAATTAAATTTGTGGTTCGACCTTAACGTCGAAAACGACTTTCCTCTTATTCAGCCGTTTCGCCACAGATAGTTGGCTCCTGAATCCGTTCCAGTCTTGATTTTTCTTTCGTTCTTTTTTTCTTTTTTACTTTTTCAACGACCGCATGAAAAAACGGAGATTCTACGAAGCCGCAAATCGCCGGGCCAGCGATCACGGTGAATACGATGCGCCGAGATCGCGAACGACCAGACATTTCTCTCCTGGCGCGAGTCCGCTCGGCACGCCGCGGTCTCGGGGACAGCAGGCGGGGGAGCCATGCACGACCGCGCACGTTAAATGTGAAATATGGACAGAGGTATATGAAAATCAACCGCATTGTGTGACGTCTTGTTCCCAACGACTAGCTCGCTGCACTTCTGGCTTACGATTTCAAAGATGAATCCACCTCGCAATACCATTTCCATGTATATATTACAGACTACTCTAGTAAGGTTATCGCGTCACTTATTGCAAGATGACTTCTTTTACTTTGCAACGATTCTAAACTGCAATTGCCGCGATTACGCACAACCGTAAGCAGAAACTCACCTGAAATTCCTATTTCTAGGTATAACGACACTTCAGATCAACAATGAACTGCGGTAGCAAATTGGCGTCATAGAAATAATGATTCAAAGCAAATCTATCTTTTCCAAATAATTGTTTTCAATTGATCCAAGTTTTACCTGATTTTTCCGACGTCGATATTCAAGTAAAATAGGTAGGGCTGTCATTGGTATATACTATGACCAACTGTTTTGATTCCCGAGTCACCGCACAATGATTTATGAAATAACCACAACGCCAACTATTAAACTAATGATAGCCGAGCTATACCAAGATGACAAATTTTCCATCACATTTAAATTGCCCTCTCGACTTCCTATAATGCTCTAACAAGGTTAAGATTCAGCCGTTTTGAACCATATGCCGCCAGTTTTGTGTGCTTCTATCGGTTACAATAGTTGGTTGAGGCTAGGGAACATCATGGTTCCGAGATAGACTCGGTAGAAAAGAGAGGGACGGTAGTATCCGGTACATGGGCTGCGGGCTCGAGGTGTTGCGTGTGAGTTAACAAGCTAACGACGGCGTGCGAGCGCGATTTTCTTTCGTATCAGCCTCAATCTACCCCCACCCCCCTCCTTCCCGCGACCCCACATCTTCCTTCGCCTCTTCTCGATTCCCTCAAACATACGTTCGTGGCCCGCTCGTTTGGGTTCCAGTATGTTCGTTATTTTAGAACCATTCCATCGAGATGGCAAACGCTTACTTTTTATCCTTCGTTCTCGGTTTCCCGCGTTTGCTATATCACGGCGACTTCACTCGGAACTACAAACCAGGTTCACCAAATTCTTTTCGAGTGCTTCAGCGTCGAAGTGGCAGAACGCAGATCTCTGACTGCAGGAGTCCGACCAACGAAAGAAAACATTGTCATTGGATGAATACTTATCAAAACTGACTTTATTGTTGTTATAGATGTTCCAAGACTGAACAAGCACTTCGCCATTGTGATTAGTTATCATCCGGGGTGGTTGAAGTATACGATACCATGCAGCGGGCAACCATCAAGAATATACACGCCGCGAGCTAATAATCGATTTTATGTGCTCAAATTCCTCCTTCTTCCTTTCCTTTTTCTTCGTCAGCTTTCGCGGTGGTCGTGAAGCTACACGCGCTCATCAGGTATGGTACCGGCGTATCACGCACGCACAAACACACGCAATGAAGGCATGCGTGTGTTTGTATTACCCGTACGTCTCGTTATTACGCAAGCAAGGTTCAGTGTCGTTGTGGTTGTGTGGCTTCTCGCGGCCGGTGAAGCAAGTCTTCTCCTGCAGGGAGAAAAGCAGATTCTACCGCAGCCCAGCTATGGTGGCATTTTGTTGCTCGTCGACTGAATCTCATACGATATGTATCGCTTATGAGTAATTGTCGACTGCCTAGTGTCCGCATTATGAATGGGTTTCCGTTCACTTGCAAATGTAACCATACATCACCGTGTTAATTACACAACTGAAATGTGTATTATACCAATGTCAACAATTCGCGCTCGGCTAACACTCTGCTCCACGTACGAGGAGGTGTACCCTTTTATACACGCATGATGCTACCAGTTACACAAATCTACTTTTATCGTACCCCAATCGGCAGGTACTTGTATAATACACGAATAAAACTGGATTTGTCTCATTTTACCAGCAACCATAGATTGCGAACTAATTCAAGGAACATAAGTCGAACTCTTTTTTCTCCAACTAACAAATAATAACAACCTAGCAAAGGATACGAATAGACTTGACGCGGATTGATAGTATCTGTAAGCTATTTTTGACTCACAGTTTCACTAGAGATGTGGGCGTGCGCTTACAGCTCGTATTGTGTCATTTAAGACTCGGAGAATCGAGCAGACAGAAGCATGGTGCCGTAATTACGAATGGTAATTGTATTTGTTTCTTCGGTAACGAACGCTGAAGCGGGACCAATGATTTTTACGGTGAGTATAATACGTGTGGTATGGAAATTCAATTGGTTATTAACCTCCCGACGTTAACCGGAGTCTAACTGCATAACCGCGACGTTGGAAGCCCGTCGTTAAAAATATCTCATCAAAGATTCACAACTGCCGTATAAGATTAGCTGTAACTTCTTCACATCGATTTCTCCAATACGTACTTCGCAATATTTGGAAAAATAGTGGATGAAATAAAATTAGAATTCCATAGTTGGATTCAAAGCCGTAACTTTTCAGGACAATACCGATTGCGCAGATAATTTCGTGTCCGAATGAAACTGTACAGACTGAGCTCAGCATTCGTCTCGTTCCTGATTCCTCCGCGCTGTAAATGGCGATGACTTGACTGGATGATGCAAATAAGCTTTCATCACGCGGATATCCATGGATGACAAGGCAATGAACAGACGTCAGACAAGGCATATGCCAAGGCAGGTATGTGATATTACGATATACATGGCCGATGATGAAAATTCTGCTTTCGAACAAACGTATCCGAGGTGTGCGTTTTGGGTATATCCTAATTGTCGTATGTTCAGTTTTAATATTTGACACTCGACTTGGAAATTCAGACGCCATGTAAATACAGTAACCACAATTGACGAAATCGATTGATTAGTCAAAGAATGTAAAGGTGTGCGATAGTAGTATACACTTCACTCGTCCAGCACCTTAAACCCGATATGTATAAAGTGAAAAATGAATAATTTCACTTCAGCGTTAACATTAGCATGCTAATCGGCCTGTATAAGCAGTAAACAAAGTATGCGGCGGCGGTTATTAATGCCCCGCGGCGTGACGAACTTGCCTATGTTAATACTTTGACAAGCGATCCTTGTTGCATGCCAAGCTAGGCATCGCCACATTTTTCTATGCGAATCGCTTCCGAAGCAATTAAAACTTGCTACGCCAAGTTGTGGGCTTGCAGGCGTTGGATAAACGTCCACGCCCATCGTCACGGGAGAATCATAAATGCGCGTGTATGTATATAAACGTCACGGACATCCTCTTCTGTAATTTTGTCGCATTGGGAGAGAGTGACGTTTCTCACAAATATGTACCAGCCGTCATCTTTTAATTTAATCGTTTTAAAGGAGACAAGAGGCGGAAGGCAGAGTCCCGCCGACCAAACTAACGTGTTCGGGGAAAACTAATTCGGATGCTTTCAACCTTATCACAAATTGAGAACCACGTAACCTTCAAGCATCGTTCTACTATCCTACTAGCGCAACAACTAGTCTACTGCTCTACTCATCTGCTTGGAACAGGAAGACGAGATGGAAAATCGGAGAAGAATGACGGTTACAATGTCGTTACTGGGGAAACATTTTTTTTTTCTTTTTTATAAATATTAGAAAACTCTGTTCGGAAGAGGTTTCACCCACGGAAGAAAACGACAGTAAAGTATAATTGAAAAGAATGCTGAAGTCTGTAAGGTAATCTAAAAAGTGGATAAATCGTTGTACGATCACTATTGTACAGAAACGAACCTTTCAGCAGATTGCTTGAAAACACCCTAAATTTCAGGCTTCGATACATGCAACCAACGTCAGGCACGTAACGAGAGATGAAAAAAAAGAGAAGTTGGATATTATTTGGTAAACTGAAATCCAACGTACGGCGCATAGATCCTCGTCTCGGAGTCGAGAAAACCGAGTTCAAGAGCTATTTGTTACCGCTTGCAGGTGTAATCTTTGTTCTCCGGTTCGTGAGACGGGTTCTCCTTCGTGCCGGTCTACAGTTACGCGTCACGTTCCTATGGTACACGTATATTCGGATCCGCATGTTTACTTATTCACGGAATTTGAGTTGAAAGCTCATATATTTATCGAGCTGCATGAGTTGTGTGAAAATGTGGATGTATAATGTGGTACCTATCTACATTTATACATACAAGTTTCGCGAAAAAAATTATCAAACTATTTTAACAACGTATAGTCAAGATGTATATGCTTCTCAGTAATATTAATACCCCCGCATGAGACGCAGTGGGGAGTTTGAAGCGGGCTTATACCTCAAGCATATTTCACATTCACAACCGCCTAATCACACCTGCACGATCGCTGCATCAGACAATGCCACGATTTATTCGTATATAGACACGTCGACCATCAACATCGATTTATAAGAAGCTGACAATAAAAATATGCACGTTATGAATCAACTACACAGTTCTATTTGCATAAAAATTCATTGAATTTACTCGCCTATAGTAAACAACGTGAGCCGTATAATTTATGAGGAGCTAGAACCCTCGGAACCGTCGGCAATTCGAGCGCGCCCGGGTCGTGAGCTCTACGAACGGTCGAATGAACGGACTCCGCCAGGCGTGCAGCTTCGATATTACCAATAATTGTCGGCTCGAAAGGTTATCTCAAGAAAGCGCGCACAGCGAATTCCCTTCTACCACCCATCACTTACCTACGAGTCCTGAATAGTTTCAAGGAAATCTCAAGATTTCACCTCGTCAACCCGCATCGTGATATTTTCTCTTACGGTCGATCTGACAAGTTCCAAGTAACATTGTAGGTGATTCCTTCAATAACCTCTCCAAGAATTTTGTTTCTCCTAAGCAAATAGACTGCAGAAATAATGCAAATAATGTTATCCTATTATACTACAATTTGTTGATGCAGTCATTTTCGAATGTAAAGTTAAAAGACATGTAGATTGAAGAAGTTCACCCGCAAGTTTGAAGAACTGCCTATTTTTCATTATTTATTGATACATAGCGATATTGTATTAGAGTTAGAAAAAAATGATTTTATCGAATACAGCGATTCGAATTCCGGCTTTTATTCAAATCTACCCACTTTGACGGTTAACCCTAAAGGGTAACGATTTCCTCCAATTTTTTTCCCACTCAAATGGCCGGAGTGCGGCTGTGAAGGTTCATCTTAAAGCCGAGAGTTGTTCGGACAAATACGTCTGTGCGGTTACCCGTTGTCCAGGAGGTTGCTACGGTATAAATATCGCGTGTCGATAAGTCGATCGACTTAGAGGAACTTAGTTAATTTAGCCGTCGAATAGTGGTAGGAGGAGGAGAGGAATTGAGGGACGAGTCGGAGAGAGAGGACGTCGAATAGCCTTTCCTTGGCACGCAAGCTGCCGGAGTTACGCGTTGGTTCGGCCGACCCGGGCGGCCTCGGAACCACCGCCGCACGCATTCAAGTTCAAAGTTACCGCCGACCTACGAGCCGCGATCAAGTCCACAACGATCACCAGCCGGCAGAGTCGCCCGACCGGAAAATTATTATCATAATGACCAATAGATCCGCCCGTCCATCCATCTTCGCCAGCCGCGCTGTGTGCGAGAGCTCCTTTACGGTACCAATAAGGAAACACGCTGTACGGAATGTCCAGATCGACTGGGATCCCCTGCACGGACCCATTATGTGTATACTTCTACTACCGCATCACAATTCCGCGGAAGAACTTCACCACCGGACGAAGTAGCGCTTCAAACTCCACAATGCAGAGTACATCTGCACGGCACGCTGATCCTCTCCACGCTTCGAGGCGATATTGATATCCGTGTAGATCAAATTAAACCGGGACGGCATCGGCATACGGGCATTGCAGTCATGAATCCCCGCACCCCTCAACAGGTATTCAACATCCCGGCGAATTGGCTTCGGAATCTGATGAGAGATGAACTGTTAGTCAGCAGCTGAGATGTGCAGCCTACTTGCACTTACGAGCGGACAGAAGTCGATTGAATTTCCAATAAAAAAAATTGCTTCATTAGTGATTTGAGAGCTCGAAGTCCGTTCGTGGATAGATTCGTTAATGGATAGCATAAGAATGGGGTGATCATACAGCATTTTTCATTATCTGTTTGAAACGATGCACCGTCGGTATTGGTAATTCTCTTGAATGAAACGAGGTCCGACGTGGTGTTTAATACCAGTGTGATATTTGTATTCAGGTCTCAGACGAATGAATACCAACTGATATTCGGACGAAAGTATGCGGGGTTCAAGTTTCGTATACCGCAACATATGCGGTGGTTTCAGTCGTTGCCGATTGAGAAGAATTTAGAGATCGTAGGCGTGTCGGTGGCAGAGATAAAAATGCAAAGAATATTCGTAGCGGAGTAAAAAGTCGGACCTTTAAGCAATTAGGAGAATTAGCAGCCGCGTGCTCGGATCCTTAAGGTCAGACGACATCCGATTCGAGAGACGGGAATTAGAAACGATGCGACGGAGCGCGAGGAGGGAAAGAAACTTGGGGCGGAAAGAGAAAGGGGGGGAACGAGGCCCGATGAATGTGGGCCAGTAGCCAACAATCCATCATCGGGACGGTTTATCTTAAGATCGCGACAAAAGACAGTCCGGCATTGCTGCTCCTGGCAGTCGCGAAGGTATGTGCCTGATATTATTACGTTACAGCTGCAGAGCTCCTTCGGTTCCTTCCAGTCTCACCGACAGACCGGCCAACCGACCGACCGGCCGACGGCCGACCAACAGACCGTCCGACCTCGGACCATGATGGCTGCCCGCCATCGCCTTGTTGCCTGCGGCTCTTGTTAGCACGCGATGCCCGAACGATTGCTTCTGGACCCGCCGCCGCGTGGAAAAATTGCACTCGCATAGTGAGAAAGCGGTTGGTTGTAGTTCGGACCGTGATCGCCGGGCCGAGGAGACAAGGCGAAAGGGGTGAACCGAATTTGAAAAGTGTTCACGCCTTGCGTCCTTGAGCAAAAGAAGAAAATCCAGCGATGCTGCAAGGTACAATTGCGAATTTCGAAAGGTACGTTAAGTCATCCCTGGTACAAAAACCGTACGCCATTACCGAGAGACTATTAATAATTAGACACTACATATAGTGCCAAGCATTCTAGAGGAATCAAAGGTGGTAAAGCATTAATCACAACTCAAACCTATTAAGCGGACAAATATAAACGTCGTCATCCGATTGAGGATTATTTATTATTACACATATATCAAGCGAGTGTAAAGTGAACTTAGGGAGTTTTTTCTAATGGAACAAGGACGAAAACGAAATTGATACTGAAAACTAGGATTATCCGGTTATAAGAAAATAAATTTGGAAATTTTTTAAACAATATCAAAATACTGTGTTCTATCTACCTGGGTTTCTGAGAGTTAGATAGACTCACGAACGCTCCTGGCTCTGTATGCTAAACACAAAGTCCAGAAAAGCAAAGACTGTTATTATGCAGAATCGGCTGAATAGTAGCTATTGGGCACTCACGTAGTACAAAATAAGGGAAGAATGGATTTTCACAACTGCGTTACATATGATGTAGAAAAAATGATGCACCTGTTAAAACAATATCCGTACCCTCCGGAGAGTGAAACTAATAAGTCTATACTCGCTTCTATTAGTCGAGGGCAACGAGGCAGAGAGAGAGAGAGAGAGAGAGAGAGAGAGAGAGAGAGAGAGAGAGAGAGAGAGAGAGAGAGAGAGAGAGAGAGAGAGAGAGAGAGAGAGAGAGAGAGAGAGAGAGAGAGAGAGAGAGAGAGTGAGTGTGAAAGACAAAGAGTAAAAAAAGAAATAACAGGACCTAGCACATATCGTTGGTGGCGGTAGACCGAGGAGGAGCTGAAGCAAGCCAGAAGGCTTCGGTGTGTGCGGGTACATCGCATACTCTTGTTCCTGCCGACAAGTATGTGTCCATATAATACCTACCAAACCCTGAACTACACCCCGGACCATCCGAAGGAGCAGTCAGCTACGGGAGTTCTAATTCTGAACAAAAATTATTCAAACCCAGACTGGCGGCTGGCGGCTCATTTGCATGCAGATGGGCCGCTTTGAGGCGTCGACAGGCCGCGGGGGCGACTGCTCGGGTTCGCCCCAGCATCCTCTGGCCCTCCTCTAATTCTCCTGCGATCCTACAACTACAAAGATTCCTCAGCGACGCTTTTTCTTTTCGCATCTCCTCCGCGCAAGAGAAAAAAAAAACTCAAATCAACGAAACTCTGACCACGGTCGGCAAAAAAGTTGAATGAAAATAAACCACGGCCTGGCACCAATCCAGATTTTAACTAGGAACGATACAGCAGATGTAGCTAAACCAGTTTTCACGTGTGCATGAGAAATCGTTACGAAAAAAAAAAAAAAAAATTCCGTTCAGTTCTCTTTTCGTTTGAAACTAGCCTCGGGCTCACAGACCAGGAGACATTTTTGGCAATGGCAGAGTAATGAGCTGCCAAAATCTTCGTTCCGAATTTGCAGTAGCAATTTCGTGGACAAGATTTATCGCTTTCGTAGAAGATTGCAGCAAACAAAATCAAAGTAGTTCACGGAAATGTTTTACAGACATCAATTATCAACATCATATGTATGATTCCAGTCTACAAAATCGTTTTCTGCTTGACTGCACACGACAAGCTTGCAACGCGACACAATATCAGCACTGCACGAGTGATCATTTGGAACGGCACTGTGCAGTTGTTTGCAGTCTTGACCGTACAAGGTTATAGCTTCCATTGGATACTTCGAGTTCTTACCGGCTTGCCAAGTTCATCCAGTGATACTTAAGGGAATAAGAATAAACCGCGGGATCTCACGAATTGTCAGGTTTTTATCTTGCACAATGATTCAACGACAAGTCCATTTTCGTCAAGGAATTGATCGGCATTAGTTAAGGTGGATCTTAAAAGACCTTGGTACGTGTTGCTCTTAATTGTGAGTGAATTATCCCAAGTATGTATCACTGTTCAACAAACGGCAATGCAATGAAATCACCGATGAACTCAAGTGTCTTGGATCGAAAATTCAGCCTCCTTTATCGGGTTAATACGGTAGAAGAGACAAACGAGAATACAAGTATGGAGTTCGGGAGATATATGCTTCAGCCACTGGTACAGTGGTGAAAAGTAAGAGAAGAGAAGTAACGTGAGTTTGTCTAAGATCAGAAATAGAGCAAAGGAATAGAGCAAACGAAAAGAAGCGAACACCTCACGAAATGTATCGTGAGAGAATGCCGTGTAATTTGACATGCGAAGAATGGCTCTGCTCACTCTGGACACAAAATGAAGTATCCAGAAGACTGAAATAATCGACTCGAATCGAATCGAATCGAATTACTCGAGAAAAGAGAAACAAAATCGTCCACGTTCCGGACCGTCGACTTTTTAATCACGCTTATGAAATTTCCCTGGTATCTTATTAGAGACATAAGAAGTAAAAATATTAATAACCTCGGAGGTAATTCAATTCGGGCAAAATCGTTATCTACGTTCTTTCTTTTTGTATTCCGTACTCAACCGATTTCGTCCAGATTTTAACCCATGGCGTCTCACCTGCCCTCCGCATTTCAGTTCACCACCGCAGTTCAGTTTAGCTAGCGAAGCGATGACCTGGATACATTAAGCAGACATGTTTCGGCTTACCTGAAACATAACACGATGTACAACGTTAGCACGGGTAACCTATAAGGGACCTGGAAATAATATGCAAAGCTAGCGACCTCTCTCGGGTTGCGTGCAGTCCTATCGGAAAGACAATGCAATTTTACGATGTAAGTTAATGGCCGACCGCGCGAACACGTTGCGCGTGATCCGTGGTATTTGGTATAGGGTTCAACCTGCCTACTCAGGGCAGATAATCACCGGTGGTGTTTGCGCTGGCACAACTCGCTTAGCTTTCCCTCTCGCGGGAATCTCGTATCAAACTTCACGGATGTATTCCGGATGTAATGCGAGAATGTCACAGTCAATTCAATTCTGCATGCAATGCCGAACAAAACTATCCAAAAACTTTTTGGTTTCAAGCGAAAATAATACAAAATTTATTCCTGCAATAAGTCTTAATTCGGTTATAGAAATACATTTCTTTGTATTACTGTTGCGTGAAACAAAACTTTTTTTTGGATATGTGTGTTCGAAACTGCATGAAGAGTTGCACTGATTGCGGTATTGTTATATCAGTGATGCGTGGCCTCTGACAATAGTCAAAATAAGTAACGTTCAACGCGTTGGTACAAAGACTGACCCTAGCTTCTTCTCAAGATATTTTCCATACACCACGCCAGATAGTTGTGAACTCTATTTTCTACTTGCCCCAACCCTCCGCTTCCGTGTAGCTATGAAATTGTTCAATCTTAGCATATACATAAATACATAATTTGACGAGATCTATAATCAACGTCTCGCCTGTTCACGGGTAGAATATAATATAATGAGCAGAAATTAGATAAGACAAGCGAACGGATATCTTTACAAATAACCGACTACCACCCTGTGAAAAAGCCTTGAACGCCGCGAGATTGACGAGTTGTTCGAAACGTCAGGCACGCAAGGTAAGAAGAATTTTTATACCAGATTCACGCATATTGAGTTATGCTGGACTCACGCTAAGCTAGCCTTATGATACAGTCCGGCCCTATCTCTAGTATAACAAGTTAAAATAATAAAATAAAATTTGAAGAAAAGAAAAAAAAAGGATAGTTGAAAACGATAGATAATCTGTCACGTCACCCGTCGGAACCCTCTCGCATTCAACAGACTTAGAACATAATGAGTGGGCTTATCTCAATCCGAGCTTTTCACAAGCCGTGAACTGTAATACTGATATGCTCTTTCGATCAGAGTAAAACGAATATTTATATATATAGCTTTCTGAGTAGGTGCTCGGCAATAATCGTACCGCGGCGGAAGATCAATCGTTAGGTTACTATAAATTAGTTCGCCAACTCCGGTGAGATCAAGGTAGGTATAGTCAAGGTCATTGCCGCCTTACAGCTTCCCGACGGTAATCCAACCGCACACAAAACATGATTAGGAAAGAATGAAAGGTAGAGCGAGTTCGCTGGAGTTGCAATTTGTTTCCAAATCCTCGTAAGTTCAATTCCCAATTTCAGTACCTTTCAAGTCTAGCTTAGACGTCAAAAGAGCGTATGATATATTGCGTTTCACAATCAGAGCGATCTTCACGCGTGTATCGTCGGTGTCCAACAATTTTTATGTAGAGATTTTTCAAAGCTGATAAATCAATTTTTATCCTTCTACTCAAACGGAGGTGAACTAGACTTACGGGTTTCCAAAAGTGAGCCGCCGATGCAGTCGGTTAACCCTTCGAATTCACGGCGAGTACGCTGCACTATAGAGCCTCAATGAGGCGTTAATTACGCGCATTTCTTACCATTGCGTCATCGCGCATCAGCTGGGAAGACGATGCTCAACGATCTGGTCAACAATGCGTATCACTCTTGACGAGGCTATGATCACGAATGCTAGTGTGAATGAAGCTTTAATTAGTGCGCCGTTATCGGCAGGGCTCGCCGATTGTCCAATGCGAAGTGCCGCTTATATTATTGGATACTCCGAAGGTCGTGTGCGCCAGCGATGAAATGACTTTTATTAGCGGGCACTGAATGATCACTTCGCCCTTGCAGATCACCAGATCACTTTCAATCATTGTAGGTTTATTGTTTTGGAAGAAGGGCCATAGTCGTGTAACATTACTTGGTTCATTGCGATAAGACTTTCTACGATCAATTAATTTTTGTCGAACACATATCGATACATTTATTCGTACACCTGTTCAACCCTATATCGCACAACCTCCATCAATTCCTCGGACTTCTTCGCTGCCGTATTCATGGGTTCATTTTGTTCTTCTCTACGCCATGTTTCCTGATGCATATCGTTCCGACTTTGTCGACGCTGAATACTAGCGTAGCTCGGCTTTCGGCCGTCCGCAGTGGAATACCTACACCTTTTGAGGACAGTTTAATAATGTAACAGCTGTCGGTTTTATCGCATCTCCACGTGGGTAAATCCTCATCCACTCCAGATAGCTGAGATTCCGTTTATCGAAAGCATGAAACTTAGGATGGTGTTCACTCTGCATTTTATAAATCTATTTCTATCCCCCCCCCCCCCCCCCCTCTCCCCCTTCATTTTCAACAGCTTCAGATAAAAGCGTCCCTCGTTGACGGAATTATCCCTGAGACCATTGTCCGAGTCAGATTTCGTTGACGTTGGGTCGACGGATAGAAGAAAACGGATTTAAACGACACTCACGGGGAATAGATCACTCTTGAGGCGCCGACAGGCCCATTCGATGCAGGCGACTACGATCACATGTGTAAGCTCCCTGCAGCATTGACCGCACATGACGTAGACGTGCACGATCTTGACTCAAATAAAGGTTAACCATACAGCGTCGTTATTTGGCGGTGAGTTTACGCACCGTGATTCTAGGCGCGACGCAAGCAAGCTCTTCGTGCTTACTGTACCGGCGCGGGAGTACAGCTTGCGGCCTTATCTAAACATCGACTAAACATCCTTGATTCGAGATAATCCGCGCCGTGTCTAATGTGATCAATCAATCAGGAAATCAATCTGCCTGAAGCTGGCGCGCGTGCGTCACGCACAGGGCCCAAGCGTATCTTCCACCACGGTTGAAACTCCGGTAAGGATCCTGCATGCGCAGGGCTCGTGGGGAAAAACTCGGAGCATGGCGACCATGCCTAGAGTCTGGGTCTCCCCTCCACGCGCTTCTTTTAGACGAGTGGGCCTCGCTATGCCCTATCGGGGATTAGGGGGAGGAGGAGGCCCATAACGGGACTCAAGTAACACCTTTTAAACCTGTTCGTGAGACTGACCGCGTGACGTTCGCTTCGTGTACGGTGTTACGATGATGTATTCGATGCCAATTGAGCGTCCGGTGGAATGCAAAGCCGAGACGACGTCGGTTCCGATCCCGCCGCGGATAAACTCTTATTCTGGTACAATAAAAATACACCACTCTGCGGCTTGCTTCGCATACGGGGAAGGAGCCGACCCTCGACTTCTCTGCAACAACGGGGTCTATGGGATATATATGTGAATTGTAAAAAACAAAGAACAAATAATCCGCGACTATTTACTGACACGGGAAAAAATGGTTTGATATTAGAAATTCGTAAAATAAGCATTTACTTCGAGGCAAACAGAAACCATCGGAATAGTATAGCTCATCGCCTCGTTACAAGACGAAGTTTTCGTACTGAGGTAAGATTGTGTCGCCATGAGATTGACGTGAAAGCGGTCAATACTGATGCAGTTGCTCAATCATGTACGTTGGAAAATGCTAAATGTATTATTCGATTAATATTCTGTGAAGCAGAGAAATAAACAGAATCGATTCGGAAAAAATGTAGTAGGAATTTTCATACCTTCAGAATGAAAGTAGATCACGATCAACAACTGCAATAGTGTAATTTTTCACTGCAAAGTGAAACATACTTAGAAACCCCATTCTCCCAGAAATACGATACGAGGTGCAGCCCGCATTGACCGTCAATTCTTATGCATAAAATAGCGATGTTTCTCCATTACATGAAAATATGTTTATTGTGCTTTACGGCTGCAGTTCCTAGAGTGCGCTTGAATATCCGCAGGCGCAGGTTGTTAGCACAGCATAGCAGAAATGTAGACGTGAGTCGTACAAAAAAAAAAAATGCGAGAGCAAGAAGCTTTAAAGGTTGTCGATGATTCCTCACGATTACGGTGCAGAGATTTCAGTCGCAGAAAACATATGCTCTGACGATTGATCAGTCGTAACGAACATTGACGAAACTTTGATATAATTCCGCGTTTAACAAAATTTCTGCGATGAATTATCCCCCCGCCAAGAGGAACGACACGCCGAGAATCCTTACCGAACACGATTTTAACGCAGCGTCGGCACCGTTCGCGGATGTACATTTGTTATAATAAATTCCGATTTCAGATGGGATCTAATCGTAAGGAATCGCTAGCTGTGGCGGAAGAATCTCGGAGGAAGCTGTGCATCGAAGTTGGCGAGAAAGGGCGATCGAAGTGGAACGGGCGCCGGCCCGGAGGGCTGCCTCCAGGCTCAAGAGCTCCAGGGATCGTCGATGGGCGCGCTGTTTACCGCGGGGCAGGAGCAGAAGTCCTGCGATCCATTACCAGCACGTACGCACGGACGCACGGACGAGATGGTCGGGTTGAATCTCGCGGTCCGCGAGCAGCGGACTCAGCGTCAAGGCTGAGTCCGCAAAGTCCGAGTCGCTGCAAGAGCGAGCAGCGGTCCCTTTGTAGCAATGTCCGCGCTTCTGCATACATTCTCGCCCGATAAATATACCCTTTGGCAGTTTAATCCCGGGCCCCTTGGCTCGCGAGGAGAAGATTCCGCTAGTACCGGTAGCTTCTGAGAAGAACCTGCCCGGCGGAGGTTCGGCCTTTCCTTCCCCTTTCCTCCCCCTTTCCCGCCGTCAACCGCCCGTGCCGGCTGATCGCGACGCGAAGGTGGCTGTGAGAGGACCGAGAGGAGTCCTCTTCCTTTTCTCCCGTTTATCCGTCTTCCCCCGCGGATCGCCTCACTTATCGCGCATCGCACGCTACGCACAATTAATCTGCTCGACGTCAATTCACGTCGGACACGGCAACCGGCCTGACTCCGATTACGGAAAAGCATCGCTCTGTAGCATAGGCACGACTTCGTTCTTCCTACTATGGTACAAAGATCCTACCAACACGAGTGTCGCTCTCCTCCTGGTTATACGAACTTCGCGACTTTCGACGGGTCGACGTTCACCGCGGACGTTCGACGTGCTTCCTGTAGGAATAAAAATCAACCGCTATCCGATTGTTTGTTGCCCTTACCGTCGATACCGCCGAGTTACAGACACGTGGCGCGTGCTCCAAAAGGAATGATTCGTTGGAAACTTGCAGAAAACAATTGCGGAACAGGTCAATATTTTTTAGTATTGTGTAATAATGTTTACTTTGGTTCTACCGTGAAGCTCCCAAAAAAGTTCGCTCTTTTAACAGTCAATTCGTACACACATTTTGTGGGGTTTTGTTTTTTCTTCTTCTGGCTGCGTCGACACAAAACTCAGGGGGTTGCACGTTAATCTTAAAATTGACTCCCAGCAGTAGAATTTTAGCTGCAGAAACTCAGCAGTTTTTTGATTCAGAAGGAAACAAAAGCGTCAAATAGTTCTTATATTCTGATACAGACTAATTTTTAACTACATAATTACTTATTTTGATAATTCCAAAGCTTTCTCTAATATAGAATTCAGGTACAGGTGTGTCTATATGTTTCGTCTTGGCGCTCATCTCTGGAATCGAATAGTAACAAGTATACTGTATCTGCAGGGCTCATTGAAAAATAAGAAGGTACAAAGTATGAAATCGATCACTTACGCAGTCTACGCTGGTTACGATATTTTCTCTCGGGCAAGGAGTAAAACGTATAAGAATATTACATCTAGTAGATTTTCTAATCGAGTAATTATGGTATAGTCTGTGACAAACTTATAAACAATCCGAAATTTGCCGGCTACTCATATAGTTATATTTCCGACACGCGACAATTATAGCAGCGTCTTGTTTCAATATATCAGCACTGTGACTTATTCGAAACAATGGATGATTTCGGTGGGCACTGAAATCCGAGGCGAAGGCTGAAAGGTAGCACGGCGGTTACTAAAATCTTTAAAAGAAGGGGGAACGCAATAGCATGAGATCTCGAGATCAGAAAATAAAAATTGAATGTAAAAGAGGATAATACCTAGAAGCGTTCAAATTCGTGGTAACATGGATCAGCGTATTCGTGCAGAATTTCAACGGAGAAAATTACAACTCTCCGCTTGTATACTTTCAGTTTCAGAAATAAAATGAATAAGAAATCAGTCTATACAATGCCTCGGCATTGCGTGTCAATAACAGCATATTAATGGATGTAATAATTTGGTTTTACTCCACAAGAACACGAGAGGATAACCGATACCTGCTCGATTCGTTCCAGCGTTCAAATACTATAAGCCGGTATAAAATATACCTGTCATTCATTTTTATCAGAATCCGACACCTGGGGGCGCCATTATATGTACATCATCCCGGCTTTTTTTGCTAATACTTATTACAGAGACGATCAACCGGCACGTGTGTACGAAAGATACCAATACGCCGTCGCGGTGAACAGGATTAATTGCAAAACGACGAGACCTAAACTCGAGATTTGTTGCATCGTGTGCTTCGGTCCAATCAATCGATACGCAGTTTACAATTTCACGCAGTTTGAATGTAACGAGGCGCATGAGTATTAAGGCATCATTACATTAAGAGTCGATCAGTCTTACGATGAAGCAGACATATAATTAATATCAGATGGGAAAAAATAAGAACCATTATCGTACTGCCGGAACGTGTATAGTAGCACTTTAGTGGTCATCGCTCCGAGACTTTGCCATGCACGAAACGGATGCTTACGCCGCATTGTGTTACACGGCAGGAATGTTTCTTGACGGTAAGGATCAGATAATCGGATATAAAAGGATAACCAGTACATACTGCCCATCTTGCGTTCAGAAACATCGCTGAAGAGCGTATCAAAGACTATTCCAGTAGCGTCTTTCTTGCCTACGGCTTGATGTGTATAGAAATCATCGAAGCCGTATGAGAATAAAAATTTAATATCACTGGACGCAGATTCGACGACCATGTGCATTTTCAGAGAATTATTTCCACAAGTCTGCCCGACGTATACTTCGCCAATATGCGGTTACTCCGAAACCAGACTGAAACCGCGTTCCGGCACGAACGGGAATTTTAAATGGAAGTCTCAGTCTGGACTCAGGGAACTGGAGCATTTTCGTAGAATTGAATCAAACCCTTGTGAAATTAAGTGCCAATTTCAATATCGGCAAGAGAGGAGTGTTTATAAGTCCAGTTGACCGCCATCGAGACTTCATGCTCAATTCGTGATCATCGTTCTACGTAGCGTCACTTTCTTTCATTTTTTCACCCGGCTCATTTACTGGAACTGTAATTCGGAGCTTAGTTGCTGGTGAAACTATCTGATCTGGAAGTTCTTCGGAATTGAAATTCACTGTCAGAAAATAAGTCTGGAAGCTAGCACACAGGGCTAGATATATCCTGCCCCATATGGGGCACAGGAAGAAAGGCATTTAGGTACTAGTGAGACGGTAGCAGCAAAGAAGCAATAGCATCTGGGGTTGACAAATGAAGACTTTTCCGCGACAGTAATAGCGCGAACGTAACACTTCGAGGGCCCAAGAATCCGCAAGGAATGTGTTCATCCCGACCGCTCGACTGCTCGCCGCGTGTCCACCTTGTAGCTCTCCGTGTCTGCCACGTGACCTAAGGTGCTCTTCTGCACTTCGCACCGTGAAAATTCTCAGTGTTGGGGTATTGAGTCGGTTGTAATTAGCGTGCGCAACCATTGGCACTTTTTTGCGAAAAGATTTTTGAACGAAACAGTGCGACGGATTTAGGACACGGATAGTTTGGTCGTCGCGTGGCTGTGGCTACCTGCGCGTGACGCGTTAGAAAGTTCTTGACTTGGTACAGGGAGAGGAGGAGGTGGTGGAGGTGGAGAAGCTGAGCGTAAATCGTTTTACCTTTACTGCAACGGAACTTTGACTTGAGATACGTTACGGAGCGTCAGTTTAACGGGTAACCGCGACAATTACTACCGCGTAAATGACACTCGCGTCGGACGATTGCGTTCGTTGCGTTACGGTTGACTCAGTACAAAGATATAAACCAAGTCGTTTCGGATGCTGCTACGTGTTGCGTGGTAGTATTGTAGTTGATACATGTGGTACGCGATATCTACGGAGGTCAATTTGCAACGACGACGAAGTTGTGGAATAACTTTGATAAATATAAAATTTACAGTAAATATCAAAGAAAACTGGAACGATATTATCAAAACTGAATGAGCACATCAAGCACGTAAAGATATAGTTCAAGTGGTACGTCTAGATTGCTGTTAAGAAAAAAAAAAAATTATGCTCACTTGTTAACATACAACTTTTATGAGTAAGGTAAAACTTGACGATACATTTGCAATCAGCCCATAACAAAAAAGATAATCCAGTTAAATTAAAATAAAGCAATTGTATCTGAGGAAGCAAGCCACAGAACTATCTGCATGGTGAACGTGTCTGTTACACGGGATTTACACCAGTCCAATATGCTTTGAAGCAAAGGTTCTTTCGTTGAAACACTCACGGAAATGATCGTCAATTTGAGTGTAAATTCGCATCCTCAACGTTTTTTTCGTATGAATTCAGCTTATTTATAAGTTGAGGATGAGAATTCACGCCCAAGTTGGTTTTCTTTTTCGTAAGGGAACGAATTTTTCAAAGTTTTCGTTCAATTGCTCTTGACCTTGTGAGTTAAGTACGGAGCTCACATCGACGTTTGAACATTCCACCGAGGTTAATCACAGGTCTTCGTTAGAAAACGATTAAATAGCGATTACCTACTCGGAATCCTGATGGTTACTGATACTCAGTTTTATCAGACGCGTCCCTCAACGCAAGAGTCAGAAAACCTAGCAGCACAATTTTGACTGCAATCCTACGAGTTTCTGTTCTAACCACGGTTACTCCAGTTAACTGAAACTAAATCACGCGTCGATATTAGGTAAGTGTAGTTCAATAGTGTACAGGCAATGATTTTTACAAAGTTTTAGGTGAACTGACATAGAATAATATTTGGATGTCAATATCGAATATACGCTTTACTCGTGAGTAATGTTTCAGTTCGAATCCAGATTTACTGTAATGGAGAATGAATAAAGCAATGGTCAAGAGCAAACAGTCAAACCAAACGCACGACACAACCTAAAGTCGCATGTGTGTTTGCCAAAGATTGGCAAATACTAGAGGAGAGGGAGGGAGGGAGAAAAAAAATAAGGGTTTCAAAAATTGGTCGCGTACCTAGACTAACGACTCAAAACTAACGAGTATGGTATTAAAATAGCGAGATCATTTGCGTCCTAAATTCCACAAAAGGTATGAAAGCATCTCCTAGACAGTGCAGAAATTGAAATAATTCCGCCTCTTGTCAAACTGTATCGCCACTATGTGGCAAAACATAAAAGTTCAAAGCGTGATAGTCACACTTGAACTTGTATGAAATCACCAATAATGATTATTTCTGCGAAAGTTCGACGATCCCGAAGCTTCGTGGTAGCCAGACACCGGGGCATGCAAGGAGCAGACGCATAGCGTGGCAAACACTTCCTTTGAATGGCATGGGGTATATATCGGTGGGCGCCCCACCCTCGCCAATAAACTATACTTGGCTATTGTTTTATAAATCGTAAAATTTAATGGCTTCTGACGAAGTGTGCTTGAATGCAATGAAGGTGCCTCAGGGCAGCCGTCGCGAGTTGCTCGTCACCTATTGAGGGTACGGCGGTTATACGATGAACGTTCCCCCACCTTTACCTTCGCGCTAATACTCATACGCCGAGGTCGTAATGAGTGGTGCAGTGAGGTAGGTACGGTGCTAAACTCTAGTAGGTACAACTGGCCGAGACTCTTCTGTCGATCGTCATGGCCGTCACACAGTCCTTAAATATACCTTTATCGACGAGGAGGAATAACTGCGTGAAGCGCAGACTTGAGGCGCGTAATTTTCCAGCATAACAAATCCAACCTTAACGATCTCTCGCGGCTGAAAAGTCATCTCTGCAAACGTACTGAGCGTACCATTTTTTCGGAATTACGGCTACGAACCTATACTACTTGTCAAAAATGCATATACCTGCTACGGTGATTCGTCACTATATTGTGCGTTGTCTTTGCAGCCGACTTTCAGCCGGAGTACATAATTTTTTTACTTTTTACCGTTTTAAGCCAGCAATTTCACTGTGGAAGTAAAAGCTTTCTATGAGATTTCACAAAATTTTAATTGCTGAATTCACTGCTTTCTTTCAACCAACATTATGTAGCACGTTCGACTGCCAACTTTGTCTGCTAAATACAGTTGCACCTTTATGAAATATCATACACGTGACTTCACGAGCAATGGGAAATAGTATGCATATTACCGTACGTACGGTTCTACGCTGCACGGCGACCAGGCATGGCCAATTTGCTGAAATTATTCATGTGTGGCCTCAATAGATTCCGCAAGATATTATATGTACAGCGATGCGATTATCGTAATGAACTATTTACCTCAAGACCTGGGATGACAGGGATTTCTCAGCTTCCGCCATCAATCGTCTTTGAAATTCAGGTTCCATTCGCTACACTGACACTCATTGTTAGAAAATCGACGTGTACGCAACACACCGTGAATCAAGAGAAGGACTACGTGTATCACTGCTGAGCTGGGTATTACGTACGCGGTTATTTGAGTTTGGGGGAATAGACTTGATTGGAATAGATGAAGTTTCTACCACTGCACTTTCAAACACATTCAAAACAACCCGTTGCGTGAAGTGGTTGTCAACTTGATTGAAGATTTCACTCACTTTTGAATATATACGTAGGAAATTTGGTGACGTGCGTTCTTCCCCAGTTTGACTAGAACACTGAGGTTTGCACGGCGAGGTAGAGTATACAATCACTGTTTACGCGCAACTGTGTTTACGTCCGTCTCCTTGACAAATTGATTTGTTATTCAAACTTCGAATCACAAGCGAATGCTGACGGTATCGGCACAGCCACTATAATATATCTACTGCTACATTTTTCACGAATTATCTACATTTATGCAATTGAATCAAGTATCTCATTACCGTTCGTTTTTTTTCTTCGTACCAAAGAGGATCTTTTAACTTTTCATCATCTATGGTTGCAAGCGAAAAGTATTCGTTTTTCAAAAATGGTTTTTTCTAGCTTCAATGAATCTACGTTTTCGGATCTTTGGTATTTGAAAAAATGTCGGTCTATCTGTCGATCTGTCGACCTGTTGGTCGGTCTGTCTATCTGAAACAGTTTAATGAGACCATCTAAAATTAACGCGACTATACATTCAATAGCAATAAGATAATGCCGGAAGAAACAATTTGATCAAAAATAGAGAAACTGTTTTATGAAAAAAACGAGAGATAATCATGAGAAAAAATTTCAATTTTACTTCATTGTACTTCATGGTACTTGAATTTGTTTGTAAGGTATTGAAAATTACGCCAAGACATACTTTTTTCACGGCTTGTTTCTGTTGAACGTACTTTACATCAAATAAATATGGAAGTTTTTTTATTGGAAAACTATTTCTATCTGAGAACCTCATTGTTATAATACGATTATTACTCGCAAGTCAGCGATTGACGAACATTTGATAGCTGCTGAATTAATTGTTGAGAATGCCTCTGCGTTTCGAGGTAAAGGAACATTTTGTTAGTTTGTCTATTATTTACAATAGCCTACCTAATTACAGTTCCGGTTGAAGTCGAATGTTTCGTGTAAAGATGGTGTTCCCAGAATTCTCGTCGTTGTGAGAATTTTCGTTTAAGTACAAAGAACTTTCGAATTCCGAACAGATTTTGCCGGAGTACAGCTGTACAATAATATCGTGGCATTGCAATTTTTGTGTAGCGCAAGGTTCCAATGGGGTGTGAGTTAGGTTAGATTCAGTTGGATTATGTTAGGTTAGGTTAGCTTCACGAAGGAATGCGTGCTTGGACAATACTTTTCCGTTTCGTTCTGTATGCAAATGTAAGCCCCGTAGGGGCGAGGCGTCGAGCCATCGAAGCATCAATCAATGGCAGGCGGCAGCTGATTAAAAATTGCGTAACACCATGAATTATTAATGTGACGATAAACGTGTAAATCCGTAGTTTACCCGGATAGTAAACCAGGTGGTTCCAGTTTCCGATATCCGCTCCACCAGCCATCCTGTGAAAATATATTTCCCTCCCTCTTCGTATCACAATGATATTTCACCATCTGGTTTACACAGCTTCTCACACAGATTACCGAGAATATTTCAATTACGGTATAGATTATAGAAGTAGGTGAAAAAAAAATCACAGATAAGTTAATGAAGAGGCGCCGAGGAGCGACGCGGGTGAACGAAGGAATAAAAAATTCCACTTCAACCAGCCGCGCTTCAAGCACATATGCTAATTGCGGTAAAACCATTTCAAGTGTTTTATATACCTTCCTGCGTGTACAGAGAGAGGCGAGATTTTCTAAAGCAAGTGATATTTATTTGACCAAACCAAATAAGGCGATCATATATGGCGGAACAAGGTATTTTATGTTTTATTCAAAGAGAATATCACTTGGTTGAATGAAGAACAGTGTTATCAACAACAATGCATATTTTTGGGTCAATGACACAGAATGTGTTTAAAAGGGCCAACAAATACTCGGAGCGTATTTTTATTATATTATTTATTAGCATTTTATATATATTTAAATGATACGCTATTATCTATAAGAAAAGTACGAGGAGCAAAATAAGAAAATAAGAACCACCAGTGCAGTTGGTATCACAGTTGGACAACGGGGTAAACTAGCTGGTGAGGAATGCTAACAGCCAGGCGCATAAACAACCAATGTAATTCACATACTTCATTCATTCGAGCACGTTTCACGATAATAAGAGTGAACCGGCAGTAGGAAAAGGCATCAGAATTTAGGACTCGAAGGACCGTCGGATGGGCAATTGACTGTTTGCCACCACAGAGAGATTCCTGCTTCACGGACTCGGATCTCTGGTGTGCGGTTGCAACGGCGCTGTGTGATTAGGACAGGAGACATCTCTATTAGAAAGTAACTGTACCTCGGTCCTCGGCCAACGCCCTAATCGTGGAACATCTCGAATTTATTTGTCAGGAATAACCATAATTATTATTTATCCGCCTTGAACTGAGGCTTAACCAATCAAACGCACATATATCACTACCGACACGGCTATTATCGGTATAATTGTGATCTAAGCTGCCGTTTCCCAAGACCTAGAGTTCCTAGAGTTCCTTCCGTGTTCTTAGGTGTGGATAGCGATGGAGAATTCTTCCAAAAGATTCATGGCCTACGAACCCTGGTAAGTTTCTATTTGATATCCTTTTCTGTGGATCAGCATACCTACATTGCCTTGCGGCTGGCGTGACGCGTTATTCACCTCATTCGACGTGTAACCTGAATATTACAAACGCCACCGGTTCACCGCGAGAATAATTAAAGTAGATTATTGCTCCAGGAAGTTCATTTGCGTCAACGCGTATCGCATCTCAAATGTCATCGAAGCAGTGAACCCGCAGCGACAGCTCACGCGCAGCTATTCTGCCGTATCTCGGATTTACTATACAACACGATATCCATCGGTACCGAGGCTCGGACGAAGAGGAGGGCGACCGGCAGGTACCACGCTGTCAAACGGGCAGCCAATGCCTCAAATTTCAAAGGTCGATGATGCAACCCAAGTGGCACAGGTGAACCGGTCGACATCTCGCGCCTTCAACCAGTGAGATTTCTCCCGGAGATTAGACAACCGTGGCGTTGGTGCTAGCGCGGTGTGACTCCGAGAAGATAAGAACCAATGATGGCCGTGGGCGGTCTCGAGGATGGGAAAGGTACAGAAGTCCCTTCGTCGAGCAGCGGGAACGTAGGACAGTATTGTGCACGAGTCTGGAAAGTGCTATCGTCGCAGGGAAGGGGGGACAAAGGGAAGGAGAAATTGGCGGGATGGGGAGTTCAAGACCTGTAATTAGCCTCGATCGAGCATGCAAATTAACTCGCGACTTTATTCCATTCCATTCGGACCGCAGCAGGCCTGTTGTAGCGAGCGAAGAGTAAAGGGTTGGAATGGAATGAGATGAGCACGAAAAGTTCACCCACCACCTCCCAACGGAACGATCAAGCCGAGTCTTATTCTACGGCTTCGATCGTCGGTCTTTGTAGTTCACTGGTCATATTTAATTTTATTGTTATGACGCCACACCGCGTTTAACTCCGTCCCGCGTACACGCGGTTTTTGTACAACGAACGGAGTCTCGGAATGCGCTTAATGCGTTCAACGTGTTTAATACAACGCGAGACTTTCAACATAAATCACCGAACAAGCTTGGGCAGAGGTAAAACCAGAGAGCTCAATATACAACCTCGTGTATAGTTCGTAGACGATGTGTATTAATAGTATAGGGCCACGTCAACCCCCCTCCACCAAAAGAATACAAAACTAAAGATTGTTCCAACCGGGTCTGTTAGAAGTTTTTTCGAAAACTACAAACCGATCGGCAAACTCTGGAGAAATTTTTGAAGGATGTCCGTAGAATAGATTTCTCGTTGTCCTTGTACGCGGTACACGCCAGGTGGATGACGGGTCCTCGTGAGATCAAAGAGATTCACTCTCTCCGCACCCTGGTATATAAGCTCTGGCTCGCTGCTAGGTGTGTATTTGTGACACGCCGCTACGAACATCAAAGGCCAACCAGAGTCGTAAAAATAAATCTAATTAATTAAACTGAAAACAGAAAACACCGACGTGAGCCAAGATAAGACGCGCGCAGGGTCCACGCTCCGTCTTTGCCGTGTATAGAAGATTTTACCTCGGAACCGGGCCTTATGCGCTTGTGCCTTCCTTGCGCCTTCAAACACACCACTAATCGGGAGAACGAGAGGAAACGAATCAAAACGAATCGGGACGCCGAGAGTTAAGGGGGGGAGAAGGAGGAGGGTAGAAAAAAGGAGAAATACGAGCCGAGAGATCTCTCTGTGGAATCTCATGAACGAACACACGGAATCGCTAATGTCTACTATTTCGCCTTGGCAGCCAGTGAATGAAATGAAGAACAAAATGGAGCGGGTCAAAAAAAAAAACAACAGAAAAACTAAAGAGAAATAAAAGAAAATAAAGTCAAACGGAACAGTGATTACGAAGAAACCCTGGAAACAGTTTCAGCTTCGCTGACATAAATATTGTAAGTACTTCTAGTGATGATATCTTGCTTTGTGCTTCAAAAGGAGGTGTTAATCCAGATACCCGGCGATTTTTTTTTTTCCAAGAACGAATTCGAAAGGCTTCAGGAGCTCCAGGTACTAACAAGGAACCGACACTATTTCTCGAGATGTTGTGATCCGATTTCGACCATTTTACGATTCGAGATTCGACATGACGCGTTCTTACCATCCCAGCAGCGCTGTAGCGGCTAAACTGCAAAACCGCTTCCAAAGTCGCGACCGGCAGAAAGTAATGTTCCTTTGTTCTGAGAAAGCGAATCCCAATTGACAAAATAAAGGATGATGCACCGTGCGTGTGTCGAGATCCTCGCCTCGCCTCCCACGCAGCTGGTTATCTCCGTGACTTAATGCCGGGTAATGTGCTCTCGCGTTACATCTCTAGCGGTACGGTGCGGCGATCCTAAGGACTCGCAACAACTGAAAAAGCCCGGGCCCTGATTAGTGGGTTGGTCAAGTGTTGAAGACCGTTGCTCTCCCGCTATTCATTCAACGGAGCGTATACACATATAAGCATCGGATGCGAAACTACGTAATCGGACGTCTTACAACAGTATAATTAATTTTCTCCGTACAGATTCGTTCTGTAATTTTGTAATTAATTCGTTCAAAATTATTCACTTGGAAAAGTAATCCACCACTGAACCATGGGTCGCGGTAGGCGTTGACTATCCGTTAATCCGGTTACCTCGACTACACTTTCTCGTTTCATTAGTAGTCGTTTGCTGAAAAAAAAAAGCTGTAATCGCTCGTCTCTTCTCACCCGTATCGAAAGTAGTGAGGAATTTAATTTCATGGTATCCTCTGCCTACCCGAAGCCATAAAGTAAATTCCGTAATGCGGTCTCCAAAGATTCTTCGTATGCAACGACTATAGGTTGACTGAGAGTAAGAGTGAGGCTGGCAAATCCCATACGTCAAGAGTCCCATCCCTAATAATTGATACCGGAACATAATGATTATGTGAGTTGATTGAACGATTCACCCCATGTCCTGATTAGTTGCTATAATTGTTGGACATGATCAGAAAACATCCAAAGTAGTTTAGTCACGCGTAATAACAAATTGCTAACGGATGATACCAGATACTTACGGGCCGCTTTCCGTATCAAGCAGCATACGATATTCCAAGCATTGAAATGGAGCGTGTATACATGCGTCTCGCCGTACGCAGATGGTCACTTTTTTGAAGAAAAACTTCTTCGGGCACGCTTAGCGGATCCTTACAAGGACACTTCTTACATGCATAATCGCCGTCTAGCGTGTGCCTCGACATTAATACATCGCAGCCAGTGGCGTCTTGGAGTTCATCCTCTCTTGGACTAGGCATGCACCTTCTCCCCCCCCCCCCCCCCCCCCCCCCCCTCCTAACCCTCTCCTAACTCTACTACCATCTTTGTCTCATACACGTGAATATACGCCCCCTCACTGCCTCCCTGGGATGAGAGTCACGCCGTCGCCGCGTCGAGTTGAAAAATGTATCGTCAAGAGAGCGTGTATACTCATTAGCCGATTACAGGTACCTTCCCTCGATGTTCCATGCTCCCTTTCGGTAACCATCGTACTCGACGTTCGGAGATCTGTCGCGATGCCCTTTTATTCTAGTTCGAACGGAATCAGAAAAAAAATGCGAGACAAATAGACGCAATAATTGATAGCTCGTTGTTGCATCTTTTGAAGTACACTGTGCGCAACTGTTGTTTTTAGGTAACGTGGCTGAGATTTAAACAATTACGTGTAGCAACTGTTTGATTCCCAGCACCTATATAAACGTTGAAAAGAACGACGCGCGTCGCATGCAACGACAGGAACAAGGCTAGTGATTGTACACCTCGCAAAGTCTTGCTCTTCCTATTCACGATGTAATAATAAATTTACTTTAACGATCTGTTGGTAGAGGCAATCGGACGGCACAAACGTCAAGCTCGTACACAGAGATTCACCGAGACGCTGGCGATGAAACTAGCTGAAATAAAGGCGAGCAGAGTGTACCATGGGCAAATAGTAGTCTCCTCATAGCTACCGATGTGGGACTTTGAGAGGTCTACACATAAATGTGCGCGTTGTTTACTCCCTGACGTGTGCGCCCACATGCGTGGTGAATTGCGATCGATACGCACTACTAGAGGATGAATAACGATAATTTTATACGCGTTAATTTGAGCCCGGTGGCCGTGGCGACCTGCAGCTAGGAAAGAGCGATGAGATAATCCGAGAAGCGAGCGGCGAGGAAGCGAGGAGACATGTTCCCGTAAAATGTGGAGATACTCTTGACGGGTAATCGGTTCGCGTGTGTGTGCAACGAGACGGCGGATTTGTTGTCCGTTCCGAGTCACCGTTTTGCCCGTCTTGCCCGTCTTGTCTGAGCTCACAGAGCTGCAGAGGTGCGCTTACCACGTCAATCGTGGCCCTTATGGTTCCTCCGTAATACGTCGAAGGGAAAGTTTATCGTTATCGCAGGGCGGTGATCGGCAAAGTTCAGAAGAACCCGTTGGCCATCGCGGCGATGGGCACGCCACCTCGATAACAGCGTCGAAAAGTTAAGCCGATCTCCCCGAGCCAATAACTTTCCACGTCACGACCATTCGCGTCTTCTCATATGCTTAGATCGATATATAGATATATGTACACACAGGCGAGATGGGATTCTGCTCAGAGCGCCGACGGAGCCGACCACTTGCCGCATCACCACCTACTGGGTGTTCCTATCCGGTCATCCCGCGGTGCTCTCAGACGAACTGCGTTTCAAGTTTCTATCCAAGATAATACATATGTATAATATTCATTACAAAAACAAAAAAAAGAGAGAGAGAGAGAGAGAGACCCACCATGCACCACACGAAGCCTCGACGACAGCTCGTGACCAAATACCTGGGGGTAACGGAATTACGAGAATATTTAATCGGCAATAATTGTGTATCCGATTGACGGGCGAACGTCAGATTGCAGATTCAAAGCTCGAGAGGCTTGGGATGTCTTGGGAGGAAAGGGGCATAGCTGGTACCGGTTTGATGAGTTGGTTGGTCGGTTGGTGTGTCGGTGAGCGCGCGTGCATGCCTTGGAAGCTGGCTACACAACGAACGCGTTATAATCGGAGCAAACATGCAGGTATCATACGTAGATGTAAAAGTATACCTGCACGCTCGTTGAGCTCAATCCAACCTCCGTGTGGTAGTGGGGAACCAACGCGTGCGTTTTATTACACGGTGAATCAATATCATCTACTTAGCGCTGCATTTTGCATATTTAATCAGTGCTAACGAGGAAACCTTACGGTGCGCTTCAAATTTGCCAGTCATCGAAATACCCGCAGCCGTAACCGCCGATATC
Source organism: Neodiprion pinetum (assembly GCF_021155775.2). Taxonomy (NCBI): domain Eukaryota; kingdom Metazoa; phylum Arthropoda; class Insecta; order Hymenoptera; family Diprionidae; genus Neodiprion; species Neodiprion pinetum. The sequence goes on from NC_060235.2 coordinate 31,311,311, forward strand.
CCGACATCAAAGTACGTATTCACCGGTCGAGAATTTTCTCAATTTTTCATTTCGACAACTTAATTTGAACACTGGTATACAACACTTTATACAATGCAAATAACGGGCCTACAGAAGCGGCGAAGTGAAAATAGTGCTGAGAATATACAAACACCATACTCTGCTCATGGAAGAAAGAGGAAAGCGAAAAATAAAGGAAAAGTAACGTAGAAGTGAAAAAATATGACGATGAATATCACAAACGGAGTGAGGTAAAGGAAGAGAATCAAAGAACAAGATTCGGAAGAACGCGGGAGGCGAGCTGGCGAAGTGGTGAACGCACCGGGGAACATATTGCTGAGTTAGGACCAAGACTGGATTCCGCAGGAGGAGAGGAGGCTGTTTCGTTCGCGGGTGGGAGTGTACAAGGTCTTCAGTACCTCGTAAATTACCACCGTGGCCCTCGCGATCTGGCCCCTCCTGGATCCCTACAGATTCCACTCGGCTGCGGTTTAACTCGGGCCCAGCGTACAGTTCACGAGAAGTGAAGTACGCGCCTGGCCGAGCATGAATCTTCGTTCGATTCTAGTCAATCAGGATTACAAGCCCTAACGCCATGGTTCGGAGGTGGTGGCCCCCGTCGGTCTCGCCGGAGGAGGTCGGAGAAATACCCTAACTCTTGTAACATGTTCGTTAAATGAGCACACGAGGTTACGCAAGTGTTTGCAAGATGCGTCGTCTCAATTTGCTTCGTCGTCAGTTTTACTCTCCGAGTGGTGATGGACGAGTACTCAAAATAGGTCTTTAACCGGCTCGGGGATCAGCCAGGGATCAATCCCGACCGCTCGTTACCAACGAGACGGATCCGAGTTCGTCGAGCGATCGAAAAACGTCAAATCATTTATCTATCGCGCGATTCGCGATTAATTGTCCCGGATACCTCAGGGATGTTTGGTACAGCCATGCACACCGAGGAACGTTTAAGACTGGTATAAATCGTGACTTGCATGATTCGGTGCTACTTCATTGAACGTATGTGAATAGAACGAAGCTGTGAAACGAGTTGAGAAAACTATCTTCTCGTCAATTTTGCGGTATTGTATTCTCATTCCGGTTCTGATCTTTTGTCCTTCGAGCAACATGGCCAGGCTTTTTCTTGCCAACGACAAAGAAGGCTATCCTATATAAGCTACAAGTACGATGCTGCACGAGGCTCTATAAGGCTCATTGAATATTCAATGAATCGATTCAAAATTTGTACTGTATTCGATGAAATTTCAAGTGACATTCACGACGTCTCGTAAGGAATCGTAGAGGCCGTAATTGATGCCGACAGTGATGCTGCGATGGAGTAATCTCTGATTATTTATGAAATCACTTTTACTCGGACGTTGAATGACTGTAAGTACGGTCAATATAGTATCTTCAAAGCCAATTACCACTCCACTATGGAATTATATGCATGCCTATGATCAAGAAATTGAATGCTCACAATCCAGTATTCAGCCTCTAATTACCATTCAAACCTAAACAGTCCTAATTTATTGCCAAAGAAAGTTGTATTCGATTGCGATAGAAATACAATTCAAACTAACTATACCTGCCAATTGTAATAGAAATAAGAACTCGTTACATGAAATTATGGTGAAAATCGTTCAATCGAATAAGGAAGCCACGTGATATTCCATCTTGTGAGGTCTATCTTGAATTACAGTAGTCAAGTAAGAAGCTTTACAGCACCTGAGCCGTGTTTCTACGGTATATTTGCGCTGTATTGACGTCGAGTTGGTAATTCCACCATGGGTTAATTTATACGTCATCAAAAGTTGAGCTAATAGCTCGAAACGCGTCATTAGTCAAGGCGTTGCTCAGTCACTTTGTCACTTTGTCCCTTTGTCAGTTTAGAGTCTAGGGGAGCGGGGAATCGTAGCGCTAATGGCGGTTCCGTTTAACACCACGGAAGCGGTCATCAATGTGTTTAATTCAGCATCAAATTGTTTACATCTCATTAATCGCTAAACTGAAGTAAACCGCGTTGGCCACTCGAGCGAGAAAACCATTTATTTCGGTGATCGTCTTTGCTCGGTATGTAAACTTTTTGAGAACCTTTAAGCTAAGCGGGAAATTCCTCTTGACTGGATAATTAGCCGTTACAGGTCGTCAAATCGCAATCCAAGGATCACCTTCGTTATACGTACGTCTACACCTATACTTTTTACGTCCTTAATTCCAAGCTTAAGACTTATGCGAACACCGTGATTTTGTGGTGCTCTGAAATTAGTTTGCGTTCAGAAGGCGATAACGATCCATTACGCATCGAGCGTAATAAAATTGACGTAATTGCCGCGAGGATTGTGTGTGTTAACGCATAGCAGGTATTATATCAGGCTATATCTCACATGCACAATGCCCTTTTTCCACGAGAAGAACAACAACAAGAAACACCAGCGCATCGAGGCGATGTATCGTGGAATAGGATGTGTAATACCTCGACCAAACCGAGTGATGGATTAACTAGTTTTTTGATGGGAAGACTAGGCCGTCGATGGCTCTAACGCTAACCCGTGTTTACCTGGCATCGGAGGTTAAAGGTCTTTCGTGAATGAGACTGTACAAACGTGGGATTATGATAATGCGTACAAATTAATAGGTTGGTTGGCAGTTGGTACCCTCCCGCCCAACGAGCCGGCACTGGGCACCGAGCAACGGACAAGCGCCATATTTTCACATCTTTATTAGTAATACAAAACATAATATGAAATACTAGGTCGATTTCAATGATACCTATTATATGCATTTAGAGGTTATATAACTATTTCCGGAATAACCTCCCAGCTCCGCTAGAGTTTCCCTCGACTAACAGGAAGTCACTTTTAACGTTCTGCTCTAAACCGTGAACGAGGTATGGAACTAGAAATTGCCCGTGTAAAAACGGCACAAGGATTACTCGGTACTTGTCGTCGCAGGTGGTGAATATTAACGCTTTAAACCGGTTTCTATTTCAACGGTTATGTCTAAAAGCTGTAAGATAAGCACAAAGCACCTACAGTTGCAAGGACGAATGCAAAACAGGAGGAATAAGGATGATAATTGCGGCGTTCACACTAATCCAAGATGAATCTGTCCCGAGAAATAAATCTCGAATGGATCGATCCGCCGTATTTCCTTTAATCGAGGAGGCATCATCCCTATCGAATTAGATACCTCCCTATCCCAATAACAGGAAAGTCAACGGGTAGTTAATACGGTAAGCAGGGACAGCTGCCTATCGGGCGAAGAGGAACACCGCGCTATCGTTATGGCTACGGCTGTGGCTACCGTTTATGGATGGGATCGTCTGGCAATAGAGCGGACAATACGATGCTATTTAGATAATGAACCAATTAAGGATATGTCCTGGGGTAGCCAGGATACGGAGCCGGGGACTGGTATGCATAAGCAGGAGTGCGAAGACGATGGTCCGGCAACTGATCTCGGTCACCCCGCCTCTTCTTCGTGGCTAGCGTGTGCGGCAGGTTCGCCTTCGCCTGCTACTACTTATAATTCCATTTGAATTCTTGGGTTCAAAGCCGTTTCGTTGTCTCGCTGAGTCGCAGTGCGGCGCGTCGCGGTACGGCACGTAGCATCGCACATTTGTATAAATTATGTAAGCACAAGGGTTGGCCATTTACCTAGCTAAGTACCTCGGCCCTGATAAAAGTTGTTATAAATGACACTCGGCGAAGGTAGTCAAGATATCTACCTTGCAGCTCGCAGTGATATAAAAGCAGTAGGCGATGTAATCGGCCAAGGGCAGCTATCGGTATCGCTTTATCCTAGTCACTGGCACGCGGTTTCAGAAGCTGCGCTCAGAATACCTACGAGTATAATTTTTCGGTAAGTAGGTATGCGTGTAACGTACCGAGTGGGTGATAATGTGGTGCGGTATGAATGGAGAAGGAAAGGGAGGCATTACCGCTTGTATTTTGTCGAGACGAACTTAGGGTTAATGCAACGTGATCGTAAAAAATTGTTGGGAGCTAGTCCGAGCAAGTTGGCTTTATAGGTTTTTGGGGTTCCATGTGCGTAATTCAGCCTCGTTAAGCAACAAACGATGATCTGTAACGCAGATACGTTTACTTTACGCGACGCCTTCTGATTCGACACGCCACTAAAACACCCTTATGTCTTTCGCCGCCTTAATCACCCGAGAATTCACGGGCTCGCTCTTCTTCTAATTAGCATACATTAGGCGCAAATGCATTCGTAACAATACGCTAAATTGTCAACAGCGACAGTTTGGATTTAACGCTCGTTCACGAACAATAGTTTCCTTTGACATCGTTTCTCCTGCATCTAATTGTTTCAACGACAGCTGGTTGCTACGTGTCTGCAGCTCCTGATTTAGAAGAACCGGAGCTGTTTGTATAATGTTTAGTGTATTGAATTACGTTGAATGAATGTCCTGACAAATTAACCCAAACACAAAGCATTGATTATCGATGTCTATTTTAATTGTAGCAAAATAGTTGACTCAGATACCAGTAAGTTAGCATAAATATTCTGAAGCTGAAGCCTGTAATTTACACACGTAATAATGATCATCAACTGATAACCAATCGTATAAGACATCATATTAAATATCATAATCCGTCCAGATATGAAAATCAATTTGACTTTCTTCGTGCAAAAATTAAATAATTTCATCATACAGCCTAGAACATTGGGCAAAGTAATTTTATTCTCAATTGTTTTCCACCTCCGATTTATCTACACTAATACCGTAATCATCAAGGCGATCACCAATAATGAACCTGGAGTATGATATATTGAGAACGATTAAAAACACGACGAGGTGAACAACCCGGGTAAATATTTCTCTTATCAGAGTGAAAGATCAACTTGTACAATTGAGTCGAGCTTGCAAGTTGCTAAGTACACTTGAAACATCCGTAAGCTACTGTAAGCGGAGAGCTGTGTGCCTTACAAGTAGAATCGAAGGTAGATTCTACGACGATGCCTCGGTACCGCCTCAACATCCCCATTTCCAAAGTCGAGGCGTGAGCCAAAGGTTATGAATATTTAACGGGGCAGCCAAAGCAAGCAGCCCAACTGTGACAACGAAAGCCAGTGGCGAAGCCATTGTATTGGGATCTGCTTCGATATTCACAAAGGGAATTTATCTAGCCAACAGTAAAGCGACGAGAAAATTTTGTTACCTAGATAATAAGGGCGGAGGTGGAGGCAGCGCTGCTCGCATCGCGGCTTCCGTCAGCCGTGAATTTTTGTAACCGTTTAGTCGTAGGACGATGACTCTTTAATGCGAAGTTATGCGAAATTTCATCGTGATGACCATAACCGACCTGTTGAACTCCCGACATTTTATTATGCGAACAATTAAACCTCTGCAGAAGCGAGCCTTATAGAACGCGAGCACAAATTGTCAGCAATTTTAACGAAGCTGTACGTCGTACCGACCAAGGCCAGTCCGGGGATTGCTGAACTTTTCGGTGTGAATCCCGAGAGCTCTGCAACGACATTTGCGCGTCGATAATTTTAACAACGCTTTCTGAAACTGGGCAGAGTCAGACAGGGGCGGGTTCGCGTTCCCAAGTATAGCTTGCAGCTTAGCGTTGCTAATGCAATTACAAAGTTTAAAATTAAATTTTCTGCGCCAGCTCGAGCAGCGCAACCACCCTGACACCGTGGTTCCAGATCGTCGCGGTCAGCACCATTTTCCCTGTGACAAGACCGTTTACTGTATAGTGCACATCGTGTTTCGTCATTCTGTAAGCTGATTCCTCAAGTTATACGTGAAATAGATCAATTCAATACCATCGATCTGGTTGATATTTTTCAATTCTCTAATTTTGTACCGTTGTTTCTTTTTTTTTTTTGATACGACGTAAAGTGGGTGACAGCACGAGCAACCAAAGGGACACTCTCAATCTTCAGACATCTTACATCATCTACTCCAAATGCAGTATACAGTCGTTTCGGATCACCCGGTACGAAGTGACGGACGTTTCACGGAGCTGCGTCGTCTAGTTACGATTATTTTTTACGAATTGTTATAGACGCAGGAAGTTCAGAGGCGAAAGAAAAAGGCTCGTGTTTGCTGTCTTTGCATTCTACGTTCCCACGGCATTCCTACAACCGCGGCCAACAACTCCCGCCGGTTCGTCATAAAGACTATTCAGCTCGCAGCAGTGTGACAATAATGATTTGCTCGAATCAGCAAGCGTCAGAAAATGAATAGATTGGAGAAAAGCGGGTGCAGGTTGGACGGAACGGTGGTAATGGCACTTGAGGATAGATCGCATGTGCCTAATCGAGTTATTTTCATTTCTGTTGTGCACGAGATATCTTTAACTCCAAATACACAGATTACTTAATACTGGATCTAAGATCTAGCAGCTTTCCTGGTACCTAACTACCGAGTTCAGTAACATCACTATCCCAAAACAAAATAGAATTACGAAGGAGTGAGTTGCGAGAAACTTTTTCTTCGTTTCCGTAACAGCGCGCAGCAACTGGGTACTTATTACGAAAGACGGAACTAATAAGCTATTACCTCTGCTAAAAAAAAAGAGAAAAAAGAATAACAAAAACAAACGAAAAGAAGAAAGAATAACGGAGGTGTGGCTGAAGCTCTAACTAATTTACTAGAATTTTTCAACAGACTGCAGTAGCCAAGAAATCCCACAGATATTCGTATCGCATAAAAGTTTAGAAGTTGAAACCTATACGAATACGATTAAATTCATACAACTCACAATTCACGAAACTTCGTGTCAAGTTTGAGAGCTTATTAAATGTAAGGGTGGCCTTAACTGACGGATTCGCGGAGCCGACTGAGTTATGACGCGATCGAGTAGCCCATGCCCGTCCTATAGGTCGCGTGGAACGCACGTTTGCCTCGTAGTCCTAACTTTAATTCGTGCTGAGGTTGCGCCGTTGGAAACTTGGAAACGTAGACCCGGCAGTTATAAATCAGTTACCAAGGAGCTTAAAGTCGCCGGGAAAAGGAAAGTAATTTGATTGAAGTTAGCTCAGAGTTTACAGACAGGGGTGAGGCGGCGGACCGAGTGGAAGTGCGGGGTGGAGAGCACAGTGGGGCTGGATATAGCCGCGAAACAGAGTGAAACAGGGAGGAATTGAACATGAAAAGAAAAAAGGCGAAAGAAAAGAAGAAGGAAAGAAAGGATAAAAAAAAAAACACCAAGGGGCGGCAAGAGCTGGGTAATATTTCCTCAAACCCATCGGTCGACGGCACTAAACTTCCACAGTTTCAAGAAAACTGCCTGTATCAAAGTTGAAATGTTGTTACGTGCGTAGATTTTGGATCACGTGAATATGGCCAGACACGTGCTGCATTTAATCGGTAGGTATTGGAAAAGCAAAGATAAAGGAGGAGGGTAAAAAAACATAAGCTGCCTCGCGAAAAGACAAAAGCAAGTGGCGTATGCTTTCTTTCTAGGATAGTCAACGATAAACGCCTAGCTAGGAAATACAGGCTGTATGCCTATATTTTGCGCCATGTTTTTAACGCGCGGAAATAATAGAGAAGGTGTTTTATGCGATGAAATAAAATACGGCAGAAGCAACGAGGCAATATCACTGTCACGGGTCGGAAAACGTCCGCGGAACGCGTAATCGAGGAACCTGCCGCTTGAGCGAGACAACGCGCGCGAATACCGAGCAAGAGGCCGAGCTGCCATTCGTCATCGCCTCTACCATGCTGCAAGGAACATTACTCAAGCGTTTGCAGCGGCGGCGGCTGCTGCTGCACTCTACCTGCAATTTCATATCTCGTAGGACGAGCGCGAGTGGCGGTAATTCATGCCACTAAAATCAGACGTTGTTTCTAAAAAATTTCCCGTTTTACGATACGGCCTACGAATATCGCGGAGAGTATTTCAAACGAGCTAGCAGCAGCCTCTGTCTGACCGATATTCAACCCTCTCACGGAATTTAACAACGCCCGCAATACGCCTGAATAGTATTGCATCATTTTACGTTAGTTCTCATTCGACTCTTGTGCAACCGCAAAGAATGGGCCGGAATTATCAAATCGTGATAACGTAGTAGCAGCAAAAATTGAAATTTAACCTGCGCAAATTTGAATTTGAAAGCAGTCCTAAAAGCAGCTTGAGTTCGAGCTGCGAATAGCTTTGTAAAGTTAGAATAGAATTCCTAATATTTGTTCTCAAAAACTCCTTAGTAACGTAACAGGTTTGTAAGAATTTTTGACATGGTAATTCCGGCGTATCAAGCGCATAACTGGAATATTGTACCATTCGGGTAGACGACTGCTGCGTCTTGAGTGCGAGTCACAAATTCGCATCCATGAGTTGCAAATTTCTTTAGTACGAACAGAAGTCGTCATTTCGACTGTGTCACGGCTCGAGAACTGTACGAGGCGTATATTTAAGGAGGTGAGAGGACCGTATGTATGGTGTGTTATGAAAAGGCTGAGATGCGCCATGCAAGTTTACACACACCGCGGGATAACTACGGCAATTTAATTAACCGCGAGATGAGAGTGGATTTTCATGGAGGTGAATAAGGGCAATCATTGTACGGGTTAGCCAGCAACAGACTGGTTGAATCGTTGGTAGAGTAAAAAAGGCTCGACGTTTGCAAAATAAAAAAGAAATAAAAATCAAGTGAAGTAGAGCGTGAAACCATTACAGCGCCTCGTAATGGGTGGCATAGCATTCGCGGCTCATGAATAACATGGTGTCAGAATGGCTGCTGGACTGCAATTCATGCTGCAAATATGTCAGTTCTATCTATAATAGAATGCATTGTGTTATTGGAGAACACAAAAGCTGGTATTGGCTTATGGCAAAAGGAACTAATGAAAATCAATGAAAATCTCTGAAGTTAGGAAAGATCCTGATTTGGACACGTTATATCGCCACGCATACGGAAACCGGAAAAAGCACCGCTTCCCGGTCAATCTTTACTGTAGTATTTGTGGACGGAAAGAAACGTTCAATGTGCTTACTATAAACGTTCGCATCGTAGGAATTGAAATATACATCTACGGGTTACACAAATAAAAGTAAGTTATTACGAGTACCGTGTTGATATATTTGATGAGGTAGCTGCCATCGGTTTAATTACCCGGTTAATAACGAGTGGAACTGGTGTTGCCGGAGCTCGAGCATGTTAACGAGGAGTCGATTCATTTGGAATGGTACCAAACGCGATTCAGGTTTGTGTTTAGAACGCTTAGTGATCGTTGACCCCATGAGGAGCCACTGCACTGCATAAAAACGACATTCATCTTTCACCCAACACGTGATGCTTCGCGCTGCGAGGTAGCAATAAGACTCGCCTGCACAAGTAATGAATCCTGTTCACGGAATAGTAAGTGCACGATTAGGTAGGACCGACGACATTTTCTGGCTTCCCAGAAATTACGTAATAGATCGCCTTAGTTGCTACTAGAATTCGTAGGCAAGTAAGGCATGGGAATCTAAATACGCACACAAACGTGTACAGAGTAGGTAATTTTCAAGGTAAAACAGTCAGGTGATATTGAACCTTCGATATTTGACCGTATTCCAACTTCATATGTGCAGATGGGACCGTGGTACAAGAACACAAACAAGATCGCAGAAACAAAGAGATTCTGAAACGCAGTGAATAATTTCCTCTAGGTTTTATTTCTCATTTTTATACTCTCATCTTCGCTACTTCTGACCCACGTTATCGAAATATTTCTACCTCTGGTCTGATTTAAAGACTAAGATAATATTCCGAAACGAAGAATCGAGGACCAGAGACATTCTACAGCACCATAGGAACGCGATGACAACCATGAAACTCTCAAATATCAGATTTGAAATGGGATAAAGATGAAGTAGTACAGTCAATGAAAGGTAGCGTTGCACTCCTACACTCGACGGCAAAATCCTGAAACTCTGCAAGCCGACGATTGAAGCGACGAAGAAAAACTCCACACGATGCAAGGATTTAAATTTTATGTAGTACAAGGGATAATTTGAGAGTCGAAAATATCATAAAAGAGGTCTGGAAGACGGGCCGAGCACAAAGCAGTGCTCGTTGGGGCGAACGAACGGGTGGGTCTTTCTTGTCTCGGACTGGTGAGGCCGTCAACAACGTTTGGTACATTTGTTTAACTAATTTGAAGGCGGAGGATTCGGCGTGCGTGGACGCGGAGGCGCGGCTGAAGGGTAGAGGCGAACGGAGGAGAGAGGAAGAGGGGGTGAGGGAGGGGGGGGGGGGGGAGAGTGGAGAGGAGGGAAAGGCAAGCGCCGGCTGGACCACGATTAGCATTCTCTCATGAAGGAATGTGCCGACCATGTCACGTCAGCCAGTGATCGGTGTGAAACCGCCTCGCTGCCCTCGGAAGGCCTTCAGTCGGCCCTCAGTCGGGCATCCAGGTACCTCTTTTGCCTTGAGCCTCGCATCTCTTCCCCTGCGCGCCGTTCCGAGAGTCTGGTTTGGATACCAGGGCCGTCCGACAGCCGATTACTGCCGAAGGGTTCTATCCCGGGCGGCTCCTGCGTGTCCTCAATAAAACGCTGTACGTAAAATTGCCCCTAACAAAGTCCTGTGAGGTCTGTAAGGATAATTATTACCACTGTTGAGTGATACTCGGCACTCACCGGGTAACATCCTGCCGTCCTCTTTCAACTCTACACTACAATTCATGAATACCAGAATATACTTAGAGAGTGAGGAAAGATGGTGCGGCGTTAACACGAGAGGATCCCAAATTCTTCGGAAGTTGATACCCCTTTTTCTTCACGGCGGTATAATTCATTGTCAGGCCGTCGGTGGAAGGTGGACGTTCACCGTGGTAACGAATACCAATAACTTTCGGTCGGCATAACAAATGTAAATATCTAGTGTCATCGTAGATTCCATGAAGATCAAGGTCTACTGCAGGTGCGTGCACTGCGGTGTCGACGATGTAAGAGACCCGAGGCGGTATGGCTGGAGATTCAGAGGTTGTTCAATTGCTATCCGTCAAGCGTGCGTGACTCCATCGAAAATACGTCTACTGAACACCAGGCTATTTCACATTATACAACGGAGCCCATCTGCTTCGTTGCTATTCAGGTACCACGCCTCGCGCACGGCTTTGGATAAGCTCAACGATTAATATTCCAACTCCTAGAAAAAGTGGAATACAGGGTATCACCTTCCTCATCCATAAACCTACGTGCGCGAGCTCCCTGAATTGAATATCCAACAATCACGGGCAAGGATAGAACGGCATGATGAAATGAGCGCGAGGACTCGTATAATTATCATTATCTACCGCATGAAAGTATAAGAAACCGTTTAATATCTTGTGCAAAAAACTAGTCCTCATTGATTGTCCTACAGGAAGCTTCGGCGAGGATGCGACGCGTATTTGCGCAACTGACCGACGCCGGTTTTAGTCAGCAAAATAACGCGCAATCTTCTCTCCGATTACATCGTACGTCGGCATGAGATGAAGATATTTTTTTCGTTCGCGAGAACCGCGCTGACCGTACAAAGAGACAGTTACACGTGTGCTTGCGGGAGGCGGAGCTCGAGGAGGGAAGGGTTTGCAACGGGGGTCTTGGTCTGAATTGAAAATCACTCACCGCCAGGCTAATGGATGCAACCGGCCCGAGAATACCAACCTCTTCGTCGTAGGTCGTCACATGTGTGCATCCGTTTACACAGGCTTACCCACGTTGTTTACGCAAACACGAAACTCGCCGGGTCATTCGAATTTGATAGAGTTGAAAACCCGTGTCGTATTATTTTCTGCAGTGACTGACCACGTTTATAACGTCGTGCCAACCAATTCTTCCCCAAGGTTAAACGAATATCATTTCGGGTACCGTGTTCTACGATTAAAGGTAAAAACTCTGAGGGCAGCCTGAGCATAGCGAGGGCCACATTCTAACGTTCGAAGTACTCGGTGGATACTCAAGATAGCAAGGCGTGGAGAAAGTCAGGATGCAGTCTTAGGTATGTAGGAATAGGCATATAATACACCTTGACAAAGATAACCAAGTAACAAAATAGCGGTATCGAACGGTGACAGATCGTACGTCGCGGTCTTCGCCTACCGGTGAAAAAGTATTTCATTTTATATTGCCCACGTCGCAGCAGGACACTGCGATACAGGAAGCAAACAAAGATTCAGATAATATCCATATCAGCTTCGGCCCAATAGGGACAAGAAATATATGCATATATACAGAAAAATCAATACGAGAATAAAGGTTGAACAGTGGGAACGATCAGTGAAAGCATAAAAGTGTTTCAAACTTATCACATCATGGCAAACTGTATTTTAGTCTCATATCACGTTCGAAGGATCGCAATCGCCTTGCTTATATGGCCTTTCCTTCTTTCAAGAACGGCACAAATTGTGTGAACGCAACTTTATGTGAGACTGAAGAGTTCTACTTTCAAGAAACTATTTTTTTTTTTTTTTTCAAACTTTTTTATTATTTGTAACTACAAGCCTGAGCGGCGGCAAGGATATCTCAAAAATTTTGCGTCCGTCGACTCGACTTGACTCGCTGATACAGTACTATAGGTTGGCGCACCGCGAAACGCGCTTGGGGCTTCGATCTGAATTTAGATTAATCTTAAACTCGAAGGTAAGCGCGCGTTTATAATTCTAGTCTTCGGTATCCCTTCTGCCATAACTCTAGCAGATCGTCGATGCGGTCCACAGCGTTTAACCTAACGCTGCCGATATTTGCACATTCTACCAGATTCTGAGATGTTTAGATGTTTAGCAGAATTGCTCGGTTCCACTCGGATTTCCTGACCGAATCAATGTATTTGAGACCGGTCTAAAATAGCACATGGCACCGTGTCACGATCACATTCTATGCCCACTGCAGGCAGGTACCTGGCGCAGGATAAGCCAAGCAAGGATCCAGGTCGCCAGACCTGTTTCATTGTATTACTCGTTTTAACGGGGCTATTTAAATAATGTCTTTTAGTTTGACAGACAACAAGGCTTGTTAAAAAGCCAACACGCTCGCAGCAGCAGGACGAGCAGCTAATCAACCGGGTGGAGATCGCATTGCGATAACTCCCACCCAGCCTCCGCCTCCGTCGGCCACAGAAGGACTCCGAAGCATCGGACCCATAATATACCTCATGAAGGTTTTACCACCTACAACATTCGCATGTCCAGCGAAATGAAAAAAACGACAAACACGGGCTAGATTGCACCAGTTTGATCCGACTACCCTCCGTATATTTTTCACCTCCGGGAACTTTTGTCCAAGTTTACTCGAGATACTCATCTTATTCCACGTTTCCAGTGTACGTGTGTCGTCGGGACCTCTCCGGGTGACTACAGACTTGCGCGAGTTAACTCGCGTAATTAGAACCACACGTGTAATCATCGGCGAGTGAACGATGTGAAAATTATATCGGTAGAGGAAGAAACACGATGGCGATACGTGTACGTCAAGTGGAAAGGGTTGACTGCAGATGCGATATGCAAATCGCGGGCTAACGCACTGATGGTTTGAAATGATTTGTCGCGTCGTGAACAAAGTTGGATGGGAAGAGAAAATTTCATCGAACGACCATACGAGTCGGGTTTTTTGTTTTCGTGAAAAATGAGCCGAAAGGTAGATTTCGAACCACGGATATATAATGGCTTCGAGTTCGTTACAATTCGGATATCTTTTGATCTTCGTTTCGTCGTACAAAGGAATAAAATAAAAGATGAAAAAACAGTAATTACTGGGCAGCTATTGCGTGTTTTTTCTACCAACTTTGTCCATTGCAAGCGTAACGCTGACTCCAATTCCATAATTGACACAATTTCATCGTACAAAGGAATAAAATAGAAGATGAAAAAGCAGGAATTACTCGGCAGCTATTGCTTTTTTTTTCTTCTTTATTTTTACCAACTTCGTGAAATGCATGCGTAACGCTAAAATGATACTAACTTTTACGGAATGAGTTGATCTGATTCAAATCTACAAAAAAGACTGTAACGAGCAGTGTCATTAGAAAAATAGGTACGATTGTCTCCATGAATAATCAAGGACTAGTATCACAGCAGGAAACCGGAAAAGCTCAAAACTGTTTCGAAGTTACAGATGAAATAAAATTAAACATTTGAGGATATCGAAGCTTTAAACTGTTTGCTGAAATAATCCCTTTCGTGAAGGGGTTGCTTTGACAAGAAGCCAATTACCCCTTGATCATTAATATTTCGTAGCGTTGACTCCAGAACCGCAATCGCAACTGCGAGTCGGTCGCCTTTATTTCCATTTAATTAATATTTACTTTTGCAAGGGGCGACTGAATTGATTCTATGTTTGATACGAGAACAGGTATTTGAGTTTAAGGAAGAGGTTTATTAAGGTCGAGATTTAATATGAAAAATTAGGATGAAAAGTCTGGAATGAGAACAAAGAATCCAGTTTCAAAAGAATTTCAGGTGTTTCGTACAGAAGCTCAAACCACATACCTTGAACCAATTCCAAACAAGCACTGTTCGGGTAAAGTTTAGCCAATAAACCTTTTTCCCTCAATCTTTATCGTCCACATTCGCAAAACTTTGTTGAACGGATTTGAATAAAATGATATTGCAACGTTTTTCGGCTAAGTGAAAAGAAATTCGGATAGTGAAACTTATCTTTTTTCCGGCTGTCAATTCTCCTCTGGTGGAAGGTTTTGGTCCGGGAAGGGACGCTGTTAATTCCGAATGCAGAACGCGTGCAGGCGTTGGTACACATCTTCTTCATTACGTGACGCAAAAGGATGAGTTCCAGCGTGCGGATCTGTACTTGTTCCCCGCCCGTAAATACGCGACTGAATCCCATCGAAATCCCAGGTGGGGAACCCGGGCAGTATTCCGATTGATTTAAATTTATTTCGTCTCCTGGCGGGCGACGACACGTTACGACCAACGGGCGCAACAAATTACGCCTGACTTAATTGCCGCGAGATGCAAAACGGACATATGAACCCTCCCCGGCCCTCTTTTGGCTCTTTCTTGATCCCTTCCTCGCTCCCTTGCCTTCCGGAGAAGAAGGGAGGACGAGTTCCTCGACTAATGCATGCTGATTGCCCGGATAATTAAAACGGATGCCATGGGTCCGATCCGAAGATCCAATCCACCGCAATTCACTCTCCATTCTCCAATCCATTTCGAAGCAATTCGATCGAATCTCGTACCGCCTCCTCCTCTCCCGTAGATTAGTGGCTCAATCTCCGAGGAGTTCCCGCAATTTTTAATCGAATTCTACGAAACCACTCTGAACAGTAGCCAAGGAATCAAGTTTCAAAGCTTGTCTCTTTTTCGACTCGCGTTGCGATTTTACGATGCCGGGTTAAGTATACGATCGTCGACTATTCCGATAGTAGATTTCCAACTGCGAATAAATTCACGAATTTTACTCAAGGCGGGCGAAACTCGACGAGGAGTTGACAAAATGGCCAACATTTTTTTCGAGTCAGAGCGGGGTAGGTGACCGAGATGAGAAAGTCGTAGGGTCGCGTAGGAATTTGTGTGCCTTAGCGAAATTATATATATACATATATAAGTATATCTTTTCAACAGATCATTAAACGTTATCTCATATCTCCCAACACGTCTTTCCCCGCGTGATTATTCATTTTCTCAGCAATAATTCTTACGCGATCTGTCTCGTAACTCTTAATTCTGTACCTCGGCAAGCGCTGAGAATAAAATGAATCTTTCGCTTTCAACGGCTGCGACGTGGTGCGGTGCGCGTTCCTCCGGTGGCGCCCAAGAATGTCGCAGAGTTAGTGTGGCAGTAGCTCGAGCAAATCGTGGATCATTTTTTATTTTTTTCCCCCCATCGCCTTGTCACTGCTTGTTTTTTTTTTTCTTGTCCTTATATCAAGACTCCTTGCAACTTTTCGAAGTTAGCACCACCGAAACGGCCGTTCATTCCAGCGTTGGACAACGCATGGATATATTGTGGAAGGACACGCAGACTCGACCCCTTGTATGCAAAGGTTCCAAGCACATGTGCATATCTTATTTTTTACTCATTTTCACTTTATTCACAACTTAAAGACGTTACATAGCTTATACGAGATTGTTCGGTCCTGATCGTATTTTCTTCGTACCACTGTGACGAATTTTTATGTGCTGTAAGAGAGAAAATATTCCTTTGGTACTGTGCCAAGTATCAAACTGCGATTCTTTCGTCATTACTATAATTCTTATCGCAATTATTATTAATCGTTTGAGACAATTATTTACATGTCCGAAAGTTTGGCAAAACCAAAGCAAAATTCGAATGACAAACCTCAGGTTGTAAAGTGAAATTTCATTTAGAGCCAACCAACAGAATTTTGAGTAGAAAAGAACTTGTTAAATTTGGAAAATGATGTTGTTCAGTTTGTTGATAAAAAATTCTCTTCGGTTGGCATTCGCGTTTTTAAGAAGCAAAGAGCGAAGAAGGGAGAGGGAAAAAAGGGCGGGGAGAAGGAAGAGGGCGAAAAAGGCGTGGGGGTGCACGGGTCTTGAGGAGTCGAGAGTATACCGCGATGCGTGGTGGATAAGGATACCGACTGTCTAATTAAACGCGCAAACAAATGCCCCTTTCGTCTCTCGATCCGCGAGTCTTTCCTCCTCCTCCCGACCCCGCCTCGACACTCTTCTCACCTCTCCACCGCAGGACCATTACCAAGCGAAGGCTCGATTTTATTGGGCGATAAAGGCGCCCCTGAAATATTTCAGCAAAATAAATGCACGGAACGAGTTTGCTAACACGTTCGCAATAATGACGAAATTCTTGATCGTGCAGCGTTGGTTAGGATATCTGATAAAACTCTTCTCGGAATCGTTCGGGTTGCGTCTATAACCTGCGAGTTCGTCGATCCGCTGAAAATTGACCAAAAAGATCTGCTTCTTCTTTTCGTGTACGTAAAATACGTCATATTGAAACAAGCAATTCCAACTTTCTCTACGGATAGGAGAACATGCCCTGCGTGCATTTCATGGCCAAGCTCAATCGTTGTATTGAAATAACGACGAAGGTGAAGAGGATCCGTTTACATGACAGGTTTGCGAACCCTCGCTGCCTTCATTAAGTCGTATTCAACCAACACGTCTGTCATTGTAAAGTCGGGGGAAAAAATCTGCAAGAAACATCGAAGCGGCTTGTAGACCTCTTTGCAACCCGTACTGCGTTATTTCACATGTCGACTAAATGGCTGTCCAATATTTTAGCGTAAGGCGCAAAGAGCGAGGATCGCTAAGCTATGTGCAGTGAACGGTGCAGAAATAGAATTGTACATTTCAAGAATTGATAACTAGTTCCAGTCTTAATTACGACTGAGAGGCAAGAGATCGCGGTGTACGGCTTTGATGGTGTACCCGCTGAAGGGTTTTTCCTTATACATCGGTACGTAGGTATAAGACGTGAAGATTATCATATAATAAGTCAAGAATGTAACGCATACACGACGCTGGATGTACGTACAGACAAACCAAGGGATCAGAAAGCCGAGCGAACATTTCTCCGCGAGATGCAAACACGACGGCGGGATAAAAAAAATCCGGGCAATATTTATGAGAATCTTGGGTCGACCCGATTTGACTCGATCGAAGGTCCAAGGTCGACGGTTGAAGACGAGGGTACGGTTCAATTTCGAACCCAGTGCGGATATCTTGCGCGCATATTTTTTGAACGATCGAAAAGAGAGAAGAAGATGAGACTAACGGAAAAAAAACTGTTGCCTCAGAAAGCAGACCCCTCTCGTTCGCGTTGCGATTTGTTACATCGAGAGTGGAAATTGCTTTTCCAGTTCATGCCCGTCCGTTTGCAGGTACATCCAGAGGGAAAGAATCGCATATTCGCGAACGAGGCGATAAGGATTCGCCGGGTGAGTTGTCCGTACGAATATTATAGCAGCTTGCTGAGGGTATAATACTGCAGCGATGCCGCCGTAATGTAGTTGTAGCTTCAGCCCCGGCATACATAACTATAAGTAACGCATCTTTCGTCGTGTTTCAGTGCAGCTAGTGGCGAACAGGGTACAACAACTGGCCCCGGTGCAGAGTAAGGCCCCGTCGCCCGGAGTTTGTCGGCTCTTCCATGCATATATACAGCACCCTGCAGCGTCCAACATCCGCAGCATGTAGATGCGGTAACAAGGCTATAATCTATGGAGGCAATTGCCGGGATGGCGTATCAGCCGGAAGATAAGTCATCGTGGGTGATGGCAAGTTGTTTCGCATCGAAAACTTTTCCCGATCGTCTCGCACTTCGCCACGTGATACTCGGGTTGTATGTGTGGAATGGAACGAAGGTACGGACGACCGACGCACGATAGATAGGCAAAGTGGCTCCGTGTCTATGTGGACAAAGTCCTTGGCCAGGACCAATCGGGCTGGACCGATTAACTGCCGTGCGCAATTACAAACTTCCTGCGCTTCCAGTTTATTAACCATTGAAGGATCATAACCGGGCGGAGGTTGAAGAGTTTAATTAAAAAGATTTGCTAAATTGACAATTCGATTTTACGTCGCAGCGAAGAGAACAAGGATAAAACCATATTAATCCGATACATAATTACGTACAAATTTCATTGAAACACCCTACGTAATGCTTTCAAAAAAACTATACATGGGGCGACGCTCACAGACACATATCTACGTGTTTGAGATAACTTCGATAAGAGATTGCGTGAAAAATATTCATTTTCTATTCCGGTTCTTTTATTTCGATTTAAACCATTCGAGAGTTGTAGTGCAACGGGAGAAAAAAATTTGCAGGACTGAAAATTGCGTCGTGATTCCGATCTATTAAAAAACTTTATCCCATGAATGTATGTAGGAAGGGCAAGCCAGTTACGTGAAATACGATATCGAAAGAAAATGAATAGAAACATGCAATATGGACCAGTAATATTTCCAGCACCTGCGGCTGCGCGGAGCAGGTAATCATTGTCCAAATGAACACCAGGAACGGGTTGAAATACCGTGGGTGTGACTCTGATTGTGAGCCGAGTCATGTACGCGTTCAGGCCCGAGCGTATAGTGGGCGAAGAAGTCACCTAACTGTTATCTCGAGCGCAAATTCTACACACTCGAGCAATGAGATAATTCAGCACGTGTCGTTGTACTCGGCAAACACAAATGGCGATTCTCGCAATTCGATAAACTCAATATCAAATGCGAATCAGGATTCGCACGGTGGTCGTTGAGAGGTTTACCTGGACTAGTACGTAAATACGGGGGATCCATTGTTTACACTTAAGCGAGTTTACGACGGAATTGCAGAAAGCATGACGTCTCGCCATTAAGAACTCGGCAACGACGCCCGCGTTATCAGTTCGAGTCTTGGAGGTGTTAACGGGATAAAATGCGGCGAACATGAATGAATGTGGCTTGCACGTTTGAGTGCGGTGCTTGTGTAGCATTAACGGAGTCAGACCTGCCGGTGTAACGAGGATGAAATATTATTATTGGACCGTTGCGAGAGACGGGTATGTACGTGCCCGAGGGGCAGATGGGGGGTCGGTTGATAATCTAAGGCCAAGAAATTGGAAGCGCATGAATTTAAACTTATATGCAGAAATATGAGACGACAAAGAAACGACAAATCATCGAGTCAGCCGAACCAATATCCGCGCGTGATTCGAGAACCTTCCTCCGCGAAGAAATCTCCTCGTTAAACTGCACCGAGGAGAATTTTATCGCCTGCACACACGTTACTCATGCACAGAGACTTTTTGGATTCATACGGTTATATCCAATACGTGTTTGATAGTTGTAACGCCTGTAAAGGTTAATAATTACGATAAATCCGTTGTAATTAACCGTGATTGATTGGAAGAATGAGAATTGAATCGGAGAAAGAAAAAAAAATTTAAGGTTACAAGTTATTGGATCCTGAGTTATGAGTTATTTTAAGGATACTGGAACATCATACCGGGATTAGTCACTCTCAGGACTAAAGTCATAATAAACAATCAAGTTTTTATCTCCACAATCTTCGATCAAGCCGGTGAGAAGTATACGCATTTCACGCTACTGCAAATTCGCTCTTGCGCACTTATTGATTCGCCACATTAATTTTTATTACTATCAGTCGAGGCAAACAGACTTCGTGGAGGGCAAGGGAGGGATTACAGGTATCAGGATTTAATAGATAACCGATTTCAGATGGCGGATGGCGGACAGCAGATAGGATAAGACGCGAGATGGGATAGCGGACGCAGTTTCCAAGAGTTTATAGGCCCGGTTAACGCGACTCTAAAAATGTTTGGAGTCGCATCCAGCTGGTTGGGTCGGTCGTCATTCGACCCACGAAGAGCGCGCAACGCCCCGTGTCAGCCGCGTCAATTTTATCATCTCCTTTCAACTCTTCGCAGTGAACGACTCTTCGCGACTTTTAACTCGACCCTGGACGTTAGCTAAGCACGCGGGTCGAACCTCGACAGGAATGTAAATTCGACGAGTCATCAACCACGGTGTCACTTGACACTGAAAAAGTCAGCGACGCGACGCGCTCAAGTTCGCGTATGATCTTCCTCGCAGAGTGCGTGCAGCCCTATGACCCCCAATAATTGTCGGTGCCGAACGTGCAGCCCAGCCTAGAAATACAGAGACAAAACAAAACAGCATTTTTATCAATACTTTCCGGCGCACCGTAGCGGGCAGACTTGGGAACACTCGTACGCAGACGACGAAGGGGAGAGAGAGGATGTTTAAAGTGGGAAGAAGAGCGGGGATGAGAGGACGGGATCACGTAATGAAGAAACCTATATAGAACGAGAGAACAGTGAGAGCTCGGCAAATACCAATATAGACGTCCGATATGAGTTTTGTAACGGAACAATCCGCGTCAGACTTCCGAAACTCCCGTTCTTTCCGGCTACAAAACTTTTTCCACATTTTCTATCGTTTTTCAGTTAACAGTCATCGGCCAGCTTTATTAAAACGAAACGCTTTTCTGCTTCATACAAAAAACTTTTATTTTCCCTCAACTCAAGTGAAAGAGTATAGGAAACTTTATCCTAGTTCCACGAATTCAGATGTTTCTTACTCGACTTCTTTCACAATTTAATTCTACAGTTCTTTACCAGCCATTGTTTCCTTCAGTTTATAAATTGAAATAGTTATAATTTTAAAGAAGGTTCAATGAGTCGTAACTTTTTGCAATCGCATAAATAAAACAATGGTAGAATGTACGTGACCTGCTTTTTATGATAAATAATGTTACTTTGCATCTGCCATACTAGGCTTGGCTCCGTGGGGCATGAGAATGAGTCTGCAGATATCGACAAGTCACGTTAGTTAACGGAATAACTTAATTAGAAGGGTGTTGCGATGTACACAACAGACATATCGGAGCTTTCTATTGTGATGGATCTCTGTAGGTTTCATTATCCGGTTAACGGTAATTGTTTGATTGTAAGTGCATCAAATTGATAGCAGCTGTAACTCGTTTGAATCTCAATTTATTTGCAGATGCTAGAGAAATGAGATTGAAATTGAGTCGGGTGATTGAGGCACTTCGGGTAATGGAGAAAAAAACCTCAATCTCATTGTCAGCCGAGTGCACGTTAGCAGGTTTTACATACCCGATACGGTCTTAATTTTCTTTGCGTTTGGAAATGTCACCAAATCAATTAATTCACGATCAAGGCCCAAAAAAATTTCCGTACAGAACACTCGCAAGGATTGGTCAAATACTTCGTTACCCTCATAGAGATGTATCGGAAGCTGTGATTTTATTACGCCTCGCCTCGTAGCCGAACGTTATTCGAGGGGGCGTGCATCCCCGGGTATATCAATAACTGTCACGTGAATGTCTCGCTTCAATTGCTCAGCCTCGAGCATGACATTGGATAAAAAAGAAAGAAAACGAAAAAACCCCAAGAATGATCCAGCGCGAAGGCAAGTGTCCCGGTGTGTAAAAAGCACCGGTAACTAATTCCACCACGTAACTAAGCGTGAGCAATAAAATCAGTTACCGCAAGACAGGCAAGGTAGGAAGGTATAAGATAGGTGTAGGTACTTACTTTTTCGCGACTTGCTAATTTTATACCCATTGAATATTGGAATCGTGACTCACCTGAAACATAGTAAAAATACATCTACGTTTAATCAAGTTTTTCACCAGTCGGAGATTTTCTAAACATCCGCTCACGTGCAAGACGCCCGCGTGCGGCTCATCGACTAAAAACATTGTCTTACGCTGTGACGGGCTTCGTAAAATCCCCCCCGGCGTATCTTTTTACGCCCACGAACGACGCCGGGTCAAGTGACCTCGGGCTCACGTTCGATCATTGACGTCGATTCCGCGTTTAAAAACACAACAAGACAGTAAAAATCGGCTAAACTTACCTAAGAACGACCCTTTGACGGATATATTCAGCGAAAGATAGGATGCGGCGATAACCGATGGTAAGTGAATACGCAACCGATACTCGAGCCTCCCTGAGGTAAAAAGTCTAATTCGTTTTTCAAGATAAAAAGTCTTCCTGGGATTTACGTTCGGCGATGCTTCGTTGGATGTGATTCGGTAATACAAGTTAAACGAATAAAGCAAAAATCACCCCGAATCCGGGCAATCAGTTTCGTTATTGTGTCCGCATGGAGTTGGTAACTGGAAAAATGGACAACGGAAGAAGAAACAATGATCGAAGAAAAAAGGAGAGAGCCGAAAAAGCGAAAGGAGAACTTTATCTCCTGATGAACTTTTCCAACGAAGCGAAACGACGAAATAGTTGGAGTTAGTTTGTGGACGAACGCGTGGCGCTCTAATTTGAGGTAAACAGGGATATACTCACGATGCTGCAAACAAACCAACTGCTGATTTCCTCAAGGAAAACTAAAAATTGAGCCGCCAACAAATGCAATTGCAACGTTTAGCCTGGCGCTTAGATCTAGTTTGCGGACTCTTGATAAATTTCATTCCGTGGACTCGTATTATCGAACACTTCGCCAACACATCAATATTCGACGTAAAACTGCACACTCGGATGCACACGTATGTTATGTTATGCAATATTCGTATCCGACAGAAGTTTTGCGTCGAACAATAAATCGTTGATCCTTCGATTGAACGCACAGCACGATTAAAAAAAAAAAAATCTATAACATGCTATAAGAGCAAGAAAAAGAAGAGGAAGAAATAGTACATCGTGATACCTTAATGCGCTATTGTGTGTAATGGCGGGGCACATAATAGAAAACGTACGGTACGGTTCTTCGAACAGGAAGCATAACCTTTTCGCGTGAACAATTCGAAAGGTTACGCGTAGAGCTATCGATCAGAAATTACGCCATTTATTGGTACAAAGTATACCCACCAACGTGAGTACCGTATAGAAGTCTAGCCATAAACAGTACCGACTCTTCCATCACCTGCACCCCATTCCCCCGAACTGCGTGTTCAAATTCAGCGAATAGATCTTGAAAGTGGTTTTATCACCTATCGACACGTTCACGAGGCATCTCCCGACTACTGACATCAGAAATAAGGTCTCCCAGAGTGGATGAAGAATTCGACATATCGCAGACGAGTAGATGGCGGAAAACCTGTCGAAGATTTCATACTGCTGGTCGTAGCCTCCAGTCCGAGATAAGTCGCTTGATTCCAATAAGTCTTAATGAACTCACGATCGACGGATCAAAATTAAATGCTGCCCAATTCTCGAAGGCACGGATCAATACTATTATTTCAGTTCGCAATTATTATTGGTGCGTAAAAACGTTTCGATCCAGACACGGTAGACGCGGCCCTGAGGCTGAGTAGTTGAAAAGTATCCAACAGTCGAGCAACAGCAACAGCAGCGGCACAGCATCGTCGATGACACGGCGCATTCAACCTGTCGAAGGCGGGGCTGGGCGATTTGAGATATGTTTGGTTTGACGTACGTTTGCATCGGGGTATAAAATCACGACCAGCCACCTCATCTACCCTACATCCCTAGATGTATACGGCAGCATCGGAACGTTGAATCTGGCCCAGAAATTCGAAGGGTTAAATTCTCATCGATTCCCAGGTGATGCGATAAACACGAGAAAAATGTTTTTAAAAAAATCGGTGTGTCCAATCCGGCGAGCGCGAAGTTAATTGGCAGCAGTGTCAATATAACCTGGTTGATCACTGTATAGGTTCAAAATACGCGGAACGTAATCAACAGTTTGTTTTAAAATGTACATATTTGATATCGCACTTGCAGTACTATTAGGGAATCAATGCGTAGCTGTTGATATCGATTAAATTACCACCGTAACAACTATGAATGTTGTTTCATCTTTGGTTCCATTTGTGCGCAGTTCGATGAACTGCGCACAGCTCACTGACCACAGTCAGCGTCATCAGAGTTTGCATATCTAGCGAATTTCAACGAAAATTCATTAGCGTATTTACTCGTTTCAACTATCGATGAGGTATTTTGTTTTCCTTTTTTTTTTTTGGAACGAATCGAGTAAATGTGTCAAATTGAGACAAATTAGAAGAAGTTGTAAGGCGACCCCGCTGTTCGAGGATTGGTGTTCGGTTTCGTATGAAACGCGGCATGAAATTATCCGGCGTTGCACAAAGGACTTTAATTAGCCGCGTGGTTCGGGTGACCGTTGGAAGGGCCCGGCAACGTACGGCCAAGAGCCCCCGGAAAGCCATCGTCGTCTAAGCCACACGGTAGCGAAGGCTGTGATACCTTCGTTAATCGTTTGGAATTTCAGGCCTGATTTATGAACGACGTTTCGTAAAAGAAGACCGTTTATAATGTCCAGCCAACTCTCAGCTGGATGTTTTCTCAACTTTTTCAACGTGATACGAATTATACGAGAAACGAGAAAAACTTTCATTATAATTTCAACGAACTCGGAACGTTTCAAAGATGCGACGACTTCGCTGGGGCATAAAAAATCATGAGTCGCAAAGGTAGAGGAAAAAGAGAACCTCCGTTGAACGAGACAATTTTCGAGATATTCCTATGCAGGCATTTGAGATCATTCGTGCAAGCCTCTGCACCACGCTCTCTGGAACCGAGTGAACGCGTCAAAGTTTCAAAGTTACGTTACAAAACTTCTCACATAATCAGGTTGACACATAGATATCGCAAATGCGGAGCATTATTGCAGTAGGCGGCAAACTAGGAGACCCTCGTATTCACACGGAACGCAATGCGTTACAATACCCGCTCACAGAGGTTACTGCATGGAACTGGTATACTATCGCGGTAGTGCCGCTATGGAGCAGGGAGAGAAATACTTTACTGCTCTAACGTGACAAAAGGAGGATGCGCCAGCGTGTTACAGGGGAATGGAAACCGCGCAGTGCATCGGTGGGATTGTTGCGGTTTGGTTGATGGTTACAAGCCATAAGCCATCAGTGATCAAGAACTGGGACCCAAAACTGAAACGGAGGCCGCAACTGCGGTCGGGATGCAGCGAAATGCAGAGAGGTAGCTGACCACGAAGCTCAACGAGATGACAAATAAATGACGAACGATCATGAGAGAAACGAGAGATTGGCTGTAGACACGCCCCGAGCATAACAGTTTCCTGTCCCTTGTGTCCTGATCATCTCAAGAGAACTCGTAAAGTCGCACGAGGCGCAGAAATAACGATACGTAATTGTGCAATTTCATTAAACTAAATCATATGTTTCGCTTTTGCGAGAGTCAGTGAGTGTGCTGCAACATTAAGAGAATTCCGGCATTGAAACGGGAATTCACTGTACAGTTATCGTCCATTTTATTACGCGACGAAGGTATTGACGTCAACAATTTCACTATTTCACCAATTTGAATGGACAGGCATGACTACTAATTGAAGTTCACAAAATAAGCAAGTCAATTTCATCAGAGATAGTGTCTCACTTCGTTTTCTAACGTACGTGACCTCATAGGTCGATTCGACGTACATATTCGCCAGAGACGGAGATGATCTCGATTAATTATACTTTAGGCGAATAAATTATACGAGTCAATTCTGAGCTAACCGTATCAGGAGAAATCTAGAAGACTTTATGAATGAAAAAATTAAACAGACACAGGTGACGTAAAGTAATAAAAATAACAAAAGCACGCACGCTCGATCCTTTTCTCAGCTTTAACTTACCTATCCGAAGTTTAAAATAAACTAAAACAAAATGAAACTACAACAGTTTATATCCAGGTTAAGTTCGACGCGGTGTACGTTGCAGCAAACCAGTTAAATAATTATCGCAATTAAATGAATTAGCACATTAGCATAAATTAATTGCGTAATTAATGGGTAGTTCCTGTTGAACGAGTAGCGACTGCATGATAAACGGGAGCACGCGAGGCACTCGGTTCACATTTCTGTGAGAGAAGAACCCGGAGATCAAGAGAGAAGAGGAGTTCGTACGAGAAAGATGGGGGGGGGGGGAGGGATTAAGGAGTAAGAGAATGAGACACAAACTTGACTGTGCCGCACGTATTCGCGCATAATCAATTAATCCTTATTCGCCCCCGTGCCCGGAGTTTCTCGCACTCTGATTACAACGAATTAACGCGGTAAGCGTATCTTTAAGCCCCACGGTTGTAGTGGCGATATTTACAACTCAGCAAATATTACGGTACTTGAGAAGACGAAAGAAAAAGTCAACCGAATTGTCAGTTGTTATAATATAACGCGTCGCGTCGAGAAGGGACTTTTACATGTCTCTACTTTAAATGTTCATAAATTTAAAAAACATCAGACGACTATAATGTTGTCAAAAAATGTTGGATTAATAGTTCATGGATTTCAAACTATGCAATAAATTCAAACGGAAAGATCTGGTGGAAAATGATACTTGCTAAACAATTTCCTGACTTGTCAAGATCGATATGTGCTTTTTACTGTACGTTTTTGAGCCTTCGGTATGCTGAAATTCTGGGCCTTCGTGGTCCCCGAGTCGAGCGGGAAAGTACAGTGAGACGCAACGTGGCAAATCTAAAGTGTTTTGGACAGAGGCTCTTAAGTTAATCAAACGAGCCTGAATTAGTATAATTTGTTGCAGCGATAGCGCACTATCACTGGCGTGTCGGAGTCTCTGCTCTCGTGAGCTCGGCACAAGCCTGACGCCAGACAAAACGGCGTGCGTCTGTTCCTCGCAGTGCATCCCGGGTCCTTCGGATCGGACGGATTATACGACCATTCAAGAATACCACACAAATGTATTGACGGTGATTCATTGGACCACTCTGTGGACCGTAGTTTTTCCGGCACTTTGGACCTCGCTTTCCTCCCTTTTATATAGTGACAAAAAAAGATCCAAAAAATCGGCAATTAGTTATCCATGACAGCGGATTTTCCAAAATCTTTCAAACCGATATCAGTGAATAGGAAAACGTGACCACACGTGAGACGAATATTTTATGAAAACTGAGATGATGGAAATGCCGAAAATAACGACGCTCGTGAGCACCCAAATTGTTACCAGATTTACCAGCATTACGATGCACTCTTACTCTCGCACTGAAGGACCTTCGAGTTTTCGTTCCCATCATGTGACTAACTCTTGGACGCGTCAACACTTACAAAGTAGAAATTCTGGCAAAGCGGTGTGCCATCGACCACTTCGGATAACTCGTTTAATTAAATTAGATATTGGGACACTTCCGGATACGTGAGTAAACAGGATCTTGACAATGTTTGGTGAGCGAATTATCTCCGGCACACAAAAACCTATCAATTACTCACCTCCGGAGAATACGGAAGGATTTTCTCATTAAACTACGATCAATCACGTCGGCGAAGGACGAAGTCAACTTGAGAGGAGGATAAGTGCCGATGTAAATTTATTCCTGCCTGAATATATACAATAATTGGCGTCTTGAGCAGCTTAGGTTCATCAGCGGGTTACGTTGCCGCAAGACGATGAGAAACGGCAATTGTTCGTCTCGCCGTATGCTTATTCTTACCAATCGAGCAGCCAAGCTATTGTTCGACAGCCGATAACCTTCGAACCGAAAATCGTAAATCCATACATTCCACACGGCGAAGGATACTGGGACAATGCAATCTATACATTACCACAATTTAATCCCGCAGGGCTCGCTACTCTCGATGTGCAATTATTATGCCACTAACCAACGTGAATCTACCTGTGTATCTTAAAATGTGCCATAATAAAGCCCTGTATAAAACCAGATTTTCGAATGTAAATTGGAAAGTGAGCTTTCTCTTACCCATTGTTCAACCGATTCCCATAGACAAAAAGTAACTATGCTCGTAATCGAACTTTCGTTTCAGGTTTTCTGTACATAAATACATCAGAGGCTACGGCTTCTGCGTACTGAACGAACTGACTATCTGAAACATTCCGCTCGCATTATCTCTCAGTATAAGAAATTCGTTGACTGCAAAGTACCAATCGACATTCGAAGTATGGCAAATGCACAGCTCCTGCCAATACACACCTACACACGTTTCTTTCCAGGTGATCATTCTTAAATGACAGCAGACCTTACTGGTGTGAATATGATTCCGCAGCTGATCGAAGGTTGCCAAAAGCGGTTCGAACATAAAATAGGTGGAGGCGCGATAAAACGCGATGTCACATCCTAACCGACATCCAGGGCTCGACAGTGGGAAGCACGTTCACACGACGCTCGTTACCTTGATAGTATAAATCGACCTGGCATGGCTCGTTCGAGTGATCCCACAGAAGTCTCGCCCGGTTATACCATCGAACAACTATTAAATCGGGGTTTGTCGCAAATGCAATTGAAATACCGCGTCGCCGGTGTGTCAGCGAGCTGACATTCTGCACGTACGTGTTTTATTGCCATCGCAGTGATTCTCTTTTCTCCGGTCCACTCTCCACACCTATCAACTCCTTTGTACCATCCTGCGGCACCCTGACGTTTCCAAAGGAAACCTTTGCCCCGCATCCGTTGAAACTAATCGAAAAAGAATTGAAGAAGAATGAATTGATTAAATCAAAAATTGTAGGGGATAAGGCACCGGATACACCGTTATCACGAGAAAGTTTAACCGCAACACACGTGATTAATTATTCGCTAACTTATTTAATCAACTGACAATCGTTAATTTCGTACGTTTTCTTCCTTACGGTAAATTAGTATCCTTACCTTTTTTCTTATGGGAATTTAGGATTATCCACGAGCTGGGGGTACAAGTTCACCCCGAAATTGAGGTTTTTTTCCGTAAGGGTGCAGATACAGCAGTTATCACGATTCTGGCCTCTATTATACAATACCTAATTTTATAAAGTATTACAAAAAGTTCCAAGTTCATTACGTGACGGAGAATCCTGGATATTATTCTTGTGGAAGTTAAAGCGTAACCAAGTGGTTTATGTAACCGTCGAGGAATAAAAGTAATAAGAAGTTGGTTGCATCTACGGAAGAGTGTTGCGTTACGACCCCGAAGGAGCGTTTATGAAGAAGTTGAAGGACAAATATGTCTCCGCGAGCTCGTTTTCCGTTTAAGGTTACCGGCAATTGCCGTGGCGGAGCTTGGAAGAGAGCAACTACGGCAGAGTCGCGGTTCGGTCCAGGATTGAATCGAATTGGATTAGCCGCGTAATACTGCCGCGGGACAAACTGTGCTTTATGAGAATCTTGATACTCTCGCGGTACGAACAAGGCTTACAAACAACATCTAGGCATACGACGCGTACCCAGCAAGCGCAAGGCCTGTTCGCACACCGCTGGTTCCGGATGGCTCGGTGGATAGATATAGTAGCAGTTTCGAACAATAAAGCTGGCCGATGTGAAGTATCGCGCACCTTCGGTTACGGTACACCTCCGATGTGCTTGCTCAGCCTCTGCTCAAGCTCCGTTTCTTCTTCTTCTGCTTCTGCTCCGACGTCGTCTTTATCTTCTTCTATTTCGACGCATTCGATGAGGAAAGGGAAGATATAGGCGAAGACTAAGTTTGAAATTAAGTCGACGCACTGGCACGACTTTCGAACCGGATCAACGGAAGGCATTTATCGTTCAAGAAGCTTAATTTCTTCCACTCCCTCCTTCTCTCTTTCATTCTCTCGAGCTTCTATAACGGCGTGATGCCCGCGTATAAGATGGCAACTAACGCGCATGCAAGTGTGAGAGAGATGGAAATGCGGGACCGTTCCTCCCTGGATGGATTCTTTATACCTTCCAAGAGACTGCCGTGACATATGGAGCCTTTATCGTCGCTTGCAGGAGTCGGATCTGGCCACCCTTGCGCCTCTCTGTCTCTCTCTCTCTCTCTCTCTGCCGATGCTCGAGCTGCCGAAGATACAATTCCCTCACGCACTCACGCACTCTGAGGCATTCACGCACACGTTAACACGCGCGGTAGACGGGCGCCGAGCCGAGACGAAGACAGCGAGTAACTCTACCCTGCTTTATGCGCCCATGTTACCTCGAGATACCAGCCTACAGATAACAGTATTGGGACTCCACGTTATCCGAGCATTTTACGTACGACCCTCACCCTTACTCCCGGGTGACCGTAGCTCACTTTTTGCGCGATTTGTTATCAACAAACGCCGACGTTTTCGCGCAATATAAAAGTGCTCACTGCCGTCTCCGCGCATGCATCACCGAGTCGAGAGGTAACCGAGCTTTTGAACACCGGTCAAACGACAGTCTTTAATTACCGGCTGAATTGCCCGATGTATCCTTTTTTTCGAATTTATTTTTTAAAGTATGACTATCTTCAGAGGTTGAAAGATTCATTTTCAATTTTTTTACATTTTTTTTTTTTTTGTTTTATTCGAAACACGTCAGTTATTCCTGGGTGCGATATCTTGAGTTGATGTCTGCCGTGCCTGCAGGATTACGGTTACAATTGAAATTGATGTTGTCTAGTCAGTCGCTCCATCAATCAATCACTCCCCCCGAGCAGCTGCAAATTAATGATTCAGCCCGTCAGGGCGATAATAAGCTGATAATATCTTCGCAACTATCCACAATGAGAAGCTTATTTGACAATGTTTGTTGATAGATGAACCGACCCCAACGCTCCGTGTATTGCAAGCACGATTAAATACTAATGAATCCATTTTACGACGGGAATACTTAATTTGATCTTCGCCATTCAGGTTCAATTCCTGTTTTCGCATCGGTAACCAAATATCGCTGTTATCAATAGAGAGCTTTTTTCAGAACAAAAAGGAAGGTTGCAGAGACCAATGCAGCGCGTACAACGAATGGAGATGAAGTAGTTTTATGAAACCTCTAACCGACAACCACATAATATGGACTTCGAAAGTTGTTACACGTACGCTTTCCGGTCACGGTACCTACCTAGCAGATCATTCGATGAGATAAAACGTAGAACAGAAGTTTTACGGTTTTTTAAATATGTGCGTAAGCTACAACCGTCATTATAATTTTACTACCGTTTTTACGGAATTTTTATTGCTTGAAAGACTTGCTGCACGTCCGTATTTGAAAATGTAGTTGTATTCCGATACGTTATCGCGGAATAAAAGTTTATTCGATATTGAAATGAAAACAGTGGCCATCAATATTATTTCTCTTATATAATCATCCGATTAAACGAGAGGTAACTCAGAATAAATCGATTGAGGGCTCAAATTTGATGCAGAGAATAAATAAAAAGAGTGGCGGTAGTTGACTGGAAACTTGAAATTGTAACAACTGTTCCGAACTCTCTCATGTTCGAGCAATAGGGAACCTGCACGCATCTGAAATCTCTATATTCCTCTATTGGACTCGAAAGTAGGATGAAAAATAATGAATTTCCCAAGACAGTTTCTTTTTTCGAGCAACATTAACGCTGCAAGAATTTTTTCTGTTACACTAATTTTTCTCGGTAAATTTGAACCGGCAACCATTTTGCTGGACCCCTCTATCAGCGCCGCCAGGTGACACGTTCGGGCACTATGCTCGGCTGTAAACACCGTCTGCTCCGAGCAAGCCGGAATCCTAACCTGCAATATTAATATTTGAAGCTCTGAAGCATAGTTGGCGTTGTCAAAATTGTATTTATCTCTGTAAATAACTATTACTTTGGTTAAAATAAAAAGACAACTATGGATCCATCAGCACCGCAACCAAATTTAGATTGGTACATGTATTGTTTTGTACCATCTTGTAAAAATACAACAAGTTCAAGTCCAGAAAAGATATTTATCCGAGTGGCAAATAATGTATTAAAACGGAAGGCTTGGTGCGATGCAAACTGCATTTACATGGTGTATAATAAAGTTAGGATTCCGGCTTGCTCGAAGCAGACAGTGTTTACAGCCGAGCATAGTTCCCGAACGTGACACCTGGTGGCGCTGATAGAGGGGTCCAGCAAAATGGCTACCGATTCAAATTTGCCGAGGAAATTTAGAGGACAAAGAATTATTTTCTGGCGTTAATATGGCTCATGAAAAAAACTGTCTTGGGGAATTCATTATTTTTCATTCTACTTTCGAATAAAATTAAAATTAAAAAACATGCAAGTTCCCTATTATCCCCAGTGGTGATTCAATATATCATGTTATAATTACATAGTGCTGATTGAAGTCTCGTATAACTTTCGCGTGCCTTACACTACAATCCCGGTATTTGCATACTGTAGGCGAGAACAGGAGAACCCAAACGAATCTGAGTTCGCTGTCAGGGAGAATGTTGGAGATGAGAAAGAATCAAGAAGGAGGAAGTGGAAAAAGTCGGCGTGTAGGTACGTGCAATATGTAGCCCCTGTGTAACGTGCCGATTTCGCTTGAATCGATCGCGTAATAATACGCTACGTGCGTTAATAATTATCTGTCACAACCCATCTTGTTGTCAAAGTATTCGAGGTTAGTATCGCCCCGTGCACTGCCAATGCCAAAACGGGACGGAACGGGGTGCATCGCCGCTGGGTGTGACAGCTGCCTATAAAACATGAACGAGTGACTATCTGCGGCCGCGGCGCGGCGGGGAGACCGCGACTGAAAACGCCAATTTCATAAATTTAACGGCGACAACAAGCTATCTGGAAAGACCCTGTTCAAATAATTGCCGCTATTATACGGCCGTTTCAATGCGCCAAGGGCCTCCCTGATCCTGCCTTCAGAGCTTTGCCTCAAATTATTAACCGACCGCTTAAACACATACCCCCTCCTCCACCTCTTCCTTCGCCTCCTCATCCTTTGCGGCGCCATCAGCTATGGAAAAGGAGGAATGATATGAAATCTCTTACACTCGTTTTCAAGTTAGGAAACGCGATCGGAGGATATCCGACTGGATCGAAGGACTTCCGTTAACGAGCAAGGCTGATAAAATTCAATCGATTTACTCTCAAGACTCAAACAATTTACGGTGTCGTCATAACTCGACGCTCTGCTGAGTTTTTTTAAATTATGCCGAGCGATGGTTAAACATCCCAAAAAGACTGGGGTGAGGTGAAACATCATGGAATAACCAGGGCGATGACCATCAGAAATGGCCTTGGCCTGTGGATTATTAAACGAGCAATGCCACGTCCACTACAACTCGCGTGGAAGTCGGGAATTAAAGTGTCGCCAGGTGCGGGCCGCCCGTTGGCGCTGATCCAAGAGCGAAGTGTATGAAGAGTGGTGAAAAATAGTGGAGTGTGAAAAGAAGGACCGGAGAGAAAACGTACCGGCACGCGTTTATTCTCGAGTATAATGAATCGGTAAGAGCAAGGAATGACCCATTAGTACTGTCCGACCGCGAATGAGACGTTGGCGACTCGGACAGCTAGACACTAGGCACTCGAGCTGTGGTATATTACCGTTCTGTAGGGAGGGTGTCAACTCTTTCTTACCCTCTCACGGGGTATTGTTCTCAACTGAAAACTGCCTAGCTCGAAGGTACGATGACCTAATAAATCCCAAAGACACTGATTCTCGACGACTAGACGCTGACTCAACTTTCGATCGTACGGCGCACGCAACTTTCTACCAAAGACGGCGGTGACATTTTGGTCTAGACTGGTATGTCCGCTTATAATTGATCGATCCATCCACCGGGCGAAAATACTTGATAAATTGAGTGTTGGATCGAAGTTTAAGAAACGCTGATAAGAAAACTAATAAAATGGTTCGACTATTCAAACGCTTACGAGGCTCGAGAGTTTTCAAACTGCTACTGGCTTGGAAAAATTCGCAGTGATGGCTTTTCGCATGCCCGAAACGGTCGTAAAGAAGCCGAAAGTTAACGGGAAAGTGGATTCATGGGAAAAATCAGGCACCTCCGAGAAGCGGTAAAAACTTATAAATCATCGCCGTCGGGGGATATTACTACACTTGACAGAATGCATGGTAATTACTTCAGTCACGTGGCTGACTTGGCAAGCAAACCCGCATTCGAAGCTCGAAAACGATCAGCCCTAAATGAACCGACGTCTCTGTTCATCCGGCTGCAACTAAATATCAAGATATGGCGAGATGACAAGATAAACCAAAATAGCATCCCAATATCGACTTTGATGTCTTCAAAGTTCCGCGGCTTTACGGTCTTGCGCAGGTCTTGGTTACGAAATTCGATGCGACAAGCTGGTGAAAATAAAAGCTCACGTATTTTCAATCGGGTTCCTCTTTTGTCTGCGCAAGGGCCGGCACGAAACATTTCTGTGACCAAGATGAGTTGATTCTTATATTTCGATATAAACATAAAACACGGTGTACCCAATGTTGGAATAACTTTGTATCCAATAATTGAAAAAAATAAGCAATTTAGATCGTCGATTGAGACAGGACGTGTTGAAGTAGTTTAAACCTTACAGTTGTCCGGTTGTAAATCTAGCGGCCAAGCTGCTGCGGGCCACAGAAAGCCAATCTGCCAATTTATAGGTGGTCTTGTCAGGTGGAGTAACTCTGGAGCGCAAGTGCAAGCATTGGTTGGAGGACAAATTGTAAAAAAGGTGATAATAAAATTTAATAATAATAACATTAATAAAAGCAATAAAGAAAACGGTATAAAGCAGCAGCAACAACTGCACCAAGGATAACATTAATAATAATAATAAATCGAACGTGAATAATATTTGAGGGAGTAAAGAGAAGAAAGAAGAGTGAATAAGAGGAAAAGGGAAAAAATAAGGAAGTTAAGAAATAAGTGGGCAAAGAACGAGGCGCGAAAGAGAAGAAAGGGTCAGGCAACGTAAACTCTGTACGGTGCAAAATTTATTCCAACAGTGAGCATAATTTTTAACAATATCGTCGTTTGGCTCCGCGCGTTTCGCTCGGCGAACGGCGACCGGCGGTCGGTCCGTATAGGTATAAGTAATGGCCGGTGTTTGGGAAGCGTTCCGCGTAGCTGCTGCCAAATAAATACACACATCTCACCATACTGAGATAAACAAGCAGCGAATAGGTGGGATTTTTTCACGAACAGGCCGTGCTGCTGCCCCCGTCCTGCGCGAGTCCGTCGCTGAACCAGAGTGGCAGGAAAAAGAGACGAGAGCCAATGGGAAACTGCACGACTGTGCGTATGAGTAATTTCCAAGTGCATCCTCGTGCTTTCCGATGCGAGGCTGGATGGTAAATTTGAACCTGAAACCTGGCTATGCGGCATTAAAAGAGGAAAAGAAATATAACGAACGGCTCGGCTCGTGTGCGCGACGACTTCACTTTCCTGCCTCGAGGCGGTCTCGTCGAACGTGGGGCGGTTGCTCATATATTTTCAGAGATATCAGCCTAACCACAAGACTAAACACAAATAAGTTTAAGGAGAGGAACGAGCCCGGGTAAATCAGTCGACGGTCGCCTAGGCACGTGCGCCTCGAGTCCTCGACGAGGCAAACCAGACGCGCAGTTTCTGCGGTTACGCGGGGCATCGGGACAATTTTCCAAGCCATTTGACGCCAATACCTCGCCAAGGCCTGAAATCGACCCTTATTCAGGGTTGGAACATGGATAAGTGGGTGAGATATACCGTATCATCGCCGTTTCACCAATTGGG
Source organism: Neodiprion pinetum (assembly GCF_021155775.2). Classification (NCBI taxonomy): domain Eukaryota; kingdom Metazoa; phylum Arthropoda; class Insecta; order Hymenoptera; family Diprionidae; genus Neodiprion; species Neodiprion pinetum. The sequence continues at coordinate 31,347,110 of NC_060235.2, forward strand.
TTATAGCTTGTAATTTCATTGTCAGGTGGATCCGTTCGGTTTCGTTAGAAAGGTTCGCATTTCGCTGGAATACAAAGGGTTTGTTGCTGATGATGTTGTTAATAATAATAAAAAGAATGTCTCGGTATTTCACGAGCGTCGGGATCACTATTTTTCAATTGTATATCTAGGAACACGCTGGAGCAGGTACGGCGAGGGCCTGAGACGGGCTTCGTCATTAGTCACATCGCGACACGTCTATAACTCTGTCGACGACACGTAGACACGGGGATCGAGAGGGAGAGAGAGAGAGAGAGAGAAGAAAGAGAAAGAAGGGAATTAAAAAAAATTAAATGAATAAAAAATAAAATAATCGTATGACGTCTCAATTACTTTAAAAATTCAACCGTTATCTCAAACGCGCATGAACGTTTTAAAGCGCCTAGTCCTGACCGTGGAAAGTATTATATTTCATCTCTCGTTAAAAGTTGGAGCGATGCAATGCGCAACGACTGGATAGTTCGAATAATTGAATATCATGCGTCGCCGAGGTAGCCGTAGGTATCCAACTCCTTTCGAGGAAAATAACACATCTCAAAGTTAACGACAAGGGGCGGTATAAACCGGTTCTACAAAAATATACAACTCCGAATGATCGTTAATCCTAAATTGATGAAGAAAACTTTTTCGACCTCAAAATGGAAAATGTTCCAAACAATTGGATAGTCATGTATGCACACACATTACCTATAGGTACAGTTGACTTGACGTAACTTCTCGCTTGAACCCGCCACCTGATCGGGCGCGTTACTACTCTTATGAAATGTATTTCACAATCAATCGGCTTAATGCGCAGTAGCCTATAGGTACCTATAGGTAAAACGATAGTACGAGGACTCGCACGATACTCTCCAGCTTGACGATTCCTAGGAAAGGATGACCCTTGAAATTCCGACGGAAGAAAGTTACGGAGAGTCTACCGTACGCGCAGGGAGAACGAAGGGACAACGTCACCCGAGCTCATGGTCTGCATAGAAAAATAAATATGCGGTGACTAAAGCGCAGCAACTAAAGGTACGTTACGTTGGTGTCCGCGCGCGTCACTAACCCAGGCAATGACGGATGGATGCTAGGCTTGGCAAGGTACCTTACTACACGAAATCCCAAAAGACCTATGACCTCTGAATGATCCATTGTACCCGGGAAGAGCGTCTACATGCGTTGCATAACTGTACCTCGGCGAAGGAAAAGGACGTGATATCCGCGTACGTAACCGAGAGGATCTGAATCGGCGGTCGATGTGCAGTAGATGTTCCGCGACCGATCTGGGTCCAGCGTCCTGACGGATTTAGTATCCAAATGGCGAGTACCGTTGCTCGCGTCGATCATTAAAAAGACATTCAAATCTTGGAACGGATCAACGCTCAAGATCCTGCTGTACTGGTGTTGACCTATTACGTACGCGTAGATACGGACATACACACGCCTCCACGTTACCTACACTTGTTATATTCAAGTTCAGCCGAGGCCGTTCTCGTTTGCGCACAGCCGCGGGCGACTGATCCAATACGTCTGTACCGGAGGTAGAAACGCAAAATGATTTTTGCTACACCCAGACGACACTAAATCGTTCCGCCGATTCGAACCCTGTTTTGGATTCCTGGATTTCTCGACTTTCCGCGATTCGAACGATGGCTTTCAACAAGAAAATTGCCTTGATGTGAAGGATTCGAGTTGCGTGACGCGCGAATACTTACGACTTAATATTCGGCAAGCAGACTGAGATAGATGATTGGAGTGTCCGCTTTAGGCGTTGTTCTCCGGTTTAATGCCGCAATATTTAACCGCAAAGTGTGCAAGTATTCATGCATCTTGGTCTATGCATGTTACCTACGGTAAATGATGGCGCAGTCGCGGCCATGCGGCCCAAAAATCGCAACAATCCGCGAGCCAAAGCGAACTCTGACTACATAACGAGCCAACAATAGGCGATAAGAGCCGCGGCTCGCTTCGACGTCGCAATCGTGTCAAGAGAAACAAACCTAAGCCAAGCGAGAAGAAGAACCAACTGCATGAAAATTTCTGTCGGTGAATCTCACCTGGTAAAAAGTCGAACAAAAATTCAAATAAGTATAAACCGAACGAAGCCGATATTCGTCTTTGAAATACATTTCAATTATAATCACTGTGCACGGAAACCTGAATAGCTCAAAGGGTTTGTAAATATCCTGTAAAGACACGATTACTTTCAAAATCAAGCAAAATCAAGGAGACTGTTGAGAACGGTAAAGAAATTTCATTGCGCCGATTGAAAAATCTTGCAAAGTACTATTGCGTAAAGATCTCGATTTTTTAAATCTTACCTCTTAGTAAAAAAGTATTAACGTCACACAAACTCCGATTAATTCCTATATCAATCTGATTAATTTAACAGACTTATACCGAATTTCTACGGTGAAACGAAGCACGTTAGATATTTCTTGGAATCATGTTAGGTCTTAAAATATTTCACCTCTCAAGGTTTGCTTAACCCCCTAAGGAGGAATGCATGCCTTGAGAACAAAATTGAAATTACTCCTATAGCGAAAATCAATTCTACATAACTTCTTTGCAATAAATCTCAAACTGGCCTGTCATCCGAATAACTTCGATATTGCCTTTGTTGCTTTTCGTAATTTTGATACAAGATCGATGGAACGAAAAATATGATAAAACAAAGGAAGGGCCACTCTAGGTTAAAATCTATAATAAAGGTACTGCCCGGGGACTTCCTGGCCGCGGTACGTATTAAGTAAAGCAAATTCCTGAATACTATTAGCATCGCGTATACGTACGTGTGTATACCCATCGTTACATCGAGATATCCTTGGCCAGTCTTCGGGTGAGGCAAAGGCTCTTTACCCGGCAGAGAGACGCGGTATAATCGCGATAAGCCAAGCTTCGGCTCCATTATGCTCCAGTATCGATACATCGGCACTCATCAACGCGCGACCTTTCTTGGCCTCTCGACCAACCGGGCTATCCTCTCAGAAATCCATACGAAGGCTGGAGGGTCGCTGGTCGTTGCTCGTATGTTACCCGAGACGGTTCGATCAGCAATAAAAAATTATTATTTCGTTTTTTTCCTTCGATTTTTTCTTTTTCGTTTTTTTTTTCTTCTATTTTTATTACTTTTTTTACCTTTTGAAACACCAATTTATCCGGTGCCGCAACAGTAAATCAACACTTGTGCCAAATCACGGGTTAACCGCCTGCATTTTAAATACGTACCTGCGGGATTTCGCGAACTTCACCCGCGGCTTTACCACGCCCCAGGAATAATCATAGCATATGATCGCAAACATTTAAAGAGAAAAAAATTAATTTGCAATTCATTTTACCAGAAACAAAAATGAAAACTCTGCCTAGTCTAATCGCTACTATTCATTCAATGCAATAACTGTTAATTCATAAACATTCAATGTACAGAAGGTTGCAGATCGAAGGTTATAAGCAAGCCTATGAGTTGTAAGTATTTTAATAATCCCGAACTACTGTTCTTTAAGGGATTACATGTACCTGGGTAGGTAAAAAAATCGATGTTTTAAAAAGGTGCTCGTTCGAAAATACTATTCTTTGACTGTCCAGCTTGATAGTTTCGTAAAGAAATTTGCAGTAATGAAAAAATTCTAGCGTTTTGTAACCGACCGGGTGAGCAACGACAAACGATTGGCGCGACATGGGCATCAAAAGAAGGAAGAATAAGGTTGACACCGCAAAAAAAAAAAATGCAATGGAAGCGTCGACATTTCAGGAAGGTCCATCATATGGCCCAAGAATCAACGATTTCGTCTAAGTTTGAAATACACCAATTATGTCAGTTTAAACTGTACACAAAACTTTAAACGCGTTTTTCTCGAAAGCGTTTTCAAAATCGGTACCAGAAATATCTCCGCGACTACTGGACCGATCGAGATCTAGTTTTGCAGAGTCATGTTTCACAATAATCTAGTACTTATCGAGCCGTTTTTACGATACCTGGCATAGTTTCGTTTTCATCATGAGTACTGAACAATTTTGAGGCAAAAAATTACCTGCTTTATTCCAGAGACTGCCATGATCAGAAAAATTTTATTCCTAAATCTCAGTTCAATAAGTACCAGTATATATTTATTTACTTCAAGAAAAAAAAAAATATTCTAACCGAAAATGGCCAAGGCATGTCTGGTACCACAAACGTTATCAATAAAAATACCTCCCAGGAAAATGACAGTAACTTTTTTAGTGTTTGAAATTTTTAAACCAAATTTTCACACAATATAGATAAGATGTGATACTTTGAAGGATATATAATTGTTGTTCAATGGAATTTAGTTTTGTACACGAAATAAATTCCCAAGCATAACCCTAGTTTTAGCGGTCCCAGGTATATGTAACCCCTTAAAAGTAGTTTTCACAGCCTAAATTTCCTTCGAATCAAACAAAGGTGAGAGTGAAAAATCTGTGTCACAAGCTGCGTGAAAGAATTTCGCGAAAAGAGGAAAGATATCCATCTCTACGAGGATTGTGTAAATGAAAAGGAAAACAAAGTGGTGCAGGGAGAGTTGCTCAGTCTCGTTTAGCTCGGTCCTTTCCTCACCGTCGTTCCCGTTTCGCAGATCTTCGTACGCGACTCGATTCGCGAAGGACTCGTAAAGAGAGTAGTAAAAGCGAACATAATCTCTCGCAATAAAATTAGCATATATACTAGTTATAAGGTGAGGCAAAGAAGGCTGCGAGAGCGTGGCACACAGCCCACGACTCGGAGGCGAGTGGGGAGCAAGGAACGACGGGGGAGGGGGGCTCAAACGAGGTGCCACGGATAAGAGAAGTCCTATCATCCGACTCTATACTCGACAGACAAGCAGTATTTTACGAGCACGCCTGGGATACGCGAGCATGCTGATTTTAATGACGCGTGCGCCTCGCCGAGCGTCAACTAGATATTGGCGTGTCGTGGAATTCCCACTGCATAAATTCCCATTATGTATTACACATTCAGCACAAGCTGCAAAGCTTTTCCGAGTACCCAGTCACGCAAGCAACAGGCGTAGTTCCGATTGGAAGATACAGTCATTCTTAAATCACGCTGTGCCGAGGATGAGTTTTCGAATGTTTCATTTTTCAGTAGAAATGGTAAAATTTGCCACCTTCGGTTTGTCAGCTGAAATTTCACTTTCCAGTCGTACCGCATTCCGGTATCCACCCAACATATATATACGCAACAGTTGTTAAATGACCGTTGAGTGCAGATTATCGTCGATAGCTTTTCACGCTTCGTCGACTATCGCAAAGACTGGCACAAATACCGTACTAGCCGTGCGAGACGAGTCGTGTGTGACAAAATGAACAGGAGTAATCTCGACGCGCGGCGATCAGAAGACATCTTACTAAACCCTCGTCGTTCCTCGTCCATTTCGCTTCATAGCTCGTACATGTCCGGCAAAACTGTCATGTAACGTTCGACGAGCCTCGCAGAGAAAAATATATAACTGGTTACCACGGTGTTGGTACATGGTATCCAACCACTGATGGAAGTGATCTTTTCAAACGATCCACGAAGAGGATACTCCTACAGCAACGAACAAGAAAAGGAACATGTCCGTGGTGTCGGAGTCCCTGAGGGAGAAAGGCACACATTCGCCGCCCACCTCCGTCATCGCTTCGTGTACAATGGGGGAGGAGGGATACCTGTGATCCCAATTACGAGGAACTTTTCACTTAACCCCGGCGAGTTTCGCGCAAAAAGGTTGATCACGATTTGGCGGGGTATCGGGGCGGGGATCGGTGTAATACTGGGATCATAACTCAGCTGCTGGGATGTCAATTAGCTGCGGCAGCGAACGGGCCCGCACGGTCGCCGATGATACGAGCCAAGGACCTGCGTCGGCGTCTCTCACCCCGCGGCCTGGCCCGCCTTCGGGTCCCGGGATGGAACACCCGCGCGGCGGCCTACCCGCAGGATCCATGGGACTGGGGCGATTACGTCGTCTACGCGGTAACCGAGCGGTTACCACTCCGTGCAGCATTGTCCGGTTTCGTTGAGCGTAAGGACCTCATGGGAAAGAGAAATATCGTCCGCCGTGGCGGGTTCGGGGTGACAGTCGAGAGCCAGGAGGAGGCTCGATGCCGATGCAGGGACGTCGAAGATCGGGGCCGATGCGCCACGGTGAAGAGGTATCGCGATACTCGAACTTTTTCAGTGTTAAATGCCTCGGTGAAAGCCTGCGCCGCGCGGCTCTCGCGAAACACGTGAGCGTGGTGAGGTTTTCTGCAATCTTATCAGATGTAAAGAGTACGGGGTACTTTGGGGTACGGCGTGCGGCTCGAAGCTCGAAGCTTGCAGCTTACACCGGTCCGTTACTTCCTGCTGGTGAAATTTTTGAAACATAACCTCATCGCTTGAGAAGAATCTCGCTCGAATTACACTGAGCGCGCTATCTTTATTCCGCCCGGAACAGCCGGCAGTTACGACGGAGCCTCCTCGACGTTAAACCACGAGATACAACTTATCCTGTACACACAGCACCCTCCAGATAATAATATTATACAGGCTTCGTTTAACTCCTGCAATTATACAAGGTATGTATACAAGAATATACGAACAATAAGTGGAGTGTCGTTTTCACCGGCTTCAAAGCACCAGATAAGAATTTTTTTTAATAAAAAGATAACGCCCAACGCCTGCAACGCGACTCTATTCACTCCCTCAAGTTTAGAGCGATATCTGAAGTTTGGAACAAAAGCCTGGCGTACCGGAAGCAGGAACGTTTCTACCCAACGTCACCGTTGGGCATTTTCGTGTAGATGAAAAGGTTCGCAATCAGATACGCGATCCGGTTAAGTGATTCCGGGATGATCCGTCGATAAGATACCTACAGCGACTTAATTTTACGACCATTCGCGTTGTTTATCGATTTATTTAATATCACTTTGATCCCCTAGGAAGTACGGCACGCACCGGCCGGGGGGATGATCGTCGTAAGTCGTATGATAATAACACGCTGTTAAAATATTCGCACGAAGCGATAGGAAGCATATTTTTTCGCAACGTACAATTACGGCTTCCTGGTTTAATTGTAGCTGGTTTCTCGTAGGTGGATCGAATCGTAACTAACTTTGACTAATAACACCGTATTACCAATTTAATTGTCGTGCGACCGGCAAGTATTGCCTCCATACCCCCCGACGGTGTATTGAAAATACCTGCCGGAGGGAAAAAGCAACACGCGTCGTATATTACATCGGGAATGGAACCCTGCACCGCGCGCGGTTTTTACAGTCGTGAAACTCTGCCGAGTGAGCAAGCGAGAGCTCCCCGCATCACGGCCCGTTCGAACTTACTTTACTGCAATTTGACTCAGCCTGAGCCTGCGTGAAATGAACACAAGAACGTTAATTTATAAGCGTTGGATTTTTCTTCGTACGCTGCTTATTTTCTTTTCTATTTTTCTATCCGCTTATTCTGCAAACATTCTTACTGAAATCTGGGAATAATTGAGTACACGCGCTCGACCGACACAATAACATACGGTGAGTGATGTGCAATAACGGGATAAAAAGACGATTCAATTTCTTCGGGATAACAAAATGACGCTCCGTTAATTAGCAAAACAAAATCACTGTAATATTCTCGCGAGCAGTGGAGAAGAGCAGACCAACGTTATACGATAAAAGAAGCATTACAGGTATGAAACATGCAGGGCGAGGTATTATAAGCTACGTTTTAAAAACTTATCGCGGCAAAAACGCTGGATTGAAGATTAAGGTTTTTAGATTTTGCAAGTCGCGTTCGTGCAGGCGAGAGTATCGATGAAGGGGATGGAGAAGGGAGGATGGTTATATAGGGACCTCAAGGTGGAGTGAACCTGGCGGGCTCGCTGCACCGATGCAATGTGCCCGAGCAACTTCTTTCTGCTCCATCGAGCGCCTGTATTGTGGCGCATGGCGAAGCGCAGCGCAACGAATCTCTTATTGGCCGAGGGGGAAAAAAATGTCTTTAGATATTGCCGCTACCGCGGTGCCTATATGTGCAATATACATACACACACACACATATATAAACATATATATACCGCATACACGGATGTGCCTACTTTTACTACGCACATCTGCATGTACAACTATACCGGTATTGCTGAAGCGTCGCGAAATTGTCGGTATTCCGGAAGACTTCGGTATTTTTTAAACTGCAGCGGCAAATTCGTCGAATATCAGACAGAAATTTTGACAAATGCAAGGATTATACCCCTTCCGCGAACACGCGTTAGAGCACAAGAGGGCAGGGACGAAGAGCGAGTGCCTACAACCGTGGCGTACATCACTCGGCGCAGTTCATAACTTGGCAAAGTTTCGCGATCGCAATTAACCATCCACGAGTTGCGTCAACTATAAATGAGGCGCGGCGGTTGACAAACGAGCGGGAACTTAATGCTGAGGATGTAGGAATGTCGCGGGGGCATGGGGGTCACGACCTCCCGCCTCCCGCCATTCATGGCCCATTCCGAACTGGGCAACTGTGCTTTCGCACAGAGACCTGCGACGAAGTCGTATTGCTTCAGGGATGGGACTAGTCGTCTCACCCACCCCTCGAGAAACAGGGGAAAATTTCAACCCATTACACCGAATTTGATTACCCTTCAAACTATGTGACATTAGAGCGAGGGCACGGTACGATTCAACTTTACACTATGAAACTTCGTGTATCTGTGTACTCAAAGGCCCAAAATTGTATCAATCTGTCGTGCAAATCAAGACATCGAAACGATGAAACAAATATTTCAACGTGTAGAATATGAAATGCAAAAGTGTAGTCTCGATTTCTCACCGTTCGATCTTCAATTTGAGGATATTCTCACATTACAAACACGGCGGCGCTCTATGACGTCAACGGTCACGGATCGACAACTTGTCCAAGTATAACCGTTGGTTCGTTGGATTTGGAACTTTCCTTGGCGTAAAAAAATTGGAAAAAAATAAACCGAGGAGTATCCACGCCGGAATTGAGGCACTGGCGAGGGGCACGTGAATGGGTTTTTGTCGCTTGTAAGAAAAAACAACGAATGAAAATCGGGAGGAAAAAAGCGATTCACGATGACTGTGGAACATTCGAGTTAACGGCGTTACGACGACGGGTTTCTCGCGGCCTCCCTCGGTCAGAGAAGGACAAAAATTAGGAGAGCACGACGCCTGCAGGACCGCGAGCTGAACAATTACCGTAGGCGGTAATTGTGAGAATGGAACGTGAGGAGCAAGGGCACGAAACAGGTGTTCGTTGAACTTCTTGTCGTCAAGGGTAGAAGCTGTACAGTTCGGAAATTAGGCATGATCGGATATTACATAGAACTTAATTAGATGGGAGATCGAAAGCGCGTATGATCTATATGCATACACACACACATGTATATATACACACGAGGAATGATATTTAGATTAAAATTTCGCGTCTTGACGGGTGGATACAACCTGCCGGTATTAAATCGGCCCTCCTCCGTTGCCCGCTTCAGGGCCCGCACAGAGCTTGCTTGCAATATATACACTATACGTCCTATACGTATACCGGATACCTACTGCACCTTACGAACTTCGTAAAGAGGACCTAATGAGCGAAAATTCAGGTTCCGCGGTGGCAATAAATAAGGAAAGAGCGGTTACTCGCTCGGTACTTGTCCGAGGATATGCGAGGTGGGTAACCCCGACGTTTGCGATAATAATTCACCGGCCCATCTTCCGCGGAATTGTGCTCGTCGTCGTCGGCGGCTACAACGCCGACCTAGTAGCGGAACGTGGGCGTGCAGGCACTCTGACCAGTCGCAAGCAATATACTACGGTGATAAAACGGGCGAGGGTCGCGTCTCCTCCCGCCGGCTGCACAGCCTCCGTCCTTTTTTTTATCATCATTCCGCTCCCGCTGCTCCACCGGCCGTCCTTTGCCTCCTTCCGCTTTGCCCGCGTCTTCTTAGTAACTTTATCTCGTCAACGGTAAGGCTCGTGGAAGATGGACGAAGGACCACCACGCGACACGCCTGCTCCGCCTATCTACCATTCCGGTGAATGCTGAACCATGCTCGACCGACGTGAGCTTGCCGAACCTGGTACCACACCGCGTGCAGCCAGCTCGCAGGAGCTCCTCAACGGAATCTGGACGATTGTTTGGTCGAGGCCAACTTCTCGACCTGGCTAATCCACTCGGATCTACAGGTGGCTAGCTACCGTTGTCCCGAGATAGGTACACAGGTCACGCGAGGTTGGCGTCTGGTGCCAGTGCCCCACACCTGGCGACCCAACGCTTGGCTTGAGTCCGGAGGTCGGGAACAACGACGGTCTCTTGGTCCTTCGAATTTATCGCGTCTAATCAGCGCACGCTAATCTTCGGGAGGCGAGCCTTCGAAGTGAAATTTTTTTTCATTTTACTCACACCGTAGAAAAGAGATGGAAAAATTACGGAGGAAAGTCTTCAATTTTATAATTTCTTGAAAGTAATTTGTGGATTCTTAACCGGAGACTGTGCAGCATTGTCTTTCATTTGAAATGCGTGCAGTGAAACACGGAATATTTTGGACAACTTGGTTTCTCTTGCGACGATTCTCACCGAAAATAGCCCTACAAAACCAATTGTTTTCAGCTATTTCTGGGTGAAAATATTGAAAAAGTTATCACAACGTTGCGCAATTAAGATTCAACCGAGCAGTAACGTCGAGGCAGATTCACGTCGTGTGAGCTCGTTGATGGATATTCATGAACGGGAGAATAGTGGGTTGAGAATATGATTTTCAATTTTCATGCTTATTAGAAAGTCGAGTGTACTTTTGAAGAATCCATCGATGCAAAGGAACGAGCTTAATTGGACGTTAAGTGCGATGAGCGAGCCAGAGCCGAAAGAGAGGGAGGAATCGGTGAAAAGAGCAGTATTGAAAAAGATACGACTGTAGTCACAGATTCAGTGACTCCGTTTCTCTTTTTGAAAAATTGTTCCAGCCACTCGGAAGAGGAGCTCATCTTTTCAAGTTGCTACATATAACTTGTATGTATAGCGAATAATTCTTGCGAGTTGTACAGGCTTCGCTCATTGCCGTCTTGGAATTGGACTACTTTATATTCAGCCAACTTCAAGATGTTCAATTATGGGTCAGTACCTGTTGTATAAAGGGGGGGATTCGGATGCCGGAATACTTTGGTAATGCTTAATGACGCGTAGAGTGCACTCGGTCGAATATTCATCATCGTTATTCATTTAATATTTATTCATTTCAACTCCATGAGTTTCTGCAGCTGTATTTTTCTCGTACAACTCTTCTTACGAATACTTACACGATGTGAATTTGACTTCTTCAAGATTTAAGTAAAATCTGATGTTTTGCTGGATAACTTTTTTTATTATTACAATTATTGCACGGGTTCGGTAGCTGAGAGGTGTTCCATGTTTTTGAACAAAAAATTGTATACCTACCATAACCCCCATGGTTTTTTAATATGCATTAAGTTCCAAGCTCAGGTGAAATACGGATATGTACATATCTATTACATACGGATAATGGAAAACGTGTTAGCTACCGAAGTCACTCGGTGTGTGACGGGAGTCGTTGCACTTATGCCAGTGATATTTCACAGGGACATATACCTTACACACACAAGAGACGCGGGCATCAGCAAACAAGAAGAAATGTGCTTCCTACCGGGACACCCGTAGGCATAAAAAAAGCCTCACCATTATTCACGAGATTACTCTCGTCAGCCCTGCAGGCCGAAAGAAAAATTCGGTTGCGCACTGCTTCTCAGATGTAAAATCTTAATGGTAGGAAATTCGTTCAGAGGTCTTCATTGCGCGACAAATATGCGGAAACACGAAATTGCTAACTAACTGCAATTCTCCGTGACCCCGTTCCTGTAACATTTCCCACGAATTCTTGAAGAAGCGTATGAGCAGCAATAATTGCGATTTAATTGCTCGAAACGTGATACTTATGACGAAGTAGGTATAATGTTTATCTTCCAGTCGTTGATCGGTCGAAGACAGCGGTTATTAACGGGTCTAATAAATAATTTATAATCGACACGCGGCGCAACATTTTCAACCGGCAGGTGGTATTGCAGACGCGTGTCTGTAGTTGCGTCAAAACCCACGACGCCGAGTTGTTACAGCAATTCAACCGTGTCTCGAAAACGACGCACAAGACTTGCCTAAAAGTAGGGATGGGATATTCCCATTGTCTCGCAATAAAATATTTCAGGTGTTCAAATGTTTACTCATTCGTATTTTTCCACTTTTTATTTCAACTATGTGAAATAGTTTCGTATATATGTACAGTTGGTAAGTACCAGGCGGAGATTTGTCGAACGTGAGCTCTCCGAGCGCTAAACGACGTGGTTACCAAAGGCGATTATTAATTTTATCACGTTTTAAAATATCCACAGGTTACCTCAAACAGCGCAGCGGGTTAAAGACGATAAAATTTTATGAATAAGAATTTTAAACTCTCGAACGGTTTGAGAGCGCGGTCGGGAATACATCCAAGCCTACTTTCTATACTAAAACGAAGCATCGTCGTAGGTGTATCATTGCCCGGAGCCAACAACTTATACCAGAACCAAAATGCCAGACTGGGTTGAATAATCTACCTTGATCCAAGTTTTTTGAAATTTTTTTTTTTGCCGCTCACGTCACTTGCAATTAACAAATTTATGTATACGATATATTTCTTTATTGGAAGAATATTTTACTCGCGAGGTGCTAGCAAGAGACTGACTCTAATACACACTCATTTTACTTCCATCAGTTTGACGGTAAGTCACGTAGCACTAATTTCGATTTACCCACTTTCTACAAAAAATTTACTCACCGACTGTACGAGATTCCGATACCCACTAAGCTTGTACATAGACTGAAATGCCTCTTACCTGAAACAGAAATAAACTAAACTTCAGAAATATAAGTAAATACCACGAGTCAATGCTTGATTCAAAGAGTTAAAAGGAACAAATAACGAGAATTACATAAAAATGCAGAATTGAACAAAGTATTTCTGAAAATAAAATGAAATGTGAATGTATTTTGGCGCAAGACGTGGTCATTTTCACTCTATATTACAATTGTCAAAATGCGTTGTTATAAAAAAGATGGAGTCCTATACTCTACAATTTAATTCGATAATTTGAGAAAAAAAAATGATGTAAACAACAACAGGTATCAGGAAAATAATTAGAAGAGAAAATGTGTGAGTAAAACATCCGTCAACGATAGCGCCATTGTACATAAATCATACACGCTACTTGCACGATGGCAAGAGATTGATGAGTGCCGAGCTAAGCATGCCTATACCTATTACGATACGGTTTCTCTTTACTCGGTCGATTATACATCAAAAGCACGGTTCAACCAACTTGTCACGTGATATTAGCGAAAGCATTTCCGCGGAGTATAGACCGGGACACGTTTGAGGCATCCGCCGATGCGTGTAACCGCAAGGTAATCTGCGCACGTATACATATACGCACGTATCTGCGCGCATACGCATTTCGAGCGCAAGTATAGGCGAGGTATAAGATCGACCGCACGCGTGGATACGTATGCGTCTACATATGTAGAATATGTAGGGATGTCAAACAGCCAGGTGTACTTAACTCGGTTACTCACCGAGAATACTCATGCGGCTGTATAATGTGTGTACACACGTCGTTAGGTGGATAGGGCGAAAGTAACAAGTCGGAGGAGCATCAGCGAGCAGGTTGAATTAATCAAGAGTTATTTGGAAATTCAATTAAGCGACTCCGCGTATAATAGGAAGGTAAATTGTAATAATTAACGGGAAGGCCGAGCTTAATTGGCACGGTCCAAAGATACACGATCCCTGTAGTACGAGAAGAGACGACGCCTGATCGTGAACCCAATCCCTGCGACGACAGCGCGATACTCGCACGCGCATATGTATGCACGTATATCGGACAGCTTCGTTCCAACCTTCCGCATGGGTATACGTATAATAAGTAGCACCGCGGTGTGTAGGACGAGAAATATTAAAATCTTTTTTTAGCATCGCGTTACAACGAGACGCGACTCGGCCACGCGGTGGCTAATAGCATTGCTCCTGACTCGGAAGCCCTCGCGTTATACTTACATGTATATATATATATTACGACGTGTATATACCCACGGCTACTTTCCTCCTCATCCATGCGTATACATATCTATACTATCAATCTTCGAATTTAACGTGCATGCGTTTTCTTCTCACGTATGCGGACTCTACATGTTCGAAGAATATTTACCGCCCTCGGGTTTCACTCACTGCGAGCGTTCCAACAGTCAATTTGTAGGATTTTAGTGCACTTGAGAACACGTTAACATTGACGAGGAAAAAATCGTAACAGGTTCGATACGTGCTTTTTTCTTCTTGTAGACAAATTTAATCCTCGTCATTTTTCACATAGGCAATTCTGAATTTTCAAATTTCAATAACGTCTGTAAGTGCACAATTTTTATCGTCAACTATCATGCATTGATAGTAGAGAATAATTTCTGATACATGAAATTACTTCGACAATAATTCCAAGCTTTTGATTCCGCCTTGGCGCAATTATGGAATCAAAGTCTGCAAAAACTGTTTACACCAATAAAAAAAAAAAAAATTACAAATAACACTGAAATATCAATAAAATAACAAATTTATAACAAATTTTCAGGGAGTAACATAAAAACTTGACTGATATACACGTACGGAAACTTGGCAATTAAAGCATTGAAATTGTAAAATATGAAAAAAAAATAAAAGCTAAAGAAAGGAAAATAAGGTGAAATGAAAACCACGAGAAAATGTTGCATGAGAAGGATGACTGGGGTTAATTGCGCATCCTTGTTTTAATTAAAGTCTTAATTTTCAGGGGAGCAAACTTGTAGGAACAATTTTGGCGGTATATATGAGAGTAAAAGTTAAATAAAGAGCAAATGACGGACAAATGTTGAAGTTGGTAAAATTCTATTACCCCCCGTTATGCGCATACATTTGTTAGTGCGTACTCGCGTACGGTGTGGTATGGTCGTGTTATTTCGGCACACGAGACCACCATCTGCAACGTTTGATACAACTCGCGAGAGAGAGAGAGAGAGAGAGAGAGAGAAAGAGACCGGGCAATAACGAATGCAAACAAGCTCGCCTAACGACTGGCAGCGAATATCAGCAGCAAAGGGCGAAGGGAAAATAACATTCAAAATAAAATTTCGGTCGGGAATGCGAAGTGGCGGCTGCCCGCGGCCGCGCCGGCTGTTGTATCGAGTGGTCGATCCTCGCTGGCGGAAAATCCCGAGGGTTGGGAATTACGGGGGTGAACGTAGAGTCGCCTTAACGGGCGCCTAACGTGGGTCAGCGAATGAAGGGAATCGAGTTTGCATGGAATATCAGGCCGAGATCCCCGTCGACCGAGGTTAAGGTCGGCACGAATCGCTCTGACAGCGTTTTGAAAGTCGTTGGAAGTTTTTGATCAAACGAGAACGATCCGGGGATGGGTAAAAGAGGTTCGGGATCTGGATGAAGGAAAGAACGAGAAGAGAAGATGGAAAGAAAAAAAGATGCGGAGAAAATAAGTAGGGCGGGAGGGAAACGTAGAGGAATGGCCGCCACCGCCACCGACGTCGAGTAAATCCTCCGAAGCCGAATTTTTAACTTTCCGACCCAAGAAATTCAATCGCAAACTATATAAAACATATATTGCCGGTGCTCGCGGTGGCGGCCGGACAAGAAGAAGAAAAGCACGAGCTAGGGAGCGGGATAAAAGTTACTTTTTCAGGGGGGCGGAGGGGGGGGCGGAGACACCGACACGTACAAGCATCGAATCGCGACGCGGCGTGGCGGCGGGTTACTTTTATGACGCGAAGCGTCACCCAATTTTGATCAACTTTCGGGAGATTAAATCCGAAGGAAATACATAAGACATGAGAAGGCACCGGTGCGGTTGACGGTGTAAAAAGTGACTCCCCGTAAATTGAAAGTATCCGCGATGTACTTACATTCTCACGTGGTTTCGCGATTGCAAAACATTCGCGACTAGTATGGCGGTATAAGCGACTCTCGAGACTCGGAGAGTGTATTTTGCGAGTTTTTATTGACCACCTTGTAACGTATTCCGTCAGTCGGTGAGTCTCGTCCGCCTCCTCTACCCCGTACGTGTGTCCGTAGAGACCGGACACTTCTTTCTCGTCTTTCGAGCAGCTGCGCATCTGCCGTTCCATGCCCTGCCCTGCCCTGAACCATGGCACGCACAAGTCGAGGATCGTTCCGCCTCTGTCGAAACGCCTCTGCACCCCTGCTTCGTCAAGGAGGTAGAGCTTTTGTCTCTGATTCTCATCGCCTGCGGTGGTAACAACCCGACGCGAAAGCGTCCCGTCCGTGAAGGGAAATATTCGAGATAAAGGAACACAACGTTGAAATGCCCGTAAAAGGCATTGGCGTGTAGTTTAAACCGAGTCAATTGTTGCTTGTCTTGTCTTCGTTATCTTTTACGAGCTGGTTTTTAGGGATACATCAGAGATAAGACGAAGACATTATGCCCTCTAGTGGCAGTTCGGATAAATTCAAAAATAAATTCTACCGCTGCATATACATTGCACACACGCACGCTCTGCAGTGGTCCCCCAACATTTTCATTTTCAAACTCTGAAGGCGGGTCAGTATCGTACCAGAGCACAAAAAGCTTCAGACCGCACCGTATGTTATAATTTCTGGTCATTGTTGGCGGAGTAAATTGTTTTTAATCAACGAGAGAGAATCGATTAACGCGGTCACGACCAGCCAACAATTACGAAAAAATTCTTATTCGCTTTTCGCGTGACCCGCTCGCCTCACGTCCACACTAAATAAATACAAATTAAGACCAGGTTGAAGTAAGAAGAACCATCTTGAACCGTTTTAGTAATGTGTGTAATGTAACTCGGGTCATCAGGGCCTGTAACGACTCGATCACGTGTTCGCGGTAGATCATGCACCAGGACGGAAAGACTTCACGGCTAGCTTTAAATAATAAATAAATAACGGTCAGGTTTATTGTAATATCCACTTAATGAGTTAAACCTGTAATTATCATGCTCCTATATACACTACAAACCTTTCAGTTCATCGATACTAATCTTTTTCTCGATGAAATCTCCGCTGGTTAATTCGTCGTCACGCGTACCGCATGCGCATCGTTTCATCTCGAACGGTTCGGTTGGAATACCTAATATTTGATTCGTCCAAGACACCGGGGAGTTCGAGTCAATGTAAACATATAAAATTCTAGTAGCACCTAACGCGACATTTTTTCGTCCTCACGTGCAAGTGACAAAACGAAATGCGAGTAAGACGCGGGAACGATCAGACGACTGCCGTCGATTCGGCACAAAAGAAGGAAACTTGACAGTCGGTCGCGCAGTTGGTACGTACTTTTTGTCGAACGAAAGAATTCCGCGAAGAGATACAGACCGCAGGCTTATGCGATATGCGTCGTTTGGTTTCGAGGCCTTCGACCCACCGGCTTTGAAGCCCAACTCGAGACCCTGCTCGGCCGAAGCGAGCCACTGTTTCATGGTTCTCAGATAAGAAGCTGGAGAAACACCGGCTTTTCTATCTTAATTGATGTCGGTCAAGTCATGCTACTCATTTTGAAAACCGCCCGCGAGCATTTCCTTCATCAGGCGTCGGTCCCTCGGCGATGGGAGGCGCGCCCGAAAAAGCTATGCGGCCTCAACTTAACGTCCAGAAGCGTTACGCTAAACCCCGGTTAATCTCTCTCGTTCAACTTCCGAGTGGTTCGTTTCAATTATTTAATTACACAAAGACTCACCGCCCCTAGCTTGTGGATAAGCAGGAATACCACCGTTGCATAATAATCTTTCCTTACCAGGCAACGTTTAATTGCTGTAATTAACCGCTGATTCGTTCCGTTCGTTTCATCGAGTCGATATGTATCAGGGTTTACTTCGTCGGAGTTATAAGTATAGATGAACCAGAAATGGTAGGTACTACGAAGATTGCCCCATTTTCTACCTGCGTAACCAAACCGGAATGATGAAAGTGACGGTGAAGAACGCGCTTGTCGGGTACCTACACATTGCGCGGTCAATTATTTAACAATTAACGCGTATGTAACCCTACGTCATACGATCTTGTTTCCGTATCATGCGAAGATTCTTGCAACATGGGTCAAATGAGTTCAAGATCGGAAAGATGACGAAGAATAGTCAAGTTTTTAGCCGATCCCTGAAGTACGCACTCGAATTGCTCGATGCAATACTTTTCACCGTGACTAATTCATCCACGGAATCGACTAGCATTACCACCCTAGGCAAAGGCGACGGATTGACACTGCCAAGACTCGAGGGATTTGAGAAAGTCGTGACCAAAGAGAGAGGGGCGAGAGGGTGGAGGATGCCCGATGATTCGCGAGTCGGGACACACAGCTTCGTCTCAGTCGCGGTGGGCCAACTCGGTTGTCCAGATATTGACAAATCTGTATCTAACTCACGTGCCTCCGAAGAGCCTTGGGAATACTGACTTCGCAGACCATTACCAGTGTCATTTTATTCAGTCCAAGTTTTACCCACTCTACGCTCGATCGTTTCCCCTGTAACTTCGAGATATCAGATTCGAGATCTTGAACCGATGACAAAATACCAAACGTTCCGCCGATCCCCGACCCCCGCCACACTTCCCCAACATCGCGACTAAAAGCACCGTCTTCTCAGACCGAGGTTGTCGATCCCGTGACATCGCTACTCCATCTTCGTATGGCACGACACGCATTGTAACTCGAACAAAATCGAGAATTCCTATTTTTACAGCCCAACGCCTACGCGGGCCAAGCCGACGCATGTTCATTGTATCAATTTGATAGAAATTCTGTTTCCAGCTCATTGCTGGAAATTATCGCTGCAGGGCGAGTAAGATAAAACGTGTAACAACACGAGAATAGGCCGAGAAAAAATAACGAATTGAAAAAACTTGGTCGTACCGTGTTTCCTTAATAAGAAAAAACAATCTTTCCGCAATAAACCCACATGTCCCATTCGGTTTATTTTTTATGGTCATCTTACTACCAATATAGACAGTTATTACGTTACATTAGTTTTTATTACTTGTTTATGCATACACTTTCAGTATACATATATATATATGTATGTATATTCATTCGCTTGTCTTGTGGCAACTTGATTAGAAGTGAATACCATGTCGGGACGACACAAAATCGTATAACTGCAAAAAGAATTTCAGAAATCTTTTCACATCTGTCGGGTGGCGGAGTGAATTAAAGAATGAACCAAATGATATCGAACGTGAGATACGGGTACGGGAGAAAAAGAGCAAACATAGTGGTTTCATTAAAGAGTCTCCTCGGATTCGGTAAAGTATCGTGGATCGAATTGAGGTACGAAGGCTCGACATAACGCGGGCATCCGTTACCGTGTCAATTAAACTTTAATCTGGCATACGGTAATTATTCCCCAAATGACTGGAAGTGGTCGGGATAATTACGAGAATAAAAACAATCGGCGAAATAGCGATTTGGCCAGTTTTCACGCAGCTTGCTCGGCGCCACTGATATCAAGCTCCCGCTGAGCCGGTCCAATCTGACAAATGGGGTGAGATAAAAAGATAATGACAGTTGAAAGGGAAAAAAACGTGAAAAAATTTAGCGAAACGGCGGGGCGGTCTGCGGGGAAAATACGTTATATTCCGCCTGCCTCGCTCTTCGCGGCAAAAAGCTGTATCTGCAAGCGCGCTAAGTAGATAACGCGCGCTCGAAGGGCCAGGAACAAGCGCGGCGGCATTCAATTTGCAATTAGGCTACTTGAGCCTCCCCGTCGTCTACATGTAATAATTCGATCCCCTTACAGAGATAGCCAGTCTCCATATTGCAGCCCGAATTGTTCGTCTCTCAAACTGGATGCCCGGCTCTCGCTTTCGCACCGGGCAACGTGTGGATCTCTCGAATAAAATTGCATCCCATTTCTCTCAACCTCCACTCTGAGCTAGCCCGAAAGCAAAGTAGACACAGTGATCTCGCACTGTCCTAGTTTTCCCTGAACCGTTAAAACGGAGCCGTCGTCGTCACCCTGCAGGGCTTCAAAAAATTGCTGCTCGGATAAAGTATCCAATAGTGCAGAGATATCCTCTCGGCCCGAGGATAAGGTGGCTGAACCGATAAGACAAGAAGTCTGTAAGGCGTATCCTTGGCGAAAATTTTTCAGATCTCGCATCCGAATACATTTTACAATTCGAGGAAACAAATATAACAGATTTTTCTCATTCTTCAAAAGTCATTCGGCGTAAAAGCCGCGAAAGTTATCGCCTGACTCGTTCTTACGAACAGTACATAGCGGGAGTGGCAAACATCAGTCATTTCGGTGTTCATATTTAGAAGAAATGAATACAAAGTATCGCGTACGGAAGTAGCGTGGATTCCACGAGGATCCATGGTGAGAATAAGAAAGAGGAAGGGTCCAGCCTGTGAAACAACGCGAGAGCTGGCATATCCCAGTAAGTTATAGAGGCGAAGGTAGAATAGTGTACAGTTGAAGTGCGAGTTCCCTCGCGCTCGGAGGGCAACTACTGCCGAGTCGGCACGAGAATAACCCTCATTTCTATAATTTAGTGGTTTTCTCCGCGGGACGCGCCTTGCCTTCGAGCCCTTCCCAGACACAAGCCAGCGAAATCCTAGCTAGCACCGTGGCATGAAGAAGATTATCAAAATTTTGTGATACAGGCGCGCAAAGAGAAATTGTATTTTCTAAAATCTTATATAGTACTCTGTGAATTTGAATCAGTGAAAACTCACGTGATTCCCAGTGTACATACACTGATCTTCGTCAGTGGTATACTTATACCGATTCACATTTAGAGAGTACCGAACTCGGTTAAGACGATGGATAATCGAATAATGTTTGTAGGTACAAGCTGGAAGTTCAGTCCAAGAATTGTCCCATGCGTAACGCAACTGTGATCTTTTATTGTTTCATATAGATTGGAGATTTGAGGAATGTTGTGCCTCAATTTGTTTCCATTTCCGTTACAACTAGTTAATAAAATAAGTACGGTGAAGACATTTACTACCCTTTAATACACGTCGATTTGGGATAAAATGAGTCATTTCAAGAACCGGAGTAATTTTCATGTCATCGCGGCAGGGAGGCTGCACGTTTACGTCTGTTGAAAGCAAGGACAAAAGAAGGAGGCAGGCGTTCGTAGCGGTGTTTCAGGTTTACCGAGGAGACTCCGATGAGCGGAGAATCAATGATTGGTAACCATGGTGGCACGAATGAGTTAAAGACTCGAGTTCCAGAAATGGGCTGATTTCGCAGTGACGAACTCCATCCGTCCGATCGGTTTCTCCCTCTCGGTATCACCTCTTGTTTATTCCGTCGTCCCTCTCAGCCGTCAGCGTTTGACGCGATAAAGAAACGGTACTGCAGGTAACGTTTTTCTACGTCGAGGCGAAACGTTCGCCGGATCGTCGACGGCGGCGATGCTCCGCCGCGCCGATCCCGCTTCAGCTCTTGCGTTCCTATAATTTACTGTTTTAGTCGGCATTGCAGCACCGGGCGACATAAATCTCCACGGCACTCCGAAATAATTAATATTTAATGTGGAGCGGCGCACGATCGGGTGACGGGTAGCTGGCTGAGAGTAAGAACGGCCGGGGGAAAAGAGGGAGGTAGAGGTAGATGAGCGTTTGTATTTATGGAGGAGTGGGTTTCTTTTATTCGCGGATGATCTACGGGAGTGCGTGACGCGGAGCACCTCGCCACACCTCTCGCCACTTTCCTTTTATCCCGAGTCACCCGGAGGATTACAAACGAGCTCGGCGTAACCCTCTGGAATCCTATAAAAATTACGCACTGTTGCAACGATCGCGAGTGAACGACGACCAAAGCGTAGAATTCAAGCGTGGGTTGAAAGAACCATTGCGGTCTAATGATTTGTACCTACGTCACACCTAGTGGTATCGATTTCCAAAAGAGCATGGACAACAGATGTTTGATTTATCGAAGGAAAATTAGCCCTGCATTCGATACGGCATCTTTGACGGGGCGAATTTGATCCGCGACCTGATACTCGAAGTTTGAGGAAGTTCCTCATGCCTTCCTTAAACCCGAACCGGAAGCAAATTGAGTAAATTGATACTCGCGCAAGGCGTAGCAGCGCTAGAGTTCTCGGGGTCAGTAGGGGAGCGTACCGCGTATCCAACCTACGTCCTTAGTATACAGACGCGTGAAATAATTTAATTGCGAGGTTCACGGTCGGGAGATTTCGTTTCTTTCATTTCAATTTCAGAGGGACTTCCGGCACGAAGATAGGCGCCCAAGATACCGCGCGGCATCGTTTTGTTCTTAGCTAGCGGCAGCAACTTCTGTAAAAAATTTCTTAAGCATATAACGCCGGTTACCGTATAGTCGAAAGGTGAGATAATAAATTCGACGAGTGGCTCTCAAACCATTCCAGAACTAGCGATAAGATCTTGATGGTCTATCTTAGAGAAAAGTAGGAGTTCGCCGCTCCAACCGCCCCCTTATACTACGTGCAATAGGGAGGGATATTTTCTTTATTAGGCCATTCGGGGAGGCGTGCTGCGCTCGATATTCCGATAAAACAGCAAGATCTTTGGATCGAGTTTATTAAAGATGACGTAGCTGGAGAGGAAAATTTTAATATCGTAAATAAGATTAGCTCGGCGCATCTTTACTACAGCTACAGCTTGCCCTAGTTTTCTGAACAGCTGCGAAGAAGGAAGCCGTTCTGAACGTTCAAATATTGTTCATCTCGAATTCTCGCTCAGCAAAAATAAAAATTCGCGTCATGTTTTTTCACTCAGAGAAATAGCTCGTCGGTAAATCGGTCCAATCAATAAACTGCGTGTGTCATATAAGAAAATTGGTAATGACTGGCGAATCGTTGTGTTAACTGCCACAATAAAATGCATCAATCGGCTAATGCCCAAGTTCTAATCCTACTTTTACGATGGCTTTTGTTTCAGTCGATTTTACTACGTCGAGAAAGGTTTGCGTTCAGGTTTGTTTACGAAGAGAAGCGAATCACTATATCAAGAAATTGACAGCTTGCCGTGGCGACAAATAAAGCTGGAGGAAAAATCGATGAATTCTTGGAGCCCAAGTTTCACATCGAATCAGTTTACCGCGCCAACTTTTCATGACAGCTCTCCTACTTTTCGGGCGGTAAAACTTTCGTTGCAGTTGCAAACTTCGCACCGAGATTGGATCTCGACTTTTCCACAAGCCGGATGAGAACATTTCCGAAGGGGAATTGGACAGACGAATTGTCTCCTCGTATCATTCGTGTTCCGTACAATCCGCGAGATATTAGTAGATACTCGAGTGAAAAATCCGTAGCAACGTAAAAGCAAAAGTAGAGCTACGGTTCGACAAGTAAAAGAGATGCGGTCAATATACCTACCAGCTTAGCTATTTTCCCAAGAGGATTAAATTGAAGCGACGGAGACCTGCAGGGTGAAAAGGGTACACAGGGAGACAAAGTGTGACAAACGATTGCTATAAACATAATGGGGTGTAACAGGTCCGACCCGAATCGCATTACTTTAGTCATTATTTATTATACGCACATGCCGTTTCCATTAAATTTCTAGTCGACTGCGAGAAATGGCATTCTCTGGAATTCGCCATATTAAATCAGCTGTTTATCGACGACACGCGTTACTCCATGTATGACGCTACGCGAGCCGCTGAGCGGTTTACGACTAGAGTAAGACCTGAACGGCTCGAATGTCTGTTGGGAGGTGCAAAATGCAAAATGCACCAATAAACTTGTGAAAGAACACACACTTCGCTAACAATTTCATGTCTGACAATTTCGTGCCGCTTGTGAGTGACTTCATCCAGCTTTGAGTCTCACAGTATTACTTACAAATCTCACAGTATTACTTACAAATACATACAAGCTTCGGTGTGTGCGCATGTTCAACGTTCGCATACGTATAATATATTCTATATCGCATAGCGCATTTCTGTGGTGAAGCATCGCAAACGCGAGTCGGTGAAATCTGTCGAGAATACGTCAGACATGCGAGCAGTCAAGTTTTGGGTGACAAGAGGAAAGTGGGGTGAGAAGAAAATTAATGGCATCTAATTTCATGCGACGGTAAATACGGTCTTGAAAACGAATTCAAAGTCAAGATCGGAAACGACGGTGGTTCAGAGAGGTATAAATAAAGGCAACAATTTAATAAGCGTCGAGGCGCTCGTTTCAATTTATTTCCCCAGTCACGGAAGAATTCTTTCCTGTACCCGTCATGAATATACCTGTACGATACCCACATGACCATTCATCGCGGACAGATATATGAATGCCTTTGCACTCTTGCGTAGCCAGTGACCAGGATCGTCGGAAGCTTTATGACAACTCGTGGTTTACGGACAGTTATCAAATACCTAATTTAATACAGGAGAACTTGGCGCAAATGAGTGAAAAGATTTTTAAACGTTTGCACAGGCGCGGAATTTCTCGCGTGCAACTTCCTTAATAATTAATAATATATGACACGTTTTCAAAATTCGAGGACGCTGGTATCGTAAGATTTCACGTCATCTTGTAGCCAATATATGGCATTCTCTTTCAAAATACAAAATATTCTGTTCATTTACTTCACGGCCGAAACTTATGCGGTCAAAAATATTATATTTGAGAATCTTCTCTGAAAATTGGCTCTTCCGCAAACGCAAGAATTTAATTTTTTCCTAATGACAGCTCATCGTAAGAAAAAAAGTATACCTCAAATACTTGATCTCGAATGAAATTTACCCATATAAAATATGAATGAAATTTTATAATACTCAAAGTTCTCATTTCGCCAAAGAATCGCCGTGCAGTTACAATATAGATATCGATAAGTTATCTACCTTAATGCTACGCATTACGGCAGGTGGTATACTATACATTATATAATTCTACAAATTGAGCCATCAATATCCTAATATCTCACCTGGAACGTATTCCTAGTACTTCTTCGACTGGATGCGGAATGATCAATGACGTCGAGCAGCATCGCATACCAACTAGTCAAAACTTGAATAAACATTCTCAAGCACATCAATGGCGAAAAATTGAATACAAAGTACTGAATTTCATCGTCGCTTCCTGTACCCATATTAGTTTTATTAATTCACACGCGTTTCATTTGCCAAACCTGGGAAACAAACTCGCAAATTGCAGTTTTTCAGTTTCCAACAATGGCCACGAGTCCTTTGAATACAGAAATTCGGAGAACAGATTAAAGCACCAAAATGATAGACGTACGTGTAGCGTCACACGTGTAAATACCTCGCCTTGAGTAGTACCTGAGAGGAATTGAACAAAGAAACAGTACCTCTAGAATCTCGGGTTGGTTCCGTGCGTTCGAAGGAAGAGAAACAAAGTGAAGAAAGGTCGCTCGAAAGCAAGCGTTTAATAAGACGCGTGATGTGAAAAATGATATGCCTCCATAATTTGTCTAGCTGATGGGCTATCAAGAAGTTAAGTGAGCCAGGGCGCAGGGTGTGAGGCGTGGCGGGGTAAGGTGGAGAGATGGGAGTTGGGAAGCGAGGATTGAGGAACGAGGAACGAGGAACGAGGAACGAGGCTCACCCATCGAAACCCGTAGTCGGCAAGTAAATCCGAGCGTCGCCGGAGTGGGCCTCGCCTCTTCTCTCCTCTCCTCTCCTCTCCTCTCCTCTGCTCTCCTCTGCTCTCCTCACCTCTCGTCTCCTCTCCTCGCCACTCCTCTCTTCTCCTTTCCACTCTTTCGCCGCTCTGAAAGTGAATGAATGGGCCAACTTTCAGGTAAGTGAATTATACACGATCGGTTAAAACATTTCAATTGGCGGGGCAGAACATGACGAATCCATTGTATCTCGGGAATAGAGCATTCACCGCGACAGCAAGAATAATCGAACGAATTTGTCAATCATTCTCCAATTGAGAAGTGTAGAATGAACCGGAGGTGGTCGGGAGAAGGTCGCGCGAGCGTACCGTACGACGAAGTCCTCTATTACGCGGACAAAAGAGTCTTCTATTCAGGAATGCGTGACATTACGTCGCTCGGGGCCCAACCTGAGCTCAAGCCCCGTGCCCCTCGTATGGGACTCTTATGGGAGCTCATAATGCTGCTCGTCGGGACACACGCGGCCACTCTATCGGCGGCATTGTCACTGCCCGTATCCTTGCACGACAGCGCATGCATCGCTCCTTTTCAAAGTAAAAAAGATATCTCGGCAATAAACCTTTATATACAACACTGCACGGAGTTTGGGACCCGGACGCCTGCATGCGGTGCCTGATGGTGCAGTGTGCGAGCTGCGGACCAAGCGTCGCGACGCGGACGAGAAGAGTCTTGACGGCGTAGCAGGGGTTCGGTTAGTTCGTATTATGGCTAATGTAAGATACGAATAGACGAGTATACCTACTGCTTAAATTTAATCGACTGAACATACCCTGTGTTACGATACATTCGGTATAGTATAGCGCATGTCAGCCCGTCTCATGATTTCAAATTCAAGAAGTACTTGCGACCCCGGTTGAACGATCATTTTTCAGATGCATACGAGGAATACGACGACGCGTTAGATTTACTAGAGCATTCAATCATCTCCGTTTTCTACGTTGGCAAAGTCTCTCGGTGAACACGAGGCTGCGGAATATGTCATCAGCATCGATCCGGATAGCTACGGCGGATATTCTAACTGCAGTTGTTGTATATTCCGTCAAGTTGAGTAGGCAAGATTCAATAGTGAGTTTTTTAACCTGGTGTTTTCATGAATATAAGAAAATAACATACTCAAACTGATTTAGCGACTGCACTACAACTGCATGGTTAAAAAATAACATCGATTTTATACTTGAAGAAATTTGTTAAAATCAATCTGCAAACATGATCAAACGATGTAGTACGATATTATAGTTTCAAATTCTCGTCTGGTAGTGCCCTTGGCTATATTCGATGACGAAACTTTCGCACCTTCATCCCAAGCAACTGGAAATGTATACCGTGTAACGTCCACTAACCTGACTTAAATACTGCTGCAGGTGATCAGATCCAGAGGTGTAAGGTGTCTGGATGCGAGATGATTAACTATGAAACGAAATACGCCGGAATACGACTCTTTCAAACAGATACAAAAGTCCGTGTAAACCTGCTACTACTTACAAAAACGAATAGTCGCCCAGAATGTGAACAAGTATATCTTTACAAATCCGCGATATGAAACTTAGAGGTATCTAAATGGGGGTCAATCACTTCGGAGAACCGAATATAATACACATTCGTACATTACGAGATCAAGGTGAACCTCAAACGTTACCACCTTGTAAGCAAAAGAAGAGAAAAAAAACTGACCAAGGTGTCAAAAGATTTGAAACTAAAAGGAACGGATCTCAATGAAGTAGTTCGACCAGACTGCGTATCGCGTTACCTTGAGGCTTGAGCGTCTTTGACTGTCAAATGTAATCAGTAGAAATTGATATCTAAAAATCCCCATTGTGTCACTAAAGCATCAGCGGATATTTGTTGTAAGCTCGTTCTACCGTAACGTGACGCAGTCGGGAGAAAAAAAAACCAATGATGATAAAACAAAATAAAAATAATACGTCATCCCGGAAGAACCAACGATCCACAAAAGACGCCCTTACTTCCTGGTTACACAAAGACTCGTGATTCGCGAGGGTCAGTCCCTTCGCCGCGCTCCCGCGGTTCGTTTGACAAGGATCCTGACCAAAACTAACAGACACACAGCCAGGCGCACAAGTACCCGGGATGAGGAGAACTGCAATCTTCCATCGTCTACGAATACCGTGTGGTTAGACTAGTCTGAAGATAACTAGCGCAGAGCAAAGAGTCACGTAATCCACGACAGTGACCACCCGGTCATTTGACCGATTTGGACGATAATTTAACGACATGATTCCGAATCCTCCAATTTTTTGGGGACAGATGCCCGATGTAACGAGGCACATTGGGGCAGGCATACAACGTGCCTCCGATCACACTAACCCGCAATTTATTTTTCATCGATTGCTGTGCTTTGTTCATTTTTATGCCAAGCGCAGCAGTCACGCGTAGGAGCTTCGTAGGCAGTACGATCACGTTTGAGAGCGGTGGCAACAGAAGTGATTAATTTATTAGTCACGGAAGTCTGTGGTGCGAACGTGGTTCTCAAGGTGTACTTTAGATTCCGGTGCAAGTCTCAAATCTTACAAGAAGCGCCTCCTTTCTCGTTCATTGCCAGTTGTTATAGTCATTAATCGACTTCGCATTGCTCTGCGACAAAAGCAAGGGCTTTATTCCCATTTGGCATTGGCTACGCAAGTATAAGGAGCGCACAGGGAGCATACCAATTAACTTGGCATATTAATTAACTCACAAGTCGCGATAAGCATAGTGAGTGAGTAAAACAGGCAACGACTATACCCACAGCGATTTCATTTTGATTAACTAACTAAGTTTCCAAGAAAAGGACAATCTCAAATAACTGCATACCGGCAATAACTCGTGGCCGACTAGACACAGCCGTACAGTGTGATAAAAATGAAAAATTGGGGGAGGAGGAGAGAGGGGGTTAACAAAAAATGAAAACGGGGATTAGGAAGCGGGTACAAAGACGCGGTGGAGTTGAACGCTGGCCGACCGAATGGTGACATAAACTACGCGGATGCTCAGCGGGATTCTTTCGGGTAGTTGGCGGGTCCGGCGGGCTCACGTCGAGAACGGCATTGAGCGCAACGAGTGACACCGCGACGCTGCGACGCCGCGACGCCGAGCGCCGTGAGTGATGGATGCGACCGCGTGGGTTCGCAAGACGTTACAATTGACGCGGTCACGCTGTGGACCCATTACAAAAGAACACCGGCCCGTAATGCGAGCGTGCACAACGGGTGATCGAGAATAATTTGTAGTACAAAAGCGAAGCAGATATTCCGAATGAGATCCGGGTTGACGAATACCTTAGATTTGTCAAAACCACGCGTCGACAAGCGGATACGATGTGCCTAACTAGGAAGACGCGGATTACATCACGAGTTTCTCGAAAGTGTCAAATCAGTTCACTTTTGACGCACCTCGAGTGGAATCGCCTTCCCTCCGAGGACTCGGCAATTTTTCACTCACAATCGTAATGGAGCTTCAAAGGGATATTGAAACGGACCAGGCATTATACTCTATACCCTAGCTACGGCTGAAGTACAATTCTGTAAAATTAATATATCCAGCGTCGCGTCGCCAATCTTAGCAAGAGGGTAGGTACATAAAGGTTATTCCTTCGATTAAACCGAACACTTTATACAAGAATCTCAATAAAACTCGAAGGTGCTTTCTTCTCGAAGGGTATGAAACGATTTTTCGTGCTTCAACTGAAGTGTAAATAAAATTTCATGATGAATTGGTATTAGCTATCGTAAAGATTCCTACAGCTCATTTGGATTCGTCGTGAATTTGGCCGGGAGTATTGAAAGAAACGATCGCTTCGATACTTAACATGTAATACCTGTTCCAATTTAAGGGATAAAAATTGAACCGAACATTCGAACGCTGAAATTGAACTCAACTCCCTTGTAACCTTTGTTAGAAACTGGAATCAGAGACTCTGAATTTCTAGTTCGTTGACGTCACCCGGTATTACCCGAGGCTCGTGGGGACGAAAAGTCGGTATACCGGCGGTGCGTGACGCGATCCGTCGTGTCGAGATGACTCACTGACACGAGCTACACGCATCTAGCTACCAGGAGAAAAGGACCAGGTATAGATGCAGGAGGCGGGGAAAAGCTAGGAACGAAGAGGATCACGAGGAGGAGGCGGGCGCACCTCGGGCATGAAGGCATGAAAGGCAGTAAATATCAAAGGCACTGATCTGTTTCAACGACCGCTCTTTTGCGGGCATTTTCAAAGCAGTGGGGTTCGGATGCCGTCGAGCGGAGTGGAGTAGTCCTCACAGCTCGAATAGCAGAGACCAGAGAACTGCTTTGAATAAGAAATTAACATAATGCCATGCTTCAATAATATTACACCTTGCAAGCTCTCGCATACATGCATATTTCGTTTCGATACCGATACCCGGAACAGGATGCTCCCCCGGAACTACCCGGCTGCACATGGACGAGGTATTGTCGTTTTTTACAATTACAGCTGAACGTAGGAACGTGATCGGTAGTGCGGACGATTGGCGATAATCGTGAATAAGATATGGATAAGAGTACCTTGAAAATCGTAGAAAAGTGAGATTGCTCAAGGGTGAATGAATTTAGCGCAGTAGGGCATCGCAACCTTGAGCTTGCAGCAGTCTTCTTGTTAACGGGCAGAGGCATCTCCTGATCCCTTCTGGGTCCTCCTGCCATCTCTCGGTCTTACTCGTTTCGCAGAGTTACCCAGCGAAACACTGTGATTATAGGCATCCGCCCAAGGGTCTGTTATACTAGCTGGTAATAACAATGCCGCCTGCTTTACTCCCGCGGCGAAGCAGGCATCACTTTTACACTGCTACGCGTATACCCAGCTAACGCAACACCGGGAATATCATTTCTCCGCATATCACTCTCTTTCTCGCCATTGCTCTCTCTCTCTCTCTCTCTCTCTCTCTCTCTCTCTCTCTCTCTCTCTCTCTCTCTCTCTCTCTCTCTCTCTCTCTCTCTCTCTCTCTCTCTCTCTCTCTCTCTCTCTCTCTCTCTCTCTCTCTCTCTCTCTCTTGCTTTCTCTCTCTCTCGCACGCGTGCAAGTATTTCGAGAATAAGTCTCCTCTTATTACCGCAAGAGAGTACCGACGCGACAAGAGACTTCCACGGTCCTCCCTTCACCCGCAGGACTTCTACGTTCGCAGGGCTACTAACGCGTAAACCAGGTAATGGGTAGGCGGCGGCTTGCGGCAAGAGTCGAGAGCAATTTGCATTGCTTATTTCCATGTCATCCCGCGTACCGACTAAATACTCAGAAAACAAAGATATATGTATACACCGCACTTCTACCCATGGCATGTACCATCGTGGTTCATTATTCGGAACCGGTATTAGCCCCGCTTCTACAGGACGTTACTTCTTCCTCTGTTCATTTTTATGAACATTCAGATTAGCCGCACGGAAAAGTCCCTTTTCCGATTGCGGTGATTATCAAATAAAAGGGAGACGGATGCATATTGATCTCCTATTATTGTAGGAATGACTGATACGGTACCTTGATTGCTCTTAAATTTGTGCATTTTATTGTAATCACGGATACGCGGTAAAGCAAACATTGATACCAAAAGTATCTTCGTGCAGACTTTCTAACACTATTTCAATCTGTCACACAATGTACGGTAGATCCTTATGAAACTGAAATTTGGTTGGTGGCAGTTCATTTGTCTGTCTTCGAGTATCAATTACGACAAGTTTAATCGGACAATAGGGATAGCCAAAGTAACTGAGCGATTGAAACAATTCATCGGTACAATTTCACAAAGTGATGCGTAGTCGTGATTGCAAAAACCAAAATTAAATTGAATCCATCATACCGTCACGTACAGCATAAAAATATAAATTCATATTTAATTCAATTTTTCACGTTTTTGCGCTTTTGGTTTAACAGTTACAGCTATCTATTTTTGAAATTTATATTTGATTCGATGTTTCTCAATTTTTAATTACTTCCTTCGTCTGTATCTTCTAAACGAAAAGCTTGCTCACTTCCATCTTGGTGTAGAAATGTTCATTATTTAACAAAGAATTCACGAAAATCTACAGCCAATTGATTAGGGCTATTTCTTCGAAAATTGGGTTTTTGTGTTTTTGGGAGCAATAGAAATCAAACCCGTGGTCCAAAACATCTAAAACTCAGTGAAAGATGATTTCTTTGTAAACTTTGCACCTTACTTAAAAATTAAGAAAGTGGCTGATGGCGAGGGTCAGACGTGCATAGGTCGGTTTGGGGTGGAATGCCCTGTATATAATCTGATGAAAATGCACCAAGGCGAAAGGAACGAGAGCGGAAAGTGAAAGACAGACAGCTAAACAAATATCCAGAGGGAATTCAGCGGCTTCTTGCACACCGAGCACAGAAAACTGACCGACCTCGGAGACACCTTTGCAATGTAAGCGAGAGGGATAGTTTTACATGGAAAAAACCAACTGGGAATCAGTGTCATAGAAGTAGATTCTTTCGAAACTTACAACAGTTATCATCGTCTTTTTTGGTACCTATTTACTATTAAGGATGAAAAGTTGTCACGAAATGATCTCATGTTATTCCTTGAATTTCGCTCAACATTTTAACAACAAACGAGTTCAAGTAAGTAAATCTGGAAGAAAACGAAAAAATAAACTAAGGGGTCCGCAAATTTCTGATACAACCGTTTGCTGCCTTCATGGCCACTTAAGCTCGTTAAGCTTCTTAGCAATGTTTCGTTTCCGAGCGACGCCAACACTCGGGAGACGGGTGCAAGCAAACCCACTTTTTCAGCTGTGATAAGAAACGCGGCAACTTACGCTGGAGCAACGCGGGAATCGCATCTTACGAGCTCAAGAAGTTCGGCTTTTTAGAACGGATATATAACGAGCGCGCAACCAAGCACTGAACCAGACTAAGCACACACACACACAAGCTTTTCGCATTCATATTTCGCAATTACAGGCATATGTATATATAACCGAATGGTAGGCCATCAGATGAACGCCAATTGGTTTCTCGTTACTTCTCTCCGTTCCAAAATCAGAAAATCGAGAATTACGTCTACATCGTCCGTATACGATATCAACGAAGACTGGGTAAAGTCTGGCACTTGACCAATCAAGAAGTTTCGCAGTGATTCGCTGTATCTCTGAATCAGTTGATCAATCAGAGTCGTCGTAAACTTGGATTCACACCGTAAAGTGTTATTTTGCGAAGTGCCTCTTTGCATGTAGCCGCCACCTTATCCCCCCGCGTTCAACTTTGGACGCTTCGAGCCACGCTACTAAAAATACGAGCTGCCGGTGGTTAGTAAATCGGCAGTTATCGGCGACCACCTCGCAAGGGTACGCACCTCGGAATGAGATACCCAATTGCTCGTTCCGTCGGCATGATCGGAGTAAAGGCTAGTCTTCTAATCCAAAGCCAAGCAATGACGCGCCGAGATTTAGAATGACACAGTCGCGGTGTGAGAACAGCTGCATTCGTCACGACCCGTGCAGGGTTTAATTGCAGTCATAACAGGATGGCTAGCTCGAGTCGTGACGGTGGTACGTAGGTTAGATTATCCCAAGGTAACAGAGTATATAAACGAGGTATGAATATGCACCTATACGGATCAGGTACAACTGCAGAGGAACTCGGGCGCGATCAGTTTCAGGCGAACATATTATTCTAACGACAAGCAATGCATGACGAGTTTAATTGAATCCACGACTCGGTTCGGGCGTGCCTGACCTAAGGAAAGAGATAACTAAGAACAAGCCTGCAGGACCGCCACAACGGTGAACAAATAAATCAAGTCAACGACTCTCTGAGCTACGTCCGCCAGTGAAAGATCAGGGATATTCTAAAAATGAACTACGACCGAGGTTCGGTTCAATTTCCGATGCGCTCTTCGAGTATTTTGTATAGCACCGAGAACGAGGAAGTGAACTAACGGTTATCCACCCCGACAATCTCCGGCTATTGATTTTTAATAAGGTTGATAGAGCCAAACACCGCGGAGGAATAAGACAGAAATAGGGTTCCGCAGAGAGCGGGAATAATTCACGTGTTATCTACACCATCTCCCCGCGGCAACGAGCAGCAACCAACGTTTTCTCCGTAGCTTTGGAACCGGGTTATAAGGGGGGCTTCGCTCCTATGGTAGGTACGCCGCACCGCATGTCGCATCGTGCATAAGGGTGTACACGAATACTGTACTACACGGATTACAGCACTCGCAGTATGCAGGGTCAGTGCTCACCTACCTCGGGTCGCCGTCTGCCCTCGTGAGCTACGGCAACACCACGGCTGCAGTTAATTAGTTGAAAACGTTGACGTGACTGAAAGTGGAACGAGATCTGGATATAGCTTC
Source organism: Neodiprion pinetum (assembly GCF_021155775.2). Classification (NCBI taxonomy): domain Eukaryota; kingdom Metazoa; phylum Arthropoda; class Insecta; order Hymenoptera; family Diprionidae; genus Neodiprion; species Neodiprion pinetum. Next base: position 31,381,122 of record NC_060235.2, read on the forward strand.
ACTGTACGGAATGAAACGCGCGTTTTTTCTATTTCCGAGGAAGCTGGTGCAAAAATGTACGGTCGACGTACGTATGACGTGCGGTTGATTGTAATTAAGAACATAGTTTACGCCTCAGTTAATTATCGTGTGGAGGAATCCAAATCATTCCGGTTCCAAACGACCAAGTTAATCGGTTCACATCGCCAAAGAGTTTGTTGTCAGTCTAGTATTTTTAGGAATTTTAGGGACCAAGAACTTTCTGAATCGATTTCGAGTAGTTAGCACCCACGATGCTCTGAATTCCTGCCTTGATTGATTTCCGAAGTACTTGTTTCGACGCTTTTTGCCAGTGCCTTGCTAACGCGACATCGCATTAGCAGAGTAACCGAAATGCGAAGTATTCTAACGAAAAGAAAAAAATCGTATACTTAAATTGATATTAGCGCACTTAATTAGCAATAAAAGTTCAACCAATTATGTACGCAACGACTGGTATTCAGGCTTTTTTGACACGTCTCCCCGATGTTATTAAATGGTTTGATAAAATTTCGACATCGCGTAGTTACGGCATAGTTGAAAGGTCGGCGATACTGCGGGGGTAAAAGCAATTTTGCAGGACCGGTCCGTCGAGCGGATGAAATAGAGGAATTCGCGGTTGAAGTAGGTAGGTGGGTTGAAAAGCTGCAAAAGACTCGTCTCCCGTAAGGAGTTGTCAGGGTCGTCTCCGGGTAGTCGGTTTGTAAGCGCCATCAATCAGTCACGAGAGAACTCTCCAGATACGACTATTTGAGGAATGCCCCGTGCGTTGTTAACGTATAATGGGGGTTTAATTAATTTTATGGGTGTCCAAGGATCTAAGCTAACCGCGACATTCACGGAGAGATTCCTTTCTTCCAAGTTCCTCGAGAGGCTGCCGGCCGCGGCGCAACCACGGTTCTACCCTGCTTGCCATGAATCAAGCATTTTCACGTAATTTATCTACCATCAACGCGCACCCTATCCGCCGATCCCTGCCCTCTGGCCACAGCGTAGTTTCGATAACAATCGGAGAATGGGACGACGCAGCACCCGCCTAGTTCGGAAAATATTTACCACTGAATTTTAATTATTTGCTCTTTCCGTCGGCCGTTTTACCTGTCACCGTTTTCTTGCATATCGATCTATAATCTCTCTAACAGCCCCAACGATCGAACGAAAGACTTCCGTCTGCGCCTTCGTTTTCATCTCGATCTCTAGCTTCCTTGTCTTGACTCTCAGGGTCTACCTGCAGCCCCCAACCCTCGTGCGAGATCGCCGATTATAAAGCAGTTCGCCCCGTTGACTCGTTTAACAGAACGAGTAAGTATTATTCGAACGAGCAGATGAACGTCCGCTTCTTTTATAATATTGAAACAGCACCTGCGCTCAAGATGAAACTAATAAGAGAAGAAAATGCGATAATCAGAATGGTAAACTCCTGAGAACAAAGGACATATTACTCTTCCACGAGGTTGAAGTTAGTAACGTCATCATAATTGGAAGGAAAAATTCACTTTCTTCCAACTTTCGAATGACTTTAAAGCAGTTTTCAAAATATAAATATGCCTTGCTCTATTACGGCCTATTAAATATCAGACAATTTCAAAGTCGCGAAATAACGGTTTACCTCGACATGCATCGTTACAATAACGTTACTAGCTTCGTATAATACAATTTTTTCTTGTAGGCTCTGAGGAAGGTCGACCTTTTGCATTAACCGAAACGTCAGCCAATTTAAATAAACAAATTTGACCGTTTATATCCACGAAGTGTATATTTCTTCTTCGTTACCAACTTCAACATGATACACTTCTAACGAAGCAACGATATCATTGCAACTTGGTGCAAAATACTGTCTAACTGACGCGACTGAAGTGATTCTCAAGCGAAAGGGATATCGCATCGTAGATCGAGGAATTCGTAGAAAGTAAAACTAGCTCCAGTAGAAGATGAGTCGACGTAACTTAAGCATACATCAACGTTGCGGCAGAGGGTCTCGTTCAGAGATATGAAGATTGAGGAACGTCTACCGGTATTCTCGAAAGGCTCGTCAGCTGTCAATTAGTATGTACCTTATACCCGACTAATTCCATCGTGCGCCGTTTCTCCGTGCTGCAAAACCGTGTTTTCCGGCATGATTTTTTAATTCCCGCAAACACCGCTCGAACACGCACGTGATCTTTGCATTACATGATCTACGTGCACTCCCTAATCAAGACTGGCAATCACGCAGGAGACTCGAAGGAGAAAACGCAGTCCCCGGTTGTACGAAATACCCAACTTGCAACCCGATGTCACGCTTAACCGAGTCTTTTCTCAAAGATAACCGGATGATTGGCAAGTTGTATACGAAATGAATAACATCACGGGTCCAGAACGCAAGTGGGCCGACATGCCAGGTTATCACGTGTGGATCTAACCCTCCTCGTTGTAATGAAAGGTGCAGCGCGAGGCGGCCGCTCGAGGATCCGACGGCGAAACGAACCATTCCCACTGATCCCCCGTTATTATCTTGAATAAAATTTGCATCGAAACGATTGCTAAAAACTACTGGCTTTGATAATTACGCGGAAAATCCCCGGCGCGAAATGTAAATCCTTAACCGAGATCAGCGCGGGCTTGCGAAGGTGATCCGAGAGAGACGCGGCTGATTGCGGAAAGGTCCTCCGGCGGGGACACGTCTATGCTCGGTACTCCGTCGACGGATACCCGTGTAGGTATGTGCCTACCTACATTCTTCCGCATGAACGAAGCCGAGCCGAGAGCCGTGTTCGTCCAACGACGGGGGGTTGATTAAAATTACGAACTCTCATTAAGGTTCGAATTACGCGCCAACATCTGGAGGTAATATGACGAGCACCTTTCTCCCTCCCCTCTCGATTTGCCTTTCATCCGTTCCGCTTACCGCAAGCTCCCAATTTCTCCACTGTAATACATATTTCTCATATACGTACTATATAGATTGCGAATCTGCAGCGTGTGGAAGACGACTTTGCATTTTGATCTCGGACCGAAATGCCAGAAAAGATGAACGGTAAATCCTGGCAGAAGGACGAAAGTGGTTATACACGAGATGGAATATCTGTATATGAAATCTAAGTGAATTTTTCCACCCGAGCTTGAGCGAGAAGAAGAAGGGAGGAGACACCCGGAGGTTCAGAGTGTGTCACACGAGTGAAGAATTACAAAAAATTTCAACCATTCTTCTCAGAGACCGGAAAGAATTCTGCAGAGGATAAGATATTTACACGCAGGCTAGGCTATGAGATACCATCCGATGGTATCCGCGGAAAAGAAAAGGCACCACCACACCGGGGAGATAATAATATTCTCTGGCCAACAAGGGACACCTTTCTGATTAATGACTACGATTTTATTACAACGACAGATAAAACCTGTTCATCTCCAATTCCATCAGCAGTTGGAAGAACGCCAGGTCCCTACAGAGCTACGGACCTGATCCTTGAACGAAGTAAATGTGATCGACTTGAATTTACGTGAATCCAATTTCTATAAAACCTTCTAAAAATTTTCTTCCCTCGTTTATCGTATCCCCGTCATCTCAAGTTCTCGGAAGGAATACTTTTTAATCAATCACTAGTCCCTTTGATCTAACGGTGTAGTTTCACTATCAACTTCCTCACACATCCACACATCGTCCATTCGAGAAGAGAATTTTTGGCCACGGAATTTACGGGAATGAAACAAGAAGAGGAACGCGCCGCAGAAGTTACGCCGCGATGGTTGTGACACAGGCCCAAAAACTGAACGTAGAGTTATCCGGCCCACATCTCTATTCGTCTTGGGTCTCGATGTCGCCGTCTACCGTCACTCGAGACACGGTGAGATTTCTTCGCCCAAGACGCCCTCCAACAAATTCTGTTATTAATGATACTGTAATCGTTGTCACTCGATGTCGCTGTATTATTCAGCGTAATCGAGGATCGCCCAGCCACTCGGTACCTTGTCAGTCCGCCACCTCTCCGCTCTCTGAGTGATTTCACGCAAGTACTACTTCTGGATACGTAAAAACGCACCGCGTTAAATCGAGGAATTCAAGCGACGATAAAAACGAGAGCGATACGGGACGTAAGAAGGTATCAAACTATGCAAATCGTATGCTGAATGGAGAAACATCCCCGACACAAGCCTGCTTACTCTGCAGGAGTAAGCCACGTTTGGTTTGAGATTATGACTCGCAGACCAAATACTAAAGCCAAGGATCAACATCCGTGCATCTTAAAGCTGAGGCTGCAAAAGTTGGGAATATCTCGACCGAGGAGGGTCCGTTTTATACGGCGAGGTTATCTTTTCCATCGCGTGTTTCACGTCTTGGCGGCTTTTACCGCAACGCAGACTGCTTTTTCTTTCCTATGCAAATGCATCAGGTCAAGAAATTGCGAGAGATTTACGTCACTGGGCAAGCTTGCGCCGCGAGAACGAGGATGCAGTCTGCGAGGCTTTACCGCAATATATGCACCGGTTGTACACCAACTCGTATGTAGGCAACTCAACCTTCTAGCTTTGAGATTGTGCATAAATATTTATACACGTATATAAATCTGTACGAAATGTATATTGTTTATGCCTCATTTCGGAGCACGAATTGGATCATCCCATCGATAAAATGTATAGATGGACTATTACATTTTATTAGATGTACGAACATATAACATGAAACGCTGGAATAGAGAGGAGAGAAGACAGATGCGAATAGATTTGCTTTATGAACGTCGTAATTGCGTACTCCCAGCTCGTGTTTTTCTATATCGCAGGAAAGCAATTCGGTGAATGATCCTCACCGATGGCTTGCGATGAGGTATAGAAATTTTTCGTTTATCCAAATAAAATCGTCGATTCATGTATATTCGGCATATTTTCTGCAGCATATATAACATATCCACGCATGGCGTAATACGTCTCGCGACGAAGTGACAAAACTGTATGAAGAACTCGAAAGATGTGGTGTAACAGCCTCGTTCAACGGCTGATTGGAACCGGCGGTAAAACTACGAATGGATAAACGAACAGCACGAAAATTGATTTCCATAGGTAGATGATCGCTGTCGTCCCTATAGTAAAACCGACTGTGCGAAAGAGTAAAAAATTCCGTGAAAGTAATTGACCGGACAAAAGGTGCGCGTTCTTGAAGGCTGATCAAGCCAAAAAGGAAGAGACGCGGGGACGACGAGCTAGCCTGCTAATGAAAATTACCTGCAGGGGCCACGTGCAACATGTGACGCCGTATTTGGCTGACACAAGACGCTGCTGGCGCAATCAGGCTTCGGTTGTATGCAGGTACGTACATACCAGATGTATCCCTCCTACCTATGGATGGGCAAGTGCCGCAGCGACGAAGAAAATGCTAATATGATTTGTGTTAATTATTTAATTAAGAAAGGAACACAGACCGCTTTGATTAGCACCATCGTGTTCCTCACTTTATTGCTGCTCTCGCGGCGTACCGTTGCGCGGACGTCGCGGCGTCGTAACCATATGAGATAAAATTCGTCCCCGGTTGTTACAGGCCTTGGGTATAAGACAGCCGCGCGTTACACTCACGAGCTTACACATCCCTGCACGCATTAGGATAGAAGACACCGCACGCTCACGAACACCTACTCATGCCAGATTGCCTCTACCGCCCGTATCCGATTCCCTAGACAAACCTGCACGACGATGATAACTTATCCGGCAAGTCGAGTTTTTCCTCGCGCAATTAGTTTTACCTGTGGGAGGCCGCATTCTGCACTGTTGCAGTGCAGTCAAGGGAAGCAACGGTTGAAAGATCAACGCGTCGCAAATTAGTAAATTTAACCGTACAACTTGTTACCGAACGTTGCAAATTATTCCCTCGGAGTTGTAGCTCCTACAACAAAGTCGTGAAATTTAAACAAATTTCGATAATCGAACACTGGATTGCGTCCATATAACGAGGATGTTCGTACGTATTATTCATGAAAGGAGTAAAATACGAGCTACCTGTATTTCTGGTCAGATAAGACTGGAATTAATTGTTTGTGTCTCAAGTTGCGCGTACGAGTTCTGCTCCTCGATGGAGTGGCGTAGGCCGGTGCGATGTGTCGCTGATTGGACGGACCCATGTAGATACCCACTCTGTTGATTTATAAAAGAATTTGAGTCGAGTCACCCGACAACGCCTTGCCCGTTCTCACATACTTGCCGCTCGTTTTTTCTCACCGATATAGCTAGATTATTTATTTATTTCGATTCTCTTCGCTCTTTGCTTCGTTGATTTTTCTTTTCGGCTACTTTTCCTCTCGTTAGTTCCCTGATCATTTCACCTCGCTTTATTTCCGATGCAATTTAGCTTCCCGCGAGTGGGTATCGTTCAATACACCAAAGTTAAGGGTTGTTGTTTATTTTATGGGTCCGCTTCTCCTCCTCAAGTTCGTCCCACGCGCCCGCCTCGAGAACAGGAAGTACAGGGCGCGGTAACGACCCCATTGTGTTACTTCGCGCGTTGTTCGGCCGTTTGGGCGTTGAGCGTTTTCAGTACCCGCCTTGTATCGGCCGCGTGCCTTCTTTCGCATATATCGCGTGTACGAAACGTCCACGTACCTGCGCCTACGAAATATGGCTCTTACAAGTGTGACGAGCGCCTTTCAAGAAGTGCCATGATGGGCATAAAATCAAGTGACGCAATAGGAAGAGGAAATGGGCTTCATTTTTCAACTCGAAGTCCGCCAACTCCGACACGCGACCTAATTCATTCTTCGAAAAGGCTTATATACGTATATAGATAACGGTATAACACATAGGCATAGGAAGGGGGGCGGATCGCCAGAGTGTACTCACCCCAACCGATATGGAACCTTATTTTTCCGGTTGATTAAGTAGCGAGTTTATCATTTCCGTTGTCAGTTCCCCGAACAGCAGAATAGCAACACGCGAACGCGAATGCGAACTGCCGCGCGAGATTTATATGCGGGAATAAAGTGGATTTGTTAGAATATAGTGGGTACGGGTACGCGGGAGAAATCATCTTGAGACAGAAGATGGGATTGCCTAAAAGATTGAGGAGCCCGAAGGACGAAACCCGGCGGGATGCGGCCGTGACGGAGAGGGGGGAGTGCCTTGATAATATCCAGCGATAAAGCCCCCGACTAAACGACATCAGGGCGGGAAACATTTCTCGTTTCTTAGTGAAAGAATAGAGACCCTTCGAGGATACGCCGACGACGCGCTAATTCACTCACGAATTATGCCCCATATATCTCACATCTCCCGAATGTGCGAATTTCGAATCCCGTCCACGGTTCTGATTTTCGAATGAAAATTCTTTCTCCGAACCATGGTGATTTGCCGTCAAAAAGTAGCACGACAAAACCGGTGACGATGTTCCACGAAGAATCGTTGACACATGGAAACATTACTTCAGGGTAAACTTTACTTAGGCACGTGGAGAGAAAATTTCAGAGAAAAAAAAATTCAGAGAATGTGAAAGTAAGAGGAAAAACTGTGGAAACAGCAGGCAAGGGTGATTCTTCATTGTCAGTATGGTGAATGTGTTCGTTACCTGAGCAACGAATGCTGGTATTATTAATAATGAAAATCACGTCTTAACTCAACGAAATAAATGCAAGATCCGATGAGTATGGTGGATAAGAAGAATAAATCTCAAGGAATATTGCTATCAATTCCGTATATAATTTAATAATTTAGTAACGAGGGGTACCTAAACGGATTTCGCCACACCTAGCGTCTGCATGGTCGGTATGTTTTACGGCCACCATCGCTATCGCTGCTTGGATCTGCCGATTCTGAAACGACCGGCGATCGACGAGGACTGACGGAAAGCTGCATTCACACGCTGACAAACACTTGCAGAGTGTCGTTTGCATGCCAGGGAGATCGATGCGATCGATAGTCGAGGTTACGAGGCGATTCCAGTTCGATCGTCAGCCGGATATACCGGAGGTACTCCAAGCGTGATCTGGAGCGGAGGTGCAGCTGTGCAGCGTGAAAAACCGAGAGGGAAAACCCGGGATTCAATGCTCTTCTTAATTTGTCGTTTCGTTGGGTTCTGACGCTCCTTTCCGGTGTCGATTTCAAGTCCGTTTTAACCCGTGAGAGCCTGAGGGCTTTAACCAACTGCAGCAGGCGACGCAGGGGAAGAGATATGCCCGGCTAGGTTCGAAAGCCTATTAAAGGTTCAAACACTTGACGGCAATCTATAAATTACACCTCTATGCGAGCGCTATTAACGCGTTACTTACAAAGTAGGTACCTACATTCCCTCCCCATTTCGCGGCTAACGATCGACGCCACTGCCGCTCTTCCGGCTGCATGTTTAATCACGTCAGAGCTCTTTTATTTTCAACTAAAGCAACCCAACGGTTGATTATTATTTGAAAAAAAAATTATTTTTCTCAACTTTAAAGAATTTAAATGAATTCCAACGATCGGATAGGTCAGGTGAGAACCAGGACCTCTACTACCATGTACCTCTACTGGCAGTAAAGTTCCATTATACTTTACAACAGCTCAAATACCACACACGCAACTCGCGTCATAAGATTCCTTCTCAAGGTTTTTCTCATTTTCTGCAAATGGTAGGTACTCAAGATGGAACAGAAACAGACGACGTCGAGCAAGGCGACGTGTATATAAGAGAGATAACGCTAGCCATGATCGTGTTTCAAGGGAGCAAAGCACCCTTATTGTAGACTTCTACAATTGCTACGGCTACACCTGTTATATCATCATCCGATTCCGCAACTACGACGATCGACGCACTTTTATCTCTCAAGCGGTGTTGAATCTCGCGTAATACGTCTAGTGATCCAACTTCACAAACCACAAATCGGAACAGCTATATCAGAATGACTGTATTTAGCAAACGTCAATGGTTACGACTCGGATTGATAACTTCACTAATTTGAAAAAACCAAGGCGGCGAAATGAATATTTATCTGTGTCAATTCAAGATCCGTTGGTCTGACAAAATATTTGTTTGATTTAAGCAATCCAAATTCCGATTAATTGGGTGAAACGAACGTTTGGTTGGACCAACAAATCTTGAATCGACACAGATAAATATTCATTTCGCCACCCATAACCACACATTTAGTTATTTAAAGAAAAATTTTCTCTCGGTATAGTGGTCAGCTGTCTTGACGCGGTGACCGACACTTGAGTACTTACCTAGGCATGACTTTTCCAACGGATCCAGCATGTAGGGAGAAGAAGAAGAAGGTGTTTGCAAGATTTAAATAAAAGTTCTTATCGCTGGATGATTAATGGAGCCAAGAGTTACGCTCGCGCGTTTACTCTCGAGCTAACCGATAGTGACATTTTCCCCTGCGGGTGAGGAAAATTGAAAAAAAAAGTAATTCAAAACTGTAATACCTTTCCGCCATCGTTCGTGGTGACGTTAATCTCCACGTAGCTATTATGCATAAACGGAAAAGTTTCAATACGGAATTTTCGACACCATTTAAAATTTGTTCATCGGTGCAATAGTTAAACCTGATTCATGTATATATATACGTACACCGGTATTTCTCCCCAAATAACGACAAATTGCTAGCCGAAAGTGACACGAATGATGTTAGAGATCGTTCGGTGTTTCCAGGCAATTTAGTTTCGAGTTCACTTTAATCAGGATTAACTGGTTTTCTTTCTCTCTGCTACTCGTAATGAAACTCGCCCTGCAGATTCGAGGCAACATTGGAATTACACTCTTCGTATCACTTACAAAATTTCAGACGCGAGATGTTCTTGGTCTTAGAGTAAATGCCACTTTCTTTACTATCCACTCCAGTTCCTTGAGAATTAAACGAACGAAGCACCATCCCAGTAAACGACCATAACCACTTGTTACTTTCATCTCGTAGAGCCATCTTGAAGAACCGGAGGGTGTCCCGAACCATCCCGTAACTCGCTACCCAAAGAATGTTACGTGGACTACAGCGAAAAGCTGTCACCCCGTGAGGGAAGCCGATTACAAGAGGAGTAATCTTATCTTCGAAGAGATGCCTTACACATCCGAGGTCCGGCTGACCAGAAGAAGCTGCAGCACAGAGGCTAGGGCGTAAGTATGTTTATGTTCGATGGTCCCGGACAACCGGTGGGGCTTAATTAACTCGAGGCGAGCGGTAGCCGGGGAGTACCTACCTACCTACCCGCTAAAGCACCAAAGTGGCCCAGAGCGCAAACAGTGCGTACAGCGCTCCGGAGTACCTACACGGGTAGATGTACCGACGAGAGTCGACACAAGACACCGCGGGCCTCGGGCATGCGTGTTTAGCAACATATTTATCGGGCACACCGTCCAAGGTTTTGCGGGTGGTGGAGATTAGATGTGTTTTATAGATAAGCTGATTCCGATCTGCGTGAGATACCGCCGCGATAGGCTCCATGACTCCAGGGTTCCGCGAAGCTCCTGGGACTCCAGCTCACAAAGACGTCCCAATAATTGCCGCGGGATCTTCTTTCTTGTATATATAGCCCGGTCCGTATGGATTCACCGATCATTCTATGGCGACCACCTGCGATCGATTTGTGAATTTGGCACGTCAATCTTCATACAGTTTCATGAGACACGTATTTTTGCGTTTTAACAAAGAACGAATTTGTACCGCTGTTTCACCATTTTCAAATTTTTATGAAAATTGTGTTTTACTAGAATAAAACATCCGTGTTTACTTTAAATTGCCGCTATTCGTCGTGCCAAGTCATCCGATTGCAACGCGAGAATGGATTGAATCGAATAACCTGATTTAAATCATCGATCATTGTCTTATTGTTTAAATTAAATATTGTATTCCCAAGTGCAGAGTGGTAAATCAACACGAAGAATGAGAGCAAAATATAATATTAAATGAAAAAAGAATAAAATTGAGGCAATCGTTATTTGAATTATATCGACGTAAATCGACGAGACAATACATGGCAGATACAAAGAATAAACTTATTCGTTATAATTTATTCCCGCGTTATACGTGCGGGGTACGTCATAGACAAATATATAGTCATACATATCGTCGGGTAGGTCGCGGGACTCGCGTCGATTGGTCACGTACATTTCAATCCGTTCCGACAAATTTATTTTTATTTATCATTCTCCGGTGAATAAAATAGACGATTCGATTAGTGACGGTGAGATAACGCGAGGCATTAGCTGGAGAACCGAAGACCGTGGATATAATAACGCGATATAGGACCACACATATATAAGGTAGGTATAGAGGATACGGGTGGAGTTCGATATCGGATTGCGTAATTTTGGTGGGCTGCTATCGCACCTAACTCACCCGATCATGCGTACCGCCAAAGCGAACGACGAGGCTTTTTTCCAAATTTACAACGCCACTAATAGGGCTTAAAATTTTATACATATATATATATATATATATATACATGCATGTATGCATATAAGAAGAAGAGAGCTGACGAGGAAAGTGATCCGAGAAGAGAAGCTGCTACCACAGCTCATTTATCCCAGCTACCGGCGTTGCTCACCGCTTGCAATGCACTCGTCGACCGAGAATAACGGTCCTTCCATTCCAATTTCGCCGTTCCCCGCACGTTCCCCGTTCATTATTTTCGAGGAACATTACGGATTTTTCTTACCCGTGTGCAGCATGTGCATATATATATATATATATATATATGTCATGTGAACGACGTATATATGTATATATATATACGTATACTTTCAGGTTCCCAGAATCATCAGTTATATTCCCATCCGACGTTCTTATCCGGTCAGTAAATTAACCGGTATGCCAGTGAGACAAAACTCGGGGCCCGTCTGTGTTTTGCTGGGATTCATCCGCACACGCAACGCGAGGTCTGGAAAACAGCCTATTAAGTCTCAATTAAGTTGGCAATCTAGGAGCTGAAAGTCGATGGTTATAGCGGGGCTCGTTTCTCTATCAGCTGGCAACTGCCAGATGTATTGTTACGACCGGCACAATGCCGCGGTAATGCCTGTAACGCGCCAACAATGGATATACACAATGGATGTACTCCGATAAGTGTAGGTTAATGTCAGACTGAACACCGTATTGTAACCATACACACAAAGTACATCTCCGGGTGCACGTAACTCCGCATCGTGGTATGGGCCACATCTCAAAGGTTTCATTTTGCTAGTTATACACAAATTTCCCAAAGACAGAAACATTCCCACCGTGTTTAACGCATATGGTTGAACAAATGACATGTCACTACGGAAGAGAGCTCTGATTCCGACCCATTTTCATAAACCACGTGAGCGATGACTTACATCGTCATTATTATACTACCAAGTTCGATTCGGGAAGAGTTAAGCTTTGATTACCAGTTTATAGCAAAACCAATCAATTTACTATCCAGTGAAAATCTATCGCAATTGAACGAAAACCGAAGAAGTGAACAAGTAACGAAAGCGAAAAGGCACGGGGTGCATACCCCGGCAATCGACGCGGGGTAAAATTATAACAAAGGCTTGTAACATCCGTTAACGGTCCAAGTGGAATGGAGTTCAAAGCATCCCGTCAGACGGCTGAATTAGTGTAAACCTTTCACGTAACCTACTGCAATTATTCCGTTCAATGGAATCATGGGGAAGGCTTGCGTTGTCGTTTGATTCTGTCGAATTAAATCCGGTTGGTCGGTGTACGGTGACACGACGGTGACAAAGCTCTGCCCCGCAGCAGCCGCGGCGATCTCTTGTGATAGACAAAATTAAAGGGCGGCGACAAATGAAATGGGAACCGAAAGCCCTTTTACTTTCCGTGAAATACCAATGCACGCCCCGTTGACAAACGCAGCGTAAATCCCTGTTGTCTGTAAAACGAGAGCCACGCACCTGCCCTGATGGTCACAATGCGTTGATTCATGCTCCGACTCAATAATCACGTCGAGTCTGTACCCACACCTTGTATTAGCTATTCTCCGGAAGCGAGGAGAAAAGCCGAAACCGAATGAAGAATGAATGGCTCGATTACGCTGCGAAGAAAATTATTCGTTTATACCGTTTCGTGGATTGTGAACGAACGAATAATCCTATGATATCGAAACTGTTGTGACTGTCACAGCGAAAACGTGCTGGTTAAATGATATAATAACCGACGAGCAAATTATATAAACACTATATTTCATTCAGTATGTCCATAGAAATGTGAAGTATGTGGACGATTGGGAACAGACTATATTAAATACCAACTCCAGCAAGTGGTACGTAATTGAATCACGTTGCGTTAAACTTTTTGCAGCGAACATAGCAGACATATTTCCGCACGTTCACTTTGCGCCGAACGCGCATTCTTCATCCGCGAAGGAATTTTGAATTTTATTCAACATCGTATAACCGGGGAGTAACTTTTTCACGAATGCAGACATCATTAATTCCAAAGTTATACTGCAATCGACCGGTTATTACACAAAGCTAAATAACTCCCAGGATTCAATTTTCAACGAGGCTATAAATGAAAGGGATACATACCGTTACAAATGCTGATATTTTGCAGCAATATATAATACACGAGAAAAGAAACTGAACGTTCACTAGAAACAGGACACAGCAAAATAAAAAAAAAAAAAACTTCGCAATTATTCTACCGTACCTGTGTTAAAGTGTGAAGTAGATCACTGAATTATATAACACGTTATACAGTATTTTGTACTTTCCCAATCTATTTTCGAAATATTTTAATACGGATTTAAATTTTTGATACGAAAAATTACGTTTCGTTCCATTATAAAATAACCATAGAAGAAAGCGAGTACTTTTATAGGTATGAAAACGGAATGAAATTTATACAGTACCTCCCGAGGTTTAGAGTATATGAACTATTATTTACGTAAGTTGTGGTAATATCCTCGTGGAAGTCGGTGCTTACAGACGGTGGTGGTTTTTACCGCGAATTCGCTAATGCATAAGGGAGCACAAGCAGTAATAAGGCTGCTTGTTAGCTGGTGGACGGCTGAGGCCGACTACGGATGGAAGGAGAAAAGCGGAGAGAACCGTAGAATCTGCCCCGTCTGATTATATACGAGATTCTTCCACCACGTGTGATTCAGCTCACATTTTTCTAACAGAAACCACATTTTTCTCATAACTCATACGAGGAGGCAAGCCACGTCATAATTGGCTCCCTGGCTTGGTTAATATAATAAGCAGTAAAGTCGTCTGAGGGTTTCTTCGGAAATCCCGAGAGAATGTTTCGAGAGATACGTAGCCAAGTTTTAAAGGCTTTACCATCCATCGCGCGACTTTCTAAACAGTGAGTGAACATTGTTAATTCATTGATTTTTTTTTCTCAACATCATAAATAAATACATACACGCCTTGCTAGAAACAATTCGTACGTCCGGCATTAAATTTGAGCAAAACCGGTTAGCGGGGTTAGAACGACGGGACGAAGGCAGGGAAAAGGTACGCGTGATTTCAAAGAAGTATTATTATCTCGTCAACCGTGGTTCGTGCTATTAGCTTGAAATTTTCTACGGTAGTTGGTGCTTTCTACAGGTATGCAGGGTATAACCCAGCCCCTTTCATGAATATTTTTTTCACAAAATATCCATCATACAAGTTACATCATAATAGGCAGTATACCAACCAAGTTCCGTAGGAAACTTTGACCAACTAATTCTAAAAACTACAGTAATGACGAAAACCAAGATGCTTCGGAGCGAATAAGTGAATCCAGGAAATGTCCTACACATATGTTTGTAACATTGGAAGTAGAGGCTCGATACTCGCTCAAAGCTATCACGCGATAAGACGGTACTTCTGCTAACAATTTCATTCGCATGGACAGACAGAAATTCCATTAAAGAGCGTCCGACCCGGATTTCAAGTTTCGCGTGGCAACTGGCCCAACTCTAAGGAATCAGGAGCCACAGACCATGAACCGGGAACAGGGATCCTCGTAACGGGCTTACAACGTGTGTCTGTGTAAGTTCCCGTATTACTCTGTATGACGTCGCAACTCTCCGTGCCGCTTGGACTAGTTTTAGTTCAGTTGAGTTCAGCTTAGCTTACCGAGATTGTCACCTAAATCCACAAGTTTCCCTTACCCTGTGTGTACAATGTGTACAATACACATACGTGCACGCGTTCAACCACTGCCGTACAGATAGTCTCGACTACTCGTACGATCCTACCGTCATGAAGTGCTACAAGGAGACACGCGTATGGTTTGCCTCAAGGGTTGATCACTTTGTACCCTTACAACTCGTTTGCAATATCACTCTTGGCTCTGATTTGATCTAATTCAATTCTAATTTCGTCTCTATCTAATCGGATGGAAATATACCATAATTTCTAGATCTGATTAGTTCTAAACAGATCTAACAATATGTAATGTACAGATTTCAGTAGATCTGTATACACATAATTAGATCTAAATATGTCTAATTAGATCTACAAATTATATAAGGTGAGATCAAAATGGATATAGACAAAAGCCGGATTTAATTAGATCTAATTATATCAAATCGTATCAATTCATTCTTGCCCGGGAGAAAATAGTACATTATGTAACAAAGAAATAAAATCGAAGATTACCCGAGAGAATAACCGACTTTTCCTACTGTGTTACGCATAGGAATTTATTACTGACACAACTCTGGTCACATTATTTACTTAAAAGTGTTTTCCTTTAATGTGCAAGTGTGATCTATTAGTCTGAAAACTATAATATGATTGAAACTTTATAATAATACAGAGAGATATAGTTCAAAACGGAAAAGGAAAAGAGAAAACCAGAAAAACTGAAAAATTGATATGCGCCGATTTGGATTTGTAAGGTCACCATTATCACGGTGACGGTTTATAAGGTGAAATATAAGGTCATGTAAATGCGGGAGGAACGCGCTATTTTTTCCCACAGATGAGGGAAAAAGGTAAAGAAGGAATAATATGCCATTATCATCCCGCTTTTCAGGTCAAAAAAGTGAATATTATGGCTGAGTCGGGAATAAACGAATTCTGCTCGTGATCTTCTCAAATAAATATTCGTCGTTCAATTACGAAACGTACTGTCGCAACAACTGTGAGAACGAGAAGATCTGTTCAAGTATCATCTGGTCTTATCACTGTTAAATATTGCGTTAAAAAAGGGTAATGATAAGCTCGATTTAAACAGGTTTCGTATTTTTTAACCACGTAAATTCGGCTTGGTCGCCGTTTTTTTTAGAAAATGCAGTCAAAATTGTGATTATTGACCAGAAAAATAAAAAGTCCAAAGACTCTCGTCGTTTAGTATACCTATGTTACTATGTTTCAAGCGTAAATAAGTAAAGTATCCGGGAGGAGAATGCTTCGTTCATGATATTGTGAATAATTTGAATAGAAGTTGAAATAACATGCCAAAAACAGATCGGCGATGCTGACTAACTTATATTAACCAAAAAAAAATATGTTCTTCGCAACCGGTACAACGTATAATAGAATACTAAAGTATGGTATTGCAGTTTAAGTTAACATTTAAATTTAGGTACCTGGAGTATTTCGAAGTATATCCCTGAATATCCGGGAAAGCAATCGAGTTGATATTCCTGAATCAATCTGACGACTTGTCGTGGAACGATTTTGAAATGACATGCGGAGAATGAAATCGAACGGCGGAATTGGTTTCATTTGCGGAAAGCTACGTTAAGAACTAAGATTAATTGCGCGATGCAAAACAGTTTCAATGGCGGATAAGGAGCCGTCCATTTAGCCTTACGTAATATCTGGACAGCCCTTAAAAAAATCGTAAAAATACCACTGTAAGTGTATCACTAACACCTTTCAGGCTTGTCGTGAAAAACGCGTAAACCTCCAATTCAATCACATAATTCTAGTATTAGTGGCATTATTTCAATAATCAACAATCACCCATATCGCAGCAACCAAATACACAATAATAACTAGAAGTTTGAGAGTCGTGAGAGATCGAAAAGCGGAATACGAATTGCTTCTACCTGTTAGATGGCTTCCAGTAAACTCGAAGTCGTCATCCTGGTCCCAGTGTTTCAGGCTCAAATTAGACAGCGACGTCGCATTGGCGAATTCCAGATTAGCGAAGTGCCAATCGAGTATCTGCCGATCCTTCGATGATAAATACACGTCACTGTAATATGAAAAACGACACATTCATAATATTTTTCAAAACAGATCACGTTCTTTCGCCTCGGTGTTGATTGTGACGAATTTCTCAAATTGAAACAGATAATGCTAAAAATTTATTTGAGAAAACATTTGAAACAATAATTTATGAGGATTCATCGCTCAGTATTTCATCAAACAGATTATCACAAAGTAAAATCTGATGTGAAATCAAAATCGATTAGCTGTAATTAATGCAATCATAACTACCTTGGCGGTGAGGCTTCAAGCTCTTGCAACTTTGCTTCAATTTCTTTTTGCTGCTCGGCAAGTTGATCCCACTCCTGTAAATAGTAAAAGTCTAGTCATACGTGATTTTCTGACTCAAGTATGTCGTAAAATTTTAAGGATTGCTGATCAAAATTACCAGTTTATGCAAATATCATCATTAAATTTACAATAAAGCAAAACTTATTTCAGAAAATGACGATTTTAAGACATACCTTGCAGGCGTTGTTAATATCACGCATTTTTGACCGAATGACAAATTCTTGCGTAATGTCACGTGATTGTGATTTGCTCTCCGACATTTCTTTATACTGTTTATTCAACTCTGCCAAACGTTCTTTGATCGCAATCATCTGGAAGAAATAATGGAAATTACTCGCACTATTCGATGTTTTCTGGCACAATTGTGTTATATAGCTTCATGTAATACTCACCCTGTGTTGATTTGAGATCAATCGACTCTGAAGTGAAAGCACAGAGCGCAAATGTGCAACCTGTCGTTGTTTGACTCCTTGCTCTTGTAGACGAATAACCCACTCCAATGCCTGTCCAAGAGATACAGGCCTCGTTGAAGCTGTTTGACCTTGTTGGTTAACTGCAGTGGCTACACCACCAACGTAATTAAAGTCGAGCTGATGAGACAAATACGATGTGGCCTCCAATAATCTGTTGAATTCTCGCTCAACCATCTCATCTTTGTCCTTCGGTACCTGAGAAATACAAATTACGATAACAGACTGTCGATCACCAAATAAACCTTTGTCTATCCTAAGAGTATATTATTAATAGAGATATTTGGAAGAGGCGTAATCAATCCAAATAATACTCTTGACTTACAGTTTGACCATCACTTTCATACAATGGACACTTTTGTCGGATTTTATGTAATTCCATGTTGATTTGCTTGCTAAGGGTAGTTACTGGGTTTCCACCAAGTCCCGTCACAACCATTGCTCCAAGATCCGCGATGTAAGAAGATTTTCTAAATGTTGCTATGCGCCCACCGACGCGATCCTGAATGAATACCAAAATATATTACTAAAGGTAACCTTTAGATATTTCTACGTTGCTTTTCAAAGAATATAATCGCATGAAAAGTAATTAACATGAGGAAACAGGATTGCTGCACTTCATCTGCATGTAAAAATTGAATTGCTGGTTTATCGTAAGTAAGCTGATAATAAGATCAAGCCCGATAGATGAACAGCTGTTAAACTCGTCATTTTTTTTATAAACTCACAGCAGTTGGATTGGATGTTTATTCATTATCGTGAATCGATACATACTAAGAATGGACTGGTAAAGCATTAGCATAACTGCATGTTACCACTATCCAATGGAAAAGTGCGAATTTTTGTCATTTGTAAGAATAAGAAAAGGTACTAATTGATAAAAAGAAATAGCAAACTCACCCGAGCCTCAAGCACAACAACTTCTAATCCGAATTGTTGCATTTGCTGGGCAGCAGCTAATCCGGCGATTCCAGCACCAATTACTATAACTTTACCCAATTTCTTCACCGGCAATGGCTGATACGAAAGAAAAGTCATAACACAAATAATTGATGAAAAGCGAATTTTATGTAAAATGCAGGTTACATTCAGATGATTTAACAAGACAACTTACCTTGAGCCGTTTAAAAACACCAAAATTAATGAAACCGTGGCGTTCGAGAAAAGCGTGAACTCTGCGAACAAGTATCGGATCACTGTTATATGGCGCTTCCACAGCCGGCAGAGCATTTTCGATAATTAATTGCTGCTTAGGATTTTCAAGCCATAGCTGCAGCTAAAATATTAAAACATTTAATTATTATTTTATGAAGTGACGAGAGCTTCAATTTTGTAGCGGCAACAGAAAGGAAATAATTCTGAGTTACGGGTATTCTCAGATATTCAAATTTACTCATTTGGTGAAACAAATTAAAGAGAAGTGAGGGGCAATAGAGTTACACGTGACTAATGTAACAGAGAAATATAATTCGATGTTTAGAATGGATGAGACTAAATGAGCATAACTCACCAATCTATTCCTTATATGAAGAAATACTTTCTGAGTCTGCGGCGGTCCTCCAGATACGTCAAGGAAGCAGGCAGCCTCTGTTGAGGTCAGCTTTTCAAACGGCAGGCGACTTTGGAAAGCTGCGCCTTCCAGCCCAGTCAATAATTCTTTTACTGAAATCGGTATAGATTATTATGAAGATGTTTGAAACATTGTCAAATTCATGGTTCACATGCACAAAATTGCTGATGGTAAAAAGATATTCTTAAAAGGTGAAACGTGTGTTAAGTAGTAATTTTAGCAGCAGATGCCTACCGTGCGGATCTTCGTGATCACTATCCTGTTCGTCTTCCTCTTTAGCTTCGACTTTGGGTGCAGTTGACGTTTCTGACGTTTCCTTTTTCGGTTCAGGCAAGATTTTTTTTTCTGGCGTGCCAAGGCCAGTTTTCGATTTTTCGGAAGTATCGGATGCATTTTCATCATCAATTTGATTGTATTTTTCTTCCATCTCTCTGTACTCAACCTATAGAACGGTGTTGAAAACGTTATTGTTTAGCATTGTCTGGAAGTCAAATAAATTTGAACAATATAGTATGAGAAGCCTTACACCTTATTAATGTAAGAACTTGATCATCTGTAAAAAATCATTAACTCTTGTACATTAAGAATTTCTTCAAACATTTGACAAAAATATGACATAACCTCATGTTCTCAACTGTTCTTATGAGTACAGCATCTGTTTGAAAGTTTCCCAGCATGATAATGATTCCGAATATACAAATATTTTGTATCAAATCTTCGCAAGTCACGATCCCAGTAAAAATTCTACTTTCACTTCAACGTTCAAGGAAAATGACAGGACGCTGGATACGCGATTAACCTCTATCGCAAAATGAGCGATAGCTTGTGATATTAAACGCAATGGTATTCAGCATCATTTTTAAGACTTACCTTCGCCTTCTTTCTTCGGCTCATTCTGCTAGTCCTTATTAAATACCTCGTTCACGTAAGGTCAGCGGAGACAAGTAATCCACACACTGAACGAGGGTTGTTTGTTTTGATCTCTCTCCAGTCCCGATCCACCGGCACGTTGCCAAACGTTGCGCTGCGCTGAGTAACGTCATCGATTGTCGTTCCTCTGGGAAGTCGATACCTCGCACGCAATAGTCGCAGTCAAAACTACGCTCATAATTCAAATCAAACCCATGATCGAGAGTTGGGGAAAAAAGTTGACGGAACAATTTAAAAGCGGCGTTGACGTAAAGATGTATCGGGCTCTGTATCGGGCGCTTTCCTTTTACATCAATTTTCTGATGCAAATCACTTGGTGTCGTATTGCGTTAGAAAACTGACGTAAAAGGTAAGCGCCCGCCCAACATATTCAGTACAGAGAGAAACCTCCTTTCAGAGGTTTCTCTCTGCTTTCAGTATAGTCTTCAGTCAACGATCACACCTGGCCAAATTTTCGTGATCAATACTCTGCGGGTAAGTGGACCGAAGCTGTGTTGCGGATCCGGTAACTTTATCGGTGGGTACCGTTTAACAGGCAGTACTATAAAACATACCGCTGTCCGATTAAGATGACCGTCTTTAACAGTGTTCGGTCAGTTCACATATATACCAACGTTCTCCGTTGATCTTTCAGGATCCCAGATCGAGCTGCAGATTGAGCTAAAGAGTTAAGACAAAATATAAATTACCTTCACTGTCAAGCCGATTTAAAGCGTAAGAACATCGCCTTGTCCTAATCATGTACCTAGGAATACCAAGAGTTTCGTGAGTAAATCTCCGCATCGCGCCGCAAATAGGCAACCAGAGCTACAACTGTCGGATGTGAAATGTAACGTCGGTTGCCTATTTGCTGGCGTCGAGCAGCATACTTTTTACAAAACTCCCAATATTAGATTTATCTGTTTGCGATGGATACAATTACCGAAAAACTGAAGTAAGAAATTACTAAACAAATTGGGCGACACTGCGCAATATTCAAGAGATAAATTTATTTCCACTATACAATGGATTCTAGGTAATTAGGTTACACAAGTTGGTGAAAAACATTTATCTCTGAATTCAAATGTGAACTTCACGATCAAGCTAGACAATTTATTGACCCGTTGAATCTATGAACTTTGTTGAATAGTGATTTTCAGCTAATGAATATCTGATACATGACTTTTCAATTATGCGAGATGGATAAATCTGTGAATTCCTTCGTTTATTTTTCACACATACTCAAATGGTCAGACTTTTTTCCTCACACACACTCATGCGATCATGTTAGATCATACATCTACGTCTATTTCAACAATCTGCAAACACGGGATGCGTTTTATTCGTCACCTTTTGAGAACGTGAGGCTTGTAAGAAGTGATTGGTTTCTCAATTTTTCTAATATTTACCAAACGGACAGTTTTTTTCTGTTTTTGAAATCAGGTAAATAAAGCGCACCCGTAAAATATCTTTCTAAACCTACAACGAAATTCAAACTAATATAAATTCAATGGGGATTCAAACACACGATGACAATTTAACGATTTTTTAACCGAAAAGAGACGCGTGTCGCTGAAAAATATTTACGTTATTCTTTACGTCTCAAAGTGTTGAATATAATTTTTGTACGCACTACGGCTAGCACCTAGAACTTGTACGCGTTGCCAACAGCGGTATTCAACCTTGAAGAAATAGAAAAATAATTATAAAATCACCGCAAAGAAACACTGAAGAAATTGAACTCTTCAAGATCCTCTGTCAATTTTTTATTTAAAGTTATGAAACGAAATGATATTCGTTTTACTACAAAGTATTGAAATTTATTCGTACTGTGAAACATGAAAAATGGTTGATCTGTAATAATCTTCTCCGTATAAAACCTGTGAAGTTCTCCAGAATATTGTTATTGATGCAAGTACAAACAGTGTTGTAATTATTTTACAGCACGTATATCATGAAAGTAGATGTCGAGGTGGACATATTGATATCCATTGCGATTTAACTCTGTACTGACTACTTGTAGACGTCATGCAATATTATATATTTATGTACAATAACCTTCAAACGAGTTTTATTTATGGATGTGGAAGTGGTGCCAATGGGTAGGAGAATTCTAAGCAAAGCCAATTTAACTGCGCAAACCGAATTCCCGTAGTAGTTCATTTTTAGAAGGCGGGCGTGTAGAAATGTAATTTCACATTGTTTGTCGAGTGAGTTAAGATTTGTTATCGCGTACAATTCATCCGTTTTTTAAGGATTACCGGGATGAGTAGTGTTGAAATCTACTACAGCTGTGAACTTTTAATATAATTTTAATTGGAACGTTTTCCGTAGAAAACGGCATGCCTTTTCTAATGGGGCTTCTTGAAATCATGCAGTATATACATTATACATTATATACATTATACACCTACATACTTAATTTATCCGACGATGTGCGTCACGTACGTAACTCAGGCATTCATTTACAATACAAGTTAGGAAAACGAAAGTCGTCTCATGTCTTCACTTTACATGAACGTGCAGACCGTAAAAGCGACTGCAACTCCCCTATAGTTCGAACCTTGTTCTATTTGTGAATGGGATTTCAAGATTCGTTTCAAGTTTGTACCAGTAGTCCACCTCCATTTCGATAAGCTGCGTGTAGAACATTATAAAAATGACCAAATTTAACTGCATCAATGGTCGAAGAAAATGGTATGGTATAAAGTAAAAAAAAAAATATAGCTAAATTCCAGTATTACCTTCAATTTCAACTCAATACAAGTATTAGAAATTTTTTGTGCTGATTTGTGAGTACTCGTTGCAGAATTCAAAGTATGTTCCGTATCGACAGAGGTCACTCATCCAGTGCAGGAGTGAAAACGGTATTGACCAGCCTTTGCCTTCTTCTTATTGTTAGAGGAAACAATGACCTGTAAGGCAGCTGCAGCAAGTTTTAAGCCAACTATCTGGAATTAAATTAGCTTATTCATAGAATCACATGCTACATGGTATGAAAATGAATAATTATGGACTGCTGCAAACGACAGGTGGTCGTTGATATTATACCGATAGCTGCAATCGAAAGTGTAACACGCGTCACAATCTCGGAATGATACTTGGTAGGAAAAGTTTGCACGCTTAAGTCGCAAACGTAATGGTAAGCAGCCACTCTCTTGCGCGTGCAGTGATTCTATTTTTGTGTACTTACGTTTAGTCTCCATTAAGATAACGATACGTGCCCACCATATTGCAACAATACGATTCCTCTTCAATGCATTGTGCAACCGCGTTGCGCTGCGACGTTCCCACTGCAACAGGTACTCAAAAATTGCGAGAATAAAGCCGCTGGGTGGGTAGTCGAAAGGTGTTCGAATAGGATTTCCTGTTTTCACCTGTCTGCGAAGCCGGTCGGTCAATTCATTCGATATCACTTCTGAGAGCTATAATTAGAATGTTCTTTCTGCGAAATCATTACAAGCACGTGTGGTTTGATCGAGCCACAATATATTACGCTGCAACCGTCAACCACAACCGCAACTATTTGTCAATACTTTATATTTATACGTTTTTCCCGCTATCCGTTAGTATCTATGAATTTATGAGAAACTCTGCACCGTAATTTTATACAGTGGTAAAACTGAATCGTTTCAAAGTTAATTATCCGTGGGAATTATTTTTTAATTCGAGTCAATTATTCGTGTCTTTTTCTACCAAGTCGCTGACAATTAGATTTATCGTTATACTGATACGTTAAAGTGACAAGTAGGCCATGGCTCAAGTTTACCCAACATTCGAAATTTTCTCAATGGTTTACCTGTATAGCTGTCATTTATACACGCAATGATTAACTTTCGAAATCTGAAAGTAGGCCTCAAATTTTACTTCAGCCGATACATTTTGCATTGTGTCATGACGACTGTTCGTAAACAGCTGTGCCAAATGTAAGCAAGCATGACCTTAGTTATAGTGTAATTAACAATCGATCATAAATCTATGATCCGCCAACGGTACGTTATAACCACTTGTCTCTAGAGACAGAAAATACAGTCGACAAGGTGCGCGCCACGTGAAACGCCAACAGAGGCAAAACGCGACTTTGTTGCGTTTCAAGTTTTTCTTCTCATGCGATATACAGTCGTACCGTGAGCCAAGAATAATTGCAATAATAACTGCTTCATTGAAAAAAGCTGAATTACTGTACCACTACCACCGTGGCTGTTTTACGTGGGTAACATTTTTTGCGTACACGTTTGACGTGAATGACTGATGAGAATAATGTCGAAAGCCAGAAATTGCTTTGCAGAATGAGATGTGTGTTGAATAATATTTAGGTGAAAATAAATCAAATGCAGCAGGTTTTTACGTACTTGAACAACGAGAAATGACATCATAAGCTTAAAAATTCGTAACTGCAGACCATTTTACTTCTGAAAATGTAAATTTTATTCGTGATTCGGTATTTAAGCATTACCGCGGTTCTAAACACTAACGTAGACTTAGACTGGTTTCGATACTTTTCTTTTGATTTCTATTCATTTAACACCCATAAAAATCTATTTCCGGATCAATTCACATAGTTTTTTGGTGATCCAATATTTTCCAAGTCGTTCAGCACCATCGAAATCTTATACCCTTAATCAAGAAACCGAGACTTGAAGAACAGTTTTAGAAGCTTTTATTTTGTTTATTTCAAAGGAAAAAAAATAAAGAAAACATTGACGTGTAAACAATTCTTTAGATTCTGAATAGGAAAATAATTAGTATGAATAATAAATTGAAATTATTTATTTGATAAGTGCTCTCGTATATTTAAAAGGTTGTTCTTTCAGATTTCAGAACCTTTCCACACATTTGAAAATTATTAAACAAGTACGGAGTTATGAAAATCCACTGGAACTTCGTTTTATTAGTGCAGTTTGATTAAAATTTAAATACCAAATTAAAAAAATTGCTTCGCAACCACTTAGCCTTGACATATGAAATTTTTGAAAAGGGGATTCTCTTTGTGTTGATGAGAACCATCAGTTCAAAACGTAGAAAAACATATGTACAAGTAGTAGTAGAACTCGTACATCCAGCTCAAAGATGTAGGAAAATGTTTTCAAGACGACGTGCGATTGAATTAAGCCTCACGTGCGATGGAGCAAGGGCGTCGTACAAACGCACGTGCTATGAGAAAACGGGTCGTTCAACTACGAGATTCCCATTCAAGACACATGTTAATCATCCGAACCGCAGCATCGACGTTCTAAGCTGCAATTACATCTCACCACGTGATGTGCGAATAACCCCACGTGTAATACGAAATGCATGATGAAGTTTGATTGACAGATTACAGTAGCTTCGACGACCGAAGTCGCACTATTATTTTCCAGTTAAATAATTATTCCATACCATTTAACGATTTTGGAGAAAATATGGTTAATTTAGTTCAAGTTGTTTTTCTCATTTATTCTGATATTCCCGAATTAACTAATCCGACAGTTATTTCAGACTTGAACGTATCGTCTATTCGGCTCGGTTTGCGTCTTTCGATTTTCGTAGCTTTCCTCCTACCTCTAAACGCCACACATACATATACTCACTATCAAATTATCTATGAAAACATATCATACATAATGCAACTATTTGATGCGACCCGAGCCGCTTAGCTGGACAGATTCCAAGACAATGATCAATGAATCACTTGTTGTTAAGCTATGCTAATGTATAGACTCCGCAAATTGCGGAGTACATATCAGGTAAGTGCAGCGCCTACTATTTACGGATGATTGTTTGTCCGATTTGAGATTCCTTTACAATGTTTGCTTATTCGTGGAAAATATAAACCGGCTGAGAACGGGAATTCCGATTTTTTCAACAAATTCTAAGAAAGAAAGAAACCTGTACTCAAATGCAGACGCGTCTTGGATCTCGAACTTGTAACCAGTTATCACCTTATGTCAATTATTGAATACAAGTATTGTATTTCATGACAATTTCAGAACCGTAACATATAAAATAGTGTAACACTGCCTTTACATCGGATTCATTGAATTGTTGTAATAAATATTTTCAGAACTGTTTCAGAACGACGTAAAGTATGATAAAGAATCCGTCAAACTCTACCGTATCTATCTTTCTTTTTGTTTCTTGTGTATCTGTTTTGTTAAGCCATTTATCACTACCAGAATATTTCATTACACCTGTCTCCGTCTCATATGTATTGGCTACACTATCCAAACGTACGACCGCAGCTGCCAAGAATTCACCTGTAAGCACGTATGACGTATGCGAAGGTCCAAGAAAAAGACAACTAATGATGCTCTCAAGGGGATTTCCCGTCTACCGTCCGACGTGAAAATGATTAAACTAATTCATTAGCCTTTCACGTCGTATCTTGACCACAAATACTCGTTTGAATTTCGTTGAAACTTTAACGTATTTTCATTTTGCAAGATCAATTACTATAATAACCTGCTATTATTGAATCTTGGTGATCGGTTAATTATGTAAACGTATTTTTTGTTAACGTTTCGGCCCGGATATGGGCCCTCCTTAGAACGATTTATTTATTTAACTGTCAAGAACAACATAAATTTTTTATAAGAAAAGTACAATCAGACATTGAATACTGTAGATGTAATACTCTTAGGGCTATTATATATTACAGGTTAGTGAGTACATTTTGATTAATTGAAAAAAAGATAGACTTAAAGTGTTATTTACCTTTTTATAGTAAGCGGACTAAAATACAGTCGAATTCATAAATTACAATTTGTGGAGACAATGTTCTTTGAGAAACGGTAGTCATTGTCGGCTCCTCTGGTTGTTTAACGTGTAGGAGTTACAAGTTGGAGATTAGCGGTTTGTAAATATTACTTAAATGTTCAACATCTTGTCTAAGGTTAACGGAATTAGAATTTTAGGACACACTAATTGTAGGACACACTAATTCCGTTAACCTTAGACAAGATGTTGAACATTTAAGTAATATTTACAAACCGCTAATCCCCGCCCACACACCACATATTGTTTAACCTTAATTAGACACATAAAATTAGTATCCCCATGGCACAGTTTTTTTTTTTTACATAATAATTTTTTTTGTTTTTTTGTATATATGTTTATATTTGGTTCACCTTCACTCTGGATCATATTTGTTTCTCCCATCAGTCGTTATTCACCTGTTGACCCAATCGGTTCAACAAAAAAAATTTTTGTTAGACATGGAGAACATAGTCATAAAGATCCCAACTCCACTTTCTTGGACATTGTGCAAACTAATTTTACTGCTAAAAAAACTTTCTTTAAAACCTTTTAATACATTGACACACAGACTGTGAAGATACATAGTTTTTTAATCTTTTTAATTAATGACCTCCAACTTGTAACTCCTACACGTTAAACAACCAGAGGAGCCGACAATGACTACCGTTTCTCAAAGAACATTGTCTCCACAAATTGTAATTTATGAATTCGACTGTATCTTAGTCCGCTTACTGTAAAAAGGTAAATAATACTTTAAGTCTATCTTTTTTTCAATTAATCAAAATGTACTCACTAACCTATAATATATAATAGCCCTAAGAGTATTACATCTACAGTATTTAATGTCTGATTGTACTATTCTTATAAAAAATTTATGTTGTTCTTGACAGTTAAATAAATAAATCGTTCTGAGGAGGGCCCATATCCGGGCCGAAACGTTAACAAAAAATACGTTTACATAATAATTGACCGATCACCAAGATTCAATAGAAGTTTACATACGAGGTCGAAAATTCCTACACTTCATATAATAACCTGCGGTGAAAAATACATGATGTAAGTATAGAATAGCTGCAGCCAGAGTAGCATGATCAATATTTTCAAGAAATTTTAGGTATTATGAATTTATAATAAGATAAAATTAGCAGCACAAAATAAATTTACTCACGAACGAGAAAAAACAGTCTTGGCCAAGGAGATGAATCCGGAGTCTCCGACGTTACTTACAATTATTTTGAGGCTTGTGTTGATTTATATAATTAAAGGCCGCGGTAACAATGAATGTGCATAAATTGATTTCAGAACTCTGTACTACGTGTAAATGCACTTAAGCCCGTGCAGAAATCATCACGAATTCGTAACTCACGAATGGTGCATTAAAAATTTTTTAAGTGAATTATCAGATTTCACGTATTGTCAGTTAATATTATGATACGTGTACAGAAGTGCATGGGCCTCGCTTACGATTCACTCATGGAATTCGCAGTTTATACTCATCTTCCGCACGATAATCGCTTGAGTGTATTCAAATAGTTACATTTTTACGCTGTATGTTGTACGATGTATAATTTACATTAAGCATCCAACGTTTCGAGATTATCATCACGTACCTACCGTGCCATAAAAACTTGTACGCATATATTCGTGTGATTGCAATATTTTGCGACTGGAAGCCAAAGCTCTTTTGCCGACACAGTGCTGATGGATAACTAAAACAATTTCATGAGCAACGAAATAAGTGTAAGCACGCACACTAAGGCGCCTTTTGTAAAAAACCGTAGATTTTACAGGTGTGGTCAAACAAAACACGTAAAACGGTAATCGTCTTGTTTCTTCAGTGACACGACAATGAATATGGAATATAGATATGCTGTGTTCCATTTATTGTATCGACATCAGTTGAATTGCAAAAAAGCGTCAAGACATTGATACGGTGAAGGCTTTATCGAAAATTAACCCGTCAGAAGAGTGTAACATTCATTCGGTAAGGCGATTCTCAATATCGGTACTTGATGTTTCAGTAATGAAGTGAGCACAAAGTATCCGGAAGATATCGTTCACCGTTTTATTCAAGCATCGCGTTATATGTCTCCCAAGATGAAAGTATAATGTTGCGGAAGAAGTTATCGAAGAGAAGAGTGAACTTGAATATCTGATGTATGTACAACGTGCGTACGGTTTCTTCGAAGAATCACAAATTAATTGCTGATATTCCGCAAGAGCCGAGCGACAGCAACCAAATGCAAGGTTTTAGCAATAAATTTATGCTGGCAATGGCGATGAATATTCAAAACCCTGCAAGTGCGTGTCGCTGCATAACATGAATCTACATAAAATTTTGATGATAAAAGAAAAATTAAAAAATTATACCTATTTTTAGATTTTTTAGTATTGCGCTGGATTTTTTGCCGCTCCATTATCATGCTCTTACTCAGGTGGATCTAACAATAAATACTGGATTCCCCCCTTTAAGCCATAATCTGAGACGCATTAAATTTGTAGATACTTTGGCACTGTCATGAAACGTTAATTTTGATTTTTTAATCGGAAGAATTTCCACCAACCATTGAATTTATTTTTTGAATGGAAAAAATTGTCTTCAAAAAACTCTGATTTAATGGTTAATGCGTTATTTTTTCATTAGAAAATTTTCAACCCGACACCAACAGCACTTTATATCTATTGCGTGGGCAGAAGACGGCATTCTTACGTGCCATGAAACTCAAGGACAACATCGGTGCGTTTACCTCAGAAGTAAGTCTTGACTATCCTCGGAGTTGCATATAGTTGTACCTGTACATAGTTGTACACGCAGGTATTTTTTTCTTTTTCTTCAGATATTCTAGTTTATATTTCACACCTCGACTGGGTGCGCCGCCTTGAATAATTCACCGATAATTTAAAAATAATTACACGGCAGAAGTGCAGTAGTATCGCGCCGCTGCAACCGATGGCAATCGGAATATATCCACCACGTCTGGGAGCGGGATGCACGTCGAACACTCCTTGAGGTGGAAATGTTGAAAGGTGTGCGTGAATGCATGGAATTGTGGTCAGGCCAGTCCTGCGTGGTTTCTAGTAGCGGTTACTCAATGGAGGCGATGTCGGCGAAGAATTGAAAACATAGACGTAAATCATAAGTGTCGCAGTTGAAATCGTCCAAGCAACAACACGTCGATGGCATCCCAAGTAGCATATGGTCAACTCATATTTGATTTCAGCTAATTGAAGATAGATGAGAAAAGCATGTTTTAATTGCCATAGTCTACAGCGATATGCCAACCACGTTATGAACTGTTTGGATAGTATTTTTAATCGGATAGTGGATACGAAGATTAGGTTTTAATTGACTTTTGGTCAACGGAAAATATT
Source organism: Neodiprion pinetum (assembly GCF_021155775.2). Lineage (NCBI taxonomy): Eukaryota > Metazoa > Arthropoda > Insecta > Hymenoptera > Diprionidae > Neodiprion > Neodiprion pinetum. Next base: position 31,411,555 of record NC_060235.2, read on the forward strand.
CAGTAGAAGCCTCAAAATCTTTATTATAAGATCTTGTCTATCCTATAAAATTAAAAATGGTGAGTTCTAACTAAAAGATGTTTCCTTATTCCTCCGACTTTGTATTGAACTTATTTTCGAGGACATCAGTGGTCATCAGGATCGGCGGTCGCCCATCGCGTCAAGTTACGATTGACATAGATTCAACTTCAAGCTTATTGGCCGTCATTAACAAATCCAGGATTGATACGTGTAGTCGTCTTTTTGCCATTTGTAAGTCATTTTTTGACGATGACATCATGATGAATATATATAGTGTAATTTCAGTCAATATCTCAGCAAGTGTGACACCTTATACACGTGTAATACGGAATTGGGGATATTTTATTTATTTAAAGCCAGATATCCTTCCGACATCTCTTATTTTTTTTTATATTTTGTGTATTGAACCGAAAAATTTTACATAATAATTGTAAAATCAAGTAAATCCCACAGACGTAATCGGAGTTAAAACTTTAATTTAAAATTCTTTTAATCGATCTAGTTCGGATACAATGTTCGCCGTCCTTGATCGTACACGCCTTTGTAATCTTATATAGTTGTAACGGTTTTGAAGAGACTCAAGTTCAGGTATCAGGTCTTGCGAAGTGAAGGTTATTACTGAAAGATTCGGTTGGACTATGATTTTGAATCTCTATTTTTACACTAGTGAATAATTTTTGTACGAACGTGAACAAGAGAAAAAAAAAAATGATGTAAACGTATTCACAAAACTGGAATGAGTTCCAGTTATCCGAAGATGAAACCACCGTTTGGTACCTGCCGAAGTTTCACCAGAGATAGTTTCTGTCCGCACGCCGTGCAGACCGGCGGTCCCGCAAGTTTCGAAGCGTGCTGGATTCCCTCTGACGTCAACAGAGGTGGGGAATGGGTAAAAATCAGTCTTGTAGCGCAAGTCCTTCACCGCTGGCATCCCCTTAAAAGCAACTCAGTGTCGGGAGTAGATCTCAGACAATCGGTGAAATTCGAGTAAGTCGGTTCTGATCTCGAATAGTTTGCTCATTCGGCGATAAATACGCGCACGTCGTCATTTATCAACAACAAGGGGATGGCATCGTGCGCGTAAATTATTCGGGAACCGGAAATCCGCGCAGTGCAGGCGTTCGATAAAAATCGTTCAGTGAGGCGCGAAACAAGCTGGTGGACATTCTGTGAAATATCGTTGAAATGGCTTTCGACTCCGAAATGGAGGCCGCCACTGCTCATCTGACACGCACTAAAGACCCAGTGATCATTGCCGTCGGACAGAAACAACAGCGCAGCGACATTAACTCGAACACCCCGCTGACGAGGGTGTACACCAGGAGATGGCTCGTTCTTTTCATTTTCATATTATTCACCTCATCCAACATCAGCCAGTGGGTTCAGTACAGTATCATCAGCAACATCATTGAGAGGTATGAAAGTATCCGAGAACTGCATGAGATACCATTCGATTTCGAAACGTTTTCACGGCGACAAGCTTCCGTGCACTCGACTGTACAATTAAATTCCTGTAACATCGAGCAATGTAACTTTTACGTAATGCGATCTCTTCTTTCCCTCATTTTATTTACCACGAATCACCAACCCAAGGTTTGTGGTCAATTCTTTCACATTCTTACACCACGCCATAAACTCCGCGTAGTTACAGACATATTAAAAGCGCTTAAGTTATCAGACTCGTCATTTGTAAAACGGCAAAATATGATCGATTATTGAATTTCAAAACTTCTGCAAAGATGAGGAAAATCTCTGAATACCTTAGTTCGGCACATTTGCTTCAGTATTTGCATGACGATGAAATTCGCAACGTTAATGTAATGCCGCAATTTGAGAAAAGATCGTTATTTTGAAAGTGTCGAACTTTCGGAATTTTAGTAAACAGAAAGAAAAGCTTGACCACATTTTTCAAACTTAACTACTCCAATCAAGCCACTCTGAATATGCAAAATCGTGTAATTCTTCTGAATATTTCTTCACCTTAACGTATCTATGATGTGCGAACCTCGCCAGTTTTCAGCCCACTTTTTTGTAACAAATGCTGCAGTATGAGTGAATCCAAGCTCTCCTGGACCTTCATGAAATAAAGCATATGTATTTGACAGGTATTACAATGTTTCGACTATCGCCGTGGATTGGACATCTCTACTCTTTATGTTGGCTTACATTCCTCTGGTGTTCCCAATATCTTACATGATGGATAGAATTGGTCTACGCTGGACCATAATTGTTGGGTGTCTGCTCACTGCACTCGGATCCTGGATTAAAGTCTTTTCGATACCACGCGACCGATTCTACGTGACATTCATCGGGCAATCGCTGGTTGCCAGTACGCAGGTAATCCGCCTCGTTTGGCGTGAACGTCGTTACCAATTATACGTATAATGTCCATGCGAAACCGCGGATATTTCCAGGGTCAATAAATTCTATCGGAGACACATGCACCGGTCTGAAAATGTTCATTAGCAACTTGGATCGCATACACCCAATTTCTTGGTCTTTGTTGGGCAAAGGCTAGCCATAACGATATTCAAAACAAATTGAGAAACGACACTGATGTAACGATTTTCCATTAGATAACGTCCATGCGTAGATCTGACTCAAGCTAAAGCCCTAATCATGCCCTCTGAAATAAGCGATTATAGACAGTTCCACATCGGCTGTCCAATGTATCAATCTATAACGCGTACGAGAATCGTCGGGGATCCTGCATTGCACACGTGTTCGCATCTTTTTATCCGCGCCCGAATCTTTCATGTTCACATTATAACGTCCAGTAATGCTCAGGTGATCGTGCTGAATGTACCCGGCCGCCTTGCCGCTAACTGGTTTGGATCGAGCCAAGTATCAACAGCCACGTCCATGGGTCTGTTTGGATTTCAATTGGGTATCGCAGGCAGCTTTTTACTGACGCCAATAGTTGTGAGGAACCATGATGATTTGGATGATATTGGCGACGATCTGTCGCGGTTATTTTGGTTCTTCGCTGTTTACTCAACTGTCGCACTGATCACCGCGATCGTCTGTAAGCAAACGAAACATCCAGTCTTCTTCCACTTAACCAAACACTATTTAGTCTGCAAAATCAAACAAAAACCCAGATGTTAGATATTTTAATCGGAATACACTGATATTCACACTAAAGACGAGTGTACTTGTCATTGAATTTTTCGGTACATTAGCGCGGTTCAACTTATATTATTGCACGTGCTTGTATTGAAGTATGGTGACAACATTGTGTCATCAATTGATATGTTTCACAAGGTTTGCTCGATATCAATACGATACACTTGACTTCTGGAACACGTCATTCGATGTTTACGTTTCATGATCTGAGGTTCTGTTGTTTCTATTTATGCAAACGTCGCTACATTCCAGCATATAAATATCGAAGCATAGAATTTGAGATGATTCCGGTTTACGCTTATACAGAACCCACACAGATGTGGCAAAATCTATGACGCTTCAGCGTCGAATCCGGGGAACTACTACATCGAACTTTCCCGGCCCAATTTATCAAATTATGAGACTATTTATCAACTTACAGTAGTTGAATGCGGCCATTACGTTATGCAAAGCCCAAGAGCCTACAGTCATCTACGTCAATGAAATCCAGTATAATTTAGCAGTGACTTCAATAATCTAAATTCCATTGACCACAAAAAAGAATATTCTGGAAGTCGCTATGAAAATCTAGAGCTGACAGACCTGGGAGTTTAGAATAAGTATAATCTGAAAATCAAAGATTCAGCAATTTCATTCAACAACTACTTAAACTTAGATTTCTCGCTAAGCTTCTAGGAGCGTTCTTGATTTCAATGACACGCAATAAACTTTACGGAATTCGAAACGTGGGAAGTGTATAAATTTACAATAGTACTGTATGTAGAGAACAAAAAAACAGTCCGGAGAAGAACTATGTCCGTTTATATAAGTCAGATGATAGACGCAGATAATTCATGAAGTACGAAAGACAACGGTTACATCTATTCCATCCAAGTTCTAATCCTTAGATAAGTCAATTTTCTGTGACGTCGTTCTGCTTGCAGTTTTAAGAGATGAGCCTCCCCTACCACCCAGCGAGACTCGCCGTCTTCAAAAATTGAATATATCTGAAAATTCAGATGGTTTTTTACCCTTGATGAAAAGGCTTCTGTCGAATAGAAGTTACCTCGCGTTGTGCCACTCTTTCGGTATAAACATCGGCGTCCTGAATTCTATCGCAACACTTCTCAACCAAATGTACCTAATACATTTTGAGGTAATGGTTTTCTACACAGAATATTTGAGTATTCAAGACCATCGTAAGTCACTGCAGGTCGAATAATTGGTGTAACGCAATTCACGTACTTTCATACAGCATGGAGAAAAAGAGGCGGGACAAATCGGATTGGCAATCGTCATCATGGGGCTAATCAGTTCTCCAATATTTGGTTACATACTTGACAAAACACACAAGTTCAAGTAAGTATCGATATTCATTCCAAGCCTCAATGAATCATCCTTGTTGCAACATTGCGAAACGTAACTGGTGTGTGGGTGATTTTAGATTGACGATAAGTGCGGTATACGCACTCTCTTTGCTGGGACAAATACTCTTCGCAGTTTCATTGGTTATGGAGATAAAGTGGATGGTTTACGTTTCAGCCACATTCCTTGGGTAATTTTGTATTCTAATATTGATGTACATCGTCATGAATGCTTCTTTGTTCGATACGGATGATTAGACTTTACAGCCTATTGCGATTATCGATGTTAAAGTTTACTTCCGGGAGAGTGACTTACACAAAGTTAACCTCCTCTCAAGTCATTATTGCGAATTCCATTGATAATAAATCCCAAAAAAGTTAATGTCCGCATTCTTCGTAATTCCGCTATAACAGTTATGTATTCCATTAACAAAGCTATCAAAATTACAAATGGTCACCGTCAGCGAACAAGATACCAAATTCTTTATCCCCAGTGTTACATCACTGGTCATACATTAATGGACTCCACATCACGTTAATTACTGTTTCAGATTTTTCATAACTAGCTACTTCGCCGTGGGGTACGAAGTCTGCGCAGAATACACGTATCCAGAACCAGAAGGAGTTGCTACCGCATTTCTAAATGTCACTAATCAAATCTATGGTATCGCTATAGTATTAATATTTGGGAAGGTAATCGATATCTTTGGTGATCTATGGGCGCACCTGGTGATCGGGCTTTTCCTCTTCATGGGACTGATTACCACTCTTTGTACGAAAGACCTGCAGAAGCGACAGAATGCCAGGCAACGTGCGCATTACAAAGAAGTTCCAATGAGCAATACAAGTTTTCAAGACGAAAAACAAATTATTTAATAATTTGCACTTATTTAGCGGTATGTAGGGATCACTTTGATGCTGTCACCTCAGTACGTACATATAATAGGACTATACGAGTAGTTTTAATTCTGAGCCGAACGCTGACGTTGTCAAACTGTAACCAAAGATTGTTTTTTAGCTTAATCATTTAAGTAGTATGTGTATTAAGTCATTTATATAGCGTACTCAGTTTGTTCATGAAAAATTGTTTTTTGTCTGCACCATCATTAATGATATGTTATCATATCTTTTTGTGGCAAAACATACTGCAGTGATTGCGGAAGTCGACGTGTCTAATGTGTTTTGTGCTATAAAAGTCATATTTGTGAGATCTTTAATCACATTTAAAAATTTTTCCATGTATCAATTTGTATAAAACACTCATCGCAATCACTCTTAGCTAATTGAAGTTGTCATTCTCCTTTGTTCTTGATTGTTTAGTCTTGATATATAAATTAACAGCACATTCGAAGGTGCGTATAATCTAGTATAATGTAGGGTAAAACTGTACATATTTATCGCTAAGTCATATTTTTATGAATTGTACATATACCAACGGAAATGTATTTCCAATATTTCAAAGATATTATCATAAATAAAATTTGATAACAAAACATAAACTTGCGGTGAACTTTGACTGCCAGGTACACGTGACATTCATCTGTGAACAGGTAGCAAATGAGAAAAACCAATTCTATCCACAATACTGTTAAAAACAAATTATAATTCCGCACACATTGCAATCATTTTCAAATATTGCCAATAGTAATTTCTAATTCATTTTATCAACATTTTAGTTCCATTTTAAATGGTACACCATCTGTGTAACAATACAGGTTTCCACCTATACAGACAGTTGGAAAACATTCTGTTAATCGAAGAGCATTCGAATGCTCAACAATACTCACCTTGTGACTGAATGTGAAACACTTCTGTTCACTCTGACTAACCTCCTAGGCATAGTTATTGTCTAGCGCATTTCTACGATGCAATATGATGTTTATTAAAATGCCCCCTCAAGGTATCCTCGCCGGCAGTTATGATGACGTCAGAGCGAGAAGGCGGAGCTCGGGTCAAATACGAGTCCAGTCAAACCTACCGATCACTTCTTGTTTCCCCCCAATGCCTATTTGAGAAACAAACTTGGCCTGTAGCTATAATTTCATCAACAACAGCAGAAATTAGTTGTGCCTATGAGCTATTCGTCGGCTCGGAGTAACATCGTTAATTTCAGTATTCTTTAATAGACTTCAGACGCACGGTACACGAGACCAGCAGAAGGCTCCTAAGCTTATCCTAATTTCAAAACGTAATCGTCACTAGACGGAATCATAAGACTGGATTGAAACACAAAGTGCCGTATGGGAAAAAAATGTGAAAGTCTGTGCATCAGAAGCCTTTTTCGATGATTTTAAATACTGGTTGTACGGCTGTTAGGTTGCGGATATTCCCACGACAGTGAAGAGCGTGAGGTCGCTCGAAATGGACCAAAAACAGTGCACCGAAACCTCTTCTATCCCCCTGACAAGGGTGTACGCAAGAAGATGGCTGATGCTTACCATTTTCATTTTCTACGCAATCGCAGGCATCGGACAATGGCTGCAGTACAGTATCATAAGCAACATCATTGAAAGGTATGTAATCACACGCGGACACGTTTCGCTATCGCTATCATACCACCAACACACTGCACGAGCCCGCTCACGGCCTAAACCATTACTTTTATCAGAACCGGAATGCCTGATAGATTCTCAGGTTTCCACATTACGTAACACGACGTACCGTTGAAGACTTCATCATCCTCGAACCGAATTTGTATGTAACTATTTGTCAGTGTAGTATTCTGTACTAGGTGATTCACGTTGGACCAAGGTCCAGCATAACGCCCTTTACCCAATTATCCAATTATCATTAGAGTTAATGGTACTTTATTTTCACACACTCCGGGAAAGTTAACTTGTGTTTCTGACTAACGAGAATTATTCAAATACGCCGGAGTATAAGAACAGCATTTTTACAGCATCTTCCACAGCATTCGCTATTTTCAGTCAACCTTCGACCAGGCAAACGAGGTGATACGCCGATAGCAAAGCCGTCAAATGCATGTATGAGTATCAGATATATCTACCGTAAAAAGTTCCTTTCGGTTATCTAAAAATTAAACGAAAGACATTGAAGTAGTTGTATCATCGTTACCTACAACATGTGCAATTACGTAACAATGTTTCTTAGAAAAATAAGTTTTATTTCGTCCCGTTCAGAGACTTGCTTAATACATAATATTGTTACACGGCCTGTATATTTTGCACAATCGCACAAGTTCTGGGGGTTGTAACGCAATAATTCTAACAAAAAGACACTACTTATTTAGATACTACGACGTATCGCTCGAAGCCGTGAACTGGACTTCCCTGGTATTTCTGGTGATTTACATTCCTATGGTATTTCCCGCATCGTATCTCATAGATCGATTGGGCTTGCACTGGACCGCGATCGTCGGATGTGCTATTATCACTCTCGGCAGCTGGATCAAAGTATTTTCAGCCTCACCTGACAGATTCTACGTCACCTTCATAGGCCAAGCCGTGATATCTAGTGCCCAGGTAAAAAGCATATCGGGTGATACACGGTTCGTTGAATACATTTTTTTATGCTTGTAATCACTTCTTATAATCAATACATACGTATGTCAGCGAAAGGTGCCTGCTAATTGATCGCTTTAACGATATGTGGCCAACTGCCATTCTGCTAGGATTGTTCTTTGGTATACAACTATAATAATCCGCGTTCCATTACAAATTTTCAGGTGCATTGACCAATTTGCTCGGAGTTTCCAAGGGTTCAGAAATTTCCTGTACCATTTACTTATACGTGAATGCATAGTTTATTGCTTTTGCTGAATTTCAGTGAATGGAAATGGGTAGACTAGAAAATCTCCAACTCATATACATATATACTATAATAGCGACTTGATGGTATTCAGAAGTCAGTAATTACGAAATCTCATCGACCTGCTGCAGATGTATATCATACGTAGATATGGGATGCGGTGTATAAAAAGCGACCATTTCGCAATGATCCAACTTTTTTACTGTCTGATCAATCGCGATATCGCCTAGTATATTCACCTTCACAATGTACCGTCCTCGGAATGTCACAGCTGCTGTAATTTACAGTCATAACTTTCACAAGATATTATTGAAGGTTTCTCTACTTAAGCTTCTCATCTTTATAAAAAGTGAGATCGTTGTCACATTTTTATGGATTAGGTGTTCGTGATAAGCGTCCCTGGCCGTCTTGCCGCTAACTGGTTTGGACCCCGTGAGATTTCAACAGCCACGGCAATTGGGCTTTTTGGCTGTCAACTAGCATTAGCAACTAATTTCCTCCTGCCACCAAACATCGTCAGGAATCATGAGAAGTTAGAAAATATTGGAAATGATCTGTTTGTACTCTACTTGACTACCGCTATCTTCGCATCGTTGGTCACCGCTGCTGTAGTTGTCTGTGAGCATTTAAAAATACGTATATCTATAAGAACACGCAGAAAATATCATATTAATTGACGATTCAACACGCCGGCATGTTCCACTTCAAGGGTAAATGGGGTAAACTGAAATTCGGCTAATCCGATCAGCCTTATTTCCACGATTCTTGCAATTCTCGTCCAATGGCCGTCTGCTCGTTTATACAACGAATGAAAATTAATTGTTAATGGAAACTGTAAACAGTAAAGGCAAGTTACATTAGCTTCTTGTTGGTCATGATTACCGCATGGCCATTCATGATCAACGCATTCTTCATCACGCCTTCTGCTCATTCGTGTCATGATCGAAACGTGATCGAATTCCATCACCTCTCCATATCTTCTGCAACTAATACTTACGCACACACCAAAGTACGTAGTTTAATACATGTACTGTTACCTTAACGTCGTCGACGTAATGACCGGTTTGACTAGTGCGAAAGATATGTTAACCTTGGATTGCTTCTACCGATTACTTCAAATAAAATTTACGTATCAATCCACACAACTTTTTGCAACAGTTTTTCGGTCAGATCCTCCGCTACCACCGAGCGAAACCCGGAGGCTGCAAAAACTGCACAAGACAGAAAGTACAGAAGGATTCTTAACACTGACAAGAAGGCTGCTGACAAATCGGAGCTATATCGCTCTCTGGCATGCCTTCGGTGTTACTATAGGCGTTTTCAACGCTCTTAGTACACTGTTGAACGAAATGTACCTCCGGCGATTCAAGGTAACCAAGCCACGCAATTAATGTCCAAGAACCAGCTCTTCAAAATTCTTCTTCCTTTTCAGGACGGGGAAGTCGAAGTTGGACAAATCGGGGTGATTATGACAGTTTTAGGTATGGTTGGCTCCATCGTCGCGGGTGTCGTACTTGACAAGACACACAAGTTCAAGTGAGTTCAAATATCGATGACAGAGCAAACCATAATTCAATTAGATGAGAAAATATTGTTTCCGAAACTGAAGCATCATGAACTTTCTTTCAGACTGATGATAAGTTTAGTATGTGCACTATCGTGGATCGGACTTATGCTCGTAGGAATCGGCTTGCTGGTCGAGTACAAATGGATCATTTACCTTGGAGCAATCGTGTTCGGGTAAATAATAAAACTTTCATATCTATCTGTAAATGAATAGCAGTTATACACTAGCTAAAACGGATGTTGACTACAGATTGAGATTAAGACAAATTTTCTAGTTAATCAGTTTGTTTTCGTTAAATTGAGTTCAATTTAGTTCTGCTCTTTTTATGCATTATCGGACACACAACGATTCGTGAAAATTTGAGAATTTGCACAGGTATTTTATAGGGTGAAATAAAATATTTTAATCAACTTGAATAATGTTGTTTTAGCTTCGAGTAAAGATATATGTAGGTATATAGATTTAAAAATTCAAAACACGGTACGTAATATTGAACATTGCAATTCTTGATCTTTACCATATTTACCGCATTATGGAAATCTGACGAGATACGATTTCGTCACTCAATTACCGGTCAGGCAGCTCTTATTCAGCAATAGACAGAAGTGTAAAATAATTAAACATTAATGTACAGACGTTTACGTTGCCTGTCTCTTGATCTTGAGAATAGCATATAAGACATATAGGTATAAAATGATGCGTTCATCATTACCCATACTGACTATGTACGTGCCAGATAACATTGACGGAATCTCATTCCTTGCAGTATTTTGATCAACAAAGATTGTGTGCAAATCGCAATTACATTATTATAACGATCCGATTTTCAGCAGAAAGTAAATTACAATACATAACACACACTTTGTCTGGATCTATTGCACAAAATGAATACACAAATTAGCAGCATGCTAAGCGCAAGATGTGCGATACACTACTCAAATTGCATGACTTGTTGCATAATTGTTACCAATTTGTGCTTCATTACTTGTGCTCATTTTACAATCGCAAAAGTAACCGCATACGTGGAATTAAGCTTAGCTAATTTACGCACAACTCGTGATATCTTGCTTGCAAATTGCAAACATTTTGTTATCTGGGATTATTTGCTCTCTGATTATGCAAAATTAGTAATGCTCGTAGCTCGTACCGCTATAGCCATATTATAGCCATATCTGCGTTGTAGAATGTATTGTACTTTTTTTTTCACTGCTCAACAGTTTAGTAGTAACATCGGTTACAAGCTGTGAAGATTGGTCGATTTCCTGCACATCGACGAAAATTTTAGGCCATTTTCAAAGTCTCTTCGCTCATATTACAGGTTTTTCAATGGTGGCTACAGCACACTTGGGTTTGAAGTTTGTGCGGAATTCACGTACCCGGATCCAGAAGGCGTGACTACTGCTTATTTGACTGTCGCCCACCAATCGTACGGTGCAGCGATGATACTTATTTTCGGAAAGGTGATGGAGACTTGTAGCGATCTATGGGTCCACATAGGGTTTGGAGTCATCGGCTTTACGGGCTTAGTAGCTCACATATTTACAAAAGACTTGCAAAGGCGACAAAATGCGAAAGAAATTGCTTGTCGCAACAAAGTACAGTTGAAAGAAGACCCGAATCTACAAGGCGTGGATAGAACTCCTCGAAGTTAGAAATCTTATTTTGCGTAACAGCTTGACCATCGAATTATGCAAGATTTTCAGATCACAGATACGATAATTTGTCGCCAAGCAGAATACGTTAAATCCATTCGAGAAACTTATTCTGGTTTATTCCAAAAGCATTTAACATCACGTGATAGAACCGGCTAGTATAATTGGTTCGAGTGAAATCCGCGTGTCAACAAAAAATGTCCGCAGAACTCTTTTCAAAAAACAGTTAAAACCTATAAATTGTATCAAAATCTGCTTCTGATATAATTGACATAACGCTGTGTGTCGTAATAATCGATCAACAACGGAACAAAAAGAAAAGCTGTATTTTTCGGAAAAGAGCTGTGAATAATTGAAAAAATATGATTGAACAAAAATGTTTCACGTCTTATTTCAATTTTAGTTTTAGAAATTACAAATATTTTCACCAGATGCATCCGACCTAGTGAGACTAATCTACGTTCTTATATTATAAGTAAATCGATACATAGATCAGTTTGATTCTTTCGATGGACATATATTTCTAAATCATACACATGTTAAAAAAGAATAGATCATACATTAGCAGCACGAAGTTTCAACCACACTTGTTAATGTTGTAAAATGGAAATGTTTTTTTCTTGAGATCAAAGTCTTTCGACAATATCACCGACTTGGTATTTGCGTATACACCCGTCCCTCGCTCCAACGTAAATATGATCCTGTCCGTCCGATGTCAGATCGTTGATCGGTTCAAAATCGGATCCCGTTAGCTGCAGACGAACCGGCGAAATGGGATCCTTGTTCGACGAGGACAGCCGATAACCAATGCATACACCGTCTGTTTGGCCCACCAAGAGCAAATCTCTGTACACTAGCAACGCTCTGACAGGGCTGTTGCTTTCGTGGATTACCCTCAGAGTTTCCAGCTGCCTGACTATACTTATCAAATAAATCTAGATGGAACACGGAAACGGTGGCTATCACTCACAGAAATTTGTCAAAACTCAGGATAACTATACTTAGCAGATCATCATTAGAAAACATGATCCTTACCTGTCCGTTCTCTAAGCCAACAGCCAGACACTCGTTACTAACGAGTGATAAAGCGCTCACACTAGAAGGGAGAATTTTTCTGCCCAGCTCAGCTCTGGCTGCGATTGCCACTAATGCAAGAGTCCCATCTTCACAGCCTAGAGCAAGCACTTTTCCAGGTGTTCCAATCTCTCGATCTGACAAGACCTCTTCGTTTGGGGGCAGCTCTAATTGATTTGAAGAAGTAATAGCACAAGCAATGATGCTGCTCGTCAACTCACAGAGAACTGCTAGGCATTTAGACTCCCCAACGTCCCATAGTCTGGCTGAACCATCCCTGACAATTCCATGGATTATTTAACAGAAATTGTGTCACAAAGTAGGAACAAAGAATAACAGTCCACACAATGCATCTTATGCTACAACATTGTCAGTCGCATTCTTTCAGCTCACATTGGGTTGGGATTCACTTTGATAAGACAAATGTGCTCGATATATAATAAAAACAACATGTCGAGTTTGGGATTTCTGAAACGTGAATGGATACTTTGAGCAGAATATGACGTATAAACAATTATTACTTGGATGCGGTGATGACATTTCTACCTCTCTCAACGATAACCATATCTGTGACGGGGGCAGTGTGGCCAACGAGGGTAACGGGACATTTCCCTGTCTGGGCGCACCAAACTCTTGTTCTCCAATCCGCACCACCTCCCAAAACTACAACACCAGATGGAAACCATCTGCATTGGTATATTTCCCCTACATGGCCTTCCAATGTGCGCTGCAATAGAACATACCATACTTTCAACCATGAATTGTTAATCTTCAGAATTTGATCGATAACGAATAAAATATTAAATCCATACTCTGATAACTCCACGCTGCACTTCCCATACTTGTAGTTCTCCTTGTGACCCGCTTGACAATCCCAAGCCTCCAGGGGTAACCGAGACCCTGGTACAAGATTTGGTGTGCAAGGGAAACGATGTCAGGGGAGCGACAAACGTAGTGACGGTTCCGGAGTCTGTGTGTTTTATGGTCACTGATTTTCCAGTGTAACTCATCAATGTGAACCCTTCCGAGCACGATATTTGGCCATCGCGTAGTTCCAGTTTTCCCGTGACACTGAGTTGGTCTGCCATAAAAATATGCATGTTATTTGAATAGTAATAATTACACAATCCACTTAAATTTATGAAAAAGTATTATTTTGAGTGATTGAGATACATCACCTCTGTACTTGTAGGAAATCCAGGCTTCCTTGTCACGGCCTCTATTTGGTGAGAGAGAGAAAAACTGATTATCACCTTGCGATGGGTAACGGTTATGAGGTTAGAGCAGATCAAATTAGCAAACGTGTAATAATCACCTGAGACATGCGTCCCAATCGCAACGAATGTTAATTACAGGCAGATTGCCGTTAGCAGTCATTTTTGACTCAGCTCCTTAACAATAATAAGCAATTGTAGGATATTTAAATGCCAGCGACAATATAATCATCGATCAATCTAATTGTTGCAGTATCGAATTGTCAATTCATTCCAAACTCGCTTGAAGTCGGCAACAAACTTGCTGCCGCTTGCTTGAGCGCGACGGTGCAAATATTTTTGCAATACTTTAATACGAGTATCGCCTGGTGAAAAGCGAAAATTACAAAGTAAAGAATCTGGCTATAAAGTGCTAAAAACAATCAATTTTTCGATGTCTTCTATTTTGAGAATTTTCCTCAGTACCGAACTGACGAACTTTGCCGTAGTGTGAAGGTAGCTTCAAGCGAACTGTCATTCACAGTACAATGTGACTCAAAACCACAATCAAGTAAGCATTCTGATACATATTTCTCTCGCTTTAAATCCATTAGAACCCATCCGATCGTAAATGAAATTTTGTTTATTATTTTAGTACCGTGAAAAGACTTGCCATGTAGGGTTACACAAGATACTGCGTCGCAATTCGTTGTTAGTTTCATTTTTTTGAACCTGTTGGTTGGGCGGTGGGGGGCGTGCGTCGTCGTCGTCGTCTCAATGTCGTCATGGTCTGAAGCTGTCGCCTGTCGCTACTGTCGCCTGTCGCCGGTTCGACTGTGTTCCTGGTAGTTTTCTTAGCTCCAGTCAACGCGACGATAGATTTAACCTGTAACTTTTTACTCTTCATTTACCCAGTAGTTTTATAAATTCGTATAATAATGAGGGCTGTACGAACGACGTGTATTCTGATCGCACTCGCTTGCTTCGTCCATGTGTTTAGTAGCGGTGAGTATCCATCATGTCCGAAAAACGAAAAAGTTCGATGGCGGCGTAGAGAACGAATTACAGTCTCGTATTTTCCTTATTCCTCTCGCTGCATGTTTCTACCAACGTGCGCATGACGTTCACGGCACGATTGACGTAGATCATACGTGGTCAATTTGTGTATTACTTTTGAAAACGAAATTCTATACCTACCGTTCTTTGTATTCTCGTCAGCGTTTTCCAATATCTAGACTAGTCATTCGCAATGAGCATTTTTCTTGCTGGAACTTTTGCATTCTTTTTATTCCCTCACCTAATAATCACGTACAACTTTTTTCTTTCCACTCGACACTCCGACTGTGCATGGATGACTAACTGATTTGGCTGGTAGAGACTACAGTCGTTCTTTTCTCCTCGAATTCTCAGTCAGACACACATTTTTTATCCAATTCTGTTGTAATTTATTGAGTCCTTTTTTTCTTGCCTTGACTTATCATGCCTTTCGAGTTGTTCAAGAATATTTTTCACCAATTTTTGTCATTCCATCGATGGTGTTCAATTTTTGGATTGTTCAACTCTATCCCTTTTCGAAAGATACTCATCTAAAAGACTCCAAGCGTCTTTTCTCATACTGAAACAAGCACATGTAGTTTAGAACAACCCGTGCCGTGTACTATATTCATAGAATTCTATTGACTTTATGAAATGAATCTGTATTCGGAATAACAGTTTTTTAGCCATGAATCCCATCTCAATTACCCCATCCTGTCTCAAATATTTCCACCAGACTCGAAAGTCTTATTACTTACTGCTATAAACTGTTATTTCACTCATCGCCAGTGTTTATTAAAAAGTAAAAATTGAAGCATCAAAGAATTAATCTAATACTCATCTTCAGTTAATTTAGCTTCTAATCAATAAGTGTTTAGGTATAAGTAGGTATAAGAAATATAAGTTAGGTATAAGAAAAAAAGTTGACATTGCACGACAAAGCTATCGACATCGCTGTAATCCGTACACAGAATTTCCTGGTAACAGTAGTGATTCGTCTGATTAAATGGATCTTTGAATATACCAAATCTTACATCCACCATTTACATGTTGTTTTCTTTATTTAGCGTCTGGTGAATCGAGCAATGGTGGCCCTGAGCCAACGACTAAACCTATGCCAACCGCAACCACTGTCACTACTGCAATCCCTGATACCACTACTGTTACCACTGAACCGACAACGAAAATACCAACAACAAAAACACCAACAACAACAAAAACACCACCGACAACAACAAATCCAAATACCACTACTTCTGCACCAACTACACAATCACCCACTACACCTACTCCTTCGCCTAAAACAACAACTCCACCAACTTCACCACCACCCACACCATCTACTACGACAACACCTATCACAACTGCTGTACCACCGACGACAACACCTTGCCCACCCGACGATCGTCACTTCGATGGACTCAGTTTCATGGGTAAGTACACTTTTATTACGCATTAAATTCACTTTTGTCCACTTCAAGGAATCTTCAATTTCAAAATGTGTGTTTGCCTCTAATAGATATATCATAACGTATGTACTTTTCGGAAGAGAAAACTTGCTGATTCAACAAAAGTGTTTCTGCTTGACAGCTCGAATGATTTGTAAAATCATTGTTACGAATTGAAAAACAAAGATTGCTTTTACAGTAGTCAGAAAAACATGCCTGGTGTATGTTCCAAATGAATGTTACTGTACCTCTTCTCACAGGTGGCATAATCCTAACTGGCGGTCTGGTCGCGATCGGCTTTATATTGTGGAAATTCTACAAAGCACGTACAGAGCGCAATTATCATACACTCTGAAGCTACGTCATAAATTTGTGAACTCACACTATGATCCTCTCAGTTATTAGAACTAAATACTATTGATAATTATCTTAGTTATTATAACATTGTGTATTTTTTATATCGTCATTATAGTATTTAGTAAGTACCGAAAGATTGAAGTGCTCTTAGTACACTGGCGTGCTGTTATATGAGATTGTTTATCTCAAGTCAGACTATTAAAATGAGTGTATTATAAGATTGTGTGTGTGTACAGACAAACTAAGGAATCAAGATCCTAATGTAAAGTGTGCCATGGTTACCTAAATACATTCCATGGAAAAGGATACAATCGAAATTTTTCACCCAATGTTTTTTGATACTAACCGATTATCAACAGGAAAACGATTCCACCAAATTATCTCGTCTTTTTGTTTTTATTTGTACGGTCGTTAAATCGTGTAATTGCTTAACAGAAACTATAATTATTGGTGATGTCATATTAATTTACCGAGAGTTCAGTGGCAACATAGAAATGTCAGTTTAGTGATTACTTTGCGAAATTGCAGCCTGCTTATAGAGAGATCTATTCAATTCCTTATTCATTTTCTTTATTTTACAATTAATATTTGACTTTTTGAAGTACATAAATGCTCTTCGCTACCGTAAATAGGTTTGTCTTGTTTTTTATATTAGTTATGGATATTGCGAGTGGATCAACTTTATGGTTTGAAAATATATCATGGACTTGAGTTGCTTTTAAAATGTTGACTGTCAAATGTTGTTGCAGATTTAACTATTACGTAACCTGAATTTTTTCCAAAAGTTACAAATCCAAATGAAATCGAATAACTATTGTTAATTGTGTTTTTTTCCCATCTTACAGTCAACTCAAATGTCTGACAAAAACCAATGGAAACAAATATTACCTTATAATGTAATTTTGATTTAAACCAAAACTTTGTTTCAATTTTGAATACTTGACAATGTATTACTGACTCAAAAATGGTCGGTCTTGTAGGATTATTTTAAAAATCAAAGTAAGTGATGATACGCAAATCCTCGGGAAGTTAAGATTTAGATAGCTTATCTATCAAACTATAGATAGAGACAGAACGAGAGGTCATGATAATATACACGGTGATGCCTTGCACGCTGCAGTCATTCGCAGCGCATTGCACCACTAAAGCAACTGATTGAATCAACTCTATTATTCATGGCTGCAAACATTGTCTAGGAAGCCCATGTTATGTAGAACAATGTTGTTAACTACGCTGCTCGAGGGACTAGTTAGTTTTCGTACAGAAATGTTTTGTTAATTTAACAAATTCCGATTTGAAAGAAACCTCGCCCATGATGCTTAGGATATGGAACTAATAATTTTTATCCTCAATAATTTACTCTAGACAAAGGTCAACGCTTCTGTGTAATCGCTCGTAGGAAAAGTAGGCGTAGCACGCTGATATCATGATAAAAAGGTCCCGCATGAAACCACAAAGGCATGGGATATGTGTATTAAGCTGAATCTGGCAGCCAGGCTTAGCAGCCGAATCTCAGAATGCAGGGACGAATAATAGGGGACGGGGCCCCGGGATAAAATTTTTTGAAACGCATGTCTGAAAAAATCTGAAAAAATTCACAGAAGTAGTTTTCCCATCGTAGAACACGATGCCGTTTCAACTTTTGCGTTGCAAAGCTCCGTTGTTTATTAATTTGTTAATTAACGGCGTCGTGTTCTACGATGGGAAAACTACTTCTGTGAATTTTTTCAGATTTTTTCGGACATGCGTGTAGATTTTAATGTTAGCAGCCGATTGTTGAAAGTTGAAGCGGCATCGTGGTCTACGATGGGAAAACTACGTCTGTGAATTTTTTCAGATTTTTTCGGACATGCGTTAAAAATTTTTTATCCCGGGGCCCCGTCCCCTGTTATTCGTCCCTGCATTCTGAGGTTCGGCTGCTAACTCTGGCTGCCAGTTTCAGCTTCATGATATGTGTTAGATATTCAGCGTCAAACAAATGTTAAAGTTTTATTATTTTCTAATTTTCAAGCCTATTTAAACTTTTCGTACCCCGAGTATACGTAAAAGCATACATTCTCCGTTCTTATTTCATCCTGAACGTTTTTTTTTTTTTTTTTTTTTTTTTTTTTCAAAAATGAGGTATCAAAGTATTTTGTTGAAAAAATACTTTTTGTCCCGATTAACGTAAGTTAAATGTTAGAAAAATGTTAGTTACCGAAAAGCGAACCGTTTTATTTACATTAATACTATGAAAGTTGCTTACGCTCCATCGAACAATTTTAACTGGAGGTATAATTTATCGTCAAGTTGGATGGGATAACCAATTTTGAGGACAGTTGGATATACTATAGATATGAAATAAAAAATAGTTCGGACTCGGAAAAATGGAAATCTCGTTCCACGTATGATCGGCGTAAAGAAGTTTCGAATGATTTAAAAAATACGAGTCCTGCTGGCCGATTTAACGTAGATTTGCCCACATTTATGATGCGTACACATTGCAGCAAACAGGCGGATAAGATACCATTGTGAGGAGTATTACTCGAAATTGATAATGCCGTAAAACAACGACGGTAAAAGTAAAAATTCATCAGTCGTAAGTATAGTACGAGGAAAGAAAGTGAACCCGGCAAGTACAAATCCATGTTAAATATTTGCTTTCCATCTGACTGATGCAAAATATTCCTTTGCATTATTTGAACTGGTTAAGAAAGTAATTCAAAATATCTCACCATTGGAAATTTCAACCTACAATGAAACAATTTCCTGAATCTTTCACGTGAGAAACAGAAAAGAAAATCTGGACTTTGAGACTTTTGCTGCAACTCAGTCAGTCTTGTATGAAATCGCATGATTCAGTTTGTTATCGCCTGTGTAACGACGCTCCAAAAATAGTTACATGATCGCAAACAATGGTTTTACGAAGATTCAACTGCTCTTCATTGCGTTGACTACAGAACGTAGAAGGAAATTCCGGAAATTACTGATCAGCATAAGTTATCAGAAATTTATTGCACAGGGTCCGATTGACTCTGTAGGCACAATTCATCGCTACGAATAATCGAAACGGTTCGAATGAATTTTCACCCAACAATAAAGTCTCTTAATTCAGGTAATAAATTCAGTCGGTGATGAAATATTATCCTAAAAATATGATACTTGACGTGAAAGTTATTTGGGGTAAATTGAAGAAGGGTTGCAAATTGCAAGACACGCATTTTCTGTTCTCAATATTTTTTAGGCCCACCAGCTATGTTACAAAAATAAACTTGTTTGCTGCGGACAGACAGTTCGTCGTGCGTAATTTCACGTCACAGGTAAAACTTAGGCCACATCTGCGAATGACCTTGAGATGAAAAGAAAAACCTACTTCAAATGCATCGCAATGCATAGCCTTGGAGAGAATATCTTCACGTACTCTGACAACGAGTCGGATGGTCTTACCCACGCCGAGACGATGTCAATTGGCTCAAACGGTCCTCGTTCAAGCCTCAACAATCTACAAGTCTCTACCATCTCAACGTTTAAAACTGAGGTGTATACATACGTATACAAAATGACAGTTTGTTGAAAGCACATAAGGCTTATTGCAGATATTTATTTCGTCTCGCTCTACAGAAGATGGCAGACTTCGAGAGCACTCTTCCGTAGTTGGAGAGCTCTGTGTGGCGTGTACCTTATCTGAGAACAAGGAAAACATCGCAATATTGGCGAATTTAACGAAACAAATATTTGAAGAGGAGAATTGAAAAAGACTTGAATTGTAAGTGCCGTTAAAAAAAAAAAAAAAAATACAATCTGCAGCCGAAGTCAGGCAACTATACGTATAGCAAAACGACAGTTTTTAAAAATTTAAGCACTTGCAGCCTTTTTTAATTCATTCTCGTAATTTTTGTAATCGAGAATTTATTCAACCACTGACATTGTCATTTTGAAAACAATACTACAAATATACTATTAATGCGAACTGTGTTAATTAGTTCTGAGATTCAGAGCTTAAATAATTGAGATCACGAAGATATACGATGAAAGCTAACATTCACTCAATAAAATTTCATGAGAATTCAATTCTTTTCATTATTTTACTCTGAAATACCATTCCTGAAAATGGTAAGCAAAAAAACTGTATTTTTGTGGCTAGAAAATCTGGAAACTTCAGGAGTTATTAGAGTGATAATGTAGTGGACATCTTAGAGAAAAGAACTTTTCCATATCTTAATTTCGGCATTATCAGTGGGCGTCGTTTGCATTGTCTGTTGATATGCCTACGTTTCATTTATCCTAACATACTCGCATACATCGCTCGCATACGTCATAATGTGTACAGCTGTCAAGGCCTTTGGTTGGATTAGACTCACTTCCGTCCGACGGAGGTTGCCGATCGATATAAACTCACTTGTACGCAAAATCCACGCAAGAACAATTCGTCTGTAATAAAACAGGTGTTTTGTGAAAATATCAAAATATCTCGCCAAAATACTTTTCTCTTAACTTCGAAAGATTTTAAGAGCACAATAAATTTCATGAGAAATATTTCGCTTAACACAGATGTGAGCCACTGTATATTTCGGTTTCAATTAATTGCCATTTCAATGACCAGCTACAACAAAGCTACGAAAAATGAAATAGGTACAATGCAAATTGTTTCGCTTTTCTTACGAGGCAAATTTTCTTGTAAGATAAGTCCGGATAAAAATATATTACTGTATTCTTTACGAGAATTTCAGTAATGTAAACTCAGAAATTATGTTTGACTCATTGTTGAAACATTTTAATTCAGCGATCCGTAAATTCAACTTGTTATTTGGTGGGTCGGTTGCTATTGCATAATATACATTCAGCCTGCAGGCTGCTAGCAATTAATTGAATGAGCATCGGCTGGTTTCGATAAAGAGAATCGCTGACATATCACTGAAGTCAGAGCGTAAGTTGCAACACATATCAGATGAAGTATGTCATTTTCTAGAAACAATTGCTCGTTTATAACGAAGAATTCGCGCCAAAGTTATTGTTTACATCCGATAAACAAAGCTTAGGTAGGAGAAGCGTTTATGACGAAGGGTGGCAAAATTTGCTTACAACATTCGTGCCCTTTCGAATCGTGCAATCAAGAAAATTGTTTTCAATTGTTTGAGCCGAAAATTTTAATTCCGAAGGAAGGGCTTAAAATACGCAAAGGTCAGCCCTCGGCCCCTTGATTTCGGTCATATCGGAAAAATGATCACACGATTCTTAATTAAGCGAATATCATGGGCTCTCAGATTATACGGTACAAACAGTTTTCACGCAAAATCCTCATCACTAGTTCTTAGCACAAAAATCTTTCACTGGATTTTTTCTCTGCATTTCGAAAAAGATACGTTATTTATGCGAAAACTATGCAGTCTCCACTTGCAAACTTAAATTTTATTCCGATAACAGAAACCTTTATGCGCCAGCGAATATCGACTTCGTGAAAATTGTTAAATCGTAGTGTTTCGGATGCGACGACTTATATTTCCGTCAGCGATCCTTTCCGCCGAATCCTGAACAGCTTCGATTTTTCATTCAGTAATTGCCACTCCAATACAGAATTCTCTGTTTGCCAGTGAATATACGAACGATTTTTGGATGGAGCGCCAACTCGGGTTATTGACAAGGGGTGTGATACTTGAAGGGCGTACGAGATGTGGCAGGTCGGCCATATCGACGGAAACTTTTCGGGCACCACTTTGAAAATTTGATCGTTATCACTCAACAACTTGTTTCTCGACAGATTTTAGCAATTAGTAATTTCTATGGCATATTTTTTCCACCAATACGGTATATGATTTTACCCCGGACTAGCTGTGTACTTCAATAATTCTAAATATTTTTAAAAGTTGAACTTTATCTACAAGAAGAAATATAATTGTTTTCTCTGAAAAACAATTAAGATTAAAGTACTATATCTATAATCCAGATGGATCCAATTTATTCGTTGAGAAAATTTTGGTGTAAAATTCGTATCTCCATTTGAAATCACAATGGCTTGTTTTCTTATTATTTTCAATTCTGTGTTCGTCAATTGAGAAAGGACGAGGATTCAAATTTACCTGAACGAGTTTTCACTAATTTCCACGTAAATTCAAATCACAGTGTTCGATCAATGTGACATAATTTGAAAAATACTTGTTGGCAAACTTGCGTGGAATAACCGAAGAGTTGCAGACTTGTTAGTCTAGTCAAAATAAGATTTCACTTGTAAATCCGTCCATCGCCTTCGCAGTCATAACTTGCATTATTTTGTAAAATTATGCATATTTGACTCATGAAAGTGATAATATTAATTGAACTGTTCGATCGACCACTACAAAACCATTTTGAAAATAATTGTTTTTCCAATCACACGTAACAAATGCCTTTTGTGATTGAATTCCTCCGAATTACAAAATACAAAAGTATGGAGTCATCAGGGTTTTTATTTCTCATAGTTTTCATACCATCGAACGTTATTCAATGAATGTGATTTAGTCAAAATTAGAATGTGCAGTTAAGTGACGTAGTCCGAATGGCCAGCATCGTAAAAAATTAGTTACGCGTAATGTTACTAATCATAAATCAAACTGCCGCAATGCGTTCAAATCACGTAAAATTATTCTGGTGTTTCAAATTCGTATTAAATATCAGGGTACAACGTGACGTGGAAAATTCGAACATTTTTATCACTTCCGGGCAGTAACTAGTTTTCAGAATTGATAAGATGTAACGCTCAGAGCCACAGATAGTAGACTAACAGGTGAATCCAACTGTCCCATGTACTTAAATTATTTCATCCACCACACCCCAAAATCGTTTACTGACTTGAGAAACTATAATACAAGTAATTTCTTTTGGCTAGTTCGCTTATTTTGCGTGGCGTACCACTCATGGAAATACTAATAACTACGCTGCCGGCACTTTCTTTTTCAACTAGCGATAAAGCACTTTTACGTAAGTTATCATCAACAATTGATCGAATGGCAACAACCACGATATCGTTTGTTGTATCGCAATGGCTACTGTACTTTGTTACCTACTGTCGATAAAAGAGAACCTTACCGATGGCGTTGACTATACTCGTATATGGGTATATTTTCAATCACCACCGCTGGTTGATGATCTACCGACATTTTCATGACCGTCTATCGATCGTCATGAATCACCTGTTCAAACCCACAGCGTTTTTCTCGTGTGATTGAGCCACGCGTCTCTCTAGCATTTCTTTACTATATTTAGCTGTTACTTCGCAATGCTAGTGGTATTTATCGCAGGCTTGCCGTGATTTCCCAAAATTCGGGAAATCTGTGCACGTCTTGCGTATTTTCCGTAACGAAAGTTGGAAAAATTATACCGAGGACGTTAATATAGATAGAAAAATTCACTGACGATTAGTTAACTATTGAATAACATTATTGAATTTGGTGGATTATTAGACAGAATGAAGATAAAAATTTTCACACTTTTTCGTATTTACAGCTATATGTAGGGAAGATAGGCATGTGTCCACACGGTTCTCAATGTTGAGATTCTAAGGTGTTTAATGTCTTGTGAAAGCAAAGTTGGCCTACCGAGCGTTCACCCTGGATTGAGAAAATTTCTACCTCTCGTCAGAAACATACCGATCGTGCATCCACTTTGACGATTCTAAAATTACATGATTATCTATTCTCTACTTAAACTCTGGCTTAAGAAAAAGATATACATCTATGTCAGTTAATCACCGGCACGGCATTGTTTCTTGGTATTACTTTAAAAATATGTGCAACATAAGCAGAATTTCATAGGGGGAACGATATTCCGACGGTAGAGTTGCGTGCAATGTATGGATACATTATTATGTTGATGGCTGACCGAAGTAGGGTTAATAGGTAGCATATAACTTGGAGCCAATTATTCCATCGTCATTTACAGAATTATTCAGTTCACTCTCTGTAACACACCGTACAACGGAAATGTAATAATTAGCATCATGTACAGCAATACATGTATGTAAATATACTATATACATATGTCTGACGTGTACCTGACTAATTATGAATATAACTGGTATCAGCTGGTAATTTTCGCTAATCGCTTCAAACATTTTTTTAACTGGTTTTTAGAATCATTTTTTAATCTTCATCCATCACTGTATAACGCGTGGCATAATTTGATGGCTAAGCATCACATTGCAAATTGGATGCCAACTTTTGCTCTCTACACTACCAGAATATATGTCGAATTATTTCAAAGTTTGAAAAGAAAAAGTGTGATGCTAGAAGCTTTTTGAAGAACTCTAATTATCAACTTTATTTGACCGAAGTCTAGAAAGTTACCGAATACAATCAATCCAAACAGTCTGCAGAAAAATATTCGTTTCACGAAACTTTTTTGATGGTGAGATTTCGTGTCCGTCCAGCAGGTTTGAAATTTTACCGACGTATCCCCTTAATGATAGATAAAAGCGAGGAGCCAAATGACTGAATAAAGCTTCACCAGGTTGAAAATATTCTTCGCAGAATTATCCAAGCTCAACAAAGTGAAAAAAAAAGTAATAACAACGTGGTGGAACAAAAATATACATCGCGAGTGACTGTGGTTAACTCATTATAACACTATACCATCTTGCCACTTGGTGTAGTATGAGTGATTTCGGAAGCGCGATTTTATGAGGCAACGTGGCGTGTCTATGCAATAACAATTATTGTTTTAATCTTTAAACTGGTGAATGTATAGGTAGGTATGTGTAACCAAAGTATAATAGCTGTTTGCGATATGTTAGGACAGTTAGTCCAGGTGTGCGAAGTTTCACGATGATTAACAGCGCTCTAACTTAACCAATGGCAGATTATTTCTGTTTTCTTGACCTAACTCGTAAATCTTTAAAGATCGCACCTACATTATTGTACTGCAGTTTACGTTTTCGATCTCCGATTCGAACTTCCGCTGACGTCACGACTCATTTCATTCTTCAGACCTCTCTTGCGCAAAGTACTCTAAACCGATATTGTTTTTATCGCTGGGCGTGAGGGGCAATAATATAGGGGAAAATTTTTGTCATATAGTTTCTTCACAGAAATGAGCGCATATTTTCGTAAGATCAAAAGACTTTTCTTCGCGTCAAATAGTGGATGACTATGAAATAGCTAAAAATGAAGTTGGAACGAAAACGTGAAAAATTAGATGCTGCTGGTCATTTTATACATATACGCATAATAACGCGTGGGTGCGAATATTGTAATCCATTTAGGAATCTTCGTTGAAAAAAAAAGTTTTCCGCAGACCTTCGTTTCTGGTGGCCTGACAGGTAAAGAATGAATACCTCGAGGTTCGTAGGGGTCGGTTCTCCCCACCACCGAGCCAGCTGTACGGAGATGAAGGGGGCGAGAGCCGTACGATAGCGCTTTCTGCCGGCTGCCGCCTGAAACTCGGCCCTCTAATACCTCGACGAGTTTCAGTTGCGTTCAGTCAGTGTTGAGCGCGCGGCGAGCGCGAATGGATCGTCTTATTCGCCGTCGCTCTAAGTTACGAACTTTGTGTAGCGAAGACTCGGGCAAAGTCTTGACGAACAGTTCGAAACGGGTTCGGACGGTCGCGATATCGACGCGAAGTGATAATTGAACAAGGGATAAGGAAAAAACGAAGAAGAAGGGGGACGAGAACCCCCGAGTTCCGTTGAAGTAACAGTAAAGATTACAATCAGTGAAAGTGTAACGAAAGTTCGTCGGCACGGTGTGCTCGATAGCTACGTGCCAACCAACCCCTACGAGACATGGGCAGTTTTGTTTTATCGTGACGCACAGTGTGCCAGCCAGCGGTAAAAATACCAAACCGTTTGATTTTTGTTCCGTTTTTCTTCGGTTCAAGTTTATTTCCATTCGTTCATACCCCCCGCCCCTTGTCTCGCCGTTCCGTCGGAAAATCTTCACACGATGCTCACAGTGCTGTGTTCGCCCTCGTGGAAGTGGAGTGCTAGTGTGGTGGTTATCTGTTTCGTACTGTCCTCCGGGGTGCGGGGCACCTGCCACTGGGCCCCGGAAGGAAACGACACGCGATCCGCCGTCTGCGCGCTTCTCAAGCTCAACTCGTCGGCAATCGGCACCCTTCTGCCCGCCCTCGACGGCGCTCTCAAGCTCAGGCTGACCTGCAGCAACGTTCACCACTTCGAGAGTCTGATATCAACCGAGAGCTGGCACCGTCTGAGCGGTCTTCACGAGCTCCACGTCGACGGGTGCAAGCTGCTGCGGCTGCCGGCCTCTGCGTTCCAACCCCTCGCCGAGCTCAAGCGGCTCACGCTCCAGACGTTGAACACGGAGTGGGGCGCCGGTCGTACCCTCGAGCTCGTCCCCGGCGCCCTTGCCGGCCTCCGGGAGCTGCAGACCCTCGAGATCATATACAGCAACCTGCGAGTCCTGCCGCCGAATGTTTTATGCGAGCTCGGGAATCTCCAGGTCCTGAACCTCACGGGAAATCACCTACGGGAGATCAGCGAAGTCGGCCTCGCCGACAGCCGGGCTAATCGTGCCAAATGCCACGCGGATATTCGGGCCCTGGATTTGTCTCACAACGAGATCCGAAGCCTCCCGGAAGAGAGTCCGTTGTCCGGTTTGCGCCAACTGCAGGAGCTCCACCTCCAGCACAATTCCATCGGTGAAATCGCCAGCGATGCGCTCACCGGACTCACCAGCCTTCGCCTCTTCAACGTCAGCTACAACGGCCTAGGCTCGTTGCCCGAGGCCCTCTTCGCCAGCACCTGCGACCTCCGGGAGGTGCATCTGCAGCACAACGAGCTCCGTGATCTTCCCCGGGGAACGTTCACCAGACTCGAGCAGCTGCTGGTACTGAATTTAGCCGGGAACACGCTCGGGAGCGATCGGGTGGACGAGACTACCTTTCTGGGCTTGATTCGTCTGATAGTCCTCGATTTGTCCCACAACGCTCTGACTCGCATCGACGCCCGCATGTTCAAGGATCTCTTCTTCCTCCAGATCCTTGATCTCCGGAACAACTCGATCGGGCACATCGAGAGCAACGCCTTTCTGCCTCTCTACAATCTGCACACCTTGGAGCTTTCCGAAAATCGGCTCCACTCGATCGGACCTCAGCTATTCAACGGACTGTTTGTTCTGAGCCGGTTGACTCTTTCCGGAAACATGATCGTCTCCGTTGATCCGATGGCCTTTCGGAACTGTTCCGACCTTAAGGAGCTCGATCTCAGCGGAAACGCGCTCAGCACAGTTCCGGAGGCGCTCCGCGATCTTGCGTTCCTGAAGACCCTCGACCTCGGCGAGAATCAAATCAGCGAATTTCGCAACGGATCCTTCCGGAATCTGCACCAGCTCACCGGGCTCCGTTTGATCAGCAACAACATCGGGAACCTGACGCGCGGCATGCTTTGGGACCTGCCGAATCTGCAGATATTGAATCTCGCCAGAAACAAAGTGCAGCACGTCGAGCTCGACGCGTTCGAACGGAACACGAGGCTCGAGGCGATTCGGCTCGACGGAAATTTTCTATCGGACATAAACGGCGTGTTCACAAGCATCGCCAGTCTCCTGCTTCTCAATCTGTCGGAGAATCACATCGAGTGGTTCGACTACGCGTTCATACCCAACAATCTCAAGTGGCTCGACGTTCACGGGAATTTCATCGAAAGTCTGGGAAATTATTACGGTATAAGTGATCTAAAAGTGAGGACACTCGACGCCAGTCACAACCGGATTACCGAGCTTTCACCAATCGCGATACCGGACAGTGTTGAACTCTTGTTCATAAACAATAACTACATCAGCCTTGTGCGGCCGAACACCTTTACCGGCAAAGTGAATCTCACCCGCGTCGACATGTACGCGAACATGATCGAGACCATGGAACTTACGGCTCTACGTCTGACTCCGGTTCCCGCCGGAAAGTCCCTCCCCGAATTTTACATCGGCGGAAATCCGTTCAACTGTAACTGCTCGATGGACTGGCTTCCGGTGATAAACAACATGACCGCGCTTCGTCAGCATCCGCGAGTCATGGACCTGGACAACGCGATGTGCCGTGTATCCGGGCCGCGAGGCACGGCGATCGTTCCCGCCATCGAGGCGAGACCCGAGCAATTTTTGTGCCGTTACGAAGCTCACTGTTTCGCCCTCTGCCATTGCTGCGACTTCGACGCCTGCGACTGCGAGATGACTTGTCCGTCGGACTGCAAGTGCTACCACGACCAGACCTGGAACACCAACGTCGTCGACTGCTCGGGTCTGGGCGCTCCGGAAATTCCACGGCGAATTCCCATGGACGCGACGGAGGTTTACCTCGATGGCAACGATCTGCGGGAGCTCCAAAACCACGTGTTCATCGGGCGGAAGAACATGCGAGTTCTGTACGTGAACGGTAGCGGGATAGAGTCGATCCAGAATCGGACGTTCAACGGACTGAACAACCTCCAGACGCTTCATCTCGAGGACAACAGGATACACGACCTGAAGGGATTCGAGTTCGAGCACTTGTCGCACCTGCGAGAGCTCTACCTCCACAACAACCTGATCGGATTCGTGAGCAACGTTACCCTGGTCCCGCTGAGATCCCTCGAGATACTGCGACTCGACGGTAACAGGCTCGTCACGTTTCCCATCTGGCAGCTGACCCTGAACGTTCGTCTGACCGAGCTGTCTCTCGGGAGCAACCCGTGGTCCTGCAGATGCAAGTTTCTGCAGGAGCTTACCACCTGGGTGTCGGAGAACGCGCACAAGGTCGTCGACTCGACGGACGTGTGGTGCGACAACAACGAAACCCGGCCCGCCTATCGACGCCGCCTCGACGTGAACGAGACCGCCTGTTCGGACTACTTTGCCCAGGGTGGTGTCATCGAGAGTATAATGGTCTCCGACTACCTTCCCATGGTCGCGGCCACCCTCTCGGCGGTCCTCCTCCTTCTCGTGGTCACTGTCCTAGCCTTCATATTCCGAGAACCGGTGCGAACGTGGGCTTACTCGCGTTACGGTGTCCGGTTGTGGGCAAAGGCTGCGCCGCCCGACGACCGGGAGCGACTTTACGACGGGTACCTTTGCTACAGTCCGAAGGACGAGGACTTCGTCCTGCGATCGCTGGTCGCCGAGCTCGAACACGGTGCCGGGGCCGGAAGCGGCGGTCTGAGGCTCTGCCTCCATCACCGGGATCTTCCCTGCCTGAGAGCCGCGGCTCCCGTCGTCCTGGAAGCGGCCGAGGCCTCGAGGAGGGTGCTGATCGTCCTGACGCGAAATTTCCTACAGACGGAATGGTCGCGGTTCGAGTTCCGCGCGGCGGTACACGAGGCGCTTCGCGGTCGACCCGGGCAGCTGGTCGTCGTACAGGCAGGGCCGGTCGCCCCGGAGGCGGAGTCCGACCCGGAGCTGAGGCCGTACCTAAGGACGGCGGTGAGGCTGCGCTGGGGTGAGAAAAGGTTCTGGGAAAGGCTCAGGTTCGCGATGCCCGCGGGCGATGCGCTACGTCGCAAACCCTCGTCCCTCTACAGACGCAACGTGAATACCTACACCCTCGAGGGCCGCCCCGAGAAGGGCACGCCGACGCTCCGGGTCCACGGACACATCGCCGGTCACCATCACCCCCTCTTCAAGGATTCACCGGAGCTCCTCCAGGCGCCCCCGGCGTATTCGAGCACGGCCACGCTTCAGAGCCACAATAACGGGAGGCTGGAGATCGCCGGCAGGGAAACGCCCGGAAGCACCGCCACTCCGAGTCCCAGACTGACGGTGAACCACGCGTACCAGGAAACCGGCCTCGAGGGCGCCGGGAACGCGGGCAGGCGGCCCCTGTCCGAGCACATTTACTCCTCCATAGACTCGGACTATTCGACGCTCGAGAGAAACGCGTGGCGGCAGCAACAACCCCCGCCCCCCGGACAAGCCTATCTTGTGTAGTTCGTTTTTCGCCATTATATTATGATCCTTACCCGCCCGCAAAACCCGCCTGCCTGACGCTCGAGTTTGTTATAACCATCGTAATCGTAATATTCGTAATATCCGTAATAACGATAATATTATTAATAATGATTAAAAACAATAACAATAACGATAATAATGCTAATAATATTCGTAAGCATAATGATATTATTATTAATTAAAGATAACAATAATAATAATAACAATAATAATAATAATAACAATAACAATAATGACGCTAATAATAACTGTATCAATAACGTTGAAATTAATATCGATAATTCATCATTGTCACTGTAATACTTACGTACACAATTAATCTATGTATATATCATTATGCATATAATAGGTGCTCCCCTATTGCTGTGACTGCTGCAGTGCTGCATTTTGTAAAACTACCACACTGGCCTACCTCGCCAATGACTGATTATTAATTAATTAATTAATCAATTAAAATACCTAATTTTATGCTTGATAAATGAAATGGTTACGTGATTGCCTATATATAATACGCTCGTGACAAGGCTGTAAATATTTACTTATCTATATATATATATATATATGTGTATATATGATTGTACGTATGCATACGCACACAAATACGTATATGTATATAATAAGTGTATCTATATGCATATATAGACGTATACACGAAGTATAAGAAATGTGTATAAATCGAATTAAAAGTTAGCGTCAAGTGTGGAGCAGATGACGCGAGGCGCGTAAAAGCCCTGCGCGTAGTCTTAGGGTCCTCTGAATTTAGGTAGGAAATTTTTTGTAATTTTATATGATTGAGAGCGAAGCCTGTTGTACGATATGTAAATATGTATTATCGCCTCGTGTAAGATATACTCACCGTAAAGTTAATAAATAAAACATACCTATCATTATATATTATATATATAATAAATATATATGTATATATATACACACATATGTAATAAATATATATGTGTGTATATATATATGTATATTGTATATCGACTATACTATGATTATTTAAATTGTGTGAATAAATTTATAACTTATGTTAACATTTGAATTGAAATCGAAACGGTAATGTCAACTTATTATTATCCGTGCTTACTTATACACAATATATATCGTGAAAAATCTCTCCACGATCGCCGTAAGCGGTCAATGAATTTATTATATTATTTTAAGTCGAATTATTTATTTGCCGTTATAATCAGCCAAAGCAGGGCGACACTTTTTATTTTTTTGTACATTTTTTTCGCTGTAATGAAAACCTGCGGTACTACGGTCTTCGTTGATTTACTCAAACTTGATAAAGTTAAGTTTTTACTTCGTTTCTGACAATAAATTCAATCTTGTCAATTTAATTCTCTTCAGCTGTGTGTTATTTTTCATCAATTTACCTCCATCTACATCATTACATACGCAGACGCGGATCCGTTGTACCAACTCCACGACATCGTAACTAAATCATCCATCCTTCGATACGAGATCAGGCCTGCGGCATCGAATAAGAGATATGCAGTCACACGTGTGTGCAGTGGTTTTCATTCACAGTTAGGAATCTTTTAATTACAGCAATTAATTTCTGGCAAACAACTCGGCCTTCAGCTGCCGTAGTAATGAAACGCTACACTCCTTATCCGGTCGCTAATCTTCGGCCGATTGCCTCACGTGTTGCTTTGATCTATACGCATGTCTAGAACATTTCTATAACTATATCCCGTTTGAAAACATGTGTCTGACGAATACCGAATCCGATGAAAGTATAGAGGATACTTTTTTCCATTATTCTAGAACGTATTCTACAGAAATACATTTTACAAGGCAACCTACAGAGTAAATACAGATTATGGTATAAAGCTGAAACGTCACGCGGGCAAATCGATACGAATACTCGATCACCAAGTCTAAACTGACCGAATTTCCTTCCGGTGAACAAACACACGAATATACTTTTCCCTCGAACAAACGACCCCTTGAAAATCAATACTAGCCCGACTTCTACAAGTCGGGGAACTGGAATTTCTGGTTCGTCAAGCCGCCTTCTCCTAACTCTCGCTACACGTATATAGGTACTCCAGTATCCTCAATTTCAAGAAACCGATTTAATTAGTGACCTACGGGACATGACACGTCTAGGGTACTCCGACATGTCCTTCACCCTTTTTTGTGTCCGCGCTTCCTCCTTGTAATTTGTTCAACGCGGTTAGGCCACAGAATTTTTCGCTCACGCTCGTTGTATTGACACTCTTACAGAGAACAACGAACTGGCGAAATAGTTTAGAAGGCAATCAATCTGCGGTCTGGGCTGAAAATCGTGGCGCCGGATGAAACAATTTCGGGAATCAGGGGTACGTCAGAGTTCATTACTGCGCTCAGGGTTACATGTAGTAAGATAAAGTGCCATTGTCATGTTGTTTCTTTTATTTTTTTCTTCAGTTATTGGTTTATTTAATACGGTTTTTGATCAAAACACCCCCTTCTCTCGTCGAACAGAATTACCGAAGCCCTGGTTTGTTTTTATGTTGTGAAATCTACTTCGCATCGGTGTTAATATAGTTGGAAAAGAAAGTGAAAAGAAGAGTAATTGTTCAGTATTCCTAGATGTTATCTACGGTAAAGCCATCATTCATCTACGTCCAAAGTACGGCGAAAATAAAGCGGGGAAGCAGGAGAGGGAGAAACGTGGGTAAAGAGGGAATCACTTTTTTACTCATATATTTAAATATGAAAATAAAATTAAGATAATCGATCAGGTCACGTAGATACGGTCTCATGAAAAATCCCTCTATCACAAAACGCCTGATTTTAACTATAAATACTTTGTTTTGCAGGAATGTTTGACCATGTAAGAGGACTCCTTGTGTAAATATCGTTAGTTCAAAGATTACGTCGAAGACAATGAAAACGTGAAAACTTGTCCGTTACAACGTCCGAACCTCTGACAAAACATTTAAAAGCTACCATGTATTATCTCTGTTGCGCCCTCTCAAGTGTATGCAATTTACGGTGAAACACCAAATGCGGGTCTGCAACCCGATAACGAATAACCGATAGGGCGTGAGGTCAGACTGCGGAAAGGAATGTCGGGGGAGGCGTTGTGGGTATAAGAAACAAAAAGCGGAGGTTAAGCATTTCGAATACCTACGCAACATACGGAGACCACGGGGGTTGGTGACAAATCGTTTTCGGCGTATAACTCAGTCCTTAGATACTTGTGTGCAGAACCAGGAGCCGCGAGTATGCGCTATCGGTTTAATACCCAACGTGCGATCCGGTGGGCGAATCATCGATCGGCGGGCAGCGACGCCACGAGACGCCACGCGCCGCGCACCTATATTATTAATGGCCTCGCTCGGTGTCGGTGCGATTCACCTGTCCCTCCTTCCTCTTTCGCCCATCGTCTATCCTCCCGCATCTCGTAGATTCGACGGGATCGCGACGTCGGCCCGAGTTTAGCGATAGGAACCGGTTCGATCAGGTGTAATTCTTAGGTCAGGGGACTTTACAAAGCCGGGCCAGAGGCGTAGCTTTACCTCGAGAAAGTCGAGCCGCCGTTGGCCCTGACCGCGCTGTGAGAAGATCCGACAAACAACCGTTTGTCAACTTCCTCTAACGCGCCGGTCAGATTTCTACGGCAAACAAGATATTTGGCGAGAAATTTATTTTATTCCATTTCTTCATCGGAATTTATCGATCCGTGACGGACAGGAGCGCTCGATCGGTTTCTTTTTCTCCTCTCTAACTTTTTGCTCGCACGATTGTACGAGGCGTGTATCCGATAGTTTTTTGACGAGACAAAGATGCACACCCTTGTATATACGCAACGTTGCGTGCCGGGCTAATTCAGTTATTGCATAGAGTTCCTGAACGCTCGTTAATTCCGTATTGTCGCGGCAGTTTGGAGGAATTATGAGAAGGAAACGTCGGATGAAAAAAGAATGAAAGAAAATAACCGATACACCGCCTCTCGTATACTTCCGGAAATTTATCGGTCACGCTTATTGTCGGCTCGGAGCCGGGTGCGTGCCTTTCAGGGATTAGTTTTTAGACGTCGCTACATTCGATACCTATACCTGACTTTTCCTCGTTTGCGTATTAGCGGGAGCTTAACGAACCCCCAGGTTTTACTTTAGGTTACCATCAGGCTCCGCGTTCGCGAATATTAAAGAACCGGATCATGCGGATTTGTGCGAGGAACAATTTCCGTTTACGCCACTGGGTTATACGATGGCAGGAGGAAAACGTTGCTGCAAAGAACATCGCTTGTTAACTCCTGTACCGCCAACGCGATGGCGGTGAATTAAAAAATTGGTCGAAACTTGGAAACGGATATTCATACACGTATGCGCGAGGCCATTAAATAAACAATTATTAATTACAACTTTTTTATTTGCGTTTATCAGACAATGCGTCGCAATGAAAAAAACACGTAATTCGCCACAAGCGATTTATTATCTCAGTTTTCGAATAATACGGAAATACGTTACAACTTTATTCGAATTGAGTATGATTTTTTTTTTTATTATCGTGGATATTATTCTTTTGTCCGCCGTACATGGCCGTAAAAGCTGCTCTTGGCACAACCAGGTCGTCAAGCAAGTAATATTCCAATGTATAATTCATATTTGTGAATTATACAGTCATAATTTTATCCTCAACTCTTCTGGAAACCTTTCATTCTCACTCCGGATCATTATCTTCCAATCACCTATTTCGATTATTTTATGTATCAAATTTTTCACGGACTTTACAAATTCTTGGTAACTTCAAATACCAACGTATACGTCCGTACAATTCGAAATCGAATGCAATCACGTATCATGCGTCAGATTGATTAAAATTTATGATCTTGGACACTAAATAACTCCATCAAGCGTCGTCATTACTGCACTTAAGGTTCTTGAAGTTTTATAGCAGAAGTTATCGGGACAGGATCTTCGAAATAGACATACCGCGTCGCAGTTGCAAGGGGAATTAATTGACCATCGGAAATAATTTGGTAAGAATTAACCGATCCATCTATGCATCTACGATGCGTACGACTACACGTGTAGGTACGGAATGACGCGTGTATCTGTTCATACGGAAATCGGGCACCGAAATACGTCTGTATAATAAGGGTGAATTATAGTTATGTATGTAGTACCGCAGACAAAGGTGATGGCGGAGGCGGTCGGGGGCCTTACCTGAGTTCGAAACCGTTTCGAGTGCGGCAGGTGACAAGTGGACCACCGTAGGGCCTCGGAGAATTACATAAATAAACGCCAGTTAACATCAGGCGGGTCAGATAACATCGCCGAGGAGAGGAAGAGGAAGAGGAAGAGGAGGAGGAGGAGGAGGAGGCCTCTCGACGATCGCTGGCCTTTCAGTCCTTCGAACGAGCCTCGGCGTCGCGTCGGCTGGGTTAGATAAAGGAGATTATATGTGTCTCGTGGCCGGGCGGAGCTTTTGCTTTTCCTGCTTTAATTACGGTGGGACCCGCAGCCGCGGAGGGCGGGCATTCCGTAAAGCGCCGACTGTACTTGGGCTTCAGAGATAAACTCATTAATGCCAAGTCGGAGTACGATTAATCCGCACCACGCTAGACGAAATTTCTGGCCGAAACGTACGCTGGATGCTGCTTTCTATATAATCTGCCGCCAGGGGCTGGAGGCCCGTATGTCTCAGAAATATAACCCATAATGCGGCATTTCTTTTTTTCAATTTGCAATTTCACTCGCAATGATGCCTAGCGATTTTTGGTTATAATAATGAGCAGAACTCTTTATGAATGAATAAAAAAAAATCCGTCTTAGTAATCCTTCGCAATTTCGTTCCGCTTCCAATGTGCCGAATGTAAAAAGTTTCCTGTCAATCTTGTCTCACGTACTTTGCGCTAAACAAAGCAGAAAACATCTAATATAATTATACTTGAATTTATTTCCCCAGATAGCTGCATGAGGTAAAATCACTTTCTGAATACGCGTATTTTTAAGAATCCGTAGATTTTTATTCATGAACCAGTTTACGCTTGAATTATCGACAAAGATTTTTTACACCGAACATCATGTTTACATCTATTTTAACGCTGGTTTAAATGTTAATTATTCTGAAACATATGTTCAAGCCCGAACACGTACGATATTTCAATATGATTAAATTTGTCCATATAAGTTGAACAAAAAATGGAGTTTACCGATGTACTACTAGCTAGAAAGTAACTACGATTCTGTACTCTTCGTTTTGCGCTATATAAGAAAGAGTCAATAAAACGTGGGAATAAATCCGCATCGTTGAACAGTAAGTCAGAAATTTTACGATGAAGATGAAACTATCCGTGATATGTATGTAGGCCATTCTCCGCGTACGCTAGAATCGCGTAGGAGGGTGAGGAATTTTTATATCACATCACCGGGATGTAAAGATATACCTATTTCCTTTGCCTCTATATGACCAACGCAGCAACACGAAAGGTGTAAAAATACAGCAATATAATAAACCTAGTATAAGGAATGCTTGATCCCCTGCGTCAGAGATTACATATTTCCTACCCTAGAGCAGGAAAATAATATTATTTTCTTACCGTATGTGGGATGAAACGGCGTGGTAGACTCGAAAAAAGCTCGAAGCTGATTTTCTGGCGTTCATATATGTACTGGCGAATCAAATACAATACACGGTCCTTATTAGTTACGTATTTTCTTGCATCAATCATCGACGATATATGTATGT
Source organism: Neodiprion pinetum (assembly GCF_021155775.2). Taxonomy (NCBI): domain Eukaryota; kingdom Metazoa; phylum Arthropoda; class Insecta; order Hymenoptera; family Diprionidae; genus Neodiprion; species Neodiprion pinetum. Next base: position 31,448,721 of record NC_060235.2, read on the forward strand.
TAACAAGTTTATTTACGCATTGCTAAACTACCACGAATCTCTACGCATTTCCATACTGACATATCGCTGGCGGTCAGCCACGAATAAATGACCCTGTATAATACAGATCACGAGCTTTGTTTCGCAGATAAAACAATTCACTTCTTTCTTTCTGTTTATTCCAGAAACTCGCACATCCATTGCACATTTTCTTCCATACACCTTTGGTTCACATTATTATTTTCGGAGAAAATAAAGCGAGCTTGGTCGGCAGCCGGTCATCGTGAGTGGGTGAGTACCTATATTAGGGTGCTTCATTTTTAGGCGATATTTTTTTTTTGTTTGTGCTACCTGAAAATCGGATACTTTATACAAAATAAAAAATTATGCCGCCGGGTAAAAGGCTTAAAGTGCAATAGCGGCTTAGCTCATTTAAAAATTCAATTTCCTATTTAAATAACACAGAAAAATTTTTTTTTTCTATTTTATTCAAAAATAATTTTTTAAATTAGAAACCTGAATTATATAATGACTCGAGAAAATCGTTTTATTCTCTATAGTAAATTATTATTTGATGTAAAAATAATAAATCTAGATTTAGAAATGATTTGATGTGAAATATAATAAACATTCATCTTCGCAGCTCTATAACTCAAAAGCTGTTGGTCGGGGGGGATTTACGCAGAGGAACTTTTTGTAGCAAATTTTATGCCCTACAAAAGCTATACACGCGTTTTTTCCAAAAAAAATTTTTTCACGTCGAAAAATCAAGTTGAAACCGAAAAAAAAAATTTTTCCGTGTTATTTAAATAGGAAATTGAATTTTTAAATGAGCTAAGCCGCTATTGCACTTTAAGCCTTTTACCCGGCGGCATAATTTTTTATTTTGTATAAAGTATCAGATTTTCAGGTAGCACAAACAAAAAAAAAATATCGCCTAAAAATGAAGCACCCTAACCTATATATGTGTATACATATCGTGGGGGTGATGAAAATGAATTCTGTTTCCTTTTGGTTAATTCACGAGGCACAAATAGCGACACGTGAGGAAAAGGGGTAGACAGGTGGCTGGGCCAATTTCTGAGCCATTATTGGGCACAAGGGTAGGACTCGAACCGTTCGTACGCCGTTGCGACAGTCGTACGCCTGTTTGGTCCGTTTCTTCGCGTGCCTCGATTTTCCGTGGCCATGAGGGGGTCTCTTCTTCGCACCTTCGGAATGACCATGCTGAACGAAGGGCGCGTGACCGATTCGGCGAGACCCGCCCTCTGGAAACCTTTTACGCCACCGGGCAAGAGGCACCCCTGGTTCCGACTTCGAGACTTCGTCTTTTAACGCGGTGCTGAACATTCCTTGTTACATGCGCCGCGTTGGCTTCGAAGTCGCCGTGTGGAAGGCACAAAGAGGGTATGCGCACGCTTCATTTTCCCCGTTTCACTTTTCGCCGACCATTTTCCGCCCCTTTCGCCCTCCATTTTCCACATCTGCATCTCAGGTTATTACACGTATTGGTACGAGTTAGCCGCGGATTCGTCACGTTTGGTGACACCATCTGCGCCGGAGTTCTTCTTCTCCTCTTTCTCTCGCTTTTTTTTTACTTTTATTCTTACCTTCCTCTCTTTTTTTGACGAGCGTAAAATCAGACCCGCAGCTGCTTCTCTCGGTTACTCGATCCCTTAGACGCGAGCGCACGACGTAACTTGTACTATTTAACGACGCCGCGACGATTCATGCCGCCTTGCATGCGTGCAGGTATCCCCTTACGACATATTTCTGTTATTCATGCACTAAATTCAGGCGATCTGCAGTCTACCTGCATATAAGCGCTACATTGGCTGAAGAAATTTTTCCGACTGCACAGCGACTTCTCGGACGGTACCAGTTTGAGAGAAAAATATTATTCAATATGACGAATAGAATACCGCTAGTTTGTACCCGTGGATACATACACCTACGTATCATGTGTATGCGGCATTTGCACGCAACCGTAGCGGCTCGGGTAAACTTTCGACGATGCGCGAAATGCGGTAGGCTTTGCGTGATAATATGTTATAAATGAAATTATATAGGAGGGAAGAAAAATAATAATAATAGTACAAATAAAGGAGAAGAAAGCAGGAAAGGCACCGAAAAACTACAATCACTGCGGAAGAGGAATAGATATACAGTGAAATCTTTTTTCACGACGCATTATACGTTTCCACCCTTTTTTCACGAAGGTATAATACAGGGTACATCTGATTTTGCTACGATCCCCCTTTTCACTCTATCCCGTTAATTTGATGCACGGGAATATTTTACCGTGTGGGATTTTCTTTGCTTCCTTCAAGCTTGTTTCATTAGGAAAATTATTACCAGAGTCGATTCAGCGCTGCGAAAAAGAGACGCCGGTGGCTAGATTGGGAAGCCTGCTATTGTCGAGTGACGTAAAATTGTGTAGAACGGGGAAGAGCGTCGCGCCGCGGCGACTGAGAGACACGGTATCAATTACAGTCGCAAGCTCTGGGGGTCTGGGCGACGTCAGGCGAAGCACAAAAAGTGCCGTCGAACGCGATCCGACGCATTTCAGAATTCAACCACTTCAAAGTTGGAAATGTTAATCGAGCAACTAATTAAACCGTATTTTTGTAAGTGCATCGTTCTATTCAAGAAGCTACAACAATAGCTCGGCAAAACGCCGCGCGTATATTATAGAAAGGGAATATCTGACGCTGCGGATACAGGTATACTCGTATACGTACGAGTAATTAAGGAAACGTTGTTCCCTGACGGTAGCTACCGAGATACGCATTTCTCAGATAAAGGAAATTCCTCGGATATTTTCGTGGAAGAAAAATCGACGGCAACGAGAAAGAACTTTACCCGTGGGTATACAGCGATTAAGCATCGGGGGTGTACAGAAACGCTATTGCAGAAATTGACTCGAGCATTTCTTCCTGGTATGTAGAGCTAATCTAGATCAATTAACGAAGGCGAATATAGATAACGAAATGCGATCCGGGGATGAGGGATTTGTAAATTACCAGCACCATAGGAATTTATGAATCGGAAAATTCAGTCTCACTTATCGTCGGTAATTGAAAAAGTCGTCGTAGTCCATTATTATCTCCAAACATTTTGTTGTAAAAATTTTCTGATGGAACGTGGAAATTCATTAAAACTATTAGGTATTTAAAAAAACAAAAAAAAAAAGACAATACAATGTGAATCAGAATTAGAACTGATTCTTGAGAAACTTGAGACTTCCGTGCTGTTCGTCATTTAATACGGTAATAAGATTTCTTTTTTTTTTGTTTTTTTAGCAAACAGAGTTCAAAATGCCAACTTGGAAATTTCAGCATATCTCATCGCTGAAGAAGTCGATTGTACTTCTACCTCCTGACCAGACGCCTATTTCATTCGACCCAATTGGCATGATCAAGTATCTTCTCTAGCCTTTCTAGAATCTTGCATAAAACTTAGAGTTACCTAGATTTTTGAGTCACGCTGTTTACTTTTTCTTAGCCTTGTGCTAATGCTGCAGCTTAGGTTGACAATGAGAAGTACTGTAGGCGAGGTCTCATCGGGGGATCCACTGTCTCTTTGTGTCTTGTGAGATAGTATATCCGTAACTTTGAAGATTGAGGCTTTGGTGTTATCCGTGGTATGGCCGCCACTGTATACCCTTATCTACCTACCATACATCCACTGCACTATAGCTATAGATCACCATGTCTCTTTTTTTCTGTCTGGTGGATACAGCGGTTCATTCTTTGAATGCTTTCCGTTGCGTTTATCAGTTATCGACTCTTCCTCTATAGTTCTTCAACGCATAGTAGAAGTACGACGCTCAAAATTGAGAGTGCCTTGTTCGAATTAGATTGTTGTCAACTCCGTGGATCGGTATAATATCTACAGTATCTTTTCAAGCATCTCACGCTGGTTTTGTACTGAGCCATCTCCACACGATTCGTGTATTTAGCCAGTTGGGAAGTGACTGTCTTCATTCAGCGAAACCTTTTCCGTCTTATCGAATGTCAGTTGTGCGAAAAGTCAAATATTCGCACATTCCTTGAATTCTTCTTCAGCTTATGAGTATTTGCGGTAGTGCGTATCCTATGAAATGCATCGCCAGATGTGGTTATCTACGTGAATGACTAAAGTTTACCAAATACACCGTGCACCGCGTGGAACTTGCTCCGTTCCTATAATCTCCAAGAGCCATCGCGCACCATAGCATTCGAGGTAAATCCTCGCATCACATGCCTATCTTTGCATGTAGGTACATGGCTATTGTTACCGATGCTTGACATCCGTAAATACACTCTCTGCACACAACGTGCCTCCTCCCATGCGTGAGCTCTGTTTAATCCGTTTATGTGCGAGATGATTACGCAGAAAATTAACCATAGACTGTAAGGAGGTGTCGGGGATCATGAGTGAATACAGAGGATTTGCGGAAACACTCAGTAGGCATAACTCTATCATTTCGTAGCATTCAAATACATCTCTAATCTCACAATCACAGCATAGATTCTAAATATTGGTACGAAAAAACTCTTCGACTCATGTTATCGGTTAAAGTTAAACATATATTTAAAGTTTTCAAAATTTCCTGTATTGTCAAATGCATCGGTAGGTTCTACACGTATATAAATATCGCACAAAACACGTTTAACTATATTATATAAATAAAAAGGTGAGTCAATTGCTAATTAACGAGCTTTAAACGTGACTCACGTTATTGATCATCGTAATATAATAACATAATATACTCTACGGTATAGCTGCGCACGGAACTTCTGCAGGAATTGTAGTTTTCTGTGCGCAGGTATAAGGGGTGAGTAATTGTCACAATTATCTCATGGAATAATTACGAGAGTTCCGCCAGCTTGACGTTCGGTATAGAGAGTCAAGTCGGGGGTTTTCCTTCGTCATATGCACTCGGAGTTCTGAAAATAACTTGTATGTACCCACCGAGTGATGTTCGTATCGTTCTCTTTGCGTTGTCGCGGCAGAAGCGCGTAAGATAGAAATGAAAAATAAAATAAAAAGAAAAAAAATTAAAACTACTACAAACTGCACACAACGATGCAGGCGAACAACCGTGGCACTCGGATATATCTTGAAGATATTTATAGTTTCAGCTTCAGCGGTGCAGCATGGAAATGCAAATAAACAGACGGAAACAATCGCTTTGGCGGATATCGCGCGTCCGGCATGCTTGTACACAACGTGTCATGGGGTGCAGAGGGATGCGCACGGGGTGAGAGTCCCCGTCTTTCCAATATCACGCCAAGCCAGATTCAATTCCTCTCATCAAATCACCGAAGTCCATAGACGGAGACATTTTATCGTCGTTGCCGCGAGTGACCGAGGCGGGATTGCCTATCTCCGCGATATATTATAAATAATATTATTAGATCGGGTTGGGTAGGCCCGTTACGGGTCAGGTGAGTATCAGGTGAAGTCAGGCTTTGCGGGCATCGTGGATTTTTAGGTCAAGTCTATTAGAGGCGGACAGCCTCCATTGTGTAGCCCTTACGTCGCGTGATTTTCACCCCCGAGCCGAGGCTCGACCTCGCGAAAAACGTCTTTATTTATGCGTGTAACGGGGTTGTATTCAGGCGCTGTTATTATTACCACGTCGCAGTGCTTTGTTGTCAAATGCAAAATTTATGTACCGCGAGGGATGTAACGGAGTGTTATAATGTCGGACCGTGACCAAACGAATCGTGTTTATGTTGTAATAATTGCACATTCATCCGCAACGGTAGGCATGCACGCACCGTACGGATGTATACCTACGCTTACGCTCAAGCCACTCCACAGGCCACCTACCTATACCTACGATCTGCATCTGCAATTACGCTTGTGAAATAGTGATGAGCTTGACGGTGCAGCACTGCCCATTCCTCGCGCATGTATTATACCAATGCGGTGGAAATTGACGACCTAGGGGGTGCTCAAATTTTTTTCTATCCTTGTTCTTCTGACTGGACTGAAGGAAAATTGTCCGTGTTTATATGCGCCTTTTGTAACAGCTGGAAAACAACGCATGCTTGTCTCTCATTGTCAGATTGTGTTGGATTTCAAAATTGTACAAATTATACGTTTAAATTTCATACGGTACATATTTTCATCCGAAAATTCATTAATTTCTATGAAGCGAAGTGTCTTAAGCTCCCGGCCACAGGGTGCGGTGACAGCTTTTTGTTTTATCGCTGCTCACGCCTGTGGCGTAAATATTTCCGTTACCCAGGACAACCAAGATCACCAAGAAAGAGAGTATAGCATCTGTATATGTGTATATGTATATATGTATGCAGGTATATATAGTCCATCCGACGCCAGTGTTATCCGATGTAATAACCGAGCAGAGATTCCCTCAGACACGTACTACGCAGTCAGCTATTCTCGCCGCGGGAATGAAACAATCATGTGAACTGAACCGCAAGTGATAATGGAAGCAATTTGAAAATATTGTGTACCTCGTCGCTCTCACGCGTTACACACCGCGCCCCGGTGCCGATGGGTGAACACACCTACGACTGCATATATATGCAAGGCATACCCTGGCAGCACAACGGCACGAAGCGAAGCGGGGAATCCCCCTTGCAGGATGGAAAAGCCTAGGAATCCAGCCTTGCGGCCGATATCCGCGAACATCGGATCGAATTTCAACAAATCGACTTACTTTTTTCCCATTTCATCCTTCTCCATTTCCCATCGGGAGCTAGTATCTTACAACACGTACAACCGCGGTATAGTAGTAAGTATAATATCATCTAGTCGGCGGGGCCATGAGCGGAAGGAGGGACGGGGAGGATGTCTATGCAGCCTCCGTGCGTACAGGAATGCTCGGTCGTACAACGTATTATATCTATACCCGGTAATCGAACTCACCACTCTGCATTACATAACTCAATAACCTTCTCTCGCATACGTACAATACGTATATATGGATGTATATGCATACAATGAACCTGTTTTTTGTTGTTTTTTCTTTCATCTGTGATCATCATATTTCAGGTGAAATTTTTCGCTATTTTACCGCTGAAGATTTTGTACAATTGAACGTGGAATTTGTAATTTATTGTGTACACTTGAACGTGTATTCAAATAATCGACGTGAAAATTTAATCAGGAGTATATTAAACGCGAATCACATCTTTCGCGATGCGTGATACGAAAGTGTTTTCCCCCATTTCCATAACCGCGAGTATTAAATTCACAACGGACATGTGACGAGCATATCCTCATTATAAGTTTAATTGCAAAACGGATTTACAGACGTCGGATCAACGGGTGCTCTTAAGGCAGGCTACATTGCTTAGCATCAAAACCTTTCGCGCCTTGGGCTAGCCGTGCGCAGAGCGAGCGATTGATGCTTACGGTGGTTCGATCCTGACGAATGAAACTCCTCACGATGTTGCCCCTTGGCGTTGAAGTTTCTGCGTTCGACGTACCCAGGATACATGTATACTTCACGGCATCTCTGAAAGTACTTTTTATCCAACGCGAAGTGAGAATCGCTGTCTTTCAAAGTCCCACAACTCGTGAAATGATCCTACTTCCATTGACAAGGAGTTTGAATTAATAAGAATTTGTGACACCGCCGATATTCTGCTCAAACTGACAATTATTTTCACGCAAATATTATATATGCGAGCAGTGTAGTAGTGCAATATGTTACGCACACAAACTCCCGCGACTGAGATCATCGATTATGTAGCAGGGAGATGGAATATGTTTTTTCCGTTACCACATCCTTTGTCATCAGTCACTACTCAGCGGTTTGTTAATCAGTTCTGTTATCGCTTGTACGCAGCTCTGTACTTACACGAATATAATATAACCCGTTATATGTTTAATAATAAAACAATCACTCTAACGGTGTGTGTATAGTCAGCTATTATTTCAGATCCTCCGTAGTGTTCGAAGGCTACAAATGAGTCAGACGATCTCTGTAGATTACGGATCCATTTCATTCTTTGTATGCCTCTAGAATTGAGCTGAAGCAACTTTCCCGACGGTGCGACGTGAGGTTGGGTGATTATTATTGAAAAAAATTCAAAAGCATGGCACAATTGTCAGTCATAGAATCTACAGTCTCCTCGTGTCCTCGTGTCCTCGACTTGTGGATTACTCATCCCGCCCAGTTTCCAGACCTTGTTGATACTATATCACGACTGCATTCATGCTCGAGTAATTGCACCTGACGTCGATGCCTCGGACCGTGGAAGGCGTCATGACTGAGAACGTTAAGCAGCAGAGACAGACCTCGGGGGGACTCTCTCTTAAGTAATTGTCGTCCAAGGATAGCCGGACGTCCCTATAAGTCGGATGTCTCGCGTCTCGGACAGGCGAGAGGACCAACGAAGAGAGTCGGTCTCTGCCGCCGCGGACGAACGGTTCGCCTGAGCGATTCTCGCAAAAGGGTGAGTTGACTAGTGATTCCATTAGCGGTTCGAGGCGTTGATGCGGTATTGTGACTCTCGGAGGTGTTTGTTTCTCCGCGGAGGCGGCGAAGAAGTCGAGGCGCGGGTCGCCTGCAGGAAATGGGTGACAGAGGGAGGCGGCGGGAGGCGGAGAGAGCTGGGCTCAACTTCTGGACCCAACGGCACCATGGCGTAGACGGATCGCCCGTCGGCCAAGATCCTCCGCTTCGGTGCACAGGTCCCCAACGTAGCCGGACACGCATTCGGACGCAACGAAACTCCCCGTTCAAGTTTTTGACGCCTTGACTTTTGTCCCGGAATTTTGTTCGCCTTGTATATAATGTACAAGTGCCTGCGTCTACGCGAGACGTCCTTTTATGCGTCGGCTGAGCGTGTGTTATAGTCGGTATACCAAGTTCGCCGAAAAGCTTGGAGCAAGTTTCACTTCTGCGGATCTTACTGACGCTGTGACGCCGCGACGCGGTGAAGAAACTTCGGAAATGGGTTTTGTCACTCCTTTGTCAACTTTGTCGCAATTGGCTTGTGGGTATACTCGAAGACGAAGTGCGAGTTGAAGAAAGACGAATGGGAGAAGGAGCAAATCACGGGTTTTGTAATTCGCCGAAGCGGAGATCCCTGATCAATTCCTACTACATAATATGTCTCGCCAATTTGCGGCAGCCAACGAAGCGCGTATTTCGTCAATTAGCTCACTTCGCCGAGGGGGCAAATTTAACGGATACTTTTTACACTTTGTAGGTTGTTCGTTTTACAATCCCATAAATTATATCGTTACTGCTGTAACGGCAGATTGATATCCAGTTCATCACTTTTATTTTGCTATCAGAATCTTATCGTGTGAAGATCAGTGACAATGAGATGCTGTGGCATTAGTTCGAGGCATCGGATTACAGTTTCAGACCTGAGACAATAGCTGTGTAACTGTTAATTTTACTTTTTTTATATTTGTAACCTTAACTACAACGGAAGACTGATAGCTACAGGTTACGAGGCATAATTGAATTTTATCAAAACGGGATGCGCTTATTAAACGATACCGACATCGTTTCTTCATAATTATTGTTAGATATCAGTGGATTGCAGGCATTTGACCGAATGAGGTAGGATCAGGAGGGAATTACCGTAAAACGTCATTACATGCAATCTCTTGATAAATAAATAAGCAATCGAAAAATAACTACAGACATTAGCAGCAAAGAATGATCGGTAGTAGTAGAATGATGCAAAGACATTCATTCTGTACGCGTCTTGCTTGTGGCTTCCGTCTTTTATTGGTTTTAATAGTTCGTCATGTTGTACGTATAAGCGTGTGTAATCGTACTTGCACAATGGGAACACATTAACAGTACGAGAGGGTGATAATTGATACAGGTAATCCCGACAGACAAATATAACAGATTACAAGGCAATTACGTGATTAATCTTACAGTTATTTTTTGCTCCCATCAAATTTATGTACGAATACATAATTGATTCAACGATACGTTAAAGCTTGCAGCAGGTTGAACATTTTCTCTATTCTGGCCGAAAAAAATTTTCCGCGACTATATTTCGGCTAATTGTACCTCGATGGATTGAATGAATTCTTCATAACTGTTGGACCCTACAATAAGTCTGAATTGTACCTCAATTGTACAAATATCGTCCGAACGCTGCGGAGGTTCGTATATTAGTTGAAGTCCAGTCGCACCTAGACCAAGAATTCCGTCTCAGAGTGATCGGGTCGAGTCGAAGATTGCGTGCCGCGGAATGCGCCCTCTAATTGCCCTAATTACCGCGTCGATTTGCCGGGGAGTTCCGTCAGTTTTCGAGTGTCTGCAGAAGTTGAGGTGTGCATCCGTGGCGACAACTCGTGAACGGGTAACGAGCGAACCTTGCCCGGAAGATCCTGAGGGCTACTTCCAAAGTTCTCGTCTCGAGGGCGAGCCAACGTGTGACGTCGAATCGGCGTGGCGCTGCACTGACCCGCGCAAGGAAGCAGTTATGAGCGGCTCAACAGCCAACAAATTAACGGTTGATTTACTACGACGTCTGCGAGTCCGTCCCCGCAGGGCGTGCGGCCGACCCGTCGGGGGTTGGCCGGGTTTGCGCGAAGCACCCTTCCGTGCGTCACAATACGCGAGTCCCTCCTCATTGTCACGCGCGGGGGCGGAAGAAGGAGAGGAAAGGAGAACGGCAACATCGACCGCACGATTGCGATCTTCCGGACTTCAGTGAGCAGTGAGTAACCCGTTACCGCGTTTAGGAGAGAGGGACGACCCTCCCCCAGGTGCACCGAGCCCCGTCGACGCTATTGCCCCATAAACCAATACGCGACTCAGGATGCAGGGATGAAGGCTTGTATAGCCGGCCGGGTAATGTGAGATATACGAATAACGTGCACGCCGCACGCCGTGACGTACGCGCGCGTGCATGCGCGGATCTGCATCGACGCAGGTGAGCCTTATACCATACTCGGCGAGTGGACGCCGAACGCTGCGCGAGCAGCACGCAGCTACACGAATGGCACGAACACTTACCGTAGTTTACTTTCTCTCTACGAGTCGGCAGCCGCCGTCGGTAGGTATGCTTCACCCCCGTGGGGTGACTTAAAATATATTTCTACCACTGCCTGCTCGGCGGCCTGCACACGATATCGCGGTGTACCTACAGGGAGTTGCGTGACGTCCGCCATGTTTGCCGAGAGCCAACCGCCCCCCTCCGAACCCTTCGCTCCTTCTTACCCGCGCCCCCGAAACAACCCCCGGCGTTCCTGACCCCCCTCTGACTTTCGCCGCTGCTCCTGCCGGACGTACTGCGTCGGCCTACGTAGGACTTTCGTTATCACGCGAACTCTCCGTCCAACAAGTCATCCACCCTTTTCACTCCGACCACCGCGATGCCGGAGTTCCGAAGGCGCCCAAGGTGCGCAAGGGCAAGGGACAAGGAGGCCCCGGGAATACAACCCTCGCATTTGCTTCCTGCGTTTTTATAACTCCCTGTGTCCATCATGGTTTCTAGTCCATGCTGAAAGTAAGCCTCTTCCGTCCAACGAAAGAAACAAGTTCTTTGTCAGTTTTCCTTCTGATGGAGTACAGGGGAGACTGGAGCAAACTGGGGCACTTGTTGAGGAAAGAACACGATAATGCTTGTGCGAATGAGGTCGTTCTACTCCTGTTTACTTATAATAATTAACAGAAATATTTCACTTATTGAACTGCCAAAGGAACACAATTTTCAGTGTTTATAGGAAAAATTCTCTTTGTCTTGAGAGGAAAAAGTAGGCAGCTTCAAAAATGAATGAAAAAATGATTCAATGTTCATTAAGTTTTAGACTTGACCTACTTTGTCCCGGTCTTTGCGACGTGTATTTCAAAAAGTAGAGACTTGTTGAGACACTTCATATTTTTATCGGATTATGAATTGGATGCGCAGAACAAGTGTATTCATTTTTACAATTTATTGCTATAATTCCATTTGCCCCATAAAAAATAGTCATCAGTTCAACGATTAGTTACGTCGTCATAAGCTTAGTATGTTAACTATCAACTGCGCTTGACAATTTTTGAGCTTGAATGAAATACGTTTGTACACGCATAGTAAAATCACTAATGAAATCAGTGAATTCAAAATCTAATTTCTTATGGCTAGCCTTGGCGATCGTGTATAACTTGTCCAACGTGTAAAATGAGGTGGGAGTGACAATTTGTAATAAAAAAAAGACATGCACCCGAGTAATTTACGGACAGTTCCTGCAAGCAGTAACGGTAACGCTGTCATTTAGCGCAGGTGTCGCGCAGCGGGCAAATTCTCTTGCACGAATTTCGCTCGGTCTCTTTAACGAATATTCGAAATTCCTAACCGGCGCGACTCGGCTACCGAAGTGTCGCCCTATATTCGGTCCTTCCAAAAATTTTACCCCAGCGCAACGCGGAAGCGTTATAAGGCCCCCGCTTGAGTAACCCGGGTTCTTACGTACTCACTGTTCGCGAAGGGCGTCGAAAGTATCCACTCGTGTTAACAGCTCTGTAACATTAACGGGAAAAGAGCTTTTTCATCGTCATCCGTCAATATCGATCAGGTTAGTAATACTGACTTGACCACCGATTGATTTCGATGCTTCCCGTCACACCGGCCTGTCGGGTTCACCTGTACGATCTTCGCCCGAAGGTCCCGTTTGCCACCGGATATTCCTTGTTTTGCAGGTTCACGTGCGGTTTGCGATAAATCGAGGACGTAGGTATGTTGTGCGAGTAGGGTACTGTGACTACACGCTCCGCCACTCGCTTCCTACCTTGAACTAAACCAGACCGTGCCCTATACTTTGACATGCGGTGGATAAAATGCAATGGAAAAAACTGAGAGAACGGGTGGATATTTCTCGTTGGTACGGTCCTACCGTACACATGACATCCCGGCATGCAGCTGCTGCGGTGCATGTCGGGATTTGGATTTTTCATCGCTGACACGCACCTTTTCACCGCAAAGGCGAACTTCGGGGCTGCGCATTGTCGGACGATAGGTAGGTTTTCGTTCGGAGCATTACCTATAGTTGATCTTTTCCCACAACGTGGTTCTGCCCGGTTTTGTCAAAATATTGCAAGATCTTTAACCGCGTAGCCAGCTGTCCGACCGATAAGTATCGCAAGGACGGAGCGGCGATGCACGCTGCTTCTTCTCCATCCTCGAACGCATCCTGATCCGAGTTATATCTTGGCCGTTATCTCGGACAGATCACCCGGTGGCTTACCCATTCTCGACGCGGGTTTTCCTCTCCGGTATATACGGAACTTCGACTCGGTGGTTTTACCCCTGAAAGCCTTTATCTCGGCGAGGATCTCGCAGATGCAGTCGGCGCGCGACCACCAGCTGCCCCCCTTGAAGATACCGATCTTCGAATCCGAGTGCACCATGGAACCACCTCGAGCCCCGCGACGTCACACAATGCGTCGTCGTCCTCGTCGCGAAAGATTCTTGTCACCGAACGGGCGTGTCAGCTGTCTCGGACGATATTGCAGTGGAAAGCGACTGTAACCGCGGAATGTAGCGCCGGCTCTCGTACTTCAACACCATTCCGACGGGCCTCGATTCCATCTCGGTTTTTGCTAACGCGGCCCCGATCTCCAATAATCCATACAAACTCTAGTTTGGGATTGAACCCTATTTCATGGAGCAGACCGATGAGCTTTGCCGTTCCTCGGACCCCCAGGGCACGGCTGATCGGCGTCGATTCAAGCAGCGGATACGAGGAGCGGGCTGGTAAATCAGCCCAGGGCTGAAGCGGCCTCTGATCGTTTTGGCTCTTGAGAATCATTGGCCGCGTTCTTGCTGGCATGACATCACCCGAAGGGCCCGTCTGGATCACTGCAACAGCAGTCAACCCTCCTCAAACAAATTCTACGTTCTTGTCGTTGTTTTTTTCTATCCGTATTTTTTATAGAGGTTAATCACGAGCGGATAATTAATTAACAAAGCAATTAACCTGCGCGCGCCGCCGTCGCTTCCTTTGTGCCGGGTCGGACTCATTTGAATCCATATTGAAAAAAACTTAACCCCGTATCTCATCCCCTCCCTCCCTGTCACTCCCGACAACTTACCTATCCTGAAAGCGAACGTGCCGGACATACCAGTCTTCTGTTCCATTAGTCCTAAAAGAGCTCCGCTCGCCTCGACTTCACGAACTCACATCGGTGCATCGCGCACACGCGTGCGATTCTAGTGTGCGTGTCATTAGGTCGAGGCACCGGTAAAATCCTTGAAGCGGTAATATTGGCTAGCTGGAATAATCTTTTTTAATTGATAAATTGCTATTCAATCATGGCATTTTATACAATTATAATACTTTGCATCGGATTAAATTTTCATCTCTACAATTCAACTCGATGCAGGACTTCCGTCTGTGTCTTTAATGATTGCAGGCCAATTTAGGTACCCGTTGTACACGGTAATTACGAACCCTAGTGTTGGAGTTGCATATATTCATCAAATGTATCTAAGCCTGGCTCCAATCAATCAGGCATTCAATTATTATACATGCATGCTCAAAAATCCCTAGGAATATCCCTAAAGCTTGACTAGCGATTGTTTTACTTATTGCTAGTGGGTGTTCAGGTATATTTATGCTCAAACCAGCGTTTTGACGTGGAATTATGTGAACATGGTTGAAACTGGATAGAATCTGTTTGCCGAGACATCATTATGTACATTAGTAAACGTGTGAGAATAGACAGGTTTCTTCTGAGGGAGTTAAAGTTTTTAAATGAAAAACTCAATATTTTTGTCGTTCCAACAGTTTTCAGTGCAGGTAATTCAAGACAAAAGAAAAGTTTGAAATATTATCGGTTATTTTATTTATTTTTTTTGTATAATTTTATACCTGCAATTAAAATAGTGCAGAGTTCGTTCAAGAATTTTGTGTCAAGTATTTCCAAAACTTCCATAACATGATAAGATACTAAGATTACCGTAACGTATTTTGTAAACACCCCTAAACAACTGACGATGAGTATCTAGGCTCTTTCGTATCTTATTTCCTGGCTTTACACGATACGTCAAGTGGGAATTCTGATCCGGACTTAGAATCCGATAAGTGTTAGTAACAGACCGAAAGACGAATGTTTCGGCTAATGCCCAGAGCTGTATAGCTTTTAGGAGGTGCTTGTTTTTTCGCGGTGTTTTTAGTTGAAAAAGAAATAGAAACAGTACACAGTCAGCCGGCCTCGGCCGGTGTTGTATGCCCCGAGTTGAGAAATTGAGAGGATAACGCTTCGTGATTCGTTATCAAAATAATTGATGTGGCTAGCTGAGCATCCCAACCCTTTATGGAGATATGGCACGTGGTCCTCGTCTGCAGACTACGCGAAGTACGCTACATATCGACGCTGCTGGTACGCATAACGTTTCGAGATCAAACAAATCTTCATCGTGAAAATTGAACCATGAAATTCATGATCTGGGTATAATGGGAGAGCACGATATGAAATTATCACGATATCACGAATGTAAAGCCACGAGGATCATTACTCTTATAGATTACCGACGCTCTCGTACACTGTCACTGATTCTATTTATTTACTAATTTACTATTATTTCCAATCAATACCCTCAGCTTCATAGTTACGTCCGACAAAACATGCGGTGTTCGAACTCTCCTGGATATATCTGGAAAGTATAGCCGATTTTCGTGACGCATTGCAGCTGAGTATGTTAACATAAAAAAACTGATATGTATGTCTACCAACCACTTAGTAAGTTTCGAACGACAAGGTTGAATTTGCATGAGAAATTCTACATCGATGTAGAACCGAGTCGCACTAGCTCAATTAATCGTGCGAGTCGAGCGTATTTTCTCACAAAAGAAAGCCAGCACGAACTTGGATTCGCAGCGTAATGGTAGTTACATTTTGTTACCCGCCTCACCGTATAAAAGCATATAAATCGCCCGAATTGATTCACCTTAAACTTCCTCCGCGTTTCATTTTTCCGGTAAATGTCCGGCTTCTTATACGGCGCCGAAGACAAAGGCGTATGGTGAAAACGCGTCAGGGATCCGGAAAAAGGAAAGAACCTAGAGGAGCAATCGAGCGAGTTTTTCGCCACTCATTGTGGTTGATCTCGGGGGTCATTAAAAGTCAATATTGAAGTGGGTCGAGCGTAAACGAACCTCGTTTCACCTTGGTAACCAAGGGGCTTCGACGGGTGGAAGGAAACGTTACGCGTAGGCCACTCCACGCAGCTTTCAGCCAACGAGTGTAATCCTCGACGCCGGGCGTCGTTACTCAGGAACCGGGAGATCGACGCGACGCGTCGCGAGGAGAAAAATCTTGCCGAGTAACCGGTGCCGGAGTCACCAGTACTTACCGTTCTGATTTTCCCAGGCCGCAACAAGTGCGCGCCCCGTCCTCCTGATAAATTACGATCGCTCGATTGCTCCAAATACAGAAAATTCAACCGCGTTATTTACCGCTCTTTTTGCGCTATTTAATTCTAGATTTGGCAGCGGCGCTGTGGATTTGAAGATCATCCGATGCAGCCTCCTGCTTTCGGTCTGGGCTCTGCCAGGGATAATATTTTGACAAGTCCCTTCGGAGGTCGTCGAATCGCATTCCCCCCTCTTCTCGCTGAAATAATCACTAGGAATATCGATCGCGTCGTCGCCTCGCAAAGGAGGTGTAACGCAAGCAGCGATCATCGCCGGTCGGTTGAAGACAAACGGAAGGCGAACGCAAGGGTGGATTTCCGGGCGTAAATGAGTTAGAGACGTAGGCTGGGTGCGAGGGATCGTAATTGCCAGGTTCCCACCTGAATTAACGCTCGTGCCCTACCCTACCTGCAGCGTCTCGTCCGGACCTAAACTCCGCGGCACCAGGGCCGCCTTTAAACGACGCTGACGACATGCAAACATCCCGGACGCCCTAAAACAATAATCACAATGAGCACCTACGAAAGCTCGTGAGAGTGAAGAGTACCGCTAGCGGCTTACGTTAGATGGAGTCGGTTACCGTAACATCATTTGTTCCGGACGTGGAGTGATGTTGGTATAATACATGTTGGTTAAACAGCTCGGCAGAAGTTCGAGGGTACATACTCCCGAAGTTATGGATTTTTCTCTTTGAAATATTAATCGTTTGCCGGCACCGCGGCTCCATTTTCGAACTACCGTTTCACTCGAACTTGGTCACAATCGGTGACGTCAACTTCGAACCAGCGATGTTGAAGACCGTCGTGAAAAATAATTTCGTCCTCCCCGGTACTTATCGTATGCTACGCGAGACTCGAGAATTGTCAACACCGTTTGAAAGTGACGATGAAAATGAGATAAATCCATTATACCTTTCAGCAAGCGGAGAATTGAACCATATTCGTGCTCCAGGTGTGCTGTGTCAATCCCGTAAGGGATTTGTGGGCTCGGAATTTTTGACTGACAGTGTGTTATGTACCCGGGTAGATTATATTATGTGTATTTTAGGTATCTATATAATGTATGAAGGTGCAGAATGGACACGCACATTTTGTCAGGGCACTCGCCCAGATTATAAAACTATTTAATTAATTAACCGTTGAGTCATACGTTACCGCAGAAAAGTCAAAAGCAATTACACGGCGACCAAAACCTTAGCGAAACTAATCTCGCTAACGAAAACAAAAAATGAAAAAAAAAAAAAATCATCACACGTGTGATATCTAATATGGGACAATGAGAGAGTCACGAAACAGTGGCAAACGGAAGAGGCGCAGGATTCGTGATTTTTTTTTTTTTACTTGATTTTGAGCCTGAACGCGCAACGAGGATCGATATTCCTGTAACTTGTCACGCAAAATTCGTCGGGCTTGTTTAATAGCACAGGAATCGCTTGATCGATCGGTTTGCCGTGGACTCCTGGCAAAGGCTCTCGTAGTTTCTGTGGCGTTCGTTCGGTCAATGACGTGGAGAAAACCGACCGCTCGTCAACATAGCGTGAATTAATTTACTCGACGGCTCGAACAAGGCCAAAGACGACGGCGAAGTCGGGAAGATGATGGTTATTGTCAGAGCCGAAGGCTGCGAAGTGTGGCCTGCGGAAGATCGCCAGTCCTGAAGTTCGAACGAGTCTCCCTTTTGTTTCGATTAGTCTACGCGATGTGAGGACCGGAGGGATTAATGCAGGCTGCGCTCGAGCACTACAGGGAACTTTCGAGCTGTAAGCCGTTAAAGTGTAAAATCCAAAGTGTGAGGTGTGCTAAGAAGAAAGAGCGAGAGCAAACTGCCCAACTGTAATCCGAGCTGAGCAGAGATTATTTTTTGTTCTTTTCTTGCCTTCGCTGTCTTCCAATATTCCGGAGGACTCTCAACCCAGCCTCGATTCCCCGACTTTGGTCGTTCGCCACGAGCTTGTCAATAATCCCCTTCAACCTTTACACACCAGATTTATATCCAGTTCCGAGGTGATGATTATTTGCAAATCGCAATTGCTGACCGTTTCTTTTTTCTTTTTTGTTTTTTTTTTTTTGATTATTGAGGACGGGTTGTTTTAAAATTGCTTACTTTGAGCAAGAGAATAGTGCAGAAATTAAAGCTCGTGACGCTCTTACAGCCTTTTTTTAAACCGTCGAATTTTCAGTCTTCACTTTTATCCATGGTGTATTTTACCGCAGCCCAGACAACGCCTGCCCCGTAAAGTAGTGCGTGGCAGGCGTAGGTTAGTATCGGTTTGATTTATCATTTCCATTACAGTGGTTCTCTCCCAGCGTTTCGCGGCGCGACAGAAATCGGCGTCCCGAACCGGGTATCGCGCGGCGTCGAATCCAGCGGCAGCGTCGCGACGCTTAATTCATCGAGGAGGCCGCGCAATTACTCAGTCGGGCTGGCGAATTTGCCCCCCGTTGCCACCCGGCACCCACCAGCCAAGACCTCCGGGGGGTTGGGGGTCGGTGCTCTCGGGTCGCAGGTTCAGACCCCTACTTCGGCAAATGGGCTGGAAGGAATGGAATTTCCGGTGAAATATGTTGGAGGGACATCGCGAAGGGGTTTCCCACCCCGCCGCCCCATATCGCCTCGCCTCGCCACGCGAGTTTCGTTGCCTCACTTATTAACGCCCGGGATCGTTTATTCAAATTCGCCTCGGTCATTACCTTTCCACGCTCGAGGAGGTGATTATTCCACCGGCAATTGAACGGTATTCGGATATTTGTCGCGGACGGATAATGTCTGCTGAACTTCGCGCTGATTGCGAGTCGGGGCAGCTCGATGAGAGTCTGCTTGAAGCCATTGTGTTGCCGATATTTATCGGGGCATACCGAGTGCCCATCGTTGTCCACTTCGCTTCGTTATCTATCGAGCATTGAGATGAGCAATACTTACCCGCGAGCAGGACACGCGGCCGCGGTGCGTTTTTTTCTCATTCGCGATTTTCTTCACTCCCCGCACGAACGCAGATCCGGCCAAGCTTCGCTTTGCCCTGCCCTCTTCGATCCACCGTCGAGGTGACTAGCCATTCCGCCTTGTCCGCTTGGCTTATGGCCCGGACGCGATACCGCGACGTATTTACCCACACGTACACACCCTCGGAACAAGTTCCTTCGCCACAGCCGGGGCACGTCGGTGCGTTAAGCCTGCAGTGCGTAAGGCTACAAGAAATTTGCTCCAAGTCGGATTATTCATCGCCTTTACCGCTTCTCTCTTCCGACCTCCTCTCCGCCTCATCTCCTCACTTCCTCGGCCATTCGCGATCAGACAACAATGGCATTGGGCTAGCAGGTTATGCAGCCAGCGCTCGAACCTCGCATAGGTATGCACGTATGGACTTTGTTGGCCTGAACGACTGTTATTCCTGATATATCATGGAAATGGATGAGTTTCGGAGCAAACTGGCCATGCATTGTCGGTTCGACAAATGTAAGTATTCGTATCATTCACGTATGATCAACCGTTACTTTGATGCCTTACACATTTCACGACTAGTAAAAATTCTCTGCATATGCATAATGTATCACCTTTACTGATTTGAATCTTTTGTACGCATACAATCGGATGTGTACGAGTACGAGCCGCTGATTCGTTAAGCGATGAATATGCCTATACACCTTCGCAGTTTCGGTGAAACGTGTCTTCGCGACTGCTGCCAGTTACGCAAGTCGACTTCGTTTCAAAGGTTAACAGCTCGCCAAAAAGGTGAGTAAAAGACAAAGACGATAAAGAAGACGCAAAAAATTGAACAAAAGTAAAAGAATTCCCCAATGTGAAGGTGCGATAAAAAATTTAATGCTCCCGGGTTTATACTGCCAGCGACACATTACGACATTTGTCACCGTGGCTTATCGCCGATACATGCGTTTCGCTGTGTAGACGTGACTTTTGAGGCGTATATTACACTGCCGTGTCAACGGAACGGAAATCGAATCAATTTTAATTAATTTTTATTGTAAGCAGGTCGACACAAGGACGTGTAAATATTTCTAGCAATAAATTATGCGAAAGATTGTACCCGATCGATTCACATTTAATTTTAGCTGATTATTACACAAGTAGAACATTCGCTTTTGTGTCTTCCTTTACATCGATGTATGCAATGGTTAACCGTGAGCGATGGAGAAATTCAGGAATACGGGAATTATAGGAAAAATTCAGGCGATTAAAGGTAAGAGGCTACTCGCGCTCCGAATAAAATGAGAACGTTCGATCTCATCTCCGCTCTTGCTCATAATTTCCAGAGCGGTAAATAATTTCTTCGAGAATCAATTAATCAAGTCCTCCGCCGGCTTTGGCTTACACTTTCGCTTCATCCTCGTTAATAAACAAAAACTGAAAGTCGCGCAGCTGTCCTCTAGAAGTATCCGTACGCAGACACGCCCTCCGCCTTGCACGCGAGCCAGGTAGGTATAATAATTCGCATCGCGAGATGTAACAAATTAAACATGACTTCGCGACAGCGTTATGAATAAGCGTTATGCGGTGATACTCCATGGCCATCGTCGTACGTTATAACGACGGCGACGACGACGCCAACACATTCTAAATATAAAGTTTCACCTCCGTAGAGAAACTCACGAAGTTCCTGCCCGTCGCGTTGCTCGGAGGATAGATGACGTGCTTTTCTGCGAAAGGGTAAGCGAACCACCGAAGGATTTGTAATCGGAGCTCGCCTTGCCTTGATTGCGTTCCTCGTCCATCATTAGACGTTTTCATCTCTTATGCGGCATCCGTGCGATCGTTGAGCCCCTGCAGACGGTGTGGAAGTTGAGGTCCAGGCCGATGCCGGAATCATTCGGTCAACGTTGCACGGAGTCGTTTCAACTTTTGGCGCGTTACGGTTTGCCCAAAAAGTTTTGGCCTTGGCAGAGGACGGCTCGAAGGTTGGTACTCGTTGAGGATCCTGTTTCCACGCAGTCGCTTCGGTCAAGTGTCTTTGACCTCAAAATGGTTGTTTGTATAATTAGTTGGCTAGAGATCCGTAGTAATGTTTGAAACTTTTTGAGAGCCAGGGATTTTAAGCCAGGCTAGGCATCCCTAATTTAACTGAGATTTCTAAGGATAAGGACAGCTCGGTAACCGGACGTCTTTATGTACGTTGAAACTAATGGACGCTATTCGGTCGACAATGCTACGCGGGGATATCTCGTATCGTTTTTATCTTTGAAAAAATATCGTAAAACGCATCAAACTTAAGCACGGTTCTTCGTCGTCAACGACTCGTCGTCACTCGTGTGGACTGTTTCATTAAAAAGTCGGTTCAAGCCGAAGACCCCGGGATGCTGGAAGTCCTGGAGCTAGACTAAGACGAATCGTTGCCATTGATTCAACACCGCTCGCGAGAAAGATACAACAACGGATGCATTCATTCCGAAGAGCCTGCGGATAGTCTGAGAGAACGAGAAAAGAAAAACAAAAATCGCCTATGCATTTCCGGCGCGGGCGTTTGGTGCAGGGTGCGAGGTGCAGGTGCGGTCCGATCTACTTTGTCTCGTACTATTCGTAGTAGCTATACTCCTCCCCTTTTTCACTTCACTTTTCCGATTCATCATTGTGGTCTTGATTGCTTTTCTCTTTCACTCCGTTGAGTTGTGCCACGAACGGAGGCGCTCGGCTCGAAATTGTTTAACGACAGGTGAAATTCAGAGATACATCGTATTCTGCCGATAACCCCCCGAAGTGCAATACTATTTGTACTCTCGTAATAAACGAAGGCGACGGTATAGGTATTCCGCAGGTATAGGCCGTGTACCTATAATTAAGCACGGAAAAGACGACGTTTCACTTTGCGTGCGCCGGGTGCTGCAGAAGTCCTTGTTCCTCGCGTAGAACAATTAATCGTACATAGTTCTCAACGATTGCAAAAGGGATGTGGAAGTGTCCAGGAACGGTCAGATCGATTAATCATCTCGCCACAGATGATATCGAACCTTTGAACTCGTTGGCGTTTGCAGCGGTGAAGCGCTTGGCGACTCGGCTCGACTCCCTCCGATATGTACGCAGTATTTATCTCGCGAGTTTCGCGTCTCCGCAGCCAAGGTGTCGGAAGTGCCGCCGCGTCGTAGCTGATAAATCGTTGTCACGCTGGGAAGTGATCGTCGCCGTGCAAGCCAATTCGCATCCGCGAAAAGCACGCGCGTGTTACTTTTTATACAGGTGAAAGTACCCACGTGTGTATCATCGTCTAAATTTGCCTATTCCAATTCAACGTTCGCAGACTCGTTAGCATGACACGGCAGCTGTGCACATTGAGAAAGGTGCGCACTTTTTGAGACGCCTGCTCGTGTACCGGATTCAGGCTCGTTTTTCATTCGACACGCGGAACGTATAACCGAGCTCATTGAAAAGGACTCCGCATGCTCGTGGCTCGATGAGAGAGAGGTCGCCGAACCGATGCATCCGCGGAAAAAAGAAAAGACCGACGTTAGAAAATTGACCCGGCGCGTCAATCGATTTCGTTACGGTCGATCTTAACGAATCAATTAATCAGAGACCGGCGAGTAATTAAATCGTATACGTGGGGTTCTCACGCCTTCCGTGTGCTGACCGTTCGGAACACACTCTCGAGGATTCGTGTCCGTCTTCATTCAGCCGCGATGAGACACACGAAGACGGTATCGGGATGCAGTCTCATCTCTGATCCTTTCGTCGTCCATGTGCACCGATGCGCCCTGATGCAGTCTGCGCCTCGGGGAGTTGGAGTTTCACGCAATGTTGGACGGATCCGTCGTATAAGAACGACCGCGAAACGACGAGATGAGGCCGGCGGATCTCTTGCGGTCACGTTCACGCGCTGCACGGTAAATCTCTAGATACTTGGAATTTCTCGACCGTCGAGACGCGGATCTAGAGTTTAATTCCACCGGAGAGGGTTTCCAACGTTCCTAAATGGATTTTATAATTGAATTTCTTCTTTCGAGAATGTCAAGTTTTAGGTCAGAGAAAACTGCGAGCGGAAACGTTTGAGCTACAAAATAAGATTTTTAAAATTGGCATGGTTTTTAGGTGTCGATGAAAGAACGGACGTTTGATCTGATGAAAACATGTCCGCGAATCAAACGGTCGAATTAATCGCGATGAAATGAAAATTAAAATTTCGGATGGCTGTGGAAATTTGTTTAGAAACACATGTTGACTATATATTGTTGCAGCCATTTATTCTCATTGGCTTCTCCCGATTTCTCATCGAGTTTTCGAAAGCTGAATAAGCTGATATAAATCTCAAAGTTACTCATTAGCTTTTCGATTAAAAATGTACAATAATTGAATTCCGAATAAGAATTTTGATTCAGTATGTAAAGTTTTGTTTGATTCGATTAATTCATTTGAAAAAAATCCAACATTATTCATAAGCGAGGCCCTTCAATTTAAGGGCAATCAGAAAGGTTGGAATTGATATTTTTAATTACAATTTCAGTACTAAATACAGGGTCGTTATGACACGAACGAACTTGCCTGTACTTCAAAATTACGAGTAAAGCCGGACCTTAGATCAACTCGATCCGTTCAGCTATTAATTCCGACGATGTTGTCACGGTTTGAAATCGTTCAGCTACCATACACCGGAACGTCCGCGCAATTTCTGTAGATCTGAATTTACGAAGAAATCGCTCTGGGAATTGCTTAATACTTTTATATGATGAACCTAAGTATTGTTTAAAACAAAAACTGTCAACCTCACGTAAGTCAAACGAAGAAAAAAAATGAAGAAAAAATGAAGACTTGAGAAATGAGAGTTCTACTCGTCACAGGATCGCGCCAACATCAGCAAATGTGGTGATTTTCGAAGCGTTTACGAAGGAGGCGATTCTCCGTGCACTGGACTATTAGAGAACAGCTGAAACTTCGGTCGCGAGCCGGCGTACCTAATAATTATTATTTATTAATATTCATAGATGTGCACGGCCGATATGCTAATCCGTGATTTATATTGCGCCAGGGTGGGCCAGGAGAGGCCACGAGGCTTCGAGGACAGACGCGGGCAGGTGGGCGGCAGGAGATGATGATTTCATTTAAATATTTTACAAGGGCTGAGCCTCGGCTGTACGGGTATCGGGAATGCTGGCTGAACGCCATCCAGCACTTACTCCCATATACGCTCCCATTGTACGAGGAGCCGTTCACCAAGAAGTATCGGTATATCTGCCCGCGACGCGCTCGTATGCCTCCTCGCGCCGTAAACCCTCGTAAATATTTGTCGATCCGGCGGGATGTTCGAATAATTATTTTCGGGCTTGGAATCCTCGCCAGCTGAGTGTGTTGTACGATATGCGGGATTAGCCACCCGTGTACATCTACCTGCGGACATTACGCCTACCGATCGGATCGCTTCGATTCACAGGATACCTGCGTTTGATTATAAACTTTCGGATAAACGTTCGGACTACTTTGACGGGTGTCTTATTCTCGAAACTAATGATTCATAAACCCGAAATGCATCGCTTGTAAATTCCACTCTAACTCACCCTCGGCGTTACGACATCTAGTCAAAATAAAGTGGGTATACCTACACGAGGTTTATATCGCACATTCCTACGGCGTTAATATCCTTGATTAACGTCTCGATTCTTTTACACTCTTGTTAACGTTTATTTACGATGCCCGGCTCAATCTGCGCACCTCTGATTTCGGCCACTGTTCATCAAATCTTTCTTTTTAACCTTTTTCGATACGTCGATTAAGACGTTGGGAACGCGTTGCTTCGTCAGACCGCGTTATATATATATATATATATATATATATATATATATATATATATATATATATATATATATACATACCTGTATATATAATATATGCTGCTGTAGAATCGATTCTGTTCTTTTGTCGAAGGGTAGACCGACCGGCTTCGCATCAATTGAAGGGTTGAATTGAGTCTGCAGCTCTGTCAATTACTGCGCGTATAACTACAAATGGGCAAGATATTGAAATTCGAACAAAGCTTCAATTGGACGTGTGATGCAATTAACAAAATTACTGTGTTACGTTTCATGTACTACTAGTAGCAAGAGTAATACATAAGTTGATTATATTTTCAATAATGTGTCGGCCATGGATGAACTTCTTCAACAGACCGCCGTTCCATGTGCAGGTGTAGTAATTATACGCCCGACTCTTCAGAGTCGCCTGTTCGCTCCAACAGTTATAACAGAGTGAGGAAAGTGCGCCGCGACTAATAGCACGTCTGTTGACTGGTGCATAATTACTAACATATGCGTTTTAACAGTCAAATGTCATGCGGTTCCTTTAAACGTCCCTCAGTTTTGGTTGTGCTTACATTAGCATTCCGTGATCGCAAATTAGACGTCATTTTCGACGTTGAATTAGACGACGAGGCGATCGATATTGCGACATTTGCTAATCACGATCAAGTCCCACCCCTCCTGCTGCCTCTTCGTAGCTCGTAATGAAGATACGACAATTATAATTTTCAATTAATAAGTTTTAAGTATGGTCGAATAGTGTACATACGAGGAATGAGAGACAGCTAGTGAAAATTACCTTGTTGCATTTAGTACTACATTGAGTTATTAATAACTCGGAAAATATGCTTAACAAATACCTGAAATCTTCCCTTTCTGTTCTCTCTGCATTGAAATCATATTTTCAACGATTTCATATTCGTTGAACGATAAAATTATGTAAGTAAATATAAATATTGAGATTCGTTGTCTTATAATCTGGTCCGCTCTTCGAATACAAAATACGCGGGATAATAATGGTGATTTTAAATCTGACGTCAAAAAAGTAAGCTGTAAAGTATAGCTGGGCAACTTAATTCGAATTCAGAAGTCGGACTTGTTGCCTTCCCGCCCCAAATTGACGCTACTTATGTTACAGTGACATAGCCGTTTAATGTGTTCGGTAGTTAACATCTTTACAACTCACTTGTAGCAAGTTAATTAGCGTGTTTTTTCGTCCTTCTCTTGTTTTTACATTCTTTTTATGTCACCGTGCAGATAAAAACGTTTCACGATAAATGCTGTTGCGGTGCATGACTTGCGAGATATAGTTGAAAGAATTCCTGCAGCGGTTTGCTATGAGGAAAAACATTGTTCGATAAACTAAGTATGTCTAATGACGCGACAATCTTTGCACGGTTTTACGATATAGTGCAGTATGAATGTAAAGCTGCGGTCACAGTCGGAACCGAATGCACCGGAAGCCACGGAAGAACTTGAACAGTACGATAATATACTTTTTCGATTAACCGCTGCAATAATTATCACACAGTCCCCTAACTAATTAACCTTGCTGGCCGTGTATAAAGGGGCGAAAAATTTACACGAAACAGCTCGACTGTTGCGGTAGTGACTCGTTTATAGTCACGGTGAAAGAAAAAACAAATTGCAAAAAAAGAAAAGAAAAATAGACGATGGCGAATTTAATTAAAAACTCTATACCTGCAGGCGGTAGCTCGTTTGTCAGGTCTGTGTCAGGTTGATTTGACTTTCGAAAAATGTGAAAACATTCGATTCCCGCAGGACTTTACAGTCCCTACGTTGAAAACAATTAACCGTGTGTCTTTTCTCGCCGCGCTGCTCACCCGTTTCACCTGCAATCCTGCAAATCTGCAACGTTGATTAACAACAATCACCAGAGCCATTTGTCAAGCAATTAACTCTTCGGTCCCTTCGCAGCGCACGCGAGCGCAAATCTCAGTTTGAAAATTGTTACAAATCACGGAGAGAAGGCTGCAAGCTCATTTGTTTCCGGAAGCTTATCGTTAGGGCAAAAGACTAGCGTGGATTAGTCGTAGCTACGCCTAACGAAGTAGCAAACTCCGATTTTGGCCGGCGGTGCCGCGGGCGTCGCGACGCACCCTCTGGCTCTCCTGACCGCAACGTATTTGCATAGCAGAGCATACTTATCCGTTTCAAGGCACAATAAACGAGAGGCAAACACGGGTCACAGGTCAAACTCAGTCGAGTGGTCGGATCGGGGGATTAGATAGGGCAGACGCAGAGTCCCCTGCAACCGACCAGCCGCCATTGACCGCGGTGCGACTAGGACCAAGGGAATAAGGGGATAAACCTCTTGCGAGATAAGTTGCGACCAGCGAATTACGTTACGCGCGCCATTTTTTAGCCTTGCCAACTTAATACGTGCCATTTTTCCAACGTACGGTTTACGTGTGATCGGATGTGCAATTTGTGCCCCTTTTCACAGGAGATCGAGGATTTTCCCGCTTGGTACTAAACCGGGAAAATTTATCACCACCGATGTGCGATGTCGCCCCGACCTAATTGTTTCACTGCCGATGAAAATTATTATGCGATAATTTTCTGCAGGACCGCTGCTAATCGAGGCCAATGCCGGTTACATTGATCGGAAAATTTGAAATCGTTACGACAGGCGGATTTATGATTTATGATCGTATAATTCTGGTAAAATGCTGTGTATGCACGTATTTTTGAATGAAATTCAACCGTCGCGTTTTATGATATCTGCGTTAAGGTGTACGACATGTGAAGAGTAATTAAACTTCCCTTATTAACCCGGAAAAAAAACCAGTATGGAGTCTGCGAATTGCTCGTTTAACTGGTTTTATATCGTCTTGCTTGGCGTAAACGTATAACGGGTGTACGTATGCTTATACAAAGCAGGAGCATATACATGATAGAACTTTTTCACGGGTGAGTGCCCGTAAACCTGCTAATCGTTATATCTGTAGTACAGTATAAAGTTGCGTGGAAAAACGACAAATGATCGTTAGAAATCACTTGTCAAAAAGATCAGAGTTCAAAAAAATCAACGAGATGTTATCCAAAGCACAGGAATTCTCATCTGAGACGCATCGAGATGTGGGCAAGATTTTTAGAGTCAATTCTGTACATGATTCTACTTCTATAATAATTCGATAGCGATTTCAAAAGATATTGCAATACGTTGAAATATTTTGTAAAAATGCTGTATACGAAAGCGCACAATGACTGAGTTAGTCACAAGAACGGGGGTTCCAAGGATCCTGCAGTACTTTCTGAGCCCACGGATGACGTTGCACTTCGATCAATTAATCTATCAATTAAGAAGCAGGCTGTAACTGACGTGAGTCCAATCAATTTGTGCCATGCGACTCAATTGCTTTGTTCAATAATTTCTCTTGCATTGTAACCAGGAATAAACTCGTAGGAAAGTTACCCGTGACGAATTGATAGAAATTCATCGTGCAAAGGGACGAATGTGAACTGATATTTTGAAGTAATTTCGTATCGTATGTGGAAACGGATTTGCTACTTCCTGTAAACCGTAAAGTATTATTCGGTGAGTAAAAATTATATTTGTTTTCTACGGCTCATACGCATCTAATAGCCGTTTCCACATTTTCGACGTAACAAAGAAAAATGTATATTATACATATATAGAATGTTGAAAGTAACCATGTGTAGAAGAAAAATTGTTAACAGTGTAATATTCCGGGGTGATTTCCGCAGTATTAGCTCATTGCAATGCTGATGAAATAATTGCCGTTAACAGCGGCGACCCTAATCAATTTGCTCTCGAAAGTTTTTAATTGAACGACGCTACTTAGGACGCTTTTAATGGCGACGGCTGTGCTGCTGGTTGTTCAGCATCGATATCACGTTACGGGGGCGGCAGGGAGCGAGCATTACAAGCCAGCGTTTAATTGGAAAAATAAATAGCTGAGTCAAGGCTTGGGATTTCCTCAAGAATGGAAAAGGGTCGAGTTGAAAATAAGCGCATCGCGGAATAATACGTGCGAGCCGGCGTTGTACGGTTAATGCAAAGCGGAGTGATATCGGAGGCTCGATTCCGAACGACCACGGAACGGTCGTGAAACCAAGGCAAACGCCTCCGTGAAATTCTCACGATTATATATCCACCGGAAATAAAGATTCCCCGCCAGCGATCGTGTATACAAACACATGCACGTGTCGGTGTACAGTTAATTAGACCTGCAGTTCCTTCATGGAGTTCTCCAACGTAGTTTTCTACGTATAACCGTATTGTGCCGAGAGTTTCCGCTGCAGTGGAACTTTTCAGACGCTAAACTCGTTATCAGCCAGGAAACCAATATCGGTATTAAGGTGCCTGTCACCGCGTCTTCGTCTTAAATATTCGGAGCAAACTTCTCATATTCCGTGATTCCGGGAAGTCGGACGCTTTTGATGTCCGTATAAAGCGTCCAAGGTACACCCATCCACCCACCTGCCCACCTTCGCAGGGGAGACCAACTGCCTGAGGTGCCGGGAGGTGTCGCACGGGCTGCGTCTGATGGTCTGGTTATTAATTTTTGGTGCTCGGACGAGGGTACGGGGCGGCCAAGTAATGGTAATTAGATGGGAGATAGGTTAGAGGCTGCGAGGCGCCCACCCAAGGAGTCGCCGCTGAAGAAGAGGCGGAGGAGGTTAGAGCTGACCTCCAGGTAACTCGCGAGCAACGCACTTGACTCGGGAGAACACGGCCAAGGTCTGCCAAGTCCAGTGAAAGTGTTGCTGCTCTCTTTGATTTGAGTTCCTCGCAAAGATGCTCCGCCGATAAACGGAGGATCCGCGGACCGGCGAACGTACGGCTGATTTTTTTTCGGAGAAGGCGTTGCCGATGCAATTTAAAATATGACAGATGCATTCGGCGGTGCTGTTGGCTCTGATATATCGTACCGAGAAATGCTTGTATCAAGTGCTGTAATTGCGAAACAATTAATAACACCGGTCTTAATTAATACCTACTCCCTCGTGTTATACGAAGAGCAAGAGAAAAGTACAAACGAAGAGAGACGTGGAAATGGATAAGGAGGCAGCGAATTACAATGCGGCGAAAACAATATACAGTCTCAACGTCGTAATTAAATGCATTACAAATACAGCAACGGCTGCATACTCCGTTAGAATCATTAACTCGTTACACACCGGGGGAAAACTATCTCGCCTTCCATGATCAATTATCGACGTGACGGTTTACCCTAATTCGCAAGCGCTGCAAGAAATTGATTATCAGGGTACCAGCCCCCGTCCTGCCCCTCAAAACTGAGGCAAATCATTTTTCATCCTTATTTTTGCTTCGTGTGCCTAGTTGTGTGAAAATTTAGACAATTGCTGTTGCAGGTGTCAGAATGATTGATTATCACATTTATGATTATATCTCTGGATTTCTTCAAGAAATTTTCACTCGTTATTTGGAGTTCAGGCAAAATAATTGTGTTACTACTTAATGCAAAAAACTCCCACGTAACGTCGATACATTCGTGATTGCTTTCTCTGTACGGTGTATGAATAATTCACCCATGATCGACTGTGTTGAGATATTACTTGGACAAAGCCCTCACGGAAAAAAAACCCCTCTTGGGTGTAAATTCGTACCCCCAACTCATAGATAATGCTAATTTCCCATAAGAAAAAGTTAGAGTTACGAACTTACACCCAATTTGGGGTTTTCTTCCGTGAGGGAGTCCTTGGATCTGGTGCAATTGGAGACTCAATTATACATAGGTCATGAACAGCAAGTATAAGAAAAACTGTTCTTACTACTACCACAATTTGTTCTCAACTTTCGAAATTTTGCTGATATGTCCGCTGATGTGGAGAAATAAAACAACGGTATTCATTAGATTAGCTTATGTATCGCGATACCAAAGATGTGGTGAAAAGGCATACAGTGGTTGTAGATAGAGGTTCGAGCAATTGGCCCAGGAACGAGCCTGCACTATGACTCTCATCGGCACTCTGCCCGACTATCTGTAACACAATTTCGTATCGGCTCGTATAGTTCAGATTTGAAAATCAAATTTGTCTGCCGTGCAGACGTGAATATTGGCCTCGGCCGAGGGCTTAAGAGTATCTACGATATAAATATTGATACGGGCGTGGCCACGTGAGACCCACTCACGCACAGCGGGCCGCTCGAGTGCAGTAAATCAAAAGCCGCGGAACGGGCCGAGTCCAGTGTCTGAAGCCTGGAGCTTGGAGTCTGGAGTTTGGAGTCTGGAGCCGCGGCTCTGGCGGATCCTCGACGAAAAGGCGGCGCGCTGCACGAGCGAGGAGCTTCATCCTCGCGAGATAATGACGGCTTGCCTCGTGCTTGTGGGGCCCCGTGAAATCTTTATTAGCGGACACGAGTGCGGAGCGAGAGAGACACGCCGGGCCCCGGATTTTCGGACTTTGCGTACTGCGCCCACAGGAACGCAAGGGCGGTCCGGGGCCTGCGGCCATGGGATCTTTGTATTTTAATTCAGCGGACGTTATGATCGCGAAAGGGGCGTCAATCGTGCCTAAATTTGTCAGTTAAACGATCTCAGAAAAGCCTCGCCAAGACTCGAATTGCAGCTCGTCTCAGAGACGCGACACGCGAGTCGGGGAATCCGTTTGAACCCTGGCCAGCGCTCAATTCAATCGGATGCAACGAAGTCTGAAAAGCCGATTTCTTGGCACGAACTGGATTCACCGATAAATAGATCATTGCATCGAGCACTCACTCATTTAAATGAGTCTCGAATGAACATTCGGTTGTTCAAGTTTTCCGGTGGCGTACAGTCAACAAGTGTACGTAATACGCGAAGGTTGACGGAAACTTGTGCGGAAGATAGTGATGCTGTTATTATGTGCAATTGAAACTCTACTCTCTCTGCATATTTCTTATCGGAATTTCTGGAGCCGCGTACCTGCACAATAGAGACGGAAAATATCCGAAGAGAAATGTTCGTTATCGCACGGTTAATGCACGTTCTTACTCTCCGCAGACTCCGCGGTAGAGCGTAAGTATTCTTGCAGGTTATTAGTGACTTACGACTCGCCTAGCCCTGCCGCCGCCTAGCTCGTGCGGAATAAATGAGAGCTCGTGAAACAAACTAATATGATACAACCCGCAAATTACCGTAATAAAGCTTTGAGGGAAAGTTAACGTTAATGTCCTAGACCTAGACGTAGACCGTTCTTGTTAAAAATGGACGCTCACTTCCTTCGTTTCGTTACGTAAGTATTCTATTTTAACGTTGTGCAATCACGACGACGCTGCAGTGCCTGGCGGTTTCGTGTCTCGTACCAGCTCGTCGAAATTCAGTTCTCTTCTAACGTAGGTACAGTTGGATTCGTGCGCAAATGGAAAGGTGCACACGAGCTTTATTCGGTGCAAGGAATTAAAACGGTACTTTAAATGCCAGATCTGGACGCTTACAGACGGAGTGTCAGTCGTAGCAGTTTCCAAATGGAAAACTTGAGATATTCCTAGGACGTTGAAAAAAGAATCGAAAGCACTAAAAAAATTCAATCTTGGCTTTTACGAGAATAATATACTCGACGACGATACCGTAAAGTAATAATTTTCGTTCGAATCTTAAAACCCCATTAGTCGGTTGGGTGGTGTCTGCGGTTTTTACACCGCGGATCATAAGTCTGTAATTTGAAAGTTGACGAATGCGGGTAACCATTCATGCGAACAAATCTCTTTAAAATTCCAACTCGATATGCCGGGTCGTTTTATTACCTCATTTCATCGCAGGTATCGGATGTATTTACAGCAATTCGGTTTCAAGTACGACGCGGCATAAATAATTTATATTTTTCGTTCCCAAAGCTTGCACTTCACGGCTCTGCCCCTCTAAATTTAGGAACGCTGATGTTTAGTAACGTCGCTTTTGAATTATCCACCCGGAGGTGGTAAGATATTCCTCATTGAAAGAGCACCTCGATTCGGTGCATATTACCAGCACCCGCAAACGTCATTTGGAAACACGGAATACTCGACATCTGTGTGCGTGATTTCATTAAAACTTAACGAAGACGAAACAGCTCACCGGTCGTATCTCTCGTTTCCTGCCACTTGTAGCTTTTTACGAAGACCCGCAGCGTAGGTGTGCATGCGATCACTCGTGTGTGCCGACGACCAGGCGGGTTATGTCTTTTATTTTGCCGCTGAAGAATCCCCCTTTACCCTGCTTAACAACGCGTCAACGTAAGGATGTAATGTTTTCTGGCGTAATAACGTTTCCTCGCATTATCCCTCGGAGCCCAAGCCAAGGGAGTGTATAAGGGAGAACGAGAAAAGTTGCAGGATGAAGCAGAGATGGAGGGAAAAAAAAAACCGAGGGGATCCAAGAAAAGGCGATGGTTGTGATCAGGTTACTCACCCTTTGTCCTACCGTCTGCCTTTTCGGATTCCCGGGTGTTATATTGAATTTGCACATTTTCTGTTTCCGCTATTCTGCCGCACTGCGCGCATTTCCACGTGCGGTATGAGTGGATATCATATTATATACACATACGTGTATTCACGGAAGAGGGATGAGAGGGAAACGTAATACCACGTAGTAAGTGGTATTATAACCACCAAGGTGTATGGCGATGTGTATTATCGCCCCATTCATTCTCTCTTCGAAGCCGTTTTTGCCGTTGGACCTGCGGCCTCGCCTAACGCGTTGATATTATCATTCGCAGGTGTGGCTCAGGCCATTTTTACACTTTCTCCTCTACCGCGGTATTGGGTGGCGATGCGAAACGACTTAAAGCACTGTCGAGGCAGACATAGCTGCCACAATTAAGCCTGTGTACACGAGCGGAGGAATTTGCACTGGTTTGTTTTACCCGGGCGAATCTAACCGCATGTTCCTCACGCCTTTATTTCCCATCACCACGAGTTTTACGATTTAACTACGTGCAAGGATGAACGAATAAATAGATGAGAGAAGGAGAACGGATTTATTTGCTCGAGTTTTCAAATCAACACTATCCGTCCTGCAGCTTCGATCTGCACCAGATGACGCCGTTACCAGTTCGTCGTTTGCGGCTAGGTACAGACCGAAGGGATAATTGGATTCGTCGACTCTAGTAGGCGAGGAGTTCGATTACATCTGAAGAAATTCCCCTTCGTTTTCGATCTCCTCTTAAACCAATTTCCCGATCTTGTTGAATAGCTTGATCCCTCATGGAAAGCGCGCCCCCGAATACAGAATTTATTTTCACCACTGCAGTGCAGCGGTGATCATTTGACGTGTATTAATACGAATATCATTTCTTTAATCTGCCGCTTTCATTGCCCTTTTTCCAATTATGAATGGCAAAAGCAACGTAATTGGATAATCTTGATATCGGCTATACACCATTATATTTCATATCGAACATGAAAGCGTATCGACTAAAATGATTTCGCGTCAAATTGGAGTACAGATATTTTGCCCAGAGTTAATGGGTTTTATCCTCTAAAAAACTACACGCACTCGGTCGACCGAAATAAATATATACAAAGCGTGATGAATATTTTTATAAGCTTTTCACAACATGAACTAATTGACTATTTAGAACTTATTGCAAGTAGCAGTAATCTCCGATGAAAGGTAAAAAGAGCATTGGTAAAGTGTGGTAGAATTAAAATGCGGTAAATGCGTGATCTGTGTGTTATTTTTCATTCATTTGGTACCGCTAAGTCCACGATTGCATGGAAACTTTTCAGTTAGATATTTTTACTTTAAACAGCTTCACACCGCAAGAGTACAAGTATAAAAAATGAAACTAAACGAGAATGAGAACAACCCGCGCTCAAGAGTTTCTAGCCATATGCTGCAAGATCTTCAGGGAGTAGGTTTCATCGTTTCCGATTTCACATGCAATGGTCCGAATAAGAAAAAGCCATTGCACACCACTTTTACAACCAGCGGTCCATTTGCAAGCACGAATGATATGCCGAATGACAAAATATCCCGGGTTATAAATGTTCCGGAATCGTGTTTAAATGGAAATTGCAGTGGATGACAGTGGCATAGCGATTCGTATAAAACCCGGCAACTTGAGGGGACGACGCTTCGAGACGAATCATAAAAATGCACAAACCTAGGTAAACGCGACTAGCAGTGACACTGCTTTGACTCGACGATAAAGCTCAGTACTGGCTGCAGTAATGCGAAAAACAAAACGATGCGGTTAACTTGAAACTTGGATGTATAAAGGATCGAACGCACACCCTAGCTTTATTTTCATTACACAGTTTACTAACCAAAAGTATACAAATTTGAAATTTGCAACACAATACAAGTATGCATTTGAATGAACAAAACTCTTTGTCCATATCCAATCTATAGTACAAACTATTTCCGGACACCGAAGTACAAGCCGAAGGGTATTTCTCTGGCTTTTGTTGTCACATGAGCCACATGCATAATATAAGTACTGCCGATGCAACCAACGATTTTTCGGTACCTATGAATGCATGCGCTATTGGCTTCGGTTAGCGGTGAATTGCCCAGTTTCCGCGGCCTGAGTCGGGACAGGCAGGCAGGCGAAACTTCTTGCAATAAGGCCTGGGGGGCGGGCGGCGCCAAGCGCCGCGGTGCTATCGCATGGATCTATGTGGGTCGTGGGTTGCTACTGGTGCCGTAGAGAGAGAGTTGCGGGTCCTGATCTACCGGGTCTGAAAAAGTGGATTGCAGCCGAAAGGATTTCCACCTTTGTCTCCGACGTCAATGAACTCGAGGCATCACGGGCAGCGTAATTACCTCTTGATCGTAAGACCGGCCAATGCGGGGCGCGTGGAAGCATTTGAAAACGGTTTTTTAACATGTTCTCTTCACAGCTGGCTAACCGCCACGGCGTGGATCGTGTTACCCGTTTCCAACCTGGTGACACGGTTCTGCGGCGTATCACGAAGAGCTTAATGTTCATTATTGGTCCCGGTCGGTTGAATTTTCTCCGAGCACCTGGCATCGATCTGCGGGCGGTCTCGCCTACCAGGTAACTTTCGAATAACAAGGTAACTCACGGCAAGACGTAACAGGGGTAACGGAAAAATTCACCCTCCTTTCGGCCGTGGAGTTGACATCGTATAGGAAAATGTACCGATTTTGTACGGTTTCACAGAAGCGTGGTTATGTCACGCCATTGAACGCGTCAAATCGTTACAAGGTACTTCCATGTGTACATTAGGGTGTTCGTTATTTTGGTAATTTGGAATTGTTTCAGTTTCACCCCAAAAATATGTTCATGTTGAATAAAGAAAACTTTCTGCCAAATATGGTGGCACGTGTTAATATTATCAGGGAATGTTTTTATTTGCCAGGAAATTTTTGTTATTCAACATGGCCTCATTTCTGGGATGAAATTGTAAAATTTCCAAAATGACCAGAATAACGGACACCCTAGTGTACATACAGTAGAACAGAAGATAAAGAAACAGAAGATAAAACATTTTTGGTGCAACGTATCACATCTACGGATCTGTTCCCGAGTTTTCAGTTTTTGTGATGGATTTTGACAAATGCCAAAACCGTGTATAACCGCTTACACGACCCACATGAATTCCGAATGAGGGCAAATTTTAATTTGTCACATGAGTAAACTCAACTCGCGTATATAACCCAACCCAACTCCACCCGAAACAAGTCGCGGCAGCCTCGATACGTACTCCAAAAACGAGTCGAGCTGCGCAAATTTGTTGCGTACACACGCACCGGGGTCCGTATGCGATGCAGAGCCTGGGGAAATGGAGTAATAATTACACTGGCCACGGTATGTGTACGGTCTTTTGTACAACTGCGCGTGTGTGAATTTGGAAAAAAGCGCCGTTACACCGTAAATTATTAATTGAATGCGCACCCACCCCGCTTGATGAAATATATGCTGGTCGGTCGCATTTGCCGAGAATTACCCAAGTTTTCAACGAGGGTTCTGGTTGCACTTGGTTTCATTCAAAGGGTCAGGAGAGCAACTCTAAGCTCGTCTAACGATTGAGTAATAAATGTGTAAAAAAAAAAAAATCAGCAACAAGACTGTTACACAAAATTCACCTCCAATGGTAAAATGGCACGGCACAGTCAATCTTTATTCGTAATTTTGATTATTTTGCGTTTTTCTCTTCGTATGTCTTTCGCTGACAAAGCATGAGTACTCAGCCGAATACTATGTTGAAACTTCCGTAGTATTACGTTGGGAAATATACGCAGGACTATTCCATACCCCAGGACAATAACACCGCGTGTGAGTTCAGCTTAAGAGCACCTGTTCTGCTACGTTAGATTCCGTTTCACCGGGTTCTGATGGGCCGTACCGGTTTTTAGTTTCAAGCGTGTTTCGCCCGCGCATCCGACCGTGTATTAAGTTTATGTTAAACGTCAACATCGACGATGAAAAATGAAAAAGTATATCATGATTGATTACCCGAGAACCCCCGGGATAATATTTAATCAACATTGGAATAAATTTTTTAATTTTTTTCGCACCATCAACTGTTTCGAAAACACTACGAAGATCTGTAGTTAAACAGCATATTTGAACACCATTCGCAGACTTCCTTGCTGGAGCACCGAAATCAGGAAAATTTTCGGGACGAAACTCGTGAGAGGGAAGGTGAGGAGATAAAGAAAAAGAGAAACCAAGTTTGTCGAGGAACACACTCCGGAGTTGGGACCCGTTCAGGTACTTACTTCTGAATGATTATCCAAGTTATTTTGGTACCCACACGTGACGCAAGTTTGCTTCGGGATCCCGGAACACCTTTCTCGGACAACGAAAGACAATATTTTACTCCTTTCTCGTGCATCCGCCGCGTTGTGAAGCTGCAGTCCGGGCGAAGTCCAGCCGCGCCAGGATACCTTGCCGAGAAAAATGTGTAATTGCCATTGGCAGGGTTGTAATTGCTTGCAGGCGACTGTGTACCGGCTACTCCTCCGTAGTAAACCTTTGCCGGCGTCCTCATTTGCACCGTAAGGGACTGCCGGGAATACTCGACTTGTGTTGTGACTGGCAATCAGTGCGTGGAGATTGCGTCGATCACGCGTCGCATGCCGCTGATTCGCTTTTAATAAATACGATTCCATTCCGAGAGCTATAAAGTCGCCCACCGGAGAAACTGCTTTGGCGTGACGTTGATAATTGGTCCGGCGCATCGATCGGCCGGCCAACGATCTTCGCACGTGTGTGCATGCACTTCTCTTCACGCATCACATATCAGCAGTGTAACTATTAATCAGCTTTCCGTGTTGCGACGAGCCAATTTTTAAACCCATCATTGACATCGTATTCATACTTTGCATTGAAACTTCAAAGAATCCAGCTGCGATATTTTCTTTAACCTGACTACTATATACAAGTATAATGGACTACCAATGTGCTTCGGTAACTATTTTTAGTATGGATATGACCTGTGCAGTTTGGAAAGGTCAAGGAATATCCGTTCTTCGCGCCTGTTTACTCCGATTAGTACATTGACATTATCCAGTGCGGAGAAAAACGCGTCTCCATGTGCTGCGAAGGGTGGACTCGTCATTTAAAAATTAGGCACGAGCCTAGCGCAAGAACCGGAAGGCCCAGAAACTAAAAAACCAGCACTGACAGGTCCGCTATCTGCAGATATCACGATACGTGGGTGGAAAACCGAATCCAGAGGAAACGTCGCGTAGTCAAGCTCCGCTGAAGTTGGGCCACGACTGTATAAGAGTTCCTAGATTTATCCAGGAGGCGTTGAGAAGATGAAGAAAGAGAAGAAGGCTGAGGAGGAGGAGGAGAAGACGAACAAGGCGCGGCATGAGAAGGGACACAGGGAAAGAAGAAGAAGAAGAATAAGGTGTCGGCCTAATCTTTCCAGGAAACGGACAATAAAACAATTCCGGCGCTAAGTCACGTCCCTTAGACGAAAAGACGAAATACATCCCAGGCAGTAAATGGGGCAGCCAGTGGGTCCGCAGGCTGGCGCGACGCGTGTCGGCTTTGCCGTTCTACGTGTGATCTCTCCTCTCTCCCATTGCAACCGTGGGTGTTGTATTCTATTTTGCGTGCGACGCCCGTCGTCGCCTTGGGACGGCCACGGAATAAGTCTGCGGTAGCGCCCCGACGCCTTTGTCGTCTGCTCCCGACGAAGACGAAGACGACGACGCCGCGTCAACGCGGTCGTATAACTGCGCGGTCCACCGATGTCAAGGGAGCTCCGAGGGAACTCGACCGAGATTTCTCTCTGCGAGCTCCAACATCTGATATTTGTCTTCTCTCGAATGTGTCGCATGCACACAATGCATATTCCTAGTTGTGTAATCCGCATACCTCGGCGTGCTGCAGCCTTGGAGAGGGCCACTCGCTTCGAAGTCCTGCATCCGATGATTTCGGTTCTACTTACTCCGATGTCAATGATTCCCGACGTCATTCTGTGCATCGGTGGATGGAAATTCATTCGAAACTTAAAACGCGATATCCAGTTCAATTTTGGTTCCGAGCTGGTTTTCCACTTTATCGAATGAATAATATCAATGTCGTGTATGTTCATTGTACGTAGATGCACACAGAATGTTTTATAGTTTTAAGAACGTGATACATTCCTATAGCAATGGCCACTAAGCTAAAAATAATCTATGTTTCGATTAATCGAGTTGGAAAAAATAATCGAATACGACTCGATTGAATTGGTAAAAATGAATCGATTAATCCGTTATTTCATATTTTTTTGAAACGGTGCATATGAAACGAAAATTTCGTAAATTGCAGTGTGTAGTCTAAATAGAAGAAAAGTTTCATTCAAAATATTATTCAATTTCGGGTGAAAATATTCATTTATCTTTCACTTGTTATATCAAATGGGTATCTTAGAAAGTAAGACAATGATAATACTTGATACTTGAGATTGTATTGCATCGTTCATAGGGGTAATGACCAAAAATCGATTAGGAGGGAAAATAATCGAGTCGATCGATTAAACGAGCTTGAAAAATTTCATCGAAAATCGATTATTTTTGCTCATTCTTAGGATGTAAACGCCAGAAGGAGACAAACTGTATGTACGTACCTGTAACATGCGTGCCGAGGTAATTGGGCTGTGTACGAAATGCGGCAGCCCAGCCTCTCGACGATCGCCGCGACGGTCTTGCCATGCGGTCGTATGAAAGGGAATACGACCGAGATACGACCGGGAAACGATCCTGGAGTATTACCACCGAGTGGTTGCGTCGTGTCTGGCCGGCTCGCCTTTTACACGCCGAATTATCATCGGTGGCAGCGTGAGAATCGAGGAAAGGAACGTGTTGAAAAATGAAACCGGTACTTAAGACTATGAAGCGAGAGGCGTGATATGGATCATTTGTAAGCGTTGATCGATACACAAAAATATATATGTATACATGTCAGTGGTTAACACAAGTCTTGCAGCCATTGCAGAATTCACACCATCGATGATATCGATATTTGATCAAAAATAGGGACACACGCTTTGTATTCAAATCCGATGCCGACAAGTTTAGTCTGATTTCGTTATTTACTTGAAAAGTTTGTTTCATTTTCAAAAGAGCTTGAACCAGCGGCCAAGTCGATGCGGCGGAAGTCTCGCTCTCGACATCGACCTTGCGATTTGAAATATCATAATTTGAGAATACGTCAGATGATAATCCGGCAGAAGAAGCGCCGTCAGCTTATGCAAGTTAGCCAGGAATGGAGATACTGTGTCGTAAGGGCTTAATTCAGATGCGGTGGGTATAAGAATAACGAACGACGCGCGGGCTTTAAAAAATGATATTTATTCGTGCTCACGCGGCGTCGTGTCTTGGGTCGTCCTACCGTGATAAATTCCTAAACGCAGTAGCCAACGGGAAACAAATTGTTGGACACTGTGTAACTATACGAAAATAAGTTAAAAGGTAGATGTCTAACGCCTGTTTAGAAAATTTCAGAATTGCTTTAGGTTACGTATCAGTGAATATTACTGCTGTCACGGATTGTCGCTAATACGCCACGCGGCTCGGATTGCCGGCCTCTCCGAGTCACGAAAATTTGTCCGATGATTTCCAAAAGGAAGGCTTCGACACCTGCTTGGATCTTGAGTAAGAGAGAAACACTTCTCGGATCTACAATTGTGAAAATATTGCGTGCATGCCATGTATACGCGTAACATGTAGAGCACGTGATTCGAATTACCTACAATATTCCAGCAGTCTTGGGGAGTATAAGTATACACACATAGAGTCACGTATAGTCACATGAAGCATGACGTCGATGAAGGTGTAGGGCTGGTGGGAAAAAAAGTTTGGACGATTCTTACGCGCCTTTCGCGGTCTATTATTCGTGCGGTAAAAGAATATAAAAGGAGAGTGACAGTCGTGGAAAAAGTCGATCAGAGTCGACCCGGGGACTGTGTACCGCTGCTAATGAAACGCAATCCTCTCTCACTCGAGGGTATTCAGTCCTGGACCCAACTCAACGGCTCAGCATCCCAGCGGTCTGGCGGGTCCGTTCGCTCTCTATCACGTTTCTCCTTTTTCTCCCTCGCTCTGATAGGATCCGCCAAGAATCATTGACGCGTCGACGATGGCCCAGCATGCATTTAATTCGAGCCGAACGAGGGCCGGTGGTACCAATGAATAAACGAACCCGGCCTCGATCCTGTTGGTTTAAATATAAATTAGACCAGATGCAATTACTGGAACCAAAACGCACCGGCTCCGACCGCAGAGAGACCGTCGTACCTGCAGGACTCGAGCAGGGTGTCTTCCTTACTCTTTATCCCACGGACTTCCAAGGATCGCTGATGAACCTTGCAGCAGCCTGCAGCTCCTGGCTTCAGCACTCGGCTACCTGTTTCTCGGCTTGCCTCCGTGTTCTCTTATCTCGAAGCATTTCTGGCGGCCTTTGGCCAATTAAACGTATTCAAATGCGTCGGCCGGACCACCGTACGTCGTACTCGTCGAACCGAGGAGCGTGAGCGAATCTGTTTCTCTCTCGATCGTCGTTGGAAGCAAAGCGAGAAGAAATTATAATTTGCCTGTCGAATATTTCTACAATTTTCGCATTAAACAAGAAAAATATATGAGCGAAGAGACGCGCCGTCGTCAGTGTCGCGGTGAAACGACAAAACGTCGCCGCTGCGGTTCCTCGTAATGGATCGAGGACTGTAGATACCTGCGGGTAACTTCCGAAGACGGTGCGATAGAAACAATGAGCTCTCGGTAACGTGTTCATTACTCCGGCATTCCAGGACGGACCGTTCGAGAAACCTGTATACTCGGTATCTGGCACTACACACCCTCTAGGAGTGTGTACGTCCATGTCGGGTGGTTCCTCGACCGCTATATCTGGAGCCTCGAACCTAAAGGCTACAGCCTTGTGCCTTGTGCCCGGAGCGAACACACGGCAGACCGCGGCCGTAACTGTTGTGGTGAATGTTGTAACTTTGCCGGAATCATGAACAACTTCCGGTGAGCTCCTACAGTTGGCTCGCGCTTCATGCATGAGCCCATATTTACGTGCACGTAGGTATATACATAATACGCATGCCTGCCGCAGCACGAACTCTCGGGCACTGAACATTTTTCTGTTATATACGTATATAATGAGCGAGATTTGTGGTAATGGCCGAATAGGTCTAAAGTATTACAGGAAAACTAACAATAAGCCGGAAAAACGCTTATCACGGTTGGGCATCTTTTGGTTTCATGATTTTTTTTTTCATTTCAACACGCGGGCGGTATTTCGACTATACTCAAATGAACGCGAAATCGATAGTCGATGTGTGGGAAGTGCGAATAAGAATTTTTTTCCGTACGTACCTGCGTGTAATCAACGACTCGAATCAGCGTTTTTCGACCGAACTGTCACCGTCAGCTGCACACATCGATACACGGGACACATTTCTCCGGGTATAGGAAAAATACCAACCACAGCGCGGACCACCTCGTAATGCACTTAAGATGTACGTAGGACGTACTTAAGATAAGAAACAAGAGGACACGTGGATTTCTAAAATTAGAACGTGCCGATTCGTTCCGATGTCCTCCATTTCTCGCCGAGGCAAACGACAGCGCTTCACTCTTAGTTCGAATCTTATCTGAATTCCTAATTCGTTTCTTATGCCGTTAATATTTTTTATCTGTTTCTTTTCTTTTCCGCTCACCGCTCCTTTGCCCTTTTGTTTCTTGTTTTGTATAACGCGCATCCTTTTTTTTACTACACTCTTCCCCCCTTGTGTCTGCCGGATTTGTAGGCGGCGAGAGAAAATCAAGCGATCTGTCGGGTGGAAAGAAAAAAAAACAGAACAAAAAGAAGTAAGCCAGTAAAACGGAAAATAAAATGAAACGGAAAAGAAGAAATTGAGTTCAGATAAAGCTCGCCGAGCTTAAACCTGGCCATCTTGAACCGGCATTCAGTGTATATCCCAGGTTCTTGCATAAGTGCCCATTCATATACAAACAAGACGCGTGCACCGACTGAATTCCAAACTAGTCCCGAGTAATTCGGAAGCGTCCCGACCAACACACACCAACCTTCGTCGCAGACGGACCGAGAGAGTCAGGACTGTCTACACCACGCGACAAACGCTTAAGACGCCCCACGACCTTCCCACCTCACCGCTTTCCTTCCGAACATCCACAGGGTGTCTGACAATTACCGTATACCACTTCATGTGAAAGGAAGATTATG
The DNA here is from genome assembly GCF_021155775.2 of Neodiprion pinetum. Taxonomy (NCBI): domain Eukaryota; kingdom Metazoa; phylum Arthropoda; class Insecta; order Hymenoptera; family Diprionidae; genus Neodiprion; species Neodiprion pinetum. The sequence goes on from NC_060235.2 coordinate 31,492,400, forward strand.
GCCTGGTATCGATCGACCGATCGGAAGCCTCTGAATCAGCGATACCGAAGTCATATGATTTTCCGAGCGTCGAGGTGCGGTGAGTCAGAATTATTTTATTTAACCACCCAGGACGTTGACTGGTCTCAGGAATCCAGATTATCAGGAAAAATTAATCGGTGAATTTGTAATTGACCAAAGAATTTTTGTAGAGTTTGATAAAACTGAAGTATGGCACTTGAGGATGGCAGATTATGATTATGCATTTACTTTATCTAAATTACTATGCGTGATCATAAAACGTAGAATGACTTCTTCTGCCTTTCTTGATTTTTGTTGTAAGTATATGAGTGAATTTCTGTACATACTTGCAGGAATGAAATCATGGAAAAAGCCCGAAACTTACTTTTCACAGTCTTATCACTTTCTCCTTACCACATGCAGATACTTATGACTGTTTCCTGTAAGCATAAATTGGTACTTAGTAACTGATAGCATCTGACCAACATGATTGGTGTTGTTGCTCACTCGTTTGTGGTCAAGTGATTTTCATATTGAGATGACGTCATATCCTTGACAATCGCTTCATTATGACCGTTGCGGGACGTTGCAATTTTTTCTACGTAAAATGATTCAGACCTTTTTTCATCGTAGCAGATCAGATTGTAAGGTATTTTTCCGAAGAAACTTTATGCAAAAAGTGCTTCTGCCGTCACCCAGTGGCGATGCTTTGTTTTAGAAACCCTACGTAATTGATGAATTGCTTCAAACAGCTCTGTTTATCGCTCGTCCGTCGGAATTAATTATCCAGGCTTCTCATTGCGCGTTTCTCATTGACAGTGTATTTTGAGCATCCAAGTCTCAAACTTCGTTCAATAGGGTTATTCAAATTCTCATAGAATTCATTTGTTTGTGATTATGAGCGGCTCCAGTGCGGTTTTGTGTATTATTATTGTACTCTAGCTTTTCACGTACAGCTTGCACAGTCACGTTTCCTTACCTCAAAATCGGCTTTCGAGAGCACGGAGATGAATTTTATACCTCAACAGGCGCTTTTGCGAACGATCCTTTTTCAGTCCAGTGAGTTTCGAGGAAAATAGGCGAATTTTAGCCACGTCAAACGCGTCCACGGAGTAAAATGCTTTGCTGCTGAGTAATACCTGCAGTGTCGCGTTTCACCGCTGGGCACTGATAAGTAATTTTGGAACGGAAAGATTTTGTGGAATTTTCGTTACTGTAACGAAAGAATAGTAGGTACAGCATGAGGAATGATTATTGTGAGAGAAAAAGTTATTGTATATTGCAGTTTGGTATTGAAATTGCTGTGATAAATTTCATTTATGCAAATATATGAACGCTGCATGCGGAATAACGAATGGACAGTTTATTGCACTATGAATCGTGAAGCTGATAATGCGCCAATTTATGTATATTACTGAAAATTACATCCTGTAAACCTTTGTCCTCGCGTATATCGGGTGATATTGATTCACAGAACTCGTGTACTCGCGTTGAGGTTTATTTTGATTTTTAAAGAATTTCAGGGCACACGCGTACGTGTTCAACGTGGGTAGAATTCCGTGGCATCGCGAACGAAACGAGTCGTGGTCACGGTTGTGTAGTTTTAGAAAATAATTGACCGCTGTGGGCGATGCTAAGTTGGGTGGCAGAACCGCTTCCGCCAAGTAGTCACTTGCCTTAAACGATTCTCAAGTTCGAAGTCCTTGCCAAGTCTACAATTTGGCGTTGCCCAAAGCGTTATATATGCGCATGTAGTATATGTGCAGCGCGTTCTGCCGTTCGGCCGGTACAACCGCACAGGCTTACTTATTCCTGAGCTGCATAAGCTGTAAGCTCTAAGCCCAACGTTGAACTGTTGAACGGAGATCTGGATTACGAGAACTCCGCAGGTTGGTTAGTCCGTGGTCTCTGCATGGCGTATTAGTTTCTGTTTTCCGATGATTACGATGTTACAGGCCGCGCGAGTGAAGGAGGAGACGGAATAAAAACGGGAGAAAACACAAGCTCGACTTGAAAAGACCGAGATAAAAACGAGTGAAGAGGGAGAAAAAAAATGGAATATTATGAAACTCGGCGAATATTTTATCGCCGTTAGCTTTTCACGATCGAACGACTGACGGAGACTGGGGATCAAACTTGGGGACGGTCGAGTCTTCGAAAATTAGGGTGTGAAACATAGAAGACCGTTGGCAGGCTAATTAAGGCGCCGCGACGCCGGCGTCGAGATGAAAGGGAAATAACGCGAGCGACGGCTTTGGCTGAGGCGGCAGGCAGGCAGGCAGGCAGGCAGGCAGGCAGCATCTAGCTGGTCTCAGTGACATTCACCATCTCTTCCTCAAAAACGTAAAAAGGAATAATCATTAGACGGTTGAAAAAGCCAGCCTTTCTCCAGCCCCTAGAGCTTTAAAGCAGCATCACCCTTAACGCTCGACCTGCTTACCGGGGCTAATTTTTCAAAGCTTTTTAAGATCGGACGACTTCTAGTTTCGTCGTTTACTTTACCGGTGATCGCCAGAACTCTGCGCCGTGCGCCTGCCGCCGGGTAAAAATTTTCGCATCACTGAAGAATTTTTTTTTTACATCTACATTGCACGGCAAGTGGTCTCGTCAAACGTTCCTGCTCTTCAAAATGCTGCTTTGCAGCTACCCGGACCGTGTAGCATAATCCGTAGCCAGAGTTTATTCGTCCAAATAAATCATTTGCCACGAAACATGTCCTTGTGAAGAAGATTAATTGAGTATGATATTTTTTAATCGAAGCACTTGGCGGAGTGAATAACACTGTACGCCATTTCATCAGTGAATCGTAAGTCGGTCATTACCCTCTTGCTCTCATTGGAAGCGGCTGCTTCAGATGATGAGCTTTCGTAACTCGAACCATCAATTTATACACTACGGTGTGATCATTTCTGAAACTTTCATTCGCTTGTAAAAGTGGTGACTAATTAGATGGCGTCAGAGTCGCAGTAACTATGTTCACTTGGCAGAAAAAAAATGCAAGTTTTCGAATTGAGTATTTTAGAAACAAGGTTTGGGTGGCGCAGGTTGTAAGGAAGAAATGAACGCTTACACAAGTTCACAGATTAGTTTATCCGTCGGAGCTCAGCTATACAAACGAATTGCATAATTTCGCAGTATTCTTACCGTTTCATTCTATTGTTTCTACGATTTAGTTCCGCCCTCGCCTTACGCCCCCTCTGAATCTTCACCCTTAAACTTTTCGACTCTCAGGTATAACCCAACTTTGACAAAGAATTAATGAATTGTTCCAAGTGAAAATACTTTTGAGTCACTTGTTTCTCGTTTCCAGCAAACTCCGGCGGGTACACAGATAAGTTATCTCCCCTGCAGTTTCCGTCAGCAGTGAAAAGCCGCATGATTATTCAGCAGAGCTTGGAAAGTAATTCATACTTCTACTCGTGTTTATCTCGCAATTTACTTTTTTGAGCTTTAGCAATTGATTTAAAAAGCTAGTCGATCTCCTATTACATCGTTTCACCGAATAATTAACAATCTCTTTTCGATTGGAACGGGATACATATTGAAATGAATTAGACGTGATCCGAATTGGAGTATATTTGAATTCAAATGAAATCGATATTCCTTGTTTTGTTTGTTTTGGAGCTTAATATTTTATCTTTGATCAAATATTGAATTCTATTCCGAAGGATGTGCTCGCTAGAATTACCTTGGGTGAAATACTTTTTCAGTGAGCCCAGTACCCCTATACTTCATACTTTACAAACAAATACTATACATTTGGTTGAAAAAACAAAAACAATAGATGTTTGTACTGTTCAAGATCGGAGACAAATTGTTTCTTCATATTCACAGCACAAGCAGTGTCGATACACGATTTTCCCCCGAAAAGCAAGTGACTGTTTCTCTGCGTGTTTACCAAAAAGAAAAGAATCCTGATATCGCATTACCCAGGCTCTTCCACGGATGATAATAAAATCTGAAAGTGGCGGAGAAGCGGTGAACGGGTGTCTAGTTTTGTAACGTTTCATCCGTAGCTCAATGCAGAGGCGCTCTTAGGGACGGAGTAGATGGCGACGGTGATGTTGTGCAGTGCTCGGTCGGAATTTCAATAGAGCCAGAGCAGGAACCGGTTCGTCTTGACTGGGACGGAAGACAGGCGGCTGCTCGGGCGTTCGGGCGGGGCCCTCGCGCACATACGCGGGTCCGATCGCACGCACTCACGCACGCAAGTCGAAGCAAGGCCTGCGTCCACGTACGCACGACTCTTCACACCTCCGACTAATTAAAAGAACCATCCTCACACCCCGAGGGCTTCTCTTTTTCATCTTCCCTCGCGTCGCGTCCTTCCTTTCAGAGTCCTCGTCTGGGCGGGCGCCCGCGCCGAGTGCCGTGTACCTTGGGCCTGAAAAAGAGGTGGAGAACTCGGTCGTTCCCGGCCGTCGCGGCTCGGCTCTTCGTTGTTTATACCCCGAAGCGAACTTGCCACAATAAACCCGTGTGTAAACGTTTTTCTCCGAGAGGTCACACCCGCGTCCTGTCCCACCTCTACGCCTCGTCTCCACTTTCATTCAAGCCCGAGTCGCCGGGTCACCGCACTTGGAACGATACGACGCGTCCTCGACGATGAAGTTCAGCCGAACCACGCTCGCTAATCAGCGTTACCGAACCGCGTTGATCGAGTGTCCGGCGCACGGAAACGGACGAGTTATAATTGGGCCCGTCGCTGTATGGCGACGCCGGCGTCCGGGCCCGACGACTAGACGACGGCAGGGTTGGGCTCGCTGATCAGCGATGTCTGCCGGAGATTATCGACACGCTCGCGCCTCCGCGCCCACGTTGGTTTCACGTTCGTTGGTCCCCGAGTCCCCGGTGCACGGGCCCCTTTTGTTGCCGTTGTTCGCGCTTGTTGTATGCGACGGGCTGTCTTTTCGAGTCCATTGAAACAACGACCTCGTTTAGTCGCACCGTTTTGTCAATGGAACGATTCGTGTCGATGATTCACGGATATTGGTGGTTGGGGTGAGGTATCGGCGTTGACGAAGGCACGGCTGATGTGGAATTTTTAAGGAGCATTGGTCACGAAAATTCCCACCATATTCGACGCTTTATCGCTATCCACGAATATCACCGGCTCACTGCGAAGCACTGCTGAATGGTATGCTAAATAGACACTCGAGGAGTAAATAACTAACCAAGGTGCAGGATTCGTCCGCGACAATTATGATTGTGAAAAAAAATAAATAAATAAAGAAATGCGTCAACAATCAACCTTCGTCACGAAGCATTGAGCTTTTTCTTTCAACGTATTATAAATAATTGTTACATTAGACGAGTTCGTTTATCCAAAGGTCGTGTGAAATCGATTAATAAGTTCTCGATATTTAATCTCCGACGTTTTCATATCAAATACTTCCTCGGAAAAAATATATCACACTAAGTATATCAAATCTCTCGAGTGATTCGTCTTTCACTCTTCTCGCCTCATCGCCGGTCTTGTCTCTGTCGTGCAACCGCCTTGAAAATTCTAACTACTCGAAGTATCGACGCGACGTAAGTCTGGTGCATACATCAAGCTAATGCAGCAGCAGGGGCGTTGATGCTGAGGCAGGGCTAACCGCGTTGATTGATTTAATTATCTTCAATTGTACCCGCCACCGGTGCGGACGAATCGGAATATCGATTTGTACCGGGCATAATGGTCGCTAATCGATCTTCATTGGAGTCGAGATGGACCGCGAGATATTCAATCACTCCGAGGAACGGTGCGACGGCTGACCGGGCGATCCATCAATGCGAGACACCGGGGCATGATCCCTCGCTCCCTCCCTCCCGCCCCCCTTTCTCCCAACATCGCCGCTCCGTCCCAGCTTCCCTCGCGCCGCGGCCTAAGTAGGTACACGGGGCCCAATAAACGACGCCGGGCCACGGACCACCCTGCGCAATAAACCAGTGTAGGTCTCGAACATCGAAGGGCCCGATGCTCCGCTCGCCTCATCCCGGGCCCGATGAACGCTGCCCGCGTGCACTGCACTCATACGTAATCGCGTGTACGCCGCACGGCGTACTTGGTACCTATACCTGATTAACATATCTTAATTGCAGGTGTTTCTCTCCCGGCCGGGTCGCTCGTATCCCTCCAGGGCCCGATCGCCGGGGCATTCCAGTCCGGAGTCCTTAAGCGGGGCCCTTCGATCGCGAGCCTTCGAACCGACGACGGGAGCCTGCAGGAGAAGCGGCTACCCGTAATTGGCCTCTTCGTCGTGATCGTCGTCCTCCTCATCCTCCTCGACGCTGCATCTTCCTTCGCTTCATTCCCCCTCCTCCCCCCTTCGCCCACCTCCTCTCCCTCTGTCTCCTCGCCCTCGTTACGCTAACTTGTCATTGATCGCAGATACGCAGATAGTATCCGTTCCCAACTCTATATCCCTTGGTCGAGTTTATAACCTCCGACGTCTTTGCAGCATGCCGGCTATATGTTCCATTGTACGTACATATTATGTATGTATACAGAGTTTCGAGAACTCGCCGAGTGACACGCGCACGCGGGGCGCAACGAGCTGTAATGTTACTCGTACTTTCCGGGGCTTGATTAATAACGGATCTTCGTGTAGTTCCGGCCCACGTACGTACGCCAATCTACAGGCTTCTGTCACGGCTGACCTTTACGCTCGATTCAATGCTGCGCGAATCACTCTTTGTCCTCGCGGTTGTATTATTCTTGCAGTATTACGATCCAACGGTACCTTGACATTCGACGCCTCTCCCGCTCTATACCGCGTGTAGTGTGATTTATACGCCGGGATCCGAGTCCTTTGGGCGTGATTTGTTACACGGCACGTAACCGTCCTCGGCGTTTATGCATTAGGATTTTTCGATTCTATTTTCAATATTTCAGGCCCACTTATTAGCCCGGTACCCACTCGCTGCATATTATCTCTGAACGTCGATGGTTACAATCGTGACGCTTCGGCAGGTGGGCGTTTGTATCACCACACCGCGAATCGCCCGCAGTTATATTACAGACCTTCGGGAATATCTCGTCCCGGGGCCCGAGCGCTGACCGATGGATTAATTACCGCGGGTAGACAGTTAACTCATTATACTTTGTAGAATGTACAAAACCGTCTGTATTGGTAATTGCTTTTTTCCACTCTTCGACAAGTGGTCCGTTCCCTCGCCCTCGTCTTCGTCCTCGTCCTCGTCCTCGCCCAATTCCCCTTCGTTCCTCCCCCGTCTCGTCCTCGGACTCCGGGATTTGTTTCACCACGTTAATACCGCGCGTTGTCCAAACACACGCGGTGCATATACGCAGGCCGTGGGCGCAACACGCAATTGCCACGTTTGCGGAGGAGGAGGAGGAAAACTGCCACGGATACTATTGACACGGCGGAACGTCCTAGCCAAACATCATCTGCGCGCGCTAAAAATCACTGGTACGTACCTGCATGCTACATGCATGTTGGCGTATATGTTGCTCAGCATAGTACGGTATAACGTGCCCGGAATAAATGGAGACGTGCACCGGCAACACATCGCCGGCTCGAGCATCCCGGTTAAATATTCGTTCCGTCGAACTCTTGACATCGGCTTCCAGCCATACGAGTCCCCGTTTGTTCTTCACGGTCGATATAACGGTGCGATAATATTTAAGGTCGTATCGCCTCTTCGTCCCGATGACGCGAGGATTGAAATCTGGCAGATTTGCGGGACCGCGAACGAACGACACGGGTGATCGGATTCGGATCGAAGCCGTGAAAATTATGCGCGATGCAGGAGGCGACGAGAGTGGTCGGCGATTAAGAGTCCGCCGCTTCGGCTGCAGCGAGGAAGAGCGATATAAGTCCCAAAGGACGTCGGAGCTGGCGAGTAACGACTCCCGGCTGTCAAGAGCGAGGCGCTTAATTGCTGCTATCCATCACCGGATGCCCCACCGTAGCCGGTGCCTCCGGAACGCCGAGGACAAAGCGCTCGACGCTCGCGGCTGATCCTCGTATTCGCGACGGATGCGTCGCTCCGCGTTTTTTCGAGACAATTTTACTGCGTTTAGGAATTATTTTATCCAACGTTAAATCATTCGATCAGATTAATGATTATTCCTGGAACGATTTCGGGACCCGTCCGCAGTCCTATTGTCTGTCGGTCCCCGGGAATCCGAGGGCCCTCTACGACTTATGGGACATCGCGTCGCGGCCCTTTGTGTCCCTGCAGGAATTGCCCTGCCGCAGTTCGCTTCGATCCTTTATGCGCCTCCGCGATCTCCTTGCCTGCCGCTTGCTGCCTATCTTCCGCACGTTGTACGCGTCCTCGGGGCCAGATCTGGTTTATATTTTATAAATAGCACGCGTAAGAAAGAGCTAAACGCTGCAGGTACCAACCCACACGCGCATATATCCGTCCGAGTCCCCCGCTTTCGATCCCGCTTTGTTGCAACCGTGACGGGGAATTACTTGCTTCACCTACACGTGATATTACTCGGAGTTGCTAGTTCAGGTGTGATAAAATATTCACAACTATTTTATCGGTATTTATTTACCTTACGTGTGGACCGCGTGCGAACGACCATTATAAGGCTTTTAATTGACTGGAGTTCCGCGCAACTCTTGGTGCGAGAAACGTGATTAGTTTTCAACCACGCCTCGGATAACCCAGCACGCGAGAAACGGCTTTCAAGAATATAAGAAAAATCGGATGGGTATAAAAATAAAAGATGAGACGGAGATGAGAGAAATGGGTTAACCGAGGTGTATTTGTGGGATAAGATAGTTTTTACCGCGTTGCTTATACACACCTATGTTTTATCTCACCTGCTCCAACCTCGTAACTGCTTTTCAAGATTGGGTTCCTAATGAAGCGGATAACCTGGCTAGGTACCGATTGACCTTTTCAAATGAATTAACCGATCGCAGGTGAAGCGAAGACTTTCTCACATCCCGATATCCCATCACTTGCGGACCTGCTGGAGGAAGGTGGGAGGAGTGAAATTTGGGACTCATCTCACGTGACGCCGTGCCATGTTTTCTTAACACCACCTCGACGCGGCAAGCGGGCCAGTTTTCCTCCTTCTGACAAGCAGGCTCGCCACCCCGAGTCCATGCAGGCGCCACCGACATACCTGGACAGTTTTATGCCCGATATGAAGAAACCTTAAATCTTTACGGTTCATAAACATATCAAACCAACTAACAGGATATACTGTACCCAGCGTCAATGCAGCTCACCTGACTTCCCTCTGCTGCAGCAGCTTGTGCACATTGTACAGAGTTTGACCCGAGAGACAGGAGTTTAGGGGCTATCAGCTGACACTCCATGCGTTAGAGAATCAATTTTTCAATCTCTTATTATCACAATTGGAGAAATTAATAGGTATTCAGGATACTCCAAGATATAATGCATGTTAAATAACGAGGCATTGGTAGCAGAAACCTCTTAGACTAAGGAAAAATGTGACGATATTTTCATTCGAAGCTTAGGAGCTTCCGCAATCCTTGCGCGAAACAGTGAAGCCGTGCGCCAAAAGGGGCCAGATTTGTTGATTTGCTGGTCTGTTGTATGCATTATTCAACGGTGCGGTTGTTATTAGGCCATACTTCACTACCGATCATTTATGTAGAGAATTTGAAGCACAGCGTTTGGAAAAAAAATCTTGAATTAATGCAGACTCAACCGAGTGAGGATAGTTTTAGTGTATTTGTTACATATAGAGATGGACGGGAATGACAAAACATCCTACGCTGTTTCTGTCCCGACAAAGATTGATGCAAAGATCCTGCAGACAGATCAAGAGTCACGATTTGTAGCAAGAAAAGTTAATATCCAAGTCTGTGTATTTAGAGACCTGCTTGATACCTCATACCTACTATCGACAGTGAAAAAGCGAATCTCATACCTGCGATCGTCGTATCAAGTATTGGTTCTTGGGATTTTCGGACGACCCGCAGCTCTCTTTGCTACGCGACGAACTCAGGCGCAAAAGCAATAGCTAGAAAAATAATTAGAGTAACTGTACAGCGTACAACTGCATTTCTCGGTACCGAGATATATCACACCGTGTCACGGCTGCAAGTTTTCTTGGTACATTGATTTCGCATAAATGAGCAATTCGTTGATTGAATTCATCTGCAACTTTTGGATTAAATTGGAAGATTCGTATGATTGCGTCCAAATGAAATGTGACGTATCTCATCTTCCTTGCCTCAACTTCCGTTTGCATTGGAACGCTGATTGCTCTCTGCCGCGGCTCAACGTTCAAGCTGGTGATGCGGAGTCACAATTACAAACCTTTTAACTCCACTAATCTCAGCGCGGCAGTTCGATGCGGCGAAGCAAAAATTCTTACACGCATTTCAATGTAAATATGCGGTGACAAGAGCCGCTTCAACACCTGACCGAAAAGTCCTCAACGTTAAAGCTTTGCCTACACATCACCGTCAATTTCCTGCCGATGCCGCGATGCTGCCAGCCGGTGACAGTATAACGCTATCCGTGATGTAAGGCGCAATTTAAAAAAGAATGAAATTTTCGTAAACCGGAGGCAAGGGATCGGATTTCGGAGTGGCTATTGATTTTATGTCCCAGCGTGCCGGCTCGCCCCTGAGTAACATGTCCTCTGAAAGGCCTGACTTACGACCGTCTGACACCAGGATACGATTGGCTGCGAGCGGGGCGACGAGGCGTCAGTGTCAACCACTAATTGCCCGTGAGGGCCAGCGAGTCTTGAAGAAGATATAGTTGATGGGTCTCATAAAAGGGCCCACATCCTCTATTATATGGCTGTCTCTGCTTAGGACTCACCTATGTAAAACAGCAGCGGGACTCAGCCAGCTGAAAAGTTTACGAGGCGTCTAACCGCGTCCTTACGCTATACGGCACTGTGCAGCTAGCCAGTAATTCAAAATAGGCCTTTGGACATGCCTCGTATGACAATGTTCGGCCTCATAAAACCTCAGCTATATGTACGCATCGTGCCTGACCGGGGTTTTTAAAAAAATACTGGCTCGTTAAAAAATGAATCGTCCAAATGACAATGAGTACAACCTGCTGGAGATTCCTTTCAGGCTGCACGCTCGGACCCATCCTGCAGTACTTTGTATTCTCAATCGTATACATTTCATGGCTACTATAAGAGGAAATTTACTCCACGGAGTTTTTGTTTACGCGAAGTGGCCTCAATGCGCGGTACTTATTGGCTTCGGCGGTAATAATTGTCAAACATTTCATCTTTATGCGTGGGTGCTAATTGAAAGTGGAAATATGTACTTGTGCTTGGAACACAGGTGCCGCCGGTGTATTCTGACTCGTAGTCATATGTATTTACTTTAGCTGTGACGTGTAACATTCTGCATTCGTGACGGGGAGACTTTAAATTTTTTCATGACTAATTGTTGACATACTAATGAATGCGGTATGGATTCATCTAGCACTGAAATATCGTGGTAGTGAATATCATGTTATCGTTATAAGATTGCGTAATTCAATTGCTATGTTATCGGTTCAAATTTGAGGTGTTGAAAAACATCAGTACAGTTGTCAAGCGTATCATTTAAATAAATTTTTTTATTTATACCATCGCAAAATACGTGCAATGTCTAATTTTTACTAATAATTGAGCTAATCGAAGGGGCAAATAGGAAGTAGGAGCTGTTGATTCGTGGTCCCAAACCTTTTTGAACCCTGTTTATACCTGGGTCAATTATGCAAGCCTATAGGATAGGCAACTATTTTCAGTAACGTATTCGTCTTAACTAAGTGAGTTTTGCAATGTTCAATGTGATGTGACTTTATGTGTACACATACTGCGGGTTTATAGTATGGTGCTCAAGAGAGTTAACATGAGGAAATTTTGTACCTGCGTATCTCTCGGGAGTATTTTTGTTCCAGCAGCTCACAGAGGACCCGTGGAAAAAATGATGGCATCGTTGCTCGGCAAGCAGTTTTTGGCAATTTTTACGCCGAAATTATACGCCGGTATCCGACGATTTTTGTTGACGCTTCACGTTGTCCGAGATCAGATTGATAGTAAATAAAAAATAATAAAAAAAAAAATCAGCCCGAACGCCCTCTCGATCGAACCTCCGTAACGACTACGTCATGAATCTCGAGCAGCGCTATATGTACGAACTTATATTATGCGGTGCAAATTTATGTCCGAGTTTGCCGGGTGTCTAAGTGCATATAAGCGTGCGATAGGCATTATTTATTTGTCACTAAAAGCCGAGTGTCTGCAGTTAAGAGAGAAAGCTTTCGGTTCCGTGGTGGTAGTAACTTGAAAACTTATCCTTTTTCTTGTGTTAGTCTCCGACGACCGATGAGTGGTCGGAAAACTACAGTTTGAAGTACTGTAGAGCTCTCAGTTCCGTTCGTAACACCTCGCCAACTCCACGTGCGAAAATCTCCACCAGTTGACGGGTTCGATATTTCGTTGAAGTTTTCGCCAAATCAACCATGAGCACGAGTATCAATTTTTGACCGTCAGGAAAAATGGATACACGGTGTAATATTTCGTAAGCTCCAAGTGCATCGTGACAAATGAAATATTTTTATCGCAGACTCAGTTACGCGATGCTAAAGTCAAGCCGCATACATAATATGCGCTGGTTATAAATGATCCGTGAAGGATCAACTTTCAGTAGAGTCTGGCGTAGCTGGAGCTTTTCCCTTCAACCTGGACCATCTGTCTCATGACATATATGTAATATACATATATATAAATTCATGAGAAAATTTTCAAAACATCTCGCGTTGCACGGTTCCATTAGCATCGACACGTCTGCATGATGAAGTAGACGAAAGCTCTGACAAAATTTTCGCGACAAGTTCTGGCTGGCTGGACCTCATCCTCCGGCTGTGCATCGAGCCGATTTACTTGTTATTTCAGATACTGTCGCGTGCCTGTCGCGTATCAATAAAACCTCGCCCGCATGAATGAGCGAATGACGCGCACGTGAATCGCCTTTGGATTGAGTCCAGCGTGGTTCGACCGACTTAAGGTGAGCCGACGACACGCCGTGCCGGCTCTTTGGTACATTTCACTAGAGATTCGGTAGGGGACCTCGTTAAACGGTAGCACCGGACCCGTGTACCAACTTGCGTATGACACACACCCAAACATGGATTCCAGCCGTCCTCTCCCGTGTAGAACACGGAGACCGTAGCGGCGGCAGCGACGACGGTTGCGCAAAAAAAAAAAAGAAACGTCGCCTGACGTGGGTTAATTATTGCGGTTGAATCAGCTGTCGATAAAGCCGATCGCAATCTGGTAATTTACGAACGGCGTGAGCCAGATCAGCGACCCCCCTTTCAGACATCGCGAAGCGTTCACCGTAGGAACGTTTATTCAGTTTCCCTCCTCGCGGTTCCCGCTTGGCTCACCTTGCCTCGTCTTATCTCACCTCGTCTCTCGCCCCTCGCCCTGTTCGATCCCTCCAACATTCCGGACCTTCACCGATGCCCGCGGAAGCACAGAAGCTGGCGGGGGAAGAGCGTAATTGGCGTTTAATTGAAGCTGGATGCTAATGAACAAAGCATTCGAATGGGAGATGGAAGTCTATCCGCCGAGTCGCAAGTTCACCCGGTGCGTACAGCCATTATATTGCCAATTTTGGTAATTACTTCGATGGCCGGGAGGAGAATGAACGCGTCGAGAAATCGTTTGATTCTGTTTTTCGGTATCTAGCTGCCGGAGCTGTTGCCAACCGGTCGTGATCCGAGAGGATGCGGCTGTAACGAGGCAGGAAATTGGAGCGATATTAAAAATGGTGAGCAGTAATGACCTAGGTTAATGGCTTCCATACGAGATGATAGGGAACCGCGTTTTGAGTCTAAGCTCAAGCCGTCGCGCCATGTGGTTCGGATAAATATTATATCAAGCCACGTTACGTACGATCCGCGAAACGTATCTGCTACTTGTTGAACCAGCTCTGGCTCGAGTCATCTTTTGAATCAGTGCCTCTTTAATGGGGATATACCGCCCGCTTATGAGCCCGGCTTGTTCGCAACCGAGTATACCTGTGTACATGTGCGCATATAACGGTTAATGTTACTTTATGACGCGTACATAATACACCGAGTCGACACCCTTTCCCTTCTCGTCATCGTTTAAATAGATGAAGCTGTGGTGGGAAATAACGAGCCTGATATAACTTGGCACCCTGGCCATACCGCCGCCGCGGAATTAATCTCTCATGGGAAATCTCTGTATTAATTCGCAAAACTCCGTTCTTCCTCCTTACAGCTTCCTTCTATAGTCTTCTCTCGGACCTGAAAGGTAGCGTGGATATTTGACTCCGTGATTTCATCCACATGTTTCGAATACACCGTCCAGTGGTCGGCATGCAGGCGGCTGATGAACCGGGAACAAGAGATCGAATGAACAGTTTTGACCTACAGTATTATCCCTGATTGGATGGCTTGAGGCTGTTTATCGTTCGAAGAGAGATTGCGAAAATTAGAGGTTGTAAAATGAAAAAATGCTCATTTTTTTTAAAGCAACGACTGTAAAGCCGCACATCGTGTGCCGAAGGTTTACTGGGTGGCTGACTGTTTGTACGGATGCTGCACGCTGCAGTTTGAGTGATTTCGAGCAGAGTATATCGCGTGTCCTAATGGCATAGCGACGTTTGCGTCCTTATACGACCTTCTACCACGCGTAAAGGTAAAATGGTACGTTGTGTGTTTTCGTTTGTATTTACGCGAAAAGCATTAGAATACGTTCAAGAGCGTTGAAATAGGAAAACGGAGGAATTAACGGTAAAAGGTTGCAAGTACTGTTGGTTATGCCCTTTCATTACGAACTTTATGAGAAATAATCACATCCACTAATGGTGTAAGGTCGCAGTAGCCCGCATACGACCTTATACCACGTCTAATGGTAGAAGGGCAGATACGTAAATTTTTTTCTTTCACAAGAATAAAATTTTCAACCAATGGTGGAAGTTTTTAACTACCAGTTGTTACGCCTTTGTACTGTTACATGTGATCCAATTTTTCGAGAAAACAAGAAATAATTTCAATTCTTCCCGGAGTCGAGAAATCTTTATATTTCGAAAGATTTTACGTCGTTCACGAGATAAATAAAAATAATAATAAAAATGTATTTTGGTGCTGAAGGAGCGTATCCAACAGACATAAATCCTTTTACCTTGATTTAATTCCTCGGATAATCTTAATCTAGATATGCGTTTTGAGTGCTTTTGTAGCGAATGACGGTAAAAAAAAATTATACGTCGCATTATATCCAAATTCGCCTTTCCGACCCACAGTTCCTTAAACCATCAGGCACGCGACATGTATATGCATTTACCCACTCATACTATTTCCGGTTTCCGTTATCCACGTGGGAACGCATGCGCCTACAAGGACCTGGAGCCATCGAGGTCCTGGTGGAGCCCATTTATGTTCAGCTAGTGGGTAATTCAGGTCCGACGCTTCTTGTTTGTCACCAATTTCACGGCATTGAATTCCTGATGATACCGGGGAGGTGAATTTGCGTGGGCGTTAGCAACGATCGATGGGAGGAAAATTACGCCAGTTTTGGAATTATATTACTGTCAGAGCGATCTGTAATCAATGCTGAGAGTGAAAATAGAAGCAGCTATAGATCAGCCATAAGGCCTGAGGATCAATTTTCAACATATAAAAATACAAATGAGAAAAGTTTTACGCCGAAATCCAGTGTGGCGGAATCAGTGCTGATGGCATTTATTCGTGTATTTCTCTTCTTCTCAGTTTTTTTTTTTTTATTCTCGAAAAGAAGAGCCAAAGAAAGAGAAACGTGCAAAAAAAAAAAATTTTTTTTTAGCGAAACATTTTACGATCTCTTTTCTCCCGGGGAAAACTTTATATCCCTAATTCTGTTTGGAAGTAAAGACGTTACAAAGAGATAAAAGTGTTCCCTGTTTCATAAAACCAGAAACAAAGTGATCCGTTACGACTTTGGAACATTCCACGAGTGGTTCTCGCCTAAATTCCGAACATCTCGAGCTTTTAATTCCTCGTGAAAGTAAGCCGGAGACTCTTTACATTTCCCGTGCCGCCTTGAGCGGTACATTAAGCAGCCGATACGCGGCTATAATAATGGTTCACATTATTTCCGACATTGGCGGAAAATTACTCTATGTCTTTTTTCGCGCCGGATTGCGTGTCTCTCACTGTCAGCGATGAAAGGACACACATACATTCACGTGAGGGTAAAATCTAGATCACGACGTTCGTGGAAAAGTGAAAGACACGGTATTTCAGCTGCAGGCAATAGCTATTCAGCATCGCCAACCTCGGCGAAAGTCGTAGAACAACGTAACTTGCGTGTGAGTCGAATGACTTCCGCAGTCTCGTTATGAACGAAAATTTCGTGGATAATTACATTATTGTGTCGTTTTAAAGCCGTTCGATTGGTAGCGCAGCGGGGTCCTCAGGCATGCTACGCGCCATAAATTCTTAATGGGATGGAATCTGCAACCCGGGTCTAGGTCAGTCCGAAGGAAATTGCACTGAAAAAAGGCCAGGAGAGATGAAAATATCAGGTTTATACCAGCAGTCGCCAAGAAGTAATCTGCGTTAAACTGCATCCGAGCTCGTAAATCGTTGGAGCTCGGATAACTCATTAAACCCTTGACCCTTTCCTATTGGATTTCTTGCGTCCGACAAACGCCATTAAAATTAAAACCTTCGAATCGATATTTATAAGTAGTACAGCTACTGCCGAAACGTCGACGTTGCGGAGTCTTCGTTCGCAAAAAATTCACGATCCTACAACACGGGAGAGAAAACAGCCTTCCCGCTACCATGGATTGTAAACTTGTTGCGCCTCGAGTAGGTATTTCGTGTGAGTTGTATAATATGCGCAGCTGCAGGCCGGCGGGAAGGCGGGCAGGTAGGCACACAGCGTGGTTCTGAATTTATCTTGGCCGATCCTTTCATCTGGGACAGCCATAATTCCATGTGGTTCTAGCTTATTACAAGTCATACGCGACCCGGCGATGCCTTGCGCACATCGCGTGGTATGCGTGCATACCTCTGCAGGTACACTCGTGTATTCGTGCACAGCGCCGCATTTGCGCTCTCTCACAATACACTTATAATATGCCTGTCCGTACTCAAACGTGTATTTAGATACGTAAGTACCGGGGGAACGGTGGGCGCACGGTGCTTCAACCGCGAGTGAAACTCACGGGGGACTGACGGGTTCTGGGACCGGAGTCTGGTGTCACGGTCGAGACAAACGTGGTCGCCTCGAGCTGGCTCTTGTCGTAACGTTGAGATTTGGCGGCCTTTCGGACGCGGACTGAACCGTTCTCTGCGGTGAAATCTAGCTGACGGGTGGTGACGGGTCATGGTCGGGTCACGGACAGGTTCCCGCCGCGGAAACTCCCCTGCTTCGTAATTTCTTACAGTTTTACCAACTCAGCAACGAGGCCCTCTTTTAAAGAGTTACCAAAAACTTTGCACAACCATCATCCCCGAAAAGTTTCTAAAATTCTTTTCTTCTCTCCCTCAAGTTTCTACTGTCAGAAAAGTTTCTGTATATTTCCCTGAACACTCTGCGAGAGTTATATCAAATGGTCTAATCAATGAGGACAAGGCTGGAGGTCGCCGAGGAAATGGAAGCCGGCGAGGCGTGTTAGGTGCGTGTGAAATGCAGACCATGTGTTCAGTTTCCGCTGAATTTGCTGAAATTTTCACGGAGTATAACGTTTCATCCATGGCGGCATCTGTTGGCCAATCTGTCAGTTTTGGAACCGTCCTTTCTACTGATTGAAATTACTCGTGATTAAGCTTGTTTGGCATTTGACAATCGGTCAGCGAAGTCCTCGATGTGTAACGCCGGAGGAAATCAATCGGACAGTTAAAGTTGGGTTCAGTTGCTCGGTATTATTTATTACCTATCATTAGATATACCGGTGTTCGGGTTGGTTTTCGGGGTTACCGTTGATGGATACCAATAAAGTATATGCATGAATTAGTAATTTGGTAAAGTATCAGCTAATTAATTGAGCCATTTCATTTGTTGGGTAGAATTCTTGAGCTCGTTTTTTCACTCGGCTATTATCGTATCCTAATCGAAGCGAGGGTGGCACGCAACGCGTCGAGGGTCACAACCACCTCTGCACCGGTTGACGGTGGAAAAATATTCGACGTGTAATAATGGCCTCTACAGGTATTTGGTAATTACGAGTCTCGCCGTGACAACAGCGGTGTCACCGCGTGGCTAGACGTGTTTTTGTCAACGGCATTCCACCAGGAGTCCGGCCATCCCGGCTCCGTAGCGTTAGGAAATATATCGTCCGGCCAAAGCCAGAAGTCAGGATTGCCAGTCCTCGGCAAAGAAGACTGCCTTGGGCCTTGCGTGATGCGACGGTATTAGACAGGCCGTCCCGGCTCTTCGTTTCGTTTTTCCTCATTTCTTAGGGTAAGCCCACACCGGAAAGACTCTTCTCCACGCTCGGAGAAAAGGAGAAAAGCTTCTTCGATTCAACCGACACTTTTTCCACTTCTCGGCGGAGTGAATTATTTCGCAACCGCGTTATGGGTAACTTGTAAACACTTTCCCGGTTCAATCAATATCTTTTTTTGGTTTGTTGGCTTTATCGAAAAAAGTTAACCTCTTGAACGATTTTTTTTCGAGACTATCAAACTTTTACTCGGAGTGTATATCGCCAGGTGGTGTTGAATGAAAACGATCTACGTTGAAATCCCGGAGAATTGTGAATTTATTTAAAAGTTTGGTCGTTAACTCTGCATGCGGCGCGACTCTTTGGTCGGACTCGCAGGGGTATTCAGCCGCGCAGGTGGGTGCCGATTTGGCGGTCCGAACCTGCGTACCGACACGCAAGGATCGTCCGGCTCTGGTAAGTGGGACTGCTGAAACTAGGGCTTCGGATTATATACAATCTTTTGTCCGAAGAATCTTTGAGTCGCCTTGAAATGTCGAAATTTTTTGACTTTCCCTGCATCACAACGCCGTTTCCATAACTCGAGGGTGGGTTCGAGAGGGAAACTTTCCGTTACTTTCACCTATGTTCAGAACTATTACAATAACGGTGAATTAATCAGAGACGGATCCTGTGAGTGGAATAAGGTAATTGGAATGATAAAATATGAGAAGCCTTCGAAGTTTGGATCGAAAATCCACACTGACGCACAAAAGAAGTTATGCATGCCATCGAGGGTTTGGTAAGTGGTTTCCTATTCATTAGGCAACTGGTTTCTCTAGCTCAAAAAAGTCCTCGTCAATAATGCAATAAAATTTCATTTGGGATGATCGAAAACCTTTGTTCCGTGTCCTTGTTCGCGATGCCATTAAGGTATAATTTTAGTAAGTGCATCGCGGACGAGACCTTCGTAGGTTCTAGTTTCGTCCGTGTCAGTATATATCGGAGTATTGACAACTCAAGCGAACGACGCCGATCTTACGAACGACCGGCACGGCACGGTGGGCGATGAGACGAGTAATAACGATGATAATGGCCTATGCAGCACTCTATCTACGGCTTCTTTTGTCCTCAAAGATGCATTTTACGTGCTAGGCGTATGGGCATACCTGCAGCAGCCGCATATACGCGTGAGGCACGAGTCACATATTCCTTCATGCAACCGACGCGACGTGAAGGAATTACAGAGCAGAGTGTAGACGCGTAGGCACGTACCGCGACAGATCCCATTCTCCTATATCTCTTATTTACAAACGTATTGTCTCAATTCCATAACAAGTCGGGATGCAAGACTTAAGAACAATCGGCAAGGCCGTTTGCACATTCAATTCTTGAGTTGCATTTTCGTCTTCCTCGCTTCGTTTTTGGATACCGGTTGTGGAATAAAGAAAACGGTGCGTGCAGATATGCATGCACGTAACCACGTACGCGGAAAATGAATCACAAATTGAAAAAAAAATGGAGTCGAAGATAACATCAGCAGAGAAGAATCATTGATCAATCATCATCGTGTGCTGCTTAAACCTGTTGCCGTGGCTTGTCAGGAATCGCTTAAGTTACCGAAAGAATTTTTCCCGTTATAAATTGTGACCACGGAAGATGTTTCTTTGTCTGGCTATAGTTTCGCGGCTGATGAAAAATTGAAAAATTTGCCACTGAAGCGATAATAGACGATTTTAATTGGATTCTCGGAGAAACAAATCGGCTGACTTGGCTACCTTCTCAAGCCGCACGCAAAGTCGCGCGATCCCATTCGACATGGATAATAATTCATTTTTACTTTTATCGTTGCGTCACGTGGATAAATCAAACATCTCCACCTGACTTTACGAAGCTCAGGAGCGGGTGGGGCGGCCCAAAAGAAGAGAGTTGGGTCAGGGAGACCCACCGTGGCGCAGGAGGCCAATGAATTCGATTATTTTCGATTTGATTTACGATATTGGAGGGTTTCTCAATGAATCGTTAACGATATTGTCATTACGCTTCAGGCACGTTCGAGGTGTGTTCGAATCTGATATTCTCTGCCTCTGCAGATCGTGAATACGTGTAGCCATTTCAAACACTCAACTTTGATATTACGCTACTTGCACGTCACGCCTGTTTTTAGCGGGTCTAATTGCTAAAAGACTTTCTTATTTTACAGAGTTTTCATCGTTGGTAAACTAAATGGTCTGCAACATTTGAAGAACTCAATTTTTCGATAATTTTCCTGCATCGGAAGCTTCATCACCGTCGAACACGTTTCCAAACAAACCAACCCACAGACATTTAATTGCAGTTGGTAAATCGGTAAGTGGAAATCGAGGTGAGAAAAAAAGCAAAATTAGAAATTATAATTGATTAATTCTACTCGTATTCACTCTATTTTATCGGTCACTTGTGTCATTCGCGAAATTACGGGTATAGAATAATTGACCTCGATACAGATTAGATCAGAGTTTGTTTTTGTGCTTTGGATGGAACAGATTGGTATTTGGTGGCAAATTAATATGAAACCGGGACACGTTCCTCTCTACATTTACGCCTCCCTGACTACCGGGGGTTGATGCCCAGGTAATTTAATATCCGGTCCAGTGGAGCGTCACCTGTTAGTTACCTGATTCCACCTGAAAATAGCATCGTCGATCCTCTGGATTCACTCGGCTGTTCCACACATCTGTGTCGCTATGGTGAGTCCTACAATGACAAAAGAGCAATTTCATGTGTTCGAGAAAGAATATTGACCAATGAACTGCGAGGTCGCAATAGGGAAGAATTTGGATGATTTTAGTTGAAAATTGGCTTATTGAATAATACTATGGAATCGCTGCAGATTCTGAATTCAATATCGAATATTATGGAGTTCAGAATCGGAGATCTACGTAAATTTGTGTTATGAGAAAGCTTCTACATTTTTGGTTTTCAGTAGGAGGAGAAAAATGTAAACTTCTGAAAGCCTATCCAGATGAAAGTTTAGTACGTAAATATAGTCGGGAGCTGTTTTGTGCGAGGATTACTGCGAAGCCTGTTAAAATACTCAAATAAATGAAACTGTACGATGCACAGTGAGCTAAGCCAGTCGAAATATTGTACAAATCGAAAGTGATTCGAATAATGAAACAAAACTATCGGCTGATACGAAAAATCAAGGTAAATGTCGGAGCGGATACCAAACCAGAAATCTGAGAAATACGAGAAATGAATTAAATAAAATTTATTCATCTATATTTCTATGATGTAAAAAATTTAAGCTATGGCTTCTCGAGACACTTTCATTAAGAAAGAAAAAAAAAAAAAACGCTTTCAAATCTTGTCCGCGGTATCATCGAACTATCACCAGTCCGTACTCTCATTACAGAATTATGCGATAACTCAAAAGAACATCTAAAGATTTTTAGGCGTTTGATCTGAATTTGATTAGAAACTGCGAAAAGTTCGTCAAAGTGGGGCGTAAGAAGCGTCGGGCGAAATAATTAAACGACAAGTAGGTACCTCACCGTTTCCCAAGAGAATGATAAAGCGAGTACCGACCTTTGGGTTGCTTTTTGTACCTGAATGAATCCTCCGGCACGATTCAAAGGCGAAATCAGGGACGAAGAAGTTTAAGAGAGACAGTATGTACTGTTCTCTCATTATACTCGCATACTCAAGCAGCCATAGAGGTATGGCGGTGGAAAATTGTTCCTCTATGTCAGAATCATGAATTTTAAGGTTTCGCGGAGTGCAAACCTCGCCGATATTACGTACATCCTCACATGCACGGGCATAACTGATGGTATAGACGTATTCAGAGCATGCCCAATAAAAAATGGGCCTCATAACTTATTCGTATGCCGTTGGAAAATTGCAATTTTCCCAGCTGATTGTGAGCATGTACATCATCGTTATACCCACCCGCGTCTCGGCTGCAATACACCTATCATCGTCAGTGATAGATGGACGGAACATGGAGGGCCCCCGGCCAAGGAAATTATCGAATTCTTTGAAAACTTGCCCACTTATGTCTTCCGATTCGGCGCCTGGCGCAGCTTCGGTACTTTTCGCCCCCGTTGATGAATGCGGCTTCTGGCGCTATTATTTTTCGATTCCGAATTCCGATCGCTGATTCCACACGCCTCAAATCGTAATCTCAAATTTTATACCACCGCAGTATCCGACATCTGGGAGTAGCATTTCTTTTTTCTTTCATACTTCGCTTCACCTGATTTTTTCCTCTTTATCTGTTATATACGAGAAAAAAATAAAAATAAAAATCGTGGAAAAGGCTATGTCAGATTTAGAGGAAGACGGACCAAATAGCGCCAGAGACCAGCCGTGGTTATGAATGCACGCAGAAGGGCGGACACGCCGGATCGTCACGTCCCGGGATTATAGAAAAAAGCTTTTAGGATAAGCCACCCGACCGTCCGTCCGTTCGTACGTCGGCCGTTCGTCCGTTCATCCGTCTATTCGTCTGAAGTGTGTTCCTATACACACTTCCCTTTGTGGCGCCGGACGGATTCGGAAATTCTAGACTATATAACCTCGTTAGCCAGAAGTTATAACGTGGGTATACCTGAGATGTAAGGCGTTCGTTGGTAGAAGCCAAACTGAACCAGATATACGTCTCGCGCATATCGTGACTTCGAGTGGTGCTTCACTATTTGCAAGGTACGAAAATTCGTCGATCGAATCAATTGTTTAATTGAAATTTATCAAGTAAACTATTCACAGCTTTCGGCTGCGCAACTTTAAAAAGTGTCACATTGCAAGCTTTGAAATACTTACAATTTTATTAAATTTAAATAAGAAGTATAGGAGTGAATATCATTATCAATTACACAATCAAACAAAACTGCAAATAAGTTCTTGTGTTCATACTTGTGACCTGAAAATTATTTACTTCAGTCGAATTTTCAACCAGCGAAAAAATGCGACCGTTTCAGCAAAAACAGAAATTTCGTATCCGGACTCGATCATGTTCTCCGGGTGAACGTGTTGAATGTTCAGGACTTTTTCCACACGTGCTGAGTGGGTTTTTATACCGTCTAAAAATAATTCACATACTTTTTTGTGAACTTCTCACAGTACTTGGAAAATTCCTTACTTTTCATAAAATGGTAGACGGCAGAGGGGCGTCTCGTTAAATTAGTTAAAAGATATTCAGAAAATTGCGAAATGATAGCGGGGCGTAAAGCGTCGAAAGAGAAGCTGGTGAAAAAGAGCTGGCATATCCATTAAGGAAAGAAAAGTAATTTCTTTGGCGGCGGTAAGGCAAGCAATCGCAGTATTGGATGTGAGATAAGGTGCAGCAGGCTGCTCTTCGGTGGGGTAAAATTAGTTTCTCCCCTCGGTTCCGAGGCCTTTTTCAATTTGAAATTTAGCTTTTTGTCACGTGACTCGGGAGAGTAAGGGGTAATCGCAGTATTTCAAGACCGCGTGATCGCGTCGACGGGGTTCCAGGATTCTCGGTCGGCGTCGCAGGTCTGCGCGTCGAGGAGGACATACCTAAAGAGAAGAACCTCGAGATGGTCGAAAGAGGAGCGGAGGCTCGAGAGTTGGCAACGGCTACCTGAAACGCGGCCGCGTTTGTGTGACAGTGACACATATCGGCTGTAGCGTCAGACAATGCATCCTTCTTGGACACCTTAATTACGCGGCGGCAGCGGCGGCGGCTTCTTTCCTTCTTTCCTCTCTAAGGACCCCGCACGTTTTGCCTGCCCTCCTTCGAGACGATGGACGCACGGCTGACTGCGTCGGCTGCTCACCGGACATCAGCCAACTCACCGGCCGAGTTTGGAATGCCTGGCAGAGAATGCGAGTTAAATTCGCAGGTGCCGGTCGGATGGGAACTTAACCGATACCGCCGCCGGCCTGTTCTTTAGAAATTTCTGCACTTTATACAGCGGCAAAATCCCCGCAGATCAGAAATTTTGCATACCTATAACAGGATCGATTGTTTCCGACGTCGTATAATGGGGTAACAGTAGGCCGTTTCTCCCAGCATTAGCGGGGCCGATGTGAATAACAGCTCGGTGGAGAACGCCGCGGGAGGTCCCGTTTGTTATCGTTTAGCCTGTTTCGCTTCGACTAATAGTTTTCACTTTTTCATAATTACTGGTAAACAGACTTAAGTGGAGAGTTATCGACCGACCGGGTTCGGGGCGTCCACGCGAACAACGTTAAGGTTTTGACACCTCGAGAGAAGGCATACCGCAGACACCGCGATCGTCACCCCGATGACCATGAGCTAGGGGAAGAATCTACTTCAAGAACACGACATGTGCGGTGTAAAATTAAGAACAGTTGCACGGGGACAGTCGAAGACGTGTCTCGGAGGTTCGAAGCTGCGCGTTGTGCGGGAACAAGCAAGGAGCGTAGGGACACCCTGCTAGATTCCTCTACATACTATAGCTATGTCACGTGCAGCGCGGCAATGCGAGGGACTTCTTATTCTCAACGCGGCGAAAGCCAGCTGGAGTATAGAGGGTAAACTTTATAAAGAATATCGGATCAAACACGGGCATTAAATCACCCCTGAGGACGACGGAGGACGACGGAGGACGACGGGAGGACACGGGACGTGTGCGGCATCGCCGAGTCCTCCGTTACTATTTGTCATCCAGCCGTGCTGCAACTGGCCTAACTCGATCTCGCTCCAAACTAGCCTAACTAGTAGCTTTCGGCTTTTGGTAATCGAACCTGCCCGGGTCCTTCGAAGTTCGTCTCCACGTCGTACGTCGAGTCGTGTTGGATGCAGGGGTGCGCGCGTGACTATCCCCGAGGTAACCCCGCCGCCTGAACTCGGAGCCGAGGTTTTCAACCCCTGACCGATTCCGGGATACGGAGGATGACGTCACACGCGATACACAATTGCTCGTTACGTCAATGCCCTGCGAGGCCTCGGCTTACTCAATGCGCGATTGACGCGTCGCTCAGGGACTGGAAACTCCACTCTCCGTTGCGGATGATTGTGGTTTGTTAGGAACGGTCAACTTGTAATTCTTACAATTGACCGACATTATCGCGTAACGTAACAACACCCTGCCAATGAACTGGCGAACTTACCGCTTGTCAGTTGATCGTGTCCCGGCAACTGTCAGGCGGCTTCACAATCTGCTAACGCCCCAACGATAGCTACGCAACACGCATATGTCAACGGTACGTTCCGAGTATTTATGTGCGCACATCTATCTGACGCGGGAGTGACACGCGCGTCGTGTGCTACCGCTTTTCCACCCCTGATCTCGCATATGGAATACAACAATTTACCATTTCTCTTTGCTCGTATGTTAACGTACTCGGAATTTTTTCAAGGATTTTGGTTGCTATAACTACCTTTCTAGCATTTATATTGAGATCCAGTGTTTTAACAGCTCTGTGTGTTGTAATTTTCATCCCTTATTACCTTGTGTGACGGTTCATTGACGATTACTTTTCGTTGAAAACTTGCGCTCGAAACGTTCTGTCACAGGTAATCATAACTTTCCAAAATCGATATAATTTTATGTAAACTTCTAGGTCCAAAGGTTTGTTATCAACTCAATTTCCGTGCCATCAGTGCGTTGAAGGAAAAAATTAGTCTTCTAAAACCTCAAAATACGAAGTTTTATAAAGATCACAAGAGTGTATATCGTGTTTTTTCAACTACGCACATTACACGCTGACGTAGGCACGACTTTTTTGTGCATAGGTATATGCGCCACAAAGTGAAGGGGTTGAACTGTTGAAACTCAATTTGTTCAAGATTATTACCGTGAAAATTACAAGAATCTCTCGTTAAAATTGTACATTTTTCTTATAAATAGGTTGGGTCTCAGGTGCAGAATTCAGGTAATATTATTCGATGTGCTTTAAGCTTTGATGTTAAATGAACGAAGACTTTGTTGACTTCAATTATCTGTCGTGGTGACGGATGTTTCACTCACAAAGATGTCCCGAGTCTCATTGTAAGGGTGGAATATAAAAATGCTCCCGAACTGCGAAGTGTGGACTTTGTATTACTTCATTTCGTCTCACGAAGCATGGTCTAATTTTTCCTTTTCAACCTTTTTCAAATACAATAGCAGACTTCAATCTGTCGTATCGTTTTACTCGTCAGTTTTACAGTTGTCTTGCAATAAAAACTACCCGAGGCAAGTTTGTATTTGAAAAAAAAGTGGACGGATAAAATTAAACGTTGTAATATTTACTGGTTTTTTTATGCACAACTGACTGTGAAATCAAGATCGCAGGTTTTCTTGACAGGGCGCTCAAACTTGAATGACGTATCTCTGCGTTGGATTTTCGTTTAAAAATCCCGCTCCACCACCGTTTGTGTCTCGGTAAAGATTTTCTAATATTACCGACCAACATGAAGTATATACACGCCCGTAAAGCTCTACAGGCAGCATTTTGGGTCTAGTATATTTAGTTAAAAATAACCGACATGCCATCGTGGTTTTTTACATTATTTTATTTCTCTCTTTGCATTGCCTCATTTTCCACTTGCAGTTACCTTTTTCGATAATGGTTTTGGACGCGGCGTGGCGCAGAGTATCGTGTAACGCATCGACGCATCCTCTGATCGACAGAATTCTGAAGTCCCGCGGACGAGGTATTCTGATCGCGAGAGAGCCGTGATACGGAGCGTGGGAGTCCGAACCGTTGGCTTAGTTGAGTATTTCAGGATCCATTGAGTTGACTTTGGCGGTTTGATTTGGGGTTTTGAGAAGGTCTCGGACCAGACTTAGCGTTCGTTACGCGTGAAACAAGGCCGTCAATCGAACGATTTGTACCGAGTGAATATCTAGCGGGGAATATTCGTCGTGATGTAACGCATGATAGGCACCGTTAGTACATTGCTAGAAAGAGCGAAACCGTAAATGATCTGCTAATGACACGACAGAAAATTTCACAAATTACATGCTATTAACTCGAGGATTGAACACTTGTCAAAGAGTTGACGGTATCGTTACAGAATGTGCAATGATCGACGTATTCGATAAGCGTGCGAAAATAATACCCGTGCAGGTGAACAGGGCAGTTACCAATTTTACTCCAGCCAACCGCAAAGGCTGTTGTTTCGAACGGCTCGAATTGTTTTACAACGGCCTAGTACATCGAAATCCTATTGCCACAGTTTGAATGGGTCCTCCGTAGTTGGCCTCCTTCTCCAAATATGACAAGACTGTGTTGGTCGTTGTACAATGGAGGTATCTACATGGGCAGGCACCATTATACGCACGTCTAATCCTGTCCTCGAATGGTTAATTTGTATCAGGATTTCTAGCGGCATAACGAGCGTTCCAGCCCCTTCTATACAAACCGAGACAGATATAGTTTAATAACTTTTGAATAATGACGGGCACACAAGCACAGAGGATGCCTAGTTTCGAAGTTAGTTAGTTTTGCGTATGAAATGTGCAGCCGGGTCACGTGGATTCGTGTGGGTGGCGCAGAGTCACCTGCGCTACGTTCTCTCTCGAGGCAGGTACGTGAACGCCGGGGCGTATCAACGCCGTTTTAAAGGAGCGAATCGATTCCCTCGTGCGACTCGAGTCAATTAACCGTTTCAACAGAGTTTCTGAACTGGCATTCATGATGATCCTACAACTTTCCCCTGCAGAGCCGGTTGATGAATCGCCGTTCAAACACCCACAACGTGCGGATGCAGACAGTTTGAAGCGATTTGAGGTTTCATTGAGCACCGCGTCCATCCACCGCCTCGTACCTGTAGAAAAATCAGCTCATCGTACACGGTCCTCGCAGATTGATTCACGGCTTGGAAATCACCGTCCGATCCATAAACAATCCGCGGCTGAACGTGTTCAGCAGACGATTCGTTCGTTCGTGCTGAAGAAGGAGCCCCGCGATGAGGCGAGGGCTCCGGGTTCTAAAGTGCGGAACCCCACTGCGTGACCTGTCGGCGTGAGTGCGGCTGGATTTATACGCGGAGGTAAAGTTATCGCATATTTGCCCGAACCTCCTACTTCACGACCCGTCGACCAGCCAGTCCAATGACAACCAGCGTAAACAGGCGCCTTTGGGAACCATGACAAGCCCGATGACCGACTGACGCATGCCACTGTCGGACCACCTCGGTGCAACCCATTTCGCAAAGCCTTTTTCTTGCGTGTCGGGTGATGGCGCGACGCTAGCTTAAGCGATTACAAGGGCTGCAGGGTGCAGGATAGTTTACGCAGGGCCTGCCGGTAACCCGGTGCCCTAAACGGCACGGTCCATTGACCATTGTCCGAGCTCGTAACAATACTTTTCGGGTTCATTCCCAACGGGACCAGCGGCCTTCCGCCCGTCTTAACGGTTCGGCGGAAAAGGCGGTTGGAATTTGGGCTGTTCCGTAAAACCTCGAGGTGAGGCAAGTGCGGCGATTTCTGTTTACGCACCGCTGGCACACGCCGGCTGCTTGCAGGTAAAAGGGTTCCGGTCCTCCACCAGCGACCGTGTGGTGCTCAGGTTCTACGTCGTGTTGGCGCGGCGATGTGTGTACTGCAAAAGCAAACGACGCGACGTTCCATAACTTAATTGAACGGCACATCAAACTTGTGTGATTGCTCCTAACTAACATCGTTAAGTCCTCGCTGTCGGTTCTGTTTCGACTGATCGTGAGTATTTAGTTAGACGATATAATGTTACTACGTATGTTGTTACGTTTAACGGTATTATAATTTTACGGTTCGAGTGTGCAAACGGTGAAAATTGATTGGTTCCACCGACGGGTGATTGACCACTGCTGGTGCGGTTGTGTATATACTTACTCGTATGCGATATGTGTATACATATAACGTGTCGAAATGAATTTTATTTCCTAAACACATGCGGTAGTGCAGGGCATCGAAGATACTGATTCGTTTTATATTCCAGAGCCGCACTGCAGCAGCGAACGATGATTTACGCGCTTAATCTCGTCTATGTATGCGGCCAAGAGAGCGGGGTTATTTTTAGGTGAGGTTCAGATGATGGGGGAGGGGGGGGGGGGGGATACAAGGACTCCGGATTATCGACGGTATCATACTTCCTAGATGAATTATGACTGGTAATAAGATATCCCAGGAGAGGATTGAGATACCGATTTGCAATTTTTTACGTGGCAGGCGGAGCACCCAACCCACCGCCACCTATCGGGTTGCGATATCGATCGCGTCGGGGCAGAAACTCTCTTCGAAATGGCATATCCCGTCATTTGATATTCTTGGATGAAACGCGTTCGCGTTTCACTAATTTGTCCGTATTGTCAGTCGGCCGCGGCGACGCGACGCTGCAGCGGTAAACGGGATATTTCACGAAGACGTGCAATCGCCCGTAGATATACCCACCGAATAACGCCATGGCTAATTACTTTGCCGGTAATAATTACAACGGTAAGTTAATGAATCGTGACGTGCCTTTGGATCGTGAGATCTGATATCACGGAACTTGAGATGCCCGCAACAATAACGATTATCAGTGGGAAACTGGCGGTAACAAACCGCCGTACGGAACACAGGGGTACTTAATCCAAGTTCTGGCGACCGGCTGATCCGTACCCCAGATGGGTATCACTATCCGTATATCTAATTCCCTTCCATTCGTGGTGATAATGATTAATAGAGATCCAGTAGAGCTAGGCATATGCGTGCCGGAGATGGATCGTCCGCTTGTCTTTGTTCGCTCGTTTGATCGACAAGAGGGGTTAATTTAAACATATTAAGAGCATTTATTTAGTCACTCGCATGGGAGCGCCGCCCGGGATATTCTAACGCTGAAAAAGATGAGCGTGCGTCTTCTTCAGGGCCCATTTATTTCCGAGATAGTATTATATTTTTCATAAAATATCTTAATATCATCTCCCCTTCACGCTCCCCTTCCCCGCGACGATCCCCACGCTTCTTTCCCACCCTTCCTTTATTTCTCTTTCTCTTATCCTCCGCCTCCTTTCGCTCCGTAGCTTTCTTTTTCTCCCTCGCGCACAATCCTTCTCGCTGAAACGCGTCGGGGAAAAGTCTTCGCCCTGTTTCTTGCCGTCGTTCGCTCCGGCAGCGATCATATTTTAGAACACACAAGAAAGAAGGAGGACGGGCGGACGTCACTGGTATTTACCAGACATATGAAATCTCGTCTCGTCAGCTTACGAAGTCCCTTTGACACGGCGTTCGATGTTCGACTCTCTTCCCCGCCCGCTGCCATACCAGACCTTCTCCTTCCCTGGGCACGTCTCGATCGTGTCCTCGTGTATACACCGGCCTGGCATCTTACTCTCTGCATGGATAGTTCCCGGTGATTACTTTACTCAGGTGCTCTGAACCGAGTTCCAGAAACTCCTCCGCCTGCTAAAATATTAAAAACTTGTGCGACTCACGTATCAAATCACGAACAAGCGTACGGCTCTCTGCACTCGTGTATCTCGTTTATAATCCACATCGATGGCCGCGCTGGCATTTGCATTTATACCGCGAAAATTTCGAAAGAAGTTCAAGTCTTTATACCTACGATAATAAAAAACATTAACGCTCGGCAAGGCTCACCCCGACGTTTTCAACACTCGTGGTCATTATCCGTGCAGCTTTTCGCTGTTGGGTAATTCCGTAATCGGGTAAAATGCGGAAGGTGGCATAACGAGGCCACGCGACCAACTCTAAGTGCGTATTATCCTTCGGGAATTCTTACCCTAACGGGAGACGTGGCCGCCGTTCGTCGTTCGTTTGATTCCGCCAAGCAGGGTAGAAAAATTGAATTTAAGCGGTGTTGCCGTCGCGAGGTATATATACGGCTCCCCCCAGCTTTTTCGCTCCTCTTTTTTAGCCACCCCAAACCCGTCGGTGAAGTTGGAAAGTAAGGGGCGAGAGGCGGGGGTCGCCCGATGCCACATCATAAAACAATTAGGAGAATAACAGATGGAAATGAGCTCAATTTCATTCAGCTCAGCTCAGCGATCGAATACTTCACTTCCCGTAAAGCGTGCAAGATATCTCGCCGGCTCCGTCGTTCGCCAGCCGCGTTTCCCGCTTGGCATACATACCGCGGATTGCTAGACTTTTTGTAGATCCCTGCCGCCCCGTGGATTTCTGGAGTCGAAGCAGGTTCGAGGCTTACGTTAATCCCATAAATAATGAGAGCTGCATTCGAATTGGCAGTGGAGTCGCGACGCTCTCGCCTCTCAGCCGCGGTAGGAAATATATATCGGGGAAAAAGTCTCGCGTAGTCTTATATTTTCAAACGCATTCGGATGCCCGCATGTCGCTTTCTCTCCTTCTTCCTCCCACGCACTGTACCAAGACTCGCGTTGCGCAAGAGGGTGCCATCGGCATCGGAATAAGGGTTGCGCGTTGAGCCTCGCAACAAAAGAGGGTTTGGACGGTTCGGGATGAGTCACGTGTCGGATATTTACGAGCAGTTTTCTGGACAATTTTGTATCTGTGTCGTAGTCTCGTCGACGGGCACGAGGCCGAGGGTACGTCCCCTTGCGAGTCTAATAAAAGCGGTATCTATTCCTATCGTTTATCTCGAATGACAGAAATTTATCGGGCGAACGATATCGTTACGTGAATCGGTCTCATTTTTCCCCCGTTGAGAAGCTCCGAGTCATCGCCAGCAACGCTAAAACCGACGTTTAAGGATTCGTAACTAGATGAAAAAATTCTCCCGCTGATACAGATTTCAGAGTTCGATTCGTCGGTGCGGCTTGCATGTCGTTGTTCACGCATGTCCGTCGATGAACGACGTCGATAACAAAGAATCGTGCAGGATTGACCGGAAATGGATTTGCCAAGAAACGCGTGGACGACAACGGAATGGAATCAAAGGCTGGGGACGGAGTGCCAGTTGCAAAATTAATGAACTCGGAAGAGACTCGTTGGTATACGTGCAGCCCTGGATTACCGGCTTCCTTCTCAGGGGACGTCCTGCGCTAGACGGCAGCATATTAAACCTGTTTTTACTGCGATACGAAGTTAGGGCGAGCGATTTTAATTGGATTAGACTAGGCAGGAGATAGTTCTTGCGAGGAATCCCATCCCCGCCCCTTCAGTGCGGGGTTTCTCATTGTGATTTACGTGACAGCCACCGGGCAAAAAAGGACCGTTTTATTAGGCACACTGCGACTAAGTGAGCGCTAATTTTTTCAGTATCCATACCTTCGATGCACTTTCATATTTTTCCCTTCCACTCGATTACCTGTCTTTCTACTCCGGCACGTGATATGTTTTTATATTATATTATACTTATACCATTTGCGGCAATGTAAATGTCGATAATTCTGATTGTCACAGCCACCATCTACAGACTAGCTTTTGATAATAACTAGACAGATGAGATAGAAATGTTATGTGTGGCGAGACACAATTAATTAACGGACTTAGGCAAAATCTTCCGTGAAAGGATTACATTTCTAATTACGGAATAATATACTTTGGAAGGTAATAATATATGGGATTGAGAAAATACAGAACAAATTTTGGTCTCACAATGAACATGAAATAAATTTTTTATTTGCGGTAAGGATTCAAACAGTAAGAGTTCTGTGGTTAAGTTTTAATAACAAACAATCAATATTGAAGCAGTGACAGTATAATATATAGTACAAATATGGAAGAAACGTGAATTAAACCTAAAGAAGGAAATACGGAAAGATATTCATATTACACATAAATATTAGGTGTAATTTGAGATAGAAAAGATGGATTCGGATAATTGAATACTGAAGATTTGTTGCATTTGCTAGTTACTGTAAATATTAATTTTCATTGATGTTTACCATACACTCTCTGCATAACCTTTTTTTTTAGTTTGATTGAAACAGGGAAACGAAACATATGGGCATGTTAAATTTATTTCATGAAACCGACAAAATCACCGTACCGTGATTTCAATTTCACTGTGCACGTGCATGCTCCGTGCCAGTTGTGACTGCCCCTTTGGTTTCAATTGCTGAAGAATCACCAAAATTCTATGATTCGAAAGCAAATGGGTCGTATAGTAAGCATGGTTCAACGCAGAAATCACGAGCGATGAGCATGTGCCCAGGGGTGGGGGGGGTGAATATTTACCGCTTAATTTGCGTCACGGAAAATCTTTCGGTCGTATCGTTTCCGTGGCGTGACGGGTTCGGTCGATCCGGGCACGTATCTCGCTTGTACGGCGACACAGGTTTCGCGTCCGCAAATCATAGCAACTAACCATTAGCGAAAACCGCGGTCTTAGCGAGTGAGACCGGATCGAGAAGGTCTGATTCTACCAATCGAGTAGCCATACTCTACACTCTATATGTATATCAGCTCGACGAAATCCCATTACGAATTCTGCGGCATGGTGCGGATCCGGGTGAATTATCGACCGAATCATTTTGACTCCTCCGTTCGGAAGTGGGGTGTAAATTTTGGGTGCAGGGCTAGGTAAGTGACACGCTCAGTGACACTTTCGTGATCGAGGTCAGAGCGATTGCGTCATCAGACAGCCGCACGGTTCGCTGAGCGGCCCGCAGGCCACTGACAACACCGACGAACAGTTTAGTTTATGTCTCAATTATAATGGTCCCCGGCGCAATAACAATAAACGTCACATATATTCGGTGTTCTGACGAGCGCGAGGCTGATACCGGGAGAATCTCGTCTCCGAGGCGGGCCCTAAACGAGCTTCATCGGCGCAATTAACGGTGCCGGACGCGCATCCAAGGCGGCTGCTCATTCTCGCCTGCATCCTCGCCGGAGAGCTCCGGTCTCGGGTGTCACTCTTTGTCACTTTAGGATTACTCTCTCATCCCCGAAAGCGCGCGCTCGTTTCACAGCTCGGAATATGCGGTGCATTTTTCGAGAAGGCCTCATCCGTGAGTTCAAGGACCGTTACGGATTAAGTCACGGGTCGGAGTCGTTCTTCGAAGACGCGTGAATCGTCGCTGCCACAACGGTATCAGCCGAAGCCCTTTTCTCTTTTCTCCGAGTGTTACTCGCTTAACATACGACACACCTGTCGCCCGCAGTCTAAAGCCTCGAACGTGGGGAAACAATTACCTTCCAGCCGAGCTCGCATGTCGATGACGTCAAACGCCCGGCTTCTCTTTTTCAAATTCTTGTCCATTTAGTAAACACTTAGAGAGGGAAGCGGGCGGAAGCGGGTTAATATAATGACTCCCGATACCGCCGCGCATCGCGCGAACCTGACGAACCAATCAGGCCTCTCGGATGCGCTGGGAGAGATAGCTTTATCCGGTATGTAAATTTCCTGCATCACCTGTTTCTCTGTTCATGTAATACATTCTACGCTCTCGTCTTCTTCGAGGTGAAAATAAGAACGACGTCTACGTATTATCCGAGGTGAAATCTTAGTCTCAACGGAGCAGATAACCGTGCCGCGACTTGTTATAACCGGGTGAGAAACGCGAATCGTTTATCGAACGCAACGACGACGGATAAGAGAACCTGCAGGACAATAATTTGCGGCTCGCTTCGTCGCTAGGTTCAGCCCTCGGGTTCGAAGCTGCCATACTCCGCGTTATTTCCATCCCGTCAGTTTCAGTCTCGAGCGACGGTTTCGCGGCGGGATGCTGCACGCGTACGTGTCTCTAATTCGTCGCATGGGATGAGGCGGGTTCAACGAGTCGCCGCGGTGCAGTTCAAGGCTCGGGTTGCGAGCAGCTTTCGCGCTGTCGTGTGCCGCGTGTTTCGACTCCCCGTCAAGGAGGACAAATATTATCGCTACCGAAAAATCAACAGCTTATATCTATTCAGGCCCCGCGACGGCCGGATGACAGGGACGTGTTATGGGAATCTCTTTAATTATTCCACGAGTGACTGTTTCCTCGGTAATTGGACAGGCCCCGGCAAGGCGCGGCCCACACTTGCATCGCGGGATTCACGTAGCAGGTATCGGCACTCTTCGAGGAAATAGACTCTCCGGAGTCCCGAGATCGCTGCACAACAACGGAGGTCTCTCAACGGTCCTCAGTGATCTCGCCCGGCACGTGCGGCACCTCTATCGTAGTCGGTCTGCTTAATTAGTGCCAGACACATCATCCAATTAAGCGGTTAGCGCGGCAGCAAAGGCTCGGTGACGCAATGCGACCAGCATCCGACTCGCTACTTCGAATGAATTGTGTCGTCGACGACTCGGCGTTGTTCTTATGCACCTGACGTCATCGGGATATCACCTTAAGTTTCGCTTTGCAGTTGTAAATTAGACTGTCGCGCACTCATGCCGCGGGCTGTAATGGCGGAGTCTCTTGTTACTCGGCTGCATTCCGTCAACCGTGAATTAGCGATCAAGGAATGGGTTCAATTACATTCGTTGAAATTGCTGACGATTGAGCTGGTGCGAAGTTAGCTTGGAAATTTAGCGTGTGCTGGCTTCCTCGCAGATGTGTATTGAGTGGCCGTTGAGTAAGACGCTTTGATCGACGATCTCGCATACTCGCATGCGGTATATCTACCTAGGAAAGGTTGAATCGTATTGAGGTGGGTTATTTGTACTATAGAGAATTAGGTACAAATTATTATGTTCGAAGAGGCAATTAATGGTGGTGACAGATGTGGCGCGACATGAGCCAGCTCGGTTATTTACTAGCTTTTGGTCGAAACGCTAGTTGCTTAATTGGATAATTACCGGGCAAATGGAAAATATCTTTTGGGGTAGATAACGCTACGTAATTAGATGCTCTCCGAGCGCCAAGCCTCCTATCTGTTACTATCGTGAACTAACTATTCCTGTTAAGCATCCATTATGCGTGGTGGCTGCTATTATATCGTTCCATTGTTGCGATGAATCAAATCACCGGCTACTTAATGAAACTCGGACATCCGTTCTGGTAAAACTTGAAGTATACTTATAGGCTTTCTTTTATAGATAGAATGACTTTTGAGAATTTGATCCCTACGCCGAACTTATAAAAACATCATGATAGCAAAGCGAGCTTCGTGAAGATAACGCAGTGGCATGATTCAACCGTTTCAGATACAACTCCGCGATATTTATTGCCTTTTTTGATTGGTATACGTGAACGTCACCGTTTGCAAGGGGATCGCCGTGCGAGGCTATATTTTCAACTGATAAAAAATACATATCGCCGCGTATCTCCTTCCCGTTCTGTATTAAATTCGTCTCGGTATAGCTGCCTACATCGCGATAAAATTGCATAAATGTCGCAATGTTGACAAATCGACGGGTTACTCGGGTGGAACTACTATTATGGACATCGAGGCATTTGCACGGAGACTGACGGTCGTTCGATTATATCTTTTGTAAAACAATGGTGGATCGAGTGGGTTAAAAAATAGCACTTCTTACGGACCACTAACTTTTATTTGGCTTCTCAACCCACCCTCGAACTCTGAACCCTTACGACTAATAGCATGTTGAAAATTTTTCTTTCACTGTACGATGATCTTTCGTGTGAACGTTTGGGATTCAATTGGATCCAGTGGAGTTGAACTTTCGGCTCACCTGGCGCCACGCTGTGTGTGAATTACTTGCTTCATTATTGAACCATTATTCAAACACCGCTTATTCAAATCTAATTTACGTTCAATTATCCGCTCACTGTCAGCATCACACTGTTAGCAATATTCGGTAATGAAGTACCGTCTTCGTGTGTCGAGTAACCATACAGCTAGCGGTGACGTGAAAGTTCAACGTGGAGTCAAGTCTTTAGTGAGGCAGAATGAAGCATCTGCAACTTGGTTCGGAAATCGCCATTAAGACTATCACGACTTGAAGCAGGGAAGTTTTCAGCCAACTGCCATGGTTGACAGTTTTATCACTCCACCAGGTAGGTATTTAGCAGGGGTAGTTTTCAATAGCGAGAGTGGATACATGAGCTCGAGCTAGTTCAAGCTAGTCTGCATACACCTCCCATTTACATACGACCAGTGAGTGCCGACTCTATCTTGCAAATGCCGTGGTGCAAAATCGTGTTCGTACCTGCTACAGTGAATTTTCGATTCAGGTCCAGTATGTGCTTCGGGAAAGACGTACACACGGACACTGGGCACGTGGCTTGGAATGAACCCGATCCACCGCCCACACACGTGACTATTACCTACGGCTTTGCATGCCGGCAAGCTTACAGTGAGAAACAAGTCACAGACCGTGGCTAAGTCGTTCGATCCACCTACCAAACGGGCCTGATTTCCATTTTCGTTAATATTGGGATGCACGTCGCGTGGTGCTGCTTGGGACCCTCGAAGCCTACGGCCGCTTCAAGCTGATTCAGAGTGCCTAAACGCCTCTTTATCACACCTTAACGCGACGTTGATATCATTGCCTGACAATTATGACGGCGTTACGTCGTTTGATGGGCATCGGTGCAACATTACCACAATTTATACGAGTATCTTTTGGAAAAATGATGCTTACGATGTTACTTTATGGAACAGATGTGAGCGTGCAAATGTTTTCTCTCATAAATGTCGCTATAACGCCGAGTCATTAACCGCTCTTTATCATCCGTTGTACCTAATGATTTATAACTTCACGCCAGTCTTTTGTTGACTCTTTTAATCTGTAGTACTTACCGCTTTATCAACTACCAGCAAAATACTTGTTAGAGAAAGGTAGATAACTGATTTAAAATAACAATTCTGCGTGTAAAATCAGCCTAAATTCTCTTGATTCTGTTACTATATGTTTTACGGATAAATTTCAAATATGTTCACCTGGTTACTTCAGGAACATACTACAATCCTGAACTTGACAGGAGGGTATTTTGAGATTTTGTGAACAATTCTAGCAGAAATGCGAGTATAAATTACTTATCTGAATTGGTATTGTTTAATCTAAACCAAGAGTTTGTTTGCCATCTGCTGTAGCTTGATATGTGGGCTATTAAATACCTCTTAGGCTGATCCTTAGTTTCACTTAATCGTTTTAAGATAAGATTAGAGTCAAGTTGAGCATGAACGGTTAGTTGATCATCGCAGAAAGCCGAAGAACGTAGCCTGGTAGGGAAACATAATAAAGGCTGGAAAGTCTACGCCGGCGACAGTGTCGACGGTTAAATTGAGCTAACCTTGCGCAAAAGTAAAGCCAACTCTCGATTCATCTTCCACAGATATCTTTTATGAATACAGGGCTTATGACTCGAAGGTCAAGCTACGTCAGCAATCCGCGTCAATCACGTAGAAATTTTATTTGCCAAAGGAAAAGGGATGAAAATGAAGATGAAAAAATTGTCGCAACAGTAACAGGTAAAAGGACGCAAGGTAGGAGAAAGAAATTTTGACGTGTGCACGCGTGGATATAAAGAACCTCGTAAATGGTGTAGCTTTGGGTAAAATTCAAATAAGCGGGCTTGTAACCGACACGGTCGAGATAACAGGTATTTAAAATTTTCTTAAATTATGAATGGGCATTTGCTCGTAAGTTAATCAGTAACCTCGGCATTCACGAAGTTACCCGTGTCGTACACCCAAGCAGCATTTGTAGTATGTGAATACACTCGTGTGTCTGTATAACCGATCCCTCGCGCGGTACGTGAGCGGGCCCTCGGTGGGCTTCGGTGTAGGATAGGCCTTCGGAGAGCTTAAGATGCTTTGAACGCCTCCTATTGTGTATTGCTGCCCTGCATACATAATGCTCACATTATCACACATGCGTCACATACGCCGGATTATTACAGGAGAGGATGCACGCGTATGTGTCTTCCTGTTGAAACGTGGATTACAAAGGCACCGTCTCCCATTTATTATACCCTTGAAC
Organism: Neodiprion pinetum; assembly: GCF_021155775.2. Lineage (NCBI taxonomy): Eukaryota > Metazoa > Arthropoda > Insecta > Hymenoptera > Diprionidae > Neodiprion > Neodiprion pinetum. The sequence continues at coordinate 31,531,426 of NC_060235.2, forward strand.
TAAGTAGAAAAAATAACCAACAAATACCGAATACCGAATACCACACCGCCCATATACGTATACGTATGTATCTATATTGTGTACAGTACATAGCCGGAGGAGTATTTCGACCCACCGCCGTTTCCTGTTGTTAAAAAGTCGCGCCTATCATCACAATTCATCCCGCGACAGTTCTGATAGTATATAAAAGCTTCGATTTAAGACGAGCCTTATACAGTGGAACTGATCAGGTTTCCTGCGAAAGGTACGTAAGCGTCTACTGGTTGCTCTTTGCAATATTTCTCCTAGTTTCTCAACACTGCGCCAAGTCGAGTGGAACCTATGGCCTTGACTTCGAGCCCTTCAACCTCATTTTTGTTACCGAAGAATGGTGATTTCGGAAATGGAGTGAAGTTACTTCCAGAGTTGCAAATGGATGTCGTAGGTAACCGTGTTCCGGTGAAGATGCCCAAAGCACGTATCGACGTTTTATAAAGGACGACGAGGAGATCGACGCCCGTGGCAGAGATTGACGCACACGGTAAAATACCTGGTGAACTTGAGCCGATCGTCACGGCTTGGTCCTGGGCCTGGCTTAGATGGTTTTTGTTGGTATGTAGCGCGTCATGCGTTGTATGCTCTGCGCACACAACGCGGACACTAATCCCAGTGTTTAAGAGATTATTGTAAGCGTTCATCGGTGTTGGTAGATTGGCTGTGCCGTGACACATTCGTGTACCGTGCAGGCTCAGCACTTGAGCAGCCCCACCGGCTCGGCGGTCATTGCTTAGTGCAACACCCACACGCTTATTAGAATACTTCCTAGTCCTGAATCTAAATGAAAAACTGTCCTCGGGAAGAATTAAGAGCGATTTGTGTGCGCCCCGCAAATGCGAGGGCAAATATCGGAACGGATTGCGCAGCCCAGGGATCTTGAGTGCACCGAGAAAGAGAGCTGCTCAAATACGCCTACGATTTGATTGGAACGCTATGTTTGCCCATTGAAATCGCTCTTGCGTTTGGAATTGTACAATTGAACTTACAATTCATTTTGATGAAGAAATTTTGTCGAGGTATTCAAACACCGGAAACCAGAATCTTTCACTGCCAGCATATTCTTCAATTTTCTAATTATGCGGTGAAAAAGAGTTGAGTACACACATACGTCAGCGCGCTAGTCGCTGGAACCGCTTATAACCGCATGAATTTAGCCTGTTTGCATAGTGAGCCAGTGCAAACTGCAGGAACGGTCTACCAGGAAGCGTGCGTGCTAAATGTTTAATTTGCTTAAGATCGATGCCCTGGTAATTCCGCCTTTGTGTTTACCTTGGAAATTACCTGAAGCATGATACCATGCGCCTCTCGGAATACAAAACGCGATATGTCTCTGTTGTCTGTAACGCTACGTACGTTTCGTTGGAGAATCATCGATATTATGTAAAGCGTAGTTGGGTACGTCGGTACAACGGCATCGATGAGCCTGCTCTAACGCAGGTACCCAACTCGTACAAGAAACTCTAGGATGGGTTGCTTCTCGGCTGACAGAGGCCCCCCACAGATATTTATCTCCTCGTATTTTTTTATCACCCCGTGAAGCGGACCGGGAGTACAAAAACATTTCGGTTTTAACAACCGCTTAGATGTCCCATGAAAAAAATCCTGTTCCTTGGTGTATCTACGGACACCGGTTCATAGCATGGCAACCGATCTTTTTATCTCCTCGAGTCACCTCGACTCTTTCCCGGCTGGAGGGAATTGTTTTTAAATAAGTTGATTAGTGTTTGATTCACACCGTGAAGTATCTGGGACGTGCGAAGGTCTTCGTCGAAAATACATTTGAAATTGAAATAATTCTCTCCGAGTAGATATTGGACCCCAGGTGTCGTGGGTTCTGATATTTTTGCGACTGAGAGGGAAAGAATTTGATTGAATCACAGAGAGAAGGAGAAAAAGAAATAAGGTCGAGATGAAAAAAATGGAGACTCGTGACAAGTTCTTTCTAAAATTCCATTGTGGTTTCCAAGGTTTCAAGTTTTACCGGAACACACAAAAGCTTCGCTCATTCCTGACGAATGAATGTCATATGCTATTTCATGTACCGCGAAGACACGTAAAGTCAAATATCAAATAAATTTTATGACGTCAGCGTGAGAATTCAAAACGATCGTTTTGCATGTTTTACATGTGTACATGACAAAAATCTTGTTGCCTTAGTTTTCATCGTGATTCATGATTGTGTCCCATGTGAGCATCGTAGATGTTCTCCACGAAGAAAATCGAAACTGTGATAGTTAAAATTGGAATATCTTATTTTAAGATGAAGAATGTGCATGCCAGAATCTATATGGACAGAAGGAACAAGACTGGAGACAGTTCTGATCAATCTGGATGAATGAAATATACAGAACGAGATTATAGAAAAAAAGTTAATGGACTTTTTTATCGTACCATATATCTAATGTCATCATCGACAAGAGGCAATGCCAATTATTTAAATACACTCGAGAAATCCGCTGCTGGTAATGGTAAAGCAAATTTAGAAAATCGTGATTAACTGTGACGTTAATTCCATTTTATGTAAGTGAGAAAAGTGTCAGATAGTCATAAAAATATCATGAGGTGAATTGTTACAATTGATAGCATTGAAGCAGAGTGATATATATCGTCGAAAACATTCAATCCCTAAACTTTTCAAAAAAAGGACGTAAAGTGTGGGACTTATTATTAGTATTGATGGGACTTTTAGAAGCTTTTATACGGAAAGTTGTCATCCCAAAAATGAAGAGGGACTCGATTATCAACATCGACATAATCGACCGGGAAAAAACAATTGCGTTTGGTACTGATAGGGGAGTACCTATAGCAATGAATACTATTTTTGATGTAAAAATACTCACTTATTTATTCAAGTACTCAGTAGTGCAAATTAAATACCTAAAAATAGCAGGTATTTTACAATAAATTTTACTTTTCCCTGTAGCGTGTGTTTGAAGCCAGTAGGATAGCTCGTGGGATCGTTTCTCACTGATAATAATAATCGCAGCAAATACAATACGGAATGTTAATAAATCTTCGCCGTTTCTCATGTGATTCTGCGAAGCTCATTTTCTTCGTCTGAATAAATTCAAATTTCGAATAGGGAAGCAGTGAAGGAATCGCTGTGGTCCATTGCTAACGTGGAATTTTTGTGTGCTCTTGGCCATCTCACGCTTGGGACAAGGGCCCTCCTTTTCTCACTAGAATTACGTTGCCGCACACGGTACTGAAAGGTTGAACTAGCGAGGACCGCCCGCGACTCTCTGGACCCGCCGAAAGCCTCGTAAGTGATGTACTCCACTTCTAATGACGCATGGCATCTTTTCCCGTGAATAAGTCACGCCACCCTCTCGGACCTTCTCGTTGCCGCCTACACCCAGGCGATCCAGAATTCCAAGCTCCACTGCGCGGTTGGTGGAGCAGCGTTAATTTATGCGCGGTCTGAACGCATTTATAATACCGGAGGAGAACACTGGATTCACCCACCTATACCGCATCAAGGTACATGTCTCTAGTGTGGACGCTGGGCGATGATAGCTTGAAAATGAAATGGGTTTGGAAAAATGAAGGAAGCCACGAATCGGACAATTTCTTGCCATTGCCGGGCGATCGGTTGACTGGATAAAATATTACCTTTCTTTAGGCGAGATAAATTCGGAGGGCCTACCGTGCAGGTAACGATTTTTCATATAACGTTCAATCCGCATAGTCGGCAGTCTGCGGCCCGAATCGTCTTTAATATTACGGCCGTACCCAACGAGTGTGGAAAAAATCAATTGGCATCATTCGCACGTGCGACCTAAGAACAATCGCAAAAATTGTTCTGGACGTCGAAAAGGGATCCGCTTCGCAGGGATCCTGGAAAAAGCGATTATCAAATTTAATATCGCCGGAGACGCAAACGCAGCATCTCCCGTATCCCAGCGGGTGCCCTCGTGGTCTGCGAAGACCTGCAGCGACGGCTAAAAAACTATTCCGAGCCAAGGCGCCGCGATTGGAGGTCTAGAGGACCATAGGAGGATCGTGCGAGGATCGGAAAAATTCGCATTCGAACCCGGGCGACGAGAGACGGGAAGTAAAAGACGTAAGCGGCGGATTGGCGAGGGGAGGAAGTGATAACTCTGCCCGGTTCGGAACTCTTCTTTGAGGCAGAGTTCCAGCCCCAGGAGTCGGCGCCCAGCGGGCACTAGCGTCACGGCGGCGGGCGCCACGGGGGGCTGAGCCCCACCCTTTTTATATTGTGTTTTATATTGAAATATATATCGAGCAACACTCCCAACTTAATACAAACAGTCGAATTGGTGCGGTCAACCAGGCGGTGTCCCCCCTCCTTTGGCCCCACGGGAGATTGCTTCGAGGCGAGTGCCGTGTTCAGCGCCGGGAAACCTTCCTCGTATTTATCGACATCAATAGAAACCGAATCGAACCATGATTCGTTCACCTCGCTTCGATTCACCCGATGGTAAAGTAGCACGAAATAACGTCACAAATATCTGAGCTTGAGGTACCTACTTCCAGAGTGGTCATTTTCGAAAATATCTTAAGGAGGGTAAATTCTTTCAGCATTTGATGGTATCATTTCGGAAGCTCCAGTCGATGTTCCGTGCGAACTCGTAGTGGGGCTGAACTCTAAAGGAATTTCTTGCATCATTATTACCAATTATAAAAGCGGTTCAGAACTGTAAAATATTTCGAAACAGGCCGCAGGTTTCCTCCGCGGTGATGACCGTTTCTTCGAACGTAGACTCTTATGCTGATTAATACTCATTAAGGCAACTCGTAATCCCACGTAATGTTTCCGTCGAGTACTAATTAACTCCTCTTCGTTCAACAGCTTAGAAACTGCATCCGATTCCAAGAACGTGATACTAGCAAGACATCGATCAAGGCTGACAATGAGCAATTACGCGACCTATAAGTGGCGTCGAGATTCCGTGTCACAGGTCCAGCGGTAATCGGAGTGATGAGAACGGCATCCAGAAATATTGTCAGAAGTACGGTCTTCGCAAGGATGGGGGTTGCGTGGCATTACCGTCGCGGTGCTCCGATGACATCGGCAACTAATCGGTACCGGCGCCACCCACTACGAGTCCAGTATCAAAGCCTGCTGCTTCCTTTGAGCTAATTTCTGCTGCAATGCCCATAAGTCAGACTGATTGGCGTCTCTAATTTGGGGGGCCGTCACCATGTGTGCCCATGCCACACACGGCTGCTGCACCACTACCCGCTGACGCTAACGGATGCCATATGTGTACACGTGACCTTGCCAGTTGCAACGTCTTGGTCTCGTTACTCGAGACGCCTGCTTCCAAATTTGTTTAGTCCTCTTTCTTTCGTAATTAGGTTTAATTAGCCAATTTCACACAATTTAGCAACAAGCGACGGACATCAAGCATGGAAATTGGTGTGGTTTTGTTTCAACGAGTCTTATGTACTATGCAGTTTCTTTTCAATGACATAACACATTCGATTTCTGAAGATGAAATAAAATTTTCCGCGAGATGTTTTCTGCACAGGCATTCCTCAGCCGTTAGGTCAACTTGAATGCATCTGTCACTCGTAATCCTGAAAAATTTGTATTGACATCTGCAGTTCTTGCAATCAAACAAGTAGTTTGGCTCTTCTTTCACATCTAGATGTTGATTCGACGTTATACGTATTTCACGTGACACGTATCGGTGATTGAAATTTCGGATTTTGTTCAAAGCGTATGGTGTAGACGCACTCCAACGAGATTAGTTATGAAACGCTGCAGACTGTCGAATAAAAGCCAAACTGCATCCGGCAAGGTATATAATATATATATATATACAAGCTTAACGTACCATTGTCCATGTCACGGCGCTTCGACAAGCGAAATCAATCAGCAGCTTACACGCCGCGACACTTTGGAATACACTTTATTCCCATTGTCCCCTTCTCACGGCATCCTTTGTCCTCTACCGCTTTCCCAGCACTGATCTCTGTCTTTTTTTCTGTCAGGCGTACCCTGGCATCAACTGATCTGCTTAGCAGCCCTTCCTCTTCCTACCCCATACTAATGGACTTTGGGACTCGCTACTATAGTGATCTCGGCTCGAAGTTCGAGTCTAGTATACTCTGGTTTTACACCATTATGCAAACATTGCGGTTATACGCTTCTCATGATCATCATCGACTGACATACAAAAGTCTGCTTCGTTATTTTTCAATTTGTACAATACCGTTGTAAAAATTCAATATCTGTACACTACCGTTCAGAAGAACAAGACGACAGTCCTTGAAGGGTCAGTTTCAAAATTGGCTCTTTGACAGAGATTCTTCTCTACACACCGAAGAAGGTGTCGCGGATACAAAAAGTCCCGGGGATTCTTTGCCATGTGCATATTTGCAGAACGTTCTGCTGATAAAAGTTTCAGAGCTGGGAAACCCATGGGGGATAGCGGATGCGAAGCAACGAGGTCCTGTGTCACGTCCCGAGAATTCCTTTGGCGGACGGACGGACTCGTTTCTCCTTTCCGTGTGTACCATGTTTATCAAACTTGGCTCGTATCTTGAAAACTTCCTTGAACGGAAAGAGGCGTGATGAGCTTTGCAAGGCACTTCGATTTCCGTCTTCATTTCACACTAATCCAGTTGGATAAATGTGGGTGCAATGCATGGAGTCCGTGTATGAGATGTTCTCCGATATCGACAAGGTTGGATATACTTATCGATTTTATCCTTACACGATCGGAGTTGGATGCACCACTGACATGACACCCGTGACGGGACAATGAAACGATTTTGCTATCCAAGTGCGGGCAGAAGCTAGACGCCGTGGATCCCCGCTGAGCAGATTGAAATTGTCTCTTCGATATGCCTTCATAGAATTCGAAGTTCTTTTACCTGGTGGCTTTGATGGTTTTGGAAAATGGCGTCGGATCTATTGAGTTACGATACAAACGAATAATGATCGGATAGGCAGGTGGAATAAAACAGAAACTTGAAATATGAGAGTGATACATGTTATATGTATGAGGTTACCCATCGCTCCCTTTCACCGTCTGTTCATCGTTGACGCTGGCGACATACCCTTGGAAATTGTACGAAGCGGAAGTTAGTACATAAATATGGGATTCTCTGATTTATAATTCAAGACATATGTGTCGGGAAAGCGGGGTATTTGTTGCTTTCATGTTTTAGCGTTAGTTTTTTCCAAATGGTGAGGAAAGGCTGAAAAAACATGAAACTCGACACTCGTCACTCGTCACACATCGTTACTGATCCATCACGCACGGTGATATATACAGAAAAAATATCCATCGACGCGACATTTGTTATTCCGCGTGTGCAGGTCCAGATTTGCGATTACTCGGCACGCAACCTGTTCAATTTATTTAAATCAGTTATGTTTTGCTCTCTCTTTCTCTTCCTCGTACTTCCTCGAACGTGGCTTTATATATGCTTGGCTCACGTGACCTTTCACGAACTGTCAGAATCGATGCGAATATGCAATACGTTGGTCCGATGATACCAGGGTACAAAGTTAATCCACGCCTGCCAACTGACTTATAATTAAGAGAAAAGAATAACTGATGCATATTATATACACGCGTCCGCTCATCCCCCCCCTCCCCCCCATGTTTGCTGCCCCACTTGGTTTCTTATTTCGGCTGGCCCCGCTAACCCCCTTAATTTTCATTGCCTGATCCCGTGGGTATGATGAAATTAAGCAGGCGGGTCCAAGGAAACCGACGACTTTATATTCCGGTTGTGTACACCATCCGCCATTAACGCTTTTGGTGAACTTGTTTCGAGGAATTGTTGCATGTGCGAGCTGCAAACAGAATTTGTCACTGCGCTTTGCTCAGCTCAGAACATTCGTCGTAGTGAACAATGCCACCGTGCAGCCATAAAGCTGGATCGTTCTTTGAGGTAACTTTTTTTCGATCGTAAATAACGTTCCGCCGTTGCCTGTATCAGACAGTGAAATGCTTTCGCGGTTAATTAACCATACCTGTGCACCAGCCGTTCGCAATCCATTATGTGATAATTTTAATTAGAGTTACGAATTTAATCATACTTGCATAGGTACGGGTGATGTGCACATCCTCATACACCTTGGTATGAGTACACCGTATGGCCCGTCATTAGGATTATTAATGTTCATATTCACATCCAGATTTGACAGAGACGCATGGTGGTAGATAAAACCGGAGAAAGGAGAGGCGGTTGACCGAGAGGGAGAGCGTGGGTGTATAAAACCCTATGGGGAGGATATCGTTAGGATATCTGTGTAACAAACCGAATAGCAAGTCTGCACTTCGTATGCGTTGCACGTTCAGCCTCGTGCGTGGGCTCCGGTCTGACAGACGGGCACGCACGACCGAAGGAGCCCGTGCGCGCCTAGCATTCGGGGTTCCCCCGAACCCGATCCAATCAATGTCCGATCCAATGACAATGCCACTTAGTTGCGTTAATAATCACCGCGGAAAATTTACATAGCCAGCTTAAGCGTGTCGAGGTTGGCTCTCTTCGACCAATGCGGAGAGGAACCGAATGAGCAGATTCGCAAAGCGCCAGCATCGATCAATTGCAGGATCTTCGATCGATTGACACCCTTCTCTTGACGAAGTTTCAGTTTTTTTTTTTTCTTCAGAATTGTGTGATCTCGAAAAGATATAGCGTTGAAAATTAAATTGCTTTTGTGCATGTTCGTACGATTAATCAAGTCAGTGCAGTAGCTAGTTACAGCAAGTTTATACCTTGAGTAATGTAACGCTCAAAGATAAATGCTTCGTGAATCTTGCATCGAAGTTATCCAAAGCTTTCAATGATAAAATAAGACCAGTAAGCATTATTCGCGTTGTAGTGCTGCATAATTTCGATATGGAAGATCAGAATTACTTGTCGGTTACTCGGATAGTGCAGGATATTTGTCCAAGCGTTATGCATGCGATACTCCAGTACGACTAAAGCCGTACTTTCACGTACTACATGAATATTACCACCCATGCGTCAATTCGTCTTGCATAATGGCATTATCCAAACGACAAAGAAGATTGAAAAATATTGTGAAAATGTGTCCTGGAAACGCTACGCGTACGCTACGTTGTGCATTTCGACAGAGCGACGGTGTAGGCACCGGTGATTGCAACAGCTCGCACCATACCGTGATTTATTTTAGGAGGCCAATGTCACTTACATTAATAAGCATGCAGTTTAGGACAGTGAAGTCGAGTTATTGGCATTCGGATGGTGTGATCAAACGCCGGCGTAGGAGTATAAAACTCTCGGAGCTTCTGAGGGAGGCATCAGTTTACTCAAACTCCGAGTACTCGTATCCAACCGAACAGTAGAAACTGCTACCAAATCAACATGAAGGTAAATTACTCGAGCCGAATTTTCACCTCGGTATACTTGATTCGGTCTTGTAAAGTAATTACATTAAAGATTGTTCAAGTGGAACGACGGTTGCTTTAAAAAATTCAATTTTCTGCATGTCTTAAAGGCATTTAACAAGTTGAGCTTAGCCATAGATAGAAGTACGTCGATTCGAGTAGCTAGAGAAATACCAATAACAAATGATTCCTATTAAATTTCGGAAAAGTACTAATGTTAACTGACCTTATTTACGTAATCTGAGCTTAATTTTGTCTTATATTTAACGAACATCGTGTCTTCCTCATTTAAGTTATATTGAACGACGTGAACGTCACTTGCGATAATTATGTTAGTTTAGGCCATGTTATTTATAGCGGATAATATAAATTCTCCAAGACAATCCTCCCGTCAGTATCGATCGACGTCAACTCAAATAAATTTATCCACACTCAAAGCACCCTCTAATCTCTAGATAATATTTGCTGCCCCCTTCACCGGCGTCCTTAAAGTGCAGATTAGCTAAAACTCCAGTACAAAGAGCAAGAAGGCAACATTCTATTTATTTCTAGGTGTTAAATATTATCTCTTTAGCTTTAACAAAAGCCATTGCTTCTATTCTTGCTGTGAGCAAGATGTTTGTTCTGTCTTGAATACAATTCTCTGATGTCCCAGCAATACATCAACAAAAGTATTTGACCGCATGCAGCTAATGTTTAATACAATAATTGGTCAATAATCTTCAATTCCCATAATCAAAGGCACACTCAGCGTAAAACATTTTCATACATTTGTACTCGACGAAAATTCGTCGGTTTTAAAGCAGAATTTTTTATCTTCAATGACAGATCTTCGTTTGTGTCGCTTTCCTCGCCACCCTGGCAATGGCAGAGCCACCTCAGTTCCGTCGTCAACGTCAATTCTTCGCTCGCCAACAAGAAGACACAACCCTGGCTCCAGCAGCCGATGACGCACCATACCCTCCATCAGGCTGGAAGCCGGCTGGCCCAGCGTTCGATCTCCCTCAACGCCAGGTGGACAACTCGTATGGCGCACCTGAACCACCAAGTGCATACGGGCCCCCGACGTCCACGGAAACACCCACCACTACCGCCATTGCCGAAGAACCAACCACTGCTCCTCCTCCGGTAAGCCACAGCGCGATACATTGAGTCAAAAGTGTTTCGATGACTTCACGATGTTGCTTGTGAGTCACGAGTCAGTTGAAACATATTTATCGAATATAGTGCAATTTGAAATCATGAGGACTAGCTAATGGGCGTTTAAACATTATGGACCAGTTAGAGTTACATGACTGGTACATGCAAAGGCTGGAGGGAATTATGTCTAAAAATACATGTGGACAGTTTATATAAAGCTGATCCGAATGAGAGTTTAAGTCAGAATCTAGGAGAGCCCGAGCACGGATTACCGTTCGATAGAGCCGGGTAGGAAAAGTTATACACGTGCACGGTTGATATCCGAGTGCTATTACCTATCCCAAATATGCATCATCTGCACGGATGGAATCCGTCGAGCTCGTCAATTTGCAATCGCGTTCGTTGCGCCCGTTCGACCAGCCTGACGTCAAGATCGAAATAAATTGGCAATTATAACGGTTGCGTTGCGACGTTCCATCAAAGGGATTTGAATTTGGTGCATTTTGCTCGTACGTAGGTGGCTGGAAACTCGAGACGAGCTTAATCAACTTTTGCTCACTGTGGTGCAATATCACGATCGAACGAATATCCTTTGCATAGAGGATATGATTCTTTCCGTGCAGTAATTTTGGTCCCATACCTCTTTGATCTACGATCATAGGATTCCATCTTAATTCACCACTTTTTCATCCGTATCACTCAGGCCATCGACAGTGGAAACGAACTCGACGAAGAGGGCAGTGGACAAGGTGCAGAACAGCAAGGTGAATACTACGTCGTACTGCCCGATGGACGTCTCCAGCGAGTTCAGTACGTCAGCCAAGAGAATGCCGCCAAAATGAGTTACCTTGCCAAAATCCAGGCCCAAAACGTCGGTCCAATCTACGCTTACAATCCTCTGAAGAAGGTGGAGCTGGTTTCACCTCTTAGCGCGGAAGCTCCGGTCGCTCTAGTATCTCCTCCCGTGGGCAGTACGTCCTACACCACGGTTACAACGAACTACCAGCCCGGCGGCGCCGCGAAGCTGGTCTTCGCCGTTTAGAAGAAAATCGATATAAATAGGCTCTCCTGATAGCGATCAGCTATTGGCCGAGACGTGTAATTCTCCAGGCGTAGCATAATTATTTATTATAAAGTCAACAGGTCAAATAAACGAACATTAACCGTAAAGCTGAGTCTACCGGTTCATGATGCGCGCTCCCTTTGTTCGATAAATTGCCCTAATTCAAATAATTGAGCGCAATAGAATCCAAAAATAAAAATAAATAGAAGTAAAAAATGAATGATCTAAATTCACTGGGGATTGAATAGAGCGTTATCGGCTGAATCCCGGAGAACGAGTCAGAAAGGAAGTGGAACCTTTCTCTAGCGTTATCGCGATAACGGGAAAACTACTTCTCTGTATAATCACCATCGCCGAGCTTTCGGAAAAAGATTTAACGACGGATTACTGCAAGAATGATCAGAAAATAATACAAGTCTGAGTTCAATGAGGGTATAAACGGTGTCTACTGATTTTGCATCGGAATTTCTGTTTTTTTCTTCTGTGAGCTTGGAGCGCGTATTGATACATACGAATACGGGCATGGCTTAACGTTTAAACACTACGAGTGCATACCGTACAAGAATTTGATGTAATATACGTGAAGTAGAAAGTCTTCGAAGTATTCAATACTTTGCCGTGCTGGTATATAAAATTTCCCTCGACACGTGACTTTTCTTCCAAAGTCGCTGGTATGGTACAAGCGATCAAGCGAAGGTGACTTCTCTGCGTTAAAATTTGTCACGGCATGTAAGGCTGCGCGTTTCCGGTCCACCGAAAAAGAGCGATTCCTTCTAATATCCGGTACCTTCGCTTAAATACGCTCAGCTCGGTTGGTGACTAACTGAATAGACCGCCGGGGAATGAAAACGTCCCTTTCCGTCGTGTCGCCCCAGCCTGGACGCTCAACTTTGTCTGGAATTCATTCGGTGGCTGGTTCAATCGGTTTCTCTCACACGCGAAACGGGAAAGTATAACGTACCTCACGCATCGAGCACGTATCGCGCCAGCGAGAACACACTTTTCAAGAGCGAAATGTCGGGAACCTGAAGCGTTAAAGCGAAAGTGATCGAACGGAATGCCTCCCTCCGAACGTCCATGATAAAACCGCTCGTTTGTAAGCGCGTGATCGAATTCCTTTCCTGGAGGGTTGCTGCCGGTTCTGGTTGTGTTCGCTGGGAAAGGAACCTTCTCCCGCCGCCCACTCACCCCCCTGGTCTCGTCCCACCACCACCACCTATCGTCCCTCGCTGGGGGGTTACAGAATCAATCCTCCCGGTATCCCGTTTCTCCTCTCCTATCCACCCCTCGTCGCTCCCACCCCGGGCTCGGTTCTTCTTCTTCTTCTGCTGCTGCCTCTTTCTTCTCCTCGCTTTCTGAACCTCGACGAGGACGAGTACGACATTGTTACCAGCCTTTCCATGCTCGTGCTAGGAATTCTGGCCATGATAGCTGTTCGATGCGAAGCCATTTATTTCCATCCGAGCCGATTCTTGGAGAGTGAAAAGCAACGCGTGCCTTGAAAATGAATCACTCGCGAAGGCGGGCACACGGCCCTGTCGATAAACATCGTTTTACACGTGGTTTGTCACTACGGTTGTCAAAGCGTTTCTCGAAAACATACGTTTTACAAATATACGCCGCTTTTTTCCTCCTGACAAACTGCCGCGTTACGTGTGCGTTTCATTTGAATACTTCTCCACTTGCTCATATTTAATTCACCAAGTGGGACCAAAACTCCAAGGTTCGCGAGAATTTCACTGCATCTTTGACCACGTCATACATCCGAGTATGGGAGTCAAAGCACCCTTATACGCATATCTCGTTCGACCAAATTGTCTGCGAACCCATTGCAGCGAGAAACTTTTTTAAATAAATATAGGGTCATTAAAATACAAAATGGGTTTTCATCCTATTTTCTGTGTCATAGAAGGCTGCGCGATTCACAGTAGATCTATATACTAGACGTAGATTGATAAATAGAATTATTCTGACAATAATACGCAGCTCAATTTATGATTGTCTTCCGTAACCTGTATAGTGAAATTTATGAGATTCTATAATGGGTCTCCAATCCGGATGGCTACACATAACCACTACGTCACGCTGACTAACTGTTTGCGACCTTCGATAAATCGATTAGACCGTGACACTGAATATTGTACGATAGGCATGCTAATGGCACCTGCGAAAATTGGCACGACAACTGTACACAGATTTACTTAGTCTGTGCACTCATTTAATCACAACGATCATGTTGCGTATATTAACATATAAAATTATCGATATAGTGTAATTGGAAACACGGAATTGAGAGTTACGATTGCATTCTTGAAATCCAGTTGAAGCCAAGAGAGTTATTAAATTATTACAGTGGTGATTGCTAATGAAGCACATGGAATAATTTGCAAGTCATTGAATTTATATTGCAGCGAGATACCGAGCATCTATCCGCTTCGCTTCTGGTATTCGTAGCTACAAAAACTACACCTCAGCTAAATGTATACATTGCAGTTGCAGATTTTTGAAACTAATAATCCCCAAAAATAGCTTGTTGATGTCGTTAGTAACTGGTGGCATCGTCGCGTCTCTATTATCGACAGCGTGACAAACGCAGAGTGTTTCGCAATATGTCTCCAACGATCAGTATAATACGAAGAGAGAAGAATTGGACGAGAATAACTCGACAACTGATTACACCTATTTTAATGATATTTCATTTTCCATTAAATTAAGCCCTATTTGACGCGCTGTTAATTTAATTTAATTTAATTAAGTTAAATGTAAGAGACATTTTACGCAATCTAATGAATTTGAGATTGATCCAGGCGGCTTGGAAACAGGTATACATGTACATTTATTGGGGTGAACTTGAAAGGAGTGCAGAACGAAATGGGAATCAAGAAAGATGATAGACGACATTTTATCTCTGGGACAGCAGCCGATAACACCGCCTATACTCGGGTAAAAATTACCTGCTCCGCGTTATGGATTGCCTGAAAGATATTGGCCCCACATTCGACGTACATATATACCTGCCCTCAGGATGCGCGCTGAGAAGTTGTGAATTGGCAAAGGCTTATGCCCTGTCATCCACAATCTACACTCCGGGCAGTGTTCTGGATAAATAACGCTGCGTGACACCCGGTGGATCTGGATTACTGATGGCGGTCCACACGCATCATTCGTCCGAACGATTGTGGGTTGAGTGGGCGGAAGAACGGCAGAGCCTTCAGTGGACGGACGGACGGACCAACCGGCGGAAGGTGAACGTCGAGATCGATTGCGAGTCGTTTTGGTGTGGCAATGATTTATCGCGTGGGATGAGCGTGCGTAACTTCGTGGCTTTGCTGAAAACTCGAGGGAACTCGGGACCTTTGACTCGAACGTTCGTTGATTCATTAACTATACTTTACTCAGAAAGAAGAATCCGCTTGTTGACATGTTGATTTGAAACGGACTTCTTGATTCAAAAAGTTGTCTCACATGTCCGGAGCATCTGGAAAGCAATAAGCAATTCGGTGAGAGCTAAAACTCCCATGAAACAGCACATGAGCAGTTGCAATCACCAGTAGTAAAGATTTCGTTTCAACCAATATGATCATACTCGTTCTCTCTGTCTCTCTCCCTCTCTTACTTTCATCCGTTCAGCTTATCACCCCGAGATCTCAACTCGGGACGTTTTTCTTGGTTCGGTAACGATACCCCCGTTTCCAACATTTTTATGGCCTTCCGCTGGAATACACCTCAGCCGGGCAGCAAAGATGCCAGATGTTCGTCGTGTGAAGTGGTCTTTGGTGTACCAAGAAATTACCACGTTTTATACGGCTGTGCCGCGTCCATCCGCTGTATGGAAGTTGCGGATGCGTGTGAACAATTAACACTAGTTATACACAAACGTTCGTCAAGATTAACCGTCAAACCTGCGGGTAATCTTTTGTTATAAAAGACGCTGTACCTACAGAACTATGGTTACAAGGGTTAATTACACGGCGTCGCGCCGTCTTGCTCAACGGCGTAATAATCTTCGCCATTGTTTCCATCTACCGTGGTATGGCTTTATCTCGATAAGTTTCACTCGTTGACTTGCGACCATTTTGCGCCAGATGTCAAGCGACAAGCCTGAAAAATTCATGAATCGTATTGGGCTCTCGTCGTTTTTCGATCATTTTCAGTTTTCGTGAAACGGTTCCGCTTCCCGGGACGTCCTTATGCGGAATAATATAAGCTATCGTCGACCAGCCCTGACCTTACGCCCCAGGGTGCAATTGTTTATACAATTCTAGCCGCGTTTACCTTCTGTCCGAAACTGTTGGGTCCGTTGTTGTAGCACACCTTTTCATCTGTGGGCAATTTCGTCGGCAGCATAATTCCCGCTCTACGCTAAAAAAAACCGTCTCGAATTGGCGCCTCCTTACCGGAACAGTGTCTGAAGAGAGGTGTGAAATTCAACCACGACACGCCAGTCAACGAACTTTGTGAGAGATTGTATCTCCACACGAGGTGTGAGTGACGCTCTCCTTATTTCGCTAATAATCGTCCAGATCGTCCAAGCCGTGAAACGCGTATATTTCAGTTGAATTCGTAATTACCGGATGGTGGGAATACCATTATACTCAATTTGACAAAAGAAAAAAAAAAAGAAGAAAAGGCCGAAAATCAAGGACAGCTTTCAATTATCGCGATTGTCAACTATGATGGTGAAGTTCGATCGTAAAATTTAATGATGCGTTAGGTGTTAAACTTACAGCCGCATTGGTGGTGTGAATCATACGAGATTTCGAAAGTGGCCTCAGTTATTCCGTATCCTACGTTCAACCAAACCTGCATCCATGCACTTAGTTTTGCATGAATGCATTTAAGATACTTCGAAGTAACTCGAACTGCAAGCAGCATTCTTCTCGGCATACCTACTCATCGCCGATTATCAGTTCACCCAATTCACAGTTGCAATTTCAGTCTACTGCTTGGTGAGGCAAAACGAAAGGTATTAAAAAACGGTCGCTGAACTCTGGTTCACTGGCAACGCGGTAGCTCGAAAGAAATTAGTCGATGTTCCGGACGGCCGTTAGAAAAAGTCCCGGAATCATGGACAGCGCCGACCGCAGGATATGCCAGGAGGTGGCACGCATGGTCGGCTTAGGAAATGTCAAAAATAATAGGCACGATCGATTTAATAAAACGGTTGCTGGCGAGGTCACATGGGGTTCTTTCTCCGAAAGGCCGCGTGACAGGTGCGGTGAAGTTAGTTCTGCGTGAGCCATGAATACACGAAAACGTACTTTAGTTTTTTGGTCCTTTCGTGTCTGCGTTATACTTTATTCGTACAGATATCAGCCGGGTAGATATACGTCGCGTAAGCGCATTGTATCAGAAAGAGAGTAAGTACGGTGCGTGTCCGTCCGCTGGTGCGTGCGAGGTGCGTGTCTGGCTCGTAAACCGGCGCCTGTAATACGGGCAAATAATATTTCACGTGCATAAAAGCTTCCACTTATATAAATTACGCGGGACGAGCATTTTCAATTGTTTCTGCAGTCGGTAAATCGGCGGGGCGTGCTCCGCCTCCCGCCCTTGCCGTGAAACTCCCGCAACCGGAAATGAGCACCAACTGTCCGAATTTCGATATTGATTCACCTCCCCGACGGTAACGAGCCACTATCGCCTTAGGAATCCGAGATTCCCGTACTTTGAACCCACCAGAGGCTCGAATTGATTTTCTCGAATCTCGAGGGTTCACATTCAAGGAGAATCGGAGGAGGCTGACCATAGCGAGGAAAATTTCTACCCATCTTTTCTCCGTATTTTATAAACGGTTTCAATTTGTTTCACGGGAAGAACACTGCATTGTTTGTAAAATATTTTTCACAATATTCTGAACATTTAATCATTGAACTTTTTAATAAACTCCGGACTTAAATGTTAGGGTGTTATGAAAATTCGATAGACAAGGCCTCATTACCGGAAAAACAATAAGGATGTACATGAAAAGTAAAATATATCTACTGGCATTACCGATTTCATCAAAGTTGTTCTACTGATCAGTTCCACTTAGCATGAAAGTGACCAACATTTCTTTTACTGTGAAAATTTTGAATCAAGCGAAAGTATGTGTTACACATACTGGTGATGCATAAAAAAAAAGTCATCCGTCGCAAAAAATCGTGAAAATTGTTGTATCTGGTCAGACTTGCAATTTATGGTCTAGTTTCCCCGGTTTCCCCGATGGAGATAAGAAACGTAGAGGACAAAAATGAAAAAAAGAAAAACAGACCAACGAAACGAGAAGAGGTTGGTGAGTTGGCCAGACAGCCTCGCACCTTCACTCGTTTCACATCTATCGAGTTTAACCTATGATCCTAGGGAGATCAACCAGAAGTGGCATCCGTTAGAGGCCACCCAAGAGATGGGATTCGATGTGGGTGCAGAGGATGCCGCTCGCGGCTTGGCAGAAGGCCGATAGCGAGCGAAATAACGATATTAGGATGTGAGATTGCGATCGGGAGGCAGGCTACGGCCGGTCGAGCTTATCCTGTGGGACCCGGCATTTGTCCTTATTACGCAGCAAGGACTAATCTGGGCGGGAACGCCGACGGAGACACTGGGCGCCCGCGTGTATTGCTTCGGGCGCGAGATAAAAGCGAATCCTTGTCTTCCCTTCGTACTCTCTCCGCGACCAGCGCCTCGTTGGATTCCGCCTTCCTCTTCTGTCTCTCATCATCCTCCAGAGCGCTCTCTGTCTACCAAAAGACCAGCCGGATTGAGCTTTCCTGCTCGATACCACGAGACATTCCTTGCTCAACGCTGCATTAAAAACCTTTGTTTCTCGATTCGCCCTAATTTCATTGGGTGCCGCCTGGCACATGTTTAAAGTACGCAAAATTGAGCATAAATTTTCATATAAAATAAAAAGAGATAGAAAAAAGGAGAAAACAATATAATGCTATGGGAGCTTGATCTACAACATCTCAGCTCTTGCTGATATTAAAACCCAGGCAAAAAGTCGAATGTTTTTTCTTTCATCATTATAAACTGTTGGCAAGTAAAACTCCTAACGTGTATTTAACCGCTCAGTGGTGTGGGTTGTATAGTCAATTTTCTTGTGTAGATATATTTTTATCAGGACCCTCTTTCTATTCCGCAGGTTTCTTGACCAATGGGTTTAGAGCGGCATTAATTTTCATAGCCGGACTTGCCTCTGCGCCCTTATTTCCGGAAGTTAACCAAACTGCGTTCTCTCGTCTT
Source organism: Neodiprion pinetum (assembly GCF_021155775.2). Lineage (NCBI taxonomy): Eukaryota > Metazoa > Arthropoda > Insecta > Hymenoptera > Diprionidae > Neodiprion > Neodiprion pinetum. Next base: position 31,550,227 of record NC_060235.2, read on the forward strand.
CACCTTGGCACCGACCCCCCTCACGTTCAAGCTCACCCTCGACCCTATATCCAACTCCTAGATTAGTTGAAGCCCCACCCCCACCCCACCCTCCGCAGGGTGTTTACATGTTTTAATAATTAGCTGTGGATGAATAATGCAGCGCCAACATATCTCTACCCTCTAACCCATGCCCTGGATAATCCGGGCGCCGGTGAAACCCGGTGGGGACGACTGACTGGTCGATAAAAAGTACTGCGGAGTTAGCGTTAATAGCCTGTATTATGCATATACTTAGATAAATTTTTTTCTCGCAAGCAACGAAGATTGCTCCACTTACCATTGGCTATCTTATCTAATTCCAACCATTTAATTTCCGCCATTTCTTGAATAAATTTATCGATTCATATTTAAGGTCACCGGACATACGCGAAAATTACTAACGCTAAGAATGGGTGACATTTAGGATGAATCAATAAATTCCCGTTCGAAAAATTGTTCGATGTAAGTGTAAATATTTACCGAATACAGCGATATAATGGAAATCATTTGTATGTATACGTTTCCGGAGGCTTGGCTTGCGAAAGCTAATATTTTCGCCTGCGCTGATGGAATATTTGATCACCTGATCGTCCCTGATTTAGCGATCAATAGCTGACACATTGCAAGATACTCCAAGATAAATTAAACTAATTTCTTTACACTTCGTCACTGTCACAAGCTTGTAGTTTGGTTTTGCTCTAGCATTAGACGATGTTTCTTCACCTTTCTATCACGTGTGTACAATTGCTTCGTAAGATTCTTATACGATTTCTAAGATCATTCACAAGACCTGCCCCTCCGTTTTTCTCCAAATTCAATTAAGGTCATCGGTAAAAATATCACCAGAAATGATGCGCTCGTCACTCGTAAGCAAATGAGAGTAAATAGTGATTCACTATTTATATTGACTATAAGTGAAATGTGAATCTTATCCGTAAAGAATCAATGGACCATGATGTGTCAACGAATAATATAGTGACGAAAAGGCTCACGTCCGATATCTCGACGCAACCTGAAATGACAAGGTTGTAGTCTTCACGAGTGATCTAAAAGCCAGGTTCTCGAGTGGACAATAACATCACGGACATGGAACTTGACTACACAGAGTAATTCGGAACTAGCTTAATGGATTAGCTAACCAATTAGTCGAAGTTGGTTTAGGCATTATCAGAGCGACCATTATCGACCCCGGTAAATCGACGTCAGCCGTCAATAGTCTCCAGACCTAGGTTGTGACTACAGCGAATTAGGCTGCTCACGACCTCCCATAAGTTCGGCGTTAATTGGCCTGATTTCATTCAGCCTAAAGTGTGAACAAAATACGTCATTCTCTGAGAACGGAAAGTTACTTCACCCAGGAAGTGAGTTGCCTGTAATCGCATGCTAATCAACGGTTTTTATTAACTGCAATGAAATTTTCCACCATGAAGTTTGCGGAGAGGCTGACTTAATTTGGGCCGTGATACCGCTCGAAGTTGGCATAGCAGTCTGAGATTAAGCCACCGGTTTTGTCGGTTCGCGAGGACACACCGAACGGCCTAATTCCACCCAAAATTGCCAAACAGTACTGTGTACGTTTAGCAATGTAATTATACAGGGCTTAACGCCTTACGGCCTCGCCTCACTTGCGGACACAGCAGGAAACGAAGTCCCAGCATCGAACTGGTACGGAACTTGACTTCTTCGCAGATACCAGCCAAATGTGAGAAGTCACTCGTAATCAGTTTAGCAGCTGGAAACGATTGTTACCCGAATTTCGGGTACTGAACGTAAAATCCGGAAGAAAGGTAGTTCGAAGCACCTCGAAGTCGATGTAATTTGACATTACCGAGGTGCTGGAATTTCGAATAGAATTTTCTTCTAACCAACCCCTTTCCGTTTGAAAGAGGGCGCTTGTCTTGAGAATCACAGAACGGTTGAAAGTCGGGGCTATGTAGTCTTGTCTTAAAAGGCGAACACAAAGGGGGATGGAGGGGTTCTGATATCGTCTTTTCCGATCCAGTCGCGTGTCATTGGCGAGCCTTCTTCTTGGCGCATAGAAAAGGAGAATAAGTTTCGCGAGGTAAACGACTGTGAGGATAATCCGCCGTCTCCTTGGCCTTCGTTCCGATCTCTGAAGACGCTATTTCGCGTGTTCGCGACGGTACACCCCGTAAATCCGGTTCTTCGTATTTGACGTTCTTTCGCCAAGACATCTTCACTCGACGCTCACGAGCTTTTCACCGCTTCCCGCACCTCCGCCCATAGCACCAGTTCAAACTCCGAGCAGAGTCAGAGTTGAGACCCGAGACCTCTTTGTAACGCGAACGAGCCAGCCAAGTGTCTGGTTTCCCGTGACGAGGCGCCCTCCCGATTCAGCTATATTTGTCACCTAAGCTCTGGCTCTCTTAGCGAGAAGCTCGTCGAGCTAATAAATTACTCAACGCATCGTTAGGAATGCCCTATAATTTATACGACTGTATAACTTTTAACCAGGCCCACGATTAACCGTTCCGATTACAGCGTTTCAAATTTATAATCCCTCTTCAATCTTTATTCACCTCCAGACAAGGTGAGTATTGAATTTTACTTCGTTGCAAATATATCCTCAGCTTCTACACCGTTAGGATGACCAGCGGAATGTTCAACCTACCGGCTTTGCACCCCGGCGGCACCGGGTTAAGGTAGGCAAAGAAGGGTGACGCGAGTGTAGGGCTAGATGATACAATAACAGTTTGTTCTGCTTTTCGCGTGACCGATATAAGTTGCTCGGCAGGGGTCGCTCATTCTTGCCGCGGCAGGGGGCGACGCCCTGGCCGCAAGGTTTAATTAAAATTGGGGGAAAACTCGACGGACGATGCAGCTTGCCTGCTGCCGTTCCGGCACCTGCCAACCTCGAGCAGACATGGTTGGCCTACTGGCCGTTTCGGCGGCTAGCCTGAGTTCTGAAACTCCTCCATATACACATATTTCACAGCCCTATGTGGAAGGCTGCGAGTGCAGGCGTGTGCAGGCATATACGAGTACATATATAAGACACTTACGTGAGAACTTGGCGTGTTATCTACCTACTGTATCTTGAAATTGGATATATTTTTTTTCTTTTTTTCTTTTATTTTTATTGTTTTTTTTTTTTCTTTTTTTATACCTCATCCGTTGAAATTGTCCGATATTACTTTGAAGCACGAGGCAACCGAGCGTATTTTTCGCCAGGCTACGTTGAGGTGCACCTCACAATTTAATTTACTGTTACGACAATTACTGCCGATCTTTTAAACGAGTTCAGCGCTTTTGCTATCTCGATTCACAAACGGATATTCTTCGTGGTGCTAACTTTGATCGTTAATTCTTAACAATTACCCTTTTTTAATTTCACTAAATAGCTGCAGGGTGTTTTAGAGATTAGTGGTAAAAAGAAGAAAAAAAATTCCCCCTTCTTTCTGCACTTGTACGGTCTAGTTGGTTGGAATACTTTAATATACGTCTAGTATAAGGCTACTCATTCTTTTCGGTCTTTTCTGTAGGGTTAAATCAACCGTTTGATACTATTTTACATATAATAACCGAAATGATTTATTTCGTTATTTACATCAGTATCAGTTAATAAATTGTCAGGAGCAAAGAAATAACAAATGAACTAAATTATGCACATAAAACTTCATTATCGTGGATGACTGATGACTTGATCATTTTCGAATTCATTTATTGTCTTGATCAAGGAAACCTGCGCGGATCCGAAACCAGCAGTGGTATAAAGATAATATGCATATAATAACCAACTCACTTGACGCCCCATGCTTGATACTTGTAAACGAATCGAAACAGGGCCTAGAAATATATTGTGATGATAAAAATATGATTCATACAGGTCTGTCACCAGGCAGACGTGGTGGCCGCACCCCCGTTAATTGCGGTCGAGCGAACGAGCATGGTGGCGAGGGGGAGGTGCGGAATTAGGGGGTGAGGAAAGGGGTGAACCGGCGTGTCACGTAGTGGTCCAATAATTGACACGCACCTCTGCTACGTGGATGAGGGACCACGTGGTCATGAGGGAGGTCTCCTGGTGATGGACCCCCAGCGATTACGAACCTTTCGGCATTTCAATGTCTCTCGCTCCATTATTACTCCGTTATCACTCCTCTAATGATGATTAACTGAAATTGACTTTCGAGTCGGCTGTGGACCAGAGAAGCTGGAGTGAAAAACGGAAGACTGCACATCCTTTGCTAGCGTTTCTTTTCTACTATATTTATTGTTGTCATTCGCAACTACATGCATGCATGTAGCTACACGCATCGTTTGGAGCCTTTCAAGCCTTGTTTTTCTGCTCCTTTTTTTTTAAATTTTTTATTTCCTTTCAATCTCTTTTCTGTACAGCAAAACGTGAAATTCAAAAGCTACGCATTTTTAAATGAACTGGCGGGGTGTATTCATTTCCGTTTCTTTGACGTGGCCTCGCCCCTTTGACTCTACCGACGCGTTAAAACAAATATAGCTACCGCTTTGCAAGGGAAGGAAAAATCTCAAACCACTCTCTCTCTCTCTTTCTCCCTGTCTTTCTCTCCCCTCAAGCCCAATAGATTTTAGAAAGCCAGTTTGTACCTAACGTTTGAAAAATCAATTCGACGACGTCTAATGCTTTCACTTAATTTGCCTTTCAGTAAATGCGCACCTTTCTTTTTGACATGCTCCTGCTGTTTGCGCCGTTTCAATTCGAACCTTTAACATGTATCTGTAATATATCTGTAGTGATACGTTCATACAAATTTACACACCATTAGTTCCATCTGATCATACATAGTATTAACGTTCGAAACCAAAGGTTGTATGTTCGGATATTTGGATGTTCAGAAAGTGACGTCACCCAACATTTTTTTTCTCTTGACGTCATCGATCTATAGTAATCGTAGACGACGAAAATCAGCTAACCGAATTCCTCAGTCTAGAAACAACCGCGCAGTAGAGCGGACGTATGAGAATCGCGCTCCGCAGAATTCGAGTACTGGGTTTTCTACCTCCTGGATCCTGCGCTCCGGGTCCGCTTCCTGGTGCAACTCGACTTCCAGGACAAGCCCTCCGTAGTTTTTGCGCTCCAGGTACGCTACCTGGTGAAACTCGGCTTCCAGGACAAGCGCTCCGTAGTTTCTGTGCTCTAGGTCCACTACCTGGTGAAACTCGGCTTCCAGGACAAGTGCTCCGTAGTTTCTGCGCTCTAGGTCCACTACCTGGTGAAATTCGGCTTCGAGAATAAGCGCCCCGTAGTTCTGGCTGTCCAGGTCCTTGACCTGGTAACTTTTGACCTTCAGGAGTAATTTTCCGTAATTCTGGCTGTCCAGATCCTTCACCTGGTGGATTTTGACATCCAGGAAAAGCGCTGCGTAGTTTCTGTGTTCCAGGACCGCTACCTGGTGAACCTCGGCTTCCAGGACAAGCGCTCCGTAGTTTCTGCGCTCTAGGTCCACTACCTGGTGAAATTCGGCTTCGAGAATAAGCGACCCGTAGTTCTGGCTGTCCAGGTCCTTGACCTGGTAACTTTTGACCTTCAGGAGTAATTTTCCGTAATTCTGGCTGTCCAGATCCTTCACCTGGTGGATTTTGACATCCAGGAAAAGCGCTGCGTAGTTTCTGTGTTCCAGGACCGCTACCTGGTGAACCTCGGCTTCCAGGACAAGCGCTCCGTAGTTTCTGCGCTCTAGGTCCACTACCTGGTGAAATTCGGCTTCGAGAATAAGCGACCCGTAGTTCTGGCTGTCCAGGTCCTTGACCTGGTAACTTTTGACCTTCAGGAGTAATTTTCCGTAATTCTGGCTGTCCAGATCCTTCACCTGGTGGATTTTGACATCCAGGAAAAGCGCTGCGTAGTTTCTGTATTCCAGGTCCGCTACCTGGTGAACCTCGACTTCCAGGAGAAACGCTCCGTAGTTCTGGCTGTCCAGGTCCTTGACCTGATGACTTTTGACCTTCCGGACTAATTTTCAAGTTTACAAGTTTGATTATTGAAAACGTCATGTTTTGTGCCATCAAACCAATATGCATGCTTCAGATAACATTTTGAGTCGGGAAAAAAAACTAAACGACCAGAATCAACAAATTGCAATTGGTGAGTGGTTGGCATTGTATACATAGGAATACATGACAATAACGTTAAAGCTAAAATTGCTGTGCGTAGTGTTTCAAATCTGTCATGACTTAGCTGATTGTTCTGTGGTATTTTTTGACGAAATTTATTGTCAAAAAATCGAATCACGTTATACTTACATGCATGTGTAAACGTGATTTGTAGCATTATATAGGAAAAATCTTGCGGGCAGATTCGGTTTGCGTCACATGCACAAAGACAGTGTTCATTCTGTACACTGTGAAGCAAATACCAGGATTTTTTGGGGAGTCATCGTGGCCCAGTCTCCCCTACAACTACGTCATCTGGTAAAACACTGACAACGAGTACGCGAGCGCACGAGCACAAAAACCAGTTACACTAGGCATCCGACCCCGAGCGAGCATTAGCGAGCAAGTGTTTTAAAACTAGTTTCAATTAATACGATTTGTGACGTAATTTGCTGATTCGTTACGTATGAAGCATATGAAAAATGCAGATAGAAGACTTGTTCTCTTTCGTTTCTGTCGTCGAAATTTTTACCAATGATTACACAATATTTTAAGGACCTTATACATTCCTATCTCCGGCTCCACACTGTTCCGATAATGAGGGGTAAGACCTGATATTTCACCGAATCAGCGTTGAAAAAAGGCGTGGAAATAAAAATTGGCAAATCAATGTGCAAGCGTGACGTGGGCATAGTAAACTATCACCATTGTCACTGAAATAATATCTTTTGAGGCTGTCAACCTCGTTTAACCGGCTTTGGCGTTAGCTGCCGGCGGGTAGCCACGCAGTCTTTGGACAGCGTCCATTCGAATTACACACTCGAAGAGATTTCGAGTTGGTAGCGTACTTCTGTCGTAAGCCTGGGAGAAGGGTTGCAGCCCCAACCGCTGGCCCGAGTAATGAGCTGCCTTAATTGATGTACGACTGCTTTTAAATGCAATAAATTACTCCGCGTCGTACAGTCGGCTGTGGAAAATTCCGCACCAAGGGTCTTCGATCTTTCACGGACCAACCAGCACCGGCGGATCGTTAATTGCTGAACTATTCAGTCCGCGACCGAGGGCAGTGAGACCGGGGACCGCGTGCTAGGGTGCATCTAATTCGACCCATGTTATAATATTCGCGAATCCCGCGCCGTGTAGCGTGGCTCACGTTATTATAATTAATGCTTCAGTGTGCTATTCACAGTCTCGGAGAGGAGCTGAACAGGAGAATGTTTGCCACTTCATGCGGTGTTCAAACTTCAATTACCCACTAATCCTAGGATTTCCCCGCGCCCCCGGTCCGCAGGTATTCTGAACGAATAACACGCGAGCTGGCCGTTCTACGCGATTCGCATTAGTTAGCATTGATCACTGCAGCGGGCAGCCGTGTTGCGGAATCGGGCAATCGTACGTGATCAATGAAATTTATTATCGAATATGCGCAAATTGCGTGGTCAGCCAATTGCTCGTTGCGTCATTCGCGGCGTTGGAGGGCCTTCAATCGTGTTTATATCGTTTCGAATTAACGGGGTTGCGATAGATTTTTCAACATTCAAAACTGCGGCGAAGCCCGAGTGTAATCTAATCGCGTGCCGGAGCTCATACCCGCGTGCCGAAATTAAACCGGCACTTGTAGAGATTACACAGCTGCTACGCGCCACGTATACGTATTTCATACATCCACGTATGCGAGCTATGAAAACGTGCTGCGTCTGCGATAAAAGGTCGTTATTTAAATTATCAGCGAGGTAATGATGGAAGGCATGCGGCATTAGGAAGGGAAACGTTCAACTGACCGACGGCGCGGTGCGTTGCCACAACGCGTAACGTGGCGTGGGTACAGATAACGTAATTTACAGCATCTGCGCCACTGCCGTCGCAAAATGTATTAATTTACATTTCAATTAAGCGTCCTCGGCTCGGTAAACTCGAACAATGTCTTAGCTTCCATTATCGTTACTGAATTGATGCGAACTGACAGATCCAGACATGCCCACATTTTCCACCCTTCAAAATCCTTCGTTCTTCTCCCGTATCCTTCCCGCCCCTCTTCCCGGACGCCGCAACGATGCCCGTCATCGTTGAATATGACCAAATTCGATCCGCAAATATCTGCAAGGCGGAGGAGGAACGTCTCTAATTTGTTTTCGTTTTCTCCGCACAGGTGCTATATTCGGTAAAAACTTCGTTATGCGGTAGTAGATATTCCGGATTTTTCGAGTTTGCAGTAATCACTCGATGGTCCTCTATCTTGAATTACATATTGTGGTACTCGAGAATTTTGTCATTCAGTCAAACAAGTTCCGAGCTTAAGCTTTTTTCGATTGTAAATTTTCCGACCATCATCGTCATCTTGTCCTTATGATCGGCTTATTCGGTAAACGTCATATCTCTGTCTACAGTAATTATTTGAATGATTGAATTATTCAATTGCAACAGTTCTAATATATCCATGATTGGTGATCGCTGTGCATCTGATCGTTACGTGACTTATACTCAGATAAACGATAAACAATTGAAACTGTGTTATTGATCCAGTCCTATTCAGTTGAAATTTTGTAAAATTCGTCGTTAGCGTAAACATCAACTGGGGAAAAAGATACGAATGGAACACCCAGCTAGCGAGAACTATACTGTGAGATATATGAACTCGGAGTTATCCGTTTATTAATAGTATCTCAAAATTGAGGCAGACCAAAAAGTTGACGTGAACCAAAGCCCGCACAGCTGCAGCTCAGAGTTCTGAAAATAATTTCACTCGCGGTTGTCCGAGAATACAAAAGTATAAATTCAATCCGTCACTACCAATTATTCGTTGCGGTTTCAGCTAGGTATTCTTGAAACAAATTTTCCTCCGCGATTTCCGTCGACGCACTTTTTTAAACCGACCACAGAAGTATAATGAACATTATACGGCGGCGAGAAATTACATAGAGGTGTGAAATAACGCTGCAGCTCCGAACCCGTTGTCCACGATGGGAGGTGATTGTGGTCAATTAAAAGCACGTGGTGGAAGCGGTAGTTGCCGAGGGGAGAGAGAGGGTGACGAGCCTTGGTGTCCGGACAAACAGATTCTTCGGGGGTGAGGGGACCAAGCGTGTCTGCGGGTGCAGAGACACGTTCGGAAGGATCGAATATCTCAAATAACGACGGGTGCCTCGCAGTGCCTTGCGAAGGTTACGCAAGGTGAACCGTATCACAGACGGATGTGCCGCATGAGTAAAGTTCGAAGACCGTCGAGCTCTCTTTGTTAATCCTTGAAACTTGGTAATTGATATTGTACCCGACAACTGAGGCACGGTCGTTGAGCTGAAATTTAACTATTACCATAAGGACTTATAATTACGGAACGTCAGGAAAGTACCTACGAGACCTACCTATCGCGTATTAGCGCTGAGGGTATTAAACAAAATTTTCGTTACTAATCTACCGGAGTTTATCTAAGTGCCCAGCAGCAGCAGCAGCACCACCACCAGCAATATTAATATTCGTGCGATGAAATATTCACGAGATTTCCCTTTATATGCGCCGTACTAGCTGCGGTACATGGACACAGCTCCGCTTAACACACCGGAAAATCTTTTGTTCGTTAATACGGGATGATCCTTGCTGGTATACATATATAATAATAAACCAGCCGAGGTATAAAACTTTAAAGAAAAAGTTTAGAGCAAAGACCTAAGGGGACACTTGGGCTCGAGCTGCGAAGAACCCGACGATTGTTCAAGATTTTCTCAACTTTCGAATTATTTCCAAAACGAATTCAATCTACACTCACCGCTCAAGTCTCTCGAGAGTAATTTGGCGAATTCGGCTTTACTACCATCGTTCTCAGGCTTCGGCGACTCGGGCCTTTTCAAGAAATAATCGAGACATCCCGAGAGCTTCGACAGTGGGTGGGTACTTGATTCATCGTGACCTAGGCGAACCTTGCAGACGCGCTTTTGTGGGCACGCTGAAACGTGACGCGGGGAAATTCGCAATTAGGAGAAGTAAAAACGGTCAGAGGTACGCAAAAGCACGTGTGCTTTTCCGTAGAGTGGCCTCTTCAGTTGCGTCGCAGCGGCAGCGTGAGACGCGGGACCTGCATGAGAAGGGCTATGAGGACTTAGCCGAGGGCTAAGGCGATGCGTGCCTGAGCAACGACGCGGTACTCGTGAAAAGTCCGAAGTCGCCTACGTGCTCGCAATGCAATGATACGTCACATTTTCAAAGATCCCGCGATCAACTCGGAAAAATGTTCCTGCACTGGCTGCCTCTCACTTTTATTCCCTCACCACCGTCTGCTGCATATCAGGTGCTATATACTTGCGGTGCAATTCTGGTTATCTGACGTGAAGAAAAAAGAAGTATGATTCTTCGACTTGTTAGAGTTATTAATTGTGGATCAAAGTGACGAGCTGCAGAGTATGAAGTTTCACTTGGAAACTCGAGCTAATTAAAATTACTTCGGCAACAATTTTTCCCCTCTTCTTATTTCTTATTGAGAGTAGAAAATTCCTCATGCATTCTTCGACTCGACTAATTTTTATTCTTATCTATAATTCTCCCTTCGACCATTGGATGGAAAATTCATCTGCGTTTCCAGCCGTTCCATTGTCTGACTCCACGTAGTAACTGGTACGTAACGTCGAAGAACTGTAACGAGTATTTTCATCAATGCCTTTTGACGCTCGCACGAAACTGGCGCTGTTAGTATTTAGAAGGAGGGTCTTCCATTGTGGATATGCCGCGGGCACATCGGGGGCCGGAGATGTCAACTCTGTGTTAGACAATGGTATACCTTGTCATTGACAGGTATCCCGGAGGCGATGTAGTTTGCCAGGACGCTTCCTCCTATTTCGTGGTTATGGCAGACCGAACGAACGGACAAGCTGACACGCACACGTGCCCGCGCTATTAGTGCAGGACTCGCACGGATGCACTGGCCCGTGTCATATGACACAGTATGACAACGGTCCCGGCTCGATGTCTACAGGAGACAGCCGCCACGGTTTGATGTACGTAATGAAACGAACTGTTCTCTGATGCTGACTCGCAGAGTTTTGTGAATGCAATATCAGCGTGACATTTCTTGACGAAGAGCTGAACATGTGTTGATTTCTCGTCGATATCAATTATTCACCATCGAGCCCCGAGTGTTACAGTATTCTAGTTCTTCAGAACGTCTGGGTCTTGGTCTACGTCTTGGTGTACTTTAAGCAAAGAAAGTTGATTCCTTCTCTCAGTGACGCAGTACGATTCAGATTTATATTCGGTGAAGAGAAGAAGCCGAGAGTATCGGTCGTTGTCTTTCTGTCGTTATGGCTGTTGCGTGAGCTCGACGAAATGTATACGATTGGGGACAATACCGAAATATCCAAGTTCCACGTGACGTCGTGCGTGTAGATTGCAAGACGATGTTTGCTGCTAGGATGGGGACGACGAGAGGGTCACAGCCGCTGCTGCAGCCGCTGCAGATGACAGGAAAACCCGGTGGCTCGGAGCTCCCCTCGACGACGGTGGCATAGGTCAATCGTGTTCGTTTCATCGATATACACGAAGGGGCAATTCTCCATCGATCCCTTCATACGAGCCTAATCAATGCCGCCGAGTCTTGTTTCCGTGAATCTTTCATCAAAAAGGTACGTCATGACGTGTTTTTCAATTTTATCTGGTCACGAAGACGTTGCATATTTTCTGTGAGAATTTGCAAACGTCTGTATTTCTTATTGACATTAGTAGTGGATTTTTTTATGGGGTACGGACTGATTTTCGGCGCTAGCATTACCGTCTTTAAAAGCTTCGACCGACGCCCATCTTGGTTATTATTTACACAGTTCTGAATGACAAAGGCAGATTCGCGATGCTAGGGGCTGTGTACGCTTGCACTTGAGACTAACAGCCCTCCGAGTTCCGTTGCCATTTATAAGTGCCTCCAGTCGAGAGTTGTTTCAGCTGTCGCAAAATTTACCATGTGATACAAGCCTTGCCTAGAGATACGCGAGCATGGCAGGGGGTTATGTAATCATGGATTTCTGGTTTGTTATTATACGAATATGGGTTTACGAAACTCTACAAAGGTGAAGGAATCAAGTGCATTTCTTGAGGGTAAAAGTTGTTCCTAAAGAATTTGTACATCCTGCTAATGTTAGCTGCAATAAGAAATAATTTTAAACTCATGTAACACCCTTGAATTTGAATGATTTGCACTATTTTTATTTTTTTCTTTCTCATTCGTCACTTCAACGTGTGAGGGAAAACATTGTAAATCAAATCTTGCCCCGCTGTGAAATTCGGACAACTGTGCTATACGTTAAAATGTAAATATTAATATACGGATTAGGGACAGCTGCGGTAAAATGCCTCTGACATGTGACATGCGCTGAAGACTCTCAAAATAAACGGAAACTCTGTGTCAAGTGTTACGAACGTACAGAATCATCTCCCTAATGAACGATTTTCATTTGTTTGTGAACTAGGCGATGACATTCGGCAATTATTCTTGTCCCTTTATTAAGTTAATCCGTCAACTTGTCTTGACGGGAAAGTGATTTCGGAAACTGAAATATGCTTTTGCCAATTGCGAATCATCATCGATCAATCATTTTCTTGACTGTGATTTGTCGTGCCGTTTACCATCGCGCTCACTGAGGTTTAACCTAAAAAGGCATGCTTAGGGGTAATAACATTCGATTGTTCGGACGCATGGGCGTAATTCTGCGCCAGCCAGAAGACATGCCATTAGTGGTCGCCGCATTTGTCCCCCGGACCACACCCGGCCATTTTCCCTTTCATGCCAGTCAACACGGTCAGGGATCAAATTTATCGAATCGTATTCGAAGGCAATCTTCTATATTTTTTTTATTAATATTTCTATTAAGCCGGGTTCATAAATTGCCCCGCTGTATCGAACTGCTAATGAAGCTGGGTTAACAACTTTGCTGAAGGAACACATGGTGCCACAACCGCTCGAGGGCTGATATTGTCGGGCACCAAAGGGGTGAGCTTGCATGGTGACCGCATGCGAACTTGTACTTTAATTAACGTGACCACTGCAGGGCGATACTTCTGTGCCCTGAGGAATATTAGATGATCATTAATGCTGTACGTACTCACAATTCATTACTGAGTGACAAATTTTACATCTTTCTTTGTCGTCGATTTACTACAGGTAATAGATTTAATCAAGTTGATTCGATGCACTCTACAACAGACACTTGATAGTTACTTGGATTTCTTGTTATCCTTGCTCTACGATGTATCATGTTACGCTTATCAACCATTTTCGTCAAGTTCACATACCTCCAACTTCCGGAAAAATTATAGCTACGGATATGCATTCTCTTTGTGTGCCACCTTGTCACGAATAGTGCAAGGTATCCAGGTACATAAAAAGAGCACGATGTACGTACTTGACGAGTACAAGGCATTTTCTTTATTGAAATATCGCTTCAAATTTATTTCCCGGCCATTTGGTTATGTTTCTGAAAGCGAAGTCTATTTTTATTCGGAATCGCATATAAATGATACATTGGTCCCAAAAACATTCCGATATTCTGAATACTGATTGCTTTTATCACTACGGTTTCGATATCATGAGTTTCTTTATCGATGAGAAAATCGCGTGTCTGAATTCACATAAAAGGTATAATATACCAACAGCCAGGTATTAATCAAATCCGTGTTACTAAAATATTGCTGCATTGCTTCCAGCGAGTATGACAATAATTCTGGTATAATGTACGTAACATCATAGTATCGTAGTACGTATAACTTCGTAAACGTATCGATAACAGAAGAAAAACAAATTCCATTGTAATTTTAGTGGAGAATAGCCTTCGCGCAGGCATTACTTCCTGTCCCGATGTGGCCATTGGAAAAGAATTGAGACGTTCTCTAATGTATTTATGGGTATACGGTAGATACCTGTGTCCGTCACGTTACTGACATACCACGCGACCGCCCGCGGGTGAACATGCACGCACACAGACCCGAAGTCACAGACGTGTACAAGCATACGGCAACAATTGAGAAGACGGTAGGAGGAATTCTAGGAAGAGAATTGTGATTAAAATTGACTGGTACTAAAAAGTGGGCGAACGGCTATCGTGAGGTTGTTACTTGATTGTGTTCGTAGGTGTACTCGGGTGGACTACAATGTGGCTTACACGTTTACCGATCAGGAGTGAAAAACAGGGGCCTTATTTTTGGTATGGTAGCCAAGGGCCGGCGCTGTTCTACGCCACCTCTTACCTAAATTAACTAAAAACTATCCGCATCTTTTGTTCGATTCAATGAATGACCTACGAACAAAAGGTGTTATGTCTTGAAGCGTTTCACGGTGCATTGTCAGGGATACTCGGTTGCTGGAAGCACCTGCGCTACTGATGACTCTGCCATGACTTCGCGTTCGAGGTACCGCCTCATGCCCTATGCACTCGGAGCATTCACGTTTTTATGGGAATTTCGGATTTCAGGATATTACGAAGACCCGTCGACTCGCCCATATCGCGACTTTCTGCGAATACTTGTAGGTTACTATAAGAAGGCCTCGGTGCATTAGTGCTTTTCGCATAACATGCATGAAATATTACGTCATTTGGCAGATATACGCACACCGTCGAACAGTTCGAAGATAACGGAGCAAGGTAAACACGTGTTGCTAAAGTGAAACCGTTGGCTGAAAAAATTCCGGTCTTTATCGTGCATCGGGGTTTCACAAGTGCCGCCTCAAATAGTCTTGTCCTTTGGAACGGCGTACCTGCAGTATACGTGAACGTACACCCGGTACTGGTGGACTTACTGCCGTCACGTACGACGTACCAGGACCGATGTATACTTGTGTTCAGATACAAATGTAGACGGTATTCCATCTCGTATCTCTATCTTGGCTGGAAGGCGCGTGACTTTGCATTTGTGTGTGTTTAAAGCGTATCTGATAATTCGTTCGTTTCAATTTTAATAATGCTGTCACGCGGAGAGAGCGCTCTCGATATTGGATCTGTAAATCTGATCTGGCCTCCTTTTCACTCGGCCAGGTACCGCCCAGGCGAGCAAAGCGAGGACAGCGTCACCGGGATCTATAGTCGGAAGACGGGATAAGAGACGACAGGAGACGAGCAAACCCAGCTCGAGATGAGATGAGAGAAAAGAGGAGAAGCCAGTATTTGAAGCGTGCATCTGACATCGCTCGTTCACTTGAAAAGCTATCTAGGCTGTTTGCTTCGATCTTAAGAAATCCGGAGATCGCTTCTCTCGAGGGCCCGAGGGTGCGGGATGATGGAGACTCTCGTTATATTTATTTCATAAAAATTTTTCCTATCTTTCCGGCATTCTTTTATTTACCGCTCAAAATGGATGCCGCAGAGCGTTACGGTTATTACGCAGTGGCGGTCAGCACCAAGCGGCGTGCTTCGCATATTACCTTCTACCTGCTTCGCATATTTTCTTTAATCATATTTTCTGAATTTCCATAGAACAGCGTCCTGCCTGAGAAACCTTCGCATATCCCGACATCCGGTCACTCTTGTTTCAACGTTGTCCAACGCATTTTTCACGTTTCTCTAGTTTATTTCACCATTCTTCGCTGGTCGGGTATCTTCAGTCTATTGCGGCCAAGGAATCCAGAGCCTGGACCTTACAATATCAAAATCCACCCCTACTTGTAACTAGATGGAAACAGATGTATAACTTTTTAGTAGTATCTTGTGTTGGTCTCGGTTCATCTTAAGTCACTTGCATTCTCAAATTGAAAATAGCAGTCTTGTTAGAAACTATTTGATTTAGTTACTTGTGAACCGAAGAAGTATGACAATGTACGTAAGCACGAAACCCGCGTAGGTACTTCCGAAATTCACGGAGTCAGGTGAACGAAGTGGCCTTAATGCCACTTGATGCGCTGATCACTAGGTACTCTACTGCACATAGCGAGCACCTCGATTTCGCACAGGTAGACATAGGTATGTAAGCCTCGCACATGGTTGCAGCATGAGATACGTATGTATGTCCATGAAGGTAGACAGTCGTCGTGGTTCAGTGACGCGGCGGTCCCACCGGTCCCGGGGGAGCCGTGATCGGAGCTGCAGCCGCCAAAAGGGTGCTGGGACGGTGGGACGGCGGTGGCTTCGTTCCAGGTAGAAGCCTCCGAGTTTGGCCGATTCGGGTTGAATTAGTGTCCCTCTCGTTCGTCCGCGTTCCGCAACAGAACTCACGTTCGTTATCGTGGACGACGAGGCATAAATTGACCGTGCAGTTTGTTCGAAGCGAATATGGAAACAGCCTAAGTTTGTTGTAGCGAGGATCGTTTGTCCGGCAGAACGTGAACGCGGTACGTTAGGTTCAAATATAGCATGCGCGTAATAGCGAATGGAAAATTCGGCGTCTCAAGTTTTATTGACGATTATCCGAATAAACTTGTAGTGTCAAAGTATCTACAGGTAACCCAGTTGACGGGGGTCCGCTGTTTCGAATCATAATTAATTAGCAGGTGTTCCCGAATTGTTTCATAATGCGATCAGGCATGCTACATGTGACGTAATTTTTAAATTACCGTGTAAAGGTTGTAAATCAATTTTCGGTATAGTTGCACAGGTCTACGTTCACGCGAATGTCTTGAAACGAATTCTATGGCTCGCACAATCGTATATGACGACAAAAAAAAAGGTGGAATTCAAACCCACGAGGCAATTTGGCAGCGAACATTAATGTTGTAGAGCGGAAAGTGAAAGGGAAAATAACAGGTCTGGTACGTAATTAGTCCACGGCTCATGACGATACTGCTGTGGAGAATGTGATACAAATTCGACTGGACCAGCTTACGCGAAGATCAAGTATACGGCAACAATAAATCTGTAAGGGCGTTGAAATCATTTTGTAATTCACCGATATTTGCTTTATTCCCACTGTAAAGGTATACGTGGGATTGAGGCTTCGATAGATGAACACTAAGCAACGAATGAAAACTTATATGGTCCTCGTTTTTGACACCCGGGTTGTTATCTGCTGATATTTACATACGTTTACCGTTATCTTGAAAACTGGTGTTTTAACGACAGAAGACTCGCAGGTGATCGTCAGAAATAATTTTTATTCACCGCAACGACCAGGAGAGGACAATTAGGCTACATTCAACTGAAAATTCTCATGACCACATATTGCCGCGGCATTTAGCGTAATTTTACATGCAACGTCACGGCAATTACTTGCCGCCTGAGGCACGATACGGTTGCCTACCTGCGACCGGCTGTCTTCTACCGTGTGTGCGGTGGATTGACCATTCACCAAGTTAGAAGATGAAATTATTCGGATTTTTTCAGTCTGCATAGGAAGAGCTATGCCGTAGGATCGCCTTTTACGCGCAACGTCAAAAGCCTTCGGGGATGGCTACGTCGACCGCGAAGAAGCCGATACTTGAGGCGTCACGCTTTTATTCGCGCGGTACGGAAAATCAGGAAGAATCGCCGAGAAGGAAGCGGCGCAGAGCGTATTTTCCTTTTCGTCTTTTTAACCCTTTTTTTCTTTCTCTTCCAAGGACTTGATCTGTCACGCCGCAATTCGTTCCCTCGTTGTAACCGCGGCATTCGCTTTACCCCGGTGAAAATCACGGATCCAATCAACAACACTGCAGGGATAGATACCAAGGATTGAGCGTGGCGTAGCGATATTGAAAGTCACCGACCCGTGCTTCGGCGTCTTTACTTGCATACACGCGACGCTATTGTTATTATAATAACCGCGCAACAAAGACGTGCTTATGCCGCTTTTTGTAACTGCGGAATTCACGCAGCTGAAATTGGCTCGAAAATTAAGGCTCGATCCTCGAATTGGTTTTTCACCCAGCTTTATTCGAGCATTCGCTCATCGAGTTGCGGAAGACTACGAGTATTTGAAACTATACATGTTGAGAGTAGCAGAAGTCGGCAGGTTTTAAATAATTACTTAACAGCCGTTTGATCAATTGCCTTCGGTTGTGAAACGTATTCTGTTCGAAAAATAGATCGCTTCGTGCGAATGTGCTTCTTAATGTGTGGGATTTGAGATTATTTGGGCTGCACTTGTTCCGCGTTGTAGGTACACGTGGGAAGATAGATGAAATCGTAGAGAAGATAGAGAAATTTAAGATCGGAAGGAGGTGATTCTTCTTCAGTCTCGTATGAATTTTGGTGGTGGCCATTAGCAGCTTTCGACACACGACTTAGATTTCCATTAGAGGGATATCGAATTATGAAGATGACACCCGTGACGAGGCGTGCGATGCCGACATAATGCCGGCGTAATGTTAGCCTATAAATATACTAAGGCTCCGTTCCCTTCCACCTCCTCACATGCACGCACCCGTACACGCGCTCCTATCGGAAAGTAGCATCAGGCCAATACCTAGGCATATCGGCCACGGTTGTACGATTAGCTTTGTCTGCCGTTACCTCATCGATAGCTTCGACGATACACCGAAATCCGTCGTTTAAGAACTGATCTGGTTGGGAAGGTGTACCGGAGCACGCTCGCCGGATCGCTTTCAGTGTTCAATTGCGAATCGACTTTCACTAGTTGACAGGAATATGACAACGACTATTCACTTTCATCGATTGGTACACATTCTTCCCGTCACTTTTTCGAACTCAAACACAAAGGTAAACTGTGGAATTGCCGTGGTTTCGTTCTGCTGATGTAAACGTATGGGTATTCGGGAATATGTAATGGATGAGAAGAATAGATAGGGTCGATTACCTACCGCTTGGCTACCGGGATACAAATGAAACCGGACCTATTAGCGCACCGAGAGCCAGCGGAGCCTGAAGATCTATGGGGAAAAGCGGTGGATCAACAATTAAGCCGGGGTCATAAATGACGGTCATTATTTGGTGAAAAGTAACACACACCAGAGGGAGGATCAGGAGTTTTCTGTGGAAATTCCAGGTATGGACTTTATTTATTATATGCCTGAGTTTTACATCTAGACTTGAGATTTTAAAGAACTGCAGAAAATGCTCTCGGGATTGGTAGATATCGGAGCTAATGAGTGGAAGCTCATCAAAGTGCATCGGGTAAGGCTGAGTGCTGACAGGTGCTGGCTCCTGGCATTCGTCACGGTATTGTTTAATGCCCCTAATTTTTCTCAAACTTTTTTCACTCTTTTCTATCCGGCCTCTGATACCACAGCCAAACGCTTATAGAAGCAACTCTTCCCTGTAATTAGTTGTATGATGTAAACGCAAGGCGCAACGCAAGCGCAGGTGCACCTGGTATCAGCCCTTCCAAAAGACGGGTATTTCGTAATGGCTTGAGATTCAAAACTCTTCACGGTCGCGTTTCCGGCGGTTGCGGCCCCGCAGGGTTCCGAACTCCCTGGCGTTACCTGCACGCAAACCAAACCACATATGCACTTATGTTGTCAGAAGACTGAAGTACCTCAACATTGTGTTCTTCGTTACCTATTTTTCACCATCAAAGTAACAACTCCTGCAATTGCTGCAGCAGCCAAGCCCCACTTCTGGGCTTCGACGAGATGCGATCACTCGATGCACACATACTCAAGATTGGTGCAAGAAATGGTGCAATGTTACAGTTAGGCGTAACTTGTTGTTTTACAGTTAGGAGGTCCACGGTGTTCTTACGGTTGTTGTAATTACGCAGCAGGTACGCGCAACTCCGACTCTGGCGATATCTTGGTTCGAGCAGGCAACGCTGCAATCTCTAGGCTATGCTTGGTTGTATTACGGGTTAGAATTAATCGTCAATGGACAATGAGGTCGCATTATGATCGGCTGAAGTAACTGCGACTTATTGAACAATCCGGAGGTTGTTGCCACCGTAATTTATTGAATACTGTTACGCAATCATTGCGCAAACACAAGTTTAAATAAGACTCAGTTTCTGATACAGAGTCAGTGTACACAGGTATGCATGGAGCAGCATTTAGCAATTGCTGCTATTTTTGTTCTTCAAACCTGACAGGAAAATTACGCTCACCGTAAAATTGAAGCAAATTCAATTGACCGGTTCGGTAACTTCATTCTACCAGTTAAAGGAGCATTGAGTGACAGCCACGTGCTGTCGCTGACAGAATAAAAGGAGACAGGAAAGAGAGGAACGGGTGGCTGCGACGAAGGGGCTCCTCGGATGCAGGGGGAGCCAATCGGCGGAATTAAGGATTCTGGAGCGCGAGTCTCGTGATCCAATTATGGGCGGCATTGTCTTCTGAAACTACCGGCTCCCTTATCTCTCTCAGGTTGTTGCTACCCTTCCCATCTTGAGATTCTCTATCCACCTTTCTTCCCGCTACTTGTTCCTGTCCTCTCCTTTCTTACCGCCGTTCTCCTCTGTAACTCCAGACACATTTTTCAGTAGCGTCCTCTAAGTAACGAACCTACTTACTTATCGAACTAATTCCTACTCAGTTTTATAATCAACTTCACAATACTTGACAACCGCCCTGTTATTTCATCTATAAACGCTAAATCAATAACACTCACGAATCTATTTAACCGCCGTTACGAGCCCCTCGATGTCTATTTTAACACCTCTCGAAGCTCTGCCAGACCCGTTAGAAAAAACAACGACTCGAGGGGAAAGGAAATGTTTGATTGGAACCCGAGCTCGCGTGCAGCGTACAAATTGTACGTCCCAACCTTTCTTCACGCTCCATTTCTGCGACTTTGCTAAATCTATAATGTAGCCTTCGCAGAAGCAGTACTCATAAAATTTCCGTTAGCTTCTCATCGGTTAGCCGTTAGGTTTTTAAATAATTGTGCTGTAGCGAAATCGTGCGTATCAATGCTTGTTTCAGTCTTATTATCGACGCGCCAACTTGCTTGACAACTTATTTCTTGACCAATTCTCTTCCGTGTCTTACGAGTCTTCGATATGAGCTGCGAGGTTAAAAGTTAGCAGCTTCTGCCGGAAGCCCCTTTGCTCCAGGCTAGAATCAAATTTAATTACGGTTATTAAACTGGAGTCACTTCGCCAAGGCCTGGTAATCTCGTTCTTATAGAACCCTTATTCAATAATTCTTATATTTACCAAATCTACTTGAATTGTTTTATTTATGAGGCATAAGCCTGAGCTGCAATAATAAGCGCTTGGCTTTTTAAGCAGATTGTCATTTGGTTTTTAATTCGGTAAATCAATATAAAACTCGACCCTAGTTTTCGGTAAAGGATGGGAATTCATCGGTCTTGAACGAAATTATTTCAAAAAGATATGAAGACGTGGTTCAAAGTCGGCTGACAGTTATACAACAAAAACGTTGCTTACATTATTAATGGAAATAATTGCTGCGATAACACGCTGACATTTGCTAGGAAAACACAAGCTCGTGGATTTTCTCCGTCCGATGGACCCCCAATCCATTAAGTTGTATGACATGCTGACTGTCGTCTGTCTGTCTTCGGATCTGCTAGTCGAAGATCCAACACTGAGGCCGTTCATTTCCTTCAAACAGGAGTCGGATTTTCCAAACACGTATTTTTTTAATCTCCCTTCAAGTCTTCCACGTAGGTACAATCTTTGGGTACTTCTACGGACTATTAATAGTTTCTCGAGACTTTTGTTTACTTCAACTTAATTAGTGTTCTTATGCTTATTGTTTCGAAGAGCCTGGAGGTTGAGAATTTTCCAAACTTTCACGTAAAACTCGAAATATACGTATACCTACGTAACGGAAATACGTGCTTACTGCTTCAAAGACATCCACCTTTCACATTTACAAACAAAATTACCCACCTCTCAGTTCCAACTTCGCTAACGATAGAAGTTGAAGAATTCTACCGTTCTGACATTTCTTTCAGTTACACGAGCATCCACAGTCGAACTTGGGTTACTTTTGGAAAGATTTTTGCGCAGGATCAGGGCACTCCATTCACCGTGAAATCCTTTCGCTTCGAGGTCCTTTCAATAGCGCGGATCCACGGTGGACACAATTTGGTGCAGCGCCGATCCTCGTAGCCGTTTTCTCATCGTAGACTCGAGCGTCGAATCTCAGGAGGAATCGTCTCCGCTGACAATGTCATCCGTACAGCGCGCAGCAAGGATCACGACACGGGAAACGCAAGTCCCCTGGGAAGATCCGAATCCGTCCCGTAGATTGTACCTATATCCAATGCCTCGAGACTCCGGGATTGGAAAATCGCGGCGATTGTCTTCCTGCTCGTGTGGATTGAAGGAAGCATCGATTCATCCGGACTTGCGCATGTTCTCGCATACTAATTAATCCAAATATTCACGGTTCTTGATCCAATTTTTATTCGGCCTTCGGTACCGGAACTACACGTCGCACCGCGTATCTACCTCGGGTATAATCTTAAAAAAGAATCTGAAAGCCAGGAAAACACGACTCTGCGCCTGGCAGGCGATATTAGAATGGACAAACCTGTCGTTGACATTAATTTTCTCTCAGCTTTTAAAATACAGCGTTCTTACCCGGTATGAGAATCCCGTCCGTGGTGCGAGAGGTATAACCATTATTGATTTAAAAATCGAATGCTTTGCACCCTGCAGGGTTTTCGGAACCCTGACGCAATTTGTAATTCCGTGAGTGAGGTTCGATTAAAGCTCACCTTAGAACGCTTCCGGCCCCCGACGTTGAGATTTAATCGTTTCTAACCCGTGTCGCGTTAAATGGAACCGGTTAGGATCGTTCCACCGGGCTAAGCATAACCGAAGCTTGCGCAGTTTTGATCCGAAGTCGGTCAGCGCACGTCGACTCGATTGATCCGGCAAACCTCAGCTGAGTTGGAATTATGATGTCATTTATTAAGCATTACTTGACGCAGCCTGTGTCAAGGAACTCGGCGCGAGACGGGGTTTGTTTGCCCGATAGCCGCTGGTTGAAATTGAGCCAAATAGCGCCGATATATCACGGGGTCTGGGTATTATTAAATCATGCTGCAGTTGGTAATTCAGTTTCCTGCAACGTGCCCGGTCTCGGTACGTGTCTCGTGTCGATTATCGAGCGATAACAAGCTTCGATATATCGAGGGTGACCTGCTCGTGGGGCACGGGTATCTGCGGGTCGAGGAGGGAAGAGAGGGGGAGGCAACGTCCGAGAAAAGGCTGCTCAGAGGGTTCGCTGTGCGGAGGGTTGCAGGAGGGTGACGGGACGATTCGCGCAAGCTCCCTTCCAACCCAGCCAGACCCGACCCGGCCTTGCCTCAGCAGAGTAAATTGATTCCGGGGGTGGACATATTGTGTCCCGGTGGGTTTCTGTCCCCGATACGAATGAAATGATAACAGCGCACGAACTCGATAGAGCTTCGCTCAGCTGAGCTCGCGTCGTTTCGTCTCGCCTAACCTCACCTTGCTTCGCCTAGCCTCTCCTCGTCCAGCTTACTCCGAGTAGAGCCAGGATCTTGGGGCAGAGAGCTAAAAGAGGAAGCGAGCACCCCGACTCGCACGTACGACCATTCAAAGGAAATCCTTGTCTTTTCTTACCGAACGTAGGTTGCCGCGCTCACATATGCCGACACCGAGACACCAATGATTACCGAAATAATCAGAGACAATACAGGCGACCACCTTTTCTCAACCATAATCTGATCACGTTGTATAGAATCGTGTGATTGGTCGTAAATCGGCAACAATAACTCTTTCTCATTATTTTTGCTGAATGTGTAAAACTGTTTTAACAATGGGATGAAAAGGTTTCGTTGGGTGCTGCACAAATGCTCAAGCTTTTACTAGGCAGAGGAAGGGCTTGCACTTGCAGAGTTATATGAAATCGGAAGTCGAGGGTGTAGATTGTCTCATGATTCTTATTTATTTATTTAGTTTTTTGTTCAATTATAAATGCACAGAAGTCCTTTAAACTCATACGGATCGCCATGAAATCGCGATGAATAGCACTAACAAATATTGAGTTTAAAGCGAATAATTTAGAAATAAATCCAGCTGACTCTACTCTGGTTTTCATTGTGAGGAATTTTCACTTGAATATGGAAAGTAACGTGTAATTTAACACCAACCACACGGGGTCTGCTTAACAGCTCGCCCATCTAGACTCAAAGCGATGTTGGTATAATTTCGTGCTTTACCAGCACCATTCTTGCCTTTGTTCACCGTTAGTCCTATTCGGAGATGTATAAAATGTGCGTGATTCAGAATTAACTTCAGAGTACCTCAGGGATTCGTGCGATGATTATTACTGTCGAAATTATTCTCTAGCAGTCACGAGGTGAAAGCTGATCTATTATTGATCGTCCGATCACAGCAGGTTCATCGACAGCACCTGCCACTGACACTGAGGCTCGATGGTAATTCGTTGAAAGTGCACCCGTCAGACCGAAAAAATATTGTTTCAACTCACAATCAGTCTTCTGTCTTGTCACAATAAATCATGAAATTAATAATCATTGATGATTGTGCCGCTGTTTAAAAGTCAAACTATTATTACCACGTATGTCATCGGTGAATAAAGAATCTCAAAAGTGTACTTGCGCCTAGATTAGATTCGCTCAACGAATGTAGCGTCGCTGATTTTCTTCCTTTTTGTTATTGAACAAAGTGGCGATTGGTGTTTGGGTATTCAACCAATGGAAGAGGAAACTGAACTTTGGGAAGCATAAAAAGCGATATCGGCGTGAATCGTAACAACTTCTCGATGTATGGGAAGGGTGAACTCGTCCAATCACATTATTAAATAGAGTAGACGAGTTGCGTCTAATGGCCAGCCGCAGCGGAATCCTGAGGGAATCTAAATGACAAGATATCTTCTCATTCCCCCTTAGGTTCAT
Organism: Neodiprion pinetum; assembly: GCF_021155775.2. Lineage (NCBI taxonomy): Eukaryota > Metazoa > Arthropoda > Insecta > Hymenoptera > Diprionidae > Neodiprion > Neodiprion pinetum. The sequence continues at coordinate 31,575,027 of NC_060235.2, forward strand.
GTCCGGTCAGCGGCCGGTGGAGCTACGTGTCGGATAGAATTGATTATTAATTCAGTGCGGTTTCATGCCAGCCACCATGTTAATATTGATGCGCCCGGCGCTTGGATTAATGCAGCTATACATACAGCTTCGGTTGAGTCCTACCTCTGTGCTACGTGAACGGATTCGTGAGAGTCAAGGGGAAGTCTGGGGAATGCGAAAATCCAGAAGTATATTAGAATCTCGAAATTACAGTGCCTTGCTGATACACGTTAGGTGCGCTTTGCCTTCGCCTATACTTGCGTTCGGAAAAGCTCGTTTAATCAATAATACAAAATGCATCAACGTGTAAATCGTTTGTCAAACAGGCTGCTCGATCGTCACAAGCAACTAGTTCGATCAAACTTCAGTATCAATTATCAAATTCTTTTTTCTGAGCAACAAGCTGCTAAGAGTACCAAAAATATCAATTCTTCCGTTTCCGCCTTACGTTTTTTAAACTTGCAGGAGTTACATCATTTTGGCATAAGCAGCTATTTCCAATTTTATTATGTAACCAGAATAACCAAATATTGAGTAACAACTCTCAGAAAACTACAAAATTTTGTGAAAGCTTCGATCTGCTCACTTCAAGTGCCAGATAATAAATTTACGTAGTACAATTGAGTGATTCACGATTCTCTTTCATAAGTATTCAAATGGTCCTAGCTAGAATACTCTAATCTATTGATACTTTATCTATAACGTGTAGTTGAAATACAAACGTGGATTCAGTTCGGAAAGAGTGGTCTCGCCCATTTTTTCCCCACTACTTTAAACGTGTCCAGCTCTTTTTCTACCCTTGACACGAAATACAACTGAATGCATGCCCGCTAATTGATGTTTCGATGGCGGTGATCGGACAATAAAAACGGTAGACAAAAGATGTAAAACCGGTAGCGCGACCATTGAAAAGTGTTACAACTCGCGTAAAAACAAATTAACCTTCGCCCATAAATCGTCAAAATAACGAGCACACAACGACATATAGGTAACTTGTACCTCGCTCTCACTTTTATTTCGCTGTCTGTACACACTCCGTGATCACAGTGGCCTGGCATGTGAAAATAAATCCGGTTTGATGCTTCCTACTTGTCAAACTACTGTTATGGACGGGTTTTTTGCGAGCTGACGGAGATGGCAGAGGTATTTTTCATCGACAGGTGCAAACGCGCTATCTCGGGCAGGTGTGTGTGCCTGCTACCATCCCGTGCCTTGAAATTCTGTTTACCGAATCAGTGTTTCAGCCTTTAGAAGGGCCGTGCTAGGTGGTTGTGGAAAGGGAAGAGAGGACAATGGGAACATTTTGACGGTACGCGTCCCGCGGGAGTAAAAATATTTGCAGAGGGGTCTTCGGCTCGGTCAGACGGGTCGCGCCTTGACCGGGACATGGTCCCCACCCATGCCGTTCCCTTTGGGCTAAACACTGCGCCTCTCAATGGAGTTCTTCGTTGTAGAGCAGGACAACGCTGCTTCAATTAGACATAACGTAGGGCGAGGTACCTACGTCAAAATTCAGTATTTGCTGCTTGCAGCATATTTGGGACCATTTGTTGTTCCAGTTTTATGATTTTGAGTACAGTCTGTAGTTGTGTCAGAAATAGGAATACGTAATGCTGGCAGGTTAGATTCGATAATTGATGGAAGCACAGCTTATTGCGATTATTATATCCAAGAACGAATGCAGCACGTGCGCACTGTGAATCAGTGACTGTGAGAGCCATTTCCACGCAACTTATTATCCTATTTTCATTTTCTTCTCACACCGTTACTCGTAAGTGCAAAGAAAGAGCTCCACAATCGACAATTATTGACGTCCGTTCGGACAGCTACTTAATTACTCATTTCGCGCGTTAGTCAGATCTCCGGTTCAATAAGCGGTGGAGTCTTTTGACGTGAACTGTGCCAATACCTCTTTACAGTAATTTCTGCCTTGAGATGTGACGAGGCTATGTATGGTCGAATTTTCAGAGAGAGAAAGAGAGAGAGAAGCACAGAAGGTGAGTTTGAACTGCTGAACTGACACGCTTCACATTCGAAGGGTTGATATTAATGACGAAGGCATACTAGCTATAGCGACTTGAGCCTAGTGTAAATTCGGTTCGTCACAGTCGCTGTAGGTATTTTCCACTCTCGTGTGCCTTAATGACTAGCAATGATTTACACATACGCAACGGAGGTATTGCTGACGTACAGTCTCGAGCCCTTGTAGTTGCTTGGAAACGGTCGATTTTCTGTATCGTGAAGGAAAATCGATTTCCATGACAAATCGGACCTATCGGTGATAAACGTGGGTATCGCGAAGTGGCGGATCCGCGACACTGATCGTATCAGGTACCTTCGCCACAGCGCAAACGATGTGCTGGCTATTCAAGATGCTCAATTTTCTCACTAAAGTGCAACGATTTCGCAACGTAGGAATACCTGATCATTAATATTCGCCATCGTATCTGCACACCGCCGCAGTTTTGAGTTAAATTAAGGTTTGATATACCTAACATTCTTGGGTGAGTAATTAACGACGCCCCGTGACTTCGCTAACTTCTCAGACATTACTTCAGGCGTCTTTATACACACGCCTTAGTCTGTACGTGTACGCCGAACGAAAGCTGTAGCTGTATTGCTCGTGCATATCGTCGGTAATGTACGTATCTATGCTTACGAACACACGCTCATAATGTATACGGTTTAGCTGTCAAGGAAAACCCGCCTATTCAGTTGCTGCCACTCAGGCAGTCAGTCGAACGCAATATACGCACAGTGGGCTCGAATTTGCGGTGATGTGTATTATATTGACCTGCGTAGATCAACCACTGTGCTTGACATTTTTCTTAACACGATTCCATACCCACAGCGATGAAGGGCTTTCATTACTTTGGCAGTCTGACGACAAACTTTTCAAAATGAGCCCATCTATTTTAGTTTTACAGTTGGAATGTTGATGAAACAAGCCGGTATGCTTGCATCTGTACCGCAGTGAAGGGTTGAATTTTCCGTTCTGCTTTACTTTCGCAAGGAAAAACGTCAGAACCATTACCTCGAATCAGCTGGCAGGGAAATATAACGGTCAGTTCCCATGTTGGAGAGACGTCTTCTAACCCTATATACGGGGCAAACAACAAAGTTTATTTTTGGAAATGTTCCGCAACGAAATCAGCGTCCGTGCTTCACCCTTGAAGTTAAAACACCGAGAATGCAGACTCTGGAAGGGCAGAACCAAGAGAGAGTTTCTGCTTTCCTCCCGAAGACTCGTCGGAAACTTCAGCTTCCCACACTCTTTCACACGGGTAAGTATCCTTGTACCAGAGATTTTCTTCGTGCTCCGTTGGAATTATTATATCAAAACAATAATAATCATCATACTTGTAATCTCGTTTTTCCTCGCTGACGCCGCAAACCTGTCTATTACCTCGTGAAACCTACATTTCTTGAATAATCTCTTTATTAAAAACCTTATCTTTTCGCTCAACCTTTGTCCACGCAATTGATCACGCCAACGAAATATCGAAATGAATTACCGACGTACTTGAAATATATGTCATGCATCGCTGAATCAACGAGTGGAAACGTTAATCAAGAAGCAAGGGAACAAATTGAATTAGCCCTAATGATGAGTTTTCCTGTGATTTTTACATACAGAGTGGGAAACACACAGACGATACTTTGCATTGCCACTGCCTGATCAATATTAAATATCATTCACTGATCGAGAATCTCTGCCTTGATGTGCCGAAATCTCGAAGCATTTAGAATCCGTACGAAGAGACTGTGGATATTTTTGTTTCCAATATTCTTGTTTTGCACCTCGTACTTTTATCCAAAGCAGAATTTTCTCGCTGATGAGTGTATTAGGATCAAAGGATTGCCAGTGCCATTGTTTGCACCTGCCGACATAATTATTGTCTGTGTTGTTCAAATTAATTAATTTATACATCTTGAAAATTACACCTAACGGTAGAGCTGCGATTTGATTTGCGGGAATTCTTTGACAGCAGGAAATTGGTATTTCCGTTGCCTTTGATCTATTCTCAAAGTTTTCCCGAGAATGAGACAATAGATGTGAAATCATGTTTGCCCGAATCACAGCGGGTCTCTAAAACTTAGAGACCTTCGCCTGTAGTTAATATCGCAGAAATGTTTATAAAATTAATGCTAATTATTACAATCTAGCTTTACAAGTAAATATCTGTATAATTCCGAGACGTGCGAGTCGGGAGATAATTTGACTTATGAGAGATACCGCGTCGGCGCGGCGGTAAGTTTTGTCGTGGGTAAAGCCGAGGCTCCTTTCACCCCCATCCTCCTCATTATCTTGCCACTGGAAACCGCGACGTATCAAATTTCTCGTTCTTATGCAAAACTCTTGCTTCCACCGGAAGTAACGTACAGTAAGGGAAACCGGAGGCGTGGTTCTATCGTATCTCCTCACCAAGGTAAACGCAACCAAGATATTCGTCTTTCCGCGATACGCTCGTGTTTGGTCTTTACGCCCTCCCATTCTCTACTTCCTACTATTTCCCACCACTCCCCCTCCCCTTCTTTGATAATACCACAGAAGCGGGGTGGAGGGCGTGGGCCGAGGGGTGGCGCAAGAATCGCAATAATGAGAGCTGAACTAACTCAATCAACTCGTCTTAGCCCGCGTCCTACCGGAGCAAAGTAATTACAGTTTGCCAAGAGTAGTTACATACATATCTATACTATCCCATCCGATTCCGTTCTATTCTATCCTCTAGCTATCTGGCTGTAGGGGGAGGGAAGTGTGCCGGTGAGGGATCTCGCGCGATCCGAACTCAGATCTGTAATCAGTTGTACGAAACGGGAGCGCGCGTCCATTGTTCCGAAAATATCGTCGGAATGGTTGCGCAAACATGACGGCTGCCCGACGCCTCGTGACTTGCCTTAACAAAATGCTCCCCCTTACTTTGCCCCGCACCCTCGCCTTTTTTCCGTTACCTTCAGCCACCAAGAAGCAAAAGACTTGTCAATCATTTGCTTGCCTCGGCAGAGCGCTACTCATATTTCGTCTCACTTCCTCCAACTCATCCTCCGGTTACCCCCACCCCTTTGTCGACGTGTGGGTATATGAAATTGCTGCTAATTGATACCTTTGCCCGTGTCTTCTCGATAAACTTTTGAATCACCCCTAATTAATGCTTTGCGGTTTTATCTTCGGAGTACGCTGGGAAAAAAAGAAACAAGGGAAACCCTGCCTCGTAAAATCGCAGGCTTCAAAACCGTGCTCAAAGGAGTTAAGAGGACGAAGTTGGTCAAGTGATGACCACCTTTGACCTTCGCCATTGAACACGTAAACCTCGAAGGTTCTTAAAATTACTTTCAATTCATCCGATGCAGGGATGTAAACATCATGTTTTTGGTTCCAAAAATTTCTATGCCGATTCAACCAGCAGATTGGTATATTTACGATATTCTGTAGTGATTCTGGCTGTAAAGTCACCCAAGTTTAGGTGAATATCCCATTACCTTTTCGGTGAATATTTCATGCTGCCTGCACCTATAATAATCGAAAAAGGGATGGTCAAAATTTCCTAGTTCCATCATCCAATTATTCGTCGTTCCGTAGAGTCAGGGATTTCCCGGCTGCTTATATGTCTAGCGTGATCTAGATTCTCTGAGAGCTTTCCTTCTTTTTCCTACAGAGCTTGCTGGAGGCTCTGTTTTGGCGCTACGAGTTCACGTCCGGCCGCAAATACCAGGTTTAATTAGAGAAACCATCGTGTGCAATTCGTTTCTCCTTGCGCAGAAGGGTAACCGACCCTCGAGCCTTCTCCTTTTTCGCCTCCCTCAAACACTCTCTTCTCTTTCGCATTTTCCCCTTGTTCGGAGCTTATAGCTCCGACTCGGCTTCTACGAAAGCCAAATCTCGAAACATATAGCGAGCTGAGGGTTCTAAGGTGGGCAGTTATACGGCGAGGCGAAGCTGATACGTACTCGAGACGAAAGAGCTGGGGGTGAGGGCGTTTGCACAGAACCGTTGGCCCCGACCTGCCTCGACTACTATACCGACCAACTGATCGTTCGCTCGTTTGATTGTGCCTCAAAGGATTCGCACTTCTTCTTTATACACAATGCCGAGCTTTTTAACCGAACACACGGTTGCGCTGCTCATGAATTCCATTTAATCAACGATGAATTGCAGAGAGAGCTCAGTGCCTAGTCGACAAACTTCTGTGAAAGAGATTATATCGTCTTTTACTTGGCACGTGCTACGATTTAAAGGCTTATATCGAATGCCTTTGCCGAGCGGAATTGAGTTCTCGAGTTTCATGTTTCAAAGATTCAGGTCACACGGACTCTAGTCCCAGATCTAAACTTGTCAATTGGGAATGAATGATTGCTGACGATGAGTTATAGAAAATTGAACGGAATGATTCTGTGCAAATAAGCTGTAATACTTATTATTCTACACCAAAATAAAGTTACGGTGTAATATTAACGTTTGGTAGAAGTCTGACTCAGTTATCGTTTTGTGGGGAGAAATTCGTCTCTTGCGATTCGGAGTGCTATTTCACATCATTGATTTCGTTAGCCGTGTCAGTCTTCCTGGGTCGTTATATTCCCGGTCAAACAAAGGGCGAAGAGCTTGTGGATTTTGAATTATTTTTAGCCCGATGCCGTTGTATAGGTACCTACACTTGTCGTGATCTTTGAAGTGCTCTTCGAATCCTTTTTGGTCATTCATATTCAAAGCAATAAACGAGATTTTTCAACGTATACTTCATACAAATGTCGCACTCTCTGCTTGATTTTCACGTCAGAAATGGGACTTGAAAGCAGCTTTCAGATACAAAAATAGAAAGAGTGTTCGACCCCGTTCGTACTCGAGTATGAAGCAAATGCATTTCCAGTTCACGATCAGTTGCACACGCGGGATGTCACATCGGGAATTGGAACACGCGACTTCCGCAACGACACCCTGGCACTGGATGGTACATGGATACAAACACAATTCGAATACGCACACAGAACTGAACATCGGTGCGAAACCATCTGTTAGAACATTCGGAACTGAAAGCAAAGTTTTAGGATACATCTTTTTTGCACGCGCTGCATTTTCAAGTATGTAGCTTGGAACACACGGGTGTATATCTTTGTGGGTGAAAAGTCAAATTGATAATTTATATGGTTCTGAAACACTTGATGAATAGCACAGAAGCAAGTATTTTTATTTCACTGGCGATCGTATGATTGTGGTCACGTTTCATAATAATGTACTTTGCAAGCAAAATGCTGAGAAAAGGGAAAGAGAGAGGAAACGCTGCGACCTGAATCCCCCCGCACGCGATTCTCCCGCGCGGCTTTTGAATAATCGTGATAAAAATAATAACAACAATGAAATAACGATGTAAAAATCAATAAAGACTGAGAAGAGACGAATTGGCAGAATACGGGGACACCACTTTACCTTATTGTGAGGAAAACACCGTGGAGACATGTACCCAAAGCCAGTCTCCCACCATCAAAGGGTTGCTGGGCGGACTGCGGTTAATTTGCAGACTACCTAGATATGCAATTATTACTAAAAATGGTCATAATTAAAGGCAAGGCTTAGCCAGTTAATTGCATGGTAGGGTTGAGCCCAACTCAGTATTTAGGACGTAAGCTCTCTGGAGGACTGATAATGGACCCATCTGGGAGGGAGAGTCCCTCTCTCCCTCTGTAAACTTCGGTTCGTGCGCGAGTGTACAAATGGCGGAAGGGGGAGGGGCGGGACTGCGCGTATAAGAATCGGACAGCGCAAATATTTCCCGCACTTACGAATAATCCTGTTAAGGTTAAATGGGATGTGTAAACGCGGAAATTATCGCTCTCTGCCGCCTAAATTCAACGAATCTCTCTCGTGGCGCTTAAGCGGACGTTTCTATATTCCACCTACGCTCGTACACCTATCTACCCCGTGAACATGTATCTATCCGCATATCTGTACGCGTACAAACACACTCGCCGTGCATTCAGCAAAGCGATATTTTCGCTCCCTCGTGGCTCTACCAATACGAATACACGGTTACACGGATAAGCACGAATACGCGGCTAGAGACAGTATGCTGCGGATATATACGCGGGTAGCAATCATTGCTTTTGAGTCGGATATGACATGGTTCAGATTTACCGGAGTCTCGAACCTCGCGTTCCTCTCCCATACTCGAACCGGATTTTAGTTCAAACACATCCATCACGTATTCACACGTATCTGGGACACGTATTCCCATTCTTTAATATGTTCCTACTGGAAATTAGAATCTAATTCACGTTCGGTATTTGATCGACGCGTCTTGCTTTTCAATTATTCAAACAGAACGACCGCGATATTTGAATACTACGTGTCAGACCAATTCTTCAAACAACGTGCTTGGGGTAATGTTAAAATTTCATGAGCATCCACCTCTCAGTCCTTCCTCCTTCATTGAGCCTGCTCAAAGAAATTCACTTCCCTTTCGTCTGTGATCAATGAAATTTTGTTTCCTTGGGTTTTGACGTACGGTACCTCGAAGAAGGCTCGAAACGGCATCGCAGGATTGAGAGAAACCTTTAAATGCTGCCAACATTCGAAATGAGGTATTTATTAATGCTTATATAGTTCAATTGGTTAGCTTTGTGACGGATGAGATGTTTCAAATTGTCATGAATGGCGTATGGATGAAACGGTGAGCTTGCGTACGATTCTTAATCTTCTTTATATTTCTAATCGCTTGCTGGCACAAAGGTAAAGTTGGTTCCAAAATCGAGTTATGACAAGCTAGTATGACAATCAAATAATGTTTGAAAGAGACCTGAAGAATTTGGAGAATGATTTCACATTAATGATACAGCAATTAGGCATCTTTAACGTGTTCTGCTGATTATCGATTATCATGTGACAAGCTAATGAGCTGCTCAGCTACCCGTCAATCAAACTTCACGCCTCAGAATATTACTAGATTTCCTATTTGTCGATAAAAAAAATCACCGATTATAAGCAAAGCTGCATTTAAGTCCATAATCCACGAGTACAAGTGGTCGAGGATTTTAGATTAATTGATTTGACTTGTAGCTCGCTTTTGAAGGGCTTCTCATACTACTGCAATGATTAGGGACCAGGTAAAAAGGTAACCATTCCTAAAATTCATCGTGTAGCTTGGTTATCTACAGTCGTCTGATCGGTAGAACCCAGTGTGATAACAAAAATATCTATTCGGTGCAGATATAACCAATCAATCAAAATTTAAACCTTTGCACAATAATCGGTTCCGGACTTTTTCATCTGTACTTTGTCACTAAATGACTATAGCTGCAATATTGGCAGAGCTTTGAATTTATGATTCACAATAACTTTAAATTTCGCAGAAAGCATGTTCTATCTTTATAAACGATAACTTATTGTTAATTTTGATGGGAAATACATATAACTGCGATTTGAGATATTCATTTTCAACCGAATCCTGTTCAGATAATCAGAAGACGGTATCGTGAGATTAGATTTACAAAATCAAGTCGAACAATGCATCTGTGAGAGCCACACAGCCGTGCTGTGCGGATATTTAACTACCTGCACCATTAATGAAATGTTGGAAAAATTTTGAAACGGCGCCGAGCACGCTTCCTTTGACACGCGAGCCCTGACTCGGTCCAACCGTCTTACAAACTAAAGTAAGGATTCCGTCAAAGTGGATTTCAGGCTCCTCTTGGAGCAGCCAAGGAAAGCCAAGGAAAGACGCTATGCACCAAAGGGAGTGGTGTGCGTCCGTGCGCGTATGTGCGTTGGCCACGCGTGGCCACGCGTGGCTGCGCGTGGTCGAGCGCGGCTATGCGTGCGCCCGAATCTGGCAAGCAGCTTATTTACTGCGTCTGCCCGGCTTAGAATACATCTATTCTCACCACTAATTTCTATGGCTTCGTTAACGAGCCCGAAAGACCTGTGCTAGGAAAAGGGCGAGCAGCCTCGCGCCTTCGGTATAACGTTGTTGTCGACACTCGTTCGCTCACTTTCAGGCTGCTCCGTAATCGCTTGCTCGTCGTTCACTGGTCTTTGCGTGGCTTTTCGACGATCGATAAACATCTGCGGCTGTGAGCTCGTTAGAATCTGATGATAACTCTCTGTTTTAAGCCCCCCCCCCCCTTTCGCCGTTAAACTATCACTCCTGCCGTTTATCTTCTCCACGTACTGACGCTCCGAGACTCTTTAGAATATCCCGGGTGTGAACATGACGAAAAACCAATTTACGGTATATACTGTTCAGAAACATCTTGGAAATGTTCTTGACTCCACGTACGATGAATATCTTCGTTAACCTGTTCATCGCCAAGCCATCACTCTCATCGCAACAGTTAAAGCTGTAGGATTCCTGAGAATATTGCAGCCTTGAACGTCACGGAAAAACCAACTTACGTTTCGCTTTGGAAATATACTTGAAGTTTTCATGAAATCTACGTGCGATAACCATCTTTTCCTTTCCGTCCACCGCTAGTTTATTACTACCGTTGCAATCCATCTCTACTACTCGCACCAGACAGCGACTCCTCACAGAAATGATGAAAGAATAATTTATGGACTTGTTCAAAAATATGTTCGAAATGTTCATGAAACCCCGATATGTGATGGCTGATACAGAGAAATTGATGTGAGAAAAGGGAAGGAAGTGTACATTCTAGTCTGTCGGCCAGCTGTTCCGGGCGGTGTTCGATCTCATAATTGAATCACGTGTCTCTGGAAGCTAGACATGGGTGAACAAATTTGTTTGGTCCACCACAGCATGCCTAAGAATCCGGAGCAGAGCTAACGTTAAGTGACTTTTGGGATTGTCCTGGACACACGATACGTAAACATTCCCCGAGGACCCGATTATGGTATGCGATCGAGGGGGTGCATCCAATTTTGAGTCCACCGTGACTCTATAAAACTGGCCTCCGCGTGGACCATATGCAGGGTTCAGCGATGTGTGCAGAGGATATGTAATGCTGGAAAACAAATAGAGCTATAGGTTGTGTGTGGGGGGGAGGAGGGGGCATCGTGGCACGCCGACTGTGGAGATGCTGTTCCCCGTTACATTGGACCACGCGTTACCTACAGGCTGAAACCTAATAAGTTTCACCGTGCTGTACGTAAGCAGTACTTTAACTATGAGGTTAGAGTGTCCCTGATGAGCAACCTAACCTTATCTTACCTAACCCAACCTAATCTAATTAAGAAGAGAAGCAGCCACCATGGCAGCTTGGGTACTGTCTTTGCAACGCTTTAACAAGCGTGATGCAGAAACGGACTTCAAGGCGTCCCTGGCAAAGAAGTGAAGAAGTGAAAGAAGACTCTAATCAGTTTTCTTTGGAGACTTACTTTTAGGCTTTATGGGTGGCGGCAGCCCTCCGCTCTTCCTTCTTTTCCTTACTCTGTCTTCCAGCTTCTATCTTGCATTCATCCCTGCGACACTAGTGAGCACGAGGAACATCCCACTGCTACTGCTCGACACCGCGGGTGTCAAGGGCCCGGCGTGTGTATATTTTCAAACACTCGAGTCCCTCGTCCTGGAAAAGTGTCATTCTGAAAGTGGTGGAAGGGTCGTGTGCGTGAAATACGCGCACAGCTGAGGAGCCACTGAGAAGGACGCTCGAAGGGCTCTGGGAAGACGACGCAGGATTGCAGAGAGCACCTATAGTACACCCAAAAATATGGTTATTTATCCCAGAGGAGCATCTCTCCTGCCACATTTGTTCTTCTTCTTCTCTTCTCGCACTCACCAGCCCACCCACTCGCCAGTAGACTTATATGGTATGAGTAAACCAAAAAATGAACCGTGTATACATGTACAGCAACATTTTATATGACATGCTATTTGTTTCTGCCAGGGCGTATCCTTCTTACGTTTTCGCCTGATATTTTCACATGAATTTGATTTCTATACCTCAGATTGTAGACAGTCATGGAGTATATGGGGCCATTCATTAATTACGTAAGGGTCCCGAGGGGGAGAGGGGGTTAAAAAAATCTCTACATGCCCTTATCTGGGGGGGAGGGGGGGTGGTGTTAACACTTATTCTTATGTAATATTTTATATGTCGAAATTTATCATTTGAAGTCTACTTCCATTTCGATGCCGAATGGCCTTTTTTCATTCTATAATATACAATTCTTTTTTTTTTACTAATAATTTACACCTTATTTTTAAAATTTTTATTGCTCATCAAAATTTTGAATTCTTAAATGTCTTTATTTTTATCCATTTTCAATCTTGTAAATAAAAATTATAGTACATTCCTCCCGTTTATTTATATTATTTTAATTATTCAGAAAAACTAGACAGAATCTTACGTAAGACGGGGAGGGAGAGTTCGAGAAATCTTATGTGCCCTTAGATGGGGGAAGGGGGGGTCAAAAATTGCCAAAATCGTCTCTACGTAATTAATGAATGGCCCCTATGGAGAAATTTTCAAAAGTCTATAAGCTGTATAAATATGATTCGCATTAATTGCTGCGATGCCTTGTCCATTAAAGTATACTTTCATCCGCATGCAATGACCATCGGCCAAGGGTAAGATTGGAACAAATATTATATGATATTTTTTCATTTCGTGTTGTATAAAAGTAGAGAATCTACACAATATGCATAGTGCATTCCATTTCTATGAGCAGGAAAGTGAATATTTTTTGAAGTCTAGTATAAATGGGAAGGTTACAAACAGTACAATGGTAAAGCCTGGAAAACCTCAACTCGATAACCCATTAATTTACATATTTTCCAGATTTTTGGTGCACATTTGTCGCAATAGCTTTTGAGTCTGGTTTTTTCGACCCTCATATTATCATACACCTACACGGGTGATCTTCAGGATGTCCTCATACGTACCGTGGGACTTTCCAATAACTCTAAAGTCACGATCCTGTGGCTTCTGTAACTTTTGTCACACCGCTTTCGATTACTTTCGCTCGTAAGTCGAAGCAGCTGTTGAGGGTCGCGGATGGTGCATTGCTCGTTGCTTGCAGGAAAGTGACTACTTAACGGCTTCCGTGAATGACTATAATCCTTGCAAGCTTCCAGTACCGCATAGCTCAGTCACTGTGCCAGCTTGTCATGTGAGCCATCCCGGCTGCCGAGGTCGCTCCTCACTTATCAAGCCTCACGCGAACTCGAAGGGTGCAACGTAAGCGGTACGCCGACTCCTCGACTCTACCAGTTCGTCTTGAGTCGTCAAAGGAAGATATATGATCGCAGGACGCCACTCAATTATGCCGTTGTAGTGCCATTGATTATAAAAGGGTTCGCCAGACGGAACGAATGAACAATTTTCTAAGCTAAGGGGATATTCTATTATCAAGTGCCATGCCTCAGTGAGTTAAAGAGATACTACACACTTTTTAATCGGTTTAATCGATAGAGGAATTAGGGCCATAGGGATAGTGCTACTACACCGTACGCAGCAGGTTCTATCCGCCGTAAGGGGAGTAAGCACAGAGGCATGTATACCGAACTACTGAAAAGTTTTTTCATCTCGTATGACAGAGTTGAGGTCTCCGTAGTTTTTCCGAAAGAAATTTTCTTCTCGTCTTCGTTGGGGGCCGTTCATTTGATCTCAGGTCTGAGTCTTACAAAATTATGCACCCTGAACTGGGTTGGCACCGCGGTAGCTTTTCCCGACACCAATGCCAACACAGACTGATGGTTCTCACCGTTACCCAGGGATATTTTTACCGCCTGCGCATCATATAATCTGTTTGAAAGTTACCCCCAAATTACCTGCAGTTCTTTACGTGCCTCGAATAAGGCAACGAAAAACGATATCAGCCTGGCTATGGGGGGAGTTGGAACGTGTCCTCCAAGTTGTATCATGGTTTTGAGCCATCGAAGGGGCCTCCAATGGCGATGACAGAGAAGCTGGGAGAAGACACAGTGATAAAGGGGACGCGATAGAGACAGACACACGCTGGGAGGAAGGCATCACCATCGAAAATGTACCGTACGTGACGACCCCTTGCCTCCCGGGAACACCGTGCACCTAGGCTCACCGAGCGACGATTTTCCTTACCGCTGTGAGCTGCTCGCAGATCTTCTCTCTAATTAAGAGCATATAAGATTTGCATATTTTAACAACCGGTACGTGCCAATCCTTCGAGTCACCCATTTCATTATGCATCCCATTCCCCAAAGCATCATGACCCGAATTAGCTCAGATAAAGCCCAGGATTTTAGCGCCGTTTCAACCGACTACCCGCGAGGTTTGTCTTCAAAGTGTTTACATGCCCGTGTACATATGCTGGTCTCTCCTTGTATACTCATCCCCCTATTTATGGGTAGATAGGAAACTCGACTAACATTTCTGGGCACAATGTTATCTGAAATTGTGTACAACGATTAATGGAACTTTCGTAAGAGCCAGGCCTTCCCTAAACTTTGATAGCCCCTTTTAATCCTGAGTAATTTTCATGGCTTCACCAAATTCCGGGTTGATACTAAGTATACGTGTCTTAACGAGATGACGCAGCTTTGAATCACCCAAAGCAAGCATCGCGTAGTCGACTATTACACATACCTCATATACTTCACGATATACATTTAACTTATACAGGCATCTGCGTAAAGAATAACGCATATAATAAACATTTGTCATAACTATGTGGAGTCTATAATAGCAGACATAACCTCGATCATTCGAACATATAGGTGGGTGTTTTCGGAAACGTGAGAATGACTGGAAAACTAGTAGGAGAAAGTAACGGTGAAAAACTGAAACGCTTCAATAGTTCAGACCACTAACTATGGCCTTCCCAGGCTGAACATTGCACGGACTTGGTTTCGAAATTCCTCGAAAAAACACTTTACTCGGGACCTTACGGTTTCGTTGTTGTAACGACAACTGGAAACAACCCATAACAGTTTTCTAATTTGATTTAAGTTTTCATTGTCAGAGAGTCGAAATAGCTAAGGAAATATTCCTTCTATTTTCATGAAATTGAATTACTCTCCAGGCTCGGGGATGGACGGATTACCGAAACTTTGTGCATGAGTAGAAGGGCGGAAGCCTAGCGTAAAGAGGGTGAGGATCTAGACAAAGCAAAGCCACACTCGCCCCTGCCCCTTTTTAAGGTCGCCGAATGCGAGCGTCGTTGAGATGGCAGCGTGGCGGGGCCTTGGATGAAACACACGAACGTGCCCTCTCGCCTGCAGTATTACTAACAACGAATGCGAAACATCCGGTCGAGGCGCCTCCCCTGCGCCTGCACACTCGGCGACACAGCCGTCTGGCTTCAACTTCTGTTCCTCCAGCTGACAAATAATTCCGAAAATACGGAGCCCTAAATCAACCCGAGTTCACTCATTAAGCATTTCTATTTCACCGCCGTGAAACCTGGTTCAAGATGCGCAATCCTTTAAAGTCCCCAAACGAGGATTGTGAGGAGGACCGTGGCTGAGGGTCCAAGCTCAACCGAAGAAGAGAGTCACGGAAAGGAAAGGAAAGCAGAGAGAAGAGAGGCGAGAGACATGGGCAGGACCCCATCCATCCATTAGGAGTTAAGGGCCATTAAAAGCAGAGCATGTTTACACAATAATATTGCAGTGGGCGCGCCCCTGTTGATACAGTGCATCCTCTATGTGTCTACTGCTCTGCTAGAAAACTCGTCACCTCGCTTAGGCCACGGCAATTACGTGCTAACAATTATTATCTACGTTATGCAGT
Organism: Neodiprion pinetum; assembly: GCF_021155775.2. Lineage (NCBI taxonomy): Eukaryota > Metazoa > Arthropoda > Insecta > Hymenoptera > Diprionidae > Neodiprion > Neodiprion pinetum. The sequence continues at coordinate 31,590,708 of NC_060235.2, forward strand.
CACTGCAGTGTTACGTGTAACGGCTACAGAGTCCCTGTACTTGGAGACAGTTTGGGGATAGTTTCTTAACCCTTATTCTACGGCAAAGAGCACGCACGCGCCCGCGTTGACGCGTGTAGACGATCGTAGCGTGACAATCGTCGTTTTTCTCTAAGTATTTTCTTGATAAAGGGATACTGCACGCATACATATGTGTAATAGTGGGCTGCATGAGAAAATTGAATGGGTACTATTGAATTTAAGATTCCGATCAATTCACTGGCAGAGTAGTTACAGGTGCATGACGTATGGAGCGTTGATTGTATGTGGATCGCGATACCCTATCAACGGTTGAATCGAATTCGTCGAATTTGCGTAACAAGCTTGTCCCACGCTCGCTGCTCTCAAAGAGAACGAGATTTTTAACAAAACACAGGAGAGCAGATCTGCAGTTGATTGTGTCTCTGCACGGTGCGAGCGGCGGCTTACTCATTAAGCCCGTCACTACTCGCGAATTTTTGAATACGCTTTGAGCCACCTAACGAGATGAATCCGGTATTTCTCGATAATCCGGAAACTGCCAGCTTCGGCCATCTTTTCAAAATTCAAACAGAGAACGCACTGCGCTGTACAGGCAGGAGTGGAACAGAGCCGCAGCAAAATCCAACCACAATCTGGTCGACGTGTACTACATATAAGAATGAACAAGGAGCCTGAAAGTTTTCAACGCGTACCCGCACTTGAGCACACATATTTCTCTCGTGAGTGCTCTTGCACGGGTTGCACGAATTAAGCTAAACGGAATACTCGTGTGATTTGTAGAGCGTGATACGTGCGGAGCTGACTGACAAGAGCTGCGCGAAGCGAAAGAACGTCGAGCACCGCGAGGGTAGGTGGTAGGGGGGGAGGTAAAATAATGAAAAGAAAATAATTTCCCCGACCAAACGAACATTGACACGTAGCTTGTACGCAGCTCGTGCGCAACTCTTGAGATCTACCTGGCGACGCTCGCACTCGGCAATTAACGAGCCCAGTTGGTTGCTGACCGGGACGGCAACCGGTTGTTACGTACCACGTCGCCAATTACCTGCGTATCTCCGAAGTATCCCCTTCGTCTCGGTGAACAATTAAAGTAATTAAATGCAGAGCCCAGGGACAAGCCAAATGCACTGAGAGCACTGTAGCATTCGTCTTCCACTTGTGAAATAGTTTTCGCGCAGTTGCAGGAAACGTTCGCCGGGTGACGCATGAATTTCTGTTTACTCAACTTGACATCCACGCGTCATTCTAAACCATTACCAATCGCGGAAAATTATACACTTTGCACTCCTGAGGTTCAAGTACCAAAGGCGAAAGATGCTTATCGCTGAGACAAACTTGGCGACGGCCCGCCGTCTTATCGATTGTCTTATCAAAACCAACGCATATCCTGTACGCAAATACGTTGAGATTCAGCATTTGATTTGTTTTCTGGGAAATTCAACTGGGTCACACCCCTTTCCTCTCTCGTTTTCACGCGAACAGGCGCTGAATTTCCAACGTGTGATAAATTCTGTCAGGCTGCATTCCGCGATAGCTGGATCGAGAATTGGGATCATTGACGCGATATCACGAACCCACCGAAAGGGATGGATCGGGTTGTTCAGAAATATCCCACAATTCTATGCAATTTCAGTGGGACATGGAAAGATGGATGGCGCGCAGAACGTTGAGGTAGGAAGAACGGAGGTAAAAACGGGCCAAGAATAGAAGAGAGATCGCGTGATGGCTGTGAGTTGGGTATATTCTTGCTTAATAGACGCTCTTGAGCCCGACCCGAAGACTTTTCGTCTTCTATCTGCAACCTTACCAACGAGGAGTAGCATATACGATTTTAGATTGTTTGAAATTGAAACTCTAGGTGCGTAAGAAAATTTATACGAATCTCAACGGTTTGCGTGACTTCTCAATCGCCTTTTAAAACCTGTTACCGCAGGCATTTCGCGCTTTTGTATAAAATGTACTTATATTCAAGTAGTCAGCATGGAACATCACTGAATATCCATGCTGCTGGTCGTAACTCTCGGTAACTGTTAACATTCGACTCATTTGCGTTTTCCAAAACAATTGAACGTCCATGGCTTTGGTCCGAAGACAAGCGTTGCTCGAGGCCATAGTACGAACTTCTGGCTCTGCTTAATTAGCATTTTCATAGCAGCGGCAATTCTAACGTTATCATTCATGTGCTATTCCAGCTAACCAATGGTTCTGAATTGACCTGGGTTTTTGAAAACTGGACAGGCCATTTCTGGTAAGTTACATGAATGGTGCAATTCCTATAGTAAAGTAAGTTATGTATTGAACCACTGTGAAGCCTTACGCCCAGAATGAAGACTGTCAGAAAAAATGTTCTCGTTGCACCTTGTACAATGTGAATGTGATGATCGCTTCAAGTCTTTTAATTTGAAATAAAACTAATTTTTCAGGTCACTTTCAACGAAGATGTCACCTTCAAGGTCACGTTTGACAATTAACGAAATAGAGGAGTTTCCGAGTCAAGTTTTATCATAAGTAGGCACCGCTGCCATGCAGTCGAGAAATCTCTGCTGGACGATCCATCAGAGACGCTGCCTTGTGTTTTATACTCGATTTTTACGAGCTTGTAAATTCGAGGGGTCTCCTATTACATAAATGTAACCTTCCTTCGGTGGAGGTTCGTCGAGAAAGCTCGTTCTCTCGATTCTTCGAACGTTTCGATGTGGCACTACCAAGTCATTGTCGGTCCTGGCCTGTAGCCTCAAGTAATAAACGAATGGGGTTTTCGTGTCGCACAGGGAAGCCGACTGGATGGCATGATAGTTCATTAATTAGCAGAGCAGCGGTGCCCTTTGTGACGTATTCCACACAGGCACACCCTCGCGCATTTTGCGGCCCATCAAAATAAACAGAAGGCTCACCCCCGCTCTGTGCCTCGAAGCGCCGCACTCTCCTATTCCCTCTGTGAGCCCCGTACTACCGCAGTATGTATAAACACATTAGCGTCGGTATACTACAGTGTATACGCACAGCGTGCTTGTCTGTGCATCCTCTAAATCCAGGCATCACAGCCCCTGGGTGGAAAATGACTCTAGTTTGGTCTATCGGACGACGGAAGTTTCATTAATTCATAATAGACGTTCAACTTTTGCCCTGCGGTAGTACTCAGACAGGTGGGTGGCTGCGTGAGTGTGCAAAATCAAAGTTACCCGCGATTCAGGGTGCTCGATAAGCCTCTTGCCCCGACAATAATGTGTAGCTTGTGTGAAGGTACGGATGGTGTACGTGGTCGGGGCCACCCTTGAAAACTGATCCACCCTCTAGAGATATCGTCGTGCAACATCGCTCCAAGGGTATCATGTGCCGGGGTTATAGACGCAATTTGATATTTACGAGGTTTTTACAGTAGGTACAAGTTAGCGCGCCAACTGCATGTAAATTTGCGAATTGATATCCCAGTTCACTGCTATACAGCATCCCTCGCTATCTGGGGTAACTTGCTGCCGCGGCACGCCTGGATTAATCAAGCAATTTCCTTAATTACAGCATTTCGTACCTTCAACGCGTTAAATTCAGCCTGCGTTGGTTGTCAATGTCAAAGAATTAGGCCTATTTATTTGCACGATAAATTGAGCGTGTCAAATTTCGACCAAGTAAAGTAAATCCAACGGAAGCCTTGCCTCGTCTTTATTGTCCTATCGCAGCAGTGGTTTCGACATTCGTGTATCTTTCTATTCATTATTTTTGCCTCTGTGAATTTTATTTGACTTATGAATGGCAGGGTGCCACTTGATCTCAAATATCGGCACTCCATAAAAACAATTAGCTTGAAATTCGTTGATGAAACCAATTAATGGTATCGTCTTTTCATTGAGCCGTAATTGATGAGAGATTGTCAAGCTTCGATCGGCTGGAGTAAAGAGGAGAGTGATGTAGCAATGTTATCATGTGTTTGTAACTTGCTTTCGCGTTGCTATTTACGCCGTTCAAGCGTCAATTCGAAAGTCAATTACAGATGGGTAAAAGGTCATTTGCAGGTCCATATACCCGCAACACCGGTGGAATATTGATCCTCTCTTGCCAGCCGATGAACGGCTCTGAAAAGAGAATGGAATAGACCAAGTGAGATCTTCCTGGTGACCAAATGATCAAGTGGCGATTCGTAGTTAAAATTAAATGCACGCTGTTTTTGTTTTCGACGCAGCGGTGCTTCACGTATATGTGGTATCTTTCCACGTCGGTATTGCGAGTGTCAAACGCATTGGACATGATTGTATGCAGCTTCGAATCACAGCCATAGGTTCATTGTGTGGGCTGAACGGGTTCACACGTTTACTCTGTTACGGACAGGCAGCGTGGTTTTGAGAGAAGCTATATAACATTCGAAGCAGTTTATTGTTTTTGGCAGCGATGCAGAGCGATCATCGCTTCCTATACACTTATAACCGTCAAATGTTATTTCATGGACGATCGCCCGTCACGGTGGATAAGATAAATATTAGCCTATTGTCATTAAGCGTTGAACAGTGGGACAAAGTTTCGGTGCATCGCATCGTTGAAAACCAACATTGGAAAACCGGTGCAAATATTTTTGATGTGCGTCATTGAAGGATTTGTAGACACTCTCACTAACTACAGCTAAGGCAAACCGATGCGCATCGACTACTCTCAAGGACCGAGCAAACACAGTAGAAAAGTTTGGAAAATTTTACTATTGGAAGGTCTGGCTGCGAGTATCTTTCCTGCCGTGTTGCCAGCGGAACATGAAGCCTCTGTCAGCATGCAGGTAAGTGATCGAGATTTCTCAAAATTTGTGAGCTAACAGTCGAAATATGCGCAGGAATGGTTGCCAGCTTGGGATGGAACTTTTACCAGCTGGACCAGGTGTTTCCGACCTTTGGTTACCAGCGCGACAAATTGAGCAAATAGAAATATTGTCATATTCAAAGAAACGAACTTGTGAAGAGACAAATCACCAATTATTTAAGGGTGACAAAAATTTTTCTAACGCTATTTGATGCGACAATTTACTCCGCAGTCACACAAGAGAAAATATTCCAGAAAATGTCATCTTTCGAACGTATTACGGATGGGCTGAAGGTGTGCGTGTGTACCACCTTTGAAGTTTCACTTTCCTTGTCACTATCTCGGTATTCCGAGGACCAAACAACGAAACAAATTACCACCCGGTGCGCGACGTCACGTTGGGAGCGTTGATAAGATCGTAAGGTGTCTCCTTACACCTCCACACTTGCGCGCAACGCCTGCGTCGTACACCAAGCTTGGGTTGATGCACTCATTTCATTTGCATAGACGCCGATTTCTCGTCGCCCTATCGCTTCAACCATTATTAAATGACACAGAGTAAGTCGAGAAGGAACGGTGGCTCGTAAAGTCGGTGACAATTTTATTTCACAAATGCAGCTTACGCAAGTGGGACCATTTCCTTTTTTTCCATTTTGAAACTGAGAGCAAGAGGAAAATCCCTTTAAAATAAATCCCTTCTCCATTGCATCAAGATTATCTGACTCAGCGGCTGTGGGAATCTTGTGCAATTATGAACCGGTAGGATACGACACAAAAAATTCTTGATAGAATTCGAAGCGAGCTTCGCACGAACCGGTACCCTGATGCGACGAGCGAGCAAGTACATTACAGTCGATGCCACGCCCTTAGAATCTAAAGTGCTCGGATGAAGATTTGAGCATCACTTGAGCCGAACCTCAAGCTGAAGGAACTCTCGGGTGATGAGTAAAACTTCTCATATAGTAATGTTTCGAATAAAGCATAGCTTTCTTGAAAAGATCTTAGCCTAGTCTTATATTCATGTTTTACGTCCATGAAGTTCTACAATTATTTGCACAGATAATAATATGAAACGTAAACGAAAACAAGTCACCTTGCAATTGATATTTTATTTCAGATTACAACTCATATTCACTTCTGATAATTCTTTCTCGCGTTCATACATAATCATTCACAGCTACCTTAAACTGTTCTCAGTATTTACAGAACGCCACTGAGAAGTCATACTATGATGGTGAAATTGCCTAATTATAATAGGTGTTATAAAGTAGGATGCAAATGCTCTAGTAACGTTGGTTCAACCGTCGACTTTTAATGGCGGCGATGACGAGGATCGGCAACGTTGGCTTTCGAACATCCTTTCAAAGATCGTTGTCGTCGTAAATTCACATGGCCATTGAATTCACCAGCAGTTTAGGTAGATGTTTGATTATCTAAACTGTAGATGACGATGTCTATTCGTGATTTACGGACAATGTTTTTAGCATTTATGGGAATCGAAAAATATTGAATCAAACGTGATTACTTGAAAGAAATCCTATTTTACAAATGAAATTCTGTCAGTGTCTGAGCCTACATCTTTCCGGAACTACTAAGAATTAGTCCATGTGTTGATCTTGAAGTTGGTGCGTAATTTTAGCAGCTATTATTCTTATACTAACGGGCGTCGTTAACTGTACTGTTACACGTGGTATATCTATTAAGTGTAATTAGATGTACGTTTGATTCAGTTGCGACTTTACCATCACAGGGATAAGAATAATGCATTTCCAAAGCAAGGTACGTCTTGACTGGAGTGATGATACTTGACCTGTCCATTTGCTACGGTAGCAAGGATTGAAGCGATTCACTGGGAATCTCTGGTAGAGTGCTCTAAATAACACACCCCAGCCGCACAACGCCGATTGTGGACCAAGACCTGGAGATAGGCATGTATAGGCGAAGGTACTGGATGCAGGTATACCGATACATGCTCATCTGGCCAGAGCGGATACTGATATTGCAAATAATAACAGTATTACCGGTTCAGCGTACCCTTTTCCACCGATCCTCAAGGTGCTGGCGTGCAACCTTTCGGCTGCAGGCGAGCAGCTATCCTGGATGTCCTGGCTCTCCAAGCTTGTGACTCTTACTGCTCGATGTATTTGCAGACGCGGGCAGCCATCCGCATCCGTCCCGGTCTGCCGCCTCCTCCGAGTCAGCCCAGTGTCCCCCTTCACGCCCGTGGAAATTCTTAATAGCCGCTGGACTTCTAGCCTCCGCAAGACTGGTGAAAAAAATTTACCTTGAATCATCCTTATATTTTCATTATATCCATTATACGCATCCAAACATTCACAGCTTAACGGTCAGCATTCAGTCACTTTTAACCAGGTCATCCTGCAACCGTTATCAACTCTGTTGCAGACCAAGACCTGTGGAATCTATCGTTACGCATGAGGTTTTTTCGGAGTACGCGGTTGTTTCACCAGGTATGGTTTCAGCTGCAAGTAATTTATGTTCTCAATAATTGGTTAACCTTTTATTTCTTCTTTAATTTAGATCCAATTTTATATAGTTTTATCGCGTTGAGACGATGACTATATGACGAAATTGTGTCTGCTCAAACGTGCATCGCCCAGTACGTTCTAGCATGGCAGGTATTTTATGCGCGGCTTATACGTGAAAACAGGAACCTGCAGTCCCTCGTGTCACTCGCCGGGGTAGACTGTTCTTGACACTTTAGAGCAGCTTCGTGTCTCTTGTTTATCGTAGCGTTACCTGTTATACGATGTAATGTGCAGTATACTGCAATGTGTAGAGCCATCTACAGTCCATGTTTTTTCATTTTTATCTTCCAGCCTAACTTCGACCTACAATTAATGAAATTTAATATCCCACTAGTACTAGCGACCTGACTGCTTAATCGTTACTAAGTGCAAACCGTATTTTATAGTGGATATTACTTGGGCATTTGGAACAATTTTCGATCATTCTGCCGGTCACAGTTTAAATAGACATCATGACCACCACGAAAAATAATGGACAGAAAAATTTTCTACCTCTTTGTGGCTGGAAGATATTGAAAACGGCGCTTTACGATCTAATAGCAACGGACGAAAATTATGGGAACGCAAACCACATCTAGACGGTGCATAATTCGAGCCCAGCTAGGCATTGACGTGCGTATGAAGAGCAATTGCGGAAGATCACTGAAGCGTGACTTTTCTGGTTCTGTTCCGTACAGCTATACAGCTAGTCCTCTCTTATTAGCTTATTGAGATGCAAAGGAAAATCAGCTCTGTTCACAGTTAGCTATGCGCGGCCGCGCGTCTAGCTCGAACGATCATAAACCTCCGGTTCTTCAGCAAATATGTATCTCGCAGAGTATACACTCCCAGGATCAGCTAATTCCGAAGTGTTGTTTTTGCATTTCTAATCTTGCCTAAAGGAAAAGAGCATCAAGGTAAAAGTATAAGGATATTAAAGTGTGAACAGTTTAAAGAGTGTGAGGCATTTAGTGGAGGGATTCATCCAATCTTATCGAGTGCAGTATATTTTTATCGACGGAAAAGCTTCAATGAAGCGTAAAATTCTAGTCAAAACATTCGAAATACAGCTATCCCTGAAGCAGACAGCTGCAGAGAGTTGAAAAATGACGGGAGCGGGAAAAGCGGCGAAAGCTGCCAAAAAGGAAGGAAGCAGAGGGTGGTAACGCGCACATTCACTGGATATACTGAGAGGGTTGGATTTAGAAATTTGTGGACGGGTTTTTGCGGTCGTAAAATGTAGCGTATTCAAATGAATAGTTGCGGAGCAAAGCTAGACCGGCTAATAGGTATGTTCAGCCTTATTTGGGAGGCTTAAGGTATTCGGTGCTCTCCTGCAAGGAGAGGATACCAAGGGATCCAGACGAACGGGAGGGAGAAGCCATTAAGTGATCCCTATAATTACAGTTAAAGTCGGAGATTCCCATTGCCAGCTTCTGCTGGATTACGAGTTGGAGGATTAACATTTACTGTTGCCCCGTAAAAATCTTTCGGTACCTCAACTCCACACCCGCTTTCGCTAGCGCGCATATCCATGACTGAAGAAGTTAAGCTCACGGTCCGCGGTTATCTGGGATAAGGCAGGTAGTCCCAATCATTTATACCTATAAGGGAATGTGCGTGGTTCGAGCCTCTAAACTTTTCTAGGATTGCAGACAGTTGCTCCGTCTTCGAGGGACAACTCAAAGAACATTATTTGGATCTAATTGAATAAAATTCACACTGCAGGTCCATGATCATTGACGTAGATTCGTGCATGAGGTTTGATCCTGGATCAGGATATTTGGCTAGCGTTGTCCCAATTTTGATTGATAGAATCTCTCAAAATCTAAATAGAAGATAAAAAGAAATCATGCTTAGTTTTTCTAATCAAATTGTTATATTACATAATCAACGTACTGATTTCCTCGCTTATTTCTTGAGTAACACGTGATACCATGCTACAAATGCAGGAAATATGAAAATGGCCAAGCTGAGTAACATCCCTTCAAGCCACAACGGACCTGGCATAATGTGTCATTAGGTCAACTCTGAATAACAATCTTCAGACTGCGTTTGCAGTGTAGAATAGCGAAGCCTTGGGTTCTCACTGAATCTTATGTTACGCTGGCCATTACAAAATTAATCTCCGTGAACATGTTTCAGAATCATTAAAGGACGCACGTGAATTCCGAATGGAATCTGTTATTCATATGTGTGTGTGTTTTCAAATCGTGGGAAATGTCGGGCAGTCTAAAACGTCCTCGAAAATTGTTTAGGATAACGTGTAGGAGATATCCCTATTTCTGACCATAAATTCGACCATTATAACTTCTTTACTATGTGGCCATAATATTCGGGTTCGTGACCTGCAATATACCTTTTCAAGCGGGGTCCCTTTGGTCTTTAATTGCTAGCTGGAGTAAAATTTAGTAGAACTTGTGTGATTACAAATTTCTCGCCGAGTGCTGAAACGGAATATTGCGTACCACCTCAATAATTGACACGGATAAAATGCACTTGTAATTAGGTATGTAAGAATAGGATCGATACTAAATTCTGACATTAGAGTAATTCGACTTGAACAATTATCAGTTATTGTCAACAGCTAAATCCAAAAACATGGATGTGAGTTGTATGTAATGTACACTTTGCCTGAATGTTTTTCACTTTTACACAAAATAGTTTGATAGTGCGTATATCATGTTCATTTGTTAGATCAGTGCGGTAGATGAAAAAATGCGAGTTAGTTTCAGTGGATTGTCCAACTTTGAACAGAGTATTTTGCGGTTGGGTTCTCTGCATAGTTCGGATTTACGTTAAAAATAAAAGAGAGAAAACTGGTAAAAGCTAGCGACGAGGGAGCATCCGCTGAAATTACAGAAGGTTGATATGGATGAAAATAACCAGCGTTGTGACCCACGGGGAGCGAAGCACCAAATACGAAAATAATAACACGCCCGGAACCCATTTTGGGTCATTATTTTGAGTAAATGGTCCCTGGGCCCAGTGGTTACGTAATTAAACGTCGACTCGACCAGGAAAGTCGTCTGCTTGCAGCTCCGACCTGCCTCACTTTTCTCGACTGCTCGCATTGCTCGCTTCAGTGCCGACTTTGTGGCAGTGGCATGGAATGCAGTAGCGTGTGGAAAAAATCCACCTCTCTTATTGTCACCCACAGATTTCTAGGAATGCTATCTGCAGACTGCATATCACCTCAAATTACGTGAATAGAAATGAAGTACGCGTTGATAATATAAAAATGTGCATTGCTATAGATGTTTTTTCATAGCAGTGTGTGCACTCTACATTTCATAATTAGCGAGAACGATGTACATACCTCGCTCGTAATTGAAGCCGCCCGAGTATACGTGCCTTAATGCATATGATACTTTTATAAAATCGCTGAAGTTTCCCGATAATAGGGACTCGAGGTTCAAAAAAGTATTAACAATGTGTTTGATGAAAATTGACGACTTCTCTGTGAAAGGAATAGGAGGACAAGATAAAGGATTTATCCGCTGGAATGCTAAACATATGTTAGTGTTAAATCGTTGGATCTTACGGTAAGATGAAAATTGATAATTTAAAAGTATGGAGCTTAAATTTCAATTGCATCGTCACGAGTTTCGAGTAGTTTAAATCTCGACTAAACCTCTGGAATAGTGAAAAAGGAAAACGCGGATAGGATCCGTTGATCGAACCGAAGCATCGGATAATAATCTCTAAATTTGAATAAGCCAGCGTACGGCCTAAGCGCGAGGGAATCAGGTATAAGTAATATGGTTTCCTTGGAGTGGGTGGTGATATGGATGGAGGTTGGACTTATACCAATACGCGATGAGGAGAAGACGAAGAGGAAAGAGGAACAGAAAGGGGATGGGTATGATTCCCGGGTAATCCTTCCATCCGTCAACGAGATTTGAATAAATTGGCGGAAGACCCGCCGATGTCGCCAATCGAGTCGCTTCGATAGAAAACTTAACGCCGGAGCTAGATTGATATGAAGTTGTCTTCGAGTATCCCTCCTGCGACTGGCAAAAGGGGCAGTTACCTTTGAATGCATCATCGGTTCGATAGAATTTACGTTATATGTGCGCAAATGGTATATACGTAGTTATAACTAATACGTGAAATGCAACAGCATGCTATATTCCTAAACTGCTACTCAAGTTTTAAAATAATTCATCAACTTCAAAGTTTTTTGTGCAATGTTCATTAGCTTTCAATAGTAGTGATCTTTGATATGATGTAAGCGTCTACAATGAACCGTAGATTGAGAATAAAAAAATATAGCAAGGATTTGGACAGATGAAAGAGGAAGTCTAAGAAGGAGATATACGGTCAGATGCAAGTTAAAAATCTTCCCTCTCTTTATTACCATAACAGCACCATGAGAATAATAGATCGTGGCTGCAATGAATTCTTTGAACAAACATTTTTTGATGTCGGACATTAGTTTCATAGTGAATTCTGAAATGTTTCATTGGTCGATCGCTGAGAATTACCGCCATTTCGTAGATTTAACTGACAGTGAGGTTGATTCTAGAAAACATTATCTATCAAAGCTTTTTCGAAATATACTTGCAACGTGCTATAAACACTTTATATCACCACAATCGGACAATTGAGAAAAACTTTGTCCATTAATTGATGTTGAATTTTTTCTCTCTCATGCAATATCCAGATTATTTTGTAATATTGTCATGGAAACTGGAGCCCGAATTCGTTGCGATAAGAAAAAGCCGACAGTGATAAGTCTCAGAGCTAATCCCATGTCGACTACTTAGCTCCGTTCTGCATGTGGCCAATAACCTAGTTGTGGAGGCAACGAATCTTGCTCATCAATTATTGATCATCTCATATAGGTATGAATTATAAATACTAAGATGCCAGGAAGCGCGAGCGAGGAAGGTTACTAGTCTAGGGAGAAGGACGTGGTAATGTCGTAAAGATAGGTAATCCTACGGAGCGTAGAATGGCCGTAAGCCGGCATGATTGATCACTGATTTATTGAGTGAGCGCAAATCACCCCCGCACCTACGCGCCTACGCATCGGGACGTGATCCCTGCTCAAGAGGCCAGAAACCAGCACAAACACTGTTCGCCTTGAATTTAACCATCCGATTCACAATCTGGTTCGACCGGTGCCTAATAACAGTCCCGTCATCCACTATGGGCGACCAAATATACCCGTTCACTTGTTTGTTGATGACGCGGTCCAAAATTCTTATCGGATCGCCCTTTTTGTTCTATATCAACCCACCCTGGAAAGCTTATTATACCGACCCGTGTGAAGTTTAACCGGGCGATCAGCACTTTCGAAGCAGTTGACGTCGCACCGATTACTGATCGAAAATTGATTTTATGCAACTCTTGGAGAACCAATCTACGTTCTATAATAAGGTGTGTCGCGGATGTAAGCTTGTAAAACACATTACGCAAACTTGTGCAAAAATCCTTCACGAATCGATGCGGATCCCCGACAATTTTCCGGAGTCAGACCAAACAAAGCGCTGACAAGTAAAGATGGAAAAATCTCGTAATAGTGTAATCGGACGGATTACAAAATCCGTTTTAGCCACGTTACGCTGATCAGGGATTGGTAATTGTAGATAATTGAAATTGATTTATTACTAGACAGATGCTTTTTTTTGTGAGTGAAATTTTTGATAGTGTAAAGCTTGATTTAAACAGGGAGACCATCGATTTGACAGGGTTTTTTGGTCAACATTAGAAAAATGTGTCAAACCTACCGAAATTCATATATATTTGCGGGAAATTGCTATACAAACGATATTTTGCTTTTCGATTCAAAATGAATCAGTCCGGATTCCGGGATTGAACAAATGTTGCATAAGCCATATAAGCCGACACAATGCGTTCACGATTCTTTTTGGATGGAATTCCTGTGTCCGATCGAAATTGGTTAAAGCTCGCATCGAATAACGATAAACAGTTTTATCGAATCGATACGAATGCATTGTTTTCTCGCAAAGACATAACACGTTGATTTATCGTCATTATTCGATAAAAACTGTATTTGGTAGAAAGATGAAAAAGAAGCCGAAGCACGATAAAAGAACACTAATAATCGAATCAGCCAAGAGGAAATTCAGTTGAATCGAAGCCCGCTGCAGAGTTATCCCAGATGATGTATACCTGTCACTGCAGCGTCGCGTTGTTCAGGAAACTGTTCATCATGAATGCTATTCTAATCATAATTAATCACGTATTGATGTGAACAGGGTGTCTCGGGGGTTTGAATTATTATTAAGGCATCTAGCTTCGCAACGAGTATTGCTCGGTTATAATGCCGCGTCAGTGCCGGCGCGTCACCGAACAATACACGACGTCCTCCCCCAACCAAGCTCTCATGACCTACGTCTAGCCTAAGTAAGTGAGTTACAACCCACGTACATGCTGACTCTATTGAGTCACCTTGCGTTGACACTTGGCCAAATTTTGATCGAACCCTCGAGTCGGGTCCCAGCCCAATTTTACTTGAATGGAAAAGTGACGAAAGTAAAAAGTCGAAGTCGCGCACTCGACGCACGATTTGCCTAGATGAGAAACTCGATTGGTCTCATTTTTCTTGGAATATTGTAGCTGTGTGACTGAATCTTTAGGGTGGGCTTAACGTGCGATGTGAACGCGAGTGTGTGCGCGTGTGTGATGACTACGTCAGAAAGTGTGTTTAATGTTATTCATAGGGTGGCAGAGCTGAGGGGTCCGCGCGCTCGTTAAACCAAATACCTCGCGTCACACCAAATTAAAAACTCATCTAAATGCGGGCGAAATGACCGGTCCAACCGAGATAATAAAAGTTTTAAATAAATAAAGATACGTTTGCTTCTTCTTATAATGACAAAATTACCATGAATTAAACAACGACGACCAGACAATGTTATTACAGGCACATTAAAGTAATTCCGGGTTGCTCCCTGATACCTTTGAAATAAGTCTCTACTAACACAGATCCGTGAATGCGCAGATACACTCACGCGTGCTTACGGACTCGCTGTATCCGACGTTCTGCGAACTAGAGTCGTGCACATATCGGCCTATGGTTCGCGTAGCCGCTACTTGTAAAGCTGCAGACTGTATAAGTCGTGTAGAAGTACCCGGCTTAATATCTAGGGAAAGGTTCTCGTGCGGCAGGTAGCAGGGATCTCCTGAAGTCGTACAGCAGCCTCCCTTGTCCCAAGGCTATTCGACCCGTCCTTCGCCTAATTATTGCCAAATGGTGAGTGTTATATATTATATAAAATTAAAAGGTCTTTGTCTCGGGTGAAATTGTCGGTGAGTTTTGGTGAAGGTGAAATTAAATGGCTGCGGGCGGGACCGCAGGAAACGTTTGGGTTGAGCGTGCCTTCTCTGAAATTGGAAAATAATCGTCCTCAAAAAATATGGTTGCAATTCCTCGACTCGGTGTGCGCCGAGAGCCGCACATAAGGCGGCGACGGGACGCGCCGCACCGGCAGAGCACTTTCGTCGACTCAAAATTAAACTCCAATCCCTTTCGGGGCGAAGGGTGAAATGACGCGTAATTTCATCCCATTTGAGGACAATTTGTTCCTCCGAATGCAATTTCGTAAGACCAGATGTCAGCGGCGACTCCCCTTCATCGTAGCCTCCTCCCAACATTCACTCGGAAGGCGAGTCGACGTCGTCTGGGTTGTCACCAGGTGCTAATAAGGAATAGTGGCACTTTTTCATTGGCAACGCGAAATTGCTGACAGACGGAAGAATGGAGAGAACGCCGCCGAGGAATGAGGGTGACGGGGGAAGCTATGAGAAAAATATATAAGAGTACTCCGCGCTCTTCTGACCAGCGCAGCGTCACGTGGTCACGGTGCTGTCTGCTTCTTGGACACGCCAGGCTGCAGCATCCGGGTTCGAGTTTCCTACGTGTCTAACAATGAAGTTTATATACGAGTTTCACAGCCAGCAGAAGGACCATGAACTACTAAGCCGCATCTTGAGAAATATTTTTGTCCACCCACGCGTGTTATACCAGCGTATGATAACGTGACCCAAGAACCGAAGGCCCTGAAATCTCGTGGGTGTGAAGCAATAGCCGAATTCAATTGCAAATGCCACGCAGGCCAATTATCAATGAATCGAGGAAGCCGTATTGAACTTGGGTTTGGCAATTGAAGCCTGATAATCGTCCTCCAGGTCGGGCTAATCTTCAAATTTAATGTCACTCTTGTGACACGTCTGAAATGCTTTCAACTTAAAATCACTTCAACGATAAGACACGCTGGTGCAAAATTCGTAGTGTTTTACTTGGCTCTTTAACTATACCTTTATCACCCTCGAAACAGAGATAATAAAGTACAGAGACTAGTGAACAGAAATGAATACCAAACGTACGAAATGCAAAAATTGATTGACCGATTGCGTCGTGGGATCACAGTGGTTGTTTCAGCCGACTGCAAGGTCCTGGATCGAATCTGCTCCAGGTGGAATATTTACGAGTATATGTACTATACGTGTACGGTATAGTCGTATACATATTTCGTGAAGCGAGATAACCGCTTCAGATTGCAGCAGGTAGATGGTGGGGTGAGTGCCTACCTACCTGAATTATTGATAATCGATATATTGATGGGAACGTAAGGGCGCCGCGTGCCTGACCTGCCTTCAACTATCCCGTGGAGCCGAGGCGATTCATGGAAAATACATCCCAGACAAACGCTACAGTACACGGGGACCGTAACAATGCAATGTGCAGGATTGGCCTAGTTTATACGCATTTTTATAGTTCTCTGGTTCTTCGAATTGCCAAATAAAGTAGCAAGACTATTGCGGAACATGTCTGATTACATACGACAGTGATAATGACAAGAAAGGATAAAAAAAAAAGCCCCTGAGAGAGAATAAAGACTGTGATCTCATGAGAGATTGTCCAATAGTTATTCTCTCTTTTGTTTCACGAACTTTATCTACATACACACATTTTCAATCTACTCAAGAAGTTGCTGGAAAATACATTAAGGTAAATTGATATTATTAGAATTATTATAATTCAGATGACTTTTTCACTTTGTGCGAGATGAGAAGAATGTTTTTTCCATTATTATTGATTTGGTTACGACTTTTCAAATGTTAACTTTGACATTTTTCGTATTTTAGATGACTGCTGTTTTAGCAGTACGAAGCGGTTACGAATCGTCGAAATACTCTTGGGAACTGATTTACATCAGGTCAAAGATGTAATATTTAAAATATTTATTCCGCGAAAATTCATGATTGAATTTGAAGTGATGGACTGGCGCGTTCGTTAGGCAGGCCTTGTCGTTTTTATCAATCAGTAATCGATTGTTCATCATCGTGGAATTGGTGAATATCAGAGATGTTTGAACGAAACTGTCGCAAAGACAACGTGTTGTTTCTCATAGACGTGAAAATGAACTAATGTGTGGAGTATGCAGGTAAAAATTGTAGAACAGCGAATCTTGGGTTCGCGGTTGAATGAGCCTCTTCGTAGAACTCGGAGTCATTAACAGAAAGAAATAAACATTTTGAAATCGAAAGGGACGCTGTCCAGCCACAGTCGAGCGATTCGTGGTGTAAAAATGAGAAGACTGCACGCTCAAGGCAGACCTTGAGCTGGTTGTGACCTACTCTGCGATCGTTGCTGAACACCTCCAGCCAGGACAATGGATCCTTGCCCCGTTCTTTCTTCCTTTTATTCTTCCCCTCTGCCTTCACTTCGTTCACTTTTGACGCTGAGGAAGAAGCTCTTTCTTGAGGGTAAGAACAGAATGTAAGCGCTCGTTGTGTGACGGCGACTGTTTGACAAGGTAGTATTTCTCCTGACCCATTTGGAACACTTGCTATACATACCTATATACTTATTATACATGTATCTATTTTTTTCCTCTATTACCTTTCACCGCTTTTGCACCACTATCTCGCGCTCTGACTCTTCTTTTCTTTCATTCTCTGCTTTTATGACTAACGATAAGATCTGTTATTGCAGATTTAAATTACACTAAACAATAAAAAACCTTAGCGTGTGGGTATTACAGAGCCATTGCAATAATCCATTGTTGCTTTCGATGCATAATATTTTACGTCAACGCCATTGCGACCACGATATACGTCAGCTCGACTGTTCATTTACTATCTTTTCGGCATTATTCTGCGTTCTTGGGTAAATAGACCGAATTATCACATTTCTGACAATTCAGAAATGAATGAATAAATAAAATAAAAACAGTGGCAGCGCCGTCTTTGTTCATATAAATTTTCAGGAGAACTGAGAAAACCCCTCGAGTCTACCGGGCTTTTGCAATATTTACCATCGAGTCCAGTATTCCGGTGCCTGCGTA
Source organism: Neodiprion pinetum (assembly GCF_021155775.2). Lineage (NCBI taxonomy): Eukaryota > Metazoa > Arthropoda > Insecta > Hymenoptera > Diprionidae > Neodiprion > Neodiprion pinetum. The sequence goes on from NC_060235.2 coordinate 31,608,358, forward strand.
ATCTCGAACGTAAACAGTAATATCGCATGTCCCCGTATTCTGTTTGCTTCACTTTATTTGCGCATTTTTACTTTCAATTAACTCCAACTACGAGTCGCTCTTCAGTAACAACAAAATAATCCGCCTTAACCCACACTCGCGAACGATTCAAAACGCCAGTGATACCGGGCAGAAATGAAGTGGGATGAAAAAAGTTCGACTCAAACAACCAGTGAATTAGTAGCTCTCCTGCAGCGTTGGTAAAAGCAGCATAGACAGCGAACGAGCCAAAAACCGGGCGTGCCTCTTTTTTTAAGTATGACATGCGGCTCCTAAAGGGTTCGGTTATTACACTCGAGACAAACGAAAATTAGCATGATTTGCGGATCGAGAAGCGGCTGGCGAGCAGATAGTAGAACCAGCAGAAAAAAACCGGGATGACTCGGATCGAGCAGAAGTCCGGACAAGACCATCGGGGGGTCCACGATGTGGCTGTGTTCCCGTAATAAGAACAACTCCGCGACCACGTCTGATCGAGCTTGGCCGTTAGGACACACGGGCTCGTCGATGTGTGTACCTACGGTCGTATCAGTGCGCCAGGCAGTGCCGAGGAATAGCTTCGTACCCGCCTTGACTTAGGACACAGCACCGGCGCAAGTTCAATGAGCCCTGTGACGCGGCCAAGACTGCAGCCGGTGACTCCTTCCTCTCCCTGGACCGATGGACCCAATCGCCGACGGATGGAAAGACCGGCTTGCCTGCCCGCGTTTGTCCTCGATAGTTTCGCCGCGCCTCCGTGACTGCTCTTTTACAACGTACCTGCCGTACCGTAATTCAAAATCATTGTTCGACTAGGAGCCACCGAACCTGTCCAGTATTTGCCCCCCTGTCATTGTCAGCACAATTCAATATCCTCAATTCCCGCGTCATTGTATGGCGAGCTTTCGTCGCTTGCGAGCACATCGCAACGTAATTACTTCAATCTGGTTTCTCCTTAATAATTATCGTCATCTAACAAAGTACCAAATTCATCCACAGCTTCCCACGACCACTCGATTTGCACAAACCACTCAATGTGACCGACGTTTATTCTCGTGTAGATACAAATTGTGGGAGCGTGTAAGTCGGTACTTACAAGTATGAACTCAGACGACGGATAATAGGGTCGGCCAGTTTCGCGGGTTCACGAGACTTTGTATTTTTCCGGAGGTAAACTTCGCCGTGCAAATAGCGTTCATTGAATTTTTCCCGCATGCTACAAACATGAAAATTTTCTTGTGAATACAAGGATTGAAATTGACGTTTATTTTATTTTCACAAGATGACGTAAAGGAAGTTCGGGTGTATTTTTTAGCACACTTACAACTAATGAGGCCATTGGTACCACCCTGCACGTGATATTTTTTTTTGTCAACTACCTACTAAACTTATATAGAGCCAATGCAGCCGTTTGATGATCATTGTAGTAAATATGTGCGTGTTATACGAACTGTTACATGTTTCTTGCTGCTTCAGCTGTGTGGGCGATGCCCGATGAAAAATTTCTACAGTCTGCTGTACGCTTCATCACTCTATCGCTGTAATCAAGAAAGTCGCTCCATGGCCGACCTGATCATGATCACAATGAGCAAACTTGATATGGTAGCTACGGGGTGATCGACCCCAGCTCTCGCCCGAGCTGCAACTGGTTTGGACTGCAATTGATATACGAGGATCGTTTAACGCAAACTTATCGGCGTTTTCATGGAATTATATTGTTCGAATAATCTGTCATCGACAACTCTATGGCTCGTCACGCTATCGACTACTCGCCCACTGTCGAATCTCCATAAGTATCGATCACCGATCTGTGCCTAACCTAGATCAAACCGGTCACCGCTGTGGGTGATCGAGGTACTCTCGTAAACGATGCAGTGTGTTGGGTTGAACTCGAGGTTCAGCGATGTGGCAGCTGGAACAAATGACTATCGATTGACAATTGAATAAATTTCAAATCATGCTCAAACATAACGACTGTCAAGCACTGAAACATATTAATTTGGTTTTGACAATCGATTGCAGGGAAGTGGAAAATCAGCGACGAACACAGACCTCCTACATCATAGAACCATTTATTTGCGAAATTAATTCGTGAAAATACAACTATTTATCGACGCAGCTGATACCTTGACATTTTCCGTCATTGTTACAGCCTGGAAAAGCCTAGAAAAAAGAAGTTGTCAGAAAGCATTTTTAGTATTACCTATATCACGAGAGAAAAAGGAAATCTGGTCAAGTCGGGCTACGTGAGCTATTTAATCTTCATCGCTGAGCTTAATTACTATTAGTGAACGTGCCTGTTTGCCTTCGTTTCATGTAAAGTCCCGAGGTGAAGTAATTAAACAGCATGGTGCCGTGTTTGGAGAGGTAATCTATACTTGGAAGTAAGTTTAGTGGGGACGAAAATGATCTGTCCGACAGTTGGCCAGAAAAAGTTGATTATGCAAGTAATGGCGGAGAGAGGCTACTCAATGGGATTCTTCTGCTTGATTGAAGTGCTTGACCAATAGTTATATGGTGCCTCGTAGGTAGCGAGCACGCAATGCGAGGTATCGAGTCGTGCTCTCTAGTGAGTAAAAAAAAGAATATCAAATGTTTATCCCTTTAAAGAGGAAAAAAGAAATCGTACAAGGAAAAGATGAGAAAAAGACGGCGAAAGGAACGGGAAGCCTGAGGGACCCCTAGAAATACTAGGGACCGAAACAAAAACGCTCGAATTACAAAAGTCCGGTTGAATTGTTCACATTCCTCAAGGAGACCTCGAGACACTGCGAGAAACCTTCGAGCACTCTTTGCCCCTGCCACCTGCACCCCTGCCCTTTTCTTCTATCCACCAGCTCGCAGTCGGCACACCGTTGTACGCCTTTATGTGATTCTGACGTGTACATGTCCTCCAGTTTATCACTTGCTGATAAACCTTCAGCAAGCGTAATGGTGGTAATTTTTTTATCGCATACGTGACCCGTGTTTCCTCGACTATGTTGCCTTGTTCTTTCATTTGAGGCAAGATGTAACGATGGTGGATTTACTCCTTCGGCACTCGGATCCTCGTCTTTTGGGTACCCAACTGTTGTACTTGCAAACGAAACAAGAGAAATTGACGGAGAATGACGATTAATGAATACCGAAAACGGCACACATGCATGAACATGGTTGAGCATGGCAGAAGCTAGTAAACGAGGTGAGCTTCTCTCGTTCTCCATGCCGACTCCCATATGCCTATTCTTCTTTCGTCGTGGCGTAACGCGAGCCTTGGCTCTGATCCGAGGGCCCGATCCATCCAACTGCGGGGCCCAGACTACCTGCGGCGCGGGTCCACCGAGCAGATGATTGCGATATCTTCCGAGCACAATGCAAAGCAATTATTAACCTGTGGTGAGTCTTTGTACTACTGCCGCAGCTACCTGGTTCATCGGTGTCCGACTGTCTGGCTGTGTACTGTATGCAGATGTCACGAGACTTGAGCGACGCAGACGTTTGGGAGAGATGCCTGGACATTTTTCATACGTTCTCAAGAAACCAATAAAGATTCTTCGCCCATTGTTGGTAGGCAGACGTTGGTGGCGACCAACCCACAAAGTGTAATCCAAGCTGTAGGTACTGAAACTTTTCCAAAATCGAATGCTTTTTATTGCGTATCAATACAAAAACCAGAGATCCCTACGGATTGTGAAGGTGCTGGGCAATCGGACTATATTTTCAACAGATTTTATCGATACAACTTTTATTACATATCGCAAAAATTAATACCAACTACTAGAAAGAAGGAAACTCCAAAATTGAGTTATAGCTTGTGGAAATCTTTAACGAATCAAGCAAACACGATTTGTCTGGATGGCAGCAACGCGAAGTGAATGCTCATCAGATGTCGTGGCCTTGCACCTGAGACTCGTTTGCAAAAGAGATCCTGTAGTTCCTCGAGTGAGTGTCTCGCGTTATGTACCAATCGTGCCAGGATTCAGGTTGGCACAGCGCAGCGTAGGGCAAATGAGCACCCATGTCATGTGATTCCTGTGAAACAAAAGGACAAGAGAACATGAGGACAAAGCGAACGGAGTTCTGGCTGGTTCTACGTGAAAGATAAACGTCTCCGAGCGGTCATTCCGCGATGACTTATGCGACAGCGGGACTTCGCTATCGTTATCGCATCCTCGTATCACCGGTGTATCTACATCGAGTAAGACCCCCGGGGCCTCTCTTACGTAAGTATTTCTTCGCGTACTGCTGGACCGGTGGCGATACCAAAACGTTTCTGAGAAATCCGGTCATTCGAGAGAAAAGGAGCACTATGGACCACAAGTCATTGCGCCAAGTGGTCCGTTCCATGTAATTCGGCAGGTGCGGGACCTGGAACTTCACCTCGACGTGGTGTGTCCACCGTGAAGTTACGGTGACACGAGGATAACCAGATTACCCAATGGTGCGCTTGTAATAAAAGAGATCGAATTCCAGCCGTCACCTGTTGGCGTCGAGTACGACACCTGACTCGGTGTGTCACGAGGCCGGAATAATGCAGCGCCGTCTGCCGAGGCTATCACAGATATGACTCTCGCAGGCGAGTGCACAACGACGTTGACCACCCGTTGCTGCATCAGCGAGAGGGATCCTCTACCATTGACAGATTCCAGAGCTCGCACGACACGTGTCCTCCGAGAGAAGAGGAGGAAGAGGAAAAGAGCAATGTATTCATCCGCATGCTGCGCACACACGCACGACGTTCACATATTGGTCCGTATCGTGGATACGAAATAGACGATGACGTAAAATCCTCGAAGAATGTGTCCTCAAAGCTAATCCTAGCCGATGACTCGCTACATATTTGCGTCCGGAGAAACCGCTGGGATCTTGAAAGATTATTTTTCGTTAAACAGCGGAGAAACAGGGACAAGATTTACGTCGTCATTCGTTCCTGACACTAAGACGCACTTCGTAGAATATTTTTTTTCTCTTCTCCTTCGATTCTGTGGGTATATGAACGACGTACATGCCAACCGATTCAGCCTTCGGATTTCCGATTACGCGTCGCTCGTCTATACCTGCAGCTCAAATTACGCTTGGCATTCTTCCGAGCAGGTGTATCGGTCTAAAATAGTTCAGGATATCTCCCTGTGGATTCCAGGATCTGATGGGTTATTATTATCATTGTTTTTCATGTGACTATTATCAACACGTATTACTTTTCTCACAAGCCATAGGGAATTCCCGTGTCAGTTCCAATGAATTGTAATGTTTGTGTTACTACTAGAGAAATTGGCTGCTTGTTCATTTCTTCCCTGGCTTATCATAAGGTTTACTGAGGCTAACGTACAACTTGACGTTTCAATTTCACGATTGAATCTTGCTCTTGTGTACTGGCGCGCGTACTTGTACCTCATATTTTTCAATACCATCAAACTATTGTCGATGTACCCAGCGCAATTGGATGGAAGCCCTGAGCCCCAATACTATGTTTATACGATCGGGCGATTTGAAATATCGAGGGTACGCATGGTCTGCAGAGAATCTTGTACGTAACATATATTGAGAATGTTGTAGGCAGGGGCGTGAAAATAATTCTTTGCTTAATAACGTTCTCGAAAGATATTCGATAAAACATGAAAGGTATACGTATCGCGATGCAGGTATATTGGCGTTCTTTTAATATGGCTCGAAGTCGTGACGAGATGTTTCGCAAAAATTATACCAGGTGAACCGCCCGCCTAGTATAGACAAAGGATATCCTTGACGGGTTCGTGACGCCCTCGCCCTCTTGCTCTGCATTCGTAAACCGCTGACCCTTTCTCGGTTAATCATTTGCCCTCCCCCCTCCCGCCTCTTACCTTGCTCCATTTACCCCCATCTTCCACATCTTCCGGACAGCTCCGTGTATCCTGCAAGAGTTCACGGTATCCTCGTACCGGCTTGCTTAACCCACCTTACCACTGCTTCAATTTAACCTAATAACATTTTGTCGGAATCAGATTATAGGAACTTAATATTGAGCCAAAATGAATCATCGTGAAACATGCTCAAGTGATTCGAACTTTATTCAGTCGATGCTACGACGTATTATGTGAAGGAATTTTACGACGGATAATTTTTCACCGTCCGATTCGTCATCCCTGCTGTATCTCGTTTCTGTTCGGGGATGGATCTGTCCGTAGATAAGTTGCCCCGCGGTCCTAGAAAGTCTTGCAATATTGTACAGACGTTTCCGGCATGGTTATATATAAATAATTGCTCGCTCAGTTACCCGAAGATGTGAACGGAAGGTGCGTCGAGGTGTTTCGAACGTTTTTCTACAGATCTTACCGAAGCGCGATTTTTGTCCGAGGCGGTAAACGGTTCGTCTTGAGTAATTCCTATGGTGGTTTGAATAAGAAGATAACTGAAGCGAAAAATCACGTGGAACGAACCGGAGATAAATAGTACCGATGAAATAAACTAAATGAAGACGTAAGATGGTAGATGAGCCAAGGTAAGAGAGGCGATGCCCGACGATACCGGCGCTCGCGATCGAGGAACGGGGTCCGCACGACCCGTTCCGGTCTGACGCGCCTTTCCGCCTCTCGATCGAGCTGCGGGAACCAAGTTGGACCGCGTCTGAACGCTGCGCGAAGTATGCCCCAGATCCGGGTCTAGGTCGGCGATCATCTCGTTCCTCGCTTTGTTCCACCGCGCTGCTCTGCAAAAGTGCATCGTAATGCGATCCGCCGACCCGCCGATCCACGATCCCGAAGGTATCTGATGATGGAACGGGCGTGCAACGTGAAAAAACGGCCACCCCATCATCCGAGCAGTTTGCCCCTTGCTTCAATCGGACTCCGACAGGGAATACGAAGTTTCAGAATTCCAGAGCCGGTGCATGCCGCGAAAAATTCGGATAACATTCCGGTTCAAAGGTTGTTCGGCGATGTCGAATGCTGCGAGGCACCCCCGTCACTCTCGGTCGTCGAGTTTACCAATTGTCATCCCTATGTCCATGGCACGCTGAACATTTGCGACGCAATTCAAGGATGGAAGTATATGTGAAAAAAAAACTGCGCTCCGCAGGTAAAAAGCGAAAAGTTGTGGGAAGAATGGCCGATACTCGGCTTCAGAAGTGGATTGAGGGCTGGTACCTACTCGGTTTTACGGGGCGGCGTGCAGAAAACATTTACCGAGGCGTGTCTAATCGCTGTGCAAACATACCGTCGGGGCTTGCCTCTTCTTCCATCAGAAACTCACGCGTGAGTGTAACCGTTGCGCGACAAATGTCGTGAATTAAACGCTCTTTGCTCGCGGCACATTACACCGAAACTTGTTGACAGACGTAATCAGCCACGGGTTGAAACAATGACCACTGGGACAATAGAACCGGCGCGGCGCTATTGCAATATTTATGTAACCTCTCTCAAACAAACTGTTATTGCCTTTTTGAACGCGCTTGACCTCTCCGAACTCTTCACACATTCAGCCGTATGATATTGTTTTCATATATTCATTTCGTATTGTTGTACTTCGCCGGCGTCACTCACTTCAAGGGAATTAAAAAATTATGACAGCGCGATTTGAATTACGCAAAGCAATTTACGTGGGTAAAGAGAAAGAAATTTCAGGTACCAGTGGCCCATTGATGACGCTACCCTACTTTTACCATTATTTCTTGTGTAACTGTAGCGCGAGTGGCTTGAATTTGTAAGGTGACTATTGAGAGTATTTCACCGGATCAATCTCTTTCTTTATACCTTTATTGCGCATGTGAGAATCTTCAGCATCGAATACATCGGTACATCGTACAGGGCACACACACCCTGATGATACTGAATTTTCTCCTTCTTTCATATGTTGAAACGTAACTTTTTTCGAACTTTTAAATCCGGTCTTTGCAAACTTCGTTCAGATCGGTTTTCCTTCTTTCAATTTCGACTCAAGACACTTTGCTTGGAACTTTTTCACGAAGGATTCAAGATCATAAGGTGGAGAAAGAAGGTGCTGTATCCTTTCGAAATTCAGTGACTATAGTATTTGCAGAAACAGACTCTCAACTGGTAACGTTGTACGTCTCAGCGCTCAATGCACCCACCATGATTATTCGATATGATTTTTTACAACGTTCCTTGAGTCATTCAAACAACACTCGAGTAAGCTGTGTTTTTCTGAAAATTTAAAAGCTATGTCGAAGTCAGCACCGAGCAAAGGAATCAACTAATTGTAAAAAACACCCGAGGACCCGTTCTAAGAATAATTCAATTTGAAATGTTTTTTCCGATGTTGTATGTACTCGAGTTTACTCAGTCAAGTGAATACTGACAAAGGTGACGTGACAAGATTCCCTGAAGTCACTCTCCGTTATTCGACATTGCCGCACGTCGCGTAGTACACAAGGCTGCTATATCATTGTACAATTATAGTAATTACACTTCACAAAGTTACCATTCCAAGTAACGGACAATAACACCGCATTTCTCTGCACTGCGGTTCTTGACTCAACCAAGGTAAATAGAGGAAAAAAGACGTCATAAAAAACGAATCCCGAGAAAGCCCGCCCGCTCTCTAACAGTTAATATTTAACCCAATAAAACTCAGGAAAACATTAGAAGCCTTGCCGGTTTAAAATCAAGTGAACGACATGGTTGCTGGGTCGACATGCATATATGGCAGTCTGAGACTTGTTCACTATTCGTACGTGTACGCCTTTGTTAATATTAGTTCATAACCCCTTTGACAAAGGCAGGAGTGTGCTTTTTCGAGAAAAACCATGAATCATGTATTTTGCGTTCGTAACGGAGCGCCTGTTTGAAAAAAAGTGACGAAGAAAACCATGTTTACCGCGTTATTAACGTACAATGATAACTAAGGAGACAAGTAACAGAGAAGAAACTGAGTTATTCCCACTCATCGTCAGTCGCGAATAAGTATGACACGACCTCTAACTAACCACAGTTAGTAATCCTTTAATATTTCATCCGGCGTATTAAGCCTTCTGATGATAAAGTCAGACGATTATTTTGGGTTGTTTTGCAGCAAGTATGAGAAATTGTTTCTCAAGATATGAGTCGTACGTTGTTGCTTAAGTACGTACATTTATCAAGTAGTTAAACGGTGAATGCGGTAACTTGATAAATGAACATCAACTGACAACGACATGTATTTCGGAATATGAACATACGCCTCATTTTATACAGCACAAGGAAACATAGCTTCCTGATTTTTTTTTTTTTAACTCATGCTAATTGTGGACGTTACCCAAAGCACAAAGCTCTACCGCCGCGATGACATCGCTAATGTTTTTTAAAATACAGTAAGTGTTTGAAAAATACTGTAATGCATACAGTATTACAGTACAGTTTTTTCATTTCTTGACTTTCGTAAGGAATTCAGACCTCGTGACTGTTCGCCAAGAGCGCACGTTTTTAATCGCTCCGTAAACACGTGGTCCGACCGTAAATCACTGGGAAGCAATAAAGGAAGGCTTGTCCGCGCTTGCAGTGTTGATACAAAAATTTCAGAAAGATTGCATCTGGAATACATGATATTTCATTGTTTACGAAGGCGGTGGTATTTACAGAGCCATCATTGGAACGGCGCGGTATCTTGTTTATCAAAATAACACTCGAACCAGAATGATGAAAAGGCAGAGGCGGGGATCGGCCTCTCCCGCTCTGGCGAGTGTTTGGCTTGCGTCGGGACAACGGGGCAGCTGCCTCCCTTGCCGCACCCTTGTCTCGACGTTCCAGACGCAACTTGGGGTGGTCGAAGAAACTGCTGAAATACGAACAGGAATACGCCGGGGATGCCGCGGCGTCTCCGCAACTCCGCATAACGTGAACTGCTGGACCAGCGACGACGATGAGCGTCTGGGAGGGTCACAGACGCCCCAAACGTTACGTCACACCGACAGCTCACTCCCGAGTCCGCTGAAGCGGCTTCGCGCCAGTCGCATCTGAACATCTCGCTATAAATCTCCGAGATTATATCCACCGGTTGTACATATCTATGCCGTCTTTATTTCCCCATTGTAACGTGGTTTTTTTCCCTTTCTTTCTTACATGCGTGTCGGATAAGCACGTAAATCATAACGCATCGGGGCGTCGCGATGGGTGGACCTCCAGTATCACTGTAATTTCGAAACAAGTGGCAGCGACGGCGGAGGGAGAGAACAGAGTAGGGCTATCATAGATTTATGCGGCAACTTCCACTTGCTCTATGAAAAAGCTATGTTTGTATCAGAGAGGACGGGAACTGCGGATAACAGCGATAGAGAATCGCATCATTCAGAAACTCACTTCTGCTTGATACCTCATCGCAAGGTATGTGCTGCAAAATTGCTTTTTTACGATAAAGGCCAACTGTATCGAAGTTTCTGTAGGCTTTCTTCATTTGCAGCGACTGTGTGGAAAACAGACGAGCAAGCTTTTACGGGGGAGCATGATGAGTATTCTTCAATGTCTTGTACCTACTTTCAAGAGGATCCATGCATCCACCCAAGTACGGTGTGAGAAATATACGGTACAATAGAATCGGTATTTCTCTGATGATAAATGTAACGAAACGCAGCCTCATATTTCCATGAGCGTAATTTATGGTAGAATTTGAATTTCCGTGTAGTAGAGCTTTTTAAGCTGTGGTGGGGCAAGGAGCAGAAACCAAGAGGCTTAGGGGCTCTGCCTTGACGCAAGTGATTCAGGACTCGCGCGTGGCTCTCCATTTACGTCCATTTCGAAATGAGTGGTTCGCAAAAATCTCGAGAAAAGTAACGACCATTCCAAATGTGCGGTAAAATGTATGTCGTGTGTTAAGCAAGCGGTCGTCACCTGCAGGCAATTGTTAATCTTGTGACTGGCCAACGGGATCCTACCTCAGGATCCGTGGGGACTGCCGTTCTCCGTGGTCAGTCTGCGTGGCGACGCTGTAACAAGGACGGCTAAGGCTTTTCAACTACCGCTGACCAACCAAGCGGGCAAAGAATTTTTTTCTCAATCTGTTTGTATTTTTTCTCCATACAGCATGACTTTGTTTAACTATTTTACTACTGTTACTAGGTCAATCATGAATCGTCTAATGACTGTCGTTCTCGGTCATGTTTGTGAAACAGAGCCTGGAATCTGGTGTGCACTGGTGTACAATTCAGCGATTGTGCTCTCAAGCAACGTATTAATTCACCTTTCAAAAGTGCGGCGTACCTACCTATTCGATACATTATCGATATCGCAGTTAAAAATGGCTCTCCAGCCATTCAACGTACTAAGGGTGGGGATCTGCTCACACGCAGACATATGTATAGTGTATATTTGTCCACCGCCCTACTTCCCTATGCTCCTTGTTATCCTCGTCGTGTCCACAAACCGACCAATACGTTCAACTGAATACGAATCACAAGGGCAACGGTGAGGGCATTGTGCTGTAAACAATGTATTGCATAACTGAATGATGTCTCCACACGATCGGACGTTGCTGCGTCAAACATTCCATCCTGAACATCGGTCGAGTCCGAGTCGTGTCGGACCTTCTTGCACTCTCGGTACGTACGCAACTTGTTCAACTCCCGCGCGTATCCGGGCACACCGTGAATAAGCAGTACGAACAAGAAACGACGCACGGTCATCCAGTTCTTAGGTGCCTAGAACGAGTGAGACAGAAATAAGGATAGTAGAAACGGCGGATGGAAACACGGACGCGCGTAAGTAATGCGTTTGGAAATGATACAAGGCCGATCTCGTGTAGACAATAGGAATGAGTAATTCTCCGAGTATGTAAGTCGTGTAGTTCGCGGTATGATGGGTTACGGTTGTCGCGCTGGTTGGCGATCCCCTTTTCGAACTCAACGCCGAGACGCTGCAACGCGCTGGTGCCGCGAACGCGCGACTGTCAACACGATAAATCTTCGGAACGAATTGAAACGTCGATTTGCGTGCCGATGGAGAACCGGCCGTACCAAGTTGCGCCGAGGTCAAGGTGCCAACGGTGTTTTGTATCCAACGATCGTCCGCAACCGCCGCCGGGAAAACTCCGCACCAAGAGGATCATCGTGGCTTCGACCACCGAATGCCCTCGAGACAAATAGGTAAGTCTCTACCTTCTTAGAAACTCATGCCTGCGAGAAGGTGCGTCGTCGACCATTCAGAAATCAAGCACGCCATCGCCGAATAATTTGCTTCCAAAATCGTTTTTTGACGTCAGCTTCCGGCTTGCTCGAGAATATTTTAATACACGAAGATTGGACGAAGGGTGAATTCCAAGTACTAATTATTCCGTTTTATCAATCGCTAATTAGCTCGGTTTGCGTGGTTATAAGCGAAAAGTGATCTGCGAATTTTTTGGTAGGCCAAGCTCAATATTTGAGACAAGGATGAAACATAGATTGTTTAATTACAAAGGGTTATCTTATAATTTGGTGAGGGTACCGCACTGACGTGGCGCGACCCCGGTGGTACAAGTAAGCCTATTACCCCCAGACTAATTAGCAGGATTGCGTCAGCGTGATCAATTCCTCTCCGCACTGATTAGCGCCCCATCTTCCATTTCAGTCTTTCTATGTTTCTGAGCATCGCTGCTACCTTTCACCTTCCGTCTACCTCCTTCCACCGATGCACTGGTCTCCCAAACCTGCGCTTTACTGGGTATATTAGGCACTGCACCACACCGACAATGGATGCTCGGCTTCCTTGTTAAACGACCGTCCCGGCGCCGATTGGCAGCTCTAATTGTTCGCTAATATGATTAGAGTTTGCGAGATGTCGGACAATGCGGTACTGATTATGATGTGATAATGGCCGTTAATTGATCGGTATTCTCGAGTCGCTACGTAACCGAGTTTCCAGCTCGTCTTACCTAAGCTATACGTTGAATGGGCGAGCGCATTGTTCCGGGGCATGTAACGCAAGATCGGATAATTCATGGAATTATTTTCATCCATAGAAATTGTCGAAAATGTTGAATCTCACGCGTGCATAGGGTGTCGTGGCTCCTTGACATTTCGACTGTAAATGCAGCTTCCGAGCAAAGTACACCCGAGTTACATAACTGTATCGGAGTTGTACGCTCTAGCAATCTCAAAGTGTCGCCTTATACGGGTTGCCAGTCAAGTGGGTATTAACGAATCAAATCCACCCTGCAGAGTCTCTCTTCTCCTGCAATACACACGCACACTTTACTTTAGTTCACCCTCCTCCACCTATGTATACGGGAACATGTACGTCCACACTTACGTACATGCGAGGTGTCTACGAATAAGGTAGTCAAGTGACGTATACGTATGTATATATGCATACGTACCCAGGTTCAGACGCCCTGGTAAATTCTCGGATGACTATAAAACGCTTGCTCAGGGTTAGCAGTAAAACCGGAAGGATCGAGACGCATCGTAGTGCACGCGTAGTCCCGACATATAGCTGTTATATACGTCGTTCTGGCAAAGGATTTAGCCTGGTATAAGGCCTCGTCTGTTCAACTTAATGGCCTTTTGCGAATTCTTGATCTTAAATTCTAGTTTTACTACTTATTCCCTTGGTACGCTGCATAGCTCCAACCGTTGTCACTGGCTCTGTCGAGTGTGCAAATAGCTAGGGCAACCGTTGAGCTTCTCCCAGCGTGTTTTCCCCACACCGCCACTAACCGCAAGCTCAATTTCATTTCTGCAGCTGACCCATGCATTTCACTGGGTATCTTGCGCTCCTATCACATTCATCGAGCAGCTCACGTGGATGCTAAAAATAAGACAGTGATCACAGATTCTACCGAACAGCTTCGCTTCACTACCTATGTGACTCAGTCGTTCTAACTACTCGAAAGAACGTAATAAAAAAATAAGTGAAATCAAATAATTATTTAATCTCGTTGTGACTATCGGTCGCAGGCTACAGAGAGTACTACTCCATCCGCTGTGTTGAACATACCGAAACTGGGTTCCTCTACATGTCCGAAGTAACAATGACGAAGAGGACTCCCCAAACTGAGTATAAATCTCGAATGGACCGCGGCATTGTAGTACGTGGATAGGTACGAGATGTTTCGGGATGCACGTGTAGAGTGGCATCTCGACGGATGAGCCCACGAAGCTCTCCTCAGTGTGGCGGCAGGGTAGGGCGGATATCAGGGATTGTGCTGGTAATACGCCGTGCGTGGCGATACGTGGCTTTCGGTGAATGTGTGCGAGCGGCGAACGGTGGCTCCGCGACCTGGTGCAGAGCAGAATGACGCCACGTACAGCTCTCGGAGCCTGTACGGTACGTTTCTTCGTCCTCTTGTCCGCCGCGGGGGTCCACCCGGACATTCCTCCACCTAATGACCGAACATCGGACTTCCAGGCCTCGTATAGCCGGTGGACTGTCCGAAGACTACGCGGTGACGCGTTGTTCGGATACGACGGACCAATCTGACGCATGACACGACAGATTCTCCCCATTACCGCTACATGGGACGCAAATTGATTTTAATTTCTGGCTATAAAACGATTCGATCGGCTTACAACGGTTTGTTTTGATCGAACGAAGATAAACCACCCAAGATTTTTACCTAAGGGTATTACGGCAACGTGTGTTACGCTAGTTCTTCCAGGGTATTGATTCGTTTGTCGATCATCGAATGCAGTGCTACACCGCAAAATATCAGTTTACAATTTTCTCTCGAAACCTGTATCAGTCGAGGAGAATAACCTTCGACGAGCATCACGCTTGTTTCAGGTTATAATTTTTTTCTAGTTATTATCAAGTCTCTGCTTTAATTCAATTTTATCAAAGATAAATTAATCCGTGGATTTGTTTCAACTATACCGCCGTGGTGATGATTACGCTCAAGCCACGGAACATTAATTGCCTGCAAAATTTTCCCGGCCTCCTGTTATTCATCTTCTTTGAGGTTTGTTGTATCAAAGTTTCTGAAACCCAGTTGGTTTCAATGTTTGAACAATCTACAGCCCCGTGGACCAAGATCGTTCTTCGTAAAATTCCAAACACTCCACGCTCTAACTTTGCTGAATACAACTGTCTCATACTAAGTTGGTGTTATAAATGCGGTAGCTCTATTTTTACGTAGGTACTTATAATGTTTGCAATTCTCGTGACGACTTTTCGGATATTGAATTAAACTGTCAATTTCGCTATTACGAAACAGTTACTGCGTGACTCACTTTCGATTTTCGTTCCATGTAGACACCACCGTGTAATGAACATTGAATTTTGCTTCTTAACTTCTGCCACATGTAGGTTTCATGCTAATGCAGTTAAATCACGTTTTCTAATAAGTGATCAGATAAGTTCAAACAAATAGTTCAAACAAATTTAATGGAAATACTGAGAACAATTCAGCAGCGGCACGTCATGATACTCATCGAGCGCTGACAGTGATAAAAAGTCTCATGCTGATGAAAATTTTTAATTGAAATACTTCCACCCACGGTCAAAGTGGAAAAGCTCGGGCGTGCGATGGAGCGAGCAACCACCGTCCGTCATAAGTCCAGAGACCTCAACCAAGTGTCCACCTCGCATATTATTTTTTCCGCAACAGCATCAATCTTACTCGAGCTCGGAAATCTGTCATATCACGACGCGGGGCACAATGATCTCAGGGACGATGCTGGACGCTGAAGCCAATCTTGCTTGAGGAGGAAGTGGAAGAGTTTAAGAGAGAGAAAGAAAGCAACAAAGAAGCTACGGAATCACGTATATCTACACTATGTGCACACAGATGCACTCAAACCTCCGTCACAACTTCTAACCATCCGTGCTGTGGTATCGTGAAAATACGAAGAAAATAAAGGACAAAAAGGAGGAGAAAAATATAAGTCACAAATGTGCGTCTTCCCCTCTCGAGTTTCATAGAGAAATAATCCTTCGTTTTCTGCACCCTTGTTCTCGACATCCGTCGCTATATACCTACAGACAGAACATGCCTTGTGGGTCTTCCTCTGAACTCGCTGCAAGCCGTAACCCCCGGCTTAAGCCCCTTATTACTTTCCAGAAGTGTATTACTTCGGTATAATGACAGCAAAAAGTGGCTAAGATTATCGATTTATTACTTTTCCAAGTCCGTTCTCGAGCGCACCATTCTTATCTAACTATGGTTTGCACTACTTCGATGAGAGGACACTAAAAATGTGTTTTCGAAACATGTCAGGCGCTGAAAACTACAGCCCAGCCAAAAACTTCACCACCACCGATCATCAATTGGTTTTTCCTTCGAATTCAGTCAGACTGCGCTCCAAACTGCGTGTGATCCTCAATTACGTGTTTGGAATTTATCTACGTTGGAAACACGCCGGTTTCGAAGAGATTGACTCGGACAGCTGGCGCTCCGGTTGTGCACCCCGGAGGCACCAGCTTACATTACTTTTTCTAAGCTTATTCCGTTTGTGTAATAACGGATAACAGGTAAGGACCGAAAAGAAGACCAATACTTGAAGCCGAACAGGGAACGAATAGGCCGCAGACGGAGGCATGGCCACCGTAGCCGCCTGCAACCAATCTCAGTCACGCATAAGGACGCGAGCATACGTTGTTAATTTCGGGGGGACCTTACGGCCCAAAGCCATTCACGGGATCCGAATCCAGCGGGTCCGATAATCGCGACTGGCCCCACGGCTATTTCGCTCCTATTTCATCGTCCGTCTTCCGCCGCCTGCATTCCCACTCTCGCCTTTCTCGCTTAGTGGCAGCTACGTTTTCGTAGAAGAAATTCTCGGTTATTATTCTACCAGGCGTTGCGGGCTTCGGTCGTTCTCAAGTAGCTCAACAAGACCAATTCATTCCGTTGCCCTCGTGCCGTATGATGTATTCTAATTATTGCTCTACAGTTTACTAGCGGGCCGGGCGATGCGAGCATTGGCTGCAAGCGTGTCTCTCCGATCACTCGTCTGATTATAATAAAATATTTCCCTCCGAAGCAGTAAAGTTGGCCCGTGCAGACGGTCTCGCCCTCGCCCACGTACGGCTCGTCTACGTCTCGGCTGAATCCCAGACTGGTTCGCGGTCGGCTTCGGCACGCGATCACCTTCGCTAAGAGATAGGGGCTGGGCTGGCGAATGCGAGGTAACCCAACAGCAATTGCTTTACGGTTTGCTACCGAGACGAGCCGGGCTGCCCGGTCCGCTGGTTGATGTACGACCAGATGCTGGGTGCTGCATCGACTTCAAACAAAGACGAACGGATCTCACGACGCCGGGAGATCCGAGTTTGCTCTCCGTCTGGATTCCACACTAGGAGACGGGCGCCGGACTATCGCCGGTACATTTGCGGTCCAGGTTCGTGTCTATATAAGTACCAACCTATGCATGGTATATTGATTAATAGAATTGTAAGGCGGATCAGCGGATGAAAAATGGTTTACAATGCTGAAGACTATAGAGAAGCATAGGATGGGGTCCGTGTCAGCGTTGCTGCCAGTCAATGAAACTTGAGACCCGAAAAAGAATTCTACCAACCGGGAAACTGGTTTCAGTCGATTTGTAGAACTTGAGAGGCGGACAATTCTTCCTACGCGAATCGGCCCAAATACAACGGATAGCTTCGTGTACCCAGTGCGAAACGAGAAAGTGCTTCGACCGGGTTGCGGACCGCTTCGCGAAGCCCCCGGCAAGGTGATCTGCGAGCGTAATGGCTCGATTTATATTCAGAGTCGCAGCTAATAGCCATAAGAATTAGCAGGTGGGTGCAGGCGGGCGAAGAAGGGCCTGAAGAACGAAGAGCAGCTACACACCCATCGGTCTTGCGCTTCTTTATACTTCTCATTATAACCGTCGAATCTGCTGCGCCTGTGGGAAATCCTCTCATAGGACGTCGCTGCTCCGGTTTAACGGAATTTGCAAATTGATGTGCACCCCGCGCAGTCGCGGCGACTCTCGCAGAAGCTCGTGAAGATTATCATTAAAATATTTTTGCTATACAATTTGGCGGGTGTGTCTAATGCAGAAGTAACCCGAAGTTGGCTAAGTGTTGCTAGGATGTCACGACTCCGGTTCGCGGCAGAAGAACGTTTAACAAGTCTCATTATATGCTTCGAGAAACCGATCAACTTGGCGATCTCTTTTCAAAACGTGCAATCAGACTAGACTAACCGGCAGGGCTCGTAATAAGCGGGATGTTAAACGAAATTATAGAGAACCTTTGTGAAATGTGTATTCGCCAATAATTTGGCAAACGCATATATCGATCGCAGACAGAGAAAGCCTCTGCCGACCGATGTTTAAACGGCGTAAAATTGTTGACTCACATGCAATTTACATAATGCTCGGCCAACTCACCTAAAAAATATTATGTCTTTGTTCTTACTGGCTCGAATCGACTTAAAGGCAACGAACACTACGTTCAATACTCGTTAGCTTACATGATGCCATGTATGATGGAAGGTTGTCGGAGGGGTCAAGTACCGCTTTACACGGTGCGATCCGTATCGTGTGCTTCAATGTCTATCGGGGAGAAATTACAACGCTGTACTAATCCATTAGGATTTCGGTGTCGAAATGAAAAGGCTTCGGTGCTCGTTCGGTGTATAAAATTGACTAAATGTCTCAAACTTAAATTATTCTGTGAGTTTTAAGGTTGGTTTCACTTTCGTAATGATTTCCACCTAAGTATATACACGGAAATGGGATGAAACAAAAAAAAAACGATGATTTTTCCCGTATCGCAGTACTAACGACTGAAGAAAAACACGACGAATTCAAACACGATCTTCAGAGTTTTCTTCGGCCCGTCGATGATAATCGCGAGAAGTCTGGGTATAATCATATTTACACGTAATAATTTGAATGACCGTTAGTTGAAATCGTTCCGCTGCGCCGTTCGAATACTTCGAAAACGCGTCGTCACGAAGCCTCATTCCAGCTAATTAAGAAAAGATGTCCAAGCTGAACTTTGGTTGAAAATCAATCCCTTGAATCCGGGCCTTAATCTTGGAAGATTAGATATAGCCGTGCCCATTCTTTGGAGGCACTGCATCCTCACGTTGAAACATGAGTTTAAAAATCGAAGGACGAAAGGATTCAGACGAGGACTAAGTAATTCCGATGTTGAATCTCGCGGGAGCAGAGATTACAGATGCATCGTGGATTATGAAGAGTGCGTGCTGGTCGTAAAAACAAACCTTTAATTCCTGAATCTAGATAAACAGCTTTGCTCCACCTGGGTGTTCCGAAACCATCAGCCAGACATACTTTTGGACAGCCTTACAATACTCGTTCCCCCGATTCCGGTGGTTACAAAAGGCTTGCGTATAAAGAAACTCGGAATGCGAATCTTTATGGAAGCTTGAGCTATCAACTCAACGGCTAGTGAATGTCACGCGGGTCATTTTTCAACCCACACTTATCACAAGAAAATATAACGTGGCAGTTGTTGCTATTTCCGCCGGTTCGTGCCTCGAAACCAACGAAATTAGCCTTATCAGATTCCAGACTTTTGTGTATTCAAATTATGTTAAAGATGCTACTTGATAACCAAATAGGTTCAGTTTTCCTGCGGCGACGGAAAAACAATTAAATGATCCAATCTCTCTCTCTCTCTCTCTCTCTCACGCTCTCCTATCCAGTTCTTTTTATACCCACAAACTGAATATTTTCATCGAAACTCTGCTGTCTCGAATCGATTTTCACCTTGATTCGTCTGTCAGATAAGAGTTAAAAAATTAATTGATTCTCGCCAGTGGAGTTATAACGGTCACAGGAGTAGACCGCACTTGTAACGATTTGAAAACCTTCGAATCACCTTGTGCCTAACCATAAAACACAGCTGGAGGATGACTCTATCGATGTCATGGTCGGGTCACGGACGAGACTCAGTCGATCCGCTTCGATGAGGTGCATCATCTCCTCGGCCGGACAACACCGGTCAAGTGCTTCGATTACACTCGGAATTTGTTTCTCACGGGAAATATTCGATTTGTCCCGAGCAGGCCAAAAGCCACTTTTTCTCGTTGAGGCTGAATTCAGATTCCTTCACGGATTACGGATGATGGGAACTGAAACGTCAACGCGCGCATGGAGCCCAGCTATGTTACTAGGAATCTGCAAAGACTTTGGTGCGTTTCCACCCTACGCAGGTGCGTTGCTGTACACGTCACGATTTTCTCTAAATCCTTTGGACGTTGGGTGAAATATACGGGGCTTAGTCCGTTCATTTTTTACTTTTCTCTGATTTTTTACAGTCGAAAAGTCAAGCGGAAATCACCCTGGTGCGCGTTCAGACGGCTCGGGATCGCCGACCGTACGAGTGAACTTTGTAAGAAAAACTGGAAATTGAGAGATCTTATAGGATTATACGATTTGGCAGAGACGGGAATCAGGATTTCTTTCTCGAAGAATCGTGCTCGAGTTTTGGACCGGGGATAAGATCATGTTTTTTATTTTATCATATCGGTATAGTATCGCAGACAAGGTGGAATTTAATAGAGGAAATACACACATTGTGCTTTATCATCTTAGAATGGGTCACTTGTCTCTGAGAGTTTTTGAGAAAAACAATCTTGCTGAAGTAGCTTACTTTGCAGTTGCTTTTTCTCTTTTTTTTCTCTTTATTACAAAACCTTGCTGTTCAGCACAAATTATCAGTTTACCTCGTAGCGCGAGAAAGTTGTTTTAAAACAAATAAAGAATGTCCAGATGAAAATTTCATAGCCGAGATTACGCGAAACTTTGTAATTTCTTTTATAATTGACTTGCCGGGTTTTCTTCAGAGTTGGTCAACGACAAACCTTCAAGTTTCAACAAATTTTGCACATTCCTTTTTTTCTGTCTTGTCCCAATTTTCAAGTTGCAACTAATAACTTTGCCCATCGGTTCACACTTCATGTAATATAGTTTCAGCTGATAGATGAACCATTTCGTACCGTTGTTGTAGTAGAAAAAAAAACCTACATTCACAATATTTTTACTTGCAGCTGCAATTAGATATCATTATAAAACCAAATAGTGGCAAATAATGTTGCATTGAAAGCTTGTGGATAATTTATTTATAAATCCGTCTCGACTGTTTTTTGTTAGTAAAAACTAAACTAATTCAACACGCAATTGGTTTACGATGTATGAAAGCTGTCAAAAGTTCAACAGCACTCATCTATTCTCAACTTGCACAAAAAAGAAATATAAAATAAATAAATAGGGAATACAATAATCGAGGTAGAAACGAGTGCACTATACATGTTGACGTTTATTTGGCCTTCAGACGGTCGAGTTTCGTGCGAATGCTAAAAGCTGCCAAATTAATCAATGACACGACAATGATATTAGAAGTGGAAATCACAACCTCATAAATTGGATTCCCTGAATTACAGAATGGACGACTCGGTCAAGGCGAAATATGTACGATAGCGAAAACGAGGAAAGCGAAAGTATTATTTATTGTCAACGCAAGGAAAGGTCCAAGGAATTTTGTTTCTCGGTGAACCGTAAAATCTTGGCCGCGAATCTATACAAGAGCAACGTGAACACTACGGATTCTGCATCTCTTTTTGATAGAAGTAATCGCGAGGAACGTATTTTCAATAATATCCATCGTTCATGAAACCTGATCATAAAAATATGTCACAAACAAAAAGTAGGAAGAAACATGGATCAGTTTGGTACATCAATTCATGGCATACTAAAGTAATTCACTTAATCAACTTACAGTAAATTCGTTTGTTGAGTTGAGCGTTAATTTATTATATTTTCTCCCATCTTATAATAATGCCACGAAACGAAAGCTACCACATCCTGTTTTAGTAATTACACAAGGGTATAAATCTTATCGATCTACATCGCGTGGTCTGTTCACTTCTTACAATCCGAAATCATTCCGTAGGTTGATCGGTCGAAGTGCATAGCTCGAACACCGAGAATCGAAGCTATTCATTATGCACAGGTTCCACCTGTCAGCAGTAATTTCTAGGAACAAGTTCGTACAGCAACGGGCTGTATGGTTAATGCCCTCTTGTCATCCATGATTCTCGGTGGTCTAGTATATGTCTCGACTAAAAATAAACGAGAGAGAGAGAGAGAGAGGGAGAGAGACAACGAGAAGCCGTATAGCAGCTTGGAGTACCGTCTGGTATTTGTGAAAAAATTTTCATGCAATTCACAGGTCAAATTTCAAGATTAATTTTCATAGTTCGCTTTAGATACGGGACTTAATAAATGGAAACAAGGGTAGTTGAACGTTGAAAAATATGACGAAGGTTCGGGAGAACTTGGGCGGTGCTGACCTTGATTTTATTCAAGACATGGCTCAGACTGTGAGCCAGTTTCAAGGGGCACCTGATTAATGCACGACAACTGCC
Organism: Neodiprion pinetum; assembly: GCF_021155775.2. Taxonomy (NCBI): domain Eukaryota; kingdom Metazoa; phylum Arthropoda; class Insecta; order Hymenoptera; family Diprionidae; genus Neodiprion; species Neodiprion pinetum. Next base: position 31,630,582 of record NC_060235.2, read on the forward strand.
ACTCGAGCTCACGAGTCTAGAGCTCGCAGCCGATTCGGCGGTGTAGAGCGTCGGTTGGAAGCTTCCCCGGGGAGTAAAACGAGTGCGGAAGACGCGAGAGGGGGAGGGGAAGGGGGGAGCAAAGGGTGCCTCCAGGACGGGAGAGCCGAGCCCCGTCATGTCCAGACTGTCTCCCTCCCGCTGAGAGACACACTCGTAATGACCAGTCCGATCTTATCAAAGCTGCAGCTTAAGCTCCCCGCCATTGTCCACTTATCTATCTCGGCTGCCGCGCTGTCTTCCTGCAGGCTCTCCTCTCGCTGCCGCGCTCGGCTCTCATCCAGCAGCCAGGATCTCCCATGTATCCGTTCCACGATGCGAGCTGCAATTCGCCGCTGAAAAACTACTCAAAGGTACGTAAATCGCGTGCTGTTTAATCTAACAATGAACAACGCTCAGTCGTGAAAGATTATCTCTACCACGACAGTATGTTGTACCTAACGAGAGATTCAGATTCTAATGTTTTTTGCAATTTTCCGAAATTTTATCATTATGATCATCGTGATGTATAAAACATAAATGATACTGATCTTCAATTTTTTCCAGCGCCAAACAACAGACCAATTATCAATTGTCTCGAAACAGCAGATTATTGAATTAGGTTTGTCGTTTTTAGCTACATTTTTATCGCGCGAAAACTGACATGTATACAGGTACACATCCATTTCCCGACGCGTTACCATTAAGCATTTATTTCGTTTCCCTTGGTACTGACACGATGATATATATTAAATGCATCGATTTTTTCGATGCGGGAGGGAAAAGGAAATACGAAAAATGGAATAACGAGGGGCATTTCCGAGGAAAGAGAGTTGAACGAAGTTTGACACGAACTGTGCCTACGAAAACTGCAGTTTTAAGCCGATGTGAGCGCCTGCAGTATGGAAGTGGGAAGATTAATGGTGCACGATGCGACGGCACAAAAGCCGTTTTCGCATCTCGACGAAGCCACCGGCAGATAAAGCTCAGCGATCTTCAATGATAAAATTAATAAACGCTGGATGAGTTAACTGCGAAAAGTCTTCCATAAGATTAATTGCCAGCCAATTCACTTGGATGAATGTCGGCTGATAGTTCTTGGCACAATCTGGAGTGGGGAAATAGACGGAATTTTAGCCTCTTCAGTGACGAAGTAGACTTTATTACAAATTCAAGAAAGTTTTCAATCTAGCATTTCACGTTGAATACGTCGTTCCACAACATTTCAAACCAGGTATGCGAAAGGGAAGTTACCGAAACTGCGTATTACGTTTTGCTCGTGTCACCTGCGACCACGCCGGAAGTTTATTCATAAGAGACGCCTTTCGCTTCGACTGACAGCAGCCCCAAAGAACCAATGAAAAGTTTTGTCACTTGCGGAAAACTGGGGTGAGAAAAATTCACGTGACAATTCTATGTCGTTCTAGTCCACACAGCTCGTTCCATTATCCACCTGAAATTGATATTAAACATCATGGAACGTCACCCTAATTTAATACTTACCCGCGTATTGTGTATATTTACGCAATGTGGGTCATGCGATGAAGATCAACTTAGATAATATCGAAAAAATATCAAGAAGTGTCGAACTCAAGGAGAAGAGAGAAAAAAAATGTAAGTATTACATTGGGGTGCAAAATAAACATTGCTTAGGAAGTTGAACCTATCGAATTCTATGTCTGGTAGTTATAGGGTATCAACCGTAAAACCGATCGTTGCCTTGGAAAATTTTTTGGGTGAAACTGGTTCTAAATGCTGCATATAACGGCAGAGACTGACGATACTTTGGGTAGATAGCAAATGTGACACGTCGAGGGTGAAATCGGACGATCGTTTAGAGCGTTAACCGTCGGTTAGCAGTCGCGACCCATGTCGCGTGGGAGCGAACCTCACGGTATACTTAATCTCCGAATAAAATCGGCAGCTTAACCCGGCGTAGGTTGGCTGAATATTCGTTTGAAAAATTCGTGAGCCTGTGTGACAAACCGGGAAGATAAGTAATACAATGGGGTATGGCAGGGTCGTCCGCGGGTCCACTGGCACAGATATGGGTAGTTTGAACGCTCAGGGCTGTACGTGCGGGGCCCCCATGGGGCGAGGGGTTCGCCCGATATCATCTAAATTCTAGAGCTTGTGAGCCACTCCCACTGTTTGGATATGGCCACCGTTTATACCCACACTGAAGCTCGCGCCTTCACGACGTCGCTATATCGGTAACTCGCACGTGTACAACGGACGTGTGGTAATGGGCTGGTGTTTTATGCCTGTATACATAAGATGTGGATCAATTTCCATCAAGGTACCCATTGCATTTCGGGGTTCCATTCATTGACGAATTATACCCGCTATAGATATCCATTCAGCTACGACGAGAGTCAGGATGAAAAATGAAGGAAATATTGAATACTACCGATTTATCGGTTCAGGAATTATATCAGGAGCAAAGAATATCTCGCGATAAAAATTATGCGTGTAACCGATTTTATTAGGAACCCGCAAACAGCGTGGACCAAATCCAAGCCCCGTTCAATTGGGACAAGGTGTACGAATGGTTAAGGGATATTTTTTAACCGACTATATTTTTCCGACCTGTACGCGTAAAATCTTTGGCAGCAAAGCGTCCAAATTCGATTTACTATCGTGTCAGCAGAAAACGTATTGTGTATGCCTCGTACATACCGTAATGCATGTGCACATAGGAGCTTGATGTATTCATCATTCTGGCAAAAGTGTATTCGCGCAAGCTTGCTCCTGGTATATGAATCAAAAACGCAGGGAATGAAAAATGCGCGATACGCGGATGCAAGATTGATAAATTGTCCAGCGGTAAAACCACGTAATATAGATTGAAAAATAGAAAACTGTTCCGGACACATATTTGAACAATATACCCGTGCATAAATTGTGTGTGCATGTACGAGATTTGTCCGATGCTATTCCTCATTCACAGTGAAAGTGATTCTTCATTCGACGTTATGCCTGAGCTTTGAATCGCTCTATTTCGTAAATCACTTTATTCTATTGTTTGCCCGACTCACAGATTGAAATTTAGCGTACTGCATTTTCCCATCGTACCATTATATCTAAGCAATCAATAATTCTATAACCAGTTACTGGTACATCCGTAGTTTATGAAACGATGCGCATCAGTCGTGGGGAATATGGTTCAATTAGGAATTGGGGGATGAATATTTATGGCACCTACACAACGAGTTTAACTACGTTGACAAGCTTATACTTCGTGACTTAACGAGTCGATAAAGATACAGGTTTCATTCTTGCATGCAAGGTAGACCAGCTAGTAGTCGGTATATCCTTCGGTATCCTTGAGTCGAGGTGACAGACGGCTGGCCCAGTTTCAAGACAAGCTGAACTTTTTAGGCTAGGTCGGTCAGGTTAGGCAGCGAGATGTAATCCACGGGGTCTAAACTTGCATCACGTCGGTACGGAAGTTCCGTAAATATTGAACGCGGCCATTCCCTTGGGACCTCGATGCTAGACAGACTACCCTTAAAATTATTCAAATTTTAGATTGCTTTTATTACTATTTGCTCTCGTATGGCTTGCATCGAGAAACAAGCCGATTACACGCTCTCTGAAACTTTCAGCTCACAAATAGGATTTCCGCTCGCTTGAGACCCGCATTCCCCATGTCTGAATATACGGTTTTGTCGGATCATAGTTGTATTTCAGCTGGCGTTCTAGATTGCATAATTTCCGAATGCATTGATCGCAGTTCAAGGTTGAAGTGAATGCTGGAGAAAGTTTTTCGGCAATTTTTAATCTTTCACTTCTTTCACAAACTTTCCTCAAGTGGTCGGTTCGCCAGTTTTATTTTTTTAAAAAAATTTCAAAATCATTGGGTCCTTCGCGTCGGACACGAGGCTAAGAAAGTGTCAGGCTATGAAACTTGGTAAAATTATAATACTTTGGCTACAAATATCAACCAAATGCATGCGAATCATGCAAGTCATATGCGGCTTACTTATGTGTTGCGAATAAAGTTAATAATACTTTTCGATTCACACTCAGGTCTTTCAAAAGCTTTTCTCACGGTTTGAAAATTTTTTTCTCTCTCGGTTTTGTAATAGAATAAAATACATATCGGAGATGAAAAATCCGCGGTACAGAGTTAGGCATTAAAGTTTGTTGACTTTGAAAAGTGGTAACTTCTTTTTCCTATTCATAAACGGGTGATAGGAAGAATCAAGCCGTCGTTAATTATTCTGTTCTATCTGGAATAAAGGAGCGAAGTGTGGAACAGTTTATGACCTTTCGCATATTAAACTTATATCGCGAAAGTACCAGTCTTGCAAAAGATACTGTAAACTTGATAAAAACGTTATAACTTATATATTCTGGGCTACTTTCTTGTTACGATAAAGTGAGGAGGCGAATCGCAATTTATATTTCATAATTCCTTGGAGACCGAGTCAATACGGAAGAACAGTATACTCGTACCTGTAATATTGAGAAGTATTTTTTAAACGACTCGCTTACCAAGCGGAGTGAATAACTTGACATCTAGCAATTACTGCAGATTTTTTTTGTTCTCGACATTTGATATTGAGCTGTATCCGGTTGAACCGTCCGATACGTAAAATTAATAATCTGATACAAAATCCTTTCGGTGTTCGGAAAATTTCCATTTATACGTTGGCGCGTTTTGGCTAAAATTATATCAACTGCAAACGGTGTGAGGGAGATACGTAAGCTGTTTAATACTGTTTATAAACCACAGACGTGTAGAAACTATTAATACGGTAATGAGCTCCAGAACACAGCGAATGTAATTATCACATTGCGTATGACTTACGTGCAGCAAGAGAGACGCGTAAGTGGAGTGCCTTGATAAATTCTCGAGCACGATTCGACGCCGCGTTGTGGGGAGGCATCGCTGCGTGGCTAGGCTCCGACGTAAGCTCCATCCGAGGGAGCGAGTGGTTACCAGCCGCATATATACATGCGTGGCAGTTCTGAAAGCAGGGAATCGAATTAGCTAATGGATTCCGTAATTACGAAAACGGCGAAAATTTCTACACATTCTATCTCAGCCCGGTAAAAGTGTGTCCCCGCTTAACTACAGTGGCTGCGACACCCACTTTACTTTCGTTTTGTACGATCAGATTCCACGTGCAAGCCGAGTAGTAGGTATCTCCAATTTTACAAATGTATCGGTGGACCTGAAACTGTCCAGTCCGGTTTTCCCAGACAACGGAAGCAGGTCGTTTTACAACTTGGTCGAGTGAAGGGTGCTCACGGTGGACGGAACCTTGATGCTCGAACGGTCCTATGTACACATCAGATTTCTTTTTATACTTTATTGCAGTGGCATCCTCCGATTAGCATAATGCTATGGAGCCTCAAGCTTTCACTGCCTTCGAGTTAACCAACGCCAAGAGACGAGGTGACTATCACACAGGACCGTTACGTACTTCAGAATTTCGAACAAGGTCTTCTTTCAGTCGTCAATTCACTACCGCCGCGCAACGTTGAGTACTTGCCTGATTTAAATCTTCCGGATGAATACTGGTAGTGCGCGAGCATGCTTAGCTTGGGCACTGGCATTTTACCGCGTGCTGGCTAAACCTTAAAATACGAGAATGTATTACGCACATGTACGCCGTGGAACCGTGATGCAATTAAAGCAATAACTTGCGTACCGCAGCTCATGCGTATTCGGTAAGTCAGGAATCAATAGAGTCACTTGGTCCTCCGGTGGACGACAAACGACGTGGAGAAGGGTAGGGATAGTTTGAGAGTATGGGTTAAAGCCGGGGTGGGGTGGGAGGGAGCGAGGTAGTACTAGTCCGAACCCTTATTTAACGCTCGACAGAGACCAAATTGGCGGCTAATAACGAGCTCGTAATTAGTGGAAACGTTAGTTTGCTCTTGTGTCGCTTTGTAGTACCTACCATATATAGTAGCACCTTCCACAGTTGAACCTTGGGTGCCACATTCACCTCTTCAATCTGCAGGAACGCGACTCTTCTTCCTCCCCCTCGGCACCACCCATGTCGCCGAGTTCGCCGTATAGGTATACACATTTAAGGCTTGAACAAGTCGCTCCTTACCCGAGCTCTTGACGCTTCGCCTTGACTTCCTTCCATGGTAACCCTCTGCCAAAACTAACCCCACAACTTGCTTAGCAATGCTCTTTAATTAGCTATTGTGGTTGCCAGCAGCAGTCTGCTCAATGCCACTGTAATTCCCTATTCTTAGTAGAATTTCCTCAGATGTCTCTGCGGCCACACCAAGCAGCCAGATGAATTCCTAATCTTAAATTGCGCGTGTATGCACGCAAACATAGTTAGTTGAGGAAAGTTGAAGCTAATCAAATGGAAAGATGTGTACGTACATTCTCAACACCACCACCGGAAGGATGATACCTATTTGTTCCACGATCTGAATTTGAGGTGCAGTATTTTTTTTTCATGTTTTTTTTTATATAATTGTATATTATTATTCGGTAAAACCACCTAGGTCAGCAGTATTTTTGTGGTGATGTTTCCGGTAGATTATAAACTCAACAAATTTGTTATAACGTAAGCCTACACAGTAGGAGCCTCTGATATCCTACACGATTTAGTGGGAAAAACTAACAGGGTAATGAAATATAATCAAATCAACTTTATCCAGGTAGTGTCACAGGTTAACTCGAAGACATCTGGTGGGTCGAATGAAACGTCCATCTCGAAAAGAAAGAGAGAAGAACGAGACAAAAATTAAACGCCAGCCCCATAGACATCCTTCAAGATTATTGCCCGAATTAGTGGCAAAGGCTGGTGTTCAGCGAGTTAGGAAAAAAATTTCTCACTTGTTTTTTCAGACTCTAATAAGAGGCCATTTTTAAAGGGCAAGATTGATGTACGTCGGTAGCTCGGTATTTCGTTGTTTGTCTTCCGTTCCAGAAAGATGCGGTCTCCGTGGTAATGTCAACGCATCAGTTAAGGGATACAACTCGCGGTCTATCCCTCATATACCAGAGGCTCACTTATTACAGTCACACTTGGAAAAAAATAGCGCACCACGCACCATTAAAGTTCAAGAAACAAACGTCCTAAATGTTCTGGTATCTACAGGACCATCAGCCAAGAATCTGGCCCCAATCTCCGATCTTCCAATCGGCCTAATCTCCAGCGCGAACCAATTAACATGTGATCCAATTTTCAGCAAAAATATCAGCTCCTGCAAAGTCAGACCCTCGACTCGGAGACCACGAGATGTCCGTGTAGATAGACCAGTACTATACCTGCTCATTACCCGCAGGTAGCATAGCGCGACGAGGTTGTGCAGCGATCGTTCATACGCGGGGACCGTCCCGGCAACGGTTGCCTAAGGCGAACGCAGCACCCGTAATAAGCATGGTTACTCTACCAAGCCATCTTGCACCGCTGCAGGTGATGCGAGCGAGCAGGTCGCTGGGATGAATAAACAATTATATCCAGCAATCAGGTTCCACCGAAGTAATCCTGCAATTTGGAGCAGGGCCCCGGGGGCTCCGGTAATGGCTGCTCCCCGTCGCTACCGGTTCGTCGTCGCGATGCTTCTGATCGAGGAGGGTAGCCTGCCGACTCCACGCGTCTACGCCGAAACAGCGCTGTTCATCGGTGGCTTGATCAAGTCCCGGTAGTGGATGTCGGCTGCTTCAGAAGCTCGTGGGAACAGCTGGGAACCACCGTTGATTTTGCTCGAGGTTATCGGACGAGTTACCATTGGTCACCGGAGTGCTTCGCGATCCAATAAATCCGGCCTGGTGTCGATCCTGTGTTTGCACCTCGTTTGTACTCCGTGGTTTCTGCCCGAACAGATGCGGGGTGGAAAGGTGAGGAGAACACAGATCTCCGACCGCCTGTTTGCGTCCATTTAAGTCTCTAATTTGCTAAATTTTTGCGAAGGTGCTAAGGTTCGGGCTGAGCCTCGCCAGTTGATCAATTAGAATCAAAATTTAATGATAGATCAAAATCGAGGCAGGTATGGATGGGCTTCTGCCGACTTTGCTTCAACGCGGATTTCGACTACGTACGTACGCCTCGGAACAATGTCCTCCGAGGGGGTTGAAACGTAATTGTAACTTGACAAGTAAAGCTAATCATTTCTCTTTGGAACAGCCTCACCTTACAGGGCGAATGAGACACGCAGCGACACACAACCGCGACCCTGTTGATGAACACTTTCAATGCCAGAGAGATCTCCATTTGAAAACTACTGATTCAACCGTTACAGTTGATAAACTTGCTTAAATGTCAATGACACTAAACTCCAAGGTACGTTTGTTAATATTTTATCATCCAGCATTCGAGGTTCTAATGTTTAATTTGAACTGAAGCAATGTTTTTTCCCACGAATTCATCTCACAACCTTGACTCGTTTTTTCTTCATAAGCTGTGCTATAATTTCACCAAAATATTATCAAGACACATGTATTTCTTAAAAATATTTTTCATCAAGATTAACTGAAGTAAGTGCATCGGAATCTATTTTCATTATCACTATGCACAGGTAAGTACATCTCGCTGATCAACCAATTAATGAATTGTTTCGGACGCGCGTTTCGGTAACCGAGACAAAGGGTGTAATTGAGAATAACTTCAAATAGCGTCAACCCTTCAACAATAGCCGTTTTGCAGCTTGTTCGCTCCCTGTCGTGAAAGTTTCACATCAAATAAACAGTTCCGTGACCAATTACACGATGTTGCTGAATCTAGAACATCTTTACCTTTGAATTTCATTTTTCACAAGTAGCAGCATGGTTAGCTGCTTGGCGATGACTAGAAACTAACTGTTCGCGTTTGCGTCAAAATTTGCATAAATATTTTTGAAATTCGAAATGCACAATTAAGTAACTACATGCTCTAATGACTGACAACTCATGTGTAAGACTTTTCGGAGTGAAGTGAAAGAAGTGAAGTACGTACAGAGAGTTTGAGAACCGTTACTAAAAATATATCACTGCATCAATCCACTATGTCATTGAACTCTGAAGAGAAACCAGACAGCCTATAATCTTGACACATTTCACTGTCTGACGTGTGTCTCTGTTTTTGTTCCACATTGTGGAATTGTAATGAAAATACATGGCAGCGTCTTCCAATGCCAAACAGTAGGTAGTGTGTAGATTGAAAAGGCTAGGCACAAGATGAAGGCAGAGTACAGGAACTAGTGGGGACAGATAACCTTCGACGTTTCGTAAAGGATACGATGTTGTTAAATAGCGACACTTAGCCACTGCAGGCAACGTCACTACTAGTCTAGTGAGTGAGCGAGCGAGCAGCGCTGCAGGCGAAGCAAGGCATTAATTAATTAACGTTAACCGATAAACCTCTCCGGGGCCTTCGAAGTGTTGGTTGGATGAAGTTACGAGACTACAAAGCCTGCTTCGTACAACGTCGCTAGGCAAGCTACCTGGAGTGCTTATTCGTTCTTTAGCAAACCCTATGGAGAGGTGAGAGGGGCTCTTAGACTTGTTCATCGTGTTATCCTGGAAGAAAATATGGTACCATGATAGGTGCACAAAATTGCATTGGTAATTTAGGCTTCTCATTGTGCCCGTCCATAATCTATTGCCAATATTGACAGGCAGATCACCGACTATCAAACTGCAGTTTCACCTGGCCACTTTTGCAATTCCTACAGCCTTACGCTCACAACATAACGTGATGCTGAAGAAAATGATAATTGCCCGTGCTGCAACTACAGCCCGTTGGTGCATTAACTTACTTGAATCTACAGAAATGATTTCATTTCGAATCTTTCGTTCCCTCGAAATTTGTCCCTGCCCCCCCTTTCCGCTCTCAGATAAGTGCTGGGCGTTGTATGAAAGATCACTGATTGTAAGTGAGTGCGTGACAGCTGTATCTGCCACGATTTTTGGAAAACTGTTATATGTATACACGTATTCGTATCAGCTTCGAACTGACAGCGTGTGCACGGACTAACTCGGAATAAGGTTTGCCGTCACATTTTGAATGCAGCTTTGTTTGCGCGCGTGGTTATTCTTTTTGGCTCGTCTTCTTTTTCACACAAGACTTGCGCTCCATCTCACATTCTTCTATGACATCCATCAAAGTGTTCGACACTGACACTTTGAACATTTTATTTTTATAACCCTAACCAAAATGAATGCCTGTTTCAAGAGGTTATCTTGAATTGTAGGAGTCTCGGAGAAACAACCGATACCATTGACAATATATTTCAGTAATTGAGATAATTTCTCACGCTTTGTGTAGAATGCCAAATCTGACACGGTGTTGCTTTGATCGTCATATAATTCAGATGCGTACCCACAATCTTTGTCTTTCAATCCGCTTTTTTACGCATTCATGGTAATTCGTCTTAATAGCAAACGAAAGGGATTCTGAAACGAACCCTACCGTCTTGGCCACACTGTGGCGCATTGGATTATGTTTTTGTATTCGCGTAAACGGCGCACGTTCTACTTGTCAGTAACTTTCTTGTACTTAAAGTCGTTTCCCGGCAGTCACTCTATCTCATCGCGAAGTTCTTCTATAGACTTTTATGTGTCTGTAAAGCATATATACGTACATACATATACATCCACATGTTCATGACGTAACGGTCGTTCAAACTTCTCGGACGACTCAGGGACAGACGCCCCTTGCAATTAGGAATGGTTTTGCTAAAGTCGTACAAAAACGCGTCAAACTTCCGCGTACGTAAGTTATAGGTACTCCTATTCATCTGAAGTGCACTTTTCTCTCGTACCTGCATCTAGGGAATTTATACAGCATAAGACGCAGTGCAGTCCATAATTAAAAAACCGCGAAGGGCAGACGAGCGAAAGATACGAGGGTTCAACGACATTTCCATGTTTCACATGCTTTTGTTTGATACGCGCGTGTTACAGTCAAGCCTGCAAGCAGAATGTGAAAAAGGGCAACTCCGTACATGGAGAAAACACCAAGGCTGGGGAAATGTTTTGGAGATTCACCAACTAATGCGATATTTTCTTCAGAATAAAACTGAACATTCACCAGTGCGCAGATAAGCCCGCAATGCTGCATCTGAAACTACACACGGGATATTTTATAAATTGCATATGTAATTCTATCCAATCACTTGCTCGTAGAAAACGTCGAATGGCAAGAAATAATTCTTGGTAGAAATCCAGCATGAAGAACTGCATCGCGTTCGCCGCACTTGAGACGCAACCTCGTTAATGTTGAGCGGGTAAAGAAATGTCTAATTATGTGTGCTTAACAATGAGTCGATTCCGGGGGGAGGATGGGGGTAACGAAAATCTGTAATACATGAGATTGTTAATTTAGAGCAGCTAACCGGCTGTTAGCTTTGATGAATTATTCTGGCCCGTCATCGAGCCACCCTACGAGTCACCGTACTTTCAAGAATTTTGCCCGTTGGTCTTGGAATGTTCCGAACCTCCATACGCCCCGGCGTGTTGAAGGTCGAAGTAGGCTATGACCATAGATGAAACACTAACCTAGAAAGGTCTAGCCTTCGGGAAATAGGGAAAGTTTTCCTCTGCCTTCTTCTGTTTGGCGAGTTGTAAAAACGACACACTGATAATTGCAGTAGACTTATGAAGGTCTATTGGAAGGTTGTTAGTACCCTACATTTTCGGTGCAGAGCCGGAGGTACCAGGCTCAGTTTGAAGAATATTCAGCATTTCAGCTGAACGGTCTAAGTGCATTCGAAATGCACGGGGGAGCCTGCGATACTCTAATTTGGCAAATTTGTTGTCCACGAAAGTAAAAATCAATGGGCATAATTCCAGAATTTATCGAAGGTCGAGAAAATCCGGAAATACACGATCGGCCATTTTGCATGTGTGTGGCACGTTGTGAACCTTGAATCGTGGAATGCTGGATGACCTTTCAAAACATTTTTAGAGAGTGATTCGTTAGGTAGCGGGTCAAGTGCGGCCCTGCACAGTAAACCTGCTTGTGAATTAAGGGAAGCAAGGCTATTCCGGAGAACCTTGCCCCTTCGAGTGAAGTCGCGCAAACTCTAACGCGAAGGTAGGAGCCGTGAGGTTCGCTACATTTTACGGTCGACTTCGTATTTGCAGATAATGACGGACGCTGTTGACCCATTTTCTCGACGAGACCCGGGCTTGTCTTCCTCCCATCCCTTAAGCCTGCGTCAATATTTTCACGGTATAATTCATACAAAAGCGAAGGAACGCGAGTGGCGTACGACACGCGAGCGAAGAAAGCGTGACCAAAACCAGCGTCTAGAACCTCTTGGAAATTATTTACGCACCATTGTCGTTCGCTGACGAATACAACAATTAGCAAACTCACCCTTTCCAACTTACTACTTGACACTGATTTACTGCCGCCCTGGCGTCGGTGAAAGTGTTTCCACGTCTCTTGAAGAAGTTTACGTGTATATTACGAGTACATTCGAAGAGAAGGGTAAAATCTTTGAAAGTTTCGAGGATTCTTCGTAAATTTATCAATCGTGCAGCTTTATCCTGCCTTTCGGCTGAAAATCATTGCCGTAAATTTACGCTGGCTGTTTGGAATAACTGCTTTCACCATGCGAACATTGAAATTAAGGGTATTGGAGAGTAAATTCGATAGGTAAATTTTTTATAATTCTGCATTGCCACCGTTCAGAATTCGCGAACTGAAAACTTTCTGTATAAATAAATTATAACCGATTCTCCTTTTTCCGAGTGGCTTGAAGGTAAAACGACGGGTGTGAAATGCGTGGGGTGTGTCGCTCCGTTACTTTGAAATCAACGAGCGATCGTTGATTCTGGCGTCGAAAGTTGGCAAAGGCTAGGTCGCGAGAAGGAGGCGAGGAGCTTGAATCGGTTAAGTCTCACACTAGGAATATTCGTAGGAATATAGAGGATTTATGACCCCTTCTACGCCAGCGTTTTCCTGCGACATAAAGCGAAGTAAGTAGTCGGTAGGTGGGCTGGTATATATAATAGATATATGTATACCTGCAGACCCATAGATCGAGGACAGGGCATATTCGCGAATACAGCAAAAAGACAGGGAAAAGCGATGGGTTGGCCCCTCGTAGAGCGTCGTGTGCCTAGAGTCGGCGTTATTTATGAGGAGTTAAAATTGGGTGAGAATAATTTATTGTTCGTCACGCACAGCCTGTAGCCGAAGCCAAAGTTTATGGAGGATCGTGGCTCGGTCCCTTCTCGGTCTTGACTTCTGACTCCTGCGCCCAGGTTCGACGCGAAATTTAAAACTTCGATACAGGCGCTGGCTCGCCTCTCGCCCGACTCGCCCAACTCGCCCATCCCCGGTCGCACGGCGAGCACAATGCGACGCCGGCAAGACAATGGAGTCAATAGACCCTAAATATGAGGAAAGGTCACGCCACGTTTACAGCCAGGGTATTCTCCCGAAGGCACCACCCCGCGCCCTCCAAGGCCACATGAATAAAAGAGCCACGCTTTTCCTCGGCCGCCCTCGCCCTCCGACGCCCACGTGCGGTGCTAGTATTTTATGGGCTCTGTGACGGCCTCGCGAGACTTTCCATCTCTATCCATTTTTTAAGACCACCTATCTTAAATGACGCCAGTCGCTCCTCCGTCTGCATCTCCGTCTCATCTCGTACCTGCACTGGGTCCGGACGCACGGCGTCGTTCCGCTCGAGCAGAGAGCTTAGTTTCGTTCGTACAATCACGTTCCTACGAAGTGCGATTTCTCTGTCGCCTATTCCATCTTCTCCACCTACCTTCACTACACTTTAACGAAAGAAAAGCCGATTTGCCTGTAAGCCGGAAGCTGGTGTATTTCAATCTTATCGCTAAATTTTTGGAAAATTTACCTTCTAACTTATATCCTTGTGTATTATGCGCTTGGAATTATAGAACATCGACCTATGCAAATTAAAATTCTTTGCAGGAATAAATTACTCACACATCTGCAGCCTATGGCTACTGGATAGTTACTGTCGTAACGATTTTATTCTTGTCCTGGGTCAAGGACGGTGTTGGTTATTACTCTTAGTTATTTGCAATAACCAGCTCGTGAATAGGCTATACAAACGTACGGAATAATTGATGAGAAACAGACGTGTAATCAGTAAAATCGACGGAATGCCAAATTCTATCCAACCCTTTGCCGAACATTCGACGAGTAAATATATAATTTTTAAATTAACCTAATGAAATATTTTTTATACTTATTTCCGTATAAATTCAATTATTTCACTGTCACAATATTTCATTAAAGGCAAGTATTTTTAGCTAATGAATCCGCTTCAAAGGAGTATTTTGTTTGTTCCGAGGCAATATTGTTTTTTCTTGGTAGTAGAAGATCGTTGAAAAAACTATCATGCTAATGCACAGAAATGTAAAAATACTTCCGTCCTTTTAGGTTGAAGTATGACAAGGAGCCTGAAGAGCTGGAAAGTTTAGCGGTTGGCAATTCGCGACGTGATCACATCCAGCAGGCACTGTCGTCGTACGAACTTGGCTGATATAGGTATATGCGCCGAAAATACGCGTCGAGGCGACGAAATCGTCTTGTGATATACGTGGGTATTTGTTGCATTTAAATCCGTTGAACTTGGAGCGCGGAGTCCGCAAAAGCGATAAGAGGCTTAGTATTGTCGCAGCCTGGATCCCCGCACCACAGGGTCCTGGAAAAAGCGCCAACGCCAAGGCTACCTGTTTGGATAAGCTAAATAAGTATGCGTATAACAGGATCGATATGGCGACCGGCAATTCGTTCTACACCGAGCATTGAGGGGGTGAAGTGGGGGGGGAGGGGGGGGGGATGGGGGGGGGGTGCAAGACGACCCCCTGCGGGATGTTGTTCGGCGGGGCGTCGGGGCGTCGGAGCCTATTGACAACAGATTCGCCGCCCCGAATGCGTCGGTTGGCGTCGGTTTGCGTCGGTCCGCATCGGGCGCGCTAAGCCTGTTTTTAAATTGCTAATTCAGGAGTCCGCTATAATGAAATCCCCCTTCATCCTACTTTATTCCCCTTATTTCTATCCTGACTTTCTTTCCCGCGACCGTTCCTTCTTTCGTTCTTAGCCCCGCCATTTCTTTGCGCTTTGTTTTAAATCGAAAGAGTTAGGAGAAGAAGAGGCATTATTTCGCTGTGTCAGATTACGACTGGGCTTAGGTTCTCCCTTTTCCTCCCACTCTCCGTCTCTCCTTTTCTCTTTCCTCTTCAGCGCCTTCAGCCGCGTCCGAGCTCTTTCTTTACCTTAGCTTGTTAATAAGCGCCAAGCTCGCTATAGCCACCCAGCAGCATTGCTACGCGATGCTAACTTTGCTTACGGTGTGCTCCCTGAATTCCCTCCACCACCCAGCTCGTCGTTGCCTCCTCCATACCGCCGACTGTCCCTTCCTTAAGCTCTGCCACCCGCCTTCCCAACAAAATTACGTTTATTACATCTCCCTTTATCTCCGCCTTAGCTTCTCAATTTTCTCCGATTATTATACGGTAAACCAAAATATTACCAAGACTCTGCGAAGAACAAAACCTTCATCGGACGCTCGTGTGAGTCGGTTATTCGATCGCGGACCATCGCGATCCGCAGACTCTGATATTCACTATTCTTCGAAAATCGATATGCATTTCACACCGTCGCCTGCATTGAATGCCAAGAGGCAGCGAGAGAGCGCATGGGACTTGCAATGTTGTAGAATTGAAAATTGAAGGAAAGAAATCTCGCTCCCAGAAACACTCGCGGTCTCACCGAAGCAAAGCAGTCCAGTTTACTGCTACTGCACGAGACGGGTTGGTGACTTGCACTTTTCAACCCTTGGAAGTACAAAAGTTTCGCGACCATGCACTTTTCAACCCTTGGAAGTACAAAAGTTTCGCGACCAGATTTTCGTCATCCGGAATTGGCTCTTGCATGAAAACTAGCGGAAGTTTGCTGAGATGGACGTGGTAACACTCGAAGGGCGTCGAATTGCCCCGCTACAACCATTTCCATTGTCCGAGTTCCTAAATTAAACGCTCAATTTTCGTTGTTAAGTATATTTTAAACGAGACTGCGGACTTTGGTGAAGCTTAATTGCCGGTAATCCGGTCAGTCCCTTGAGCTCCAAGCGTGCAGTGCACACGGTTTGCCAAATGAAAGGGAAACGGTTCAGCGCAGGATGTTTGAGGCACACCTCACCTCCTGAAAGGCAGAGTGTTTGCCCAACAATGTAATCTTTCATACGGGGGGCACCTTTTCTGAGATACTTTCCTCATTGTCACCACGGTTTTCACCGTGGCTTCAGAATGTATATCTCGCCTTTTGCCTGCTGCATAGTGAGTTAGCATTCACTACGGTTAAACGTTTCATTCACAGTCAGCAGTACCTTGCCCTAGCGGCGTTCTTTCTTAAATGCTTAACTTATATTCGCGCGGTTTGGCCAATGCAGATGGTACAAAAATCACCTGCAGCTCATCCTGCTCTCGTATAGTGCGCGCACAGAGCCTCTGATAATTGAACCTTGCCTGCAGCTGGCATGAATTTTGCTACCGTGCGTGAGATACCGTCTCGTAATTCTTCATCACCCAGAGCCGTACAAGCTCACTCGCAACTTGATACCGAATTTCTTCTCCCGAGTCCAAGGCGGTGAGTTTCATTAAATCTTCAGATTGCATCGCCTGCTCCGAACGCTTACCACGAAATGGATTCCTACTTGCAGAATCAGCCAGGTTGGATCGACGCTGCCGTTCTATTTGAAGGCAAGCCGATTGGATTCGTCTTGGAAATCGGCATGAACATGGGCGGGACCACGTTGGTGCCAAACGGTGAGCTGAGGTAATCGCTGCATGGTGCCAGTATTCTAGGCACAGTAGCTCGTGGTGTCGGTGAAAGGGTTGCACCGAACCTGGAGCAGGGTCAAATGCTGATTGACACTTCCATTGTACTTACGTTACTGGGATGTCACAGTGCCCCACCCCTTGTGACAGCGGCACATCCTATTCCCCTAGGACCCCACCGTCTGTGCCGCAGCCCCACCTTCGCTAAGCTGTGGGATGAGTGATCGGTAGATGCATTTGTACTGTGTAGTCTGTACGCTGCATGGGAGTATCATCTAAGCTATGTATTCTGCACACAACGCTACGAATACTCAACCAAGAATTAAGGTATGAATCACTCAGCCTATATGCGGGGTGAAAATTAAACATCGTGTTCGATCGGACAATTTGGTAATCGGTTTTTTTCCGAACTCCTTGGCACCGTGAGTATCAAGCGATTTCGCATCAATAACGGATTTTGGCGTGTTTGTTTAACATTGCTGCCCGCAGGTGCGAACGCGTTACTTTCATAAACACAACTGAAGTCATTTGGGCGAGTCTCTATGTATGGGACGTGCCCGTTTAACTTAACCAGATTTTGACGATTATCTCGTTTACTTTACTTCTTTTTTAATTGTTTGCTTAGGATGTTGTAGACACTACACAGAAAATCAAACATTTGATTCTCTCATTTCGATTGAATTTGTGTTTTATAAAATCAGGACATGAGGAAATTTTTTCAACACAGCTCAGTATTCTTAAACACTTATATTTGATCATTAGCAGTCACTAGTGCTGAAGATCGAATTTTTACACAATAATGCAAGCACCATTTTAACATAATACTAATATCAACAATCAATTCGACTTTCTAGTTTCTCAAATACTCTTATTTCAACATTATATCGTTGAAGATATCATGGCTTATCCCAAAATTCCCAATACTGAATAGGAAAAATCCTGAAAAACAAGTCGATGCTTAATTTTTAGCATTGAAATATTTCATTCTATCGCGCTAAATTCATTTCGAACATCACACACAACGACCTCGACCAATGATGCTGAGTACGATCAGGCAACGTGTGATCCTCAGAATTTCCTGGGCCAGCCACGTGCATCCCTCCATGTATCCACCGGGTTCTTGGGGCCCGGTTTGTTCGGGTTCAATAAAGGCCGTCTATTTACGTAGCTGCCCCCAATAACGTCGTTAAAAAGGTCCCGTACACTCCGCAACGGCGCGAGCGCTCAAGGCTGCAAAAATATTTACTTTTCGTTTTACTCAATTTTTGGAATCAGTCGAAAATGATTCCGACCTAGGAAATTTTCGTGGATAGTTTTCGCCTTGTAACCGACGATCGGCAGGAATCGAAGAACACTCGACCCCGAGACATTCCTAGATAAAAACGCAGAGCTTTACGTAGGGTATTAGTCCCACGGGATGAGCAGTAAACGACTTTATCTTACTCTCTTCAAAGATGCAGACGCCATGGTTCTGCAGCCGTATCGCTGCGGCATCTCTGGGTTGCCATGAAATGTATAGAGAATTAGTCGCAGCTTTTATGGGTTGTAAAACATCACTTTGGGTAGATACCGCAGACGGTTTATTTTAATACATCCTCACGTGATTACCAGTCAGTGACCCCAGAATGTCGTAGTCCCACCACGACAAATTGCAATCTATTCTTTCTCACTAGAGTCAACAAATGAACAGGTTATGGAGCTTGACAAATAACCGATTCGTGTTAACCCGAAGAACATTCTGTTTGTTTACTGTATTTATACACCGGCACCCCATATATACCTTTGTCTTTCTCAGGGACCGGGTCAAGTCTGCGGCACGCTGGATACGGTGAGAATTTGGTCTTTGACGAGGATCTTATTCCAAGGAACTCGAAACATCCCTCGTCTACATCACTCCTTATCTCGCAGCTCCTTCTCTGCTCTCGAGATTATTCTGCTTTCCCGTTTTCGGTTTACCCTTAACACGTTTGCTCTTATTTTATGTCAACGAGGAGTATAAAGAGTCAGGGCTGCTATCACGCGCTATTTGTTCACCTTTACTTTCCAGCGAAAGGTAGAAAGTACACTATCTGAATCCCGAGGAGTAAGTTTCAGGGAGTGAAAATTATTTTTTACTTATAATCGACTGCCGTCGTTGGTGTAATAACCACGCGTCAAATACCTGAAAGTACTGTGGGAACAAAAATATCTTTTACCTATAACTCGTGAAGGTGATTATTTTATTCATACATACTGAAAATTTCAATCTCAAGGCCCACGTGATGGAGTAAAAAAGAACAGCCGGAAAGGATCGCTTTTTCTCGAATCTTGAATGGCCGAGGTTAAACGGAGCTGAGATCTACATACATTTATGAGCAGAATGCGAGAGAAGTGAGAGAGAATGAAATGAGAGAGATGAGGCAGAGGGAAAACGGAACAGAAAGCGGGAGACTCGATTCTACGAGATGGAGACCGTGGTGGTCGAGAGATGAAAGGAGGCGAGGGGGATTGTTAGCTTAGCTGGCTGTAGTCTAACATTATTTCCTCCAATAATCGAGTTTTCATGAAGCCTGGGAGAGCTGTGGCGAGGCTCTTTGGATTGCCGAAAAGTGAGGCTTACGGTGAGTCGAAAAGGAAAGGGGCCGGTGGCAGGTTAGGTAAATACGCGGCGAGCAAACTGCGAAGAGCCATTTCATGAGCTTCAAGACGTCCTGGTCTTTGAGATTCGGTTAAGTCTGTCGAGCCTGGAAACAAAATAATCAAGGGCCCGCGGTTCGACGAGTAAGGGATGGAAAATCGTGGACGAGTTTTGTTGCTGACCCGAGTTCAGCCCGCTTCTTTACAAGAGGCTCCTCGAAATCGTATCAAACTTCGACGAATGTTATATTGATAAAATATTCCAAAGTCTCAGTGTGGGCTGAAATTTAGGGGTGAAAAAACGGCAGGCATCAAAAGGTCACGCGCACGGCCACGTGCGCTCAACCGGAAGTTTCGCATTTTCAACTTTGAAAAAGAAACTTGTACCCGCCCGCTTTCGAATGGCGAGCTCAGATTGAAGAAGGAGGAGGTAAAAGAAGACCGTCTCCGAAAAAGTTGCAGCGTTTCCCATACCTGTACACCTTACCACCTTTTCGAGGCTGGTAGGAGCCAAACGGGAAAATAAAGATGTAAATGCCATTTCTGGCGTCTCGTCGGGGTCGCCCGTTTGTTTAGAAGTGGGAATACAATGACGGCAGGGACCGCAGTTCAAAGGGCGGAGGGTTCGTAGGTGCGCACGCATGTATACCTGTGATACTCGTATAACGATATTCTGTCGCATAACGATTGTCCGTACAAAGCATCGTCGAATACGTTGAGGGGGATAAGCTGCCGAGTCCGATACATTTTCCGGGACAAGGTAAATAGGAAATAATTCTCAAATGCCGAAGAGCCCGTCAGCTCGTATAGGCATACGTGCTCAATGCAACGTCGTGCTTAGAATTAAATGAAAATCCCCCTGAATAAACACCGCACTTGAAATCCGGCGCGCATAAGTGACAAAATGCATAGTGATGTTTTTTTTAAAGATTTCAATGCGGTATATCACAGCCGTGCAAGTGGGTTATAGGTATACCCTCGAAGCTGAGCAAACAGCACGGATTTTATGCAACAAAGCGTAACTATCAAACACGGCCCTTCCCGATGCGGATTCAATATGCTCTATTCGAAAATTCTGTCGTTGGTTGGCCAAGTGACAGATGAGAAGAACATTGAAAAAGAAGTATTAAGCACCGCTTTTTATACATAGGAGGCCGAGGAATGAAATAGTTCCCGTTCTCCATATCCAGAACATAGTTGCGATGCAGAGAGATAGAAAGACTGTATCGAAGTGTACGGTCTTTTCGTTTTTCTATTTGCTTACTATTCTCTTGTTAATATAATTAATTTTTTTCCTCTCCCATTGAAAAGATTTACTCGTGCGAGTAATGACTAATTCTTCGATCTGCCGGTGAAGAATTCTGCCCGAAGATTACATTGAGTTGAATTTTAATTCGCTTCTTTGCACGTGACTACTTCTGCAATGTAATGAAATATCTAAAACATCGAATTCCCTGTTTTGAACAACATGTAACCTGAACTGCACCTGGCTTAAGCTTTGCCACTAGGCTCGATTTATCTTCTACCCAATTAAGACGAGGAAGAAAAGTAAGGGAAAAAATAGAAATTTACAGAACCAAGCGGTCAACTAATGGGGCAGGTTAACCTATCAGCTGTCAAATATTAAAAGGCTCGTAGTTAGAAGCCCTACCCTTGTCGCCCATTTTCCCTGAGGCGGTGTAAAAGACGATTTTCGTCGAACGGAAGACGAGCGAGCGAACCGCACTGCGGCACTTGGACGTGGTGCATCAGAGGTTCGACCACGACGAAGGGTACATTAGCGAGGCTGATCACTCGGCGATATAGCCGGAGGCTTCCAAGTGTTAACATCCGCCGACGCAGGTAACTCAACTGACGGGGACTTCCTTGCCCGGTGAAATATGCCAACTCATTCAATATGTTACGCTCAAGGCTCGACAAATCACAATTCTTCACATGCGCAATGGTCCGAAGTTGCATGAAAAATCTTAAGTACAACTATTACAATATAACTATACATTATATTATGATAGTATAACTGTTACACGTGAACGACAAAATCACGATGAAATTGAATGTGAGAAAACGATGATCTTGTAATAAAGTTTTCACAGTAAAGGCATGAAATTGGATGTGAAAATAGCCGAGGAATGCTTTTGTCAATTAAACAGAGACAAGGCGTTGTTATGGTTGATCAGTTTTTTTCCGATCCGATAAAATTGTTTTAGTTTTTTCAGATCTGCCGTAACCAATTCCTATATAAATTTGAATTTACGTCGCCATAGTTTTTCTATGCAGCCCGACGATGACGCTTGGAAATATTTTTTTACGTCCTGGTCAAGTCTATACGTTTTACGGCTATATATGCCTCATACAGAAAATGAAGTCACGCTCGAAATAAATTCAACCCACCCTTAAGCTTTTTAGTTTCGTTTTTGAGGCAAATTATAAATCAGCGATAATACTGGGTGGGAAAAATAATAATAAACTTGATTTATAAAGTGTAGAGCTCTATTCTTGTTGCCCTCGAAAAATTACACCCGTACATATTACGATGGATTGGAAAGTAAAAATAAGTAGTCGCTATCTTAGCGGAGTGGCATGATATTCACTAAAAAGAAATTGTGAGTAACGAGCATCGATCCGTGTTCAACTTGAGCCGAAGTTCCTTCGCTCGCTTCTTCCGTCTAACAAGTATCCGGACGCACACCGACAACCGTGCATCAACGACGAATCAATCATCTGCAATATATCATTGAAGAGCATATTGAAACGTTGGAAACTTTGAGGGAACTGTTTTATGACAGAAATCCTTCATAATGCCGCCAACCCTGAGAGGAAAATAAATCGTCAGACTTGCCGAAGCTCTTCGCCCGTCTCCAATCTTTGCATTTCGATCGGTTTTGTGGCGGCGTGTTTACGAGATTGGTTCGTCATTCAGACGCGGCCGGCCCGGCTATTCCCGCGTCGAAGCAGCTTGACTCAGAGCAAAGAGATGCCGTGCGTCGCCTCGTTCCCACCCACCCTCTTGAATTATACACTCTCTCACCGATGCCCTCTTAAAACGGTAGCGCGAGAGAGGGCGAGACGGCGACGCCGAAAGTAAGAGAGAAAAGAGAGGACAGCTCTGACACGTACGGTTCCAGCGCATACCGTCGATTGTTTCCGCTCGGTGGGAACAATGGAGTAACGATGGCTGCGATGACGGTGCATGCGGAGTCCACCAGGTCTAGAACTTGGCCAGCGCCCATCTGCAGGAGGCTGAGGATATGCGTGTCAATCAGGCAATTGCTCGCGCGGCGCGTCACGTCTTGAACCAACGTGTGTTGCGATCGTGGCTACAGAGGCATGTTGAAAGGGAGGAAGAAATCTGTGTGCTAGAAAAAGGAATTAATCGAACAGTAATTTTGCGGTCAATTTCATCCCTGCCTTTGTTATAATCGTTCTCGGCGGAAGCTTGCAGGGTCCGTTCAGAGACTCTGAATATAACCGGTTGATCGCGCGATTCGCAGTTTGTCAAAGAACAGCTCGTCGTATAATATCGGTATCATTTTACACAGCGGGCGGAATGGACCAAGGTTTAGAGGTTCGTTTCGTCGCTGAACCAGGCGAGCTTTGTGTCAAGAAATCAAAGCTCACCCCTAGGGGAACGAGGACCGCTAAACGTCGACACGAACGTAAACTCAAGCGGAAAGTTCTGCGCAGGTCACTCGAGCAATTGACTCGCACGCATACTAAATTCCCGGTCGTTTCTTTGATTCAAAGCCACATGCTGCAGTGACCTTTATTAGTTTTTTTTACCCCCGCTAAACTCTCGGCTGCGTATCGCGGTTCCACGCCCCGGCGGAACGGCACTCGTTTGGTCGTTAGAGCGGTGAGTTGGGCGGTGCCGAGGTCAAATATTTAGCAAAGAGATTGCACACGCTCGCCTCGGTGCTTTGAGAGATCCTTTCCGTTTCTGGAAAGGTAAGAATTCTTACCTGCCGCCCGGATTAGAGTTTATTCAAATTTCGCTTGGCACGTAAGGAGCTGAGAAACCGACGCAGGAGGGGGCAAAGATCGATAACAATTTTGCCCTTCCCCCGCTTACCGGGCTTTCTATACCTGCGAGATGTTCCGTATACCCACCCGAGGAGGGTCTTTAAACGTTTCTGCACGGGACAGTTTAAGCACACAAAAACTTATGAATACCTGCGTGGATCCATTCAACTCGCACGACGTCGCACCGCGTCGCATGTATACCCGGCGACGTGGGACAGGACAGGAAGTGCGTCTCGTGGTCTCTGCGTATGCCGCAGGCGCGTATTGAGAAGAGCCAAGGACCAGCGGAAGGTGGGGGGGTAGGTAGCACTAACGGAACTCGGAGCCCCGAGTGCGTTGACATTCTTCCTTTCTCTCGAAATCACTTCTACAATTCACCTACGATTTCTCTTTTAATTTGATTTTTTCGCATTTCATCTCCCTCAGTACAAGTGAGGTATTACCGGCGAAACGTGAAACGATGCCGGTGCGGCTTCGTTCAGGACGCAGATGTGGGAAGATAGGTCGGCGGAATAAACGCTGCCGACCTTTCGCGTGTGGTGAGCGTCGACGATCGGGAAGAGAAGCTTAACGTGGACAGGATGACGCGTGATTCACGGTAAGATAACGTCTCGGAACCCGGAGAGCTAGGCCTTGTGGCGTATTGTGTGCGGGCCGGTGGCGGGTCAGCCGGCAACCATAGGGGAGGATTAAAAATGGCCTCTTGGCTGATATATTTTCGGATGGTGTTTAAGTAAAAGGGCTTATCGCTTCTGTATCTCCAATCTTTATCTGCTTTAAGATCTTCGTATTAGGAGCCTCTTGCAAGCGCTTGCTGATCCTCGATTCACCCGGGCACTAAAACCTGCTCCTGAGTGCATTGAAAATCTACAACTGAATATTTTTCCTCGAATCGCCAAATACTTACTACTCTCGATTTTTCACGAACATCAGAAATCAATTCGAAGTCTCGATCTTGAAAACTTTGTTATTCCATGCATTACAGTAAGTATATATACAGTATATTTCATGACATGATTCATATTGAAATTAGTCGACATTCTGCCTCAAACAGTATAATCATAGATGCAAGTCATGCGATTAGGAGTGAGGGAACACGTGTAAATGTCGAAGAGGTGGACACCAATGACACAAGCGCGGGTAAAGTTAAGTAGATGCAGCCTGGCGTTTGCGGACAGGATTGAAGTGTGGCTTCCTGTCGTTCAGATGGCGCCAGTCTCCGAGCCCCCCAAAGAAGGTTGTGATTCTGGAAGAAGGAGGCTCTCGCATGCTTTCGAGAACCGAGGGGTTCATCCAGGATGACGCTTTTCAACTGGGCAGACAGCTGCTACCTCGCCATAATAAAGATAGGTATAAAGAAGCTAGACCGCACAAAGCATGCTCGTGCTCCTATGTGTCTTTCGAGGATAAATCGGGGACGCAAGATTAATGGAAACGCGCGGGGAGCACCAGAAACCCCCGCCGTAACGACCTCAGATTCAATGGTAATCCGAAGATTGCGACTGGCATCTGCCCCGACAATAGAATTGCCAAAAAGTTGGAATTGTATTGCGAGTTTACGGTGGAGATGCGAACGCGCCTTCCTCGAGACGAGGCGTGCCTCGATGCATCCCTTTATTCAACGGCCACGTTGATCATTCCGTGCCTTGTGGGTACGGTGTGCTTTTGTTGTTTACCTGTGAAATATATACTCGTATCTACGTGACGAGGGCCGTGAAGCATTCGAACTTTTTGGACTTTGGCCAGTACTTCAGGGAAGGAGTTGAAAAATTTTGACAAGTCTTAATGACTCCCCCGAAGGTTGACGGCTGTGTAGAAACGAGAATGATGAAACTTTCAAGCTTATATTAGGCGAACAATTAGCCAGCGGGCAAGTAGATTCTATTTTGAATACTGAAAGTCTTTTGAGACTTCGGGCAAACTCAAGTTTCGTTAAAATTAAGATCTTTCGGGTTTAATTACAGGTTTCACGGTTCCTTTTTAACTCAGCAATAGTGAAACCAATTAACGAATGTATCTTATGCAGGATTTCCCTCTGGCTCCAGGCTCCTAGAACAGTAATGGAAGCGAGTTTCGTTTCACGTAACTGTTAACATAACGGTAAACAGCTTCTAGGTGAAACAAAGCAAATTGAAATAATAACTCGAGACTTATGACACAGATTTACACTTCACCGGCATCCTACTGTCTCCAGCTTTCCTTCGTCTCGTGTTTCAACTTTACACGATTTCTCGGGACATTTTTAATTCATTAATTGAATTCTGAAATGCATCCTGCAAGAGAGTCCATTCGAATGCTTCATTTTAATGTTCAACATCTGCCAATCACCGGGTGTTACGAATAAGCGGGCAAGCGGTTCCAAAGTTCGGACAATCGTCAAGGAACTAATTGTCAGGCAAAGTATTTCATGGGTCGTCAGCAGTGTAAGCCTCAAAAAGCTCTCGCGTGGGTCTTTCAGCTCCTAAGCTTAAAAAATCCGCTCTTGTTATCGTAAAATATAATCCGGTCTAACCAACCGGCGAATGCGTCGTAACTCAAATCCAACGTTATTTATACCTGAACTGGTTGGTTAGCCGGGCAACGGTTCGTTGCGGGGTGAGTTCTTCGTCCAAATCTTCAGACCGTTCGAGGCGCGAAGAAACCCTGACTCTATAATTATTATTTATCGCATTCAATTGTCCCCGATCGCGTACATCACCTCCAATTTCGAGATTTAAACAGTCGACCCTTTTTATTCGGGCCACACGAATCACCAGATGCTCTGACCACGAACTCGCCTGGGGATTGCGTGAAACCATATTATGTATGCGAATGAGTATGTGGCAGACCGCAGTTCCATTTGTACCGGGGAATTTGTTGATTAGGTAACAACCCATTTAACGCTTTGCAAAGGCAGTTCTACAACCGAATTTTCGTTTACCTATGCGTGAAAAAAGTCGATTAAACCGAGCTCACGAAGAACGACGATTGTCCTCATCAGATATGACGAATTAACCATTTTTCAGTCTATCGTTGTCACCACGGTTCAACGTGGTTCTTTGAGAAACTTTTTCTCAACGCATACAGGTTATTGAACCACTCGTAGTATCATTATCTCAGAGATGCATTATAGAAGTAACGCTTATTGCATTTCAAGCTTCGGGGATGTGCTCTAAATGCACAGCAGTTTGATTGGGGCTTCATGTGGTGTCACGGATACTCACGTTGTTCCAGATGATACAAGTTATGACGTGTAACGTTATCGAGTTAGCCCTGGAGGGAGCTTATTCACACTTGAAGACTCTAAGTGCACAGGCGTTTGAGTTATAGTGCCAAGTGCCAATATTATACAAAAGAGAGGCATGTGCGTAAGATTTATGTCGATTTACGGCTATTGGGCAAGTCACTGATCAACAAGCTCTGACGTTATTGACATCGTGAAAATGCATACACTGGAATTGATAAATGCTGCGCCATACATTCGTTGCATTTTTCCACTGCTTTCCGCAATATATTTGGCGCAGAGAACACTGTTATGAAAAGAACCGGGAATTGCAGTATTTGGTTTCATAAGCCTTGGGTCTAGTCATAAATTCAGGAAATTGGCAACATTGGCTGCTATTTCACGAAACACCTTACGGCAGTCATAACTTCGGCCAAATAACCAGCTACCTTTTATACCCACAGGCTTCTCTTCATCAGCGATAATCCCTCCCGAGGTTTCATCGTTCATAATGACGATGTATATAATGATTTTTTCACCCCACGTGCAAGTAATTCAATTCTTATTTGGCTCTGGTCTACGACTAATTTTCAGCGAGACGAAACATTATTACAGCTAGAGTGTTGGGGGTAATATCTGTGCATGAAAACTCTACACGGTTACCATGCTCATAATATTCAAGGGAATATAGAATGAAGGGACCCATCCACGTGTTGTACCACATATATAATGTTTGATACATTTTTCTTTATAATTTTTAATGAATTGTACACGTAGCGCTTGGAGGTCCGGCTAGTAAGGTACTAACGAGGATAACGACGATAACAACGGCAGCACAGAGCGCGAATATAACGCGTGACAGCCCGCATTGTGCCATGTTTCACTCTTTTAAGTGGACCCAAGGCGAAGAACAGGCTGTTGTCCCTCTTCACGAGGGAAACGAGTGGGTGCCGGAGAGGCCGCCTTTCCAGGACTGGTATGATTAAAAAATATGTGGCGATAATGGGCCGGGAAGGCGGTGGACTGATCCGATTGGGGGATGTGGGACTAGCCAGTTGGTTGCAAGTGTCAAAACAAGTTGCCAGTAACTACCAGTGATGTATGGGACCTGGGATGCGTGCATTTCAGTTTTTATTATTTTTATTGGTTCGTTTTTCGAACGCCCAGACTGGTCGCTGCGAGGCCCTCACAGTATAACGACGATTATAATACATCACCGATGGAAAACGAGTCCAAGTATTACATTCTCGGGCTGACTTCTTCTTTCATATTTATTACACGTACAACAAGATTCTCGACCGCACGGACAGTCATCTCTTTCATTTATAGACGATCAGAGATCTCCCAAGTACGCTCTCATAATATCTACAGCGAATACAGATCCGGAGGCTTGTCGCGTGTGAGTATATTTGTCACTGTTTTGACTAACGGCTTACTTTTTATCGAGCCAAGCTAACCTAGCGTGATAAAAACTGGAACTTCTTCGACAGGGAAAGCTGACTTGAGAGAGAATTTTAATTAAGTTGTCTAGTATAATTTGTCAGCATGTTTCAGACAAATTTTTTTTTTTCAAAGATGCGAGTATATCGCGTCGTCATTATAAATTGTTCGTGTAAACTGAAACGATTACTATTAAAATGAACTAGACTAGTAATAAGTATCAGTCATAATAAACAGCAATTGCCGCCTTCATGCTTTGTGCTTTATGCAGTGAGGCAAGTATCATCGTACATGTTTATGAGTTAATCAGGCAAGAAAATCGATCTTGTCTCTATCAGTACTTCGGATCGAAAAAAAGATAAATATAATTTACTAGGTACTAAGAACATAATTCTAGTACCCAAACACAGCTTTAACGCAAAGAAGAAATCAGTACGTTACGCTACTAGTGTACAAAGTGGGTAATTCTCGCATTTGTAAAATTTGTCGTCCGAGCGAAGCGAATTTCTCTCAATGACGCGCGTGGCAATATTACACGTGAGCCACTAATTTTATCCACCAGTGTGCAAAGTAATTACTAACTACGGTTATTGGTAAAAAATATCTGCGTCAACCGTATTTTTTACTATTCATGTAACGAGTAGATTTTACTCTGCACACAGTGATGTTCACATTTTGTAGAGCAAATTCTGTATTTTACGAAATGTGTGTTAGAAAAAACCTGACGTGTCCCTCTTTTCCTTCACTTTGGAGTAAAGTCTCCTCTTTTTCTTCTCTCGGCGAAAGATTGTAAAACTTATCGCTGCACCGTACGAGCATCGTATAACCGTCTAGCTTCCTTTCATCGATCCCGAGGAGTCACGGCTATTGCAAATTTTATACAGCTCGCGTGCGCGGTTCATTAACGCTTCCCTGAAAAATGAAACTACAGTGCAGTTGTCGTGGAAAGGTGTTAAGTGTAGGTAGCACGTATGGGAGCCGATGTAGTCGTTCAAATTCATCCGTCGCGCCATACTGCAGAACGAGATGATGTACGTGGTCGGGGGCAGATCCCGGCTGGGAGCTCCTAAACATGTCGTGATTGTGTTTGACGGCGTGTGTATAACGTGATAAATATTACGGACAGGGCCGTACTAATGTCTGGTATTTATAGGCACCCCCCGGGGCTTGCGCGGACACGCCGCCGACTTCCAGCCGGGATGTGGGAGTGAGAACTCGAGCTATCAGAAATACTAACCGCTCGATAAATACCGCTAATAAACGGTATTTATCGCCCGACGCACAGGTGGACCTGGCCGAACTTGTTCATTCCCTTTCCTCTGTCGACCGTAGCCGTGTTTTCCAACTGATGTCCCATAGAGCAGAGTAGCATCTCGCCTGCAGCCTCAAAGCGTCTCGAACACGGAATTTCTGTCATAAAAGTATCACGCGGTGCGTGCGAGGCTTTTTACCTTTTTTTCAATAAAAAATCCCTCGACACTGTTATTTTTTTCACCCAAACCTTGTACGTGCATTCAAAGTCACCTCTGTAAGTGGGGATATATTTGATGAATCCAAGCAGCGACGAACAGCAGAGCGTAGGACCAATCGCAGCATCCTGTCATCGGCCTGTTATTGTTATACAGCTGCCATCATATGGAAACCGATGTTGACGGCTGCGCTCCAAATTATTCGAGTGGAAATATCAAACTTATTCGGACGGTAATTCGATTGTGCCATGATTGCACATCACGCTCATGATTCCGTATTCCTGAGCACATAACGTCACCCACAATACACGCTGCACCCTCATTGTCTGACAATCACGTAGTAATTTCAAAATAATAGCGTGTGGTTCTCACGTAATCCATCACTCATCCGCGATTGTGCGCACGAGATCGACAATTGTCTACAATGTTGGTCGTAATATGTGACCGTACGTACAATATCTGCTTCACAATGTCTTAGATTACTTGAATGCCCTGGTCAAAGTATAGAATTCCAGTCCAAGGTCTCGCGTATTGTTTTCATACTTGTAAAATTTTTAATACTGTCTAAAACATGTATACACATCGTAAACTTAATAGCAATCAAATGGACAAATATACGTCAGCGACACGGGATGTCAGATTGGATAACACGTCTCATTAACACCTAATTCGTTGCGGAGTTATAACATCGGTATTTTTCTTCCTTTGCAGGTTTGGTAGTCTCAGATTCGGTTACATCGAAACGGCATGCCAACACGATGCGTACAAGTTGTCCGAGTGTCTGAGACATGGCCGCAGTTAGCAGGTAGATATTCGGCCGGTCGTATTTCAGAGCGTGGCTGAGGGGGACAAGAATGCTAGCGAGGAGCTAAATTACATAATAAATGAACCGGGGCCCAGCTCGAAGAGTCTTTCCTCGCATTTCTTTGGCTGGAAAGATTTTTTGGGGGGAAGATCGCATCTGTTTTGTCTCGTGTACCGCCTCAGGGGACAAACACGGCTCAGACAGCACGAATTACAAGTGTTGCGGCAACTGCATCGCAAATATTACAGGTTAGCACAAATTCCAATTTAAAATTTTACGGATACTAGGAGTATAGCAAGGAGAGTTCTGCGTAGAAACACCTTCTTTACCGACCGAGCCGAGCAGTCCGCCTATACATCCCCCCAGACTCAAACCCTTTTCCGCTCCGCGCAGCCCAGACGCAAACCCTTGAAAGTTACTCCCACTCTCACAAGATCAAATGTGCTCTGTCGACCGTTCGTCGGTAAGAAAATCTCCCAAATGACCATGATCGTCGGTAAAAAATCCTCCAAATGACCATGATTGTCGGTGAAAATGCCAAAAAATCCTCCAAATGACCATGATTGTTGGTGAAAAATCCTCCAAATGACCATGATCGTCGGTAAAAAATGCCTGAAATTGTCGTGGTGTTACCCCTTGTAGGATAAGTTGTATTCTTTGTCGGTAAAGAAAATCATACTCATCGAGCGCGTTTTGCGGTGAAGTTTGAAAAATTGTTGTACAAGAAATTAAATAACTATAAAAATGGATAAAAAATATTATCTCTAATTGTGAATGTAGCTAATACAGCTTTAACCGTATATTGATTATGTTAATGATCTGTTGTGACAAGATCGGAATTAGATAAGCTCTCTAAATACTCTTTTCTAGACTATGAATTTATATCATGTATATGTAAATGTATATGTCTTTAGTTTATACAATCACTGCACTAGGATTACCCTTGCCACGTTTTATGGTGCGCTTGTGTAATTTGTATATTATTAACCTTACGTTTTACTCTATTTGCGACAAGTTGTGAGTGTTTCTAATTTCTTGGCAATTATTTATGTACATGTATGTGTATATATGTATATGTATACTTATGCATGCGTATATACATATACATATACAGAGAGGTATACACAGAGGTTTTAGTATATTCACATACGGATTTCTGTGTATAGGTATACTTGAACTAAAATATCCTTATCTCTAATACGGAGTTCTTCGTAATTCGCATTTGTTCTTGTAACCCAATGTCCTACATACGATGGCAAAAATCTAGATCCAACTTAACTGAGTCTCAAAGCCCTGTTGACATAAAAGCAGCTATTTGATAGAAATTATAGTTCATAGTTTACACAGCCCATTGCATGATATTTCATTATAAATACATATGTTTCAATGTATTTAGAAATAATTTATCAAATGTACAGAGGCCATGTGCAAATAATAAATGAATTCGACCGCAGTTTGATGTATTCATTGGAGCTTTAACAATAAATTTAAGCTTTGTTACTTCTCTTATTTTATTATGGATAATCAAAAACATTTCCGACTATTCGTGCTGTGGAAGCATGGGGATTAAACCAAATGTAGCAAAAGATTAGAAACAGTGTATGTAGAGTACGGGTATTTTTCTAATAATGCAAACACGTGCCGCTAGCTTAGTTTTGACATATCTAGAATACCACGCCTTGCGAATTAGCTTTCCAGACGGAGATGAATGATGAATTTTAAGGACTGCATTATCGTTGTTGAATACTCTATGCCTCATGGGAAACGAAAATCTGTAACGATGAAATTGATGCACCAGATCATCGTCGACTTTAACTTATGAAATGTCCTACCATTTTCGAACACCTCCTACCTCCCCCTGCCACCTCCGACCATCAATGGCCACTTTCGACCACCCCCTATCACCTTCCGCCAGCGCCGACCACCTCCAACCATCCTATTTACCTATATTACTGGATTAGCTATGATATGAAAAGAGAAGAATTATTCATTTCGAAATGGGATTCTATTCGACGCGCACTCGATGTATTCCATAACATTAGTATTCATAATTATTCCAACAACTTTTCATTTGCTCTTTCGATCTTGAATTTTCATAGGCATAGAATCGAAACGCTGTTTTAGCTGGTCGCAAGTGAAGTATCTGCGTTGGGTGGAGGAGCAGAATTTATTTTTCGAAAAGTATTCGGATGGAAAAAAATTCAGAGTAACTGTAATACATCACGGATGCGCTAATTTTGAACGAGATGAAATGGATGCTTCGTATATGAGACAGTATTTAACGCTGCGTAGTGATTTTAAGACCTAAAAAGGTGATAGGGAAAGAAAGAACGAAGCTTCTTAACACTTCGAGTGTATTTTAACACACATTTGAAAGATACGAGCGAAATTTTTCATCATCCAACTGTCGCAGAACGGCAGCGTTATCAGCTGACCCGTTAACTGAAGGATATATCTTCAGTCAACGGCTGACCATCGAAGGGCCTGGCCGCTTGTGTCTGGAATCGGCAGGAGAGATGAAGTGCGTATTTCTTGTATGAAATGTGAAAACTAAACTCATTATACATCATATCATATCATCATACATCATACATCATACATCGTACATCATACATCATACATCATCATACCTAGTATTACAGTTCGAAACCAAAGTTTGAATTTTCGGATGTTCGGAAAGTGACGTCACCAATCTAGAATCGGCTAGCCGAGTTCCTCAGTCTGGTAACAACCGCGCAGTAGAGCGGACGGTTGAGAGTCGCGCTCCGCAAATTTCGAGTACCGGGTTCTCAACCTCTCGGATCCCGCGCTTCGGGTCCGCTACGTATTTCGAGTACCGGGTTCTCAACCTCCCGGATCCCACGCTTCGAGTCCGCTACGCGGTGAAACTCGACTTCCAGGATAAGCGCTCCGTGGTTCCTGGTTCATATTTACAATAAATTATTTCAATTCGTTTTTCGCGCAAGCCGAAATTCAGTAGCTGTCAGTCCGCTAATAAAATTTCTCGACTTCCAGGATAAGCGCTCCGTGGTTCCTGGTTCATGTTTACAATAAATTATTTCAATTCGTTTTTCGCGCAAGCCCAAATTCAGTAGCTGTCGGTGCGCTAATAAAATTCCTATAACTTTACAATCTTCTCATAATCTTTTTGGTCAAATATGTCGATAAAAAAATTATATTAAACCTTACACGGTATTTTTGATTTGTTCTCATCCTGAAAATATTTATTAGCATTCGAGGTATAACTCGAGGTGGTTGGCGGTGGTCGTTGGGGGCGGTTAGGGGTGGTTGCGGGTAATCGCGGTGATTCAGGAGGAGAAGGACGAGGATTTCTGCTCGGTGATTTTAACAATTTTATAATATTCGATGGCGATTGCAATTATATTTCATCTAATCTTTTTCAAACTTGTCATCTTTACAATAAATTATTTCAATTCGTTTTTCGCGCAAGCCCAAAGTCAGTAGCTGTCAGTGCGCTAATAAAATTTCTATAACTTTACGATCTTCTCATAATCTTTTTGGTCAAATATGTCGATAAAAAAATTATATTGAACCTTACACGGTATTTTTGATTTGTTCTCATGCTGAAAATATTTATTAGCATTCGAGGTATAACTCGAGGTGGTTGGCGGTGGTCGTTGGGGGTGGTTAGGGGTGGTTGCGGGTGATCGCGGTGATTCAGGAGGAGCGGGACGAGGATTTGTGCTCGGTGAGTAAAACACTTTTATAATATTTGATGGCACTTGGATTATGTTTTATATAACATATTTCAAACTAGTCATGTTTACATTGAATTATTTCAATTCATTTTTCGTGCAAGCACATATTCAATAGCTATGGATAATCTTATACAATTTCTTATATTATTAATTAATTAATTAATATTCTTATAATATCTGGTGGCAATTGTAATTATATTTCATCTGATATATTACAAACTTGTCACGTTTACACTAAATTATTTCAATTCATTTTTCGTGCAAGCACATATCCAGTAGCTATAAATAATCTTATACAATTTCTTATGTTATTAATTAATTAATCAATATTCTTATAATATCTGGTGGCAATTGTAATTATATTTCATCTGAAATATTACAAACTTGTCACGCTTACAATAAATTATTTTAATCCATTTTTCGTGCAAGCACATATCCAGTAGCTATGAATAATCTTATACAATTTCTTATATTATTAAATGATTAATTAATATTCTTATAATATCTGGTGGCAATTGTAATTATATTTCATCTGAAATATTACAAACTTGTCACGTTTACAATAAATTATTTCAATTCATTTTTCGTGCAAGCACATATTCAGTAGCTATGAATAATCTTATACAATTTATTATATTATTAATTAATTATTTAATCAATTACTCAATCATAATAATCCTTACACAATATTTTCGATGTGTTCTTATACTGAAAATATTTATTACTATTCAAGGTATAACCTGAGGTGGTTGAAGGTGGTCGGAGGTGGACGAGGAGGAGGACGAGGAGGACGAGGATTTGTGCTGGGTGAGTAAAACACTTTTATAATATTTGATGGCAACTGTAATTATATTTCATCTGAAATATTACAAACTTGTCACGTTTACAATAAATTATTTCAATTCATTTTTCGTGCAAGCACATATTCAGTAGCTATGGATAATCTTATACAATTTCTTATATTATTAATCAATTAATTCATATTCTTATGATTTTTAATGGCAATTGTAATTATATTTTATCTGAAATATCACAAACTTGTCACGTTTACAATAAATTATTTCAATTCATTTCTCGTGCAAGCACATATCCAGTAGCTATGAATAATCTTATACAATTTCTTATATTATTAATTGATTAATTAATATTCTTATAATATCTGGTGGCAATTGTAATTATATTTCATCTGAAATATTACAAACTTGTCACGTTTACAATAAATTATTTCAATTCATTTTTCGTGCAAGCACATATCCAGTAGCTATGAATAATCTTATACAATTTCTTATATTATTAATTGATTAATTAATATTCTTATAATATCTGGTGGCAATTGTAATTATATTTCATCTGAAATATTACAAACTTGTCACGTTTATAATAAATTATTTCAATTCATTTTTCGTGCAAGCACATATCCAGTAGCTATGAATAATCTTATACAATTTCTTATATTATTAATTGATTAATTAATATTCTTATAATATCTGGTGGCAATTGTAATTATATTTCATCTGAAATATTACAAACTTGTCACGTTAACAATAATTTATTTCAATTCATTTTTCGTGCAAGCACATATTCAGTAGCTATGAATAAGATTATACAATTCATTATATTATTAATAACTTAATTAATTACATTAATCCTCACACAATATTTTTGATGTATTCCTGTACTAAAAATATCCATTACTATTCCAGGAGTAACCCGAGGTGGCTGGCGGTGGTTGGAGGTGGTCGTTGGTGGTCGGAGGTGGACGAGGAGGCGGACCAGCTGGACGAGGAGGAGGACGAGGTGGTCGAGGAGGAGGCGGGGTGGGTCGCCGGAGAGGAGAGGCGGGGAGGGGACGGGGGAGGGGGCGGGGGAGGGGGAAGGGCCGGGGGAGGAAAGGGTCGGGGTTGGGAAGGGTGGGGGTGGGGAGGGGGAGGGGGCGGGAGGGAGGGGTGAGGGGGAGGGAGGGAGGGAGGGGAGAAGGGGGGAGGGCGGGAGGGAGGGCGGGAGGGAGGGAGGGAGGGCGGGAGGGAGGGAGGGAGGGAGGGATGGAGGGCGAGGGGGGTATGCTCTATTAACTCTAACGGCTCGCACCGACATCCGTCCTCCCCTCCCTTCCTCCCTCCCTCCCACCCTCCCTCCCTCCCGCCCTCCCCCCCTTCTTCCCTCCCTCCCTCCCTCCCTTCCTCCCTCCCGCCCTCTCCCCTTCTTCCCCCCCTCCCTCCCTCCCGCCCTCCCCCTCGCCCCTCCCTCCCGCCCCCTCCCCCTCCCCACCCCCTCCCCACCCCCTCCCCACCCCCACCCTTCCCAACCCCGACCCTTTCCTCCCCCGGCCCTTCCCCCTCCCCCGCCACCTCCCCCGCCCCCTCCCCGCCTCTCCTCTTCGGCGACCCACCCCGCCTCCTCCTCGTCCACCTCGTCCTCCTCCTCGTCCAGCTGGTCCGCCTCCTCGTCCACCTCCGACCACCTACGACCACCTCCAACCACCGCCAGCCACCTCGGGTTACTCCTGGAATAGTAATGGATATTTTTAGTACAGGAACACATCAAAAATATTGTGTGAGGATTAATGTAATTAATTAAGTTATTAATAATATAATAAATTGTATAAGATTATTCATAGCTACTGAATATGTGCTTGCACGAAAAATGAATTGAAATAATTTATTGTAAACGTTACAAGTTTGTAATATTTCAGATGAAATATAATTACAATTGCCACCAGATATTATAAGAATATTAATTAATCAATTAATAATATAAGAATTTGTATAAGATTATTCATAGCTACTGGATATGTGCT
This sequence comes from Neodiprion pinetum, assembly GCF_021155775.2. Lineage (NCBI taxonomy): Eukaryota > Metazoa > Arthropoda > Insecta > Hymenoptera > Diprionidae > Neodiprion > Neodiprion pinetum. The sequence goes on from NC_060235.2 coordinate 31,667,403, forward strand.
TGCACGAAAAATGAATTGAAATAATTTATTGTAAACGTGACAAGTTTGTGATATTTCAGATAAAATATAATAACAATTGCCATTAAATATCATAAGAATATGAATTAATTGATTAATAATATAAGAAATTGTATAAGATTATCCATAGCTACTGAATATGTGCTTGCACGAAAAATGAATTGAAATAATTTATTGTAAACGTGACAAGTTTGTAATATTTCAGATGAAATATAATTACAGTTGCCATCAAATATTATAAAAGTGTTTTACTCACCCAGCACAAATCCTCGTCCTCCTCGTCCTCCTCCTCGTCCACCTCCGACCACCTTCAACCACCTCAGGTTATACCTTGAATAGTAATAAATATTTTCAGTATAAGAACACATCGAAAATATTGTGTAAGGATTATTATGATTGAGTAATTGATTAAATAATTAATTAATAATATAATAAATTGTATAAGATTATTCATAGCTACTGAATATGTGCTTGCACGAAAAATGAATTGAAATAATTTATTGTAAACGTGACAAGTTTGTAATATTTCAGATGAAATATAATTACAATTGCCACCAGATATTATAAGAATATTAATTAATCAATTAATAATATAAGAAATTGTATAAGATTATTCATAGCTACTGGATATGTGCTTGCACGAAAAATGAATTGAAATAATTTATTGTAAACGTGACAAGTTTGTAATATTTCAGATGAAATATAATTACAATTGCCACCAGATATTATAAGAATATTAATTAATCAATTAATAATATAAGAAATTGTATAAGATTATTCATAGCTACTGGATATGTGCTTGCACGAGAAATGAATTGAAATAATTTATTGTAAACGTGACAAGTTTGTGATATTTCAGATAAAATATAATTACAATTGCCATTAAAAATCATAAGAATATGAATTAATTGATTAATAATATAAGAAATTGTATAAGATTATCCATAGCTACTGAATATGTGCTTGCACGAAAAATGAATTGAAATAATTTATTGTAAACGTGACAAGTTTGTAATATTTCAGATGAAATATAATTACAGTTGCCATCAAATATTATAAAAGTGTTTTACTCACCCAGCACAAATCCTCGTCCTCCTCGTCCTCCTCCTCGTCCACCTCCGACCACCTTCAACCACCTCAGGTTATACCTTGAATAGTAATAAATATTTTCAGTATAAGAACACATCGAAAATATTGTGTAAGGATTATTATGATTGAGTAATTGATTAAATAATTAATTAATAATATAATAAATTGTATAAGATTATTCATAGCTACTGAATATGTGCTTGCACGAAAAATGAATTGAAATAATTTATTGTAAACGTGACAAGTTTGTAATATTTCAGATGAAATATAATTACAATTGCCACCAGATATTATAAGAATATTAATTAATCATTTAATAATATAAGAAATTGTATAAGATTATTCATAGCTACTGGATATGTGCTTGCACGAAAAATGGATTAAAATAATTTATTGTAAGCGTGACAAGTTTGTAATATTTCAGATGAAATATAATTACAATTGCCACCAGATATTATAAGAATATTGATTAATTAATTAATAACATAAGAAATTGTATAAGATTATTTATAGCTACTGGATATGTGCTTGCACGAAAAATGAATTGAAATAATTTAGTGTAAACGTGACAAGTTTGTAATATATCAGATGAAATATAATTACAATTGCCACCAGATATTATAAGAATATTAATTAATTAATTAATAATATAAGAAATTGTATAAGATTATCCATAGCTATTGAATATGTGCTTGCACGAAAAATGAATTGAAATAATTCAATGTAAACATGACTAGTTTGAAATATGTTATATAAAACATAATCCAAGTGCCATCAAATATTATAAAAGTGTTTTACTCACCGAGCACAAATCCTCGTCCCGCTCCTCCTGAATCACCGCGATCACCCGCAACCACCCCTAACCACCCCCAACGACCACCGCCAACCACCTCGAGTTATACCTCGAATGCTAATAAATATTTTCAGCATGAGAACAAATCAAAAATACCGTGTAAGGTTCAATATAATTTTTTTATCGACATATTTGACCAAAAAGATTATGAGAAGATCGTAAAGTTATAGAAATTTTATTAGCGCACTGACAGCTACTGACTTTGGGCTTGCGCGAAAAACGAATTGAAATAATTTATTGTAAAGATGACAAGTTTGAAAAAGATTAGATGAAATATAATTGCAATCGCCATCGAATATTATAAAATTGTTAAAATCACCGAGCAGAAATCCTCGTCCTTCTCCTCCTGAATCACCGCGATTACCCGCAACCACCCCTAACCGCCCCCAACGACCACCGCCAACCACCTCGAGTTATACCTCGAATGCTAATAAATATTTTCAGGATGAGAACAAATCAAAAATACCGTGTAAGGTTTAATATAATTTTTTTATCGACATATTTGACCAAAAAGATTATGAGAAGATTGTAAAGTTATAGGAATTTTATTAGCGCACCGACAGCTACTGAATTTGGGCTTGCGCGAAAAACGAATTGAAATAATTTATTGTAAACATGAACCAGGAACCACGGAGCGCTTATCCTGGAAGTCGAGAAATTTTATTAGCGGACTGACAGCTACTGAATTTCGGCTTGCGCGAAAAACGAATTGAAATAATTTATTGTAAATATGAACCAGGAACCACGGAGCGCTTATCCTGGAAGTCGAGTTTCACCGCGTAGCGGACTCGAAGCGTGGGATCCGGGAGGTTGAGAACCCGGTACTCGAAATACGTAGCGGACCCGAAGCGCGGGATCCGAGAGGTTGAGAACCCGGTACTCGAAATTTGCGGAGCGCGACTCTCAACCGTCCGCTCTACTGCGCGGTTGTTACCAGACTGAGGAACTCGGCTAGCCGATTCTAGATTGGTGACGTCACTTTCCGAACATCCGAAAATTCAAACTTTGGTTTCGAACTGTAATACTAGGTATGATGATGTATGATGTATGATGTACGATGTATGATGTATGATGTATGATGATATGATATGATGTATAATGAGTTTAGTTTTCACATTTCATACAAGAAATACGCACTTCATCTCTCCTGCCGATTCCAGACACAAGCGGCCAGGCCCTTCGATGGTCAGCCGTTGACTGAAGATATATCCTTCAGTTAACGGGTCAGCTGATAACGCTGCCGTTCTGCGACAGTTGGATGATGAAAAATTTCGCTCGTATCTTTCAAATGTGTGTTAAAATACACTCGAAGTGTTAAGAAGCTTCGTTCTTTCTTTCCCTATCACCTTTTTAGGTCTTAAAATCACTACGCAGCGTTAAATACTGTCTCATATACGAAGCATCCATTTCATCTCGTTCAAAATTAGCGCATCCGTGATGTATTACAGTTACTCTGAATTTTTTTCCATCCGAATACTTTTCGAAAAATAAATTCTGCTCCTCCACCCAACGCAGATACTTCACTTGCGACCAGCTAAAACAGCGTTTCGATTCTATGCCTATGAAAATTCAAGATCGAAAGAGCAAATGAAAAGTTGTTGGAATAATTATGAATACTAATGTTATGGAATACATCGAGTGCGCGTCGAATAGAATCCCATTTCGAAATGAATAATTCTTCTCTTTTCATATCATAGCTAATCCAGTAATATAGGTAAATAGGATGGTTGGAGGTGGTCGGCGCTGGCGGAAGGTGATAGGGGGTGGTCGAAAGTGGCCATTGATGGTCGGAGGTGGCAGGGGGAGGTAGGAGGTGTTCGAAAATGGTAGGACATTTCATAAGTTAAAGTCGACGATGATCTGGTGCATCAATTTCATCGTTACAGATTTTCGTTTCCCATGAGGCATAGAGTATTCAACAACGATAATGCAGTCCTTAAAATTCATCATTCATCTCCGTCTGGAAAGCTAATTCGCAAGGCGTGGTATTCTAGATATGTCAAAACTAAGCTAGCGGCACGTGTTTGCATTATTAGAAAAATACCCGTACTCTACATACACTGTTTCTAATCTTTTGCTACATTTGGTTTAATCCCCATGCTTCCACAGCACGAATAGTCGGAAATGTTTTTGATTATCCATAATAAAATAAGAGAAGTAACAAAGCTTAAATTTATTGTTAAAGCTCCAATGAATACATCAAACTGCGGTCGAATTCATTTATTATTTGCACATGGCCTCTGTACATTTGATAAATTATTTCTAAATACATTGAAACATATGTATTTATAATGAAATATCATGCAATGGGCTGTGTAAACTATGAACTATAATTTCTATCAAATAGCTGCTTTTATGTCAACAGGGCTTTGAGACTCAGTTAAGTTGGATCTAGATTTTTGCCATCGTATGTAGGACATTGGGTTACAAGAACAAATGCGAATTACGAAGAACTCCGTATTAGAGATAAGGATATTTTAGTTCAAGTATACCTATACACAGAAATCCGTATGTGAATATACTAAAACCTCTGTGTATACCTCTCTGTATATGTATATGTATATACGCATGCATAAGTATACATATACATATATACACATACATGTACATAAATAATTGCCAAGAAATTAGAAACACTCACAACTTGTCGCAAATAGAGTAAAACGTAAGGTTAATAATATACAAATTACACAAGCGCACCATAAAACGTGGCAAGGGTAATCCTAGTGCAGTGATTGTATAAACTAAAGACATATACATTTACATATACATGATATAAATTCATAGTCTAGAAAAGAGTATTTAGAGAGCTTATCTAATTCCGATCTTGTCACAACAGATCATTAACATAATCAATATACGGTTAAAGCTGTATTAGCTACATTCACAATTAGAGATAATATTTTTTATCCATTTTTATAGTTATTTAATTTCTTGTACAACAATTTTTCAAACTTCACCGCAAAACGCGCTCGATGAGTATGATTTTCTTTACCGACAAAGAATACAACTTATCCTACAAGGGGTAACACCACGACAATTTCAGGCATTTTTTACCGACGATCATGGTCATTTGGAGGATTTTTCACCAACAATCATGGTCATTTGGAGGATTTTTTGGCATTTTCACCGACAATCATGGTCATTTGGAGGATTTTTTACCGACGATCATGGTCATTTGGGAGATTTTCTTACCGACGAACGGTCGACAGAGCACATTTGATCTTGTGAGAGTGGGAGTAACTTTCAAGGGTTTGCGTCTGGGCTGCGCGGAGCGGAAAAGGGTTTGAGTCTGGGGAGAATGTATAGGCGGACTGCTCGGCTCGGTCGGTGTTTCTACGCAGAACTCTCCTTGCTATACTACTGATACTGTTTTGTAACAAACATTATGTTGAAAATAGAACTGACTGAGTGTAAAAAAATCCGAATCAGAGATAAGGCGAATTCTCCTTACTTGTGATCGATAAAAAACTGATCATCTTTCATGAAAGTGGGTGACAATTTTTTAACTTCTTCTTGCCGGATTCAATGGAAAGGCACACATCGGTTCAATACTTGGTAAGTACGTGAAGAAGATGAGGCAGAGTGTCTAGTCCATCTTGTGAGAAAAAGGAGGGGAAATAACCGATTTGAGAATCACTCAAGTCAGGCAGTGACACGAAGCAAATAGACATTCCATTCGATCTAGTTTCTAGGTTATTTGCCCCTTCGTGACAGATCTCATAAGACTGGAAATATGCAAATCTGGCCCAGATTTGCCCCAGATTTGCGGAAATTGCTAAATAGGATTGCAGGAAATAAGTTGCTCGAGAGGCTAAGTGCACAGAATTGCATAATCAACCTTGAAATGTCGTATGCGCTGTAATTTTGCGAACCACGATGCACCTGGCTTAATGCAATAATATTGGAGGCGCAAATACTAGAACGTTATCAGATTCAGTCATCGCACGTATGTTCCGCATGCGAAACGTTTCCACACGAGAATTGGTTAACGTTTTTTTCTGGCCCAGGCCGCTCCCTCAAGGATTGAAATCATACCACGATACGACGACGTTTCTGCGACTTTATCGAACTCAATCACGGTCTGATCTTTGTAATGACGCTTGTTTACCCCTAGGTTCCATCTGCCAGGCCAACGGCCTGGTATAACGGTCACAGAGAATTCAATCTGGAATCTGTTACGAACGAGTTCATCCTGCGCGTTTCACCGACTTAGAAAACAAGTCGATCCCAACCCGAGATACACGACACCACAGGACGTCGGTCCTGGCAGAACGACGCTACAGATGTCGCGGGCTAATAGGGAAGCTATATTTCAGTCTCACCCTCTTAACAGTTGTTCCTAAGTCGCGTTTCAATGTAGGTGGTTTCCACTAATCTGGCCGGTGCGTGTCTTTCAAGAACAAAGCAAATTCATCTGCGACGATACCGTCGGAGCTTCATTTAGTACCGTGAATCCCGATGCTGTTACTCTGCAATTACGTAATCACCGAGTGGTGTAATAATAGCCTCTCCGTTGTAATACGAGATTCGGGCCCTTCAGAAATTACAAATTCAGCCGTGTGACGGTGACACACGCATATGAGTTACGAGAATGACGACGATAATCCCCGGACGATGGCAGCTAGTCGCGTGTGATGAGGGTAACGCTTGGACGAGGGTCGTCATTCGTTTCAGAGTCAGCGACACATTTACGAATTTAGTAAATTTTTAAACCGGGTTTCACGATTGGCCAAATTTTCGTACCCAACCGTCACGACATTCTTGAGTTGCAGTAAAAACTTTTTTTCTCTCTCATCGCCAGTATCCACAAATACATTCATCCAAGCACCCGAGCTGATCGACGTAATAAAATATACTGGATTAATTCCAGCTCTCCCTTGTTCGTTAAAATTAGTCTCAGGTCATAAATCTAGAATGGAATAGGTATCCTGCGTTGCGGAGTACACGCTTCTCTGACTAAAGCCGATCAAAACTTGATCGGGTGGAATATAATACGAAAATTTCAAGATTCTAAACCTGGCATTTCAAGCCTAGCCACCCCATCAGACGAGAGCGGCGAATATGCGTCGAAGTAAAAGGGTGCCTTGACTTGGTGGTGGTGTAGAGGGTGGCGGTTGGGAATCGCGTTATAGAAGGAGTAGGAGAATGAAACGGTACTCCGTGAAGCGACAATTACCAACTTTGGCTCAAATAAAGCTCCGCATAATACAACAATTACAATTACGCCACTGTCCACAGACCTGAATAAATGATGTACTTGGTCGCCCCGCCTCCAAACGAGTTTCCACTTCCACATGAAGAGCCGGCTCTCGCACTTTCGGATTCCGGGTCATTACTGTGCCCGTTCAACCGTGTGAAATCGGAAATCCAATAGATCTTGATAACTTTTTTCGCTAGATTTGAAAACCTCTCAGGATTTCTTCGCAACTCGAATTAACTTTGATGTCAACGAATCGTCTATATTGGTACTCTACCTACTTCGACGCTCTTTCCTCTTGCACAGTCAGCAGCAAAGTGTTATCGATCGTTCAAAACTTTACTCACGTTTCTTAAATCGATCTCACTATTCGGGTTAAAAACTTTCCGTCCCTGTAACAACGAAGTTTAGAACTTCATGTACGGTTTCCACCGGATTTTCAAAGCGATACAATTCCTGTTTTCTCAAGAGGTTTTACTGTATATGTAGAATAACACTGTTGGAGAGACTTTGCTGCGTGAACAAAAATAGTTGATTCACAGAACTTCTTGCCAATCATGCTCGTCGTAATGGGCTACTGGATTTTGTCATAGTATAAAAAGTAACAACATCTTCACCTGTGTTTCTTCCAACTCTTGAGACAAAAACTCGAGGCAAAAACGCGCGAAGTGACCATGCTCAAGCTCTTAACTACTAGTCTTCTTTTGCAGTAGAATAACGATCCATGGGTAAATGTGGATGTGAAAATTTACCTTCGTATGCATAGAAGCCGTTGCAAAGAACTAGTTCATTTGCCCCGAGTTCACTAGCTGGACAATTCCGGTAAACGCTTCTGTCAGGACAGTAAATAGTGAGGACTCAGCTTGAAATTGCGCTGCTACCATGCATTTAGATTTACAAATGTGTCCCAGTCCGTTTCCTCAGCTCGTTGAAATTCTCGGACCAGCCTCACCTTAGGACTTTGTATAGACAGTAAACATCCGCGTATTGGTTTTGACCACGCAAATGATTGAAATTGATGTACCAAATGCATAATTTGCGAAATCAAAAGGTCATTGCTCACGAAACGGAATGAAATCCATAATATCCATTGTGAAATAAGCGGAACCCGTTGAAATAAAGACAAGTAATAGCGGAGTAAAATATTGCAGGTGGATTCTTACTGCCCCGCATTTATATCTTTTCTGCGTAGCAAACACTGACGCATTCTGCAACAACCCTACGGCAAGGCCCTCCTGGAACTTGGCACAAAGTCCACGTTACACCGGCGGGGTTCAGGTAAATTAAACGAGATCAAATATTCCTTTGTGAATTTCACCAACGAAGTAGTGACGTTACCTTCAAAACTCTGATGAATTAAATATACCATATGGAATAGATTTCACCTACCTACTACAGTATTTTCAATGCTGAGCCGTATTTTAAGGCTTGTTGTATTTAGTCTTGAATCATCGTGTAACGGATGCATTCACTGCATGTAAATCGAAGATTATCGAGAAACAGCCACTGAAAATCGATAATCATACGTGTGGGAAGAGTTTACTTTGGCCACTGGAATGATCGCTGTATTTTCATTTCATGTTTTGTATTTTCAGTCAGTATGGTGTGCATCGAGTTAGCGTAACGCTGAAGTTGAAGTTCCTGCCGGATGTCACCTGCCGTAGTAGTTAAATTAATAATAGAATGGAACGAGGACAACGTATTTCGACGCACATGCCATGCCCATTCCACGACTTCCTTGACTGCTTGTTTATTTATCGCCGAAGACTGCACGAAAGACCAAGAAGAGTGAGTGGCAGCTCGAGTTACGACCAGAGGAAACGACTGAGGCACCGGCAACTTCGCGGAGGACAACAGTGACGATTTACAATTATTTGCCGTCATAATTTTCAAGTCTTTATCGCCATTGCCGGCCAACCCGGACTGACGCTTTACTGAGTATTTCGACTTTTAAAGCCACGGTAGTGACATCGTCCGAAATACCCTTAGCATAAGGTTGCGAATAGGATCGGATGGAGAAAGATATCGGGTAAGAAGCACAGCGTAGGAAGAGAAGAGCTTTGGAGGGAGATATTTTGCTTTGAAAATGTTGAATAATGCAAGGATGTAATTCTTTCTCGGGCAAAGATGTATCCATTCGTCGAGACTTTGTAGCCAGGTAAGGAAAAGCGGCGAAAAGTATGATCCAAACTCTTTGTTGAAAAATATTTCGCTTCAGGCCGGTACGAGTCACGTAAGAGTTTTAGGATGAAGGGTGAACTTATTTTTGTTGAAGGGACGGGCTTAAAATTGGTTTGGAAAGACACAAGGGGTTGCCCCCGGGAGGAAAAGAGAAGGTGGTGAGGAGGAAGGAAAAAAGAGAAGGTGAGAACAGACTTGTGTGTCCGTTGGTTTTACGCGTGAGATTGAAAAAAGGCGACAAGGACCGTGCAAAGCGTGAGCAAAGGGGGCTGAAATTGAATTCCGCGTTAGCATATGTTAGCGATGAAAAAAACACACGCTGGCAGCGTGGGTGGCTCGGATGCGCGTTCGATGGTTCGGGATCTGGAAACCTTGTACATACATATCTACGAGCACTCTTCGTGCAGTTTCACGTGATACGATATAATGTACAACACGCTTGGGTACCTACGTCGACTCTCCAAGATCATACAGGCACAGCTTCTTACCGCGAAGAAAGGGTCCTAGCATCAAATGGGCTTATCACTTCATCATCAATTAATTACGAGCGTCAAAGGCGCCGATCTTACAATAGCAGCCGGCTTTGCGTGGCAAGTTATTACAGAAAATTACCAGGTCGAAGTATAAATGGTTGAGTACGGGGATCACATTCAATTTGTGTTACACAACGACGTTCTAATTTACAACTGACTATTAATTTCAGTGGAAACTACGCGGGGAGGGGGTGTGTGGCTTCTTTTGCCGGCGCGGCCCTGTTACGGTAGCTTCGGCAACGCAACGCCACATTTAGGTTGAAGAATTTTCCTTACAGTATACCTAACGAGAAACATTAGCCTGAAAATAATTGGACAACCGAATATCGAAGTGCATCTTTGAAAGGCGAGACCTTCCGCCGCCTCTTCATGTCGCCCCACTTGTAACGTTTAAAGTTTTTTTTTCTCTCCCTCTCTCTCTCTCCTACACTTTTCTCGTTAACTGCAGAACGAGGCGTGCGGCACATCCTTCGGCATCGGAGATTCGGGCACGCCTGCGAAGAGACCAGAGACACACGGAGGCGGTGACAAAGAAACACATGTTCCTTACAAACTGCCGACTCAGCGGCCTCCGTCCAAAACTCATCTGGCCCGGATCTTGGGCCCCGCACTGCACTTAATGACTGGGAGGCTGGAGGGGAGAAGCCGCACTATCTGGTAATGTAAAAATGAGAAAACGAGAACCGAGAAGAAAAAGAAGAAGAAGAAGAAAAAGCTGCTGGTGAACATCCTAGCTCGGACGATATCCCGGCGTCGATCATGAGCGTCAACCGCGGGAGGAGATATCTTCGAACGGAATATCCCCCGCCGGGCAGCTGATTGCCTCTTCATTTTGTCAGCTTATTGCTTGGCGGATCTGTTTGTCATTTCAACTCCATAGAAATCGGCCCCTGATGGCGGCGATGCCGGCTGTCGTTGTCCGCCGGAATTACGTCGGCCGATTTCTGTTGTGAAACTCGAAGGAAGATCATCCGCTGCACACGTCCGCACGGCATCCAGCGTCGAAGACGCACCGGGCCGCCCGGTCCAACTCTAATTGTGAATATCATCCGTGAAAAATTCGTCTGCCACGTTCTCATGCCGACTGACTCTCGAGGCTCGCCTCTTAGCCAGGAACACGACCTGTGTATTTGACTTGGTTCAAAAGCTGCAGCTTTCCTGAACTAATTGCGGTCTCAATGCCCGATTCGTCCGGAGCTGCCTGCGGGGACGCGTTTTCTCTTTGGCATACCGATTCCGGAGCGGCGACCCGTATGGGAATTCCGGGGATGAAATCGAGGCCCCGCGATTTGTCACACGCGAACGTTTTTGCAAAGCTGGAAGTGTCGTTACGGCTCGCGCGCTCCTCCCTATACCCGAAGCTACCTGTGCGGGCCCCGATTCCCTTATTAGGTCAAGGGCCTACACGCACTCTACGGGATCCCGTGATCAAGGCAAACACTGAAGTTTTCTATACCTACTATAAACGTCGGGGACGTTTCTAAGCACACCACAGTTATTTACCCGCACGTTTACAGGCATGAAAATTTATTGGAAATATTATTTTTGCTAGGTAGATCGACGATTGAATATTTACTCGACAACACCACGTCATGATAGAAATGAAACAACGGAATGAATCAACCACACATTTGTGTAGATGTTGTGAACAGTAACGACGTTTACAGGGTTAATCGAAATTCATGGTATAACACGTTTTATTTCCGTACGAGCGGACACTCACGTGTAATTGCGAAAGTAAAAAATTAGCCAGAGGGTTGCGATCTACACTCTGCTGGAAAAATAACTACATACCTACTGCGCGTGCATGCGTGCATATATAAAGGAAGGCATACGCTTTGACGGCCGAATACAAATAGCTGTAGGCTCACTGCGATTCCCTGACGAGGGTGATTTTTACAAAGCACTTTTATTTTTATTTTTACCGCTTGTTTTGGCTTTTTTCGCTCGAGGGGAAGTTGGAATTAGAAATACGCGTCGGCGTGTCTCGTAAAGAGCTGAAGATAGTACGACGAGCGGCGAATAATTAAACCAGGGAAAATAGGTCCGCAATTCCGCAGCAGCGGTGCTCGAACGAAACACTAAACCTACGCCACGGATATTCCGGGCTTGCCATATGCACGCGGCTGCATTGCAGCGAGATACACGAGTATTGGTCTCGACTAATAATGCCAGGCTGTTTAATTGCTTAATAAAATACGTAGCTATTTATTTGAACTTGTAAGTTACGCCAATGTGGTTTCCTCCGATGAATAAATCCCAGAGCAATTGCCTTCAAGGGCTCATTACCCGTCGTCGTAAATATACATATTCATGCATCTGTATTGTGAGACCTTATGGACGAATTCACTGTCAGTCGGTATAATAAAGTTTAGCAGGGAAAGTGCAACGAGACTTTACCAAACGTTGTTGAACAAAAATTTGTTGACCGCTGGTCATTGTTATTTCATCGCAAACGAAACCGTGCTCTCGAACCTGCGGAATGCGCCTTCTGCCACTTGATACGCTCCTGAAACTGTAACAGCTGACGATTCAGCAACCCTTCAACGGAGCTGCGTTCTCAATACGAGGGATTAGGCACTTGTCGTGCAGGCTACTTCGATACTTGACCCAAACACGGCCAGCTCACGCGATTTCCGAACCGACGATGAACCGAGGAATGAGACGCGGATATTTTTTCCTTTCTAGCAGCTGTGTGCTTGTAGATATTGTGCGAGGGACAAGGATTTCTCTGTTTTTTTGTAAACGCCAGGTTCGTTCGCTCCACACGCCATATACGCGACTTACTCAATTCGCGTTATGCTACGTCAAGTTTATTCGTCGAAGAGTTCCAATTATATTTTTTGCTCCTTGAATAACAGCACTCTAATCACAAGTTCTAAAGCACGTCGGTGCAGCGCTCTGCCCTTCCTTTCATCCTGCGTCTCTTTCACGTCGCGTCCTGACATCTTTGATATCGATAGCACGCGAGTACCAACCTTTCGGCAGTGCGGCAAAAAAATCGTCTGATCGTTCAAACTCCGATACTGCAAGTCCTGTGCTTATTTATACAGAATAATATCAGCGAAATGAGATGGTTGCTTTTGTTTGGCCAATCTATTGAAATACATATTTACCCTCCACGCATCGTTATTCAAAACTTGCCTTATCAAATAACAAGTGCAAATATTTCAGGGCCATAAACAGATAGGTGAATTTCTCTGCATAATACGCTTCCACGAGACGTTGCAATTTTATAATTTCTTTACGAATTAAAGTTATTCTGGCAAACATATTTTTATTGATCTGTTTTGCAGCATCTGCCAAGATTACTGGCATATCACTTCTTTCTGCACAAATTAGTAGATACATCTATGAAATCGTACTTCAAAAAATATTTGTACTAAAAACGAGTCAAAGGTACAAATATCAATTTACCCCAAGAAAATACTGATTATGTAGATCCAAATACGTTTAGTCTACCATTGTTGTGAGTTTTTCAAACGGAGAACCAAGTGAGTTTCCTTGATCTGGAGGGATACGTTGTATCATCAGTGTATATTCCGTGAGAAATCACTTACGTCTGATCGTTGAAAATGCTGAAGTTGAAACAGGGATGTATCCTCGTTATCTGAAGTCTCACCGAATTGTGCGTATACCTCCCTAAATGTGGATTTTATCATATTAACGTCTGGCATATGCCGGACTGGTTGATACCGAGTTTTCGAGACATACAAAGCGAACGGTGCGAACAGTCGAACTACCAACAGACCGCCTACCCACTTGAATCCATCTAGAGATAGGCGAAACCATCAGCTCACGGTCCTGAGAAAAGTATCCTGCATCCTGGCTGCACCGAATGTTCCACTTTGAGCACAGACATATACCCTATACCGATGCCTTCCTCGCGGTAAATCTCATGAATGTAGTTGAAAAGATGCCGACGCGGTTGCAGAGCCGGGCGGGAAACTCTGCTGGGCATCTGGGGTAATGATGCCTTTCCTCGACAAAAGGTATCGATTCGAAAATTGCACTTGGACAAAAGCCGACAGCGGTAACAATGATCGGGAACCTCGGTTCGGGTAATTATAAACGTTGGCAAAATTGCCACGATTGCTTCTCCGTCGAGGCACAATGCTTCTTTAATTTGGGACAGCATGCGGGGGTCCGACTAGTCGCTCCATCCCGGTGGCCGACCCACGGACCTTTTGCTTCCCTTTTTGCTGCCCTGCCACGCAACTCAAAGCAGACCGCCAAGACTGAATGACACTATTTGGCACCTGTTGTTGAGGCATGTCCGAGATCGGACGCGCCTCCTTTACACCCTCGCCCCGCTTTGGCACCCTCTCGGCTCAAAAACACGCGTGTAGGTCTTCCTGCTGGATGCTCGTGGGAGTGGCATGGTGGGAATAAAGTATTCCGGCATTCAGTCAAGTTGCGCGATAGCTCTGACTGCGCCTTTCTTTTCGGTGGCAGGAACGGAAACGTAGGATTTCTCCCTCCACCTACCGCAACCATTTTACAGGAGGGAAAATATCGGGAAATATTCAGAGTTTCGAATGGCTCCAAGGATCGGGTTTTGCGTCTTGAATATCGCGGTGAATGATTAGTACGGCCTGTTTGTTTCCGATTGGCGGCTCTGATTTCCGTCGGTTGTAATTTACAGACGGAGTTTGATCGTCGTTGAAGGAGGTGAAGCCAAGGATGTTGCTTCTATGGTAGCTGACGAAGCCATAATAAGGGTTATCTATAAATGAGATTATACGGTGAAACTATCTGTAGGCTATGATATCAGATACCATCTATACAGCACCTGGGATCTAATTCATAATAAGAAAAGAAACTCTTTTCAGTATGTTTTGTCGTAAATCGTAGTAAGTCTCATCACCTGCTGATTGTATTCATTGTCAGTCATCAGGCCACCTTATACTCTATCATAACCAGGTATCGTGGATTAAAGTTTCCAGCATAATTTTATTGACTAGCAGGATGCGTTTGCATTTTTACTTAAAAGTATTATTTTTTACGTAATATTAGATTGTTCGCATGACGAAGAGTTGTATGAAATATATGAAAGAGAAAAAAAACACCAGAGGATTAAATAATCCCAACAATCAAACGGAGTCTTTATCTTTGACGGGGAACTGGAGAATTAGGATAAGGAGAAATCCAGAATTCACTTTCGTTATTCAATGTAAAAAACTTTTAAACAGGTTGAATTATCGACGAAGTAAGACTTCGCAAGTGCCAAGTTATTCCAGGGCGGGTGTGCTTGCATAAGTTATGTTAAATTTGCGCAGCACACACAGAGAGATAGAGATAAAGTAAGAGAGAGAGAGAGAGAGAGAGAGAGAGAGAGAGAGAGAGAGAGAGAGAGAGAGAGAGAGAGAACGCCGTGTCCTCTTCAGGTTTAAACGAGCGTGAAGAAATTTTTGTTAGCATTGAAACCGGATCAAGTTTCTTTCTACGTGCAAATAATAAGTAACTAATTGAATGTTTGCTTAGGATCTAAAGCTTGGATAGATTTTTCGGTCGATTTAGGGCCCGCCTAGTTCCTGCGGACAGGACTGTTGTGTATACGGGCCCGTGCTGAGTCAACACGAAAATTATACGAATGCACATTTAATACAGAGGAGCGCAAGATGAAAGAAGAAAATGAAGATCGGAGGGGAGAGCCTGATAGGGAGGACCAAAAGTTTCCAGGCTTTTTGCGCGATAAATCATTGCTGTCGCGTCTGGAAAGTCTGGAGCGCAAAGAAAGCAAAGTGAGCTCTCAATTAATCCCTTACATTAAATTTTCCCTTTGCGAACGCAGATTTTCATGATGTGAAATTTCTCTGCTCTTAGAAATAATAAAAAATTCTTCGTTCCTCCTGGTTTTTCGGTACGGTATAATAAATTGGAAAATATATTTTTCGAAAAAGTTTCTTGTACCTGCACTTCAAACCCACACATACTCGGAACGGCTATAGAATCTCTACACGTATTCGTGTGCTGGTGCGGAACAGCAGATGCCACATTCCAGTTTTTACAGGATGTGACCGAGCGATCGGTCTGATGCCGAAAAACAGTAGCGACGTTTTTTCTGTTCTGTTTTATTTTAAAATCGAACCTGATTCACATAATACTAATTCAGACAGACGGCTATTTTCGCATACCAAATAGCACAGCGATTACTTGCGAGACGCATGATTTATTCAGGCCGTATGAAAATCGAATTATCACTGTACCCGGAGCTGGGGATAGGGACGGTCTCTTGAAGGGGTTGAAAATAAAATAATTTCAGGATTCACACCACGCGCGGTGCGAATGGAAAGCCGCTGTGTGCGAAGCTGGCTGAGTTGGCAAGGGGTGTCAAGGAAGTGACGAGAAGGTCGTGTCAAGATAGAAGGGGGAAAGTGGCTCGTGAGACTCGCGGAGACAGTCGCTTCGTATCAAAGAGCACTAGCACTTTCTTCGCAGTCTCTGAACTCCGACACCCTTGCGGAGGGTTCGGCGTCCGACTACAACCCGCTTATTGCACGCCACGTTATGAAATTCAACGAAAATCGCAACAATTCTCTCTCTATCTCAGAATTTTCACATTGCTATATTGCAGGAGCTGCTCAATTATCATTCCTTTTTTTACCCCTCCAAATTTTTCACACTCTACTCAACATTTTCATTTCACACATATTTTCATGCCTGGTAGTCAAGAAAATTGTTTTCAAACAATTTAGTATATCTTCGAAGCGATATGTTGTGACTTGCAAATTGAAATCTTTTTCAAAAGATTTACCTACCATCGTTCAATCGGAAAATGCTTTATTTCATACTCATCTTGTTTCTGTATCAGCGGTTTATAATTTTTCACTTGTCAAGTAATCACAACAGTAATTCACCATTGTTCTTTTCGTATCAGGCAACGTTTTCAGCGGTATTCAATTTATGCAATTAAAACTATGCAAATTACTGCGGATGTGTGAAAGACAAGAACAAAACCATCCGGAGGAAGTCGCGAAAGGAAGTTCCCCCCGTCGATACATTCGCAATACACTTACTCAAACTCAAATATAATGTTCGCGCGGAATCTTATTGCCGGAAAGCTTTCAAGAGTTTGCAGATTCAATCGCAAATTGAGAAGTGTAACAGAAGCAGAATATTGGGAACGCAAGTGTGTTACAAAGTCACAAGACATCCAAAGCGATGCGGTGAATGTGCTGAAGTGATACTTTGTCTCAGTACAGCATGCTGAAACAATTCACCGCCTTCCACCCCAGTTCTCCGAGGTAACAAATTTTGCCGAATTTTATTATGCTTCCGCAATTACGCGACCGCAGTCAGCACGCTGATATTTCTTGGCTGAGACCAAACGCAGCCCTTTATCCAGTCCTCACGGAAAGCGGAACACTCTCTCGCCCTGGCTAGTCTCTCACGTTCAATTATCTCTGGAAAACCACCCTCGAGAATTGGATTCTGTATGTGCGAATTAATTCCGAGATTTAAAGCCAGGAGGTGCGAATGCGGGGGGAAAAAAGAGAACGAAAGGAATGAAATGAAGGGATGAGCCGGCCGCGCGGTCATACAGTATAACGTGCCCTATAACTATCACGAGGAGCAACAGCGCTAATGAGTTTATAAGCTAGTTTACGATGAAAAAAATTTCTCGCCTCGTGCTGCAACGCCACGCGCCGTGCCAACTTTGCGAATGAAATTCAACTTCAGTATAATTTCTTTCCACCGAGATACGAACATAATTATTTCTCGCCCGTACAATAACGACGGATAAAAATTTTAAACAAAAGGGAAAAAGTAATAAATGAAAGAATTACTTGGTGCAATTAAACGTTTGCGTCGAACCGCTAATTCAATTTGCCACCACGTATCCTATGAGATCATGGATTAACATCTCGTTAACCGTTAATTAAGCCGGCGAATAAGAATATTAACAAAATGTCCAATAAATGCGAGGATCAAAGTATTGTATTTCCTAAGTTCTTGGATTTTTTATCACATCATTCGCTGAAATTGGACGTTCACGTAAGAGGTTTCACAGAATGTGTTGATTACTGTTGATACAACATGAGGCTGTGATTTCAAAATGTTATCCTAATTGAAGTGTCTCACGGCTTATGATTTATTTAATCATAAATCATTCATCATACATAGTATTAAAGTTCGAGACCAAAGTTCGGAGGTTCGGATATTCAGAAACTGACGTCACACAAATTTTTTTTTCTCGTTACGTCATCGATCTATAGCAACCATCGACGATGAAAATCAGCTAGCCGAATTCCTCAGTCTGGAAACAACCGCGCAGTAGAGAGAACGTATAAGAATCGCGCTCCGCAGATTTCGAGCACCGGGTTCTCTACCTCCTGGATCCTGAGCTCCGGGTTCACTTTCTGGTGCAACTCGAGTTCCAGGACAAGCGCTCCGTAGTTTCTGCGCTCAAGGTCCACTACCTGCAGGAACTCGACTTCCAGGACAAGAGCTTCATGGGTCCTGCGCTCCATGTCCACTACCTGGTAAAACTCGAATTCCAAAACAAGCGCTCCGTCGTTCTGGCTGTCCAGATCCTTGATTTGGCGACTTTCGACCTTCAGGACTAATTTTCCTTGAATTTGGCTATTAAGGTCCTCCATCCGGTGGATCTCGACCTCCAGAACAAGCACTCCATGGTTTCGGCTGTCCAGGTCCTTGACTTGGTGACTTTTGACTTTCAGGACTATGTTTCAAGTTTACAAGTTTGATTATTGAAAACGACATGTTTTGTACCATCAAACTAATATGCATGCTTTAGATAAAATTTTGAATTGAAAAAACAACCGAACGACCAGGATCAACAAATTGCAATTGGTGAGTGGTTGGCATTGTATACATAGGAATACATGACAATAACGTCGTTCAATTGGAGCTAGAACTGCCGTGCGTCGTGTTTCTAATCTGTTAGCACTTAGCTGATTGTTTTGTGGTATTTTTTGACGAAATTTATTGTCATAAAATGACAATACGTTATACTTACATGCATGTGTAAACGTGATTTGTAACATTATATAGGAAAAATCTTACGGGTAGATTCGGTTTGCGTCACATGCACAAAGACAGTGTTCATTCTGTATACTGTGAAGCAAATGCCAGAATTTTTCGGGGAGTCCATCGTGCCCCAATCTCCCCTACAACTATGTCACATGGTAAAACACTGACAACTAGTAAGCGAGCGCACGAGCACATGACCAGTTACACTAGGCATCAGACTCCGAGCGAGCTTCAGCGAGCGAGGGTTTTAAAGCTAGTATTTAGTATAGTTTTTAGGTTTGCGTAAATTCTGTTACCTTCTCATGGAAGACTACCGAAATCTGAAAAGTTCCGCAGAAGAAGTTTAGAACCATGAGCGTTTTTTTACATTAGTTTAGAACGTTACGTCGAAAAGTCTTCGGAAGTTCGCGCTTGTCTGTTCGTTTTTTTCGGCAAGAGATGAAGCGGGACTTTTGCCCGTACTCTCGACTAAATATTTGGTTATAAAATTTACGACCGGTAGCAAATTCCCAACGAATTTCACTATAGCTTGCCGAGAATTCAGAACCTAATTTTTTTTGGCCTTTTGCATAACTGTTGTTTAAATCTCGAAATAACCCTAAACCCCGAACGCGGTCGGACAGACTTTTTTTCTGGGTCGACCCGATACATCCATTGCTGCTGAGTCCTTGGCAATAAAATTTAGTCAAGAATCTTACTTCGATCGTAAAATTTTATTAATTTTTATGGCTAGAGCCGTTCGTATCCGAACGTAGAACAGCTACCGGGGAATATTACGTTGCCATTGGGAATATACCATATAGCTATCGGTTGTAAAGCGGTTGCATCCAACGTTGGGAATACCCAAAAGGTAAACGGTAATTGGAAAATTGAATTTGGGATTTAAGGTGGCTCCTGCGGCCGGCTTGCTTACTCGCTCTAAAAACTGTCAGATTTATGGTGAAACTTTGCATTAAGCTGCTTTGCTATATCTATTGCACAGTGAAAACGCCTCAACCTATATGAAGAGCGAAAATGTGTACAGGACGGGAAGCCGTTTCCACTTTCTCATACCCTCTTGTTTCCTATTTTCAGTTTATATTCATTTAGTTTCATTATAGAATCGAGTTTGGAGGGTAATAAATTTTAGGGAAAAACGACAATAAGCTTCCGCGGAATTAATTTTCTTCGTGATTTTGATATAAATAACTGGAATTTTTTAATAGTTTAATATATGAATATAAAGAAATTTGCCGCTTTCCGAGACTAATTTTCTTCGAAAACGTACTGAATTCGCCCGAAATCTGTATAAAATTCAACGGCTGCACGTCTTGCAAGATTCACCGGGTACCTATACGTAAAATCTCGGGAGGTCAAAAACCATATTCAGGTATACAGTGTGGGATATTTTATATAGTACACGGGGGGTGAGCCTGTCCTGTGGGAATTCTCCCCTGGGCCCAAAAGGCCAACAAAGGGGACCCGAACCATTCACAAACGGAGCAGTGGGCTTGAGTGGCCGCAAACAAAAATACAAAGAAGCCCAAAAATATGTCAAACCGGTCAACCCCCTCCACGTTGGTTACAGGGCCATATTATACCGGGTGAGTCGAAACTCAGGTGATCCAAAACATCATTGAAAAAATAGAAATTCGTTTCCCAAGTTGAGTTTTTTTTTACAGTAACCAAATTCAGTTACCGTTAAACGACTTTGCCAGTGGCAATTTTGGATCATTGCAAAGTTTTCTACACAGGCCTGAAATAGAAAATTCCCCATACAAAATCGACACTGTTTGTCTTTTATGATCGGTAAATTTACAGTTTTTCGAAGTCTAGAACAATAATTCATGGTATGCTTCAAGCTGCTGTAGAATTTTTTTTAATTAGTTGAATTCTTGTGTAGGAATTTCTTATTATAAATTACGGAAAAATATTCCGAAATTCGAGAGTAACTTTTTTGAATAAGCAGAATCTATAACTGATCTGTTGCAAAATGAAAGTAGAAAGTTGTAGACAGTTGACATTAATTTGCTGATAATTTTTCCATGACTCTGTACGTCATGGTTCGTTTTTGGATCACCTGGTACATTATGTTTTCCTGTTGTGGTACGTGGTAAGATAGTCCCCGGAGGAAAAAAATTGAACAAAAAATATCGTCGCCCAGTATTTGAATGGCGGACAATCAATCCTCTGAATTGATCATATCTGTGTGTATATCTCAAGATTCCGCGATACGGCGACAGCCGTGGTGCACATGCCTCTGCATTGTCACTGACTATATTGTCACTCTGCGATCTTAAAAACCACCAGCGTCCTTTCGTTCTTAAGCCGAGCTCTTGGAAGCCGCTCTTAATGACGAAGCCTTGTCATGAGTCATGACGCAAGCAGAATCTAGCAACGATTTATCGATACTGTGGAAATCAATCTTCCTTACTGTTATAAGGCTTGGTTTACACAATTACCGTCATTCATTCGCCAACGGTCTGTTAATAATACCTTTTGACTGCAAAATTTGTCTGTGACTGATTACAAGACTGGCTGACTAAATGCATACAAGCACTTATTATCAAGTCTTCTCTTTTACAGGCAGTCATCGCGATCCCGGGGATAGATAATGCTGTTGAGACCATTAGTCTTCTTCGGAACGATGCGGAACTTCCAGACTATACGTTTGGAAATTTTAAATCGGTACCTCGAGCGACATCTCGGTGAAAAAAGAAGAGTAAACTATCCTGTTGGGCTTTCACCCCTCTTAGTGCTATGAGCATAAGTACGATCTCTGATATCTATTTCCTGAAATAGCCGCTATTTTAATTTCTTCTGTTTTGTTTTCAATTTATCGAGGCTTATTCTTTTCACATCAACGTACCAAGGATTTTATATTTAAAGAGAATTCTGATTACTTCTGTTGTATTAATTGACTCGTAAGATTAGCTTGTTAGCGAACGATTGTTTTACAGTGCCTGCTAAAAATGTTAATTTACTGAAAGTATTTATCAAATTCATTTTTTATTTCACGCAAAGGTGTTTTTATTGTGTACTTTTTTAATCCATTCAAATTGCTGGCAAACCATCGTGAGACTTTTGAATGTCAGACTTTGAGGTTTCCGTCGGTAACACGATATCCAGAACGATTGAACCGAGGATTTGCAAACGTTCTTTTAGCAATACCGATCATTTCGTTCCGTCGATAGAACAGAATGAAAATTCGAAAACTGTCAATATCGGCACGCAATTTACCAACGCACGTAAAATTCAAAAATCCAGGGTAAGGAAATGAAAGGGGATGGGCCGATAACCCACAGATCTAAACTTCGAAAAATTGCGTTCATAGGGAGTAAATATATTTACTTGCGGTCCTTGGTTCGTTTTATTGTAGATATTGATTATTTGTTTGTTTCAACTAGGACCGACTAGAATTTAATAAATTTTCTAAGATCAATGGTCGCTTGATATAATTTTTTTTTTTTTCTAACAATGGGTAAATATTGACTGAGGTTTATTCAAATAATTTGAGGAATTTTGAATCCCGAAAATTATCACTTGATATAAATGAAATTCGTCGAAATTGAATTTTTTTTATTTTATTCAAGTAAATATTTTGAGGTTTAAAAATGGTTGCATTATTTGAATTTTCCTTAGCCAATATTGACTACTCGTTAGAAAAGACAAACTGAATCAAACAACCTTTGCCTCGATCTTATTGTTAGTAAATTTATTAGATCTTAGTACGTCTTATTCAAATAAAAAAGAACCTCAATCGATAGAAACAAGTCAAAAAGAACATAACGTAAAGAGATTTACTTCTAAAAGAAGGATTTTTTTTTACTGTAAAGAATACACTAGCAATGGTACACAGTGCTTCACGTCCGAAGTTCTAAGGGATACTCTTCAGTGACCTACACTTCTATGGAACGTATAAATAATTTAAGTACGGTAAGTATTATCTCCAAAAAAAGAGGAGGTGGAAGTTAAAAATGAGACGTTGAGAATGCGTGTATGACTATCTGCAGGTCGCTACAGCGATCTTTCAAAAATAGCCTGAAAAATCAGTGACGGACGGTTTGCGATATTCTGATAAATTTTATGAACCTATCGATGAGCAACTTGTAGATTGAAGCATATTGACTAGCATTTCATTATGAGACTAGAGCAATCCGATCGAGCAAGGCATATGCCGAATATCATTTTCCCACAGAAAGAAACAGGAAAACATACCACTCGCCAAATCCTATCAGCAAAGGTAAAAATTCAAATTTTTATCATTGAAATGATCATTTTGAACGACGTACTCAAAAATGTAAAACATGGTTAGAATAACGAAATAGTACTTTGAAATTGTAGAATCGAGTTCTTGCATTTCACCTAATTGTTTCAGACTGTCAAATTTAGATACGTTTGGATGCCCTCTACAAGTGTAAAAGTACCGAAGTCTGCGAAGTTATACCATAGTCGTAAAAAATTTTTACACCGCTTTATCGAGGATTTTCAGCGATAGTACGTCGCGTGACTTGAACAAATTCGCTAAATGTTCGACACCGTCCGCAGAATTTACTCGCAACTATTATCGTAAACAAGACTCGAATCTGGCTCGTAAATCAGTGACAGGTGAACAAATAACGAAATAAATAAGTGTAAAACGTCTCTCAGGCTGTGATATATAACATGCTCATCCCCCTTTCACGGGATACTAATATAAGCGTAACGAAGAGTTCGATGTATCCGAAGTAATATTTAACGACAACGCAAGTAATTATCCGTTGATCTTTCGAGTAGGTCGACGATTAGGAGTGATTTGACTGCAATAAATCGAGACCAATGGTAACGCACTTTTATTATGCTACTGTTGAATTGATTTCGAAAAGACGGTCCGTTTTGTTTTGCAAATTCGAATGTGCCCTGGAATTGTTATTCGGAAAAAACATGTAAGTAGTATGGAAACTGAATTAGATAATAATTTCAGCTTCTAAAATATGGTCGTTTAGTTCTGAGCTTTTGTTACAGATACCTGGCCTGGTAGTTACCATGAGGATTTGATGATATAACAGTTAACGGATAACACATTACACCACGAGTTCCGTTGCCGTGAGAATTAGATTACAGTCTGTATGTGTGCTGCAACCACCACAAATGAAACTATCAACAGGTAGGGTGCCGTCAGAACTGATACAATACGGGGAACTTTAATGTTGTTACAAATTGTATGAAGTAAACACAGTTTTTTATACTAATGGACCGTAAAACTATGTTTCGGTATCTGAAAACCAGAAACAGTTCACATAAACGAAACTGCGCGTATTTTAAATTAATATGTATGAAAATTGATTGTATTGATAAAAGTGAAAATTTTTTTTCAAGTGCCTGTTTACAGGTAATAGTTGAATTTAACGAGTCACCGATTTGATTTTACGTACGTATTACAGCGGTCTAGTCATACTTTAAAGCAATAGTTGACCTACTTGAAGAAATACAATATTATACGTCGATATTTGTAGGAATAATTTTGAACCTGCGTACTGGTGAACAACGTTTGATCGCCGTATACGTCATCTAGATCAAACACACAATCGGAGTTCAAAATATTTGAAAAGAACGAAGCGTGTCGTCAAAGATTTTTTAGCCCTCGACATTGTCATCCACGCGTTTATGGCTTTAGAGTAAATTTCAGTGCCGGGCAGCAAGGTATCTATGTACGTCATACTACCCTACTCGAGTTTGGGGGTGTATTGGAAAGTGTGTTTCTGAAGAGACGTAGAGGGGTGAAAAGAAGGAGAGGCATTTGCATGCAATAATAAGTAAGATGGGCTACTGGCGGTAGCGCCTGACTATTAATGAGTGTTACTATATACGATGGTACTTGAGCTAATGCACTCTCCGATATTTTCATATGCCTTCTAAAAGTCCACCCCTGTCGCTACCGCTTTTCTACCACGCCAGAAGTGAACTCTTTAAGAATACCTTCACCCTAAGTGCACTTGTAAGTAAGTAACTGGCGCTAGTCATCGTCTGGGTGGATACAATGGCTGCAAGTTGAACCTCACATTGCACACTACATCCCGATCAGCAAATACCGCAAAAAACAGTTGAAACTTGACCAACCACCAGTCTGCTTAGGTTCAACAAGCTAAGAATGGATGTCTCCCTACAATTTTCCGACATTTTTGTCAAACTGAAGTGAAAATGGATTTTTAATTTCTCTTCTTCGTGAAAGTACTGTTTCAAGACAATGGCAAGTACACTAAACCTTAAGCAAAAATTAGCATGTAACGTACCGAACCCTCCATTCGATCTGCTCGAATTCCTTTACTGCAGCGCTTGATGGTGTCGTTCTCTTTTTCATTAGCACTGCGTTATCGCTGTTAGATACTATGCTAATGCTTATTCTTCTTTCGTTTTTTGTCCTACCTTTTCTGTTTCATCGAACGAAACACTTTAGCGGAAAGTGGTTTTCTTCTTTCTTCTTCCACTACATGCCGTAAAGAGATACGGACTAACCTACCTGTATTTTTCTTTCACGATAAATAGCAATTTCCAATATCTAATTGGAATCCAATGGCTTGTGAAGTTCTGTAATCGAAAGTGAACCTAGCTATCGGTGTACGGCGTAGATTTCTTCGGGTGGAGTTCAGTTGGATTAGGTTTCGTTCCCAGCAACTACGATCTTTTCTTCATTCGTTCACACAGAATTGGGTGAGTACACATAGGTATACATACGTACATTACATACGTACATACATAGTACATACATACACACGTGCATGACCATCATACATATTCGCGTTCGAATTTACTGCAAGAAACGTTCGGAATTGGAATATTGAACTGTGAATGGCAAGTGTATAGACTGAGACAAGGGTGATGATGCAGGGTGGCTAAAGGGTTTTCGTATTTCTTTGTTCTCAGCATTTTTTTTCCTCATTCTTTCTATATCTCTCTTCTTACGGCTGAGGGTGCATATGGAATAAAAAGAATAGTACGGGCAGACGATGAAGTGGAAAATCGTCTCTAGGACAATAATTGTTCAAGCCCTATTCAACCGGACATAAATCGATGTCTGAAGCGTGAAAGTTTAGACCCGAAAGCTCTTTGTCTTAGCCTGTACTCCAGCAGACCATTTCCTCCCTCAGGATCGCTGTATACGTACCTATTTCGCAACCCTCCGTCGAGCATAACGTTCAGCTTCCGAGATTCCAAGCTCCGTACGAGAGATACCTACACAAAGATATGCAGGGTTAAATTTTTGTGACACAGGGCAGGAATGACGTGTAAGTTTGCAACTCGTACGCTCAATTCTTAGAGGATAGACAATTTCATACACAATTTTTTACATTTTGCAATAGCAAAAACATTGTATTTCTTCGCGAATAATTAAGTGTGCGTCAGCAAATATGTGATTACTATTGTCACCAGAGAAGGAAATGCAAATTTTTGCCGAGTGATAAAGGGTATTTTTGGGAGTACAGATCGGCATTTACATGCGATTTCGAATGCCGACTAAAGTATTCGCGTGTTTTCGTAGTTGCGGCTCCGGTTGGATTGCTGAGACTTGAGAGCCGCCCTAGAGTGTCCCTGGGGACTGGCCGGGTTTTACCCGTGTAAGAGGATTCTAGCCGCGTCTACGCTACTGTAGTTGAATGAGTACGGGGCCGGCGGCGAGCGAAGGCCTATCTGCTTATTACTTCGGGGTAAACCATCCGGCCTACAGATTGCCGCCGTTCCGGATTAGCCGAGCTTTGCACCTCGTTCGAAGCAGTAGGTATTTTGGTAGATCTGCTCGTCAGATCAGACGTGTTTTGGAATTATCGAAGATATCGTGCGGAATGACGAACAAACAGTAATGGAGCCTTGCTTAGTTGCCCAATTGAACCCGTATGCCTTGATCTGATTGTGAGGTAAATAGGTCGACAATTTTGTTTTAAGATGCATAACACGTACGATAGCCGTGTGAGAATAACCTGTACCTCTCCAACGTAGGGCTATAATTCGTAATATCCGTCAATGATTATGATTGTCATATGTGCATGCTGCGAGCATATAACGTTGTTAGTTGATGTAATTTATTACGTATGGAATTTCTATTGCGATGTATTTTCAGTACCGTTGTTAATAACAGGAGATAACATGCTAACTAGAAAAAAATGCTGGAGGAATATGTTGCATGTATTCAAAAATACCGCCGTGTATGAATATTAAATGTGCGGAAATGCATTCTGCGGAATGAGACGGGCAACATGCAGCTCAACGGTGAATATCGTGGTACGAATGCTCCGCATTCCACAAAGTGGCGTGTTTCATTATCTCCGTGATACACACCCAGCATACTCACGCGGGCGCCGAGGCGACTTAATAATGCTTGGGAAAAATTGTCAAATTCAGGCGCGCGAGTCGTTGCGGAAGTGAAAATTCTCGCGTTATAAATATGAATCAGGCTTATACGCATCTGTAAGGAGTGAAATTTAAAAACTCAGTCAACTTTTCCCGGATACCGAAGATCGCGGAAAGCCGCGATAAGGGCCTCGTGTCGCTATTGAATTTCATCGTCGACCTTTTCCCTTTACCTATATAAACGACGCGCAAGGCTCCTTCCTCGGCTATTGAAATGATATGAACCGCGCGATTCCCCAGCTGAGAATAACCGTTCCACGTACGTTTCAATGGCCGTTTGCCTTTACGAAACGACTGTCAGGAGGATGAATATCGGTGAAAAATATATATATAACTGTAAAGCGAAAGTGTACCAGGAAACGAAAGATATCGTCCAGCTCGAATGCCAAGCCTGCAGTCTTCTCTCACCCCATGGACATGTGGTTTCCTGATATTCTTTTCCACTCCACGTCCAATCAGTTCACGCCTCATAATCGTTCAATGTTGCCATATTACCGTAAATAGAAACTTGTGCATAATAATACCTGAAGACTCATACCTGCAGGGCAATGTTGACACAGCTCGCTTGTTTATCGTAACTACGTCTGCAACGATCCAGGTGGTGTTCAGTGTTCAGACGGCGTTCACCACCTTGCTGGAAAAAGTCGTTTGCATGAACGGGTTCCTTTATGGCCGCCAAATGGGCGAATGAAAATAATTATTGTATTAAATTTCTTTCCAGTTGGTTTTCCGGGTTCCGTATATGCAGCGGCAGCAGCAGTCGCAGTAACTTTGGCTAAAGGAGCTCCGAGAAATGGAATTGAAACGTTCAGGTATATCTTTTTTTTTGTAATGTTTAAAACACCCCCATCTATGCACCTTGCAGACTTTCCTAACGAGCGCGAAAGGGACAGGAAGCGAGGGGATAGTCGGCCGGAAATCTGCCTTCGACGCGAGACGTTTAACGAATAATTTCACGTCGGCGAAGGAAAGTGCTCGGAACGAGTTATTCGACGGTGCGATAACGACCCAGTATACCGAGTACATGTGGCATGAACCGCGTAACTTCGGCAAAGCTCACCAAATCTTGGTACAGAATAGATATTACAACTTGCCGTATATATCTGCGTTAAGCGGAATTTATGCCGGAAACTGTGGATAGAATTTACTTAGCCACATAATTGTCCGGAAGCAGTCAGACTGCGGCGAAGTTTTAATTTATGTGCCTAATAACCAGGCAATAAAAAATGAGGAAAGAGAAATTAGAGCTGGTTATACTATTTTGCCGGTAGAATATGGCAGGGGTGAAAATGGGCGGGGTGTCGTTTATCTAACAATGAATAATGACCGCGAGTCGCCTACAAATTCAGCGTTGGAAAATGTACAGTGAGCATATTTCAACTCGAATTGTTTGGGAATGGATATGGCGCCGTAACAAGACTCAGTTTTTCGTCACCACTTTCAGCGGGTTTGCCAATAAATTTCTACTTTCGCCTCTAAGCCTACCCGGCTACTGCCGAAAACCGCGGCTCGGCGTTGAAAGATTTATGACTGCTAGGCCCATAACTTATCGGGGATGGATACGTCCGCGTGCACTAGATAAAAATAAATGTCGGTAAAGCGGGCGGCGGGTTTGCTTGATTGAATTGTATCGCATAGACTTTGAATATCGCATCGCGTGAAGGCGATTTGCTCGATTCGGGGCGCTAGTATAATATACTTATATGCATGTATACAAGGCCTGCGATAAGCGAACATCGGATATACGACGGAGCCCTCGTTGTGTTTCGGTGAAAGTGAAGGTGTATACGTACACCGTGGAATCGCAGGGGGGGGAAGGTGATTGAAATGAAAATAAGAGTAATTTGAAGAGAATGGCTAATAGAGATGAACGGTGTGCCAGCTGTTTGTGCTCGGTTAGGCGGTAATCTCTAGGTGTTGAGTTGAAATTGAAAATTGAAAATTGCGAGGGCTCCTCCACCAATAGGACAGCAACTGGGAGCGTACGCACGAACGAACGAGGCTCGAAAATTAAGTTTTAATTCACCGTTGGCCCCGGTAATTCGCGGCTTTATTAAAACCCATATTTTTATCGCCGGATAATATACATAAACATACATATGTATATATATGTATATGTATATATGCGGGTGCGCTTATTACGTGTACGCAAACAGAGGCCGGTAATTATTAGGCCATGCCCTAACGGCAGCCAACTTTGGGTCTGTTCCCCTAGAACCTCGGGCGCGAACTGTGGGCCTATCTGTCTAAATAACGGGTCCGTTGGAGGCATAAATAAGACCGGTTGGTTAATAATCTTATTTAGCTAACAGAGTAATCGCAATTTGCTTAAATCTCACAACCCTATTCCGCCCTCTGCCTCACGGCGATTAATGAATTTATGGGAGCTTGTTGGAGCCGAGCGCTGCGAGTATACGCTGTATATACCCCTGGCTGCAGGATTCGAAGCCGCTGGCTATAAACTAGGCTTGCCAACCCACGGACCTAACCGAACCTCCGCGCCCCTTCTCGCCCCCGCACACATGCAGCCACCCCTTTCAGTGCGGACGCCATGACGCCCCCCCCCCCCCCCCCCCAACTTCGCCCTCAGCGACCCCTAGCTTTTAAACCGAGCTAAACCTGCCATTAAATCGTATATCTACCGCGCTAGCTGCTCTCATTTCGATGATATCGGAAGTCAAAAGTAGGGATCCAGCGATCGCGGCGGTATGAGCAAATCAGACCGCATCGAACCGAGATAACAACCAGCGCCGAATTACGGAATTAGCGCGTTATCAGTTACCGCTTTGCTTTCAGTGTCCTGAACTGAGTCTCGATGGATTATTATGGCCGACAGTCGGCGTGCGACCCTTCATCGCTATGGCAAGGGATGCATTGCACCCTTTGCCAAAGTGGGTGCGGACGGTCCTCGGGAGAGAGAAAATACGATTTTTTTTTTAACAAATTGGTTTATTTTCTGGTGAAAAATCTAAGTCTAAGTTGAAATTCTCATTTCATCTTCTCGGTTGTTGTCGCAAAGGTTCTGACGACACTTGAGAAAAATATATAAATTAAATGACAAGTCTTGACAAGAATTCACTGGAAAATATCGGTTAAATCATGCTCACAGGGCCAATTAAAAACATCTACTACTTTCGAGATAACAGAGTTTCAGAATAGCAATCCAAGTTTATGCTGCAAAACTTAGG
This sequence comes from Neodiprion pinetum, assembly GCF_021155775.2. NCBI lineage: Eukaryota > Metazoa > Arthropoda > Insecta > Hymenoptera > Diprionidae > Neodiprion > Neodiprion pinetum. The sequence continues at coordinate 31,697,826 of NC_060235.2, forward strand.
ACTGGTTTGCAAAAACGCACCCGCCAATCCATGACGGTATTTCAGGTGTTTCTCGATTCTTCAAAACTCCATTGCGTTTTTGGTGCCATTTTAATATTCCTGCACTATAATATTGAGCGTATAACGCTTATTCAATAAAAGCGGAGTTATTTCACTGTGATGTTAAGAAAGAAAACACCCATTTTCTCGGTAAACAATTGAAAATTGAATCAATCGCGTATCGGTCGAAGCTCACGGCATTAGAAGTCGAATTTTACGCGTTGCAATGGTCGATTCGGAACCGAAATCGAGCAATGAAGCGCACACAGACCGAGTGTCGAAGGAGATAAAGAGAGGAATGGAGCGAAGGGCTGAGAAAAAGCTTTTAGTCATAGTCGTCAAACGGACGAATAATATATTGGGTTGATTAAGGGCGAGGCGGCAGTAGCGCTGCTGACGGAGGGGTTGGCTCACGCGGCACCCGTAGGGCAATAATCTGTACAAATTGAGACGCGCCCGGGGAGAAGCGGTGGAAATAAATCGGCAAAACTGCCGGGGATAAAGACTCGCGCGAACCGTTTGACGCCATTCGCCATCTCTCGGCCGAAGCTTTGCCTGCGGGTACGCTTACCGCAGCTCTGTGTATACACGCTATGCGCCTATACTTACGTATGTACAGTCCGACTCTTGGTTAACTGGCCTCCAGGGTCACTCTTCATTTCATTTGCAAATATGAATTTTAACAACTTACTAAAGTGGGCCGTCTCATGAAAAGGGCACGAGCCGACTTAGCCGACTGATTACCGACGGGTGGATGTACAAGAGGTAACGTATACCGGGTCAATTCCTCCGGGGACACTTCTTCCGGTCGCTATTCGGAATACTTCGGATTCATTTCACTCGTGTTCGCCAGCCGTTCTGCCGATTTCTCGAGTAATTTGATTCAGAAATCCCGTTTTGTCGTGAAATTTTGGCCGAAATGAGAATCCTCACGACTGGTGTCCCTTCTTCGCTTACGTCACCGGCGAACGGAGAGAGAAAAAAAAAATCGTGCGACTATGATTATATTGATTGAAAGAAGTGAATAGACGGAGGAAAGAACGGAAATGATCGCCGCCTCTCCCCTCGATGCCAAGCGCCGTTTCCTATCACCGTATCCTATACGCTCGGTAAAGAATGACCGAAAAAGCTTTGATCGCCGCGTCGAGGGCCGACCGATCTTTTCTCGTTTTCGATTGCTCAAGATAGATTGAACATCTCCCTCTGTCACTCACTCGCTCACTTTCCCTTTCTCTCTCTTCCTCTCGTTCTCTTCTTCTCACTCGCCCAATTGGATCAAAGTATGGGTCGTGGTCACGTCTTGAATCGAGAGAGGCAAAAAGTTGTACGTCCGTTTTAAAGAGTGAAAAAATTCCTCCGATCCAGGCTGTCCACGCCTGGGCAGTCCTTAGATGAGGATTTGCTTGCTCGTTTTTCGTCTCGGGGGTCCGCTCGCAATTAAATTAAATTGAGCTACGTCTCAGCTCCGCGTGATTGCAAGCATATTGAATGCGATGCCGTGAGGTATACAGTCGCAGATAGGCCTTTGATACCGCAGCTTCGAAAGTGGACGCGTGGTGGGCCTTACGGTAACCTGCAGCGAAAGGAGGGGCAGTTCGAATAAGCAAATGCGTCCCGGTCCAAACTGCACCGCGCAGACATGGAAAGATGCGTTTTAATGAGAGGCAGGTGTCGATGCCGCTGATAGCTACACTCGTCCGACTTGTCCTCTTTGTGTTTGTCGCTTTTTTCACTCTCCTGCGCCCTTCATCACGGGTGTTACACAATTTTGTACCTTCAAACTCTGCAGCCGTAATCCGTAAATCTTGTGGTAATGAGGCATGTCGCATACCTTCCGTAATAAATGCAAGTATTACATGTATGATCAAAGAAAACTAGATATTCATATTTCGTCACTTATACCAGAGCTTACCTTAATATAGATAGATTGTAACTTCATAGGCATATTCTTTAAACGAAGCGCCCTGTGAAATATGAATACGTATATATGAACATTTCGAAACCATTTTAATCACGTGTTTAATACTAATTGATGTCTCGCAATATTTTATGAAAAGTACATCTGTCGCTACTTCCGACGAACTGCGACGTGGCTGATTCATGGCAATGTGGATAAAAAAAAACCGAAAAGCTCTGGAACCGGCTGGCGATTCGCGGTTAGATTAAGACCGAGAAGCGGGTAAAATAATTAAATTGTATTTCTGAGAGGCAAATAAGAAACGTTAACAAAGTGAACCAAAGAAGAATAAAGAGGGGCAGGAAACGAGGACGGCGATCCGAGGGAAACCAGAATTAATAGAGTTACCAATGAGCATAAAGTGGCGCCGTGGTTCAAAGGAAAAAGTGAGAAAACATCGGTCGTGGTTCATGGATCTGAGAATTCTTGGTGAAAGACGGCGGATCTACGAAAGGGGCAGGAGGAAGCGATGAAAATGTGCGAGGATGGCGAACATTGAGTGGAAGTCGAAGATAAAAGAACCGCAGGGTTATTGGCCGAAAACCTCGAGGAAATTGTCCAAGACTAAAGCAAGACGAAGAGGGGAAAGAACGAGGCCGTCGTCACTTCCCGGAATTCGTTTGGCGAAGCGATGTTTATGGTTTTTCAGAGCCCTCTTATCGATTTTATCATCTTTGAAGACTTGGCTTATGCCGAAGGCTGCAAGAGATTTATTTATTCGCGAACCAGAGGTCGTTTACCTTTGCATCACCTTTTACTTTATCCCTATTTATTTTTCGTCTAATAAATCAGTTTCTGGCCTAACAGCTCAACAACGATTGACATAGTTCCGAAATGTTTCAGAGATTCCGCAATGGCCAGGGGTTAACCACGCAGATGAATCCGAGCTCCCGAATATTTCAACTATGCCAAACGGAGCCTCAGCTCTGTAGAGGAAAGTACACGTTCTGTAGGCGAGCTTAAATAATCGTGGTCGAAGTAGCAGGTCTGAGGTTCTTTAGCTTGTCCGCGGCCGTTTCACAGTCGAGATCGTAGCAAACGTGCGAGCTTAAATTTCCAGGTATTCATTATCGTTAAAGTAATAAAATCATCGGGGCAAAACGAAGTTGCCTCTTATATCCTCAATTCGAGAAGATTCGGACTGGAAATAACATAATTTTGTGATCTCTCAGAACAGCTGTCTTTCCCAGCATTGCAGCTATATCATATAAAACACAATACAAACGATGGAATATACATTTTTCCGATTGCGCGTAAAACCTTTCAACAATATTACGGTCTCATGTACGAGTATACTCATTTGTTATGGTAACCACACCCGCGAAAACTTTTGCCTCCCCGCTAACTGATTTTCTCCTCTCCCTCTTCGAGGAAACATATTTCGGCGAAATGCGTTACACTTAGTTCTACATTAATCATCTGCTCACTCGGCTAAACCAACGAAATGTCCCGTGGATTCTTTTACCTAAATTAAGTTACGGTGAGGGGCTTTGTACCCTCACTTTCTTATACCGAAGGCTCCGTGTTCCGTGCCTGTGCCTGTATACGCATGCGGATCCCGAGCCTTAGATGTGGGTAACATATTTGGTCGGTATAATTTATGTTGTTTACTTCACCTCGTATGTCTCTTGATATCGTCTGCAGTGACGCATCGCTGTCCGGACTGGGGGAGAAAATTCTTTTATCGCGGGCGAACCTCGACTCGACGGATGGCTAAAAATCTTATGGATTAATCCGTAGAATTATTTCTGAGGGTTTTTCGGTCGAGATTTGTAGCTAGTTTCCGTAGTTGATGGTGAATATTAGTGTTTGACAAACATTGAAGTAATAACAAAAATTTCAAATGATTCAGAATATTTTACGGTTTTACGTGAACATTGCTGAATTAACACGAAATTGCAACTGAAGTATAATTTGAAAATATTTTCGGTTGAATGATCACGGTATCATTAGAAGATTAAGTTTGAAATGAGAGTCACTGCTCTGAGAATAATTCGCGCAAAGTATTCCATTTTCACCACTTCGGAAGCAATGGTTCACGAAAAGACAATAATGCCGCCTCTTGAGTATTGTTTCCATAGAGCCGATTAGAATTGCTTCCTGATTTGTTCCTGTTTCGAAATTAGGGAAGTACTAGAAATCTACGCCCTCTCGGAGAGCTATACCGTATCTTGAAACATTGCACAGTAGCGTAAACCGCAAACCGGCTCCCTCCCTCTCTGCTCTGCTCGTTTCCACCGCGCACATTGTGCAACCCTTACCCGTAGATCCCCAGGGTGACTTGTTTCCAACTCACTCTTGACTTCCCTTTGTCTCTTCCTGTCTTAATTTGCAACCCCTGCCGTTTAATTTATTTCTTCCGACATTTTACATCTGTCTAACCCCAAACAACACCCCGGTTCTGTGCCCCGTGTTCTATTTCAACGATCGCAACCGTATCGTTAGTTATAATTATTTTAAAACACTACAGCAATAATGTCTGCGTTAGAAAATTAAGAGATAGGTCATTTGTACTGTTTATATTACACCTGAAGTCTTGGCGTCGCTATCAGATAACTTGTGCACTCACGGAGTTGCGAAAAACTCGGAAACTAGTAATCAACCAACTCTAATTTGGGTCGTGTCATAAGGATTCACTCGAATAATGAAAGAGATTTCAAGTCGAGATGCCAGAGGGCGGTCTGGGCCATCTTTAAAAAGTTCTTGCTTTCAGCGTGCCGAGAAATTTAATTTGCACTTTGCCGTTACAAAGCTTTTTGCTGAACAAGCTAGATGGGCATAAGCTGCAGGCGACTCCAGCTCTTCTTCTGGTTGGTTGGCTACCTTTGTGAAAGCTGATATAAAGCTCCAACTAGAGCTGCACCCCGAGCTCGGCGGCACTTTTATTTCAGTTCCAACGAATATTTTACACGGCCGTGGGCCTGGGAAAAAATAGTTCAATAGTGAGTTCTGAAATCTAATTGATATCTACGAAGTACTGATAACTTTTTAAGAATCTCGATGGTCACAGCTCTTGTATCAAGCTTATTTTGCAGTTTCATTATCTTCAGGCATGAGGAACCTAAGATCTTACGATTAAACCGGCATAAACTACAAATAATTGTACTGGTTCTGCTATTAATCTGTTCAATGCCAATGCAGTTCTTCTTTGAAGTGTAGATTGCTCTTAGAATTTGCATTGATTATACGTCATAACAAATAACGGATTCTATTGTAGCGTAGACTGCGGAGGAACTCTTTGTCATGGATAAGCCGATAACGGAAACCTTGAGCGCGGTAACAGATTCTTACAAGTAAGAAAAGACACCCCGTGAGGAAATGTAGCCGAAGTCATTGATGGGGAAGCTAAACGAAACTGAAATCGAATCAACGTATTGGATGGAGTGAATCTTGGATAAGTAGCCGCAGGACAAGTCAATTAGAATGAAAAATACTTCGAGTTTCCCTGCGTGACTGAAACGCCAATGCAAAATGCTGTGAGTTTCAACAAATGACGGAATTTCGAAATTCTTCAGTAAGTTCATCAATCGATTCAGGTGGTAAAAGATCGGTGAGAAAATTCCAAGGCCAGAATTGAAGCACCATTCGCTCGGGATACTCGGTTAACAATTGAAAGCCAATTCGATTTGCACTCGAGGAGCTCACGTGCTGACCTCGTACGGTTACGGTCAACGGAGCGAAAGATCGCCTAGGTTATCGAACGGCACGAGGCCCCGGGGACTTCAAGTTCGAAATGCCAAAAACAAAGTTCGTTGCCAATATTTGGAAACTTGTTCCCCAATTGCGTTACGGTGTTCGTCGCTGCCGCTTGCCCTTTTCAATCTGGGAGATCTTGGAGCCGTAGCTACTCCGGTATCGGAGTAAAGGGGTGAGGGAGGTGATTTGATTGAAGGACGATGGCAATGGCACAAGGGTTGAACTTCATAACTAATCACTCAGATTGCAGGCATTCTGTTGAGGTCTACAAAGGGCATACGAGAAGGAAGGATAGGAAACAACCATTGGCTCTATCATATACATCAAGGTCTCTTCCCTTTTTAAACGTTCAGCATGCTACGGTAGATAAACATATCTGAAACTAATTCCTCTCTTCTTCTCTTTTATCTCTGTCTTCTTATTGATCCTCGTTTTTGTCGATCGCACAAACAGCCAATTGGATATCGACCAGTCCGAAATGACATGTATTACAACGTTGAGTTTGGGGGCAGATGAATTATCTGTAACCAGATAGATCACATAGCACCTTATGATTATTAAATTAAAACAATAATTGTCATTTTTACTGTAGCCTGTGATGGCTTGACGTTGCTTTGATAGGAATTGAGAAAAACGTATACTTTTTAGCGCGTAAAGTCTGAAACAAAACATGCTCCGCATACAAACGCATCTCGACGTTAATGTGTCAAATATGTAGCCAAATGGTGATCGAAGTTCATTATTTTTTTTGTGAAAATTCAATTCAGAACGTGTCGATCGCATAAAAAAGTGTCAGAAACGTGATGAAAAGTCGGGTCTTGTTGAGAATTTAATCGAACACAGCTGCTCTTGAGCCGTCTTTTTCAGACGTGATACTGTAACTACTCTCTCAGCTCCATTCGGCGATTTGTAGTGCCCTGTCTCGGGGAGCTTATTGGTCGATGGATGTACAATAATGGGGTTGAAAAAGGTATAAAAGTGTATCGTTATAATAATATAATACCTCAGGTGGGTGAGGACAAAAAGGGTGGCAGATCGATGGTCCGTTCGAGACGTCGCGTGCCGTGGAATCCCGGCGGGCTCCTGTAACCAGCTTAATGCAGGGTTTCCATTAAGGAAATGCCTTTTTTTATGTTATCGTATCCCTAGCGTAGTAATCTGTGACCGACACGGGTGGTCTACTTCCACTCATCCCAACTCGAGAAAGCAGCCTTCCAAATATCTCTCAAAGCGTCTCAGTTTTTCCTTACCTTCACTTCTTGGAATAATGTCCAATGTCAATTGATGGGGCAGGTGCTCCATTTCCATCCCAAGCTTCCCACCTTCCTGACGAAGCTCGAATCACTTCGTGATCAACGGTCGTCGGTCCATTATTTATCGTTAACAAATTTAGATATCAATGCTCAGGAAGCAGCTCTGGGTTCGGTATGCAGGATAATGCAGTACATCGATTTGCGGTAAATAAATATTTCAACGTTCCCGAAGCTGTGAACTGCAACACGGAAGGCAACAGTCACCACAATGCTGGACTGCAGGCAGTTTACGGGTCATGTCGGGCTAGTTCGTTCGCCAAGAGAGTCAACCACCCCTACCATCGAGTCCCGAAGTGCTTTGCATAGAACACAGTGACACGGTCAGATTCGGTACAATCGATACGTGTCGAGGTATCCTCGATGCACACAGGATACCTACACCAACTTTGGCTGAGCTGGATCGGTGGGTCGAAAACTGTCCCCCATCGCTACTCGATGGTAGCGTCCTCTGATCTCGATTATTTACGTCATTTGTAGCGCCCAGCTCCAGGCTTTCCGAGTAGCGGAAATTTCGATACATATATACGCCACATTCCCTGGGATCTATTTGCTTCTGGATTTACATACCCAGATACGTACCGACCCCCGGGAATATCCGAACTCTACAGCTGGGATGACACGTACCCGTGAATATCGAATTAAAGGATTTTCGTACGTACCGTCGTTATCGACGATCGTCTATCAGGAATTTACACCGGCACGAATAGCTAGATATACAGTATTTTTAACGAGAAGAGCGGTGCGCGTCTTAATTGCTATAGATGAAAACTCGCAGGACGTTAGGATGGTTCTTTCGGTAATTGACTGACTTACGAGAGTTTCTAAGTTTTGGTATATTGTTCACGAAGTGAAATAGTTTATGTGACCGAAATTTGGGGTCAGTTATCGGGCAAATAACAGAAATAAATGATGTTGAAAACCGATAAGAATGAACTTTTCAACAGAGGAGTTACGGCCAACCCATCATTGTCAAAATTGCAATTGAATGTTTCTTACCTTTAACGAGTTACGGCTTACACAAAAAACGACGTAGACGTAGTTTGAAATATCAGAATTCTATAGGAGACAAAAAATAAACGAGGGTTTTCGGAAAGTCTGATGAAATAGTTCACGATAAAGCAATGAGCATGAATTTAAAAAAAAATACGAATTGGTAAAAAAAAGTTGTTATCAATTGTTCATTTAACAATTAATTTTTCGAAGATCTTTAAAACAGTGACTGAGACGATCAAAAAATTTTTTTCAAAATTCTGACATGTTCCTTGAACTGTACTACAACCTGTGAATTAATTCCAGAGGGGTGTTTTTTTTCGTTTTTGAGTAAAAAATCATTAAAGGTGTCGATGCGCATGAAATTGCGGCGCGCCGAGTCTCTACGTAATGGCGGGCGGCCAGTTGCCGTCCACCGCTACCCCGCGGTGGCGTCGAAGCGTTATTTTAATCATTTTCACGATGTAGGACATGATTAAGGAATCTGAAAAAAATACTGTACCTTCACAAGGCCTGCTCAAAGCGATAAGTGAAGTTTCAAAAATTTCCTAGGAACGTATTAACGCATAAAACAAGACCAATTTTGTATCACAATTTTTGTGTGTATTCTACTTCATAAATATTGAGTACGATATTATTCATAACACGTCTATAGTTCATATTCGTATCGATTTAGAGAGAATTATGCGTAAATTCTCAATTTGACATTGAGCCCATGGTGGGCACCCACGTAATAAGTTCTGAGTGGAAGAATCACCTTAAATCAGGAAAAAAACAAAGGACATTGCAAAATTCAGTCAACGTTTCGATAGCAATGAAAGTTAAAAGGTCTCAAAACAATGTGATTTCGTGCAGTGTGTTCGCGTCAATTACTTTTCACATGTTGAAAAATTGAAACCTTGGTTCTCACGCCTTCCAACTAAAAGTAGTGTTGAACCAAAGCGAACTCGCTGATTTTTTAGATGATTTTGCTTGTGCAATGAATCAATCGGCTCTCGAATACTTTATTCTGTACCTACTTCCAAAGTGAAACTTGATTATTTATTCAGTTTCGTTTGTCGACGTGAATCTTTGAAATTTGCTAGAAGAATTTCCAGAACTTTGAGTATAGCCAGTATTCCACAGCCTCTTGTTTTCCATTTTACGGACAGTTGTGCGAAGCGGAAGGGTTCAAAGACGTCATTGCTTTGTTTCGTTAAAGCTGGAAGCTTATCGATTGCCCGCGAGCCTTTCCTCGCCTGACCCTTTGCGCAGATCAACGGCTTGTCTGGCTACGTATATATAGCTTCCAGGCGGGAAGAGAATCAGGACCCAGAATACCGGAAGTTCAACGAGACTGGAGCTACGGCTGGCAGACTGCTCGGTGTCGTACTTCCTAAATCTATCCGCACTCAACGAACAGATAATGGATCGAGAGTTTTCAAAAGCGTCATCGGCTGATCGAGTGTTCAACGTCGAAGAGGAAACGAGCGGTGCGAAGCCCGAGGCGACAATTTCCTGCTCAAAAGGCGCATCCTGGCCGAAGGTAGTTCAAAGCTCAGCCAGAATCCCCGCTACGACTCTTATATGTGTGCTTGGATCGTGCGCATATGTACAGGGGATATGGCCTTTCGAGGGTTGGAGTATGAAATCATTCGAGAAACTCGTCCACGTAATGTTGCAATCAAACGATTGCATATATTCGTGCACATCTGCGGGAAAACTGCTGCTCCAAAAAGTATTTGACATCGTCCTGAAATATTAAAGCATTTCCGATGCCTTGGTTCAAAAGTTAGTGTGTGTAAGAAATGAAAAAGGTTTCAAGACTTTTTCGGCAATCAGCTTGCTCCAAATGTTTCTATGAACCAAATCCGTTACATAGAAGGCGCCACGAGATGAGATATGGGACTGCATCAGGCGCTGTTAGCTTCTGCAGGAGACCTTCAATTCGGAATGGAAGTTACTTTTGGTCGAGCCGCTTACCGACATGCATCAACGATGGAATATATCTTCAGATCGTATCGGTAGCCATATCATTGAATTCGATAGCTTCTTCAGCTCAATCCGCTTGTAGAATTGGACGATATCTTCTTATTGTACGATGATTCTGTGGTTATATCCAAATTTATTACAGCGTTCCGCTTTAGTAGAAACGGTTCCAATGACGTTGCATATAAGATTATTTTTAGAGGAAATTAAAGTTTGCTGTAATTTGCGTCACGCATTATCCTCGCATATATCCTGAAATGATTTTAATTCAATTTTTTAATTAACTTGCTACTGCTGAGTCACTCACCGGATTCAAATCAACTTTTTTCCTGCATTTTTACTTTTTCTCTGTTTGCCCATTCTTCAGCCAAACATCAATCAATAGTACCTGTAGTACAGTAATTTTACGAGTCAGTAGAGCCATGATTATTTATCTCAAGTAGACAAAGCCTCGCATTTTTATGTGCCGATGTGTTCTGTTTTGAAATTGGTCATAATTATTGAAATTACCACTTCTCTGAAAATATTGATAGTCATTGAATAGCTGATAATAAAATTGTTTGTCTGGTCCCATTATATTAATACTGATGCAATAATGTCTGCACATTCGAGGCATCACCATAATATTTATACTGGAAATAGACGAAGCTGCTTAACAGAGAAGTACAAAAAAATTGGTGAGACTGTGAAACAAATCCACCAGAAAGATTAACTTCAATCAGAGTTATATTTGTGCTGTTGCAGTCTAAACACAGTTTTCAGAGGTAACCTAGAGTGATCTGGTTTTGCTCCTGATTATACCTGTATATGACTCGCGATAGGATCAGCGTTCCTGCAGTTTGTGGAGCTTCAACATGGAAATCCAGGGAGAGATGGGGCTGGCTGAAATAGCCTGGGGATCTGAGCGAAGGCACAATGCACCATAAGTGCTGCCAGCAGGTCATAGGTATTGTAATTTTGATCACGGTATAGTCCTAAGTCGTCATTTATGAGTTGAACTACACCCTGAAGATAGTAGGTCCTCAATCAACTACAATGAGGTTTTACTGCAAGTCTGATGATACTGAACTTTGATACGTTTAAGTAATGATTCAATCTGGGGTTAAGAGGAGAGTGACGAGGTAAGCCTGCTGGTTTCGAGTTTGTGTTCGTCTGGAATACTTTTCATAACCTTGTGTATACCTGTGACCAAACGTATTGCAGTATTACGAAGTTGGCGGAATCAAATTTAATGAAATATTACAGAAATCCAACAGCCAAAATGTTGACTTAGCCTTACCAACTAGGAAACGGCCACGTAGAAGTTTACAGCTCGACCGTATGATGAGGACGACAATAGAACTTCGTCTCCTGAATCATTTACATACCAGAGTTGAAGTTCTTATCTACACAACGCTCTATATTTAATTATTCAGTTCACTTTGAAAAATTAATATCCTGAAAGCCAATGCTGAGAAGTGACTTGAAATAACTGAACGTATCTCGATTTACTTTTGGAGTCCGGAAGCTAGATCAAAAAGGTGATCACTTGAAGGCAAGCTACCTTATCTATTCAAGACGCTTGGAAATGAGATTTCATGAGACGATTGAGATGACCTCCTCTTGCGTATTAATATCAGGTAGGGCCGCGTGCATCTCAACTTTATTACAGGCTACGCGTCGGAAGCTCTTCACCGTGGAGTGTAACAGCTAACTTGGCCGGGTTGGTGGGTCTGGGTAGATAGAGCTGGAATGGGCTAGGAGAATATGGGGTCTAGAGTGTACTCCGTATACTTTTCATGTCAGGGAATGCATAGCATATTAGGTTCACTTTCCACGCGCAGTTTTGTGGTATGTATACCTTGCCGAGGCTGGGCTTGGCTTATAAGATATGCGAAGAACACCCATCCGCAGCGCTAGCCCATGTAGCTTCCACTATCGTTTCTGGGCCACATGTAAATCGGCCGATATTTATCGGCCCCATTTTTGATCCCAAGTTATTTGCAGAATAAAAGCCCTGCGATGGCCTTTTAGTACCAGGCCATACTTTAAAATTGTTGAAAGTGTTCCCTTAAATTGTTTCCTAACCAAAATTGCACTGCTCGCATGCGCGCTTGAAACGATACGTCTTTAATATTGAGCGTTTGCATGAGAAGAGTTTTTTTCTCAATGCATCACATAGTCGGAGTACATACTGAACCTCTATGAACTCGAGCACAATGTGTTAACGGTAAAGCAAATTAATGCTGGACGAAGTGAAATCGATCAATGAAAATTTCCATTTTTGATATCGGTAATCAATCAAATGCTAAGATTAGTTCACAATCAGTCGCCATTTTGCCTCATTAATTTTGATACAAGTGTTCTTGTACAGGATACCGCGTTCTGTGCTGCTGAACCTTAGCAATAGTGCGACGGTTTTGGTGATCTAGACGTCGTGGTAAGTAACTAGGTCGGTCGGTCCTAAGCACTTCGTCGGTGTCTCACCCAAGATAACGTGTTTCTATCTCTGGCAATTTGCAGCTTATTTCAGCTGGAAGGACTCTCACGATTTAGCAATTTAATGCGTATGCAAATTGCTGGCATGCTTCTGGCAAATAGAAGCATAATGGTTAGATTATTTCCTTAGAAGGGATTAGTATTAGGCTTGTCGTAAATTAACCTATTTTATATTAGTGTGTTTGTTCGAACGCACTCAAACTACATCTTCCCATCAAGTTTTATCAAATCTAACGCGAAACAGGCTTCGCATGCATAATGAACAATGGCTTACTATGAGACGATGGTAGTCTTTAAGGTTCTACAATTGCTAACCATACTCTTCCTATACATTTATAATTCGTGACATCGCTACTGAATTGATACTTAGAGTAAAGTGAGATCACCTCAAAGCTCCAGTTCGCCGATGCATTGCACTTAAAATATAGTATAGAATTTACGTAATATAATTAATGCCTCGGTGTGCCTAGGCGTCCAAGGGATTGCTTAATCAACTATCACGATAGCAGTGGTGGATATCGATTATATTTGTAAGTTCAGTGGTCACCGAAATAGTTGAATGCAGTACCTGTCGAAAGCAATTGCCTGTTAGTCACGGAAGCGTTATTGCCTAAGCTAATGACAGAACAACTGAGCTAACAAATTACATATGCATGTAATATTACTTACGGGTTTACGGAACGCAACTATGGACAAAGCTAATTTCGCGACAATTCGGCACTAGTAGATTAGCAATTCCGGCATCCAGCGTCACAGTTTAATGCAAGCATTACAATTGCGCCTGATTGTGTCAGCGTAGAACTTGGCAACAATCCGTCTTGGCAGTACGTCGAGTTCCATGGCATGCGGCATACAACCGAGCAAGATGGTTTAATTTCGAATTGGCGTAACTTAAATTAGTTCCGATAGGTAGTCGGGCTGCGGTGATGGAACTGTAGGGGAATGCCGCCTACTAGTTGGGATACATGTGCCAGCTAGGTACAGGTACGTCAATCCCACCTATATTTATCCACATACCTGAGACAGTGCGGCGCACAGCCATGGTACATGCTATACAAGGATGCATGTGCACAGGTGCCACCTATTTCGAACAAGGTGCCAAGCGTCATACTGACATAATAGGATTTGGCTTATCTGCGCGTATCGGAGTTGCATCTCCTGGAATCGTAATTTAATTTCACGTTGATTCAATTCTGATCACTAATTCCGAGCAATTTCAAAGCTGGAAACGCATTGAAAAGGGGTAATAAGTCTCCGTCCCTCCGTTTCCGCGTTCGAATAATTACCGTGAATCGCCGTCGCGATTCCAAGTCTAACATTCACCTCTTTTGTATCAAAATCTTATCTATTTGTCATTCGTTGCATTGACGTTGATTAAACAAAAATCGTCAATGTGAGCATGAATAAAACCCATGTACCTACAATTTATACACTAAGTGACATAATGTGAATAACGAAACATTTGTAAGCAGGCTGGACTTTCGGAATTTAAGGGAGGTTTCATTCCTTAATGCATCTTTGTTTTTTTAGTTTTTGTACAAGTAGCATGGAGTAGCATGAGCTTGTCAGAATCATTCGTGAATTAATCTTACTGTTCTTTCGCGTCTGCAAAGACGGCGAAACGAAGCTTTGCGACTATGGTTTCGATTCTCAGAAATTCCCAGGCACACTTTAACGAAAAACAGAGTTTCTCACACCGTCGCTTGTAACTGACGTGACAGCAATTCGTTTGAAATCATTTTAAAACATGACCGCGCAACTCCTTTAAAATCACAAAAAAAAAAAAAATGATAGGTCACGTTCCAAGAGGAATATTGAAATCAAATCTATCTCAAGCCACGTTCACTCTCGCGATGCCAGATCATGGGAATTTATATTTGCTTTATCGCATGCTTCACTGTAGGTGAATATTCTAATATTAAGAAATGATAAGTATCAGACAAGCACGTAACAGCATTCAATTTATTTTCGATAAGAATAGCGATATAATAATAAATTTGACGAGTTTAAATTTTCCTACGCCAATTCTATCTCAACAAATTTGAATAAGGTTCGTTGAAATAACATTGTGCAATTGTTTTATATTACGCATGGCCGACACGTATTGAACTCGCAGAGAAGTAGACAATTAATTTCAACCACGAAAGTAATAGTTACAATCGTCAAAAATCCACAAAATAATGAAAATTGATCATATGAATGGGGCTGCGTGATGAATCAATTCAAAAAACACTATCAGTTCGAGTGTGAAAAGAGAAAATTGAAACGCTCACGCCCTTTGACGAAATTTCATAAAAAGTGATAACTTTATACCCATTCATACGAGTGTGAGAAATAAGTTGTGCAAAAATCGCTTATCCGTTTCGGTCGAGTGGACTATAATGGAATCTGCGATTCAGCGGAAAACGATCGTAAACGTGATGGGTCCAGGGCTAGTCACGATGAAAGGAGTCGATGTAATAACAATGTGGCGGTTGAAGCGGTCAAAGCCGACCCAGACGGGATATCGATTGCAAGGTTCGTTACCGTGGTGAGATGATCGAGTACAACGAGCTGCTAAGAATATCGACTGCAAGGATCGATTCGGTAATAAGCGCCATCGACGCATCTCACGTTGCCATTTTGATTCTCCGCAATCCTTTTTTGCATTGTTTTCTCCCCATACAATTCGCACATTCAATTTCTTCGTGCAAAGTTAATCTAATAACCCTCATTGTCTTCTCACAGACTTACGTTGTTAGACATTGTCTCAGGCTGAAAAACGCGAATCCTAAAAGGTAACGCCCTCCGTGCACACGCAAGTACATCCAGCGGCGAGTCTATGCGAGGCAGATATCCTTACGAGTTTCGGAAATCGTTTTACTTGTCGCATGGTCGGCCGACGGATCGCACAATCTGCAGACGCCACGGCTGGCCGCAAATTCGCGTGACCCGAGTCACCCGGCTCTCCTGGATCGCAAGCAGCCCGGTTGGCCGAACCACAAGGTCCAGGCTTGACCACTCCATTCCCCAACCGCATGCAACGAGTTTGCAGCGGCACTTTTTTCACTTGTTTATTATTGCTTTTTTTATTCTCAGTCCCCTCGTAATACAGCGATTATGTGCAGTTACGTGCATTACTATAAAACGGCCTGTTTACGAGCTGTAACTGCTTGGGCAATTTTTTCGCTCACTTTACTTAAATATGTGCAGCGTACCGGGGCGAACAGATTATGTGCTCGTTTAAAAATCGATGTGGTTGTACCGATCGCGTACACACCCTGGTACCAAGTCTCACTTTCACTAGGTAACATATCCGTAGTATATAATACACACTGCAACCAGCTACATAGGCCGTTTCTTTTTCGATAATGGGTCAGTTCAAGTATTTGGCAGTTCAATTCGATTACTTCGTAATATTAACCGAGCAATGCTTCTACGATTCGGAATATGTTCGGATATATATTGTACATGAGAATTGAGCCTGAACTTCAATGAAGGAAAGACTTTAACAAGGGTCTATCATCGACGTTAATATGAAATTGTTGAAAACCTTGCCTCCACTTATCCTTCGTTTATGTAATATGAAGAACATTAATTTAAGTTGGAGAAGCTTAGTTGGATTGTGATGGTGGAGCGTAGAGTAGGTTCAAAACTCGAACGCGAGTGTAAGTCTAGTTGTTCATCGAACGCTAACTATTTTAGATTTCTGCACAGATTTTCCGTCTCTGCGTCAAGTGAAAATACGACGTGGAAACGAAAGTTATTTTTATTCACCGTCAAAATATTTCAGTGACTGCTATTGACAGTTCTTTGGAATTTCACGGTAATTTATTGTCATGGCCTATACTTATTCCAAGTATCCATCCAGAATTATTTACAGCTGTGGCGGGCTTGAAAAAACGAGCGACTAATTTTCCGTAATAACCATTCGGCGACGTTTGTGAATGATTGAAGATACTGCGGTGAGAACAAAAATAAAAAACGTCGGAACAATGCATGGATCGGCAGATACTTACTCGTTTTTACAAACGGTTAAAAAACAACCAGAGCCAAACGACTCAGAGGCAGCAAAGTGAGAAAAAAATACGAAAAGCGAAAAGCGACCAGCAGTAATCTCGCAATAAATCATCCGATGAGAAACATTTACTGCATGGTTAAAATTTTCAGCGCCTGTTTCGACCGTGCTATTTTCTATTTCGTTAAACTTCGACCGAGGCGAGTTGCTGCTACAGCAGTCCGGGATAGAAACACGTGTTCTGGATACCAAAAACACGTTCATTTTCTCGTTATACATTTATTTCTATTGTATTTATTTATTGCTGTAGCTGGGGAAAAAAAGTTGGCTGTTGTTCCAGACCAGGCGAAGGCACGTTAGCGAAGCTAGTATGCGATGCCATGCATACCGAATTTTATCGGAGCTCAAATTTGGATGGTTTTTTACGCATTCTGACTATTGAATTCACACAGCCATCAAGAAGAAATCTAAAGATAAGTCTGAGTTCAATCTTTTGTATGATCGCAATCCCGATTCGAATACACGCTCTGATTAGTTTTTCGACTTCTGGATAGTGTGGACCGATTTTCCGTTGAAAATATTGCGCGAATGTGATTTTCGATTTACAGTGCAGAGAGAGGCAAGTTGAACAGAATAGACAAATATGCTAACGAGTGATAAATTCTTGAATGTGCATGTTTGCTTATGACGGCGTTATTCCTGTATAAAAGCGAGGCTAAATTCCTCCGAGGCTTAGGTGCAGGATGCTGCATGCAGTGGCACATATACATATACACATTTGTTGCAGACTGAATCTCATTATACGGTGTTTACTCAGCGCTCGGCAGCGATTCATATGGAAAACTAGCGGTCTGCAGTGATGCGCGAGCGGAGTGTCGGAGGGTTACGCGATATCAGTGGAGGGAAATAGTCAAGTGGAGGGTATCTCTGCAGCCCCTGCAGCCCTGGGGACCACCAAATTCTGCAAATCAACGTTTATTAGTGAAATTAATATGATGCCGGTAGGGATCAGCATAAATTAGCGAATGGCGAAAGGTTTGGCGTCATTGATGGGAAAATTTCATTTTCATTTCATGGATTGTGATCCGGTGACATGAACTATCCTGTGTACCTATAACCCCACGCTCTGCGAAGCGATCGAATAATGAGTGCGAAGCGAGAAAAAGTTGAAAATTACTTGAACCGGAGCTGCGAAACTCGTCGAAGAAGCAGATCGGCTTCGCGGGAGGAAAACGAGCGAATTTTGTGTATCGCTTTGAATCCGATAAATAATATTTATTTCAATTGATTCCGATTCGCGATTGAATCTCACAAATGCTCTCGATCTACGGTAGAGGTACTTTGCGTAGTTTATTCAACCATCCGCTGGCAGTCCGCCCCGGTTTCTTACGAACAATATGCAGCCTAGTCAAAGAGTGGAGAACCGAGCGAACTGGCGGAAGTCTTTGAGACGAGATGCCATGCCAGTAGCGACTCCGAGCCCCAGTCGATATGAATAAAGTTCTTCCGTGTTCCCCGCTCCTTCTCTGCCGTAACTTTTAAATAGCGTCAAACTTTCGCATCGATTCGCTCCGAAACAACCAGCTGCGTCTCAGCGGGTTGGACCAGGACTCCCACCCCCTATCCACCACTCGCTAGTGATTATAATATTTTTGGTTTATAGAGCTATCGCGAGTACCGCTCTGTATTTTCTCAATAAACATAACGAGCCGGAGTCGGAAGAGAAAACATTTATAATTTTGAAACCCAGTTGAGTTATGGCAAAGACCTGTAACTTGGCACGACCTCCGACTCGTAAGCAAAACTGCTGTCGGTGTATCTGCGTTACACTTGATCCAGGTAGTATATATGAATATACATTAAACACAGTCAGGGGTTGAAGAGAATCGAGATTGTCCAGAGTGGATGTAATTTTCTCACAAGCAAATCCCCTGAGGGAATACAATCTGCGGCTAATATGTATGAAATTATCGGATATTTAGTTCAACTAGACATTCTCGCGCCGAAGAAAATAGATGTTATATGCTTTTGCATTCTATTTGTGCTAGTTTAATATGGTGAAAGTCAGTGCCGAATGAAGGGGGGACAAATTTTACAGAGGAGTATTTTGCAAAGTTATTTACCTACCGATGATCGCTTGCAATCGTTTGGGACACAGGAAAACTGGAGAAATTAAAGTATCGTAACTCACCCTGGAATAAAGACCATTGATATTGGATTGATTGATAATAATTAAAGCCCAATGGATTCGTGGCGAAATAACGCGGAGCAAAGGAAAAAAGTTCAACGTAGTAGCATACCGAACATTAGACACTGTTTGTATATCATTATTCACCCCCCGTTACCCCTTTCGTCGGTTGTAGGGATATACAAATGAACCAGCGATATGATTCCTGTTATGAAAATACCGAGCACCGCTCGTTATACTAAATAAATATCGACGCGATGTCAACACGATTCGCTCGCATCATGCAAACAGTCATTCCGCTCTTGTGCACGGGTGCACTCGAGTATCGACGATAACATATTACATGTATAATATCGGATATCCAGAACCGTGGTTTGCAAATAACTATAATTTCTTTTATACAGAGTTATTTTGTACAGAGAGGTTACCGCCATTAATCGCATCACATTTTCGTTATCATTTTTCGAGTACTATTGGTAAAACTGTGACGAAAATTACAAGTTCGGGATGCTGGAAAGCATTGTCTGATTCCAAAACACAATTACGAGCAATGTACCGTATATGCAAATCGTCTAATTCATGTTTGTTTAGTTGAAAATTCATTGCGTTTGGAAGATAAACACCAGCTAGTGACGTCACTGTCGATTATAAAAGCGAACGTCGCTGAAAGCGAATTCCGAGAAGCATGTTACACGAGGCCTTTGCTAGCTTAAGTATCCGACGTCTTTGAATTAACGATCTGACGGCAGTCCGTCAGAAGAACCTTACGGTTATCAACTATCAGGCTCACCCTTCCAGGCATCCATTCAACAATTCCATGACTTTCGGCCGCAATAAGTAGATCCTCAACAAAGAAGCTACATTCCGAAATACCGCTTCGCCCGACTATCATGTCCCGATGATGGATGGGCAACTAAAATAATTACAAGGAACGTCTCTTCACTTCTCTCCCTTCACTCTTGTCAGCCTGCGTCTGTCTCTTTTCCACCCAATTTTCTGCGCCTGGATGGCGTTTCACACTCGCTCACTACTCGTTGACGTATCCCTCTCACCGTGATCCACAAATACGACCGGATACCACACCAGAATGACGTAGGTATATCGCTCTTCGTTGTTACACCTACCCTCTTTACTGGCAGGTTAAAAAATTTCCAGTTCCTATCTGTCGACTGTGAAATGAGCTCAAAGCTTCATGCAGTGATGGATTGTACATATTAATTATCCTCTGTGAACAAAATATCAGTTTTCGTCTAATAATCAATAGGGTGTTGATTTTGCAAGTAGACTTCTATTATATCCAAATGTGGTAGCTAATGTCCAGCTCTGGTAATAGAAGTTAAACTCATTTCATTCCTTCGTTCACCGTGAATCAGTTGCAATAAGTCGGATCACGAATTGCGAAACTTTTTTCGTCCTTCCTTGCACTGCAATCCCGGAAAAACTTTGTCATTTGATTGACTTAGTTTCTAACTGCAGGGAAAGTATCGGCCTGGAATTTTCCCTGTAAATCTTTAGTCCTGGCAGAAGATTTCTTCGGTTTCTTGGTGATTTGTTTGCATGGAAAATTGGGACCCGATACCACCACCGTTTTTTTACCAACTACTTCCCTCCACGCGCCAGTGAACTTTGCGCAGCTTGTGTGCGTGAACGCACAAACACGCGAACAGATTGAACGTGGGTGTTGCGAGAATGCAGCCCCGCTGCGAGTCAGCCGTCTATCAGAGCTCACGAAGGCGTTGTAGGCAGGATCAGGAGCCGGGGAGCTGCATTTGTGTGTGTTTGTGTGTGCCCGAGTTGTTCGGGGGAACGAGGGCGCGGTCGCGTGATGGGAAATTAACTGGAGATAATCACAGATAACTCGCCAACTCGAGGGCTAAAATGGAAAAATTCCAGCCGGTATATAAGCGCGAACGGCTGCCTGGCTTCTCGCCTTGCAGGGCAGAGGCGAATGCGATCGCTGCACGCGCGCCGGGCTGCTTTCAGTCTTGCGCTAGTCAACCATGATGCAAGTTCAGATCAGGAACCCCCTAGTTTGCCCTGATAACTACCCGGTCCGCCTTCTTTGCGATCGAATCACCCTGACGCAAAGTAGTCGGTCCTACTTGACGTCGAATACACCTGCGCTACGATAGATCTGTGGATAAAACGGCTGTATAATACGAGTCGCGGATCGCTTTAACAATGCAATGGATAACTATGGCCGAGAACTCGACACCTTCGCCGCTTCGTTTTTATGCAATGAGAACATTCTCCGTGAAAATAACTCGAAATTGTGGGGCCAAAGTCTGGCCTTGTTACTGGGTGTATCGGCTGCTCCGAGTCCCGATTAGCGACCTGTCGTGCTGGGTGATAATTGTGGAATGCTCCCTCGCGCCGAGCGCACCGATTTTCAGTTTTATCGCTTCGATTGCCGGTGGCGCCCTCTGCGCGCGGGACTGATTTTTCGCGCATTTACCACATTTCGGTAGTGTACGTACGTAGTCTTATTCTTCCGACATATCTATCAAGGCAACCCCGAACTTTGAATGCGAGTAATTGAGTGACGCAGGCATCTTTGCGTTCCGTCTTTCAGAACAGCCCGTTGCACATTGCGTTCACTCCTTGTACCGTGGCTTGAGATTCGGTCACCCCTCGGAGCACTACCCTCGCTGTCTCGGAGGTACAAGCTTTTCATTTTCCGCATTGCCTGGATTTATAATTGACTCGTTAATGTTATAGTTACGTCTCACGGCCTGGGTCACGATACAGTTGACAACAGACCTTAAAAGCAAAATTTGGAGTCTATAAAATGGGCCAATAATGAGAACGCTGAACGAGTTGCAATTGAAAATCTACTAGTAGTATAAACAATATTGATTGTACTGGAGTGATAAAATGCTGACCCTAACCTCGGTCAAATCAGGCACTTGTCAGTCGTTCAATCAAAGGAGGGATTTATCAGTACGACGGTACGATACTTTTATAACTTGTGAAAGGGTGCAGTATGCCGCACGCCATTTTAACTTGTTCGAAAGTGTAATTTGTGCCGCATACTTTAACAAGAGAGAAATTGCAAACTTCGCTGAAGTTGGTGAACGTGATCATTTTTATGGCGTGTTGAAGGCAAGAATTCGCAGAGGGTATAATTTTTCACGAGACAGCTATATCTTCCGATAGTTGACAAAAACAATGTGACCATGCAGGCGGTGCAACGAAGGTTCAGTGCGTTTATGAGTTGACTCTATCATATCCATAACCGCATGTACCTATTTTCATAAATCACTTGTCGAGTGATCCTCCTTCTCTATTTACCTCTTGCCAAGCGCGAGGAGTGCACCACGGCGAAGAAGACCGTATTTCAGCCTTTTTCTCCGATCCACGAATCGTGCCAAATTGAATCGATAATAAAAGAAATTTCTGTAACGCGCGCCAAGCCACGCTTAGAACTTCGCTGGAGGCTCAATTTTTCCTTGGGTTATAAATTTTCACGGAAGCTCGAAGCTTTATTGAAGATAGTTCAGACCTACGTCGACTTAATAATAGCTCCACATCTTATATTTTCTACGGCTTAAAGCCTATTGATAATGTTGAGAGCAAAAATTTCTTGCTTGTTACTAACGCTGATAAATATAAGCAAGTACGATTGATCTGAAAGCGCTGCAAACTGTTGGTTCACAGTTCTTTCGAAGTTCAGGCTTTCTTGTTCGAGGTAAAGAGGACTAATTCAAAATATTATAATCACTTGAAAAATTTAATGAAATCTAAGCTCACGTACCTCACATACAGTACTGTGTTAATCATTCCCTACTTTTTATAGCAGGTGAGATAATAGATGGAAATTCACGTGTGACGTGATTAACAGTACGTAGAATTGTCCGTCAAGATTTCATATTACACATTCAAATCCCCAAATGTTGAAATAATCGGCGTAGCGCTGAATGCCTGAAAATTTAGTACTGAAATGTTCGTAGAATTATTCGGTGTTATGATTGGCTGTGACTGTATTTCATATTATATATAGGTCGTTCCGAGGAAAACAATAAATACTCCTTTCATATTTATAACGTCTATTTGAAGAGAAAATTATGGTAGGTACAGTGGAATGCGGTTATCATTCATGACATTGATCTTCATTTTAAGATTCCGCCGACATACAAATGGAAATCGCTTCAAGCCTAAACAGAAGAGGGGTCTACACAAACACATATTTTTTACAGTTAATGGAAAAGAGTTTCAATTAACTGCTTTGAAAGCAGATGTTCAATAATATTTATCGGCCTACAAAGTCAGGACCACTGAGTGACAACGGAATAAATATTCCAATGGCGATATGGACATAATTTTTTATTAGAAAAATAGATATGCAGCTTAGGGATATGATAAATTCAAAAAATTTTTGGAATCGTCTTTCAGTCCGAGTATATTGAAACCTTTGTAAAATGCGAAGTCAAATTTTATCGCCTTAGTTTTTTTACCGACGGTAAATTGTATCGAAGCGATGGAATCCAAATGCGGAAAGAAATCCATTTTGTAATTTAATTATACCATTATCTTGGATTAAAGTAATGAAATGAAAATACGGTCTCATGAAATTAAGGTTAACTTCCCTTAATAAGAGAAATTGCCAAGAATAAAGAATTCCACCTCTTGAATTTAGCGGAACCTCCTTCATCCTCCGTCCCTCTTCCTATATTATATCTTGGTTTTCTCGAATTACTTTTTGCCGTACTTATAATCATTAACCACTAATATATCTTGACATACTGCATGGCCACGAACACGATTGACAGCCCTTCTTTCAGATTATACCATTATAATGGATAACTGAACATTTCATTCTGTATAATTATTTAAACTATTTTTTGAACTGAGAGTCACTCCATCGTTTGGTTTGTATAAGCCTATAGGTATTTTATTTCTATGATTCAAATTACGGCGCCCAGTTTTTTTAACATCATTTACTTTTGATTAAAAAATGTTCTGCATTTCATGTTTTATGGGGGATCGATGTTTGAATTTCGAAGCGAATAGTTTTCTACATCTCTTGCGACATTAGCCATCGCAGAGGTTTTGGTTATGAATGAAGGCTGGTGTTACAATTGGCTCAGGTGAAATCAGTTTAGATGTGCAGTTTTTACTCTTATAAATATGCCGCTCAGTAATCGTGCCTATATTACAGAAACATCAAACAGAACGAGAAACAAAAGGAGTGAGAGAAAGAGACATAAAAGAGCTGCCACAGAGCTCGTCGCTTTCAAATGTAATAACGAAAAGCCGGAAAAACACGGCTTGTACCGGGCAATTCGGTTTGGTAAAACAGTCACGATTGGAAGCAAGAGATTTGAAGGTTGGATCGTTTCGCAGTGACACTATGAATTCAACAGCGAAATTGAGCTCGTCATTATGGCACGGCTTTGTCGATTTCTTTCGAATAGGGTGCTGCAGCGTTTTGAATCTACTTTACACTCTTTTCTTCGAAAAAATATAGCGATTCGTACCGTACGCATGCGAACAATAAAGCCATTTCAAACAAGCACTTCAACAGTAAAAATGTCTGTGATTGGTTAGTTTTGAGTAACTTATTTCAACACCGATGACAAAATTGCGCTGGATAAATTATCCTGAGCTGTGGGTGAAAAATTTTCTATGCTTTGAGCTGTGCAAGTCTTGTAAAATTTGTTTAAAAATACCTCTTGGGCTGGAGGTGAAAATATTTTCGATAAGTTTAATACAATCCGAGAAAGAAGGCAATATTTTGAACAAAGAAAATTGAAAGCTGGAGAATAGAAAAGTTGAAATTGATTTCTCTCGTCATCTGGCCTTTAAAGATGAGACGCCGTCCGCTCGGGTTTCAGACTCCAAATCCTCCGGGGAAAACTCGACCCGGCAAAATTCACTGGACCAATTCGAATAGACATAGCAGATATAAGCTACGGATGTCCGTCGGCGTGTCCGTAAATGGTAAACAGAAAGGAACTCGTCTCGTCTCGCCTCGCGTAGTCGGTAGTCAGTTCAAAGCGGAATCCCAAGGGTGCCTCCACTTTCGGGATAAACCGCAAACCAGCGGCAGTTGTATATCCAACTAGTAAAACAAAAGGTCAACGCGAACCGGGGATGCGGATATAAATAAAATGTCACACCGTCCGACACACACGCCGGGACGAGGGGAATTTGAACTTACGTAAAGTCGCCACCCCGTCTGCCGTTGGACTTTAACATGTATAAGTTACAGGCATCTTACCCTATCGCACTCGAACCCACGAACGCTGCAGGCATTTTCTGCCATCGTTACACTTTATTTATAAATCTTTTGATCGTGTCCGTCGCGGCGACTTTTAACTTTACACGGAATTTTCACTTTAGACGGAATCCGCTTTAACATCATTTCCAAAAATGTTTTATCCAAGAATAGAATTTCAATTGTCTGTGCTGGCCATTAGCACGAAATCCGAGTATATACTCGTTCCTCAATAAATACTGGCAGACGGAAAATTTGATTCGCTGCAAAAGAATTTTTGATAACAAAAAGATAAACTAAACATATGCATGCGATGAAACGTTGCTTATACACGCGGATCAATTTCATTCCTTACTGGGATAAAACATGTTCTTATTTTTATTGTTCGTCAAGATCTCGTAAAAGTGTGGTGCTAACGGGCGCGTATCTCTACTCATAATTGGTTATTGATACTATTTCGAGTTACAGCGATTCTAACTGTAAACAGTACATTGGCTAGTGTTTCAAAGGCGAAGTTGACCTAGAGTCGAATCGTTAAGGGAAGACAGAGTTCGACGAACGTCTCTCTCATGTTTACGTTTGACTTGCACGGTATAATATTTGATAACACTTTCAGTCTTTCCTCAACCTCCGAAAACGCAGTTCGCGCGACGAGCACCGTCCTCGCATGGATATTTGATTGGTCTATCGTTCGGGGACCTCAACGTGGGTGTAAATTATTCGAGCTAACAGTTCTTTCGTGTGGGTGTACAATTCCTTCCTCAAAACTTATCACCTGACTATTGTAGACGGTTACTCCAATTGCGACATTTGCTGTCCGCTGTTCGGTTTCAAGTTATTGTTGGTGCGTGTAACCTGCCTGTTCACCTTGATTGCAAGTCATTTTGTCGATCAGAAGGATAACCTCACCTTCACGCATCCTGGACGAAAAGCATTTGTGAAAAATCGGCGGTTACACGAGTGACATAGTTTCTTTCTGTTTCTTTTCCTTTTCTTTATAATATATATTTATTTTTTCCGTGCGTCCGTGGTCCTCACGTGAGTTTATTTTTCTTCAGATCCTTATTTTCTTTACGATTTATTTTACCTCGCTGCACGGTCAGTCGTTTCCTGTCTTCTTATCGTGTTTTCTTTATAATGCTTTCTTTTCTTCGTTGTGATAATTTCGTGAACATGAATTTTTGCGATGCGGTTATTCGCTCGGAAGTGATGGAAACTGTTTTGTAAGGTAGTGGATCTCGTCTTAACGTCTTAAATGTTAGCGATTCGAAATTCATTGCGTTTGTTCGTCGACGATTTTCAACAGGTTTTTACCATTTTCATCCGTAATTTCCGAGTAAAACTTCGAAGTGATATTTTGTTATCAGTTGAAGTGGAACACGTGACATGCCTGATTGTGAGTGAATAATCCTATGAAAATTACAATAACTGTGTCCAAATTCCTTAGATTTCACTTTCGTAAATAAGATTCAGAACTTAATAAACTCGCTGCATTGTGCTTACGTAAAACGATCATTATATATACGGAGATACCTCGAGTGTAACTACTTCCCTTAAATTAATAAACACACCGTGAAACGTTCAGAAACTTGGACTGATCGGCCATACCGAAAACCGGCGACTCTCCAGAGGACTAACCACTGCAGAGGAAGAAGCAGAGAACGTCGACGGCGCTGGGTGAGTTGCTTTGATGTTGCCATCTATCTTAAGCTTCCGTCTGTACGCCGTAAAGCGTAGCATTGACATTTCACGATCGCGAAGCAATTCTAAGCTCAGGAATTTGAGCTTTGTTGCTCCGATTCGCGGGCAGCGAAATTCAACATATTGGTCTGACGCCGTCTGGTAGTAGAAAATGTAGAATATCACACACCAGGAACGTAGTACCTAATGGTAAGCACGTTTCCTCATTGTGTTTCGAATTGTCAATGCTAACTCAAACTGTGTTGTAAAGCGAAAGCTTCATAGAAGTTGTTGGCACGAATTTATATCGCTGCTCAGATATTTGTGAAATTCGTCTCGATCGCCCGTTTCATTATTCATAATTGTACAATATCGGTGCAATTGTACGCCGGGCGTTTATTGCCGATTATTAAGTCGTGCAAGTAACTACACCCGGTATAAGTAGTGCAACGTTTACACGTCACCTGAAGCTGGACATCGATTATAGGTAAACAACGCGTACACGGAAGTGGCCGTATGCCGTAACCCCGTACATTCAACCAACCTCCATCAACCAATAACTATTGATTGATCCGAATTATCCTTCGATGTATTTGCATTGGGGGCATCCACGTTAGCCTCATGTCCCATTGATTCGTTCAGCTCTGATAACGAAAAATAACTTGGTCAAATTGGCGCGTTGGTTGTTATTGTTACTTGTTCGATACGTTGAATATAATATTCGTATCAATCGAATATCAGTATTGAACAGTTCTTTCGGCTAAAGCCAACAACGAGCAGAATTCAGTGACCATTTTGTCGTAACGATCTCATATATTGGTAACCAAAGCCCAAAGCGCGAGTCGATTTTTTTTCGATGATCATCGACTCTTTTTTTTTTATTTTGGGCAATTACTCCGGTTGAGCCTGCGGCAATCGTGTTTGAAGCAGCTCCTTCAGCAACTCTGTACCTGACAATGAGCCGAAACCCTCATGTGCGCTGTCGGGATCTTTGAGTCACAGGGATCCGTGTAAAAGCCCCGCAGAGGGTTGGCGTGCGGCGACGAAAGTAATATGTTAAAAAAATTAGTAATCCACGATGCCACGATGCATGGTTAGACTTGAAAAAAATCAAGTCACCTTTTTATTACTGATATCAATGCTGTAAGCTCTTCGATATTTGTCATACGTGTAGTTTTTTCCAGCTTACCCTACTAATGAACTTTTTTTCGCTTATCAGCTTTTACTTATTGAATATCCTACTAAAATATCAACACAAATCAGGATTTTACATCAGTTCATTGCTGATACAATGTTTATATCACTAACCAGGTGACAGTATTAAATCGTCTCTTTATTCAATTCTCTTTTTTA
This sequence comes from Neodiprion pinetum, assembly GCF_021155775.2. Taxonomy (NCBI): domain Eukaryota; kingdom Metazoa; phylum Arthropoda; class Insecta; order Hymenoptera; family Diprionidae; genus Neodiprion; species Neodiprion pinetum. The sequence continues at coordinate 31,725,702 of NC_060235.2, forward strand.
GCATCACGTTAATTATCCGCGTTTCACATGATAATTCACTTTCCTAGCAAAATCAAATAAACCCAATAACCTATTATCTTGGGTCGGTATAAACTGACGTCGAGATGCTCGTGAACAGTCTCTATGCACTTGGCTTTTAATGCAGGCGAGATTTAATTCTCACGTGGGACTATCTGCGGCCTGAACTCAACTTGGTGTAACGAAATAAATGTCAACCAAATTTACGAAAGTAGCTTAAAGATTGAATATTTATTATTGTCATCAGATGAACAATAAAAGATTCTGCTAGCATTGTACGCATGCTTACTATTTCAGCAGCATATGATTGGATAATTGTATAATTTAACGGTGAATGGTTTCTTAAATTAATTGAAAAGCAAATTCAATCATCACGTAATGGAACGTGCTCCCAGCGTTGCAGCGTGGTCGCGGTAGCGCATTGAATGTATTTTCAATTAATCCTTTTTAAATATTAATTAACAAACACCATGGAAAATATGAATTCTATCTTACTCTGGTACAGCGGTGTGTGTATGACAGTACATCACTGCAAATGACAATGTATTTATATCGTTTGTATAACTCAAATATGATCACCACAGATTCAATTTTTTTTCAGTCTGGGGCATGGCCGAGGTTTAAATTTATGAAATTTGTTGTATCATGCATATTTATGAGCTACGGGACACTTGGCATAATCGTCGATCTTTATTCAATGATTTTATCACTCGTGTAATCAGTTTAGCAACGCTTCGTTTCATGGCCGAAGGGGTGAAGCGCACGTGTATTACAGCGATTCTTGCACCAAGCGTGCGCGTATTAATATTCAGACGTTATATAGACAGTATCGATGATCTCGTGTAGGCTTATCGCGTCCTCACGCATCGTCGCCACATTACGGTGGCAATTTAGCACGGTGACGATCAGGCTTCGCTATCGTCGAACTATACCAATGGCGATATATCCCTACGTACACGAGAGTCCTTCGGAATCTTCGAAAATCCGCAGGTGTCTGGGGGATGTTTTTCGTTGTAGTCTGTTCCTACGCGATGCGATTCCCCACAGTCGTTCCCCTCGAGTCAAGGCATGTCGGCCGGGAATGAACTCTATTTTTACTTCCGGAATGAAGTCGGAATTCTTCGGTTGGAAATAGAGACACGGCCACGTGGCGAACGACAGTGAGAACAAAACATCGGCGACGAATTGTACTCGTGGAATTTAAAGTCACGAGGATACAGGACACGCTTACTATCTCTTTACGCACTAATTTTTACTCTCGCTCACAATCAGACGGTCGTGATAGTTCACCTCCGAAAGCTCGGACGCTCACATGTGTATTTGTTGTACGGACAGGAGTGTAGAGCACGTGCATACGTTTCACGTGACGTATTACGTGACGTTTTTGCATTCAGGGCATGTGGAATACCATAGTATACCTACATGTACATGCATACATCAACACGTTATCGTATACGGTGGTACATAGGAAGGCGATTATGCATTTTCGCTTGTATTGCACGCTGGGGAGTACTTTATAACATTCGTATTATAATTTACTTGCGTAAGGCTGTATATTTGGTACTCGCTGTTGTTCGTGGCACGTTGCAGTTCACATGCTATAGTTTTCACGTTATACTGTAAAATATAACATTTAATTACGTAATTCGTTTCAATTTCATTTTCTGCTTTCGCCTCGGGAACACTGACTTATCATGCAGCGGTTACGACAAGATATTATGTAAGTGGAAACTGACGGTATCGATTTCAAATGAAGTAGGATTCGATTTTTGAAGTAGGGATAAATATGAAGAGGAGAATTTTGTTTGAAAAATTGAAAAGTACGTACGAAACCACTTCACTGGAATATTGTACGAGCGCAAAGTAGTTCATACAACATAGTTTATCATGCAGGGGACAGGAATATTTGGCTTTCGGTAGACTTGTTGTCAGGTTTCGATGAATTGCTCAGAATTCTGCTACGCAATTTAATTCTCCATTGCAGCTTAGCTGCCTCCTTCCGCGATACGTAAGCGTGTTGCATTTATTCGCAATAAAATTTTAAGCATAACAATGCAAAACGTGCACTACGCGCATACATTACAGGGAATATACTAGTGTAAATACGACGCGAGACTGCAATCGTGGGAATTACTGTTATGCGGAGAATCGGGTCGGTTGTAATTCTAGATTACCGGACTATCGGATTAAGGCGCCTGCCCGTTATACGTATAGCGTAGGATTGCACCGAAGATTCTGGCACTGCCAATTTCATCGTGCGTGATGGAAAAATTCAGTAGGTACCGATATAAAAACACATTCTGAGAGCTTGCAAGCGTGAAATTAAAGAGTTCAATGTCTAGAGTAACCGTTAAACAATTGACGTAACTCTCTAATATACATCGAATCTCTTGGGCTGTGCAACGAATGGTAAATAATCGTGAGACTGGTTATAAGTGAGAATTCATCCTACGGCCGGAATAGATTTTTTTCGTTTTTTTTTATCGGTAAGCTTGTGGCGTTTGATTCAAGTACACAATAATATCATTTGAAGGTTTGACACTTAAGCGCGGTAAAGTTTCAACGCTCCGACCTCTTTCTTCCCCATTCAGGCAATGAATTGTCTTTGCGGAGCCGCCTTCGCGTGGCATGCGGGGAATTAAATGTACCCACGTAGGAGGTGTGAAAATGTCCTGTGTGTACAAAGGGCGCGTTTGTGATGTAGCCGCCCGCCTTTTGCGCCTCGCGGTCACAGACTCGGCTTTTCTCTTGGATGGAAGCGAGATTCAGGATATTACGTTACAAGGCTAGCGTTCCAAATATTTTCAACACGAAACAATGGATAAAGCTGCTGGAAACGCAATTTCCTTTCGTCGTCTCCCTCGAAAGTGTAGGACTAAGCGGTGGACGGCGGCGAGGGTGGTTTGAGGGGGGGGATAAAAGCTGATGTATCTGGTCAGCCTTTCACCCCAAGAGGTCTTTGCGGATCGCTGTCGTTGCAGTCGCCAAAGGGCAGACGAACGCCCATGGACAAGCAAGGAGATTGAACTGAGCCACCTAAAAAATTCTATCCATATTAAATTTCATTTTAGTAAAGAAATAACAAAGCTGATGCCACTAGGCAATTCCCATCACGTATACGCCTGCCTGATTTACATTCGGACACACAGCGCCACCGTAGGACACGTTAATTTTGCCCCAGAGCCCGCCGCCAACCCATCCACCCATCCACCCATTCACCCATTCACCCATTCACCCATTCGCCCGCCCAGCAGCCACCCTGCAGCGTCGAGACCCCGCGTAGCAGCCGCTCGCTGAAATAGAGCACTCGCTTTCAAATTCTGGGCATACCGAAACGACTAAATCATAAAAAGCCAGCGAGAACTAATGGCTCTGCTCGGTATAATTCTAAGTAGGTGCTTCCTCGATAAAGCCCTCGAACTTATTCGTAGGAATTGAATTCACCGGGAAGCATGTATTTACTGATCTTCTTACCATTGAAATCATCCTCGTACGTGCATTCCACACTTTAACATTTTTCCACTCAAACTGTAATCCCGAAGACTTGGAGCTGAGTACAGCTCTGACTGGATTACAATATGTCGAACGGGATTCGAAATTTTTTTATCCGCACTCTATGGAAAGGACGCGATCATTGAGTCATTTATTTTGGATAAAATTATGCCCAACTCTCGAATAACGCACCCCTGTGGTGTATTAACGTTTAAACTGGTGCTAAGCTCTGTTATCCTGAAACAAAAACTATACGTGTTTCAAACGTTAATAAATTTCTTTACAAAAAAGGTGCTTACGATTCCTACAAGCTTTCTCATTCATCTTCCTTGACATGTAATTTTACTCCATCAATTTATTCTCTTTGTCACATACATGGATATAGTTCTTGGTTGAGTAAAACAATTTTCAAGAAGACTTTGGCGGAAAAAAAATTATGATTTCTGAGACGTAGACGTTGCATTACATTTGCGAGGTTGAAAAGACACGGTTTGCCGGTGACTCGGTCAGCGGAATAGACACTGAATTTTTTCGTGCGGTATTTAATGGAAGCCAAGCACCTATGGGTCGTGTACGTGAATACGGAGTAGAATTGTTTGAAATTCATCCTGTGAAATTCTACGCACGTTCACGTATCTGCGCGCATTTGCTTTTATTTCTCCTAGAAAAGCTGCTTATTATGAGGTTCGAGTTAATTAAATTGTTTCGATACCTGGACGTGATAAAACTGAGAGCCCTTTCTACTGCAGTCGCAATGAGAACCGTACAAAAAAAAAGTAAAAACAAAAAAAAAAAATGCTAAAAATGAAACACGAGCTCTGAAATGTTTGTAATATTGAAATGATGAGATGTCTAGAAACGTAGGTATACATTATCGGCGAAAGCTGCTTCAGAATAATTGAAACAACCACAAAGCACCTGAGGCCTCTGTAGCGAAAGTTTTATAGTTGACAGATCGAATTCCCATCTCCCGCAAATGGAAAAATGTAAAAAATTGTTATGGGATACCGTTCATCGATATTGTAGCGTATCGTCCAACCCAGACTCGCGTAGTTACTATGCTATTTCTTGATTCATGGTTCTCATATCGTAGGCATCTTTAGCGACAGTTGTTGATTGTCTGATCTGCTGCTAGGTGTGCAAAATATATCATTGACATCTGAATGTATCTATATCTGTTAGGTAAACATTGTTAGATCACGCTTATATCTTCGTTATTTTGCAATTCAATTTTCGTACGACATCTTTGCAATAATTAGTAAGATTTATTTTGAATTCTGGAGAAATGAATATTCACACAGATTTTTTCTTCTCATCCAAACCTCGCTCGCTCCGGTTCTTAGACATTTGATTCTATTGAGTACGAAGAAAAACAAAATATCGGTTCAAAATTGAAAATTGACGAACGCGATTTGAAAAAAGCGACCCTAGTGCACATCCACATCTGTTCCCCGGCACATGCCACGAGCACGGTTACAGAAAGACGAGCTCTGCGCATGACATTGAGGGAATTGGCCGCTCTTCAATTGGGTAGAGAGAGAGTTGAGTCTTTCAGTACGGATGCTCGGTAGAAGATTGCCTCGACTGCCTGTTTCCTGCATCCTGTCTCCTGCTGGAACATATCCCCAACCATCTCGTTCCACTACCCATCGCAGAGTTCCATCGTGCATTCCTTCAATCAACGTACCCGATGCAGCGAGTACAGCTATCGCATTTCTTCCACTCAGGTTGCCTTCCTGCACAGTTTTACCGTGATAAACGTTTCTCATGTAATTGTTTGTGCATCAAGTTGCAGCTGGTAGAAACTGCAGTGACCTTACTTCCGTGTCAGTCGGTTGGTCGGTTACGTTCTTCCACTGCATTCTCCTCCCTTGAGTTACTACTATTTTCTCCGAACGATTGAACGAGCTTGTCAAGCTTGGCATCGGTAATACAAGAATGTGGCGAGAGGAAAGATACCGCGAGTTGAGATACGCGGTTCATGAAGTGTGCACGAGTAGTATCGTATAGGTATATGGGTGTAAAGGCCTCTACATTTCACACTCTGAGCATGGGCTTCGTTGCGTCATACACGTGAACGCGGAGAGTAAAAGTGTCAAGGGGATATGCAATATCGCGCTATTCAACGGTTTTATGAGTTCATACAAACGTGCGGATACCACCACAACGCTTCTGCTAAAAACCCTTAAATAACGGTGGGTGAAAAGCGAAACTTGACTCCGTAATCATAATTCTTAGAACACTATTCCATGATACCACCAGAATTTTTATGAAAACTCATTCTTTACTTCAGTGAGAGTGAATTTAATATAACCAACTGACTGCACACATTTATATTCTCGTTTGGTTGTATGTAGACTGCGAAAAATTCTCACGGAACGAAAATATTTTTAACGAAGGTATTTCGATACACTGGCGGGCAAAGTTGAACCTTCGAAAATCATTCAGCTTCCATTGGTAAATATTAGAACGAGAAAAGTGTACGAAATATCAATTTTGAATACAATCCTGACAAATTGATGGTCGATCTGATTCCGGACATGGAGTGAATGTAGTTCTACCGGACAGTTGTAGGACATAATACGTGCGTGCTCCGGTGAGCCAAAGAGATAGCATCTTGACAGACGTTATATACGAAGATTAGAGGATTCATCATCCTCGAAATCGTAACGTGGACACTGAATTCAAACAGTCATGCGGGTCGTCACATCGAAAAGGCATCTTCTCTTCAAAGAGATGCATGCACAATGTGTATAACAAACAGAAAACATGAAAGTGGTTAAAAATTCAACGTCACTTGTGCGTAATGGCTATGACGCTCTCGTGCACGACAAGCAATAGTTTACACTCTCGATCCAGTGATGCGGCTATATAACCTGTAATGCATCCCTTTTATGCGTGAAGTAATGCATATAGACCTCGCCAGTCATAACTGTATATTGTACATAGAATATCAGATGAAGGTGCACGCGTCTAAGCCATCCTTTGTTCTCCGTTGCATGTAATCTTCACACTGTGTGCAATTTCGTTTCAACACTGCAGTTATTGCGCTGGTGCGGTTCTTCGGCACTGGTCTAGCTTGCCCGGAAGTGCATTTTCCGCATTTTGCCAAGTTGGAAGGCAATCCTTTTACCCGATTTATGACGGAAGCCTTACGCTAAATTTCCGCGCTAAAATTGCTCGAGCAAACACATGTGTCTTATGCTGCATGGGTACTGGTCGGTAACATCTCGGCAATATGTACCACTCCGTCATGCGGACTAGCGTGTGCGCGCATGAACAGCTATGCACCTTGTTACTTGAATTAGAATCCGCTGCCACCCTTGGCATGCACTGTTGCAGCACTGCACACTGGCCAAATTGCTGTAAAGGGTGCCAGCGTGAAAATTTTTCGGCAGTTCCTCGCCGTTAGAAAGGTCTGAACATGTAGTTAACTGTTGGAAAAGAGTTGTATTTTCAGGCGTTGAACTTCAACTAACATCTTAAATTGTAACGAAAAAAAAAAAAAAAACGGGGGCACAGATTTGAGTGAAAAAAATTAGTAAATACATCGTTTATTGATAGTATCATAGAAGGATCAGAAGAAAATCAATTTTGTATTAAACAGCTAAGGGGTTTGGTAGTTTTGGAATGATATCGGGATTGTTAGATCCGTTTATTTCAAGCAGCGCAAACATCTCTTTGGGATATCTGAATTGAGGATTTCCATTTTGCTAGCTATAATATAACGACAAGTGTTCTGATTTAACCTCTATATATTCAAAGCGCTAAGGGTATAAATCTCGAAGGGCCACGCCGCGAGATGGAAATCCCTGCGTCTCATATCCGGTAGATCACCTATTTATGTGAATACCATCAATAATGCGGAAGCGATTTGCACTCGAGTTGAAATCCAGCCACCCTATATGCGGTATAGTATCAGCTTAGCGCTCGAGCTGATATTGTGCCGGGTGGTAAACTTGGATCAATAAATCCACGTCTAAACGGACATAACAGCCAACTCAGAATTATTAATAGTGTTAATATCGTCGGAGTAATACCGGCCACCAAGTATACCTACCAGTTAGCACATGCCCTGCACTATCCCGTCCAAGACTCACCCTGTCCGATGCTTCAACCTCGGTCCAACCACCGGCTTCCCTGACGTCCTAGGAACCTATGATAACCGACCCCACTGCAACCCATTGTTGTTCACCTACAGCTCAGCTTCCACTCACCCCTTATGCTCGATCAGGCCTTTAGTATCAACCATTTTCTGCCAATTTAAATTCGGTGGGGTTAGTAATGTTACGTTCGACCCAAATGGAACATGACCGTATAATATTTGACACGATGGTTACAATGAATAACTAATTGTACGAAGTTGATCAATTATTGCTCTACGCAAGGGAGGTTTTTATTTCTTATTTTACGGAAAAATTATTTGTTTACGCCATCCCAGATTATATATTTTTGATATCGATAAAATTTTCTTTCAAATAATCGTTACTTACGCAAACTCAGCTAAATTTGACGCTATTTTCAGAATAAACCCCGGAGTAGTCTTGTTTTTAGCAAGCCTTGTGTATATGAAGGGGAGTATTGGGCGTAGCTACCTGTCAACGGTTTTTGCACGGTTTAGTTTCCACTCTGACGCTGTCAGTGGCTGCAGGCTGATGAAAAAGTGCTTCAATTTACGGAACGAGAAGAACGTTGCTGCAGCGTAGCGCTACCGCGGTGAGTCGTTAACGCGTGGATCGTTACCGGCGAATTAAAACCATGAATCGAATTTTCTATGCACGGACGGAAGGTTTCTCGATCTGAATTCCGAACGCTATCGGACCCTAGTACCTACGAGTATCCATCGAGCGTGTTTCCCCGTTAAGATAAACAAATGTACCCGGGAATACATTTGTTTCGATTCCTCGCGATGCGCTCTCTTTCTGTCTCTACAGTGAGGAAAGCGCCTATACGCTCGGTTTACGGGACGTTATTGATGAGTTTGTTACACAAATCGAGCAATGATTCCTCCACCTCGTTTATATCAATGAAAAGCAATGCGAACGCTGCAGGAGGGACAGGGAACGACAAGTCCGAGGCATCCTTCCTTTGCTTAAATCCACGAGTTTCCTATACTCAACGCGATTGTTAGACTCCCGTTGTCTCGACGTGGCTCGGACGCTCCCCGAGGACCGGAAGTCAATTTCACCCGTGCGACGCCATGTTGCCGGGATTTGCCGAATCCCAGCCGCGGCTCGTCCAATCGCGGATTGAGATCCCGCGGTGAGCGAGTCTCGTCTTGACGACAACGTCTCATCATTCCTCACCCGCCGGCTGATCCGTTGCGGGAATACCAATCTCTCTAAATCAAAGGCACACACCGAGCGCCGAAGAACCACTGCGTGTCGTAGGCTTCGCTACCGGCGAAATCACTGGCTGATGTCTCTTAGGTATATAACATAGATGTGTGTATACGGAGGCCGAATAGCAAAGCTTTTCTATTTCCTTGCCAGTCGGAATCCCGTCTATATCGGATCCAACCTACCATCTTGTACCTATTCCTCGTTGTTATCTCGCAGTATGTTCTTTTGGATAGAGCAAGATATTTCTCGGTGCTCCCTTACCGAGATTTCCGCCTGGCTTATTACCTTCTTCAATGTATTATTTCGAAATTAACTGTGTCTCAGGATAGTTTGAAAGTTGATAATTAGAGCATAATGTAGCCAAAGTGGAAATCCCAGTCCTTAAATTGCACTTAATTTCAGTCTTATTTTGCAATATGTTGTTGTATTATTGAAAAGCACGAAATCAATACTTTTCGTAAGAATCTCAAGACTTTTCAAGACTTTCACTTGGTTTTTTAGAGAAGAAAAATACTCACGTATGTAATAAAACGAAGTATGAATGGAGTAAATATGAAAATATCAGCACGTCTGCAGTAGGTAAAGTACGTCAACGCGGGGATACGCAATACAAATGCTACGGTGGTATACATTTTATGTTTTATCATTCGTCCGTCGCGTTGACAGGTGTAGGAGGTATTTCATACTTTACGACGGGGGCTTCTTGTTTGCTTTTACCTATTTTTCTGAAACGCACAAGAAGCGCTCGGGAATAGAATTTTTCATCGACCGGTTGAGCAGGAAGATTAGTTAACGACTGGACATACGAGGGGGTATTTTGCGGAATGGATTATAATTTATTCGCTGGTGGTTTTAAAGTATGGTAGTATAAAAGTCGGAGGAAATAACGCTCACTTGTGTTTTCTGACGGATAAAAACTGGACCGCGGCGAAGAATTATGAACTGCGAACGTGCACTTTTGCCATTGTCCAAATAATAGCCCTGCGCGAATGGTACGTTGCAACGGTGAAGGATCGAGAGGAGTGGGAATTCCTGCGATAGAGAAAATGGGAGAGGAGGAGAATGGGCGAAGGGGTGCGGGGATGAGCAAGAGAGTCGGAGAAACCGCTGGCTGTATCCTGCACCAGAAGCCACGTATTCCACACATGCGTTGCACGTGCCACGTAGATAATACATATTCATGACTACCCTTTCACTGTGCTCGTGCTACTACAGCCTCGTGTACAACAATTCGGACATGCATTGTTTTTAATCCCATATCTCGCTCCAGCCAGCTGCGGTAGTAAATATAGCGAATACCACTTTGCGGAAAAGTGTCCCCGGGATGAATTACCCTATGTAAACCTGTAGTGCTATTGTATTACTCGATCGAAGGTTACACCCTGGATCACTTACCGTTCACGATCGGCAGTGAACATCTAATAAGACCATCGCTTTGTTGCACATTCACGGTATAGCTCGCTCAACGGGTTCACTCTGTTGAGGAAGTCGCAAAAGTTCACTTCGCTCGCAAATTGCATTGCTTATACTGCGTACGTGTTCTGTATCCGTGTGTGCCTCGACACAGTAAATTTCTTACGGAAGTTTGACCTTGTTTTTAGTGCATGATGTCGAATTTCGTAGCGCTGATACTATGCAGTTTAGGAAAATTCGTAGTTTCGAAACTTCCTGTACAATTTTGTAAGGCTCGGTAAACCGTAAGAAAGCACAGCATTTATATAATTTACAAACTCGACTTCAGCAAATTTATTCTCAAGTTGTGGATTAGTGAATTATTTTTAATGTCTCAAAACTTCAACCTCGTTTCAAGTCGAACTTTAGCGAGCTACCGCGGTGGGTACAGCCTCTGCAGGTAGCGTGGAAAACGTGTACTCGCTGGCGTTCTTAAAATCTTAAATTATATATACCGCATGAAATAATTTCACCCGCAAAATAAGTGACAGGTGTAATTTGTATCGTTTGACGAGGCCGCAAAATATGGGTGTGCTGCTGAGCCAAATGTAACGTTAGTTTCGTGGATGAGAAATGTGCGCGCAAAGCGCAAGACAGCAGGCAGGTGCTCAATCATGGAGTAATTAGGGTTTTGCGCGCTGGGCCAGGGATATGCCACGGAAGTATCCGTAGATAACCAGCTTCAGGGTTCGCCTCAAATGCGGGGTGTCGCCACCGGTCGGCCTCCATATGCGCTTTGTGCGATTCGCGGATATTTCACCATCCGATCCTAGTGTCGCAATTATTGCCATCCTTTTATCACTGATTGCAGTGTATCTGGAATCACTCATGATTATTCATTCTCCTACTATGGGCAATGTTCCAACACGTGGTCATCTGCATATCTTCAGAATCTGGTCAACGTGGGCAGAATCGTTATTTCCGACTGATTTTTTGATTGGGAATGAATAAAATGCTCTAACGAGACGGAATATCGTACATAAGCCTGAGTGCTTGGTACATTTCTTTCAAATTTCTTAGCAATTTTCAAATTGGATAGTTTAGTCGCGAGTGCGCCTTAACGCCACATGCAGCATCAGCTCATGCACAGAGTTCATAACTTGGCTAAGCTCAAAGCACGCGCGCGCGCGTGTGTGTGCGTGTGTGTGCCTCGGGGGGCCCTGTATGTACACGTACGTTATACTTGATGGGTACACAAGCATTAAGCTGAACACACTACCTAGAATCTAGACCATCCAATCCGTAATGCTACCTACGTAGTAATGGATCCAAAATTCCACCTTCTGATAACCCGATCCTCGCATATTCACGGATCAACTTCTTTCCCTGAGAATGGATATTTTCCAACCACGACGCCGTAGGCAAAGTCCATAGATTGAATATTTTAATGTATTCTTAAACTTGCTAAAGGCGCGTTATTCGAAGTAGGTATTACAACTGTTCATTATGATTCGTCAGTCTTGTTAATTTGAAGAATGTTGAGAGAGAAATGAATTTGTCAATTTCTTTTCGCAAAAAATCGCCTCGCCTGCAACCTGTGCCTCGATTTCCCTTGATATTCTTCAAAGTTTAATGTTCAGACGTCGTGCTCAAGAGCTAATGAAAGTTCTGCTGGTATTGAGTTTATAAAAGAGATTTACTGAACGAACTTGCGACTGAGCGACGTACCCAGCTGTTCCTACTAGTCGTAAACTTCACAGAGGTAACTGATCATTCCAATCTCTTACTACGTAAGCCCTTACAGTGCAGAGTGGATATACCGACAATGTTGCATACCTATGTGATGTAACGTATGATTTATAAAGAGCGAAGGAGATTCAAAAGCGAAAATTGAGTTTTGCCTCAGTAGCAAGGTGTCATCGCTGCAGTTACACGACGCCGTATACATAGCGCTTGGCTCCACAGCTATCACCAAGTTGTTCTGTCACATTCGAGCTGAGATATAACCGCACATACGTGTGTCCCTGCTCATGGCTTATGTATAGGCGATGCCGTGCCTGTACCTTGAAGTACCCCGAGCAGCCATTACCATTGTTATTGCTGGTATTACCCGACATATTGGTCACGGTTCAGTTGGTGATGGTAGCAACGGGGGTGCCTCGACGTATAAGAACAACGTACATGTACCAGCATAACGCGGTCGACGGTCCGATCACCATACCATTTTCATCATTCATTGGGCATGAAATTTCTATGAGACTCTATATACCCACTTTTGTAAATGTCGGCGACCTCGTGATGAATCGCATCGCATGACTCATCGTTATGCCATGCCCGACGCTGGAAAGCTCCGGGAAGTGAAAAATCCGCGATTTACTGTTTCAAACTATTCCGCGTTGCCGGTATACTTCTCCAATCCCTTTAGAAATTTCTCCTTTTCTCGTGTGCGCTCGGACAAGGCTCTGTATGCAACTGACGAGTGCCAACGACCCCCTGGGTTCCAACGTCGTTGAGACGCAACAACCCTTGTTGACGGTCCTCCTATCGTCTGCGCGAATAAACAACGGCTTCGCCGATACACATCCTGCATCACCGTCCATTGGCATACATGAATCGCGATACCCGCGACATTGATTCTGTCGAGCTTTGCTGGAGGGGATGAAAATTATTGTTGCTGCGCGAAGTGCATCGATTCTCGGTGAGGGTCTTGCAGGTCGGGCAAAATTACGAGAAACGGAACGAGAAGAAAAAACGGAGCACAGAAATAAAACTATTCACAGCATAGTGTTTTTTATAGAAGTAAAGAATATAGTATACTGCAGTTTTTTCCGAAGACCCGCACGCCGAGTACTAACACGGCAGCTAGCAATGTGTTTAAATATTCCTGTCATCTTTTCACAGCTATAACGAGCAAGTAGCCGCCGATAGTAAAGTCTCGAACCCATTAAGCGAAACAGCTAATAAAACTTGCGCTTCTCGTCATAAACGCGGTGTGGGTATATTTATAAGCGACACGGGTTATACCGTCTCCTTATACATATATATCCGCTAAGGGACTCACGCCCGTGGCCAAGGTTTTAAAAATAATTCGGGCATATCGGCAGACCCCACACTTGTCACTGATATATACCTATACGCCGTTCGCAAAACCCAGTTTACGCTCTTATTGTCCTCGATATTGCCACGCCAGTCGTATACGGTACGTGTAAGGAAATGTTCGCGCCGCAGGGTGTAACAAAAATTGAGCAAATATCATCGACTTCATTCTTACGATCATCCCCCTGCACGCGGATACTTCGGAAGGCACTCAAAAGCCAGGTTCGAAGTGGTTCGACCTCAACGTAGTAAACGGCGTCGCAACGCTGTCGTCAAGCCTTAAGATCCTAGGCGTCTCTCGCTCCTCGATCGTTTACTGCACATAAAATGCTGTCAAGTTTGTCCTCTTGCTACCCGGCTTTCTCCCCGTTCGTTCCCCGACTAGCCGTCGTGCCATACCCGGCTCGCCGGCACTTGTTCCCTCACAACTCATCCGTTCCTACTTGTTTCATTTCATGCTGTGGCTACCACGTGTTTCTGACGATGCGAAGCAGCTCCCGCGACTTTATGAACTTAGACTAGGGATTCTACCGTGTCCCGGAGCGACCGTCGCGTCGACCAGGGAGAGTTGTATCCGTTTAAATGGCGCTCTCTTTCTCTTCTTTGTATTCTTCTGGTTTATTTACGAAATTTATTACATTTTCATAACAGCGATGCCGCAAAGAGCTGCTCGTGTGGTTGAACGTAATTACCAACTCTGCGACAAAGAAGAGGAAGAAAAGAGGAGAAAAAAGTAGAAAAAGAAATGAGATAAAAAATAAAGAAAGACGAAAGGTGGAGGACTGTGCGACAGATGAGTCATGAAAGACAAAAGAATGAGAGATAATTCTCACCGATAATTAATCTTACCCTCGCGAAGCGCCGCATGTATAGATTACATTATAACGACCCTACAGGCTTCTGAAACATTTCATCTTGAAAGAGCGAGCTGGATATCGGGCTTACCGATGAAAAACATTATCCTCCCGCTCCCTAAGATACGTACCAAAACAGGCGTTCCATGAGAAAATTAATTTTTCTCTCAAACTTAATCGATTCATCAATTCCAGAAAGGAGCTCTGATAATTGTCCTCAAGTTTGTATTCAGATGCGGTAGGTGAGAAATTACTCATGTTGTTTTTACTAAATTTACGATGTTTTGCGGCCGCCGCAATAGGTGCAGTTCATATTTTCTCGACTTTTACGCAAGAGATATATTGTAACCCAGCGGTTTTCGTTCCTGAAATAATCCATAGCCCGCCTGCACAGTGACCAGATTTGTGTTGTTGCCACCACACGAGTGGTCGGAGATGTCATCTCTTGTTTTAGTGGCAACCACAAAGGCGAGCTGGAGGACTAATCAAATACCATTCCCTTTCAAATAAATCTAACAGACGGCCTCCTTTATTCTACCGAAAACCCACATCTCCGCAGCTATATATGCAATGAGGCGCGTTAAATTCTCAAGCGACAGATGATGAGTTCTCCCCGTTTTCTATATGAGATGTAAACCATATTCCTTCGTGTTAAAATAAATTTTGCAAGGTTTGTACACATTACTCATTCGCTGCCACGTGCGACTGTGATTGATTATTCGTACTCGAATACAGAGTAAGGCGCTATCAGGACGGAAGTTTTATCACAAGTACAAATTTTACTTGTCATTCATTTTCGACGTTCGCGACTGAAGTCATGCAACGAACGGGAAAGAAATGTTTAATCTTGAATTAAGAAAAAAAATGTAATGCCAAGTCGACATCGCTTTTATGTACGGCTATCCCTCATGGCAGTGAGATTATATTTAAGCTCTAGCTTTTTATGTACTCTGGGCTCGGTGTTATTATTAAACATTCGATGACAGGGCGAAGAGTTTTTCAGATAGGATGAAATAAATTTTTCGAGCAATTCTCCCATCATGGAAAATCCTTCTTGACCTAGTTCCAAGATACCGGTGGCGTAATAAATTTACTTCTAGCCCAAGTAACACCACTTGAGAGAGAGAGAGAGAGTAAAAAACGTAGCCCTAACCACTTAATAAATCTGGGTATTTATATTCCCCTGGAGCATCCAGCCTCGGGCACACTGTTATACATATATACATATACGTATCTATATATATATGTATATTGAAGATGGCCAAATTCGGCAAATCTTTATTTATGGAAGCAATCACAGCGCGTGAACGTTGCAAATTCTCACCGCTTCCATCTTACGGGAAATTATAGTTGTTCCCTGAACATTGAGATTTGAAATATGTGTTCAAGCATCCATATAATTCGTGAACTGTTAAAGTCAATTGTCACGTACTACTCGCGCTTTCCTCACTAGAAAAACAAGCTTCATCAAAATTATTTATTATCCCAAGTAATGATTCTATATTCTTGTTGCTCTGGAATTTAAGTATAATAATCTTTTTCACCCGCACAAACTTGGGAATCAAAATTAGCTGGCAGTATCGTTTTAAGTACTTTGGAAATTGCTGCCGCAATGCCACTCGAAGAAGGCTAACGATAAGCCAAAGCTGTAACAAAATTGACGGCACATCGTAAAAAATGTCCTGAAGGCAAAAAAGGGTGAAAGGAAGAAATGGCGGGGGGGGGGGGGGGTGGCGAGGGTTGAAATGGGGTACAGGCGACAGCCTCGGGCAGTCTTCGCCAACTTATTCACCGCAGATGATGAAACTTTGCAAAGGTAGGCGTTTACCAATCCCTATCTCTTCTGATGGTGGTAATAACGAGTCTGCTATACTCGTCTTTTTCTCCCCCTCTCTTTATCCCTCTTCTTTCTTTGCCGCTATGAGGCAGGTAATATGAAAAACAAACATTGCTGATTCCGTGCAACGCAGGCGTGAAAAAATTGTTCAAGTTTTCTCGTGGCTGTTCTCACTCGGCGTGATATGCGGTTTGTTGCGGTTTTGCTAAAAGAGTTCACGGCGTAATACCGACACTCTGTATTGATGGTAACGGTCGTATATAAAAGTGTGCCTACGCAATTACGGAACGGTTCATATTTCCAACAAACTTAACGTGTCACTCGGCCCAACGTTTTGACTGGCCAAACTTATTTCTTTAGTCTCATTTCTTTTTAAACCTCGCACTCATATTTTGCAATAGATTTTATTGCATCAGCCAGAGTTTTGGAACTCTCAACCGTGGAATTGATAAACTCGCAGACTAATGCAATTATCTGTTCATAATTTTGTGCGCCCGAGAACACGCGCTAAAACTTCACCATTTGGAATATGGAACCACTCCAAAACTAACACTCGATGCATCGGTTGGTTTAACCCAGTTTTGCCGGGTACTCATGTACCCCGTCAAAAGTTTCACCTATCATTTTTTGATGCAACTAGTTGCAGCCAGCATGCGAGTGCGGAAAAGTACATTTAACCCTGGTAAAATCAACGACAAACAAGGTTTGCGGAAGAGGGCTTTTTCCAACTTCGACGATACATGTACCTATATATCGACAAAAATGCAATAGAAAAACTGTAATTTATCGAACTTCTATACGTACCAACGTACGACTATATATTATACATAGATATATATCCTGTATGTGTACCAAGGGGATTAAGTCGGGGTTCTGATTACATTATGCCCGCCGTAAGCGAGTTTCATTCCATACTACTCAGCCGTAAAGGGCAGATGTAGATGACACGGGTTCGCCGTATAATCTGGTCGTAACGCGGGTCGGTGGGTGGCGCCGTACTTTTTATGCCGATAAACTCATCTTCCTGCATCCACCACTTATATCACAATTACACCTGGTCAGATTCGTACCTTTATGTTAGCGACCTGCTGCCTGCGGTTGACCGCGCGAACGGGAAACAAGATTTTGTTTATTTATATTCCCACTCAAAGATAGATGAGGGTTCCCTTGCCGCGTAGAAAATCGCTGTGCCATGCTCACGGTGTGGCGGTGCAATTTTCAGGTATCAAAAGTAACACGAGGGTACGAATTATCGTTGAAATTGGACAAATTTGTTGACTCTCAACGTGTTCGGTTGTGATTTATAGCGGTGTGATCGAGATTTCTGACTGTTTAGAAGCGGGGTCTCAGAATCAAATTCCAGTCTGAATAAAATAATATACTTTTCTTCTCAGAAAATTTATAACTCGTTTTCATTCGTGCAGATGTGACTCAATTATGGATTACAAATTATCGGATATCTGAAGTATCACGAGTGAAACTAAGATTTTGTTAACCAATTCCTCTTTTTCCCAGCCTGAGATTCTATTTGCAGTCGAGGAAACAATTCAAAAATAGTCCAAATCAATGTTTCCCATCTGGCTGGAAAAAATTTCTACAGTTGATTACAGTAAAGTCAAAGTTTACCCAACCTGGTCACCATACACTTGCGAGGTCAAAGGCAAATTTGATTTTGCATCAACTTCGTTACTTAATGGTTATCATGAATTTTCAATTTCATCACAGCCACGTTAAGCAAAAGCGACGATTAGGTACGCCATCTTTGTAGGGATAGCGAAAACGATTTACCAAAAAATCGAGTAGGTATTCATTCCCGGTGATGCGAGACCCTGTACATGACTATGGCTGAAAAAAGTCGGCGTAATTTTCCGAAAATGTAACCATAATACCGAATGAGCTGAACCGCCGTTACATGCTCCCCCACTAATTTTAGAGAAACCCACAAGGAAAGAAAAATATTGTAGATTTTATACCTCATTGATGTAGATGTGACTAAAAAAAAATTGCTGTCCATATATTCACCAGAACAAATGTAAAATCTACATTACATGTTTTTCCCTGCAATGCACTCTTCGAGGTGCATACGTGATTGAAATATTCATCTGACTAGGTCGATCGACTATATGTAAGTACACACTTTTCACGCGTGTTTGTGCAAGCGATGATTTACCCACGTGAGCGGAACGGTATTGCTATGTAACCCATTTAGCATACACGTACATGAGCTTCACATGAGCTATGCTTATAACGTATCGATTATCCCATCAACGACAGCGTGATATGGTGTTAACGGGTTGTCCGAGAAGTGACGGGTATCGATGCGGCATCAGTCTGGCTCGACGCGCGATTATCCGTCGCTTGAGGGTGGAATAAAAGGTCTGCGGTTACCAAACGGAAGCGGAGAATCGCGATGGGCTCGTAGGTATATATGGAAGTAAAAAACCTCGTATCCGCGCGATTTTGGAGGCCATTTGGATACGCATACACGCGGTTGGTTATGCGTCGTTGAATCCTAGCAGTTCCTTCCAGCGGTACCAACACGCACAGAATCCGCACCCCAGCCTCACTCCTCCGAATTTCCCTCTTTCGGCAGCCACCAACTCGGTCGGCTCGTATCCTTTTACTGTTATCCTCTTGTTTCTCGGTGTTTCCCACCACGGCTCTCTGCATCCTCGAGGCACGACGCAATGTCTCAGTTGATGTAGTTTACGACACCGCCAGGCTGTTAAGTGATTACTGCTCGCTCCAAAGGGAAAGGAAATCGAGTTGGCCACGCAGTAAAAAAATTCATTTTCACTACAGCACCCGGTGTCGCATGGTACACACCATTGCCGACAAACGGAACCGCAATGCCATCTTCAAAGTCTGTTGGCGAATGCCTGTAACGCCATCTAATGTACTTTCCGCTACCTGGTTTTGCTTCTTCGCGTTATGGGGTTCTCCCATTCTCCACCAGCTACCACGGTACATTGTGTTTAATGATACCAGGACGCTAAAAATTTTATCTCCCCGTCTGGAACAGAACAAAATGACTGAGTATCTCGGTAAATATTTTTTTAATATGCCTTTTAACTGGTATGAAACGAGTGACATGATCTGTTTTTCATCATTATCACTCACGACAAGCAGATCACCGATAAGAATAAATGAATACAGAATACGGATGACTTCATTAGTGGACTGCCGGAGAATTTCACTCTATATTAAGCGTGCCTGGATAGAAACGGGTAAACTTCAGTAAACCATTTTCCGAATGATCCAATTGGTCATTCGAAACTAATCAATAATATATAAATAATTTCGTACTTGATGGGGATTGCTTAAGGCAGATGAATATACAAGTTTTGTACCCGATATTAGTTCACGTCTGTAAGAAATCCGTTCAACTCGTTCATCTGCAGCTGAATTTAGCGAAGACAAAAAATATACTCCAGGTATCTTATACCCACATACATATCGTAGGTTCAGGAATTCCGAGTAATTGCGGCCACTTTTAATTATATTGAATTATTGCCGTAATAAGTTGTAATAACACGGTCGCGGACTTGACCGTCGTCGTCTTCCTACTTCGCCAGCACGTGTATAATTTAAGAGCAGTTGTTCCAAAAACTCAGGCAAATGGACCAACCGCGGCACCGCGGTTGTCACGCGAGGTCACATTTGTTACGTCAAGACTTGCCACATCGCTAATTATTCGGGCAGCACTCAGAAGAGACTAGGTACGCTCTCTTAGCGACAGCTTTAAAGGTGTGCATGAACGCTAACAGCCTGGGCCAGAGCTCTGTCGACATTGTTCTTAGAAAATTCTAACCGTGACTAGAATAACGTGAAATGAGAGATTGAAAAAATTCTCAACACTAGCCATTCGTGTACTCGGTTTGTTCAAGATCTTTAGAATTTAAGGATAAAGACGAGCTAGCGAATGGTATTGAAAACGAAACAAGGATGCGAACGATGCTTTAAATAAATACTGTACGGAGTATCCGAGATTGTCAGAATTACCGTAGCAGAATGCACGAGGAAGCCGAGTACAGCTCTGATGCAGAAGCGCTGTGTGTATGTTGAATAGTTGTCACGTTCTAATTTGCGGTCAAAATTGTACAGACCTTTGTTTACGTTATTGTCGAGAAAGTAATTAAAACTTTAGCTGTACACAGGCTAATTATCTAAATGAAGCTCTATAAAATTGGATTCAGCTCTTGTGAAAATGGTGTACGGATTAAAGTAAATACACAAGAAACGCTTTGGCTTCTGGATGATCTGATGGCATCGCGCGAGAGGCACGAACGCGAGTAGACAGCTGCTTAATTACCTTGGACGTTTTTTCTTGAAAAAGGTAAACGCTGCCGGCAATTAAAGTAATTACTTAATATATCACCCCCTCGCTCCGTCAAGACGATGAATCCGAGTGTGAAAGCGTAGCTCGACTGCACGATATTCTTATACCTGCACGACACTCCGAAGCGTTTGTGTCACGAGCGTGCATGTACCTACAGCTTTCTCTATTTTCATTTTTTTCTGAAATCCTGCCAAGATCAATCGCTGTACAAAATTCCGGTGTATCTCGTATGTTCGTTTCAAGTTTCGAAATAACTAAGGCTATCTAAGATGGAGGTAGCCTAATTGTTTTACAACTCGCCCAAATTGCCTAACGCAAGATTTCACCACGGTGAAAGATCACAGTTGGGTGAGCACAGGTGACATATGTTCGTGCTGGGTGACGGTCAAGGGTCTTCGTAGCGCGTCGTAGGCAGCGAGGATCTCAGTATACAAATCGTGCAGGAAAAATACCACAAGACAAGGCTCTCGGTTCCACCTACCCAAGAAGCTTCCGTTGCTTCCGTGTCTACGGTGCTTTACATATTAATTATTCGTTGTCGGGGTAACCATCTACTCGAGGTATCAATCATTTTATAGAGGGACGTACAGATTTCCCACCGTCGGAAACTCGTTAATTATCACCACGTTTTACGTAAAGTATATTCATAATATTACAGAGCGGCAAAAATTTTCCGAAATACAAATTGATTGTTATCCGTCGCTTTATTCACACGTTTTGCGCTCAAGAGATCCTTCGTCCAGGTGGTTATATGTTTTGAGAAACTAACCTAAACTCCGAATGGTCGAAAAGATCGAAACGATTGAAAATTTTGAAAATCTCTTTTATGAATTATCTGCATGACGCAAATTTTCCCACATGAATCAGACTGTTTCTGAATTTCGATTATTAGTGAATTCGAAACATTTCAAGTTTGACTATTCAGCCTGATGAGAGTTTACTCGACGGTGTCCATCTCAGTATTGACTGTTTGAAACTTCTACACGTATCTTAAACTTGCAGTCCGTTATTCATAACCGGAAAATTTTTGAAAAATTTGAGAGTCTTCCACTCGCTACTATGGTTAGATTTAGGTCCAACGGATTATTCCAACTCCTCAAAGAGACTATATGAATACCGGTATAGCTGTAGCGTTGGTACCACTCTCGGCCAGAACAGGAACTGACCTTGAGAACGGCAACGCGTGGTTTGCGAAGAAAACGAGCGTCGTCGCGTAGCTGGTGAGACCTCTGCCGATGCTGCACGCAACGTCCGCGACTCGTTAACGACGAGAAAAGAATCGCGTCTTTGCGATCTCATATTTCACGGGAAGGGCGAAAAGGGACGGCGACACCCGTACGGCGAACCCCGTGCGTGTGAGTTCGATTCGGGATATTTATGTGGCAAAATCGGCGGCGGGGTGAGGGGGCGAAGGGTCGAGGTGTGAGGGTCGGGGGAGGGGCGGGGGGGGGGGGGGGTGGTCGGGGAAGAAAGAGAAAAGGGAGATAGACGGTGGCCTTACTTATGCGCAGACAATCGTTTGCGAACGAACGGTGCGAGTTTGTAAAATTTTCACGCGCACAACTTCATGAATACGTAGATTGTTAGCGTCCCATTATTCCTGTTCTCGTGTCACACTGCACCAGCGCCTGTGTACTGCCGGGGCTGCAACACGACGGGGAAAAATGTAAATATCTCTCCAGCCTCCGTACGCGAGCATGCGGGTTAATCTATGCGGTGAATGCAGTCCCGCAAGTGTGAGAGCAGCCGGCCGCCACGGTCCGTCTACCCCTTGCATCCAGGCTGCTGGTTCACGTCCCGACCTCGCGAGGAAACGACCACCGCGGTTGAAAATTGTTAGAAAACAACCCGCGACGCCGTTGGCTGCTACCTCGACGCAGGCGTCGGCCCGACGACGAACGTGTTCCGATGCTTGACTCTCCGCTCCCCATGCCGACGGATCGATTTTTTTCTTCCACTTTTAATTTCGCAATCGTGACTACTACACCACTGCTCTGTGTCAGCCATGTCGGCGCCGCGTGACAGGCGCAGCCTGGTTCGAATCAAAATGGCTGCTTCAAACCTCGAGTATTTTGTAACGAATGAATTTTTAAAGTTTGGTTCAGGAGAAGTGATACTACTTGCTAATTGACTGACGGAGGTTGGAGGTTAAGCTCTTCGAAATGCGGACTGCTATCGAGTGGAATATTGATCTTGGTGAAACTGAGTGAATGACGTGACCGCTCTTTTTAAATACCAAGTTTTCCAATAATATGAAGCAATTTTTGGCTCAATTTCCTGAACGATGAAACCTCTCAAATACACTCAAGGAGCTGTCAATTTTTGTTCTATATTCTGTACAGCATTGAAAAAATTCATCATACTATTGGAAATGGTATAGATTTTACGAAAGTGCTATGTTTGGTTTATAATGGTTGATAATTTTATTTTATTCAGTATTATTGTATACAAGTGATCGTTTTTTTATACCTCCATACACCGAAACATCACTTAACATATGATATCGTATGTGTGAAAGCACCTGAATTTTTATTAGGTTGAAAGACAATCGTGCAGACACACAAGTAGTCTTTGGACACAAAGATCGGGTTTAGGAAATCGCTTTATGGATATCTTTCCGTGTGATAATTCAAAATTACGAAATAATGATTGTAGTAGAGTCGGTCGAAACAATGTACTTAAAGCAAAGAATAGAACCAGATGTCAGAATCGTTTCATGTTAGCGTTCCGTCAACCTCCTGAAATTAAGTATAAGTGATAATTTCAATTCGATAAATTACGTTGTACTTGGTTTTCTCATTCGACTTTACATTCAGATGCTTCGCTTGACCTCTTGGCAAACATGTGTTCCTGTAGTCTGGTTTAGTTCCTAATCGGAAACAAAATTGGACCGCTTGGTATCTCAAATCTGCTAATGCTTGACAATCCACTACATTGTCAGGAAGTTCTGTGCAACGGATAGCGAAATAGGACCCACCAGTAGACTGCACAAATTGAACCGAACTTCGCAGGTTCACGGGAATGAACTCGTGACTGCGCAGCATACCGCGACCAAGTGGCCATGACAGGTGATACCTCGAGGCAAAGGTGTGCGAGTTCCAATGGAAACGTCATCTGCTAGCATAGTTTCGGAACACGGAACACTACGTCTCGGTGTTGGATGATCCAGCTTTGATTTATAAGGAGCACCACAGGCTGAAGGAGTGGAACAGGAGTAGGTACAGAGATCCTCGGGAGCACGACCGAGTCGTGCCGGTACGAGAGACAAGTCATGTTAGCAATGCTAAACACACGCTATGAAATGCTAATTATACACCGTAGGTACCGCACACGGCATTTATATCTCTGGTAAGTGGGATGCGCGCGCGATTCTCTGCAGTTCCTCCGTTCGATCCTTCGTATGGGCATAAGAAAGGGCCTCATTGTTATGATTCTCCCGGTACCAGCTAGCGTGGCGATCACTGTAACACGAGCTACAATGGTAGCAGCCTGGTCTAGCAGCCAACGCAGCTGTGAGAAGTCCTCGGTTCTCTTTGCCTGAAAGAGTAAGCCCGGCCCATTCGGTCCCAGATCGCGGACTAGCCGAGCAATCGGTGGAGGTATACCTACGTTGATAAATATTCTATCAGCCGACCATGTTACGTAAAACCAGACACTGCATACGTGCTGATATTAGCGATGCCTGCAGCTTCCTTGGGGCGAGAGCGCATTGTGCACTTCGGTGCAGCCGTACAGGGTGTAGGTATAGGTATACACTTGCGCCGAGGGTCGTGCGAGAATCGGAACACCGCCGCTTCGTCCTGCGGATCCCGAGATATATGGGCTGAAAAATCTAAATGCAGGCTGTTTATGTTAAATCCTGTATGCACCTATTCCGGCTGAGGCGAGGAGCATCGATTTTTAAACTCTTTTCGTATTCCCCGGCGTTATCGAGGTTACCGCCCTCTTCGACGTTTTCGACCTCCTCCCCGTGTCACGCTGTAAGAATATCAACGGATTGTTAAATGTTCCTCAGCTGTCTGTTTTCTACCAATTTATCATTGATGATCCAACATTTACATACAAACGTTTATACAGTCGTGGCAGTGTGGTCGGACGGGGTAATTGCACTTTTTTAACTCTCGCTGAATTGAGGGAATCAGTATGTAAAGCAATTTGGGGGGATGAGAAAATGCAGTTATGCAAAGTCACGGTATGAATTTATTATCCTTGCTGAACAAATATCGATCTTCGCGGTATGCCGTAATCAGTTTATGGATTAGAATGACATGCTATACAGATGGATTTCTATTTTGTTCAAACAAACCGCTGCAACATCCATGAATTTACTTCGGTGCAGTGTGTAATTTGAGTTGATCAAATACGATTCTTGAATACATTGAACCTTCGGGTATCTATTCTCACATATGTATGTCGGCGGCAAATACGGACGTTTCAAGCTACTGCGTGCATACAAGAAAACCTCATTCAACTCGCCGCTGTAGGATTTGCTTCCGATGGACAAATCCATGAAGATTCAAACCAGTTAACTCGTATCCTTGATACTGCTATATCCAATTAGGAAGTCAGTGAACCTCGGCGAAACGAATAGCCGAACAATCTGGATTGACAATTGCTGTTGACTGGCACTGAATAAATGAACTGCGCGAGATATTCCTGCAAACGGAGAAAATCGTGGTGGTGATTTTTACCCAGCTTGCGGGTGCCAACATTAAACCGAAAGAGAGATTATCACAGGCTGTATGCACTTTCATCGGTTTAATTATTCATTCGCACCTTCATCAATGTAATTGGTGCATTCTGCTGCGCAGCACCAGGGGGCTCACAACACAGACACTTGGAGGTATGGACAATGCGGAGAGGTAGAAGTGACTCTTCGAACCTCAACTGCTGGATGTTGTAATGCACTCGTGTACTACTATACGTTATACATGCAATAGTCAAGCTCTGTTGCGTTGAAGAATAGCTATTCTTTACCGTCATTATGCACCGTGTAGACAGGATCTCATCTTTTCAAAGAGATAAAAAGAGAGGCGTAGAGTTTGAAAATGAGAATTAAGGATATGAATAAAAAGTGAGAAACGCGTGCGAAAATAATTCTCGTGTTCTCATGATCATTCTAACGATGGAGAAACGTTACAATTGGTTGAGCTTGTTTCCGGAGCTATCCGTTATCTGAACATGGGTGAAAAAAAAAAACATCACGGAAAGAAAAAGAAATGCAAAACAGAAGAAACACACTACATGAAATACTACGACGGGAAATCATATGCTCGTTAGGCGCGGCGAGATAGATTAGATCTGTTTCATTCAGGGCCCGTATACGCAACTCGGAAATACTGCTGTCAACAGTTTTTGCTTCCCAGCAATCAACGGCTAACTTTCAATTAAATGCTACACAAACGCCACAACTATCCATGCGCAATCTCATCGGAAATCCTCGATATCGGTCACACGGCTATTTGCGATAATAAATTAATTTTCAATCGGAAACGTACGTGTACCATCGATCCAAGTAGCAGCATTCCGTCCAGCTAAATCAGTCGTGGCTTATTTTTACTCAGAGTATAATTGATTCCTATTCGCTTTTTGAAGGTGATGTATTGCGGTAGGGATTAATTTCTTTGTAAAATAATCGCATTCTATTCAACGTAGGTATTTCGTATACTAGAAGCATCTAGTTCGAAAAACACCATAAGGATGATAAAAAAAACGGAGTAAAAATAGTCATTGTATTACTGAAATTGAATGGTGGATGGTGACATTTAATCCAACTGTGTGGATGCGTCTGCGACAAAGGTAAAACCACACAAATTCATGCAGTTCACATGAGTGTCACAACATCTTATTAAACCTCTCTACTCGTTGCATAATGGTGTACTCTTTTCTCCGTCACCCGAGCGTGGACAGTTTTCTCTCCCGGTCACCATGTGACCGGAGTTTCTCATGAAACGCCAGTACGGACAAAAGAATTGCGACCTAGTTTACCGGTTGAACCGCAAAACGCTGCAGTGGAACAGTCGCTGCAGGTGAGTAGGTTGTTGGTATTTGTACTTCACTGACAGGTACACATTGTTCCTCGTTGGCTTTCTCTTGCGCCGAGTTGACACTTGACTATCTACTGAATCGGAATGTCACTTTTGAGTGGTTGTCGTCTGAGGCTTGCTAAAATTCTTTCATGCCACAATTTTTAATCAATTACTCAAAACATTTCGATTCCAAATCAAGTGTCAATATTGAAGTATCCTTCATGGGAGTACTAGGCTTGTCGCATTATTTCGAAGTATTTATGAAGCGTTTTCATGAAGTATAAAGCGTTTATCGGATATGTGTTTTGATTATGATCATTTGGGATTTTGACCATTCGGAACTTTCATCCGCGCCCACTTAATCGGTAATTTAGGTCAATGCCTGAAGCTAGATAATCAGTCGGTCTAATTTTTTTGATTTTCGAATTGGAATGATAAGGTGTTCCGTGAATAAACATAATATGGCGTTGACGGACTTATAGTGCGGAAGCACAATGCGCCCCCATTTTGCTAAGCAGTCAGGTAAAGGGGTTGACGCATGAAGGTGCTAATCGACATTTCGCGTGTGCAACGTTGAACGCCACCGTGCTACCGATGAATATTTTATCAGTATAATGCTGCTTAACACTTTCATGCTTAGACCCCGTTGATTGACTTCAATTTTCGATGTAGGCAGCGGTGGAGAAGGTGGGCTCTGACGTTAATCGCTGAAATGTGACGGCGGCGCTTTGGGATTCTCGACTTCTTCCAGCCGCTTATGTAGGTCTAGCTCAGAATCATCGTGAAAGGTGATGGCAGGCAGTTTGAGGCGTTTACGGATTAAGATATCGGGCAGGTGTTAATCAACACATAATGGAGCGTGAGTGAAAGAGTAATTAGAGTGTTCAAATAGAAAGAAGGATGACGGCTATGAAATTAGTCGGTTACGCTGCCATTACTGTCAGTGTTTTCCCCTGGCAACCCGTTCGGTTTGGCCCTGCCCCGTATCATTTTATTGAACTTCTCCTCATTAGGAACAGAAGCGAAGCAAGTTGAGATTTCTGTATCACTTTCATTGATCGATATTGGAGATCCATCAATCGTTTCCATCCGGGGTATATCGGAATGTCGATTGAGTTACAGTGGGTACTTAGCGAATATCTGGTCAAGTTAATCGATTGCATACTTGATATTCTTTATAACTAAGGTTTCAGCTGCAAAGAGTTGGAAGTATCTTCGTTATCGAGTTATTTCATGCCCTGAAATGATCAAACTTAGTTTCGCGTTTCGTAAGTTCAAACCACGCGGATGAATATTCAAATTTTGTGCTAAAAATTGGGGACTCGTGAATATGTATTAGAAACCGAGCGAAAGAGAAGAAAAATATTTAACAAAAAAGAAAAATTTTCACTGCACTTCTTTTTAAAATAGATTGGTCTCAAGGCTATAAGAATTGTATTTGCATGTGATTGCTGCAAAGTACTGCAGTGAAATCGATTGATGTTTTTACTTTCACGTTATTAAGAACCCAAGGTTTGAGAATGAGATTAACGTTATCACGAACTTACAAATTTAGCACAGGATGAAATGGTAAAAGTAATCTTGAATTCCACGCGTCAGCAAAGTGATAACAACTCAATTATATTTTATGTAATTCGTCTCTAAGGCCTCTGGTTTTATTCCGTTCCACTTACCTTCGTACGACTAATTGTACGAATAAAGTAATGATACCCTTAGCTCTTTCATTGTACACTGGGGATTATTAATCACGTCTAATTATTTTCCGGTGTAATTCTAATTATATTCCGGTTAGGGTAACAGCCGGTAAATTGATACGGATGGCAGAAACAGGAGAGCGCCAAGGCGCTGTCTATAATTTGCATACTACGTCTATAATCAAAATCTAAAAAGCCACATCCGCTGCCTGGTATGCGGGGCGTTTATACCTCGAGTCTATATGTCTTGACGACCTGCCCACTTTATGTGTAGGGTTCAGAACCTCGGTTTATATTACCAACAACGCATCTCGAAATATCCGGAAAATTGATCATGGCCACGTCCGTCGTAATTTCGATCTTAACAGCAACGGCAAAGTCATGTATGAACTGACCTCATTACGTCTCGATTTCTTACCAAGTGTAAGAGGAGGTCTGGTCTTGTGCCAGTGATTATACCTGTTTCCTTTTAGAGCTCACATTTTTGCGAAATTTAGCGGGCTAAAGGAACCAGAAACTCTGGGCTCTACTTTACATTATCTATAAGTAAGCTGTTTGGCATAGATTCAAGTCGGATTTCTTGCAACGTCACGTGAGTACGAGATCGTGTAAGACTTAAGTCGCGAAGATCTTCTGTCCTCGATATTTCACGTGCCGTGGAAAAAGTTTGGCTCGAATTTCGAAATTGTATCTTTTACTCGAACGCACGGCTAGACTAGGTGCTTGTATATTAGATTAGAATTGATCTTATTTCAGCAGTGATTTGTACGGGTGGTCAGAAGAATGTGAAGAAAAAAAAACAGCAATTGTAACGACCTATAAGAGGATAAAATATAACGGATCGAATTGTAATTTTATTGAACTACCCGCGAACGGTGCGTTAGTTGCGGTGAGTAAATTCTGCTTCCCTCAACAAATCGTTTTTTCTCATCCCCCGCCAGAACGTCGATGATAACGTTCCAATAAAGGTTCGGGTGTAAGCGCAAGAGCGATTGTTAAGCGACCAGATTTGATTTAGGAGGGCCCGTAGAATAAAATTCCGACTCAGTTGGAGCAATAATATGAAAAAAATGTGATGAAAAAAAAGGGATGGAAACGGTGATGTGGAGTCGGCACTCTCTTGCTTCTGTCAACTCGTCGCGATATTGCAAACTGGCAACTTTCATAATCAACGCCAAACGTATTTACACATACATATCTGCACAGAAATATATCATAACTTTCGCCTCTTTCTCACGTTTAATATCATTTTTTTTCCATCTTTTAAACTCGGGGAAGTATTGGTGGGTGCCTGGGTTTGACTCAACCATTTCTATCCCTGTTTATTGATATTGAAAGATGCTACAGTATGATGCAGATGGTAATATATCCCCCGATAGAACTGACGCGGACGTGCAGGAGCAACCAATTCCTTGGCTACAGGAATTTAGAGCATCGGCTATATAACACGAGTATAGTAGATACTGTAACGTTATGCGATTTTATTGGAACGTTAGTTGGCACTAGATCTATAGACTTTTATACACCAAGGATGAGGTTCGCGAGAACCTTAAGAATGGGTGAACCAATTGTCATGTAACTCCTTGTGGATTCATACAATGGCCGAACCTTTCCTCTGATGATTTTATTTTTTTAGAAGCATTATTTGAAAACAGTAGTATAGATTATTTGGAACCTGTAATAAAAATTGTAAATCTGTAGAAAATGTTCTGCAGGACATCGTCTGTAGGACTCTTACTCTGTAGGATAGGTTTATGTCGAATCGGTCCACCCCTATCAACATGTGCCGATAGACATCTGGGAAAACGGCTTGTCTGTCACGAATTCTCGACGCAACGCCTACGGGGGGATGAAACTTTGGTAACCGCCAACAACTTCGCCAATGAAATTAACCAAGTCGAGACTTATGAATCTGAAACTTGGAAATTAGATGAGGTTCGAGGTAGGCTAGTACAGAAGATAAACGTGCCCCGGTGGAATGTTGGGGTACTTACTCGTCCAGGCTGTTTCTTGTGGGCAATTTAATATCGTATAAACGTACATTCTAGAAATAAATCGCATGGTTTGCTTGAACTCTGAATATCAGATCATGTGGTCGAGGGTTACTATATGCATATAAATTTTGTAAACCATGAGGGGATCTGCGTCGATTCTAATGAAACGTTTTAACGGAGGGTAAAAATCCACCAGTACACGTCGAGTGGCCACCCGGATTCTGTGTGAGGATGAAATTCAATTAATTTTCAGTTGGTAGTACATACATTTATACCGGCGATCAAATTTTCTTCCACCACTTGCAACGCCAACACTAACTAACTTTTGTGGTCGATCGAAAACCCCCAACGATTCTGCATGTTCATTCAACGCGTCGTCGGTTCTCGGCTGAAGTAAGGAGGACTCATAGATGAGGATAGAGATGTCCCAGCTACGAATTATAAGTTAACCGTGCAGGATAATCCGAGTATGCCCGATTACCGGATAGTCCTGGCAATATAAAAATATTCCCAAGGCCACACAATGTGGCTACGCATGCTCGGTTATGACGCGAGGAGTAACCGGGAACCATGACTGCCGCATATCACCGCAACTGGCACAAGCCAACGCCAACCAGTATCTACCATACCGACCACGGACGTTACATAAAAACATAACGTACCGCCGCCGACGCCGCCGGGTTTCCTTTGCTAAGCTATTATTATTGCGGTCTTGGCTATCCTTGCGTCACTCCTCGACACCAACCGCCGCGCCGTCGCCGGCCACTACATTCTCTGGGCGTTTGAAAATCAGGCCAGATGCTCCGCCGAGGGAACTCCGGATTCATTAGTCTTATTGTTAATTGATAACTGTTCTCACTCGCATGATCAGCCACATTGTTCGCGTGATTTTTCAGGTCTTTACGAGAAAGGGTTCCACGGGTGGGCAGAGAAATGTTCAGACATTGAAAACAAAAATTTTTCACAACGGCTTATTTCTCATATCGAACGTTCGGAATCTGGTCCCAAGGTCGTGAAATTGAATCTCGTTATATCTTTTAACTTTACGTGATTCGATTCGCCTGGCTTTTATTGCTGGTTGAAATCTGTACCGCAACTCGCACCAATGCCCGGAACTTTTAGAAGCGGACATAAATACAGGTGGTAGTAGATATCTGGATATCGATATGCCCGCCTAAATGGAATAACAACCATTATTCCAGTCGATATTTGAGGCGGAAATGGAGATTGACTTTTATTCTATTTTCTACAGCACGGGATACCGGCCAATTCCGGATAAGAATCCAATTGTCACTTTTCATGCTACGCAGGGTGAGACCTTTATATTAAAACTCTGTAACAGTGAATTCTGGTTCAGTCCCGCGTGCATTTAACTAGGGTTCAACTATCGACTATAGCCTCCGGGATTACCGACTACGTATTATACACGATGGTCGTACTTTAGTATTCCAAAATGATGCAATGGATGTGTTTGTTCTGAGGATCAGCTCTCAACTGATTGTGAATACGGAGCTGTTTGAGTTAATATGCGAAAAATGCGCAGATAAAATATTGGGGTTCGTGAAGGCTGAGCAAGTGCAAATATTCGGAGCAAATCTGATTTTACTATGCGCTCTCACATATCTCATAGATCAAAGTCCATTTTCTGATATGAGGTTGTTTAAGAACGGACAAGTACGAAACCTTCATCTGTACCGCAGCATTGAAAAAAAAGAGTTGACCTGTTTTTGACCGGTCTGGCAATTCGTCGAGATTTGAATTGCGCAGGTCGTATTTCCGCAAAGATAAAAATAGAGGTAAAAAACAACAACTGAAACTAATATTAATTGCTATACCTAGATAGAAACGAACCAACGTATCGTCGAACCGTCCTTACCGAGCGCGAAACCGAAAGGTGATTTTCAATGTTGATCATGGAACAATTGAATTTGTACAGGGTAATTGGATTGACGAAATGGTGCCACTGGGCCACGGGTTATTCGGAATCGCGATGGGTGGTAACAATTTGCGAAATCCAAAACTAGCTGCCGCGTATTGTCGGTCAAGCTCTCGTTGATCAGATGTGTCAAAATCAACTATAATCAAGAGCAGCTGGTGGAATTGTATAACTGCGTCGTGGTGCCTGACATGTCCCAATTCCCGCGTAACCTGTGCGCTCCATTGATTTGCGAGGAAGCTGCTATCGGCATTCTGCAGCAGCCAGGACGAGCTGCACTAGACTATTAAAACGGGAAAATTGTTTTCCCTGGGGAAACGAGTGAAACGAAGTAGAATAACGCCAAAAAATAAGGTAGTAAAAAACTTAAAAAAACAAAAAAGAAAAACGTGTATGGAACTTTGTTTTTACGCAGTAGATTTTGACCCTTGCTCAGTCGCAGGAGCGGAACGTGGTAGACCGCAGACTTAAAGCTCCTGCGACACCCATTCGATATCATGACAAGCCTCATTTTTTGTCACACTTAATCACGTGCCAGGCAGCGTGTAAAAACCGAGGAGCTATCCTCACGCATAAAAACAACATCCTTATCGTCTTCCGAGAGTCCTCCGAGTCTTCCGGGTCCTTCGAAAGCGGTGTGTTCTGCGGTACGCACACGTGCTTAAGAGTGTATGGATGCGTATAGGCGAACAGTCTTAGGGGCGTCAAAGATCGATTGTAACAAAAAACAATCGCACTGGAGTTGGAGCTTCGGAAAAGTGAATAAATCTCCTGAAAGTCCTGTCATTATACGGCCAAGAAGTCTTGAATTTTGATAAAAAGAAAGTAAGCGTGGACCAACCGGTTATAAAAGTGTTGTGTCTTCAGAGTCAGATGCTATCGCTTTATACTGAACGGCGACTGCCGGCCTTTTCTGTACATGCAGCCCTTTTCAGTCCTTGAAACCCTGGATACTCGCGGGTCTTTGGGTCTCTGGGTCTTATGACTCTCGACCAGTATGACGCATCAGCATTCTTCCATTGAATTCAACATCGATCGATTACCATCGGATACTATTACAATGACACAGACCACACACAAGACGTCACTTCGAGAAATTTAATCGCTCAGTTTTAATTCTTCATTTCAATAGTATTGCAGAGTGATGAGAATGATCAATAGAAATTCACAGAACGTACCGTGGTATTACTTTGCTCGTCCGTTGATCCAGAAGTTCGCTCACTATCATTCCGGTGTAGAATTTGCTTTTAGGATGTATTCGTAGGTATTATATGCATAAAAAAGCTCGGTCACCATTCCTCTGTGGCTGACAGTGGCACCTTTATTGCTTTTCAAATAAAAAATTTCCTTCACAGATGTTGGAAAAAGTAGCGTGTGTCACATATGTTGACGGGCGATATCTAATTCGTGTGATTACAACGGTCACTTCATTCTGTAAACTTCACACTCGTAGGAAATCATCTACTTTCTACACTTTCAACACAAAATACAATTTTTATACCGTACATCTATTACAACTAGCTTTTGGTTGGAAAATACTTATTTGTTCTAAGAAGTCACGCAGACGATATCAAAGCTTTCTGTCGACCTATTATTCATATAAGGGTAAACATGAACATGGAATTTGAAACATTTGATGTCCTCGTAAAGATTATTTTAGGTCGAGAACGCACGTTCGGCAGAATATCATGGAATTCACATTGGGCACTGAGAGAGCGCGTATTTTTCTTCATCTCCACATTTCGATTGACGATCTCTTTTTGCTGAGGCACACGCAAGGGACAAAGGATTCGAGGGTCAAGCACACACGCATTCTGGTAACTAGCTGCCTCAGGGCGGAACCGTCTAGACCGACGATCCTGTTTTCGACTACGAAGAAAATTCGACGAATTATAGAATTATATCGAACACAGAAATGCTAGCAGGAGCAGATCACAAGCTTATATCTGGTTTGAAATCTTTTGTAAGCTTGTCCGAAATATCTTTAAGGTATATGTATACGTATATATGGCGATTCAGATAACGGACTGACTTATAAATCGTCCTGACATTGGAGCAGCCCAATCCGAAGCCTCGTAAGTTGACAGCGTAAAGCCCGCAAGGACACTATCGATATAAACGTCAATTATGGCCGCAACCTCTCCGCGATCTTATTGCCCACCTCTGGCCATTTGTCATCCAGGCTATACTGACCCTTCGTTTCACTGGGGAATATATCACACAAACTATCAAAATACCCCAAACAACCCTGCGACCGCAGACCTAATCAGCAATACCATAACTGCCTCCTCGTAGATACAATACCGGGAGTTAACGTCACTTCCTGCTGGAATGACATGCTCCACTTTTTTATCCGTGAACAAGTCAACGGCGTAGTTTCAGTATTTCCTACTCAAGTATAACTTGAGAAACTCAGTTTCATTCACCGTTTCAAAGTGAGTATTCGCACGACCTTCTTTATTTTGTAAATATTCATCGATATCTTTCTTCTGATGTGAGTTGCGGAGAGGACGGTTAGAGTCTTGGAATCACTATTTCGAACATTTAAATGCTGAGGTTTGATCTTAGGTCTAGATATCATTCAAAGGAATCTCGAGCTGACATGGATTATGTTTTTATAGAAAATAGGACGAACGGTGATTGTATTGGGAGAATTGTGGTTGCACTTTGAAATCTCATTATTATCCCAAGTTTTCGTGAATAATTGCTTACCCATTCAGGCAACTAAACTTCTCTGTAGTGAAGTTCCATAAATTGCATGATTGGTATGCACAATGAAAATTAAGACGCTTGACAACGTGTACAAAGAATGTTCACGAAAGACGTTTGCAAAGGTCGATTGAAGTTCGCGCGCGTTTAAGAAAAGTGAAGAGAAAACAGAACCTAATCACCTGCACCGACAACCGCTTTCTTTTCTTTGATATAATCATCGGTGAAGTTGGCGGGTGTCGGGTTTATTCAAGGTACTTTTCTGCTTTGTTCGTATTACTACCACCCTTGAACCTTTTCATTCGAGGAAGAAAAATTAGACATGGGACGTCGTCGCTCGAGCTGGTAAAGAGCGGCAGAGGTTTGTGACACTTCCGACCGAGTCGAAAATTTATCAAAGAACTTCCTTTCCGGACTCGCATACTCCGCATTGTCTCGGTATCCACCAATCCGTCTGCTCTTCCATCCCATCGATCTGCCCACCGCCCTGCAGTCTTAGATTCATTCTTGGTTTCTTTTTTCACGTTCTCCCGCCCTCCTGGACCGTCACGACGATGTTACGGTGACCCGTCCGCCTCGTTTTCTCTCTTCCCTAAAGTCCACATACCTTTTTTGGATGAATTTCTTCAACTAATTTGAAGTATTCGATTGATGTGTATTAAACTTTGAGTAGTGGCAGGTTTAAGTAGAAAATTGCAACTCATTTTACAATTGTTATTATTATGAATTCATTTGTATGCAGACAAGGAAGAATTTCATTCTTAGTACAATAAGTTTTTAAGAGGAATTTCATTTGTCCAACTTTTTAATTGACGGATTTCGTGTATCATTTAAAAGTAATAACGCGACTCTCTTGAAATTAAAGAAATAGATGCATTTGTCCAGCCCAGTATACTAGATTACGTTCACTTCAGCTTAAGCCGCTTAAAACGAACGGCCTCTCTAAAACGTGATTCGATGAATGTGTGGTATAATTATGAGGATGGAAAGCCAGGAGTTATATTCAATCGGTGAGAGCGAGGCATTGAAAATCAGAATAGCTAAACAGACAATCGTTTCTTGATAATTAATATCAATCCTCAGTCCGCTCGGCTAGGCTGACTTTGAACGTTGCCTTAGAATACGTTGATAGGGCGTATTATCGAAGTGCACCCCTTGTGAAGCTGTTCATTGGATACCGCAACTCAATAATTAATAAATGGAAAGTAACGCGGTAATGGAATGTACCATTACTCGCTACCAACGAGAGTAAATGTTTAGCCAAGACAGGCCGACCTTGCGGCAGCTGGAGCCTTTGAACACACCTACCAAGTCGTGGGAAAGTCCTTGTGACTAACGCCGAGATACTGTAACTGAACACACCCAACCATACTAGCATCCACTTTACAAAATATTCAAACCTCACTTTGCCTTCCTGCATGTTTTCTACCAGCTTAGCAATACATTCTCAGGTCTACCCAGTATCGCGTCACAGCGCCTACAGTGGTGCACCGTGCACAGAGCTGCAGTGGCCACACCCTGAAATTATCTTGAAATAATCGATGCTAATATGGAAATAATCACCTCCAGCAAAAAGTAACGTCAAAGTCACCGCTCGTCTGTGTTTTATGATTGAACTAACGCTAGTATTTAAACGTTTACGGTTACGCTTAAACCCGTTATTCATGAAAATACTCAATTTTTATACTTATGCAAAAATATTTTGCCGTTCATGCTATTCATGTCAAGATAGTCGAAAAATTGTTGATATGACAGCGTCAAACTGTTTTTTGTGGTCCCTTGGCCCTTTCGTTCGGCAAGAAAATCAAGATACGAATGTGTCATGTCCATATCTTTTGAATATCATCTTGGTTCTGGGCGTGATGTCTGAAGTATGACATGAGTGAATTGTAAGAAATACACCGGCGCACTGGATGTCTTCTACACATGCACTTTTGAATGCAAATGCACGTGGGTGTCTGACAGCGTACTCAATATGCGTGAGAGTGTGAGACCCGTTTGAATACCTGCCTTGCGGAAACCAGGGTACAAGTGAAAAGAGCAGTACGCGTGCTATGGTGTCAATTCGGAAGGGAGGTTACGGTGCTCATTTAATTTTATTTTATCACTCTGAATGTAAAGTAAAAGAAATGCTTTTTATAACGCGGCGGCAAGAGCCGCTCATTAGGCGCTCTCTGTATTAACCCACTTTATTTTTAATAAGGAACTTGTAAACCTTTAAGCAAAAACGCGACTTCTTGTAGAAGAACGTACGGCGTCAGGTTGCAGTGGCAGGAAGATATTTCTCTGAATTATTATGAAACTGGCTCTGCGTTAACTGGAACACCTACCGATATTGCGAGCTATAATTCATACCGGAATCAGATGAACTGGAATGGTGTGTCATCTTGATACTTATTGTATCGTATGCACTTTGTGAAAGCGGTATAATTAGAAGAAATTTTAATTACAACTGGGTGAATAATGTTCTCTGCTGAACGGCAGAAAGGTACATTATTGGCAGGCCAATCAAATATCGGTGAAAGCTAATTTCAGAGGTTTTAAAATACAGTCTGATGATAGATTTTTTTATTAAAAACTTCCAACATTGCGATCCTTGTGTTCTTCCATGTACGTTTTGAAAATCATTACTTGAATGTGTCGGTCTAATTTCGCAAGGAAGTCGATATTTGGACTCGGTAAAATTCCGAATCTATTGCCATTGCGACGTACTTACTGACCATCGCGTTCCTCTGGCATAGTCCGCTGTCCGACTCATAGAAGATAAATTTCTCGGAACCGCCCCTGGACTCTGAAATCGGCTAGGGATTCTTCGGATAACTCACTCGGGTCTCGTCTTTGTAGCGGATGTAAAAGTACCCTCATTGGCTTTTTCTGCGTTCGCATACATAGCCAGGTCTGTAATCCGGTGCGTTAGTTTAATGGGTTACGTCGTTAAGTGAACAGATCTCCGCTGCATGCGGCAGGCATCTAAAAAGTAATACCTTGCAAAGATAGTAACTGACATACCTCCAAATTACAGGTGCGTATATAAAATATAGGTGTGCGTAATATTTATATCATGTCCATTGGTATGGCATGTGTATATTGTACAGTGCAAGCTATGTACAACTTTGAAATTATGCAAAAGTCCTTCGACTAGTATGTAAGATCCAAGATTCAGATAACGCGCGTGAATGGCAAATAGCGAACGCTAGAACGTACAGGGAGTCACATACATCGAAAGGAAAATGTCGAGCAGAAACTCGTACCATTGACTGCATCTTGAGATTGCATTATGCACGTATCCAGGCATTAGAGACCGAGGTTTGGATCACCGCGCATGAATAAGTAGCTATGCATATTTCAAGTTGAAGAAAAAAAAACCGATTGGATTACTCTTTGGTATTCATGTGGTTAACGTCTTTTACGGAACCATAATGAAGATTATTTCTCGATAAGGTATCCAAAAATCTTCTAATTATCGGCCCTTAATACGTAAATCAGTTTGATTTCACCTATAGGCCCTTATCTGAAGATTGTCAACCGGAAAGAAGTAATTGAGAGATTTGAAAGTGATTTCGAGAGACAGAGCGAGAATTGAGGCCCGTTAAAGCGGGTAAAATCCTTGTAATAATTATCGACTGCAGTGTGGTGAGGCCGCCTCGATGTTTAGAAATTCTACTCTCCTCCATAGAGTCTTGGCCGACCCTTCCGTACCTTTTCGTTCACCCGGACCATCCTTTGTTTTGACTCGCGCTAATGGCTGGATTTACATATCAGTGGTGTTCAACCGAAAGGTATGTTTTATCAGAGCAGAAAAGGCAGCCCATCAGGTAGTAATTAATTTTAATTACTCAGCACTAATACGCCGGTCTTTGTCGGGATCCCTGCCCATTCAAGGCCGCAGAGAAGAATCTCAGTTACGTACCGATTCAGGAAATACAAATTCTACGTACAACTGGGTAAGCGAAAATATTGAGCGGAAATGTAATGACGTAATATCGTCGGTTTGTTGTCAAATTATGTAATTACGAACGCGAGACCTTTTCTTCGAAAACAATTTCCTACCACCCATGCATTTGTACAGCATAGCTGTATCTAGTTAAATAACTGATGGTATCATTTTTCACGAACTAAATATTTTCTCTATCGATTAAATAACTGACAGAAAATGCTAAACGTGCACAGCTCGTGAAATCTTTGGGAACTTATCGAGACCACTGTCAATTTTTCAGTTACAGCTTTCTACGGAGTATGGAAAAAATTTCATTTCTAGACGAATAGTATTTGCGCTTGTATTTGTCAAAGGATCTCGTATGGAACTAGGATAAGATATATTTCACATAGGTATACCTGCAGCTACTACTGCGAATGGTATCAGCTTCAGCTGCAGCTCAAACATGGAGAAGTTTATGCGCCGGCTTTTGAAATCCTGTTTAAAGATTAACGCTGAACCGAGGAGAGTGCGCTCCAAGTTACCGAGGTAACTCGCTGAACTTTATTATCCAGTGCACGGTGGTGAAAAAATAACAAGTAAGAAATAAAACGACCGTCTGACGGATACCTATAACCTATCTGTATAATACATTTCCCTCATGTGTGCGCCCGGCCACAATTGACGTACAAGAAAATACAAGTAGGTACATAAGCCGTTTAAAATTTGTGCGATCGTGGTGGATTTTGATATAGAAACAAAGAAAGCTTCACGGATAAGTTCAGTGAATGTAGGGTCGTCGAAGTTCTTAAAGTGGATACTTATCCCGTAAGCGCATTAGTCAATAAACGAGGATAATTGTGCTTCAATCAGAAAGATGTAAATCTCCTCCTCGGTTATACTATCGGGTATAAGCTGATGTAAAGGAGCTACGTCACGCGCAGCAGTTAGAGGTGGATGAATTTCGTCAAGTTTTCATTGCCTCTCTTGACACTGAGCTCATTATTTTGGGTGCTCCTTGTTTTCCCGGTGATTACATAAGACTCGTGGTTAAACAGGTAGCGGCAGCTATTGGTTGTAATATAACTGACGATGATATTGTTTCGTCTCCCGTTTTCTCATCTCTCGTACCAAAGCCTAGAGCCAGCGCCCACTCTCTCTTCTATCAAGTTGCACTCAAATAAGCTTCACTCTCGTATACTAGCAAGAAAGAAATAACGAGGACACCTCCGCACGGCAGATCTAGACTCGGTTCCTCTGGGAATAATTACCAGCATCAACATCAATGATGTTTTTACATCTGATCTTCACAATATCCTCACTGCAACCAAATCTGCGGCGAAGGACGCTGTCCACAGATACGTGTGGCACAAGCAGGGTGCCATATTTTTAAGAAAGGAAAATGGGACTCTGGTATAACGCGTCCGCACTCCCGCTGATCTGGACGGCCTCAATTCTTCATTCTCGCAGCGATTTCCTTCGTCTGCTTGCCTCTCTTGGTCGTCTGTCCCGTGTCATTTCAACGCCAATTCACTCCGTAGGCACATGGACTACATTAGGCGTCACTTCTCTGCTCACTCCTATCAGGTCATCGCGATGACCAAGCATGTCTCCACCCCCTTGTGGATGACTCCGTGGTCTCACTTCCAGGATATGTATTCCTTCGCGAAGATAGTGTGGGGGTAATCGGTGGTAGCGTCCCGCTGTATACATATACGAAACAACCGACGTGATAAAATTCTGGCTACCTCTCCGTCCCAGTAGTCGGCCAAACCCGAGTACTTGATCGCTGACGTAAGGCAACTCATAACAACAGTCTTTCTCGTATCTGCTATCTACCGGCCCTGGAAAACGACCAGCCTAGCGCTTTTCGAAGCGGATCTCGACCTGCACTGCAGTAATTATTG
The DNA here is from genome assembly GCF_021155775.2 of Neodiprion pinetum. NCBI lineage: Eukaryota > Metazoa > Arthropoda > Insecta > Hymenoptera > Diprionidae > Neodiprion > Neodiprion pinetum. The sequence continues at coordinate 31,766,257 of NC_060235.2, forward strand.
CCTGACTGTCACCCTTGGTAATTTTAATGACAATTAGTTGGAAAAGTCCTTTAACGCGGAAAACGTACGTGCTTTCTGTCGTGTGCATGCTCTGTATTTTTTTCCTTTTGATGCAACTCACCACACTCAAAACTCGAATACCTTGCTAGATCTCGGCTTGCGTAGAGATCGGAACGCGGTTCTGGACTACGGATAATGTTCTGAATACCGCGTGATGTCAAAAAAGCACTAAGTAAGCATCCGTTTAGTACCTGCAAGCTAATGCTAGGGTCTAAATTTCGACTCGGGAAGTGTGCATTTTATTACACGACCTAATCTCCTTCGTCTAGGTCAGCCACTGCTTGCTATACGGATTTAAAGTCAGCGACTTTCAAACAGCACCTTAAAAATTGCAAGCGGGGTAATTTTCATCAGTCGGTTTCGGTGCACGCGATGTTACAGTGCTTGCAGGTTAACGTTATCTTTACTCTCAACCGGCTTGCACTTTACCACAGTTTCTCCACGAAACGTAGACCACTACCTTGGATTACGCCCGATCTGTGGTTCCTTGATCGCTCCAGGAATGCTCTGTATCGTGCTTTCAAGTGATCACGTTCTGACGACGACCTCATTCGTTATCGAGACACTAAACAAACTCCACATGTCCGCTTCGGATGTCCGGTCGGCTTTTTATGCCAGCCACCTCGCAAACTGCGTGGACTTTCGCACCCTCTGGAAGGAGCTACGTCATTGACCTCGTCTCCTCATCGTCTGGGGACTATTCGGCATTTTCCGTGGAAGAGTTAAGCGCTCTTTTTACTTCTGAACCCTCTGGCCGCTCAGGAGGTGGCTGATTTTTTTTGCGATCATACCCACGTCAACGTAGATAGTCTCCTTGTTTTATTTTCGAGATATTTTTCCTGGTTCGATTGGTCGTGCGCTATCACATTTCACATCACAATCGTGGGGGATTGGTAACCTCTCGCTCCATAACGTCAAGGATGCTCTGCCAGTGATCTTCCCGAATCTCGTCTCTTTGCTCAATAAATAGCGTAGTTCTGTGGTAGTCCGTGTGAATGGAAAAAGCACGCATGTTCCTCCTGGGTAAGGTCAGGTCGTCATTTTTGTTCCAGCTGGTCAGTCTAGTTTCCGACTAGGCTTCAACACCCAGGCAGCCGTACTTAAGATTACCGAGCATGTTCACCGTGGCATGAACCATCACCAGGTCACAGTGCTTATACACGTATGTAACCATATTTATACTCTACGATTCCAGCAAGGTTTTTCGTACCATCCCTCACGTGGTTCTCCTTTCTAAGTTGCTCGCGCTAGGTTTTCCCCGTCACGCTCTCACCTCGATATCCAGCTATCTCCAGGGTCGGTCGCAAGCTGTAGCTGGCCCCTCCGGCGAGTTATCTTCCTGGGCAGGACTTAATCTTGGTGTCCCTCAGGGCTCTGTGCTAGCTCCTCTCCGTTTCTCACGTTTCATAAATGGCATTTCATCTGGTCTTCGCCACGCACAGCACCTTATTTATGCAGATGACCTCCAAATTTATGCTCAGTGCTCCGTTGATGAGTTACCTCCAACGCTTCAGAGACTGAGCATGGATGTTAACGCTGTATTGCGCTGGTTCACCTCCAACTCTCTACGCCTTGATACAGCCAAGACGCAAGCTCTCATTCTCGGGAGTTCGCTTTTCATCACCAGGTTTCACACCACCATCCCTTTTTTCGTATCTGTCCGCGATCTCGGACTCCTTTTTGATTCTAAGCTCACTTGGACAGCCCAGATTGACCCCATCTCGATCCGGATTTACTGCATTCTCTGACAGTTGTCTGCCTCTCGACGTATGCTTTTTCTTTCACTGCGAAAAATGCTCATTATTAGATTAATTTTTCGAGTCTTTGATTATCGCTGTGTATTTTGTAATGATGTATCGAATAAGTAAGAACATTAGGTTCCAGTGCCTGATAAACTCCTGTGATCGTTTCGTCTTTGGCGTTGCGAAAGATCAGCACGTTAACACTGACCATTGCGCGTTGGGCTGGCTCTCAGCTCGGGATCGCAGGCTCTTTTTTCTCGTATCCTTGCTGTATTCGGTTTTTCACTCTGGCACCTCCTTCTATCTGTGAAACTTCTTCATCTCTTGTGTTACGTCAACTATCAGTGCGCACCGACTTGTGAGGAGTGATTTTGTACTTCCTCGTTTTATCATTGAGGCCTTCAGAAAGTCTTTCTGTGTCGCCAAGGTATATCTTTGAGCTTCGCTTCCTAAATTGATGAAAAAACTTCGTCACTACTGTATTTATGAGGTAGCACTTTAAAAGCACCGTTTCGTTTTTGGATCTTCACAGGAATGATGATATTGATTGATTTAATCTTCACTGGTTTGCGTGATAGCTCATTTTCTTCACCCATCCATCTGAATCATTGCATCGGTAGCCAGTTTTCACTTTCATTTTTCATATTTCTCTTGATTTTACGTTACCTGTTATCTCTAATTTCAATTCGTTTTATTTCATCCCTTGTCTCAACCTACCATTGTGCTCTCCACTGTCACCTACTTTAATCACTTCTCTTTATTTTTATTTTACCTATTGTAAGTGACTTTTTCTGTCCATCTACTTACTTTTTCTGTTTCTGTTTTTGCTGTATCCTATATTACTTTTCTGACACTATGTACTTCTCTAACTTCGCTATGGACATAATGAGCCTCAATCTATCTACCCTTCTGCCTTTTTATCTATCTATCTATTAGGATAAGAAATTTTATTCATGGGTAACAAATTTTCAGAAAATATATTCAGATGAGTGTATGTGTTGAGTGCGTGGATCCAACCGCCGGTGGCTGTCGTGCCACTCAGATTCAATTCAATACTAGGTCGATCGTTCCTGTTATACAAAATTACTCGATCAAATACAGCGAGGGAAATAAAATAATAGGCCTATTTGTTGTTTGTCGGGTGGGGCAAACCAAATCTCGGACAACTTCATCCCACTTAGATTCTGGGCAATTAAAATAGTTTAACGTCGCCAACGCGGTCACAGCCGCTGGGCTAGCTAGACAACACATTCGTAGGTGCCACGCAACTATATCTATATTGTAGTACAGGAAACGTGTATCCGCGGCCTGACTTTGTTGGTGCCATAATTTAGGGTCTTGTTCTGCCTCTAAACAGCCATTAAACTTACTCCACCTCTTGGCTGACTCTATTTATGGCGGACAACTGTATAAAGTTGTCGCATTCCTTCGTCGATGCTTTGTCTCCTACGGCGTTTTCGATTTCGTATACAAATTAAGAACGTGCCGGGCAGCCTCGAGACATTTGACTCTGTACTGGTAACATGATTATGGTGAGCTTCGCCGGTGATTTAACAATAAGTACCAAATATCATGCTCGGCGAAGAACTGAGTTATTTTTTGTCGCGCACTAGTTCTTAAATTTTATCGACTTTCATTCGATTCATAGACTTAATGGGTCGATAGTTTATCGCATATGGTATAGCCTATAACTTTGGACCAAAAATAATTGACAGCGATCAACGTAATGAAAATGATGTATCACTTTCGAAATGTGTTTTCCCTTCTCGAGTTATCCCAAGAATATCCTCACAGACATTTTCACGTGAAAAGAGAGGTTCGTTAAAAGAAAGAAGGCAATCGGGTTGAGTAGCTGCTTAACATATCTTGACCGTGGAAAGCCGTTCGAGTAATTTGTTGACATCTTGAAATGAACGAGCTTTCCCTGACGTCATCCGTACTTTCTGCATATGTGATCTGAAATTAAATCTCGCCAATTGGATAACTGGTAGCCAGAACGCTGCTTTCTGGGTTTGTTTGAGCTAGATGCTGGATAGTCACAAGTAATCGTAGAAGACCCACGCGCACACATGGAAAATTACAACTAGAGATTCAGTATTTGTAATTCAACGTTAACATTGTTAAGGGTAAAAGAAAAGTGGTGTAAGCGTGTAATTACACATTGTTGAACAGCCTTATTCAAAACAAATGTAGGCATCCGCTATTGCGATGTCACTTCATATAACCTTTATGTTTCAGAACTTGCGATCCTTTAGCACTTGCATGTTCTTCCAGCATTCAAGATGTCAGTAAGAATGTATTTCTTTCATTCAGAAACGAATTCAAGTTATTTTTTTTCTGTACAGTACAATTAGGTCAGATGTGAGTGAAAACAGGTCAGAAATATATGGGATGAAATTGAGCGAGAATCAATCGAAGGTTCACTTGTCCCATTTTGAAGAGGAAAGGCAGTGGCCTTGATATAAATTGAATACGTGAAATGATCAGTAAGTACCCTTAAGGCTGCTAGCTGGCCCTATCCCCTAATGACGCGCGCGTTAAGCCATGCCCATTAAGAACATGCTGCATCCATGGCGACTGCTCGGAGAGGTAACTAAGTACTTGGAAGTAAATGCTATAAATACTGCTTCGGCCCCAGGACGAATGAACGAGCGAACGAACGAACAGACCGGGAGAACGGGGACTGCGGCTGCGCTGCAGGTCGGTGCTCCTAGAAGCAATTATCTGGTGACGACTGGACGTGGATATGTACAGGTAGAAGTAAATTAAACAGGGCGTGCGTGTACATTGTACACGCTGGCCTACCGTTCATGCAGTCGTGTTGTTGGAACAGCTACGTATCCACGTGCAGGCTACATGTGAAATGCACCCGCGGGGCCAGGACTACACAGAGGCAATTTCAAGACGATCACAACGCAAACCCCGTGGCAAAAGCTGCTTCCAACCAGCCATCTTTACTCAGCCACCACGAAGGTGGACATACCTGGGGTTTTGTGCCACTTCCGTTAAGTCGATTATAAAACTCATCGTATTCTACCCAAGGAGTAACATGACACTGACAAAAACCTGAATCTATTAGCAAAAACAGACGGCGGAAAAATTTACTGCATAATCTGACAGCAAAGTTTTATTCGCGCAGCGCACATCACTTTGACTAATTTGCATGTACACATGTTTGCACGCCTCATTAGCAGGGAGGCTGAATCTCTTATTTTTCACTATATGCGAATCGCAAGGGATATTTCGAATTTTTGAGAGCCATCGCAAGATCTTATCCTTAACAACAGCGACAGTGATCTTGATTGGCCAGCCTTCTGGCGTATTTTAATTCAAAACGTCAATTCGAGAGCGCAACTTGCCGCGTCTTAAGTTACGGCAAACGGAGTCCGCTGACAGGCGACCACAATCTAGTAGTTAACTATTTGTCCGAGCAGATGATGTTTGTACTGGACCAAATCGGTAGGAGTACGGTAACTGCGCGAGGCAATCAGGGTCCTGCGTCCGGCTGACGGGATGTTAAACTTTCGAAACTGGCTTCTGGCACCTTTTCCAGATCATCTACTTTACATGCATTCATCATAAACAAATTATTTTTGAATAACGATCGCGAGCATATATGTGACGGATAATTATACCATTTATAACTATAAATACCGCAAACTACGACCGTATGATGTATGGTTTCTCATCCCAGCCCGACTGGATTTGACTTCTAATATGTACACAAAGCCATTAGGTACGTGAGATATATAAGCCCAGCGAAGATACAAACTTGGGAGAAAAACAGGTGTTAGAAATGAAGCGATAAATATCGTCGAGATTGGTGTGAGGCAGCCTACTAACAGTCACACTTCTAAAAGCTTCAGTAACTTCAACCACTAAATAGTCTATTTGACCGTCGAATCCAATGGCATTCCGAAGACAAGCTTATATACCAGGAGTGGTGCAAGAGAATCATTACTATACATACGACGTGCACTTCATGGAAATGGTGAAGCAACAAGCTATCTGTGATGGCCATTTGGGCATCTCTCTGGAATAAAAAGAAACGACATAATTAGAAGGGCAAGAGAAAAAAAAATGGGAAGAAAGTCGCGATCCACTGTAATCACGTCGCTCGACACTCACCCAAACTCCGACGTCACCTCACAAACAGTTCGCGCTGATGAGGCGTATACAGCGCTGGTGCATCTCGGTACTTCGGCAGTGTTACGCCGAAGCCGGCCCCTCTTGTTATAATATTTCAGATTCAACGTGATAAATGTTCGATCATATATTCAAATTAACGATACTTACCTCACGTTGACGTGACCCTCAACTCCACGTTTGCCATACTCACGGACGTGCCTGACATGGTAGTCAATCAAGCAGCATGTTTCTTGCATCGAGAACGCTAGTTAGTAGCTGGTATGCTGAGGTTTTGTACCGAGGGAGGCCTGGCCCCGTTCCTCTCCAGCGTTACTTCACCTAAGTTTACGGTACGTATTGGTACACACGCGGGGAAAAGAGAGGAGGATGGGGAGTGGGAGCCTGATCTTGTACTCGCGATCCGGTGATCGAAGGTATCGTTGTGTGTGGCTACCAGGAAGGAAACTGATTTATCGAACTTGTTGAACTAGAAGTAAAACGTCCAATGGGAGAGGTCCGAGATGTCTCCTGTCGAGTGCTGTGCAATAATTGCATTGCCCTGCCCGCGACTTCTTTTCCATTTATCATCATGCTACCGCTACCTATCGGTAGGCTATTTGATTAATTGGATTCCACGTGACCGACTTCACTGATCAAAAGTATCGACATGTGGGCATTCGTCGAATTCCATAGACTAGGTCCGTCTATCTCAAACTTCAATGACACTTGATCGCAGATAACACAGACTTGATGCTGTTGTTCTATGGGACTTTATTAATTCTGATTGGAAAGGCTGACGGCGGCCAACGCGGGGCCAGCTTGGAAACTGCCCGTGATTTAGTCCAGTATGATCTAAAGTAGGCTTCGTCAATCGAAAATGGGCTTGTATCATCCTAAGAAAATTATAATTTGGAAATATTGAACGAAATGTTCTCATGCTTTATTGCGAAAAGTACATCTACTCCCATCCATAATTTTATACGTTACGATAATATTTATTGTGAATTTTAAATATTCTGCTGACAACTACGTGTAGTTGAGTACAAATACGAAAATCTTCGTAACGTAAATCGTGGACTTTTGAAATACTATTTGAGGAAAGGTGGTTTGATCAGTGTGCATGATATAAATTAAACTTCAAAGAAAAGAACTGTTATATCTTTAAACTAGATTTATTTCCTGAAATGCTGGAATTTGAAGAATTATTCAAGTAAATATGAGATCCTCTGTCCAAGGTGACATGATTTTTGTTTTCAAAAATTATAATAAAAGTTTCGAACTGTTTGATGCTCATAGCTCAGAGTCACGTTCACGGTAATACAAATTCACTCGATATTTTATATTCAGAGTGCCAATGGTTTCAAAGTATGATAGCGCGAACTTCTGTTACACAGCCTCAACGCATAATACCGACTTTCGCAAACTAGAATATGGCTTCCAGGATGAAAGGGGTGAAATATAATTGCATGTACAAAGCACACTATGCGCTAACCACTAACGGCCGTGCCGACAACGGCTAAGCGGGCCAAAATTTTTCAATGTCACCGATTTCTAACGGTTAGACTTTTATCTGCGCGCTTATGCAAGCCAAATATTCGCAACCACTGTTTGGCCCCGAACTCTGACAAGCAAAAAATTCAACTACAAAGATGTCATTGCCAACCGTATTTGTTTTTCGAAAGCACCAACTATGCAGAATGTTGAATAGATTACAACAAAAATCAAAATTTGCAGCATTTCTGAGTGGGCAGAATATTTCTCTCGTTGGTCAAACGAATTGAATGTGATTTCCCAGGGTAAGAAAATACTTTCATAATTCGAATAATAACCGTCTCTTCAACGTTCTACGCGTTCCGGTCGTTTAATATTCACCTAGCGTGCTGCTGGAATTGCTACATTTACACGGGTGATTCGGCGTGACAGATGAACTGTTACGCACGCACATTGCTTTTCCATGGTCACATATCATATCTGCGTAGAAATACATACGTTGCGGGAATAAAACTTGAGAAAGGAGCTGACTGATTTAGCTCAAGAGTTGATGTATGCGTGGAATGAGATCTTAGAACTGTAATAGAAAGGCAAGAGACCGGGCCTCCGTCTTGCAATTGTCGTGTACTCGCTATTGCGCTAATCTACTTTTAATCGCATGTTATTCTTTCACTTTAGAATGTTTCCTCGAACGATTCTCCACATCCTCCGAACAGACTTATAAAAAGTGACTTGTTCTCCGGCTGATATTATCCAGCACCAGTCAACCTTCCTCAAGGCTTATAGAGAGCTATTTGTCCTACTCAGTTTTAAAGTCTGAGACGAGATAGACAAAATTCCCCATGGTACAAAGTAGCTACGGTTTGAATACTTTTTACAATTAAATAGCTGTCTGCTTCAACAGCTGCATAGATGTATGAAATGTTAGACATACAGGGTATATTGCTAATGACTTCCAGATATACCGAAAAATACTAAAGAGAATAATTGACAATCTACCGCAATTTGGAAGCTATTGAAATACCGTGATTATGAGTATTTCAGTATTATCTTTCAGCGTTCAACGCGTATTTATGCGTACTAATTCTCTCATTGTTTTCGAATCCTGAATAAGTCAACCGTAAGAATTGAACATAAGTCTCGACGTTGGATTACCTTTTTTCGACGATTAGTAATTGGGACTTCAATGCGAGTGATCCCGTAGCACGAAGTATGTCGCAAGTGTTGTAGAATGATTACAAATTGAACAATTAACGAAAATCGATATAATACGTGAGAAGAGTCAGAAGCCATTATATCGTGAAAGTTTCGGACAGTGAAATGAAGAATTATTAGTTCCATAAATAAAGAAACTCGTAAGTGAAGGGCGAAAGAAGTCTTACTTCTATGCTTATTACAATTTCATTTGGGACTGAAAAAAACTCACTGAGTTTTGTCTCGTATAATCGTCACGGTTCCGTTCTCTACACAAACTTCCCTTTTCCTTAGAAAATATTTACAGAGCAAGGTGAATTGTTGATTTAAAAAGTTCCTAGCGTTACAGCGAGCGCTTGTCAATCAGCCATCGAGTGTTCTGAAGCGACCGTTGAACCGCCGCGCCGGGCAAAATTAACATTTTATTTTCAAAACCCACATTTCAAATGACGCGTACGTGCCTGCGGATGTCTCGGAGTAAACCGGAGTATAAATTTGAAGCTTGGTTTAAACGTTCTCAACGACAGCTTTCGCGTCTAACATATACATGTGCGCGTACCTTATCCACGGACGCATAAATCCACTCGACGAGTAATGAAAAATGACGGGCTGCACCACTACATCTAGGCAGCATCCGTATGCGAAGACCTGAAATTTTTCTGTCAACAATAACGCTGAAATACGCTCAGAATCCATTATCGTTTTTAGGGCAGAAAATATACGTAAGTGCTGGATACATGCACCAACTTACATGATGCCGCGCCGTCGAGGTGCCGCAGGTGTCGGATGGATCGCCCACTTCGAACGAGAGCTTTTTTAAAAGAATTCATAAACTCGGGGAGGAGAACAATTTATTGGGTGCAAACGCGTGCGACTAGCTTCAGTGCTTTACTCCGTGAAAGAATTTACTGTATACCAAAGCCGTAGTGTGAGCCAAAAGTTTATCTCACGGCGTTTCGCTACGCGTAGTGCTGTTGCTATTTACACACCCTAAATAAAGCTAGTGTATAGCACAAGGCAGTGGAGGCACTGCTGCACAGTCGGTTCGAAATAAAGGCGATAGCCACGTCGGGTGAACGGGAAATGCATTCCCTCCGAACGATGGTTTTGTTTCTGCTTTCAGAGTCCTCGAGTACGACTGCATATCGGCCGGCAGAAACCTGAGTTTTAATGACACTGGAGATTACAGTGAAATCACGTTTCTCGCTAAAATCACAAACTTTGCGATAAACTCGGGGTAGAATATTTATTCTGAAACGAATATTGCTTTGTTGATCGTGTACCAAACAAAAGAAAACAAAAAACTATATATCGTTAATCAATCATCTATTTGGTTTTACTTTCATTTTTTTCAATCATGAAAATTGAACGCGTAAAATTTTGATAGTTTTATTCACCACAGACTGCGGTTAGCTACGGCTGCAAGAGAGTAATCTCCCTTTGGCATTTGCACAGTAGAGGTGTAAAAAGTGCTCAGCTTCACAGCCGTGTGGCAAAGGGGTGGTGGAACGGTTGTTGCAATTTGACTCGTTATTACTTTAGCATCAAGTAACAAATATTTTAAAACATTCCTCTATGCTCCAGCCGACACATACATGTGAAGAGACACCCCGACTGTACGTGCAAACACACAGTCATTCCAGGGCTCATAATATGCGCTGCGATCACGTTTGACGTACAGCGTGCAATTACATTTCACAGTTCAAGCTTTCCGACCGTCCCTCAAGCCCAGGGCGTATATTACTTCATTCGTTGCGCACCTATACCAACGTCCGGGAAGCGGATTTTCATCGCGACGGGAACCGGGAGTATTTCCATCGCTCTGTTGGACTTACGCTTGTAGTTATCGACTGAGAATGGGATGCGGGAATTTAAAAAAAGAGCAAAAAAAAAAAAGGAGTTAACCGAAAAAAAAGGAAGAAAAAAAACCAACCAAATTCTCCCCGCCTCGGAAAAACCATCGTCGAAGGGGTGTACGGGTGAAACAAAAGCCAATGCTGGCTGATTTATCGAGCGAACGAAAATGCGGAATACGAAATATATCGCGTTCACGTGAATCCGTATGCGACGTATTCACATGCAATGTCTCTACATAGGTATGCAAGTATATATGGGGTATGGATATATGTATGTACATGTACGCTACGTACGACTATGTAAATCGTCTGTAGGTACATGGAATTCAATCGGAATATTTTTTTCGCACAATGGATACAAATTGAGTGGCAGCCGAAACCGGTCCCTCTTGAAAACAAATCACTAAAATCACCAGCGAATGACACTCTATGATCATTTCAACCAAGACTCTATGGAACTCCGCAGGAGTCCCCTGATCGTAATTTGTATGGAATCACCGAGGTGAATAGGTGGGTACGTGTTATTACAAGATCGCAGAGCTGAGTAATGATACAGTCGGAAATGTTGTCGTGAATTTTTGGAAGACGAAATAATTGAAACTGGTGTCAGGTAACCAGTCATGTGTGAGTAGAAGTCAGTGCTGCTGTGTTATCATCAAATGAGCTACAAATTGAGGACTCAGAAATTATAGGATACTACTTACGTACCGGGAATGGAGAAGATCCGGTTACCTTTGATGCTACGATTTTTACGCTGTTATAAAATTTGACTAACAACGTAGTTGACTTGACATAAATGAAGGAGAATTGCAGATCAGCTGCTCGGGGGAAAAAAATCGAGAAAAATGGGCAAACTCGTCGATGATAAGGTGAGGGTAGACGCCGCATTGAGCTGTGAGGGTGGTACAGTGTTGTCGTTAGATTAAATCAAAGGAACGCGCTCGTGTATCATGGGTTACATAAAGCATTCGAGTCACAAAAAGGAGTTTGTAACTCATTGTAAGGTGACACATATACGACGCCTTGAATCACAATTTGGCGACCGTAACTGTCGCGCCGCCGGACACCCCAAAGGACAAAGCGGACGAGCGAAAAGTCCGCACGCGACGTGATAACAGTGATCAAGCTTACCTCTGAGGTTTTTACAACCAGGCACCACGACCGGAGAGTGGAGACGCCATATTTTCATCTTGAATAAAATCTTTGAACAGTTTATGATTACGTCACGCCTCACGAGCGCCTCAAATCACTAGAGGAGCGTACCACCGGGGGTTGCGTGGGTTAACAGGGTGAGACAAGAGATGCCGTAGAAGCAATCGCCCCATCGTGCTCATAATTTTGTATCACGGCGAAGGCATCGTAAGTAGGAAAGTTCAAAATTCAACCGCCATCGCCGCTCATCAAGCTCAAACTCTGGGTAACTGGTTAACACCCCAGCCATCGTTGACGACGTTCAAGAGGGTGAAGTCGGGTTCACACGATGGAAACATTCGTTCGTAGTTTTCACCGTGCTGCTGTACTACAGCAGCTGAATAGCTGAATATCGATAAATCGAGATGGAAGGAGCAGGGGCTGAGGTGTTGGAAGCGTAGGTAGTGAACATCGCGTTATTTTCAAACTCTGATAATGTGCAGGAGAAAAAGTTTCAACCACAATATGTAGGCCCCTTCGCGTAATGCGTACGTACATTATATTTATTGCTTTCAGTATAACCAATACTCGTAACAACTTTGTAAGCTGGAAACTTATCGCATCATCGTATCATGTGAGCTTGGCTTAAGGGCTACGGCACCGCAGCTACGTTCCTAATTTATTCGATCGAAAGGATTTTTGCGGGGTTGTTACCCTCCTTGTTACGTCGAGAGGCACCCGTGCACGGATCAAGAATTCCCCTCCGACGTCGGCTATTGGTCTCACCCACTAATGTGATGCTGCATTGTCTTTCCTGCCCTCTTCGACCCCGATTTTCTTCCCTCTACCCCCCCCCCCCCCCCCCCCGCATCGATCATCGTATTTTCTTTGCTCGTCCTCACCCTTGCGTCTCGCGACTCTCCCCAGCCTTACAGAGATGCCGTGTGCACCAACGGTAGTAGCAATCCTTCCCAATTATCTTGACGTCATACCAGTCGTTACATAAATATTATCCCCGAAGCCCGAGCTTTCTGAAGAAAAGAGACACTGTCGCGCACCCTGGGATCTTAACGGGTCTCTTAATATTTTAAACTTTTTCAACCACCTGCCGTCCCGCAGGATGCAATCTATTTATGGAGGAAATCTTCTTCATGCTCGAACTTGATGGAAAATTCGATTTGTATAACTCCATTGACGATCTCGGACCCAGGACGACAGAAATTCCTAACTGGTATGGGACACGAAGTTTCAGATTGTCATGTCTATCCGTGCGCGAGACTAATCTCAAGGCACCAGGTAATGCTGATCCGCTCCGAAGTGGAGCGCCAAGTTTTACCAGGTGATGTTATTAAATCTTGTAATGATATTACAGAAGATGCTGCTCGAACTCCTGCAGAAGCCTAAGGTGAAACCTGTTCTGTCATAAATAATCGGAAATTCTGCAACCACTGGTTATACCTGCCTGCCTCGCTATCAGGGTCGAACCGGCTGTACTGTACCCGGTTACTTCAAACACGAAAAGCTTCACTCCAGATGAAGAATCATTTGGATTCTTCTGGTAGGCTTTGCCAATGAATCGGTCCATGTCGTGGCCAACGATGAGTTCGAAGCCCATGAGGTGATGGCGATGGATATCACATGCGTTTATTCAATACAGGGGGACGAAAAGCACCGCTTTAGAAAAGTTGAGAGGAGATTACTAGCATTGACGTGTCATTCATCCGTAAGGTTATACGCACGTCATCTCTATGTGGGCTCTGGTATACGTGTGCAGTATTATACACCGTTGTAGAACCAGGGGGTATTGCGGCGCTGCCTGCCGGAGAGTTCACATCGATGTAGACCTCACCGTACTGCCACGTACGAGGAAAGCATAGAGCCATAAACGGCCAGAACCCCGCTCGGTATTCATATCACGAAAGTCTTGATTGATTGCCTCCGCGTAAACGCGCCTCGTGCAGCTACCTCGTTTTAGTGTTAGTGAGTGCATGCTTATAAAGTAAATATGAACCAGAAAGTAGTTTCCAAAATGATGATGACTGTACGAGTTAGGAAAATTGAAATCGCAGGTTCCAGCGTATTTTTACGGAGATTCAACAAGAGTAAGGGTTAGAATAATTGTTGAAAAGTTTCTTGAGAATTCGTGTAGATTATGGTAAAAGTAAACTACAGTTCTAATAACGAATAACGTTTCAAAAACAAATGATAACCCTGAATCTAAACAAGTCACAGTAGTGATACATTTTTGTCAAATGCGTTGCGAGAATTCAATTCTTTTCATAATATACGCTTTCAGAATAAAAATTTAATTTTACTGAACCTCGAAGGTTCCGTTTCTGATTCCAAATGGCTTGCCTCCTTGTTATGCATGGCTATTTATTAATACACAAGTTTCTGAGCCGGATTCATTTGCACTAAACATATTTATCCCCATTTACTCCTCACTGCGGCTTGAATTCGTATCGCAGCCATTTACTTTTGAAGGGTGGGTATCTACCGCGTCCTCTTCCTTGGTGGTTATGGTGCTGGACCCAAAAGCCGAAGGATCATGGAACGGAATGAAAAGAATAAGGGCAGGCGAAGGGATGTCGTGCCCGGTGCAACGTACGGTGAATTTATTATGATTTGGGCTTTAGGCAACAAGCTTTTATAGGGCTCAATTTCCGTTCTGTACGTTGGGTATCACCTTTTTATGGCATCTTGTCGTTGATTCTTCCATTTACCGCTGAGATTACGCACTTTATGCTTACCGCCACTAGCATCTAGAAAAAAAAATTACTAACAAATCCCGAGTAAGCCCTTAGGGGGTGGTGTTCACGGGTTTATTTAACGCCACGGTGCGTCGACCTCTACGTACGATTCAGTCATGGTCTTATAACGAGCAGTTTTCAACTTTTTTCTCTGAACTTTCCTCATCATTTGTCGGTTTTTTCTTAACAATATGCCGACTTTGCCATGCAGCCCAGAGTTCATCAAAAAGCAATTCCACCCTTCATAATTGAAACTTCAAACTTTCCGATCCCATGGTACGCGTACTCGTGTAACTATTGAATTCATGAACTAATTTTTCTCGATAACAGGGTTTACCCGACACCACTGTAGCACCAGTAGAAAATTTTTTACGTTCGACGGTTCGAGTTGCTGATAATTCATTCGGAATCGATGCTTTAATCACGAGTTTAATTTGCTTCGCAAATGTGCAGCAGAGAGGCAGCTGGACGATGGTTAGTGCCACCGTTAAACTTCAGGAAAGTCCGCGGCACTGGTAGAATTTTCGCTTCCGTGACAGCTGGTAGGTTCGCTCATTTGTATTCAACGACAATCGACCTAGCAAACGGTTGGTTTACCCTGATAGCCAAAACTACACGCAAGCGAGCTTGACACATGGGCCAACGGTTACGACGTAAAGCTTGCAATTGGTTTCGATCGTTACTCCGTACAAAAGCTCTGCTGCCAGAACCACGCACGAAGCAGATATCCGAAGCTACCCGTTTCAACAGTGTAACCTGGTTGTTGACAGGAAACACGTGGCGCACAAAATCAGGAAAATGGTCTAGTCTGGCCTTTCCATCTGTTCAATGATGACATTTTGTGATTGAAATATCTTCGATGGCTTGTAATGTATCCAAGAAATTTCTTATACCACTGTTCCATCACCATGGCATAATTGATAAACGTCAAATTAAGTGAATACTTTAATCAATCAAGTGGAAGGATCTGTAAGGCGTCATCCCTCGTACATCGGCACAACGTACGTAGAGTATCGCTTATATTTTATAGCGATGACAATTCACTTTTCACATACGCCAGAGCTTTGAAAAATCTTTTATTCTCTCAAGCAATATAAATCTGTTGTTCATTTTATGTCAGTTCCAAGTTTTCTCCCGTGCATACCTTCAGACGGTGTCCAAAGTTGGTTTGTCGTAGTATGCTCCTGCAACCAGGTGAGGCGGAGGTGAGCGCAATGCTGGCGCATCTCTGTTACGGGAGAGAAAACTTTCGTCATAAACGCTTTATCTAGATGCTTCTTGGAGTTACTTTTGTGCTTGTCGGAGTCGGGAAGAGGAGCAGCTTCGTCGGGGATCCAGAGGGGTTGCTGGGGGTCTGGGGACCTGAGTGAAGTGCTTGGGAGCTTTTTGTATTTTCACCAGGTTTCGGAACGCCACTTAAGAGTAGCTTCTTTCGTATGACTTCGGCAAACTACTTTTTCGATGTCACCGTAAGGTTGAGGTTTAAACTCTGCTTCCGTCACTAAGTTTAGTTTAGTTCTACGAACACTTATATATGCCTGCACTATCGAGAAATCCATGTTCGTTCTGTACAATGCTCTAAAACCCTCGAAGATCCACTTCTGTCGTCATCAATGTCCTTTTTTCTTGATGACTCGGAGGCACTACGCTCTAATTGACCGTGGTATGCAATAATGACAGATCGAACCATCAGCGTTGTCTTTTCGTATTGTTGAAAGCTTCTTTTACACTTGCGGTGAACGGGCATATGGTGATTCAGTCATAGAAACAGATCAGTTCTCTATGCAACCTCATAGAGTACCTAATGCGTGACTCAACAATCATGCTCTATATATCCACTTCAGATTGATTTGTTGTTAACTTGTCTGGTGCGTAACTTATATCGTCCTAACCGTTTAACTAAAAATAATATCAGACAATACGGCGTTGACGCTAAATCCATTTGAAATTCATGTTTTGCGATAACTGATAACAGAAAGCAACGTTCCGATATTAATTGCAAATTATTGTAGTTGACTAAAGAACGGCATCTATTGACGTAAAGAAAACCGCGTCCGGTTCGATGAGGCAAAACAGACTTTCGAAGCGAGCTAATAATCTTATGTTACGTTATATCATTCAAGTGGATATTCATATAAATACACAATGACAATTTCACGATATAAAGGTGGAGTACCTCGTTTCCCATAGAAATTGTTTTTTTTCCTTTTCCTCATCTGTAACCATGGTGAATTCCATCTTCAGCGTCATAGTCCCAGTATCATTCTGATAAGAAACATACAGACACTGATCATACGTCGACGTACACCGATCGAGTCGCTTCAGGTCGCTGGACAATATAGCTCGGTAAGCTCGAGCAAATAAAATATCTGCCACTCGAACGGAAGCAAATAATTGGAGAGTGAACCTGGGTAAGATAAGACGGTTATAGTGGCATCACTAGGGATACGTAATACGATGGACGCTCTATATATAAGGTTGGCAGGCAGCTCGATCGAAATAATGGACTTGGCGTGTTTCAACTCGGCACACAGTGGAGTCTTTTCCTTGACGTGCAGCATGGAAAAACGTGGATTCACCTACGTACAGGTACCTTTCGATTTTCGGAGGGAAAATACATTTTTGCCAACTGGAATCTGCAATATTGGTTCCTAAATTTAACTTTATTGTTAGTTTGGCAACATATATGCTCTAGCACTGGTCACATCGATCAAACCGAAGTTTATCATAAGTGTTCGAATCGTTTAGCCTAGGATTAGAAAAGTGTTTTATGGAATTTTGTCTCATTATTTTGATTAGTAAAGAGTTTGAAGAATTCGTATTGCCAGCAGGTTTTTCATTTGTGATAGTCCAAGAAGATGTGGTTTTTATTTATCTGAATTTTTATGGGATCAGGATTTGTGCCGCTATAATTCAATTCCACGAGGTTGAATGCCATTACTTCACATGTGGCATCAGATATCATACAATGATTCGGGTGAAAAATGTTAGAAACGTAGCTATTTCCGCGTTCTCTTGCTGTTAGTGAAGATACGTCCGACATACCTGCAGCATCTCGAGTTTTTTGCATATCTCTCGAGTTCTAGCCGACGTTGTTTGTCGTCGCTAAAACGTTCTAAGACGAACGGGTGGCTGGACTGCCGGTAATTCCGGGTTCTGGCGTGGCAGCGGTTCGTTACCCTCGCGCTAATACAGGCCCTTTTTACTGCGGTCTACGTTCCGGAAGATAACTTCTGACAGCTTAAAAAACAGAAGGCCTTGGTGGGCAGCAGTAAAGGTCTTTACGGGTGCGAAATAAGGTGGTAGATGGTGCGCATTCGGAGGAGAAGTGGATCTCGGAACGCGAACGAGAGAAAGTAATTACACTTTCCATTACGCGCATATTACATACGTAGTTGGCACCTTCATTCCGCGTGTTTTCCTTGGTACAAAATGAGACGACGGAAAGCCCTGCAGTATTCTTTATACACGTTTTTTGACACGTCGCGCGTCGTGCTCTACGTACCTAAATACACATATACGTAGGTATTTCGTCGCGTATTCATCCACAGCGGGGGCGTTGCACTCGGCGAAGCCTGCGGCGCATCACGCATTATCTTTATTAGCCCTCACTCGTATATGTATATTAATACGAGGAGTGCGTGCTCGGCGTATCGCATCGCGGAAGAGAACTGCTCGACGTTGCTGTTGCTGTTGCTGTCGCTGTCGCTGTTGCTGTTACTGCTGATGGTGCTGCTGCTGCTCCCGTTGACGCTGCTCCACATGGCCTTCCAAACTGCGTTACGAACGACAACCTGGCGTCCCGTTGAAGTATTGCTCCATTTATCGCGGTTAGGAACGGCTGTTGCTGTGTGTTTCCGCGTGAAAGCAATCACCGCGTTATACTCGCCCCGGTTCCCGAGGGACACCCAAGCCTTACGTATGTACTGATATTATCCCAGTTTCAACCACCCACTCCTTTCTCTCGTTTTTCCTATTTGAAGTACGGAAAACAGTCGTCTATATATATATATATATCTGCTGTTTCGCTAAGCACGTCTAACCCGGGAAGGCGGTGCGAAGGAAAGAGTAATCCACGTGATATGTAATTTTAAACGAGCCTTTGAGGCGTCCTGATGATAACTTCACTCGATGAGCACGTCACTGATGTGACGGGAGATTATAATTGGAAGTGAGAAAAAATTTGGAGGTGCATACGTATATGTATTTCGAGGCCGAGTAAAAACGTAACCATGTATCGACTGAGCGCAGCACAGGGCCGAAGTTGACACATGTCCCATTTCTCTCTAATTCTAGTTTGAAATTGATTCTTCAAGATACGTCCAAGTTTGAGAACTGCATAGTTTTATGCCGTGATCAAAGGTCGCCGCGTTCTCTTGTAACCGTCACCGACACCCGATTACTATATCAGACGTAAATCAATTTCCACATGCGCCATAGAATTAAGTAACACGGTCGCCGTTTCCACATCGACGAGTCACTAATAGGCTGGATTAAGTTGTACCTATGGTGGGTGAACTACTATACTACCGGTATACAAATGGTATCGTATTTTATTCGGACAGTGATGAATTCGTGCAAACTCCCAACGTAAGGGAATCAGAAGTTTGACTGGGGTTCCCGGTGCATGAAGTGGACGGTGAAAAAACGACGAGAGGGGAAAAAAGTGAAATAATAAAAAAGTAAAAAAAAAAAAGAATGAATAAGCGAGAACAAATGGAGTGGCTCGACAATTTATCAACTAAAATTTCACGATATTTTTACGAAGCGAAAATTTTGAGTACACCTTAAAAGTAAGCACTTGAGTATATACCCAAGGTAGCCGTCCCCAAGGGGGTCAGAGCACCATTCTTATCGATCCACTCAAATTTTAATCTCAAAATACCGTCTCTCGAGGCTACATTTTTTAGAAGCCTCCATCTCTAAACACGTTTTAATGATCCTCATTGGTACTATACCCACGTCGCGGAAGCTACTTTATGTAAAACATCTAGATGAACAAATATTTCAGAGGACAATAAAAAAAGAAAATTGGCGAGTTTTTCAAATACTAATATGGTATTTGAACCTCATTATAGGTTTTCTCCGTCTGCTGAGTACTCCGTCTACTACTCACCGCAGGCTGTGAAATATCGAGTGGCTGCCAATTTATATTAAATTCCACAAGATTGGGAATTAATATTGGCAAACATGGAGAGAGAGGCGCTATCTACATGCCCTAATGTTATCGAGTTCTGACAATATAGGGAGAAAAAAAATGTCGTTTCAACGACTTTCAATGTTGTGGCTTGAGGAGCTTTATAATCGAGATGAGATTATTTGGAAAATAGAGAGGTTCGTTATACATTGTATAACGGGGACGCAGAATCAGGGAAGATAACCAAGTTCTATTTTTTTAATTTTTTTTTTTTTTTTTTGCAATCGAGAGATCAACCAGCTGCCATTGGAGGACTTGGGCTAGCTAGTGGACGACTGATACATGTGACAAGCGAACACATGTAAATTACATAACTCCACTCCGAGGGAGCTCGAACTGTCGGGATTCGCGCCAACTCACTTTCCCAGAGCCAAACCAGCAATTTGGGTAAAACTCGTTCCAATTTGTGTCTTCCATATACATAGATATTCGGTGTGCCTACTCGGGGCGTTAACCTTGTGGAAAAATGTGGTCAAATAATACCCAACCGACCGCGATAATTCAAGTCCTACGTGAAAAGCTCCGATTCAAAAAGCAAGAGAAATCGCTAATCCCTTTGCCTGCAAATGGGCACTCCAAATTACTCTACACTTTGGAGTATCACAGAGGAGCCGTTGCATGTTGCAAGTTGTGCTAATCGATGATTTGCACATTAACAATCAATTGAATTGCGATTATGTAAATTGAAATATTATAGTATGGTTTTGTTATGCCAGTATGCATAATGAAATGTCATAGAGAAGAGCGAAATGCGTTTGTGACGGTCGGAAAGAAGGAAGAAGATGACTTCTCTCTGCTGAATAAAGTTATATGCTAGCCCAACGACTGGTCCAGACACCATCAGACAGCGCGATGACCCGAGTGTAACTGTAGCGCCGCGCCGGTACGTTAGCATACCGAGCTGGAGGAAGAAGCTTGAATACAATATGTGCCAAAAGCTTGTAGCTTGACTCTTGGTTCACGACTGGTATAAGAAATTAAAAGAAACTGCCGGCGTTATTTATTTTATGCGGCAAAATGCGGAAACGCAACGCAGCGTTATACTGAACGTCGAGACACCAGACAGGGTCGAGAGCTTTGTAACCTACGCGACGTACTGCAATATGCCCGTGAATTCGAGAACGTGATATTTGTATTTGCTTCATCCCTGTCCTCACCAGCCATTATAATCTGCAATTCCTGAGGGAGGCCGGGAATGGTTGTCACGGTGCTTATAACAGCGATACTGCGCGTACTATGCGGCGTTGATTAAATATGCGGAGAATATCGTATTTGAAATGAACAGCCAGAAGACTTTCTTGCACTGTGTGTAGCAATTTTTCAAATACCTGAAGAATGGCTGCGAAGTGCACTGACGCGTAGTTTCCACTCACCTCCTTATTATAGATTACGCAGGGTTTGTTCTCATTCGGATCATAGACGACTTCTCCCAACATCCTGCAGGCGTAAAACTCGAGCCACACGTTTGGCATGATAAGTGCTTCACACGTGTAGAAGATGCCATGTCGTGTGTCAGTGTCAGGAGCAGGCGTTGAGAAATAAATAGTAGAAGCTAAAGCTCGTTGGGTGGTAATTTAGGATTTGTTAAGATTTTCATACCACGATACGAAATCTTAAACGTTGCACATCTATACCGGGAC
Source organism: Neodiprion pinetum (assembly GCF_021155775.2). Lineage (NCBI taxonomy): Eukaryota > Metazoa > Arthropoda > Insecta > Hymenoptera > Diprionidae > Neodiprion > Neodiprion pinetum. The sequence goes on from NC_060235.2 coordinate 31,787,446, forward strand.
GTCTATGCCTGGGAGTAAATTAAACCCGTGTGAGTTCATTAGGGCCGACAGTGTAACTATACGTATACAGGCGTTTCATAATGGTCACGCAAATGGTCAGCCGGGTACCACGCGCGGGCAAACGACTCACAAGAGGCGTCCTGCAGGAGACGATGGGCCAGGAATGATTCTAGGAGCGTATTTGTTCGCTCATTTGCTCGGCATTTGCCCACTGGCCGCTCGTAACCCGGTTCTCATTTGTATATCAGGGGGCGGACAGCGTGCATCTGCCCACCTCTTCGTCCTCGTCGTCTTTCTCATCTTTCTCGTCCTTCTCGAGTTGCTCCGCATTCTCCGGATCCACCTCGTTCTCTATGCAACGGCCTTGTTCCATCGACACGAGTCGCTGTCGTCATTAGGCGATGCTCACTTCGCCTCCTCGCTACTTAAAAGTTCCGCTTGAATCTTCTTCGAAACTCAATGGCACGAAACTTGAGTCATAATAGTAATGAACTGCGCAGCGTCACGTATACCTGCAGCACCGTTAGGGAAGTCTTTTCAGAGGGAGGTTCAATTTTTGGCAAAACAATATTCACCCGGCTAGGACGGCAAACAGTGGGCACGGGTTGTTGAAAATTTGACGGATCAAATGGGTCAAGTCTTGTTTCTGCGTTGGACAGTTTGTAATTAAAGCTAAATTGCAAGTACATACCCCCAGTGATTCGAATCGATGCTAATACTAAGATTATAAGAAAATGACAGTAAAGTGCTAAGCTTATTACTGATAACTAATCTAAGCGTTTGCTTCAGTTAAGTTTAAAACTATCGCGTCTTCTTGAGTTTTCTTCGCGGCGATTTCGTAATGCGAAGAAGTTTGTAAAAATTGTCGATTCTTTGGATCTCGTAACTTTTTTTTGTTTTTTATTTTTGACTGACACGTTGAGATTCGTACGGATGTTTACTGGCGAGGTAGATGTGTTAATTTAATTTTAATTATAGTTTACAATGATTAAACAATCACTTCGGGGAATTATAAACCGATATAAGCCGTTTCTTCCGCCTGACGCCTGAATCGAGATGGCTGTGCTAAGCAAAATTTCGCGGGCACTTTTGAATTTATAATATCGTCCACAGTCCATGAAACAAAACGGTTGTCCGACGCATCATGAATTGTGAATTTATTGGCCATTGCAGAAACGGAAGAATTGCGTCGAAATTCTAAAAGTAATATTACAGGGTGTAGAATACATACATGTATACCTATATATGGCGCAAATGCAGCTGCTCAGACTCAGCTACTGTCAATCGAATGGAGTGACGCTTTGCGGTATAGTAGGAGATTTTCCTGCAAAGTATTGGCGATGATATTCCGCGTTCAACAACGGCGCTTCGGATATAGGTAGAGAATTTTCTTCAATTTTTGACGGAGCTGACAACGCAACGTTTTCCCGGAGCGCTGGATAAGTGCAACTGCAGCAGCTCTTGCGAATTTGTCATGATTATTGAACGAAGCATTGTACGAGAGATCGGATTTTTCACTAAAAAATCAACGCCGGGCGAAGATTGCACGCAGTGATAAACTCCGGAACATCAAGTTGGCGAAAGGTTGGCGAGAGAAAGATATGCCAAGTGAAATGTCATCCGCGATGTATTAGTGTCGGGTTCGCTCCGGTTCCACGAGCACCATTACGAGCGTCTTATTCGAAACCAACCCCTCCTAGACGATGCCTGTCGGGTGTCTGGCAAATGTAACCAACATGGCAGTCTTTATTGTCCTGGCTGGGGTGGAGGGGTGAGGGGAGGCATAAGGCCATTAAAATAAATTTAAGAATCCCCCCTCCACGCCGTTCATACCTACGTTGGTCCATAAATTTATTACTTTCCGAGTAATGAAAGAAAAAATTAAATAAAAGCCGAAACACGCCAACAGGGATTGTAACGTAAAATTGTAAGATTATTTTTAAACAACGTTCTCGATAAAATATAATTATTTCAATGAAACTGAAAACAGAGCAACCTTTCGCAGTCATTTGGTACGGAAATTAATGTATCATCTTTTTCTTACTTTTTTCTCGGCTTCTCAGTGTTTTCGTGAATTTTCATCTCTGTTGGAGTGATTCACTATAATAAGTACATTTTATGGTGATAATAAGATTATTGTAACGCTAGATTTTTTCTACAACAACCCAATATATCCACATATACCCATATGAAGTCTTACCGGAAGAAATTGTCATTAAGGTCAATACTTCACTTCCGTTTTTCACCCTCGTGCCCGCATCTCCACCCCAGCATCGTACAGGCACGAGATGCTTGCTATATGTATATATAATCATCAATTTGGATGAGATATTTGTTTTATTCGAGAAGGTTTTCCCCTATTTGTAATGGGACGATTCTTGAAATAGCTCTTGGGGTACGGAAAAACAGATGCGTCCTTAAGAATTCGAGAAAATGGCAATTTCTCCTGCCGATCGTGTTATATGTTTTCCCTTTCAGAATAAATTTTGTTTCCGTCAAATCGCAAGGGGATCCAAAATGAAATAAAACTTCATAGTCTCTATCAAACACTTCAACGTATAATTGGTGATGGAACAAAAAACAACTTGTTTTTGCAGTAAAAATAATTGGAAACTCGTGTAAAGTTCGCAATTATAACATACATTTACTACCCTCAGGATATATAATCAGGGTGAAATAACATGTACATCAAAAGACGATCTCATTACTTTCAGTAAAAAAATTTACGTTCTGAGTATTAATCGGCGCTTCATCAAACTCGCACTTTGAAGCTACAAATTAAAGCCACATCACGTTGTGGTAAAGTTGAAGTAATTTGCTAAGGGGAATTAATTGGAATAATTTCAACGCCTGAATACAACTTTTTCATAATTAGCGTAGACAGGTTAAAATACTGTCGTCATGATTAAAATGTTAATCGAACAACTGTAGCTGAGTGATATTCGTATACATTCTCCTTGCATCTAAGGAAACACTTATTATCCACAGAAAAAAGTGAAGAGGTGTGCTACTGAGAAGTCCCAAAGGAATAAAAGATGAGAAATAATAAAAACGAGACGCAGCTTTAGTGTGTGAGTAACGGTGCGACGTATTCGATGCACGCCGAGCCAGCACTCAAGGTGTGAGATACAACGGTGCTATAAATTATTTCACACGTCTATATACGAGGATGATATCTGGCCGTCTAAGCCTTCGGTGGACCCGCCGTGTTGTAAATTATGTCCTGACATTGGGTGCCATTAGGCACCTGTAAATGGGCCTGATTAGATATTATTCGACTCAATGTATGCATACGCCGGGGTGGGTGACAATGAATAACCACGTTGTTTCGGGCTCCATTTGCGATTTGATTATCAAAACACGTGTAACAGTTCAAAAACCCTCGGCGTAGGTTCGCGAATGTTAACGAGCAATTTCGTGCCAAGTCGGGAAAAGCTTTTATTACGCTCTTTCTTTTTGACGATCAAGAACGTTTGGCCGTGGCTTTAAATACCGAAAGAAAACACATCAACTTCTGCAAGCAATTAGCAGGGCTTCTAACCGAGTGCAACAGAATCCTGCCGTACTTCCGAATGCTGATTTTATCTTACGAGCACGGAATGAATAGTCACGTACCTTGACACTCGACTATTTTTGTTCCGAAGAACTCGTACAGATAGTGCGTGACAACGATTTGTGTCAGGACCTCTGTTATCCTCGAAAGGCTGACGAAGACAAGGACTTTTCACGTCCACTACACCTAACTACTTAGACCCTGAATAAAGTCGGCCGATTTCTATAGGTATCTGCGCCGCCGTGCAGGGACACAGGTATTATTCGCTTATCTATCACCACTCACTCAAGCCAGGCGATAACGCCGCGTCACAATGATGGATCGACATTCATGCTTTACTCAATTTTATCTTTATAGTTCCTTTTCAATAGGTAGGTTTTCATCGTCATTAGATGAAACATCCTCGTGCTTTTCTCTTCCGAAAGCAAAGGTCTCCTCGCTTCTTAATAAGTCGTTGAATAGCTGAAGTAATTTCACATCGTCCATAACGCTTGCTTCAACATTTTCCAACGCAACTCACAAAAGATACCGGCATATATTTTTTGTCGATTTGCCGACTAACTGAGCAGGTGTATCGATACTTGAGTTTCGGGGGAGAAAAGAGGGTAGATGAGGGAGGCACCGATACGTCTCGAGGATCCCAACGAGCGTGGGTTGCGACTGGTATGTTACGGCTGTATCAGTGCGGCCCGATCATTCTAGAAGTAATTACAGAGGTTCCAAGGCATCCTCGTAGTCTTCTCGACGTCGACGTCCGTGCAGGATGCGGGGGTTACTGGACCACTGGCAGGTAGGCTGTTAAGCCTCTGCGAGGAATCAATCAGCCTCCGGAAAAGATGGCTGCGATCTTGTAAATACGTACCTTACAATCCCTGGGAAATGTGTCGAGCGTTCTACGTTCATCGCTCTGCTGTTCGGTAACGGGTGGTTAATTAAATGGAATCGAGAATATTTTCCTTTTATTCTGGAGAAAAAGAAAAGACTCCAACTGTCTCAGGTTTTTAAACCGCATGTTTTTCAGTAGCAGTTATCCAGAGGATAGACGGAGCAATATAAATTTTCGCCTAATGAGCCACCGATAAGAACTGGAATTCTATCTTGATCCAACCGAGAAAGCGAATTGAGGCTGACGGCTTGCATAAACAGTGAGATGGTAATCTTGACTCGTAACGCGAACGGAGATGGAGACCGTCCCTTTCTTTCTGCATATTGTACGTAATATATAAATAATTATACATATATCAAAGCGTTTCATCAGCCAAGAATAATTGCGAATACCAGGAAGTAGGGATCATGAAGCATTATTTTATCGTAGACTTAAAATATTGCAAGATTAATAACGTATGACTTACCGTAGCCCGTATATTACGCTGTTTCGCGATTCCCTGTATTTTGCGTCGGTTCTCCCTTTGCAGCTATCAATTATTATCGATCAATTAGTGTGCGCAAAGGTACTAGACTAGTTTGACTGCTCTGTATTTACCGAGATCCAACTACGCGCTTCCAGGTTCAGAATCACAAACTACATCAACGGGGCCACACACAACTTCGAACCAATGCCTAATCATTCGGAATGTCTAGTGCACGTTTATCACCTTTACTTTTAGAAAATGGTTCGACCTCTTGAGTGTGTCGATATATTCTGTTAGGTAAGAACGACAAGAGTTCGGGGAAAATGAAAGCGCTGTTTTTATTGTGGAATGCTTTGTTAATTTTTGCTGTCGAAATTCTCGTTTATTAAATTATGGGGAACTTCAGCGTGCTTGAGTTGGAATGAATGACAATTTGATTGCTGACTAACCTTCTTTACAAGCGTTTGAAAAATTAACTTGCCGAAATAAATGTTGCGATAAACTTTGTACGCACTGCGTAATACATGGGCACATATCACCTACTCTGGTGCAGCATCCACAAGCGTAGAGCTAACGTTCCTGACCAGAGTAATTACCTACCGAGCACCCTTTGCGCCGTTCAACCTCTGACGAACAAACTGTACCTAATAACAGGGCATCGTCGTCTCATTAACATAACAGGGATCCTCATCCAACTTCCACACATACGCATTATCGATAAGTGCTCTTCAATTTTTACGTGTCGATTACATTAATATCAAATATTTTTTTATGAATAGCTGCTTTAAACATGCGATACCCAATTCAGGTTCAGCATTCTCTGGGAAGTTTTCATCTCTGAATTTATAAGATTTGATCATTATTCACATTTTCCTTTCAAATACTGCTAGAGTTTACTGGCTATAATCGTAATGTAGCAGTGCAGAGGACGTTTTAGAAATTCGGTCATATCTGCTCAGGGTGAGCTTCACTTCAACAGAATGAAACAAAGGAGAGAGAGACAATAGAAGATAGTTAGTTGGCTGGGATACTGAAGACTTAATTAAACATAGTCTTGAAAGTGGGTCATGAAATTTACAATTGAGAATGTGATTTTATTATGAGAAAGGCGCAAGAATACGGTAGCATACCAATCTGAAGTATATTAACACTGCACCAAATCACAAGGCTGTTGTTCATAATTGGGTTCCTTCTTACGATTAGTTTTTATCGCCAATAGGTTTTGCATGTATCGAACTGACACTCCCTGAAAGGGCCTGAGCGACTTTCGTTTATGAAATGTTTCCCACAATCGAACCGGACGATTATACACCAACATTCAGCTAGTCCTAAAATAATACATTCGCCCAAATTTTAACCATCTATTCTATTATTGACCTAGAAACCGACGCAAACGTAATTTTCAGTTGTTATTGTATTTTTACTCCATTTGACATTAAAAATCATGAAAAAACTTTGCGCTATGCGGATATCTGAGTTTATATTAGGGATTTTCATTACGTTTTTGGACACACAACTCAAGCTGCAAAATTTGGTCATAGTTGTAACTACCGATTACTGATGGAATTTAAAAAGTGAGAAATTTCTTTTTTCACAGGTTTGAGATACAATCATACTTCATGTCTTGTAGTTTTTTCATATTTTTAGAGGGGGTGCGCCATTGCTGAAAAACCTGAAATTTTTTTTTCGAGCTTACTATCAACTACATAATTGTGTCATCAAAGGTGATAGTGACAAGGAATGAGTATCATATCCTCATATTTTGAATAAGGTGTAAACGTTATCAAGGCAAAGTTATGCTAGGACAAATTCTTGACTCGTTCACTCATTTCGGTGATAATGAAGTATTTAAAATTGTACCAATAACTGATTGAATGAAGAAAGTGATCCGAGAAGATAATTTAGTCCCTTGAAGGCGAAAAAATTTGAACAAAGTACAAGTAATGTCATACGATTAGTTGTTTACTCTGTAAAAAAGGATTGCCACTTCGTAAATTCCCGCAGAAATCAGTAATTTGAACGTAGGAAAATTTTTGGCTGTTCGAATTTAGTAGGTACCAAAAATCCCTAACATGAACACAGATATCTGAGAGATGTGACATTTTTTCATAATTTCCGAAGTAAATGTTTAGTAAAAATCGAATATCGACCGAAAATCTTGCGTTGGTCGGTTTTCTCCCTAATAGTGAGAATATATGGTGGAAACCCGGGCAGACTTCTTCAATACGGACTGGAATAAAATTCGTTTATTAGCAATCTGATTTCATTAAGAGGCAGATTTCACGTACAAACCTGGCCGGGCCTTTTCTAAATATATGCTGACGAAAACATACTGCTTTTATTGAACAAGGAAATCAAAGGCAAATATATCAAAATTTGGTTGTTTAATAACATTGCGTTAATATCAGTAACTGAAATCGAAGAGATTACACCCGTTGATCAAATGTGTTTTAATTTTACTCGGCTGCACTCCATGACATGTGCAATATACAGAAAATTATTTCAAAAGGGTAAAACGTGTCCCTTTGACCATTTGGTACTCATCTACGAATCTGTTATTCATATTTCGAAAAATCTCATTCAGTATAATTCCACCCGTCTGGCTTTGAAGCCAACAGAAAAAGCACCATTCGTTAATTTACACTATCAGGCTATACAAATTTTGGGGATTTCAAACCACCGTATAACTGATATGTCGTTAAAAAAAAAATTCCGTAATTATCCTTCAACACGATCACACGAAGCTGAGTTTCTACTTTGTGCGCAGTGAGGAAATAGCTGTTTTCTATCTGTGAACTTTCCAAATCAGAATATCATCCAAACCTGGTTATTATATTAAAACTAACGAAACGGAGCATTTGACAGAAGCCAATAGACAAAAGGATTATGAATCCGTTGCGGATAGCCGAAATCATAGAGGTTGTGAAAGTAACTTTATGCGTTGGTATAAACCACAGTCGCAGTAAAAACCACGTTAACAGCTAGTCGACCAAACGTATGACACAACAAATTCGCGGGAGGTGCCAACTCTTTCCAGAATCGTAAAGACTGGTGAAATTAACCCCACAGAATGTCAGCTTGGCAATTATCATGACAATGTGTATTGTCTGTCAGATTAAATTGAAAATTGATGCAGTGGCACGGAATGCGGGGCCCGGAATAAAATAGATTTAATTACAGTGGTACTATGGGTGTCTAGCCGGACTAGTTTCAGTGTTACAATGACCCGCACGAACGGTGCTGCGTTTGCTAGCCCCCAAATTGTTTCCTCTTTCGACAACTCGCGCTCTGTGTGCTCGCTGGGCAATTGCAAAGCTCGCTCTGTATTCGTCCGAAATAATCGTGCAATGCGATAACTTAGGTAAACCAATTCGGGAACAGATCCAGTGTGACGCGAACCACGTCGACAATGGCATAAGAAATATTATCTGGCTCTGGTGCAGGGTGGAACTGTCTGTCTAGCTGCTGCACATTTTCTGCTCCAAATGAAAGCTTGAGAAAACTTAAGCTGGTGCACAGCTCTTTTACTTCCTTCCTATATACATGTATAGACGTGGAAACGTACAGGTACAGAGAAACGCGGAAAGTTTCGCATTGTGCCACCAAATCCTTTTTACCGTTTCATCTTTGTTTCATTCAGTCTCACTGTTTCACCGCTTTCACTTGAATTCCCCAGCATCTTACGTCCCTCGTCAGTTTAATATTACCATCTCTTTCTCGCTAGAGACACTGAAATAGAAAAAATAAACTGCGACACAGCGTCTCGTGACTAGACAATGTTGTCATTACTAAAGTGAACGTTGACAGGGCCCTTTGTATGTATCCACTATTTGATTCACCGCTTAGGTCGGGCCACTTTCGGTACTGGATATGGCGTTGGGTAATTTTTACCCTGGACGAGATGATGACGGCTTCTGTGGTACCTCGACCTGTTTTTTCGAATGTACCTCAATCCGTCATCAGGTGTGGACTTGAATCATGTGACGCAGAGCAGAGATTTATGCGAAACCTGTTGAGAACTGGTTTCTGTACAGGATTCCAGTAAATTGCTCAGACTCGTGTGAACATTTTTGGAGTATGTAATATGACATTTGGCGTCATATTATGCAGATTGATTTCGGTAGGCAGCTAGAATCCTGAATTTGTTTTCGCATTCACGATCTCATCCTGTGCCAAAAAATTTCATTAGTTTTTGAATGTTGATTTGTTGATTTCACCGCACTGTGGATACCAATGCATCCCGAGTATTTCATCAATTGCCGTATGACTTTTGGAGGGAAGATATAGAAAGCGTCGATAACACTTGTTCTGGAGCACAGAGGCCGTTGAAATTTGAAACTGTACAGTGATCATTTAATTTTGGAAGAGAATTGCGAAATAATAGTGATTTTTTTGAACATAGAGAAACTTTTGCGAGTGGTACAATCAATCAGTCTGATTCGAGTTTACTCTCGTTTATTAAAGGAGAAAAATCCTTCGGATTTCCTCATTTTCCATCTAACATGTCACCTACTTTTCAAGATACCAATTTGCTTGGGCCTCCCCTAAGTGTGCTTTTCAATCTCACTTCAAAGTCTGAACGTTCATTCGATCTGGGGGAAGGAAATTCATCGTTTTTATAAGCTAAATACAGTCCAAGTCATGCACTTGTATACAACACGAGGATTGCTTGGGCCTTGGAAATGGAGTATTTTAGGTACAGTAAAATATGGTGCAGCCTGCAGCACACGTCCGTATTGCGCTCAGCCGGAAATGAGAAAAGAATTTGCGAGGCAATAATGCGTTGTCTCGGCAGCGCTGCTCGGTGGGTATTGCAGCGATCCTGCCGATGCAGGGGACGATGAAAACGCATGTCTTTTACAAGCATCGATACCTAGCTGTCTGCTACGCCGTTTGCAAGGATGCTCGTGATAGGGTTTGCCATATTGGACGCGTTTGGCGGAACTTCGTTTCACCATCCACGTTATCAGAAAAAGCCGATCGCTGCAATTTCGATTCAATAACAAACTTGCCCAGAGTTTCTTATGAGGGGAAATTTTGAGTTTGAAGTTTGAAGCAGTTAAAGTAGGTACGTATTCTTTCCTTCTTTTGAACGGTATTTTATAACAACCAAGATTGTTCCAAGTCTATTATTTCCAGAATAAATTGGGAGAAAAATGATCTTTCTTCCTTCAGCCCTTGTCAGAGAAAGACTCTCCAATAAGACCAGAAGACGACAAGCCCCCAGATAGCGCTATTTATTTGCTTAATTTGTCTTGGGAATTGAGAGGATTGGACGAGGCTGAGCCGATACAGAGACTCGCAGGAGGCGGTGCGGCCTGCCCTGATTATATTTGCTCAGGTAATTACATCAGGGTAGAAAGAGAGGGTGAGGCTGAGAGGGTGGGGGAAGATGGTGGACGATTGTCGCTAAATTGCCCCCAATATCATATTCTCGAACGGCGACTTCCGATACGATCTGCACAATACGCGTCCCTCTATCACCACAGATATAATTTGCGACAAATTTCCGACGACGCGAGAGTGTTCGGTATGGTAGCTGTGTTCCCTACGATATCAGCATTCGGCGGACCCCGTGTAATTCGAATAATTGTTATCTCTGAAAAATGGGAAAGCTCGACACGGTCTAAATCAGGCTCCGCAGCTCAGAGCTCGCTGCAGTTTTTACGTTTCTGGTAATGAAATTTTACTCCAGTTTAGGCATAAAACTGTACATCCGCGAATAGAAAGGTATTCCTAAGGGCATGTACAGGCGTTTATGTACGCGTATACGCGTGTAATATATACGCGAATGCAGAAGTATATGTATACCTTCGAGAAGTGTTTTCTTCTGGCGTAGGGTCCGCGGTATATGGTGGGTCGCTTTCGCATGCGCCTCGTCGGAGAATTGTAAAGCGCGTGGTTCTTTTCAGCGCTCTCGGAGCAGAAGTCGGAAAGGGTGTATGAAATATACATAAACATCTCAGGCTCACAATTGTATGGATATTGGGCCGGGGCGAATGTGTACCGCGGCGATACAGCCTCCGACGTCCTCCGTGCATCTCAACTGCTCGAGGGTTGTCATTCTCAAGCTCGTAAAATATATCGCAGCTCAATACCCACCGTCGAATGGAACCTATTGCCCGACCTGGTCCAAAGTCCTTCCCCGCAAACCATGAAAGAGACTGCAGGAATTTCATTAGCGTAGCCCTCAGATCGTCAGTGTCAAACTTTCGTTCAATGGAGGGGGATTCAAACCGCCAAAGTACGGGACAATTTATTCAGCATTTTCCTTTTTTCATACGACTCCTTATTTTCCCTTCTTCTTGCCGTTTTTTCTTCCGTTTTTCATCTCTTTATTTTAAAGCCCAGTATGTGCATCATATAGTCACCGAAAAAAAGAAAATTTCACCCTCGCTGGTATGAAATGCCTCTGCAAACGTGAATATTAATATTTTCCGCTCGTGCGCACACGTTAAAGAATATTCATCAAACGAATAAAAGAATATCTGCTTACTGACCCGCGAGCAGCGGTCATTTGCATGATTCCAGAATCAAGGCCACGGTTCGTAGGTCAGCCAATTCAATGATGTTTGCATGCATGCGTTATATTTTGCAGGTACTGCGGGATCGATCTGCACTTTGTAAACATGAATTCTTCGGAATCCAATCGAAGAATTGGCGCGCGTGAATGTATACTGCAAAAGTTGCATAGACTCAGCTTGTCTTAAGACAGAAATCCTGACAGTACCAACGATTTTCGTGGTGAAATTTTCGAAGCTGATAAAGGAGAAGGTGATGCAGTTATCGCGAATAAATGATGAAAGTATGAAAATTCGGTTAAACTTTGTCACTGCAGTCGGTCGCGTAGTATCTTTTAAGAAAGAAAATACTTCCAGCTATCACCAAGGGAGCTTCTTTATTTCTCTGCAAACGAAATATCGTCCACGGAGTTTACCAAGCGCGACAATTTCGAGAGAAAAGTCGGATTTGCTCGAAAAGTAATATTGAGTTAAATTGGGTACGTTACACATTAAAGTTAAGCTGTAGGTACACGGTTGCCGCGCACATTTTTCGTTGAAATTGAATGCGAGATATAACGAGCATTGTTTCAAATATTTACGATTTTCTAAATTCAAATCCCGTTTTTCCCCTCCACCTTTCGGCCTCAGCGTTATATTGCTTTGTTCGCAAATGCAAATACCCGTTTTGCTACACTGACGCATTCCCGTCATTGTCCCGTACAGAAATTAAATCCAGTTACAGCCATCCAATGCCAGCGATACGCATCGCTCGGCAAATTACGTCCGCACGATTCGAGTCGAGAAATTGCTGAAAACATTTTACTCGCGATTGAGCCTGTTCAAAATCATAGTTGACACACGCGAATGCCTTCGAAATACCGAGGAAAATGAAATGCATCGTCATCCACACGTCGAGCGTACATTAATTCCTGATGTAGTATGTAATATGTATAAAAGTGGTAGAATAACGAAGGGTTGTAAAAGTGGAAGTAAAAAAAAAATAAACATTTCGTTACTGAATACCAAGGACGCAAATTACACAATAATTTCAACAATGACGAATATCGAACAAATTGTATCGAGTAACTCACTGCCAAACAGTAACAATTAAATATTAAATTCGGTATTAATTAATATTACATTAAATACCTCTGCATGGTGCTTATAAATTGTGCCGTTAATTTAAATATCATATTTATGTATCACAAAATAGGCGTAGTTTGCTTTCACTATCTCGGTTCTAGGTATCGTCAGCGTCTAATCGCAAGAACCGAAGTATAAGATACCCTGAAAATCTACGAGCTGTTAAAAATCGGAATTCAGTTTGTCTGCGCGAGTTTCAAGGCGCGCCGCGCCGGCAGAATCCGCTAACGCAGGTTGTTTGCTGCCATGTAAATCTCTCGCTACGGTTACACGACGCTGGCAAAGAGAACCTTCGGACATAATATGAAACGTCGGAACAGCTCGCTGACGCGAGTCGGACCATATTAGACGCAGGCGGTGCGCCGCGACGGTCCTACAGCCGTGTTCCTTGGTCCTTGGTCCCTGCTCCTTGTCCACTGTTCTTCGATTTCCGGTTGTCGTATAAAAGCCGGCAAATACGACAGAGAACACCGCGTATGTGGTGACTAATTAAAAACGCTGAGAGACGTAGCCCCCTGTCACGAAATTGCAATTTTTTGCCATTAACCCGGCCGCTTTCGCTTCCGCTCACCGACCGCTAGATTGTACCAAGGAATTTCCTCGAGAAATAGGTCAGGCGTGTTTGCCAGTGATTGGTTGTGAGAATATTCCGAGCGCAGGATGTCGGCCGGTGCGATAATTAGTCATTTGCAAATATCTTGTCAGGACATGCAGTGGAAAAAGAAGCAAGTCAAGTTTCATGCTGCAGCTGAGCGCTGCCTGCACTGTTATTCTGCGATTCCGGCTCATGATACGTTGTTGGTATAAAACTAGCCGCGTATCCGTGTATACCTACCATTATTCTGTGCAGGAAGCGTATGGAGTGTGTAATATACATAGCATGGGGAGGAAATCGACTTCTCGTCATCTCTTATCGAGCTAAATTATCGGCAATCGGCGATACGATGTAGTCAAATACGAAGGTTACAGAAAATTGCACGTGATTTAAACATCTGATATGAAATTTTTTTCCCTGCCTTTGACAATGCTATTGGTTGACTCCGAATTAATTGTAACGATTTATACAAGAGGACTGCGTAACAACGAGCAGTAACAGATGTATAAATAACTTACTGATTTCGCAAATCCCCGTATCATTGATGACTGTTTGCTGACGGTTCGCGTGGGAAATGCGTTAGACGTTGAGCAGCTGTAGGTACATTACAGTTGAAGGAGACAAAGGCGTCGGGTGTGCCCACCTTAGCGAAGGGGTTATAACGACGCATCATTGTCAGAAATGTAACAGTGTCTTTATCAAAACGCGTAGCGGCTTGCGGCGGAGGCGGTTTCGCAGTGGGTGCTTGTTAATCCCCCGCGTTCTCGAAGTAGCTGGTAGGTATCTCAAACACACACGCCCGAGGCCTGTGTCCTTAGAGACGATCATTTTCCGGAAAGCGTAACGGCGCGATCCTCTAGGCCAATTTGTAATCTACCCCCGCGCAATGATAGATTATCAGTTTGGCAAACAGCGATCACGCGTCTCGGGCTGAAATACGTATTATGTTTATCCGCCGGCGGAAGCGAAAATTCCGCAAGGTCCTCAATTACTCCGCGCGTCTTCTCCACGTCTTTCCTCTAACGTGCGGTATAAGAGGTCGTTGGTACCGTCTATTATACCTGCGGCTAACGAACGAATTGCAACAGGCGTCGCGGTTGGATTACCCAAGCCTTTGCCAAGACGTCATCGCTGCACTGCAACACCTGAGGCAGGTAATTCTATTCGGGGTCCTGCGGCTCTCTCGCTCTCTCTCTGCTTTGGTTTGAAAGCGCAACTTGTTTGCTGACTGACGACCGGTCTCCGCGTTGAATGGCTGCTAGGTGCTAAGTTGTTCGCCGAGTGCGAGCGAGCTTTGTTGCCACCGAAGTCAAGATTATTTATACTACCCGGTGTAAACAAACTTTGGAATCCGTGCGCACGGCTGGCACGTGGCGCGGTCACGGATCCTGCGCGCAGGAGGAAGATTTTCTTCAGTCTGGCTTCTGCAGGACAGGTTATTTCGCCGTCTATATGTATAATACAGGGGAGGATAATTTGATTGTTAATATGAGCTTTACCAGCGCATTCCCCTACCCACGAGATATAAAGAGCAGGTCCCGGAAATAACAGAGCACCGTAGTCAAAGAATGCACGGGGCAGAATTTCATAACTTGATTATTACAACCCCCTAAAGCGCAACGTTATTCACCCATTAGTAGGCCGGGTCTCTGTTCCTGGATGAAAATTATTATCGAATAATATGTGCACACCGAGGGGCTGACGACGCGGACCCTTTCATCCGTTTCTCATTCAATCCATCTTCTCCTTTGTTATACATTACCGAAGAAATGAGAGAAAAGTAATCGAGACATTCTTGGATCGGAAGTGTTATTTTTGTTCCTAACCGAAATCACGTTGAGTCCCGTCTAAAACATATATATATGTATAATGTGAACAGTCATCGCGCTGCTATGTAGAAACTGATTACGATCTAGGCGTTAAGAATCGATAATTATCACTTGTATCGGAAGAATAATTTATATTACACACTGAAAACTCCGCGCGAGTTTCTCATGATACAAACCCTAAATTATTCAGTTTGTGAATGATGGCATTACTATAATTAAATATACCATGTACGATGATTTATCAAGCAGTAAAAACGATACACAGTAAATCATTCGTACATTTTACTCTAATATAAATTTATACCGAACGAATGTTAGACACTCTTCGCCATTTTACAATCTCATTCGCAGAAGCTTGTCCATAAATCCATCACCTCGAACGTAAATGAGGGACCGAATCGACGAAAGTGAATTAATTATCGTCGAAAATTGTAACTTCCGCAATTTGTCCGCATCTAGGTGAGTGATCGATGCCTCTGAAGAAGCTTGGAATAGAAAGGCACCTCACAAGGTAAGGTACAAGTCAAATTATAGTCAGATACGGGGGCGGTGAAACAACCAGATACAGAGTATCCTCGTATCGCATACTTCCAAAGAGATTCTCCCATACTAACAACGCGCAATTATTCACGCCTCAACCCTGCGATTGATGTTATCATTATTATTTGCGGAGAGGCTGCAGTCTGCAAAAGCAGAAGTGTACCAGTGTCTAGAAACGTTCGAACCGCGTGGTCAAACACTCCAGGGAGTTTCCGACGGTGCAGGTGCGGGTGTCCGCCGCAGGACAGCTTCGCCATCGCCCCGCCAGCCACCAACCTATGTTTCGGCCCCCGACGGGCCCCGCGACCATCCCGTAATAACAGCTCCTGGTCGAGGCCACCGCCCGTTCGTTGTACCCCCTGATTACCAGGGCATCCACTCCAAATATGGGAGCACCAGAACTAGCAACAGCACAACCACTACGGTACGCCACCAACACCAGTGTCAGGACGACGGTCTTCGTGGCATTTGCTGAGAGTCGGTGCCCGCTGGGCAACAAAAATACGATATGTAGGTATTACTATATACCTGTAGCCGTGCGGGATTCTAGATGGTGTCTTCGAGATAGTAGACGACACGTTAACATTGCTATTCGTCGCTCAGTTCCGGTCTCACACTTTGACTGCAATCCCGTAATTAGTGACCCACCGGTATTAATTAGAGACAAATCTTTAATCGGCCTTATTTACTGTCGAAACCTCATACGGCCGATTAAATGATTCAAGAATTATGCAACGTCACCATAGGCGAAGGTGTCGCATTTTATGCGGAGTCATTTATTTGCTCGTTCGCGTTCGAGAGAGGATTCTTGCCTCGTATCTTGTATGTTCCGAGCGACAGATGTCAGGTTGAAGGTAACAGACGGGGGAAAGTACCCGTGAAACCACTGCAGGCGCTGTATCAAGACCCGGTACTCGCAAACAACTTACCGCGTACCATAACCCGATTCTTGACTGTCATTTACCAATATTTGATGGCTGGTAACAGAAACAGATTAATGAATCGTTGAACGTGTTCTATGAACCGAGGAGAAAATCGGGAACACTTAGCGATGATGTGGGATAGAGAATCGAAAATGGATGTAAAAATCATGCTGTTATACTGACGATCAGTTACACTCCACTTGGTGATTGGAACTATTCCGTATAAAGAATGACTTTTTAATACATCGTTCGCGCTGAAACCCATGGCTATGATGATGATGAGCTTCGCGCTTCACTTGTCAATAATTCATGTTATGCATATTTTTTCATTCTGATTAGCTTTTCGTACGGCCTAACGTTACGCGATGCCGTCATGACGACGCTTACCATTGTTCAAGTTTGAAGCTTGTCAGGTGATGTCACGAATAAACCCGGTTCTTACTGTGAACTTACACGCTCCTGCATGAATATCGCACTCTGAGTCAAGTGAATGTACGATCACGTGAGCTAAAAAAATATGACTGACTTCATGAATAAGCAGTTAATTCAAGTGAAGAGATTACGCGTTTGCAACAATATTTCAAAACTATTCTATAACTGGTAGGCTTAATATATAATATAACCATTGGTAACTAGCTTTGATTGGCAATATTCTAAAAGTTGGCAATTGAGTATTCGATTTGCTTAGTATAGGTTTTTTTGGAGATTGGGTAAAGCAAGACATCCAGGAAGTGTCTGAAATAACTCCAGTCATAACAGAGAGAAGAATATCATGTAAAAATGAGAGCTCACGGTTTACCGAATTAAATCGTAATATCCATCCTCGGCTCATCGTCATTATCACAAGATAGACTCGCTGGTGATGTTAGCTATTTGTTTTTCACACTTGAGGTTATGTTTTTGCTTGTCAGACGGTGTAAAAGCTCTGTCACAGATGTGCGGCTCCCTACTTTTGAGAAGTGATGAAAGCCATACTCCGACGAACCAAAAAAAAAAAGAAGAAACTCTGAGATTCAAATGCCTCGTGTGATACGGGATGGCTGCAGTTATGATTAACGTAAACAACAAAGCAATCTGCTGGCGACGCGACCTGTGAAACATTGATTTTTTATTTTTACCAAGTTATTTTCGTAGGTTTTTCGAAGCATCGGGCTAACATACAAGAAAAATCGTACAATTTCGTCTCTCACTTTGCACCAACATCTGCTTTATTAATTTTGTATTCCAGCATACAGTGAAGTTTTCAAACCCATCGCCTGTCATAAAAAAGTACGTGAAAATTTAAATGAACGTGTTCATTTTTCTAAGCTCCTTTCACATGTGTCAAGAAACGCAAACTCTTAATAATTTTCCACGGATTGAAAATAGTTAAACAAATTTGCCGCCGTATTGTGAGTGATCACTGCTTAAAATACGTACCTACCTGCTTGCGGAGGTGAATTGGAGCAAGAATTCCAATTAAAAAAAACACACCGGAGCGAAAGTAATTTGGATAAGGACTTGTTTTCGGGGCCCTGAAGTTGGCTATTCACGGGTTAAATGGAACCGATGCCAGGCTAATTAGTACAGAGAAAAGCACGAGTTTTATCCAACGTCATTATTAGAAACTTTTCACCAAGTTCAGTTACTTTTCGGTGTATAAAAGGCCGTGGAATACTCAAAGGCGTATTCATAACGAACCAAGACGAAGGACGACTTTCCGTTATCGCAGCGAACATTATTCTCCGACCAAGACAATGAGATTTATTAAGTCAAATGTCGTCGCAATCTTCCGTACCAGCACAATACTGGCTCTGGCAGATGAAAGTAAGCTCTTTTCGGCCCATGTTGTTCTTGCCGCATATTATATCAGGGCACCAATAAATTTTAATCTGAAAACAGCCTTGTCGACGCCTTTCCATTGTCTTGTCTTTGACTGGAGGCGTGCAATGACCTTTCAGGCACCCAAATGCGTGTCGAGGTAATTCGAAGCTGGGCCAGAAATGACCTTTATTGACTGATTGAGAAATACAACATCCGCTTGCCTCTTTTTTATGGGTTATACGGTTAAAATAGGCAGACTGATTTTTACGCGTGCCTTCAACTGTATTTTCTTTTTTTTCAGACAAAATGTTGATAAGCTTAAAACGAGTCCTTATAGTCTGAGCTTTTTATTTCCATTCATTACTGCACATTTCCCAACATAACGTGGAACAATTTCCAATAATTTCTGAACAAACAGGCAGAATGCTTGTTATTTAATAATAAACGCATAATTCAAACAATCAGATAGTGAATCCCAGTCTCCGACAATTCTCTGTGAGAAGTTGAATGATCGAATACCAGTAGCGGAAACGAAAGAGAAAAGCTGTCGCTTCGTTTCCTTTATGTGGTTATTATCGGCTATTATCGAGGTAACAAGCCATAAAGTATAATTACTGTATACCGTAGGTGGGAAATTGTCGCCTAGGTCGTAGTCACGCTTGAAGTTATTGATTAGTCTAATTATTTGCGCTCCCGTTGACATCGGATTATAATCTATATTGTCAGGCATCGGCTCTGTGTGACCTACATGAATACCATTTCAATGCTTTTCGTAAACTCTCTGCAGCGGCAAGCAGGTGAGTTTTGAAATCAATAATTTAGGCCGTTCGTCTGCGCGATATACTCTCGCTTCGCGTTAGTGCAGTAAAACTTGCAAATAACGTACCACTAATGGACAGATTATAGATACAGATACAAAGAGCGAACATTCAACGGCTTTCTTTCCAGTAAGGACCTTATGGCTGATGAACAGTGCGACTGCACGTCTCACAATCAGCCGGACGTTCGGATAATACATGAGCTTTTGCTAGCGAATTCGGATCTCGCGTCTCCCGGTTCGGCAAGTCCGTGAAAAGAGATGGAGCTCCGCTCGCGTGATCCGTGTTCAAAAGAACAGGCAAGGAAATAGCAGACGTTCCCTTTCGCTTGTTTCGTAGTGAAAAGCCTCGGAGCTGGCATTCATTCGCCATTGATTCCGACTGTTGGTACCCGGCAGGACGGGGGCGCGAGATGGAAGTGACCTTTAGGGCTCAGCTTTCATCCTCGCTTTACCCTCGCTTCATCCTCGATAGCCTCTATCCTAAGCTTGGTCATCCCCTGGCTGCTCCTAGCCCTTCGGAACTCCCGTCCCATAAGACTGGCCAACCACCCACCGTCAAAGGGCATTGAACCGCGGACCTTTAACAGCAATTGAGCTCTCAATACGCGGTTGCTGGACAAAAAATATATATTTCGGAAACAACGGGCCTCGCGCGGAAGACTGGAAGCGTGAGGAAATATCGTGTTCCCACTTCTTGTGGTCGGTGATTTCACGATGATTTTGATAACTCTATATCGTTTAAGAATCCATATTATATATTCGTACGTGACTGGCAAAAAGGTAGTTTCAGAGACTGGCGTGTGTCAGATAAATTTCTTTCATAACATCTTATTACACTAGTTCATTAGACTTTTGAAGTATAATAAGGTTAGCGTCAGGCACCGTTAGAAGTCTCATATTGCACAGAGTTCGGATCAAAATGAAAACACTTGTTCAAGTGCGTAGAAAATTTGACGCGTTGAATGCCAATCAGATATGGTATATGAGCATTGGTGGTATGGTTTTGGATTCTGATTTGAGTGATAATATGAAAACATGACAAAATTATACTGATTCGTAAAATGGATGTAATCATATTTCAATGGTATTCGCTGCAGGCATTTCTGTGTATAAAAGCAACCGCAAATAAGCTGAATTTTATGGAAACAGGAAGCTGTACCAGCGTTGAATCTGAGAGTAAACCGCAAATTATGTTAAATCATCAAAGATTCTTGGAAGATCTGAAGATGGTGCGGGGCTCTCTGTAGGTACACAATGTTACACAGAACTTTGGTCCTAACTAACTTTACTGGTCCGCTCTTGCTCCAGCGGATTACGGCAATCAAAGAGCAATTCCGATCGAGCCGAGAGTACGGAAATAGTCTGCCAGGCTTTCCCGTATAATTTATAGGTATTCCATGTTCCTTAGCAGATATTCTCATATCGCTTTTAAACAGGACAATTAGTCCATTCATTGGTAGGTGATTAAGTTTTGAGGAATGGATCAGAAAACGAGAATCAGCCTCTTTCTCTCTCTGTCTCTATTTTATTCTATTTTATTTTATTTTCTTGATTTTATTTTTAAAACTTATCGTAGTTAGTCAAGCATTGCTTTACTTAAACAGTTCTCTCTTTATTATTGCACGAGATAATTTTCGCCCTGGATATGTTCATCTATTTTTATAATTATCTTCACTTATCTATTTATTTACTCTTTTATATTTTTGGATGTTTTCGGGTGTGATGCTCAAATCATACTTGCGGTATGTCCTAGTTTTATCTTATTTTCTTTGTCTTGTCGTACGCGAACTTCGTTCTTATTTTTAAAACTGACCAATTGTTTTATCAATTTTCCTTTTCTAATTAATCTTACTTTACTTTTACCTATTTTTTTTTATATTCTTTCTCATATTTTTATCTCTTTACTTATTCGTTTACTTATTATTTTTCAACTTATTAATTCTTCTTCTTATTTATTATTCTATTTTTATTTTTTGATCATTCTTGTTCTATTTCCTGAAATCTCTCCTTCTTTTGTTATTCCTTTTCAACCTTAGTTTTAATTTGTTGCTGGCTTTATCGTATTTTATACCTGTACACATTTTTTGCTTACATGTTTTCTGTATACCGCCTGAGGGGACTTGTCCCAGGGCGAATAGACGCTTCTCTCTCTCTCTCTCTCTCTCTCTCTCTCTTTCTCTTCCTCTTTCTCTTTCTATCATGCATTGCGGCGAAGAATCTTGTCGCATTTTCACCATCCGAACGGTTCCTAACGGCTGGCACTACTGCTTGCAACGTCATTGAATGTAATGCGACGAAAATGAATATCAGCCAGACGGAGATAAAAGAGATTCACTTGATTTGCGGCGAGTCATATTTCTCGGAAGTTTATTTGATTACAGACGTCTACTTATCTCCATCAGGGTTTGTTCTACGAACCAGCGGTTTACAATTTGCAAAGTTTGTACATTTTCGCGCCTCATTGAAACTTGAATCTCATTTGTACATCTCTTTCCATAGAGTATTACATCGATATGTAGGTGCCATTATTAGCCATCGATACTTAGTTGTCTTCTCATGCATCGCACAACCTTTTATTAATGCTTTTTGATGCTTGGAGCAATATCTAATTATTAACCGTGACTGAACGATATCCACCTTATGTGGTAAATGTAAAAATAAATTCCAATCCAATTACACGGGTTCCGAGTCGATTCGAAAGCATGACCGACCGGAAGGGTTTTATGAACTCGAGGCAATACCTACGGATAATGTATAAATATTCGATCAGCAACGAGAGTGTTGAACGTGGTATCGTTTATGATCACTTCCTCATGAATGATGCATGTTCAAACGCAGGGCCGAGTCGGTGTTTGCACTATCGCTTGCGGCCGTTGCGAATAAAACCGACGCGGAATTCCTTGACAGAACCCGTTTCGGGTGTGCACATGGTTACTGAATTTCGGTACCGTCTTGAGAAACGGCCCAGTTCCTCCCTCTATCACCACGTCTGTTCGTATCAGACGCACTCCATTAGCCTCACCCCATACTAATCACCTTTGAGTCTTCCTGCATGCGTCAGAGTTTATGTCACCGAAGTCTTAAGGAATTATTCATGCGGGCGCCGACTAATGACGCGTGAACCGAAGGTTTCCTCGGCACCCTCGATTCCTAGCCCTTTGCACTCTTGCACCCACCCTTCGGCACCGCGCCGTCTCGTTTCTCCTGGATAGGAGCAAAACATCAGCAGAGCATCGCACGTTTACCACGGACTGGCTGACCTTTGTATTCGTCAATCGTCCGCGACGAGTGCCTTGAATTCAGACAGTTTTTCATTAACTCCACCTTCGTGTGCATCCGTGTGCTTCGCCAGCTCCTACAGCATCTGGGCCAACACGATTATAACGAATCGCATGTTCACGACTCGGTTTTCTCTTTCACAAGCAACTCTGTTACTCTTTTCACACAGCGCTTCTACGCTGATTGAGGACAGTTAATAAATGAAGAAAAAACAAATTGACCCGAGCAAAGTTTAGTTGCAACTTTTCATGTAAGTCGAATCCTTGAACACTAGATGGAGATGAAATGATTCGATTAAAATCGTGAATAATTACTATCAAAATAGTCGTAGTTTGATATTACGATTCCGTTGACTTGAACGTAGTGATTTCGGAGGATTGATTCAATAAAGCGTAGATCTGTCAAGAAATATGTGCCCCGGGGGTTAAGTGACACGGTAGTAAGTTTGGCCCATTAAATAATGAGAAGCAGCGCTTCCATGGTCGCCGTGGAAACCGTCGTTAACACGCAAAGAAATCTCAACACAGCGAGCGTTTCGGAGATCGTAGCAACCCTCCGATTCTAAAAGTTTCATGCAATCTCATGGTGTTTATGGGATAAAGGGAATAAAACAGAGAAATAGCTCATGCATACATTAGGAGAAAATCTCTTTCGAATAAGAGGGGTGCATTCGTTGGAAAACAGGAAGAATCTCTTTTTCCACGTCAGAACCGAATGATTTATTCGCGATACTTCACCCGCTGTAATTGTTAAATGTTGCTGCATTTACCTGCGTATTATTTTCCCGTATACCCAAGGCAAACTAATTTTTTTAAAGTTGAGATTCATGGAGTTCACGTAATCTGAGAAGAAATCATCTCATTCAATAAATATTTTCAAATAATCGATCTTCCAGTATCGAATTTGAACACAACGTTAATAAGATCTATCAATTTTCACCTGTCACAACAATTTGAACAAAATTGAAATTAGATTCCACATTGCAGATTTTATTTATCAGAAATAAATGAAATGTTAGCCAATTGGTGAAGAGAATCATTAGTAAAAGAGGATGAAATGAGGGAAATTGCATTCAAGCAGCCCCAACCTAATGGCAATCGTCTGGAATGAGGTATTTAATAAGGATTTTCGTGGTACTTCTATGTCAACATCCATCCAAAGCTCTGCGAATGAATACATATTGTATCGATGTACTGCGGAAGCCAGATTACCGGCTCGTATTATAACGTGCGTGCGCGCATTCGTGCGTGAGTATGTGTGCGCGCTTAAGGGCGTCGTTGGAGTGGAGGACCCTCTCGCCTTTCCGCGGCACATTTTCACTTAGCATACATCTCAGTGTCAACAACAAGAGTTTGCACTTCGGGGCTTCACTCACGTAGCTGTGCAGTTTATTCGGCGATTCTTGGTGGACACAATGAGGCTCGATAGGGACGAGATGAGTACATGGACATCGGCTTAACCCTCAAATAAGGCCTACATCGATTTCTTTGAAAGTACCCACGGCATGGGGCTTGAACGCGGAAAGTTTTGTCAAGGGCTCACGTGTGTTCTACACGGATTTAGCCTAAGCTTGTAAAGTGCGTAGGTACGTCGGAACGTGCTCATGCATGGGCTAGTTCCCAACGTATTTGATATAAATCTCAGAGTGCAAAAGATGCTGCGACTGCTGCCGGCAAGTCGAGAGGATCCCGAGAGAATGATTTGAGAGAGATAGACGGAGTGGAACTCATATTTGTTTCGTGCAAACAGTTGGATTTCAATAATTCTCAAATCCCTCTCATCGGGTCGAGCATAAAGAGCCACCCTGATATCAAGATCTTACGTCGACGCAAAGGCAACTTTTATCCAATAATGTAGGTATCATATTTGCCTTACGCTTGCAAGTTTGAAACTTTTACAGTCAGGGGTATGTCTACAGTGGTTGTAACTGCGACTGCCAGTTAAAGCATGTTATAAGGTATCGTTATCGCAGATTCATTCGATGCAATTATATGCTTATGGAACCAAGAGGAATAGTGGAAATCATATTACACGGATCAACTTTCCGCGAACTAACGTAAATCAATGCTTGGAATATTGTGATTACTTGATTGTTGTAGCTGCTTTAATTCAACTTCATGGCATCCGGACTCAGTTTATGCCGTGGCCTGTAAATTGTGAGTTCTACAATAGTGCGTATGTGCTGCTTGTGTTCACACACGGTCAAATGGTTAGTGGACATGCTCCAGCTAGATTGCGACATTAGGGAAACGCATCAGTGAGTCCGACATCTGAACTAAGGCCCGTTCTCCTCCCGTATACTTATTTGCATATACATATTACCACGTGCATACGTATATACGTGTTGTGTCGTACACTACAACAACACGTATACCACAAGGTCAAGATATGTATGATACGTAGTGTGAGATGCTGGGGAAAGCGAACATGCATGTGATACTTGAAATAATTGATACACCCACGGTGATTGTTGCCACAGTTTAAACACAGGCTGAAACATTTGTCTTTCGTCACAGTTCAAGAACAAGTTTTGGTATTTTTCAACGAAATTCGTGAACATGGAATGAGGATTTCACAGCACGGTCAACGTGAGGGCTACAAACCCGCTACAATTTCTAGGAAAACCTCATCACAAGACTTTAGTTTTTACCCAGACCTTATATGAATACAATTTCCATATTCAACGTTGCGATCAGAGTAAATTGTCATGTGAAGACGTGGTAATTCGGTTGTCGAGAGTCGACAGTTTTGATATTATATTATATTTATAATGCTGTATTTAGTTAGTGTGCTTTCACGTAAAGCAATCATTTCGATCCCCTGTATCATCCAACGTGAGCATGTAGACACATCACATATTCAAATGTCTGGGTGTTTATGGTCGAATAATGGGGGTGACCACCATTTCTAACCTGGATGTTGAGATAGGTCAGTGGATATTAGAGGCCCCACGAAAATGCGGGTTATTCAAGCTGCCATACGTCGTTCAACGAGGTCGGCACGTATAGGTATACGTATGTATAGCACTTCTGCCTGCGCTCATGAATGTATACGAACAAGCGTGATTAACTTACGTTTAAGATCGCGTGCCCCTGGGGTAGAATTCATAAATAACGAAAGGTATGCATTCGCTTATAAACAGTTGGTAGCGAGATATTAACGATCAGTAAATCTTTTTTAAAAGAAAAAGTATAAGTTCTGGGTTACTGGCTTATAGCGGTCATAGGTTACACATAACATAATACTAAACACCGGCATAAGTCCGCAACTGCTGAAACGGTTATTTCTCAAGCGAATTGTACATGTCCAGGACCTAGTTGAGATAATAAGGATAATCAGAGACCGGATGTGTATATACGTGGCTATGCGAACGTATGCATAACATTTGCCGCAGCACACGGATTATATGGAGAGAAAACATGATACAGCTCTCGAGTATACGTATATGTTGCTTAACGTAACAGCAATGCATACGTGTCCCGACTGCCTTGTATCCTATCTGTATTTTCCATTTGCCGAAATGCAATCTGAAACTCCATTTGCTAGCAGGCATTGTATATCTTCACGCAAATGTGTATTTACGGAAAGCTATTTGTAACACTGCCCACAGGGAGTGAAACCGGGACGCGGAGTTTTGGATTTCATTTTGCCAGGTTCCCTACGAATAGCCATCCGAATATTCAACGGTGGGCGGTGCAAAAATAGGTCTTCTATGCCTAGGCATAGGTATAATATGTAATCTATGCGATCCGCATCGCTTCTATTTTCAGGTATACGGAAACCCGGAATATTATCGCGGATAGATTTCCCCACTGACTTGGAATGCTCTACGCACGATACGATGATATCGATTCGATCACGATTCAGTGAAAAATGAGCTACCTTGTTACATTCTCTGAATTTATCGAACGGCGTATAACATCAACTCATCATGCACAGACCTGTAAAAGTCTTACTTCTAATTCCCGAATCGGATGTCCGCTTTTCAATCTCGAAACTTTGACAGCTGGCAAATGAGACTCGTTCCACCCGTCATTGTGCAATGAAACTTATCTTTTGAGGCAAACTAAATAGGTAACTAATCAAAACATACGAAAGCCAATAACTGTTTTCACCTAATGAAAGTGGAGCAACGCGTACAAAGTTGTGGGAAGCTTGTG
The DNA here is from genome assembly GCF_021155775.2 of Neodiprion pinetum. Taxonomy (NCBI): domain Eukaryota; kingdom Metazoa; phylum Arthropoda; class Insecta; order Hymenoptera; family Diprionidae; genus Neodiprion; species Neodiprion pinetum. The sequence continues at coordinate 31,813,946 of NC_060235.2, forward strand.
GCGGAAGGTGAAATGAAATATGGCTGCCAAGTTCACGATCTTTTTTTCCGACCACTTGCCACGAACTCCGCCAATACATGAGCTGCATCTATTCCATGCATCTCGATCCTCGAGGGTCGCATTTTACAATTGTGCAGTCGGTTGGTACACTTTCCGTACGTAGGTATGTTACATCGAGTGAACACGATTGTATAAACATCGTCTATTCATACGGACCGAAAACGAGCTGGGACAGCTGAAAAAATTGCCGTAGTTCATCATACGGAGAGTAGAATTTTAATAACTTTTGTTCGGGAAAACATATAGCATGCATGGGTGTAATACATATACATATTTGTGGACAGTAAAAACGTTGCCATTTGTCAGAGGATCGAGACATTCTGTATTAGTTCCAAACAAATACACAGACATTGTGATTAAAATACGAGCCCCGAGAGAAAATGTAGGTCGTTCCGAAACATACCGGTCGCTCTTGAAAAACTTGTTCACTGGAGTTTACCACGCAGCTGCGCGTACAGATATATGTATATGGGATACGTTGATATTTATCTACTATATGTAAACGTCAAACGTAAATCAATTTCGCATGAAGTAGAGCGATATTCGGAAGCCCGTTCAGTGTTCACATAAAAATGACAAACACCCTTCAATGATGATTCGAGTTTTAATTAGACATTTTTTTTTCTCGACAGATTTACTTATTTTTCTATTTTCACTTCTGTAGAATTGACAGGGCTACAATCGATTCTCGATTCGCTTGACCTCCGATTCAGCTCAAGCTAATCTCTTGTAAGCTGCTTACGGTGGTGGTCAGATCGACCTATAGATTGTTAGTCAAGCTTTATACGTACCGCCCCAGAAGCGGGGGTGCCAAACCATTTGGATTCACGGCCCCACGGGAGAAGAAACGCATTGCACATGAGAAATTGAATCTATCATGAGCAAAGCTTATCAACGATGTACGGGGTTCGTGCTACGATAATGATTTAGTTTTTAGACAGCCAGGTACCTATATCTGATAATTAAATGAAAGTTGTAGCACATTAATATTCCTCTATACGATGCAATTTTCTATTGGGGCGGACGGCTTCGTCGAATTAAATTCATCGCAGCAGGTCGTGTCACAATATCGTATCATCGGACGTATAAATGGTGAATAACGGGGGTTTTAAATTCAATGGTATCGGCCACGTATTTTCAGAACAATATTATAATTGTTTAATTGCAGTTAATCCCAGAGTAATATATATATATATATATACACTGGGTATAAATGACTAAACCGCAATATTCCCTGTAACAGGTTCGCACTAAAATGCCATTAGCAGAGGCTTTAATATCTGACTGTTCGGTACAGATAGCACTCGAAATTACATTTTATATCACCAATAATGGTTATGCTACAGTAAACCGTCCTCGGTTTCCCAATGGGCCGCCATAACGGTCCGAATCCACACATGACCACTGCGGTTACGTGATTCAGATCGAGTGGAAATTGCAGTTGAAGCATCGCTGATAGAAATCGAATCTCTCGATAAGGAAAATAAAGTGAAAATTCTTTACGTTTTCACCTTCAGTTGAGTTTCATTTACGGAATAGACAGACTGGAAAAGATTTGAGTCAGCATTAAAATAGTTTCCCGTTTTAGTGTTTTTTCCTTTTTCCGTACCAGGTAGCCGTATATTTCGAGTGATGATATCGCTGACGCTGCGTCAAACGGACATAGGATGGCGCACCCGTGATAATCAAACGGATTATAATTATATCGCAATAACTTGGAAACAAAGTTAGATTATTTTGTTTATCACGCGTCGTCACGGCGCATAAAGGTGTATTTTGCGGGCACAAACTCGACAATATTCAAAGCAAGACAGCTAACGTCCTGCGAAACTTCATACACGTGCATGGCATAATTCTATATGCCCAGCGATTTAGAACAACCCTGTATACCTACCCCTGCAGAATATAATATGAGTAAACGCGAAGGGGTTCACAGTGCTTCCACGCGCATGAAGAAACACGCACGTTTCGTGATAATTGGGTACCTGCCACTCCATGGTTTCGGTGTATCTCGTTTGGGGTGGTGAAAAATTTGAAGATTGATATGCTGGCTGCAAGTATTCAATCCCCCTACAGCCGCATCGCTGCTCAATGCTGAATGGGAATTAAAATGCCTCGACAAGATTAGCGGGATGGTGGAATATCGCCAAGTGAATCTCAGAATAATAATGAAAATAATAATTATCATTATTATTTGTAGTATATACCCCCTCGCAGAGAAACTGCTATACTACGATTTCTATTCCGCACGTGCTTCGTAGCTCACTTAAATAACGGAATCGTAAAGTATTTTAATATCTGACATGCCTGGCTCGCTACGTCTGGATTTCGATATTATGGCCTGCTCCTTGGGGATGAGATTTCTCCGTCGGACGAACCCAGAATTATTTACCCTCAAGAATTTTATGCCGCAATGATATTTTGTAGCTGGTAAATGACGATTCATTATTAATTGCTCGCGGTTTAAGGAAAATTAATACAATCTATTCAATCTAACGAAACATACGATTCCTCGACGAAGCTAGAACTGTTCAATACGACCTATCTGTCACTCGTTCGCTACCACACTCGTCGAAATACAAATAAAAAATTCATCTCCTAGACGGATTTAGCTACTCAGTATAAACCGGAGGTGATAATTCTAATAGGCGTCAATTAAAAGTAACTACATGCCGGTTTAATGTACCATTATCTAATTCACGTAACGTTGGCAATCAATCGAGAATTGTTACTTCACAAGTTGTAACCATGATTAACGCGCAGTCTTTTAATCGCGACTATTTCCGTCTATAATTTTTGAGATTTTCCGTAAAAATGGTGAGATGGCTGAAACCTCAATAGCACTCGAATTTCCAGAAAATGGCTCGTCAACGTCATACCGCTTACCCTCTATCTTAAAACTTAAGAAGCGACTTTGAACAAACACAAAAAAGTTTTTGAAGGTAGTCAGTCGCGTCGTGGGCGGAAAGGGTGGTAGTTTATGCGAGACGAAAGGTAGGGAGGTACTTTGGACAATTAATTATGACGAGTTGAGCAACGGCTTGTATGCCTTGATGTCGGCCAAACCTGCAGCCCTGTGCTGGGTATCGGCGCGGTTTTCGCCGGCAGAAGGCGTCGCTTTTGACAACGTTTTCGATGGTTTGCCATTAATCACGGAACGGTTGAATAAGCTTCGTCTAGAGCTATTCAGCGGCAGCTGGCTACGCTGCTAGTCTATCAGCGGGATATTAGTGATAACGCGACGTTATATAATCCTGCAGGAGTGCAGAGCTCACGGATATTTCCACCCTGCGCACTCAGGCGACAACTCCACCGAATCTGCTGGCAGTCATTGACGAATGACACGCGATACTTGGGCAGTTTCAATTACAATATCAAACTACGTTTGATCGCCTTTCAAGAAACCATCGAATCATTAGGCGTACTCGTTAGCCTCGTCTGGAAGGTGACGAATAATTTATAACGGCGTGATTGCAACGCGATACATCGTACAGTCCACGGGCTGTTGTATCGATGATTTCGTTGGTAATTATAACAGCAGGTTAATTGAGTTTACGGTGAGTATCTTTCAAGCCCTCGCTGTATCCCGACTGACGAGAATTGATGATGATACGTCAGACATCACGTGGCGTCGAGACGCCGAGGGACTCTCATCGAAGATGCAACGTCACGTGCTTGGCGTTCCGCGAATTTGATGCCGAGCTTCGGGGTGATCCACGCCTCGACGAGTCGGAGTCAACGGATTACATGATTGATGGGGTTAGAGCTCGGATGAAAACGTTGACAATTGGAAAGTTAACGAATCGCGTGTCGCAAAGAGAAAAAAGGAGCAAAAAAATGAAATAAAAAATTAAACCGTAGCCGACTTATGCGGGGAAATTTTTCATCCGTCCGCAATTTGTAATCGTTTAAAAGCTCCCCTACGGCAAGCGAAAATGTACACTTGCCGAGCAACGCTTGCGTCGAGTCCTTCGGAGATCGTCGAGCTCTTAATTACTCGCGTCACATCGCGGTGACTGATTGCTAAACTAGTTTACTCTCCTACTTTATAGTTATGCCGCTTATTCTACAACGGCGCGTTGATCGTCTAACCTTATAACTATATTTTACAAGTTTACCGTTCTACTTGTTTCGACGTACCACTGCGGTTGGAAATTTTAGCGTTAATATGGCGGTATGCCACCATACGTAAAACGGCGAGATTATTGTACCTGATAACATAATTTACTCGAGAGTTATTTCCAGTCTCCCTAGATCTACTCGCCTCGGTTTCTCAGAGATATAAAATATATGTCAAGTGACAAAATCCTTATATCGGACTAAGGCCGGATTTCTACCTCGCGTATATTTGTATAACAATTTCGTCAAGCCCGGCAACTTTATCTGGCTAATTAAAAGTTATATTATGACCCACGTGTCCGACGATGCCGCTTTTTCAAAGCAGACTCGAAGACGTGAGAATGTACCACAAGGCACAGAATAATATAAGGTTGTAACATATGCCAGGAATTTTTCCCATAACTTTTAAGCGACCGGCTCGGCTTCGAGCCACGTCTCGATCGATCATAAGAGGCTTATACTTTTCCTCTGTCAGTTATTACCAATAATAATTAAGTTAGTTAACTCCCAGTAATAACACGTCCTTCGTTCACTGCAATGTTTTTGTAGACGAACGGTTTATAAGCTTGCCAACTAGAGGAGATAAGAAAACACCGTATATAGAGCTAAATAATACCATTTACTTCCTCGATATTTCTACCTAACTGTGTATAACATGCGAACATTTTCACTACAAACATTGAATTTATAATTCTCTCTAATTCTGGTTACGTAGCTGTTCCGCAGTAAGTTTCACACGAAGCGAGTGTTTGTTATTGTTGGACTACGCGATAGTTTTAATTTTTCTTACCAATTACTGTGTCTCATGTAACGTTTTTCTTTCAAATGCACCCGTTGGTCTCCTCACTAATGAATCGCACCAACTTCCTTCCCGATCAAATACTCGCACTTGAACTATGCCAAGTACCTATTCTGTGTTATTCAATTAAAATAGCAATTTCCGCAAAAAATTATCAAGATAGGTATATTGTTAATACGGTCGTGTTGATAGGTACTTCTTAAACGTATTCTCAAGGCAAATGACTCGTCTTCTGATTTAATTTTCTGATTTGCAACGGACTCCGCGGAGGGTGACTCGCAACTTTCATCGTCCAAATAAGGTCTGTGCGGGATATCGTTTGTAAATTGTCGAGAAAGAAAAAGAAAAAGGAGTATGTTTCGTGCGCAAGAACATATATCGTCGCCGAAAGCTGGACACAAGCCAGCTCCATTTAATTCCCCGTTGTCTTCGAAAAGATATACGAAAGCTCTGACAGGCTTGACCAGTGTTACCCGAGATACATCTGTATACATATACATATATATATATCTTCGGGCAAGTTACCAGAGACAAATACACACCGGAATCCACAGAATATGTCGGTAGAAGTGATATACGTGTTGGACCTACATTCCAGCGTTTCTTTATGTTTTATTTTTATTTGGGAATAAATCAGCGTTTGCCGCAATCGTCTTTGAAGAAACAATTGAGAATAATTCGAATAAAGCGATTCCTCTGAATCAGCGCAATTCCTTCTCTCAGTAATGCGCAGATATTATGGGTCAGCCGGTACGTTTGTAGTACTATTAATCAGCGAGAGTTGCACCGGTTGCGGAGAGCTAAGGCAAATTGTATCTGTTTGCTTTATGTTTTTCATAAAAATGAAAACAAAAGGAAGGGACAAAGGAAATATCTCCGGATGAGAGCCTCGTCGAGCGCAGTATGTTAATTACACAGTTAACAGAAGACAATGCCCTCTGCGGGCTAATTAGAATTCAAAAAAAGAACAAAAACAGTAGTAGAGGTGAAAAAAAAATGCGTACTAAGCGCGGCCGCATTATCGCGGGTCCATCTAGACTGCGAGTTAACCGAGGCTCGTTTCATCCGCTTACAAAGTTGTCTGAAAAAATCGAGTGTGGAGGACGATATTGCGTGAGTACATCGAGCCGGGCTGCGGAGCACTTTCACGCGTGACTGATAAATCAATGACTGAAATCAGACATGCAGTCTGGACACGTGTTTGACGCATCCTGTCAGCCACAGATCAATGCCGGTCGTAATGTTCACGATTTAACTCGCGTTAGTCATCGTTAAAAAAAAGAATGATTTCTTCTTTTTTTAATTGCTGTGTGTCAAGTACAGCTCATTCTTTAGATCGTCGTCTTTTTCCTAAAAACTCTCAAACCTCAAATCTCTCGAATTGCGTGATTAATACGAATGATAAGCTGTATCTTAATCTCAAGTCAGCCTCTCGACGCATAGTATACTATGTCGCGAGTTCTTCAAAGACAACTTCCTTAATGGTCATCCGTAGTTCATTACGTGACACTCGTATGTACGAGATAACGGCCCCAGTATCAATCCAAGAACCGAATTTCAAGTTTTATTTGTGATTTCGATTTTTGAGTCGGAAAAAGTCCGATAATCTCCGTCAAAGATTGATGGCTTTCATTATTTATCAGCCAGCAATGAATCGGACAGATTTCTTCCGTACAAGTTTGGCTAAGAATCAGCGATACCGGCAGCCCGGTATAAGCCTTTTGATGTATCTCTGATTGGACCCTGATTTTCAATTTCATTTGACACGGGTTCCTGCAAGATTCCATCTGAATTACGGCCGCTTTGGAGGGCAGAGTGTTGGTATTATACGCGCTGCCTCTTAGCGATATACATCTCTGCGAGCAGCCGGCAGGATTATACTGCAGGTTAATTGGGTCACGGCGACAGGCCTGTCGCGGTATTATTTCTACGTTGGAGTTCAGACTGTCACACGTTTCCCAAGAGAAAAGGGAAGAAGAAATGTATGTCGGCGTATATATCGTCCTCACATCTCCTTTATTACCACCGCCAAGTACTAAATGCTGGACAGAATTCTGCAGATTAAATAGACTGACGTCAAAGCGCGTGGAACGAAAAAATCTCTGTGAACTTTACTAAAATACAACTAAAATCGTGTTTCAGAAAATGCGCTTAGCAGCCTTCATGATTTGTATCAAATTAAATACCGCAGGTTGTGTCGATTTCAAGCATAATTGTGCCCGATATTTCCTTATGCGCAGTTAATTTTTTGTCTCTGGTTTTGTCCATGCGCAGTACTCGTCAAGTAGTGCTTTGCTTCAGCTCTTATGGTTCTGAATTATGCCCGCACGCAAGTCTACCTCGGTCGTCACGATACCATCATGCGCGTTACGAAAAACAAGTTTACTCTCAAAGAACGCATATAACGAGGCTAATCTTACTTCTTTTTCCAGCATTCCTTCTTTCTCTGTCAGTGTGATCTCGGCCACATCCTCCAACAGCACTACCTCAGAAGCTGAGCCGCGTCTTTTCCGCGTCCAAATTCCTTCTAGACTTGAAAAATTCCTGACCCAATAGGACGCAGTAATAACCCTGATTCCCCTCGGAAGAATTACACTCTGCGTTGATTTCAACGATAATGAACTCCTCGTTACTGCTGCAGTAATCCTGAAAAAACTTTTGATTGGATCGCACGTAGAAAATGGGAGTGTATTTTTTACCCGAATCTGTACCCCCGATCGATAAATCGGATGGAAACCACTGGAATAAAGTGGAAATTTACTTTGCAGGGAGAGCAAACCTTTCGTAAAACTGTTGTTGGTTAAAAGTGGGGGAGCGACCGGGTGAAAGACAATATAAGCATTGACAGATTAAACCAAATTGCTTGCAAACCAGTTATAGCGGAGAGGATCGAAAAGGAATCTTGTTGGAAACGAAGACCGCTAAGCGATAAATTCTCCGTTAGGCTCGTTAAACTAATTCGGTTTATTTGAACCGCGAGCGCGAAGCTTTTAAAGGCCTTCCGTTGTTGAGAGGGACTCGATACTACTTATCACTGATACTTCATCAAAAACGTTGTTAGAACCAGATGAATCTCAACCGAGGGTTAAACACCGAAAAGCACCGCAGCCAGGCCGCAGAGAAGGGTTACCTCGCAGGGTGTATTACCGGTGCCGTTAGGAAATTCCCAATTAGTGGCACTTTGCTGCTGGTTATAAATATAGAAACTGAAGAACACGGAACTCGAGGAAGCTGAGCTAGGCTCGAGGCGGTCCTCTTGTACTCGTATAATAACTCGTCGCACGAATCCGCTCACCGCGCACCGCCGTCCCTCCACAGCTCACGTAATATTCTTTCGCACGGCTGTACGTTATGAAAGACAGTTCTTAGGTATTAGTCATTGTATTCTTTTCCATATTCAAATTCCTTGAGTACTTTTATCTGAACAACCGACTCGCGAACTCGTCGCAAAGATCTTCGCTCGACGTTCGTTCCTCGTCTTGTAACTCGACTTTTAAGGGGGGAGCCTGCTTTAGAGGCTTCAAAAAATCAATTTTTTTTTTTTTTTGCATAAATGTCTTCCCAAACTATCCAAGAATGTGTCCCTAAAATTTCAGACGCAAATTCGAAATATTTTCGGAGTTACAGAAGAAATAGTGAGCAAGCGTCGAGCAGGTACACGAGCGGTTTTTTGAAGTTTTCAACCAGTTTTTTGAAGAGTCTGAACCAGTTTTTTGAAGTTTTGAACCAGTTTTTTAAAGAGTCTGAAGGGCAACTCTATTGACCAGGAATATTAATGCGGGAAGTTCAAGAAAATTACGATTTTTTATATACGAAAACTTTGACGCACGATTTCTCGGTTTTTCATTTTTACGATTTTTCCTAATTGGCGGGAAAGATAGGGAAAAAACTAAACGTCCTATCGAAACGAGACAAATTGCATTGTACTCGGGATTAAATTCTCTTCTAGTCGAACCTAAAAAACCTTAAGAAAGTTAAGATAAACCCACTTTTTAAACAATCTAAAGTGAATTTCGTAATAAAAAAAAAATGATTTTTTTTTTTAATTTGCGCAAAATTGTCGAATTTTTCACTTTTTGTTGAATTTTCTTAGTTTAACTAGAAGCTATACTATTGAGAAGTAAAAATTTTTTTGGGTTCTTTGTTTCAGATGGAAATTGCGACCTGCACCTTTCCCGCCGCACGACAAATGCACACTCGAGACGCCTCGGTGAAATGCTTGTACCAGGTATAATATCACATATATCTTAATGAAAAAATTTAAGAAGACTGCTGAAATATATAACAATAAAACCTGAAGGTTTCGTTTCAATCAGATATTTCTTTTCTTCCCAAAAAAATCCTTGAAAAAATCGATTTTGTGAAGCCTCTAAAGCAGGCTCCCCCTTTAACTTTCAACTTTTAACCTTCAACTTTCAACTTTCGACTTTCAACCCTTGGCTACGGCTTCTCCATGACCATTCAAGGAACAATTTGCATCTGAAGAAGGTTAGACCTTCGGTTGAAGAGGCCCTTACACGTTTTCTCCCCCCAAAAAAATCTCTCTAAATTCGGATCAGTCCATATCCCTCCAACAAAAATTGGGTGACTCGTACAATCTCGTGATGCTTGCTACGTCTGATTTTTTTAAAAACCGTACCTCACATTTGAGTTTTTTGGTAAGTGGTTTTTGACGAGAAAAAATAATAAGTATCTCTTTAGGATGAGAACCATTTCCCAAAGAGTACGATATCTGCAAACGATAACCTGCGACAAAGGAAAGAGAGACAAAGATGGGGGAAAAAAGGTAACGGGTCTAATGCTGCAATTGTCGCAAAGTTTCGCAGTGGCGAAGCCTCGAAGATTGGATTGCGAGCGCAGGACTTTGGCGCGTTTATTGCCGTACAGTTTGAGGGGTTTGCAAACTTTTCCATTATGATACAAAACTTTAGCGGAACGTGTATATATGGGTCTGCTTGAAAAAAGACATCGCCACGACGATCCGGTGACAGTTGTCTCTGTACGGAATAACGTGAATTTCATTGCCGCAATTACGGGATAATTACACATCGCGTATAACAGTACGAGGTTATACATACATACAGGTGGTACTTTGTTGATAGTCAGCAGCGTAAGCTTGAAGGTGGACGGGCACGTGTGATACAAGATTCCGAGGAACAGAACGCGTTCTCTTTCAAGTAATAACTCCGTAATTATATCACGCACACGTAGAAATGTGTACGTGTTTCTTGGAGCGAGAATGAATCTGTTTATTTCAAAAGGGCGGATGGGTGCGCGTGGCTTGTCTGCCTTCCATTCTGTATCCTCTTCTACCTCATCTTCAACCTCCTCTTATGGTTTCTCTTATGCCCCGCAGAAGCGTCAGGGTTCGGGCTACCAACCGCACGTAATATAATGCGATTAATTTCAGCTCGGCTTGTTGGTCGCAGAATAGTGAAAATAGCAGCAGCTATACCAAAGTAGGTTGCTTCTCCTTTGTACTTAGGCACATTATGGTTACACGTATTAATTTTCCAACAGACAATATAACCTCACTTTCCATCACTCTCGACCTCATCCGTGTTTCCTTCTACGCCCCCTTCTCTCTCTCTCTCTCTCTCTCTCTCTCTCTCTCTCTCTCTCTCTCTCGCTCTCTATCTTATACACCGTCCGAAAGGATTTGTACAAGGGCGAATAAGCGCTGCTTTTTTTTCTCTCTTCGCTTTTTTCAGCCGCTCTCTATTCATCGGAACCAGGCCAAGTCTTATATTTTGCGAGATCTTTGCCATACGATAAGCTGTGTCGATTAAAATAGGTTATACAAATACAATTCGTTTTCCAGTTTGATTCAATGATATGTACGAGTATCATCTTTGAACAAGTATAGTAATGATCACGTTTTGTCATCTGGCACAGTTCTACATATAGCTCGACCTAATTGCTTATGAAATTGTTCAATTAAATCCTAGATCCGCGGTGTCTGGTATTTCATCACCTCTAGCGTAATGAAACGGAATTAATCATTCGAGTTGTAGCACGATATAATTCAATCCGTCGAAGTGTGACTCTCTCTAGTCTCGTTCTTTCGACGTAATTTCGAAAATCTTAAATTACGCGCACGTGCGTCAATAGACAGCTTCGTCGAGTTTCTAACTAAATTACGAATAAGTATTTGCGCAATTCAAACAGCATCATTGTTAGATGTGAATTTCGGTATTGGCGGATGGTGAGCCCTTCGAATATGTTCATGGTCTTGCTTGCCAGACAACGATGCTTCCCTCAAAAAGCGGTTCTCCCATCTTCCTTCGTGCGAAGGACGAGCGTCTCGGAACATTGGTTTCAATAATTCACTAATTTGTGTTATGCAAACAGACATAACTGGAGAAACTAACCAAAGCTAATTCAATATATTCACGCAGTAACGAAATATGGTGCGGAGCTAGTAGAAATAGGTATACCCACCGATCCACCATCTTCCACTACCCTACCCACCCATCAAACTTCCCGTCCACCCCGGTATCCAGCTACCCAGTTATGCTCCTTGAGCTCGTTTGCTGCTCAGCGTCCCTTGCATCCGGGGTTGGTGGTAGAGATGGAGGTGGAGCAGGTAAAGCTTTCGACGCGCTTGCCAGGGGCTCGGTCGATAAAACCAGGTTATCGAATTGGAACGCCAAAATTTGCGGTCAGCATTAAACCGCGATATTTCTCGTCAGAGGCGGTGGGAAAGTTGATTTTCAACAAACGTTGATACCAATCGAATAGAGATTGATCTTTCACGTTGGGTATGCAAAATGTGAACGTAGTTCACCGTGTGGGATTCATCGCGGAATTGCGGGACGAGAAATGCTCCAAGTTGGCAAAATATATATACACCCTTCAAACTGCAACGGAATTTGTCGCTTGGGAAGTACATGCAACGTTCCTTATATTACGACACATACTCGCATTTTTCGCTACGAATTTAAAATGATATTTAAAATATGAAAGAGGAAAGGAAAACATCTCAATAATATGTTCATCAAAACCGCACCTCGCAAACAGATATCTGATATGTTTGGAATTAATTTCTGGATACTTCACTCGGTTGATTACAATCTTCGTACGGTTATGCATTCAATCAACTTGATATATGCCAAGGCCAACCCCTCTATAATTTGTGTACAGCATATTTTCAATTTCTCACGCTATTTGCATACACCCAGGGTGCATTTTCGAACGGTCGGAAGGTAACGAGATCGCAATTCAAGGGTTCGAGTGACGTTAGGGTCGGCCGTGGCGGGACGAGGGAATGGACTGAAACTACCCTGGGTGTGTTAATTATTGACGCAAAAACATTGACCGCCGGCCGTTCGGACCCCGGCCAGATTGGCGGCCTTTGTCGCAGTCATAAATATCCGCAATTATACCCGCCCCTACGGTCCGCTGCAATAACTTGCCCTTTCATGGTCCCCCTCGCTGATTATTGCGCCCGATTAATTATCAAAAAGTGCGTTTCAACTTCTTTGTGTGTTTTGCAACCGCGCCTTTCCAATCAGTCACGTTCATCGCCCAAACGTTAACTCAACCATACACGCATCGCGCGTTAGTTTTACGAGCCGTTCCCGTGGTGGTGCATTTTCGCGTGTCATCAAACGTTTAATTTACCGGCTCATTGGGCAAACTGCAAGGAGATTGGATCTTGCGAGTTACCGCGTCGAGTAGATCGAAATCCACTTCTATAATGTTAGCGATTCTTCTAGCTCTCGGCCAAACGAATGTGCACCTCAACCTGAGTCGTTAAATAAACGATGAAACTATCCGAGCTGCCTGGGTTGTGACGACAAAATTCAAATCCAATAGCAATGTAATCGCACGGTATAGACGACGGCCAGATCCGAATACGAACGTTCGACATCACGAGCTTAAACTTCCAATACGTGGTGTAAGATCATTTATGCAACTAATTGTAAGTGTAGGAATCTGGAATAGCTTTAAAATTTAACGGTAGAATTCATGCTGATTAAATTGTGATTTGTATAGTCACTCCGGTAGATTGGTCGATAGTATAATTAGTGGAAAACTTATGATACTCAGCTGACCCGGTTCACTATTTTGTGGCGCGGGTATGATATAAACTGCTCCTCGGTACAACGCTGTAAGAAGCGGTAGAATAATTGTTTGCAGAGCTTCGTAGGTTGTGGCTCAGTTTATTGCCACCACTGCGTCATTAAGCGAGTATCAGGAAACACCGTAAAACTCAAGATAAACAGATAGAGCTACCCTATACTTGCACCTAAGCAGCACACTATCGCCATAGCGCGGATTAATTTCCAAGTGACAAACGATTTCACACAAGATGACACCTTTCCTCTCCGTCTCCCGCGTTACTTCCACTTTGCGACAAGTTGGCGAAAATAAGAACAAGCCATCCAGCTCTGACTACGCTGTAGTGACGCTTTGTGGGAGCGAAGAAGGTAAAGAAGAGACGCGGCGAGAGTGAGACAAGGAAGTAAATTTTATTAGATTTCCGAGTCTGAAACAGAGAGAAGGAGAGAGAGATACGAAGTGAGACAAGGAGGATAGGAATGTGAAATACCTGCACGAGCATACGGAGCAGACGGGCGGAAATAAGGCTGAATCGGTGAGTGTTTTGCATAAAGAGTATAATGGCAATAAGAAGGGGTGAATGTCGCGGGCGTAGTGACGGCGGCGACGGCGGCCAAGTGGAGTAGAAATTGGGTTGAGCTGGGTTGGGTTCGGTCGGGTCAGGTTGGGTTCGGGTTGACGGCGCGCGACCCCCGGCAAGGCGAGTGAGACACGCCCTGTAAGGTCGATACCGGAACCAACGCATCCATAGGTCCTTTTCACCGTGTGCTGTGTGTTTCTCCCTTCGGAGCAAGGGCGCGAAGAACGGCGATGCCGTCACGACGCCGCGACGCCCGCTTTGCGTCTATCTCCGAAGACAACGATACCCCGAGGGACACGGCAATGACGTCTAATCTCCATTCGCCGAACCGACGAAAGATTTCGATTCAACAGCGCCACCAATTTCCTCCTCTCTCTTATATCTCTCTTGTTGTACTTTGTTTTATTTCGTTATGCCTAATGAAAACACGTATAATAGTTTACGTTAGAAATAGCGACAGGAAAAATTTAATAACTGTAACGGTCTTTTTCGTTATCGCGGTTTGCTCCGACCAGGATTCAACTCCAACTGAGGAGCCTCTCGCAATTAACAAAAATCATCCGCTATCAATTTACTTTTTATTGTGTTTTTTTTTTTTTTATTTAAAACCGAATTTCGGATGTTCGGTATGACCTAATGACATGCATCTATAAACTAAAACCGAATAAAAGAAGCGTATACATACGAAAGCAAATGATAAATAAATTGTATAAATAAAATGGGCACGGCGGACATCTATGACAATAACAATTCCATAAACGGTATACTCGTAAATATACAAAAAAAAATAGAACAGGTCAGAATATAAAAACTTATCATAAGTGTTTCTTTTTGGGATTTGCTTCAAATTCCAGTTTCCATTTTCTCAGTTGCACTCGCTAATTCCGTGCCCGGCCAATTGGACTCCCCTCGTCCGTCATATCCAGGTGGTTTTCCTTTATCGGGAATCCGTAAAAAGATGGGTCGCTGCTAATTTTCCTTCGTTATCTCAAATGTTATCCGCACGCGTTTTATTTCATTTTGTCAATTTGATCAATTCGTTCGTTATGATATCTTTTTTTAGAGCGCACTCTGATAACGATCGACCGCTCATTCGTCGTCTATAGCTTACACTTCTCGATCGATTGATCATACATATATCATATAACCGCTTAGGTGAAGGCCCCCCCCCCCCCCCCCCCCCTACGGACCTACCTATTACTGAGTCCCGTAGTCACTGCTTTGGCGGCTTATTCAAACTGTTACATAACAAACGTACAACAAACAGCTGTCTTTGGGTAGAGTATCCACAGATCGTTATTATGCGTCGTAGAATAACATATTCGATTTCATATACGTTATTTACAATGTAGTAGAATATATTTTACCCAACATTTCGGAAGCAATAAATTGTGCATTAGGGAACATAGCTAGTCGTTCTGTTTTTTTTTTCCTTCTTTTCAAGGGCGCACAATTGAAAAATTCATGTATTTCATTTCGTTTTAATGCGCTTAGATCTGTTCTTTCTCAAAAATTCCTACTTACATATTTTCTCATCTGGATGTTGTTTCCTCAACTCTCAATGTTATCTGAACGAAGCCTCGCATCCCCTGATTTTTCCCCGATCTTATAGCCATAGGCCTTACGTAATTCGGGATTCAACGTAATAGCTGAGAAATCCGTAGTTTTATTGAGATTTATTTATCGTATCCTTATACATGGAAGCCATTATCAGAGATTGGGAAATAAATAGAAAAGAATGAGAGGCAACGTTCGTAAATACGAGCTTGCATATCCTACTATACGTGAGTTTGAACCCAATACAACAGTTTCATTCCATTCCTCGATACCCTGCCGTCGAGGTATATATGCGTGTGTGCACCTGCTATGAAATGCGGGTTTTGATTTCTCTACGGAGAAAGGAAAAATTGCTTCGTGAAAGGTAACACCTTGGAAATGTTTCTCGAGTACAGGAACGGGAAATAATTGTGATCACACAATAGCGATATGGAAAACAATTTCAGTTCGAAAATGCCACGGGAGGAGATCGGCAATTTCAATCGATGTATTGAACAAGCACTAGCGAAGAACACCTGCGCTCAAATAAAGGGGTAGGCCCATGGCGCAGAGATACGGTTTGTGCGTGGATGCGAGGGAGTGGGAGCCGTGGAAAATAGTCAGAGAGAAGTAAGGTGTGTTTGAGCGAGGTGAGAGGAGGAAAGGATAAAGTTGCGACGATCCATCAACGCTGGTTTAAATTACAAATCAACACCGACGCAACGCCGAGTAGCCACGTATCGCTCTATGCAGACGGTTCAAAGGTATTGACCGCGAAATTCATCGAGATCTCACCGTGTAAGCCTGTAGCTGATACATATATATATATTATATATACAAGGTACGTAACGACATGTATAAGAACGTGCCGCGTTCCGTTTCTCATTACATGAAATCGTACTTATCGTTGGTGGATTTGCAGTGTGCGAAAACTCGAGTCGGAAAACACGTTAATATATTCTTGCCGTATTTGCTTTTCACCGATAGATGTAAATCAAATCATGATACATGTTGGTCGCTATTTAAGCGATCAACCGATTTTTAGAGACCATATTTTCATTACGTATTGTGCAGAGAAAATTCATTTTTCTATTATTACACGCTCCTCGCACTGGTTGAGTACTAGTGGAAATACTCGCGTCGGTTGCCAACGTGGCCACAAGAGAAGCAGAAACGTGTCGGCGGGTATTAAATTAACCCTTGAAGATATCATTACAGTTATCCCCTTGGCATAGCGAAGTAGTTTGTGAAACACCGTAGGGATTGATTTCAATTCTCACCCTATATGCGCTAGGTAAATATATCCGATAAAAGTTTCGTAGTTTGAAATAGCGCGGCATCCAACATCTTTGTACTACGTAAAAGCGCTCTCCGGCATCAACTCGACAAGACAGAATTCCATCCCACTCTTTGTATTTTTTTCTCTCTTCCGCGTTTTATCGATGCAAAAGTGCCGATGCTGTTTTGTTTGACATAGGAAAATGTGGATCGATTGCATTAAGAAAAGCGAATGACAAATTTATAAGTAGGCCAATGATTAGCCCCGAATAAAATTATACACGTGTAGCTTTCATCACTGATCCGCACTGCAGCAAAAAATAACTCGAGGTCTGTAGAATCATCCGTGTTGAGTGAGCTTTAATAAAAGTTTTTTAACGAACATTTCTTTGTCCTCAATGCAAGTGCAGGGCTCTAAAAGTTCATTATAATGTAAGGGTTCTTTTTTAAGTACTTCGTAAAACACGTCTTATCAGTTGGATAAACGACGACTTATCTACTCCGTAAAATTAACCTAGCAGAAACGGAACTTTCCAGTCCCCTGCAGTGATATTACTTTCAACTCCGGTTTTCATTTAACGCTTCAGAAGCAACGCTTCTTTTAATTCCTCACTTCACTTTAGAGATCACTCCGGGACAATTTTGAGCTTTTCGAATTCTGGTTCCTTGAGGCGTCGTCCGCCTACGTGGACAACCAAGCGTCCCTGAGATCAAAGCCAACAATACAAAATCGAACTTATATACCCGGCAAAATAATTTCAGAGAAGATTTCAATGAAAAGCACCCTCTTTTTCGCGATTAATTCAATAGTCGATTCGTGCAAACAATTAACTTCAGTCAAATCACGATGACTGATTTGAAATCCTCCGAATTCTCGTTCAAGGTGTGGCACAACGCGTACTCGGCCAGCGAGTGTCATCTTCAACTTAAATTTTTTTCCTTACAAACTCCTACTTCGTACCTGTAATCTACTTCGTACCTGATTCCTTGGCAATAAGTCACGTAATCGCGCCAGTTCGAACCGAAGTTCCAACCTTAGGTCAGATCCTGGTTTCTTGAATATTTCATCAATTCAAAGTAGACCCCAGCAACGTAATTGGGGCGGGGGTGGCTTGATTTATGCACTCATGTTACCAACGTCGTACGTGACGTTACCGCGCATCAAAGTGTCACTCTGTTTCCCTTTTAACAGTCGACGGGTATCAAGGCTGATAAAGTAAATCGTCTGAGCGATACGATTGGTCGGTACCCACCGCAGCAGGGGACTCTGACAAAAATTGCTTCTTGGTTGAAGGATTCCGCAGGGACGTGGTTCCCTCGGAGAAGAAGGTTTCGGGACAGTGCGTCTGGCTTTCGCTTTATACATCACTACATCCAAATACAAGGTGGCGAAAAATTTCGGTGTGCATTATCGTTTTTCCTGTCCTTTCGAAAGACAAGCATTCCAGGGTACAATTTCATTTACATATTTCCTATTTCATTGGTTTTCGCGTTTTCGGATCGCAGCCCCGTCAAACTAAATATCATACCCAGGTGAGGCGAATCATATTTGATTTGGAATAATGTCAATCAAAGCGATTGAAGCAAGTGTTAATAAGCAGTATTACCGGATATTCGGCACTGCGTAATATTGACCCTACGTAATCGTACTCTCGAGTAGCGAGGTTCTGTGAACCGTGTATGAAAGAGCAAGTCGGGTCTTATATACTTAACATTTGATGGACACAGCCGGAGGCAAGATATCAGTCAGCCGACGTTATTCCGTTGCACAAAAAAGTTTCGCAGCGTTCTTGATCTCGAGGATTATAGGATTCCAGAAACGAGATTCTACTCCCACAAAGAGCGTACACCGACCTTTCGCAGATAATATGTGAACAAACTTTGTGGGACATAGGAGTATAGCTAGACCACGGGGTATTGTACAGACATACACACGTGTCAAATATCGATTGGGTAGACCAGGCAAAGCGAGTACAAGCGAATGAAACACACATGGAATTGCATTTGACTTATACCCTGAGAATTCGATTTTGCTTGTACGTTACGCCAGCCCCCCATCTTGCCAAAATCGATCTTTTCAAAGACTGATAGTTAGTAAATCGTTAGTAAAGATTCGTATCTGAAAATGTGACGTTGGTGAATATTTCAAAATCGAGATTTTCCACGTTATCAGTGATGGAGGGGTTGGTGTTACGTTACGTCAGCCCCCTTACCACCAAAACGTGAAAAATCTCGGTTTTAAAATACTTACCAACGTCAAAATTTCGGTTACGAATTCTTACCAACGATTTGCTAACTTAGAGTTCTTGACAAGATGGATTTTATCAAGATGGGGGAGCTGGCCTAACGTACATCAATTTCGCAACCTCGATAGTGTCGACGACGTTCATAGCCTCTTGATTCCAGTTTGAGGACCATACCTTTGATCGAAAATCGTCATTTCCAAAAGAACTTCGATGAAGTAGGTATAAAAAGATTTGTGAAGTTCAAACCGGTTCCAAAAACGCAAAGCGTTCGCTGCAATGATTCATTGATTAAAATTAATCCGCTTGTAGCTACACGTTTTCAAAAAATCTTGGCATCGTACGATTGAGGATGGCTTGGAGAGGGCCAAAGGAATAGCCTGGGCAGACGTAACGAACATTAATCTCAATCACTGAGGAGTGACAGCGGCGCCTGTCAAACAGCCAAACGGCAACTGATGGTTGACGCGGCTTCGTGCTCACCTTCAGCACAAATCTAAAGCACGTACAAGATATCGTCGGAAATTTCGGAACTCCTCGGAACGATACGTAACGTCTTACTCGCCTCACGGATGGACCGAAGTCACTTTTGACAAATGTATTTTATCGGCTATCTTTCCGGTCCATGACCCTGTTGACGAATTCATTGCGTATCCCGCGTTGCTGAAATTCTCTCGAATGATACCCTTCGATTCGCTCGTAATAGTGAGAGTATCATTTTGCATCCACTTCCGATTTCTATTCAGAATAATCAGCAGACTTTAATTCAATTGCTGCTTGGTCTTTGTGTGAAGCGGTTGAAATTCTCGTTCGAGATTCAAAATGTTAGACACATGTCACGGGGTGAGAAGGAGTATGAAGAGCAGGCTATGAACTGTGTGCACCACGCGATCCACATGTTTTGCATAAAGTCATGCAGTTGT
Organism: Neodiprion pinetum; assembly: GCF_021155775.2. Classification (NCBI taxonomy): domain Eukaryota; kingdom Metazoa; phylum Arthropoda; class Insecta; order Hymenoptera; family Diprionidae; genus Neodiprion; species Neodiprion pinetum. Next base: position 31,833,548 of record NC_060235.2, read on the forward strand.
ACGGCACGAGTAAGTGTAGGTAAACTAGTTACGCCCTCTGCAGGGGAGCGAATGGTTCCAACATGGGTGGTGAACGTGCGAGATGCAGAGAAACCTCGTGGACGAGGTGAGGAAGTTGGAAAGGGGCACGAGTAGCTTCGGAAATTGGGGTTTAGGGTTGGGGCCTCCGCCGCGAACAGGGCTTATTGTGTGCCACCACTCGGCAGTTCACTTTTCAATTTTATTTCCAGTCCCTACCCAGTTGTTGAATAGACGCAAATTGCTGTTGGCAAGCCTCAACTCGCACCATGTTTGCAAACCAGCCCAGGAATCGAACCCGTGTTGAAAACTGCGTCCCAAAAAATACACACCGCCTCATATTTACGAAAAATAAGTTGAGAGAGAAGGAGCATGTGGAAATGAGGAAGAGAGAAAGTGCGAGACGAAGAAAGGATCCGAATGAAATTACAATTGCTTGCCACAAGCTTTTATTGATTGTAGTCGCGTGTCGTCAGGTAAACTCGGCTCTGATGGAACAGTGGCTGTGATTGCAGGCACCTTTTGTATCGAAGTTTCTGAAATTCTATTAGCTGCCTGGGGGCTCCTCTTCTTTACACACTACGTGCGTTACTTCCTAAGAAGCTCTGTGCAATTGTAGTAACGATAACTCACAGTGCACGAATTTAGTAGTGTCTCTGTGTGTGTTATATGAACAAAAATCTCCAGGATTTGCATACAAATGTACCAGGGATCAAAGAATTAGTTGAGACAATGTAGAATCATACACTTTTTTTTAGAATGTTGTATTTTTCTCTGCCGTTGGTATACCAATCGTTTTATCGACGTGTTACATTGTCGAAGATTTTCAGTAACATGGCATCGTGGCTGATGAAAATTTCAACTGTCCACTAATTTCTCGCTCTCGCGCGGTCGACGAACGACTGTGGGCAGTGAGAAAGCGAGACTTAGAATCAACAATCTGGAGATAACCATTTTATTCTCATGTCTAACTGTTTACAATAAGATAATTTTTTTCAGTTTATTGCTTTCCACAATCAGGAAGACAAGCGCGTTAACTTTTATCGTCTTCGGGACTTTTTACGATCCATTTACCAAGGAAAGAACACGAAAAAACACTTATGAATTGTTTTCCAACGAACAGAAGCTCGTAAACCACTGGCCGACTGCGTATATGCAATTGCAGGCCTGAGGAAATCGTCCGGTAAACTGGGATTCGCAGGACTGTTGCAAAAGTTTTTACATAACGTTATTTCGCCGTAAAAAGATAAAAATATCTCGTAAAAGAAGATGGACCGCAGAACGCGGTCCTGCCGTCAATCGATAATTGGATTTCTCGTCCCTCAGACAATCCTATATCAGCACAGATTCAATTCCCACTTATCGAGCACAATGCGTGCGCAAATTCACGCCACCCTAGCTAACTGATAAACTTCTGGCAGTAGTTCATTCACTCGCTGCAGATTTAAATTGCGCCTAGATGACTACGGATTTGTCGCACAGAAGGCGTGACCAACGGTAATCATCTAGCAATGGAAACGGGAAGAGAGGTAAACCACGTTCGGTATAACACCCCAATTAATGGCTAGTAAGATTATAGTTAAACAGTTATGCGGAGTTGAGAGTAACGGGTAGCGGTTAGCTAAGCTTCTATCTACTCCTGGTAGCGGCTTCCTCCGCGCGAAGTCGGTCGTCCTAATGGCTCCTCTCTTCCCCTGCTGATGGGACTCTCTTCTGCGTTGCGGTCGTTGTGCTTTCGAACGATGTACCAAGTTATGTCAATTATCTTACTCGCGGTAAGCGACGATAAGCACAACCGCTCGGACCCGAGAATCCCTTCGCGAAACGTGCGATGTTTTCGAAAGAAGCCAAGTTGAAACTTGAACCGTGTTGTTCAGCCAGCTGTGAAGCTTGATGGTAATAATTTTGCCCCGCGGCAAAATCACGCGCGTCTTTGGAGTCGGTTGATACGTACGAATGCGATTTCAAAGCACAAACAAACTCACAAATTAATTGATAGCGGAGTGGAACATCAAAGAATATTCTTATCTAAGACAATTTTTTAGCTAGCAATTTGTTTTGTACGGGCTGGGCTAGACGGAAGGAAAATTCCGCAGCACTCTAGAAGTAATCAATGTGCTCAATAATCTGACGACACTTTGTGAAAAAAAGTGAGCGCAAAGTTGAAAGTGCTCGGTGCTTTGACCTGGCTTCTAGTCGCCAGGAAAATTCCCGACTAGTTTAATTAAACCAAGGACAAGCTAAACAGGTAAGGAGAGAACGGAATAAAACATGAAATGAAAGTCCCAGGAGTGGATGAACGTCTTTGAGTTTGATGATAAAAGTAATAGTTATAAGTATTTACCTACTTTTAGAATGCATAAAATAAAACGACAAATTTATTTCGCTATCAATTCTGCAACATTTTATCGAGTTCAAAGTATCCGGTCTTTAAATTTATCCCGTGTATTGGCAAATTCAATACCAGGGATTGAGATCGCCGAGGCACATATTCTGCGTGAATAACATTCAACCGATGGTTTGAATGTAAAACTATTCAACTGCTCGTTGATCGCACGAATGACTTTCCCGCCACATCAACCCTGAAAACTGGAATGATCCCATATAACCACCGTGCGGCCGATACCATTGTAGGCGTGTAAAAGCGTCGCCTGATCACCGCCACACGTGTGCCCTGTCCGTTCACGTGGCAGACCACCCCGAGGTGCGCACTCATGTGGCGATCGTTACGCACGAGCGGGACCTCCACAAACGACCGAAACCGCATCGAGAAAAACGTTTTCCTCTCTACCGTATATTTTTGCCGCGTCTGTATTATACGCATACGTCGTGGAAAGTGCGGAAAACGTACGTACGAAGGAGTTTTGATCCTTTCCGACGTGGTTTTTAACGTTCGACGCAATCCCTCAACATCAAAAGCGATTTTCCCGTAGTTTTTCATTCATTGCCCGGCAAAGAAACGAATCAAATGGAACGGGTGCTGCTACCTTCGGCAGTCCGAACCATAGGAAGCTTACGGGATGTCTGGTACACCGAAAGTTGCGAGTCACTGCACAGACGAGTGAGTTCTCACACCCAGTCGTGTTCTGAGACCTTCTATCTAGCTCGATAAACGATCGAAAAGTTTAATCACTCTTTCTCCGAGTTGCCTCTCTAAACATTTGTTATAATCGGTGGGATGAAGAAGTTGCCAACGGATTCAAGACGAGGATACTTTAGCCTAAAGATGGCTTCCCGAAAGCCGTGAGATTCGGTGGAAATACTTCGTCCCTAACTCCAGAGATGCGGAAAAGGGGAGACGAAACTCTCTCTGTCGGATGAAATTCAAGACGCGCGGCAATCGTTGAAGTTGAAACAACAGGAGTAAGCATAAAAAGTTTCACCAGTCATTCGCCCCTCTCGTTCAGCCACTCGTCCGTGGATTTCGAACGAGCACTTCACTCATTTCACATACGGTTTAACGCAATTTCCAGCACTTTAGCCACTTCTGAAACTTGTCTTTGCAAGCTCTGAACTGCCAGCCTTCCAAAAAAGGTTTCTCGCCAATGTGACAAATTTTATTAGGCTGCCTGCAGTGTACGAAAAGCGTGCAACGTTATTCAAACACCTCGTGCGTATCTCGATCCGGTGAAAATATTTTATACAGCTCGTTCTCTAAGTCACGAGAGAAATTCGATTGATTTAATAAAGAATAATGATCGTTGTTTCTTCGCAATTGGGCTTCGTCAAATTTATACGTGCTTATCACGCTATTCTCATAAATACCTTCTTTTGGGCACTTACGTAAAGCTCAACAACACACGCCAGTATTTACCTGTCAACTTTGTTTTAGCTGTCGAACTTCCGGCAGTGGTCGATTGTTGAAGAAATTTTGCAAAACATTAGTTATTGCTCCTTGCAACGGGTAACATAACACTCACGCACTCGTCAATGCGTATTTTTTCAAACGTCAGCTGATTCGTCCACCTGTCCCGCAATGCGGTATTCGTGTACGTTTGAATACGATTCAGTGAGCTTCAATGCTTTTTTTACACCACGCACTCGATTTTATTTTTATTCATTTTCACCAACTCCTCGTGACGACGAGTATTCTCCCTACTTCGATGGCAAATTCACTGCCTAACTAAAGTTCCTCGCCAATTAGCTGTTACTCGAAAAATTTCAAAGTTTAAGCTAATTTTTCATGTTTTCCAACTCACGTGGGGTAAAACAATGCTTTGAGACCATCGAATCCTTGTTTTACGAATTTTGGTAATTACATTTGGTGATCGGCGCTGCTTGAAGTTATTTCGAGAGCATAAATTAGTTCGCTCCACGTATGTGGTCAGGTTTTTGTATCTGTTACAAAAATTGATGAGATGACGTGTACCAGACAGCTGAACACTGTCGTGATTATCGATAGCATCAATTTGAAGAACTTGTTCTTTTTTCTCCTGCAGCCTCTAGATATCGGGGCTTACATGTCCACATGACAGATATTTTGTACCATACAAATCACATATATCGTGTACAGAAGATGAAAAATATCAATCGGATAATTGGATGTTTATATATTTTGACTAGACCTTACTAATTGGGAGGTCAGACAATCATTACTCCAGCAAGCAAACTACACCGTACGTTTGCTTCCGTCCAAAATACCGAGACGAAACGTTGTAACAAATCAACGCTGCCATCGCATTATTCTTCGCGAATGAATAACGTAAGCGTCGTTTTAGCGATGCCATATTTCTTGACGCCACAGGCGCGTTGATAGATTTTCATTCGCAATTTATTCTTGCCTAGGTAAAACGAATTGGACGTATTTAGAAAAATGGTAACGAGACTCTAGGTTTATCATACAAAAATATAACTGCGAGGAAAGATGATCCATCCACACGTCTTTGCGATCCTTGACCACGATCATCTCTTGGTCTTACATTGACACTGGAATTTCGGGCATTATATGGCACGCTGACTGGAAGGAAAGACGGTGGTCTCGCCACACAAGCCTCAAGGGACACACACGCATTCCCAACGAGACAGCTCACAAATGCTTTTGATTCGGCCCCGAGGTCTAAAAGGTAGGCAGCACAAGTCCTGCCCGCCACCCAGTTGGTCGCGTCTCTTCAAAACTTCGCTTCCATTGGTCGGACAATTCCTGTCGATTTGAAAAGCATTAATAACGCGCGTCCCTACGCGTAGCTGATTGCTCGTATTGTTGCGTGACATTTCCATCATAGCGGCAGTAATTTGTTACTGCCATTCCTGACACCTTGTCATTATGCAATTACTGTTCCTACTTGCCGTGGCGTAATCGAGTGAAAAAATCAACGTCACATTTCCTAATTGGACGTATCGTTGATAAAAGTTTCACGCCGGGTAAAATTTTTTTGACACTTTCGAAACGATCTCCGCAGATGGAATTTTACACGACGCTTTTATCTCGCGGCTGATTCGATCGCTCATTTTCACGCAATGTTGCGAATTTTTGATAATATCGCGCATCGTTTATAAAATTCTCTGGTGTATATAAATACAACCAGATACTTATCGTATTGGAGATTAGGAACGTTCTTCATTCTCTAGAGCTCAGGATTACCGCGTTCTGTGTCGGTGACTCAGTAGCTTATGGCTCTTAATCCTTGACTGGTCCAGTCGAATAATCTCGGTGTAAAAAGATAGAACCTTCATGCGTTAGAAACTCATAAGATATGAAGCATCGCGCTACCTCCTTTAAGATCTAATCAAGTCCATTCGTACATCTACGTCTGTCCTAGAATTGAGATCAAGCCATTGAATTGTTGCTCAAAGAAGGTAACATGTATGGTTTTCATACACAAGTTATACTGATTATTCGTCAATTCTATTATAATTACATTTAATAATGGAATTGTCGAGGAAGATATTTCTCTGATCGCATCTGTCCTCTATTTTCGTAACGATGCTCATTAAAACAAACCGTATGAGATGGTACTGTTCAATTAGGTCTTGGAAATCTAATCCGTGTGATACCTGTTACGTGAGAATTAAAGGTAGCCTGAAAATCCTATTTAGCAACGTTCTGCAGTCAGCAATTTTTTCAGATAGAATCCACACAAAATGCATATAACAGTTATCCACATTCAATTTACGTTTGCGAAGTTATGTTAAGAAGGACGAGGTGTTGAAACTGCGTGAAAGCAGTTTTTTGGAACAGTAACTTTGCACCCGGCTAACCGTCAGCGTGACGTCGGATTCGATGCTGATATGGGACTTGTATTAATCGGACGGAAAACTCAATCAAAGCTCAAATTGCTCTCCTTGTACCTGAATTGGAAAATGAAGCTTTACAGTATTTTGCAGATAATTTATTTCGATCACCTTCCTCTATAGTTATTCAAATTCGCTGCTGCTACTGAAGACCTACCTTACTTGAAAAATGATAACAATCAAGAAATGAAACTTCATATTCCAGTTCAGTTCACCATTTCCAACAATAAGTAGGTGTTTTCTATTTCTTTTTAACTTTACTTTTGTAAATTCGTATCCGCGGTTGAGACTGAAAATCTACTTTGCTTGACAGATAAACACGATCTAATAATCAAACGTCATATTTCAGTTGAATTGACCATTTCCAATGATGGTTGGCAATTCATAATTTTATAAATAGTTGATTCCGACTACTTTACTCGTGTGATTCGAATCCGCGGCTGGGGCTGAATATCTACCTTACTTGAAAAACAATAACAATCGAACCGAGCGGTGAACCACTTCGAAAAATGGCGTTCACCGAACTTAAGCAGAATTAATGCAACGCCGAAGTTGCCGACGAAACATCCGAGCGACGGAATACCAGCCAACCCTCCCCGCGATGCGAGCCAGCAGCAACCGGCATCACCATCGCTATCGCTGTGGCCGCCGCCGCCACCGCCAACCCTTCCGCTTCCATGACAGCAAGTGAGCTTGGGAGTGTGTGCAGCAGGCCAACTTTACAAATTAATTCCGAAACATCGGCCCTCGGGACAAAAAGCAAGACTCTACGGGGATTGGAGCTCGGAGGGATGCTGTAAGCTTGGAAGAAGGGTGGTGATGAGGGGGGACGGATTTTCAGACGGCAGCCGAGGGTGGGAGCGGGTTAATCGCTCCCTTAGCAGAGGGTTACGTACAAGGTACAACCTCTTCCTAGTTTGGTCTACATTACGAGCCTTGGTAACGTTTCCGCCAATTTTCGCCTTTCAATTTAATTAATCTAAGGATTTAATTAACCTACGGACGATTTACCTTCACCCAAAAAGTAATGGAATTGCGCTGGAAAGAATTTTTCTAACGTTAGGGAACGGGCATACCTATTAGCCTGATAGAAAATGCAATGTTCCTGATGTGTGCTACGGTTCGAATCGAATCAATGGCAAAGACAAATTTCTCCGTACACTTAGCTTAATGAAACATTGTACAGAAAAGTCAATGCTGATCGCAAACCACTATACGTGTATGTGCAAAGGACGTTTTTATCTTCATGAAACGTACCCTACTATATAGTCGGTACCGTACGTTCGTTAATCTATTTTCACTGGCGTTGGACTCAGCCTGCCATCAGAAGATTGTACTTCCAGTCGAGCACTAAGTTCACGGATGGATCTTTCAAGCGCTTGAACTCACTTCCTAAAGTGTCTGCGCCAGTTCACCTACATCCACTGGTTCTGGGATGGTTGACTAGTTGAATAAACCAGTCAAACGTTTTCAGTCATCGCCTATGGGCCCTGAAGTTCGTTTGGTCGGCCGTCTGCTAGGGACAGCAGTCAACTCCGTGAATTACGAGGAACAATTTTGCTTCTATAAAACTTTGGACAGTAGTTGAACGGGAATAGGTATATTTTTCTGCGCAAAAGCTTCAGATAGTATCATATGGTGACCAGAGTTCGGCGTTTGCGCGTACGTGTAGTTGCAATAGACGTAGCAAATTTGTTACAATAACTGTAGTGTAGCAATTTTCTTCGCAAAAAAAATGAAAAAAATGTACATCTCTTACCGTGGTCCATGTCGTAAAGAAAGAAAGAATCTTTGTTTAACCAAGAACGACTAAACTATATTATCTGACATCCCCGGTTTTGCTTTGTGCCGAGGAGAAATGAGGAAAACGCAGGTATAGAGAGATAACGGAGAAGTAATGGTCGGATTGTGTTCAAAAGGCTTATCAAGGAAGTTGGCAAAGAACTCACTTGAATCACGTTATCATTGTATACTCTCGAGTTTAGGCAATGAAAACGTCCTGGAAATGGTGATCTACCGCAGAACGCATCCCTGATAGACATCGGATCATAATCAGCTGACGATGCATATAATTTTTAATCCGGATGGAAGGAAATCGCGAATCTCAGGCATTCGGTACGCGTCGCAACAATGTAATGTGGTACAAGCAGTTCCATGTGGGACTGATATCCAGAGGGATCACACCGTAAAAAAAACGTAAGGTGGTCTCACATTCAAGTTTCCATTCAAAGGAATATACCTGAGAGGAGCGCGTTATCCTTGTAATAAAATTCTTCTCTCTTATCCGCGAAAAAGCAGAAAAGTACCGTATTTATATTCAGGCGGGTTTCAGAGCGATAATTTAAAAATAAAAACGGCCTGGAGGTTGTACTTTTACGTCTCTTTTGTATCGTTCCTCATGAATCAACCCTGTGTAGGCAGGAAGTTGGCTGTGCGCTACTCATTATGCAGCGTGCCTTGCGGCTATGTCTCGAAAGGAAAAAAAAAAAAAAAATAAACAATGAACAGAAATGCAAAAAAAAGTATGGGAAAGCAGAGAAAAAAGATAAATCTCCAAACCACCCTCAGGAGTCATCGCAAACCAGCCACGAGTAACAACATCCTCCAACAAGGCTTAAAACAACCGTATACGATTTCCTTGGGCAAAAATCCTCTCATGGCAGAGGATACGGTTCCAAGAATTTGAAGCTACCTTTACGTATTCTGCGATAGTCCAGCAGCTTGAGCTTAATTATATGGAATTTCGGTGAAATCAGAATTTATTTACTATCACCTCCTCGTATGAGAGTTATCAGTAAAGTACTTCCACGAGTTATAAAATATTTATATTCACCCATAACTGTAATAATAATAGGAATGGATTACCATGCCCAAAAGTCGATCCAATACGACAAGACATGCTATAAGATAAAATAAAATATGTTACAGTAGTTGATCTTCGATATCGTATTTCAGCACTTCAGTGGTCAGGAACGAAAATTTTCCCTGCGGCTAAAAAAGCTTGCATCCGCGGTGACCCGTAACGTGGTACGTATATCCCTTGGCGAGAATCCATCGTTCTCCGAAACACCTTGCCTCTGGGAGTTTGTTCCTGAATCGAGGGATCGGTACTTCCGTGCAGCAATCGTCAAAGGACCAGGATCCTTTTGTGGTGACATTTTTAGCCTGAGAAAAGTCGAAGTTGAGCTCTTGAAAATCTGAGTTTAAAACGAGCTTTCCATTGCCGCAATCCTTCGGACTGCTCCAGGCCTTAAAAATCCCATTAGCACGCTTCACTCCGGTTTCGCCGATGACTTCCGCTGTCTAGAATCTCTTTAGGGAATCGTGAAATACACTACACCACTCTATGAAAGTCAAGTTGAGATTTTCCTCCGAATAAATTGTCCCCAAGGCGGTTCGTACGCCAGACGCGTACATTGGGGGTCCAGCGATGCACGGCGGGTAGCCGTAGCACAGGCGAACGCGAACAACCGCGAGTTTTAACGTGTCAATTTACGCGTGGTTTCCCGCGCTCGGGAGTATCGCCACTCGATGCCTATGGGGTGCGTTGACCCCTGCTGTTGCGTTACATTACGCGGAAGAGATTTTTCCGCGTGTTGATAAAAACGAAAGCGAGAGAGAAAAAAATATATAATACCGGAAAGCAGAAGAGGAGAAAAAAATAGGAGTAAAAAAGAATCCTCCCGCTCAGACCCTTGTCGAGTCTCTCTACCTCTCTTTCCCCTCGAGCAACAACGACGTGTTTACCGCCTCCTGATGCCCCGTAGAGCCGACATCCGGCGAACAACCGCACCAAAAGAATTTGAATACATTAGAGAGCGCGAGTTCTATGATTCGGAAAGGACGACGACGCGACGCCTCCGCGAGGCAACATGCTGACAGCGGAGACGACGTGGGATCTAACGAAATAAACTTGTCCGAATTAAGCCCGTTATAGGCGAAGTCTTTCGGCGAGGGTGGATCGATTCGTCAGGAAACCGGGACTGCAGCCCTCCTTTCCCTCTTCCGTCGTGACAAACGACGCGTGCTTTCAGGTTTTATAGTTTGGTTCTCCGGATCACGACAACGCGGTCCGAGGGTGATCTGCACCCTGACTATGCGATCCTGGATTCCAGTAAGAGCGAGGTATCAACACCATTATCCTTCCGCGTTCTCGCCGTGCGCCTCCTTCCATCGTGTCACGAAGAACGAATTGTGTCTTTTCAGAATCGTAGAGGATCTGAATCTATGCTAAGCTGTTCGACACTCCTACAAATGCAACTCATGCAATATCGCAATATTTAATACATCATCAGAATCATAGATTCTTGGTACAGTCGGTCTTGTGGCAATGTCGATGCAACACTTTCACTCTGATGAGTGGAATTTTCCAAAGCAGAGAATGCTGTAGTAGTGTGTAGTCGCGACCGTCGAAGATAAGGTTAATTTTTTCTCAGCATTTTGCAATTGAAATACCGAAGCGAACAATAAAAGCGGCGTAAGAATAAGGGTCGGGGACACGGGGGTGGGAAAAGCTTGCCCCGAGCTTAGCTATCCAGGGGCTGCGTGATATACGAGGAAACGGAGCGTCCACCCTCCGGAAGCCGCGAGATATACAACCAAGAAGTTGGAGGCTCATCCGTTCTGTCCATCCCACCCTCGCACACCCCCGACTTGGGACGGGGTGCAGGACGGCTGTGCCGTCGTCTAGCCGATGCCCGGGAGGTTGTACCTCGTTTGTGTATGGATTGTTGGCCGCGTCTTTCCGCCACCGCGACTGGTTTCAAGGATAAACTGTGAAACGGAGAGCGAAAAGAAGTGTGCAGGAGAAGAAGCACGCCCACCGCCTGCACCCCGGTTTCGTTGTCGGCGTTGCATTCTAAGCAGCACGGAAACCGCGCAGCCATATTTTCGAGTCTACCGACGGCGGTGGGTGTCAACGACGGTAGTTTTTTTTTTTTTTTTTCCCGGATTATTTGTTACGTTTTTTATACATTCCCTTCAAACCACGAATGTGAAACGGGCAGGATTATTAACTGTTCGATGCCGAGATCGAGCAAGCATCGGTGAAAATTCACCACGGGAGCGAAATTATCTATGGGTTCACGAAAGCGTCCCGCAGAGCGTTCGGCGCGCCCACGCTGCTCTCCCAAACTTTAACAGAGCACGGAACTCTCGGCTGGGAGGGAATTCAGATACCTTGAATTTTTTCTCTCCTTCAAAGTTTCACGGCACTACGTCTTGGCTCGTGAAAACAGAGTTGACATCACTATTTGGATAAAGAATCATCAAATTTTGATAGCAGCTCGAGTTTCGAACCACGAAATCCAAGCTTATAAGATCAGAGGTATAAGGCTAAGTCCCGCAGCGACTAAACAATTCATTTACTGAAGAAATTTATTCTTTAACTAATTGATTGAACAACAGGGATACAAATTTCGTCCTTACAGCTGAACGCTATTATTTAAGGTATCCTTCGAGACGATTTACAATCCGCCCACTGCTTCCTGTGGCTTGGTGTTTCCTGCTCCCAATCGCAAACGAAAAAGTTCTAGTGGTTTCCGCGGAATTGTTTATCCCCTTGCCCTTTGTTTTCGTAAGTCGTCACTTGTCCATCCACTCTCTAAATCTTCTGTGCATCAATAGCCACCCTTCCTTTATACCGTAACGTATTTTCTTGTTTCACTTTCGCAGGATTTATTTTACTCCGTCTTTGAATTTCGTTGTTTCGTTTTTCATGCCCTTATGGATTATTTTGATTTCGTGCAGGGATATCTCACTCGTCTCAGAACGACTGAGGAACTCAGATTTATAAACTGATCACGGATTACCTGTAAAGCTGAACACATGTCAAGTTTCTGTACACTTGGAATGTAAGGATCCAAGGTGAACCAGGGCGGAATTGCACGATAGTGAAACGCCCCCTGACTTTAGAAGACGCGGGTGAAAACGAAGCTTTCGTGGTAGAGATAGATAGGAAGAGTTTGTTGTCACTTTCCGCTGACGGACAATCCGTCTCACTTGTTGGTTTCGTGTAGTCCGACAATAAAGAGAAGGCTATCCTTCAGTACAAGGATACCGGTAATCTCTTTTTACCTCTTCCGTCCTTTTATTTTCCTCTCGTCTGCGGCTTTCACGGCTGAGGACAACCTCTGACTTGTTCTTCGTTCAGATTGATGCGGGACAAAGCTCCGCGAACAGAGATGCAGGAAGAAAGGGCTGCGGGGGTGCGACTAAGGCCTCGAGGTAGTTTCGAGAGAATCTACCAAGACGGTTTGGAATCGGTCCGTGACTACCGGGACTCACAGTCCTACAAACAATGACACGGATTCCTCAGGATTACCGCCGGCGCCTCCTACCGTAGCGCGATAACGTTTATACCTCTTGCTCTCGTCCTTCTCGCTGAAAACTATCAGCGCACGCATCTCGAGCTATCCTTATGGTCATTTCACGGAACAAGATTCGTCATTATTGTCTTTGGCAGTTGGCGCTTGCGTGTCGGTGAAGATTTTGCACTGGTTTTTCTGTTAGCTCGAGTCGACCATTCAGCTGTATGTATAATATAAGAAAGACGAGGGGATACGGTGCCCGTGATAAAGATGGTAATTTAAGTAATACCTTCACCGCTGAAATTCAACTTTTTAGCTCCTCTCCCAAGAACGTAAATAAGGATTTACAATCTCTGCATAACTATCTCGTTTCCGAGAGTATTTTCCAAATGATTCATTCCACGCTACTGCTGGCCTAAGTGTGTTTCATTTAAAAGTTTCATCTTTGCATTATTCAACTGTGAGCGCTAGTTACAGTGCAGTTAATGATCCGAGCAATTAACCGCACTACGTGAAAATACGTGGGGGTGATTCGTCAGGATGTGATAAAGTGAGTAACGAGGGCACGGGTTGACTAGAAATTTGACTCTGCAACTTATACGGTGGTCATTTTTATGCACTCGCAAATTAATCCGCGCGCAATTCCATTACTTTGGTTTCTGTTTCGTTAAAACCCAGCTCGAGTTCCTTCGACTGTACTTGATTTGCTCACTCGTGCATACTACTTGCACCGCCCTGACTCAGCCGAGCTTGAGTAAAATATCGGCGTGGCAGTAGCCCACCCTTCGTCCCGGTTGCTCTTCGCTCTTCGCTCTTCACCCTTTCCTCATTTACCTCTCCCTCCCTCCCCCCCCCCCCCCCCCTCCCTCCCCACGCCTACCAGCCCACCGGATAAAGCACTTGAAATAAAGGGCTGAGTGTTTGCGAGACATTAACTATTCAAATACGAACACATCGGTCCACTTGGATTATAATTGCAGAACGCCACCGCGGATATATTTATCATCCATTACATTAGGTTATGGTAAGTGGTACGCGCGGGAAACAAACGGACGTGAAATGCGAACGAATGCATAAGTAATAATTACAAATTCTACCGAAGCTCGACCACCTCTCACTTTGTTACTTAGGTTATATAGAATTACTTTTGCAACGCGTGCAGGGTGAGAGGAATCCTCCGTATTTTCATTCGCATGGGAATGCGTGCAGCGCGGGATCCCTCAGGGGCGATATTTCACGAACGCTTGACGGAACGTGTTGTGTATAATGTATGCATGTATTCGCGTTAATACGTAAAAATATTTACACTGCATCGAATTATTTCTTTTGAAGATTTCATTTCGAAAGTACCTCTCTGAATGCGGTTGGGTTATAATTTTACACATCGAAACCTGAAAAAGGATTCGAAAATTAGCCAGAAATCAGAGGATGCTACTGTTATTGAATCTGGTAAAGTTGGACGGGAAAAGGGGTAATTCAGGGAACTCCAGTTCCCAAATATGCAAAAAAAACGTGGATACTTGACTTGTCACATAATGTTGTGGGATTTTTTTTGTAAAGCATTTCAACCGCTTTAAAATCATGTCATTCAATCGATTCTCAACTTAAGCAAATTTATTTGTTTATTATTACAAGCAATCATATGTAATATACGTAATTCCACTTTAAGAGCACTTTTTTTTAGCAAAGATTAAATTTTTGTAGGACACATTTCCCAATTGAACCATTAGGTCGGCTGGAAATGTAATGCATCTTTTCAATTGGGACACCCTGTGTATACACAGGTGAAATTTTCAGTCACCTGATTGAGATTATTAGAAAAATTTGACAACTAAGATATCGTGGAGAAGCAGCCTGCCAAATCATCATTTATATTTGATGAGTGAGCTGAATTTTAGGCAGTATTAGTGATATTGCGCGTTATAAACACTCATCTCGGCGTGTATATCATAGAAGCAGTAATTAATCAAACATTTTCCCTCATAGTAACGAGCGTATGGATTTTTCAATTCAAAAATTCCGTTCAAACAGTCTCGCAGTGCGATCCTTTTGAATCTTGAATTGCTCGCTCTTTAATCAAAAGTTATACCATGAACGTGGCCCCGGCCTGTAATATCGGAAGCTACACCGGGCACCGCCGCTGCATACGGTATTCATGCAGGTCGGCACTCGTGTGCATGCATGCAAGCTGCGCGAGACTCGCACGTATGTAGCTCCACATAGTGAGACTGAAATGACAGTTTCATACATACTTAAAATCGGAGGATATTGGTTCGAGCGAAGTCTTGTCTCGACGAGCTGGTTCGGTTCTGGAGAAGCTCAAGCTGGGGGACCGAGCGAAACGTTTAGGCCTCCTTTGTCTGAATTAGATCCAGATATGAAATATAGGCATGGGAGGGTAGAGCATGCCTGCCGTTATGGATTTTACGACACGCACGCCACGCATAATGCATCTGGCAGCTGCGCCCCTTGTGCATAAATATATTGCAAAATTTTTCCCCAAATACATGGGGAATTTCGCGGAATAGCGCAGAGACGACCCCCGTACGCTCTGACGTCCCTTGGCAGACGTTCTACGACTTTAAAGGACCCACGTACGCGAAAAAGAGATAAGCGAACCTGCAAGGACATCCCCGGCAGGATGATATTTCAATTAGATAAGGGCACCGAGAAGCCCGCGCCCTCCTCGCTCCTGGCAAAAATATACTTTAAACATTCATAAAGTAATATTCGCTCCATAGAAAACACGAGAAACTTTTCCCCCCTTCCTTGTAATTTTCAGCTGATTTACAGTATTCAAAACAGCTGGAGTTTATTTTTACGGAACAAGGAATTTTCCAACTGGAAGGAGCGAACTCGATTATTAGTAAACTTTGCTTTTAGCTTACAGTAAATTCATCTCAGCCGTATACGTCATTTGTGCAAAATTTGAGCCTAATTTTATGTCGATGATGAAAGCAAGTATGTAAACTAATCCTGTGTTTATCCTTGAATAGTTATATTTTGATCTTATTACGGCATTGTACGTAAAAGTAAGAATATCCTGATCACCAATTGCCTCAATATCATTTTGGAAACAAATAACGCGACTAATATATTTTTTTTTGAAGAATTCGCACAGCCTGAGAATTAACAAATTAAATTCTGATCGTTCGAACATTCGTGCAAGATGAACGTAAAGTAAGTACGAGATCGAATATTTATCGTACACACGTGAGTTTTACATTCAGAAAACTGATGCGTGCTGTACCTACGTATTTCTAAAGCGGCAGGTTTTTGTTTGAACTCGGGAAAATTTATTCCGATCACATCATGTGGAATACCAGAGCACTCTGAGTTGGTTGGAGTTTCGCGTATTTCTGACACTTCTGGCGGTAGGCATTCCGAGTTTCCGTCTTTTCCCTGACATGCATGCGAAATCCAGTCTGAACGGATGTTACAATTATCCACCTCTACGCTTCTGGCTATCTCGTTAAATTCACGTTTCTCAGCTTCGTTGTGAGTTTCGCTCTTCCTGCAATAAACATCACCCTGTAAAAAAGTGATCGATTTTGCATTCATATAACATTTAGACAATAACGAAATCCGCAGTCATTTTTGCATATTAGCTGATGGAGTTTAGTATAATATTACCTCGTGCTGAAAATACATGGTACTACCAACATCGGAAAACTGGCGAAGGCAAAAGAAACCACTTGAATCTAGGCTCAAGGAATGTTGCACCAGACAGCAGTATACTTCAAATTTACCAGATCTTGTCTCACTTCGATGAATCGCTTTATGCGTTGCTCATTACTCTCGAAGATGTCACCGGGGATAGCGTTGAAAGTATGCGAAAAGAATTAGTTGCAGAGATAATTGAAGAGCACATGGGTACTTCAGCAATACTTGAGGCGGGTGCGTGGAGGGAATATACGTCACGAAAATATGGGGTTTAGATTAAATGAAGTTTATTTTCGACTCACGCTCGGCACCCACGCGTTTTTTCACTGTCTGGAAACTAATTCTAATAGAATTGTAAGTATACGTTAACAACAGATGTGCGCTGAAAGAGCAACATTATGTCATCATTCGATGCCGGTTGAAAAGACCTTTAACGCAACAGAAATATCTTATTGCACACCAAATTCTGTGTTGTAAATTATAAATCATAGCGGAGCGCAAAACATAATTCGACCATTCAATTAATTGCTCGAATCACCAGACTGTCATATTCTCAATCGAATTGTATTAAAAGCTAAATGACGCATAGCGCCAACAATTTGCAAAACAACGATTGCGCAAACCCCTTTCCTCCGTGTTAGTTTGCGGTCAGCAACTGTCTTCCAAATTTCACTGTGAATGAGAAACTCCGACGCTACTTCGAATTAGGATAGCTGGATTCAAATCAACCGAATAGACTACGTCTGGAAGCTCGGTCATTAATTTATTGTGAATTGATTTATATGAACTCTGTAATGACTTCAGCAAAATCTAATTTCTCTGACTGATACGTAACGTGGTTCACTAGATGGCTTGATTTTGGTAGATGAAGGTTCATAAAGTGGCGAAAGAGCGTTCCGCTATAGGATTACAGCAATCTTGTGAACAGAAATTTGCTTCCAAATATTAGTATTTCATTAAATTCGTTTCTATTCCTTTTCGTCAACTTTTCGACCCTTTGGACAATTTGTTGCATCCAAACGTGCATCCAGAGCCCCAGACTGAGAACTGTTTACTCGAGCCAAAGTACGTCAAATTAATAGAGGTGTTAGTTTATTCGAATTTTCAGACGGCTTCTCGCCCTCAGTCGTACGAATTCAGACGAATGTTCACATCCGACAACATTCCACCAGAAAAGTAGCTGCAAGCATTCGTTCTTCAGTTGTAGGCTATTGAACACTATAAATACAGTCACGCAATGCCGAGAAAGTAAGATGATACAAGTTTTTACAAAGCCAATATTATGCCTACGCCAGAAATCGTCCAAATTTTCGCATAATCTTACTAGAATGGTACATTTCTTTAGGGACTCGCGATTTCCCTTATAATGTCCTGGGACCCCAAGGAAAAGCACTGCTATTCGCAGTACAGTTGAATCGATCGAATGGGTCATAAATCAACCGATCAACACGATGCGTTTTCCGTGGGGTGAGCAACTTGTCAAGCACGAAATCCATATCCGTACTTTGGTCGGGGATAAGGAAAACCTCTGTATAATAATTAATCAGTACTTTGGCCACCCGCGAGCCGAACAACAAGCCCACGGTGTTTTTCACCCATTTATTTTGTCTTACTTCATTTCTTTCGTCGCAAGCTATTTTTACGAAGTCTTACCGTGGCTCCCAGCGTTCATCACGCCTCAGCGACGACGGAGACGGCGAGAAATGACGTCTGACACTTCAAAGTCTCGGTTGCCGACCGTCTTGCTCCGCGACCAATCCAATGCACAAACCGCGGGCGGTGAAATTGCAGTTCCTGAATGTAATTATGCTGATCTCGTACGGATGGAATTTTGAACTTGTGAATAGTTTTCCTGTAGCGTTACTTGAATTTGATTCTAAACCTTTGCGTCCTCATAAATACGCTGGTCTTTTCAATCGTGGATCAGCATTGAGTTCCCGCGCTGACTTTCGTTCGAAACTCTCAATTGTAGGTAGTTTATACTTCTCGCCTATCGACACCCAGGGAAAGCGACGCCTCGTTATCGCTACGAGTCTTAGTTCGAAAGGCGATTCGAAGGAATCAATGGTCGAGTTTACACTCCGGCTGGTACGGCAGCAGCGTGGCTCTGACCTCCGCCCTGACGGGTCGAAGAGGCGAGCGAAAGAGAGGAGAGGAGAGCAATGGTGGGTTGGAGCGAGCGGGAGGCGGAAAGGCCCGAGGGTTTATTTACCAGAGTTTTATTCGAGTGGATGATGGATAATAAAGCTGGGCTTTGTGGGTTTCCGCACAGTTGGCTCGCCGACTTGTGCGGGCCCTCCGCTCCTCCCGGATCGAACCAACATCAAACGGGGAACGAACTTGCCGGCTCAAAGGCCAACCGTTCCGAGGTCATCGCTTGCCACCCCCTCCGTCGTCCGCGTCCTCATACTAAGGATTTATAAGATATCTTCGGATTCTGCTCGGATTATCCCCGGAATTAGACCCTGTTCTATACTCAGCTCCGCGAGAACCGTTTTCAAGGAACTCGTATTAGCTCGAAACGATCCTCTCAAAGGTTTTGTTGTAGTTTTCTACCTTGCCCGTGTTCCGGGATTAGCGAATTTTCCTTCCAACTAGTCTCTTAGCGTATAATTCGGTTGTATAATTACATCATCGTATCACTTTCAAAAGATAAGAGCAGGACATTTTATATGACTGTACGGGAGGATTCAGGGAGGGTTCTTATTTGAACAGTTTTCAATGTTTGCTGCACTGTACAACGTGAAAAAGCAGAAGGTCATCGGCTTTAAATATTTCCTGGAGCGACCAAAACTGTGTCACCTCACTCAGCGGATCGATATCATCCATACAAGAACCTCGCCTCATTGTTAAATACCCGTAGTACTATCTACATAGTTTTGTAACTATGTAATGTAAAATTGAGAGAAGTATTTGAATTTACGCTCTTTGACCAAATCTCAAACGTTTGAAAGTATTTGACAAATAATGTAAACGTTCGATCCCAGAGGTCGCAATCCAGATCATCTGGCCCGCAGAAATACAATATGTCGCTCTAGGAGAAGAAGCTGAGGCGAGCAGTCGAACTCAGACCATATTCCTCGTAGTCGGTTTCATATTTCTGTAATCCGGCCATGCTTCAGTTTTAATGACGTAATTGTCAACTCGTATATCTCAAATTTATAAAAGTAAATTTACTGCAATTTAACTTCAAAAATTCACAGTCATTTAGATGCACTTCTAATTAACTTATGTAAATACGTATATAATTTTCGCAATTTTTTTGTTTCTTTGAGGCCAGTACTCAGCAAGCTTTTTTCTTTTGCTCATCCTCAAGAACTGTTATCGTTAGGCGTATTTTAATTGAAGTGAGTGTGAGTACATGATTTTTTTTTACGCTTCGATCGATCCACCGGTTATTGTCGTTTGCCTTTTCTGATATGTCTTAAATAAACATATTTACCTAGATCAGAACATTTGTCACATAATTCGTGTTCTCCTATTCATTTAAGCATTGAAATCCTCGTATTCATCTATCCGTATATAAATTAGTATTCAAGTTTGCAGCGTGAAAGTCACCCCAAATAAATAACGGTACAGTTTTATTGTCGAGAACAATGTGATGTCACAATAAATATTTGCATCATTCGTAAACGTGCGGAGTAACCTCCGAATCATCAGGAACTTTGGGAAGCATATTTTATTTTGTGATAAACAGCTAGAGTTCCGCTATCATATTGCAATAGATGAGTCATTTTTGGAATTGCTCGTTTTAATTCGCGGCGAATGCAAAGTGTATCTAGCAGGGAACGCGGCTCTTATGTATTATTGAACGGCATAAATTCCAACGCAGGTATCGCCATCGGGGCATATTTTCGTATTTTCGTATTCTTGAACACTAACGCCGCCCGAGTATCATCAGGGAGCACTTGACTGGAGTTGTGAACTGAGTCATAGGCCTGACGGCTTGGACGCGAGCTGGCGCTGAGAAAAGGGGGATAGAATCAAGAGGGAGTCAGAGTGTGAAAAAATGAGGAGGAAAGAGAGCGAGACAACGGGTAAGAATAGGAGAGAAAGTAAGCTGGAGAGAGAAGGGGAGAGTCGACGGTGGAGGGAAAGGTGGGCATATCCATCACGGAGATGGATCGAGACTGACAGCGGCTTGGCGAGGCAAAAAAGCACGCATCCCAGCTGCGTTGTTTTTTGACGCGGCACAGAGTTGGCAACTACCGTGGTGTGACACACATGAACGGACGGACGTGCGGGAGTACGAGGACATTTGTCACCGATCCGTCACCAGGACGAGGGCGATAACGAGCCGGCAACGCCGAAAGAAAGCCAAGAAAATGTAATTTCCCGGGCATCTTGATAAGATTGCATCTTCGTCCAATTTTACGTTGGGGTTGTAGACGTATCGGATTTATCCGATTTGCGAAGCGTTGATCGAAGCGTATTGGAAATATTGAGTGCGCCCCGACTGGCTTTCTTGAGGTGACGAGCTGCTGGCAAGAGAGAAAATCGAAGAGAGAGGTAGAAAAAGAGAGCGAGGGAAAAGTTATACAATTGCTTAATACGACACAATCGATGACGAATACGGGTCGGCGAAACGGTATCGAATAACAATATTTGGCTGCCGAGTCCAGAGTTCATCTGCTAGTAAAAACAGTTTTTACAAAAAAGAAAAGAAATAAAATAATTGAAGAAAGAGAGGAAGAAGGAGAATCGAATTGAAACGTGATTCGATCAGCGCCGTACGTCGGCGGGGGCTGTGAGAAAAGCCTGAAAATTGACACAGACAAAAACTATGGCTTTGTAGATGATATCACCGACAGACGGTCGCTACGTTTCTGCGGAAAGTGGCATTCCATCCAAGGGGTGACTATTGAACATGGTACTGCATTTAACCACAGTCTTCTTCCATGAAATATTCACCACTCGTTCGTGTTAGCCGGAGTTATTCCGTCACAGTATATTTATGAAGCTACAAGAAACCACCAAAATTAGCAAGTTGCTCTTTGGATATCATAATTTATTCCAACTGGAGAAAGGAAAAATGCTATCATCAGGAAAATCTCGCAAAACTCGTTAATCCGTAAAATCCGTGACATTGCGGTTGAGATTCAATAGTACCATTTCTATGTTTCCTGAAATGAGAATCCGATTAATCATTCATACCTACTAAAGGATTACAAAGATTTTGCAGAGGTGAAAAGCTACAGAAGCTTCTAAGGCTTAAAAAAGTTCGAACAATCGTAAACGTGATTTTGAAACTAAGCGATAAAATATAGAATCTTTACTCAAGTCCCTATCATTGAATGCTTCCAGCATATATATAATAAGTAGATGTGAAGTCAGTACAGTCGTAGTACGTATCAAGACAAGCACAAAGTGAATCAACGACCCATTATTCAGCTCTGACGAGAGAAAGGCTGTACTACATGATCCCGAATAATCATGGAAAAGCTTTGCTTGACATATAACAGACTTATATTGCATGAGAAAAGCGTTATTTCATGGAAAACTTGCAGCATTTGGCCAAAGGCAAGATACATATTGGACAAGTTCGGTAAATTCCGAAGTATATAATCTGGAATGGACAGATATAACGGCAGTGATAATTCTATTCCTTCACCTTGATTTCAGGTGAACTTGAAGTTCCCCTGAAATGCAATTATGCCTCGAAGCATTCGAGCTCCGTAGGGCTTTGCCGGTGGGGGACTTCTCCACCATTCTCTCAAGACTGCGTCGCCAGCAAATGGATTGGATGGTTTTGAATTGAGTCTGAACCGACTCACTACACTTCCGCCTCGGTAAGAGGATAGATATCTTCTCTTGAGGGATGAAATCGAGAAGATAGCGAGAGTGTCACACAGGGAGAAGGGTGTAAATGCACTAGAGATCTGTCTTCCATCTTTTCGTCTCCGTGTCTTTGTCATTCGTGTTATACATCACGTGAGCGTGTGGGCTTAATCCACACGGAATATGATGCATAGAATGTATCATCTGATATCCATATAAGCAGATATATATTTGTGGTTATTTGTTACAAATGAATGATTTCCTGAACATTCTCCATAACTCGAACGCTCAGAATCCAATCTGCATTCATTGTCAATCCATTGGCCAGTGACATTCCATAAGTATGCTTATATAGACATGATTAGATGGCTTTCCAGTTTCTTGGATTGTTCCCAAATGGTATACTCGCAACGTTTGAGTGTGAGACATTGGTATGAAAGACCGTTTCGACCAATATGAAATGGGGTGTGACGGTATAAAATTTCGTTCCTCAATCTAGCGTGCGGGTCGGTAACGTATTTTCGTTCGCATCATCTGCACATACTGACTGATAACAAGTGACGTCATTTCACGTGAAATGATATATGGAAAGTAGGAAATATTGCAAAGGGTCGGAACCGAAAAGAAATATGCTAGTGGTGGCAAATACATTAATAAAATCACGCCAAGGAGAAGAGAGAAAAAAGTGGAACAAAAAATGACTGTAAAAAAACAAACCAGAACTTGAGAGACTCTCTCATGTCACCGCGTTGCGTAGGAAATGTATGCGAAATACACGTGGAACAGACGTCAAACGCACGTAAGCCGGCTGCTTGTCATCATGGCGTGCGAAAGTACACACACGTGTTTGCTCTACGTGTGGAGTGCGCACCACACCGTCCCGTCATTGTGACTGATCGTCTCTTCCCGAACCATGGAAAGAGAAGTAGAGGACATGGAGGGATATTGAGGGAGTCTCTGTCAAAAACGTGACCGCCATATGGCCGTGCATTGGCTTTGTAAATTAATTTCTAATCGAGCTGATTGTGCCGATATTCCAAATTGGCTCAAATTGGCTTGATTTTTTTTTATCTCCTTTTCCCGGAAGCAGTAGATAATTTAATCACACTATCAACAATTGTTAATCAATACTCCATCTTTGAATGTAGTTGGGTGATATGAATTGGATAGGAATCGATCATATGAATATGCACGGATTATGTGTGTGAGATCACAGAATTTTGTTTGAACGTTAATTATATTTAAATCGGGTATTCGCCCAGGTGAAGAGAATTTCGCGGTGATGGGTTGGGGAGCTACGTGTACCTCTCAATTAGTTTTAATATGAATGAATAGAAGAGTAAATCGTATCAATAGAATATTTTAATCTTCCTTCAAAGTAGACCACAATCCACGTTAAATTAGTTCTTACTTTTTATAGTAAAATGAATTATTCTCGTGCGTAAATTAATTTTAAAAGAGCTGTGGGAGAATTATACTCACTGGTGTAGCGGAGCTGTGAGATAGCGTTGGTGTACTCAAATACTGCAGAAAGTGGGTTTAGAATACATTAACTGGTGCAAATTTAATACTCACAAGCATGGTATACGCACCAAGAAATTGAAGGAAAAACTGAAGAGCCGGGCTGCAA
Source organism: Neodiprion pinetum (assembly GCF_021155775.2). Classification (NCBI taxonomy): domain Eukaryota; kingdom Metazoa; phylum Arthropoda; class Insecta; order Hymenoptera; family Diprionidae; genus Neodiprion; species Neodiprion pinetum. The sequence continues at coordinate 31,857,176 of NC_060235.2, forward strand.
GAAGGAGGTCTGCGAAGATGAGATTAAAGTCAAGGGTAAGAAACAAGGAGCAGTCACGTTCGGGCGCTTTGCCACGTACTCGTAAAAAATAGAAGACGTTACGAGTAAGTTTAATCAGGGAAAAAGAGTCTCAACTTCATCGCATACGCAAGTTTTTCAAAATTGTCTCCGGTTGCGTAATATTTTACTCTCTAAAAGACACCCACGAGTACAATGGACTCTTATTTTAACAGAATTCCCCTACGCTCATCGTTTCGTGAATTTTAGAAACCCTCTGTGATGTAGAGGTAGATAAGTTCTAAAAAATGTCCGAGCATAACGCGCGAAGTTCTTCTAATGCTGAAATCCCGTCCGATAAACCGATGAATCAATAAGTTGATGGGTTCAGAATAGTCTGAATTTCAGATATTTGAACGGAGAAAATACCAACTTTGAACGCCAATCTCCTATGTCCACCCAGGCCTGAATAGGATCGGTTTAATTCGAAGGTATAAAGTTGATGTCGGTCTGGGTAGTTCGATCAAACGAAACCGAATTTTTGTTCAAGATAAAAACCGTCCTTGATCCATTCAGAAGAAATTGAACGATTCATGCACTACCTTGTCGCTTACGCTTTATACATTGGACCTGCTACGGGGCACTGTATTATGTCCGTTAAATTTGCGTTTTGCTATTTCGAATAAGAATTTATGGCAGGTATACATGTACAGGGCATGCAGAAGAAGGTCTGCTGAGCTCGGACTTTATACCGATGCGGGTTTTATGGCGTGGATGTAATGCTGGCGTAACGTAACCCCAACTCTATTGACCGAATGACATTTTTAGTTCGATTCGATATCCTTTGCTACTTGACATACATGTGCATGGACAGGATCACGTTGTACGGAGACGTGATATACGTTTGTCAAAATATTGCCAACATTCAATAGCTACGAATGAATTTACTTTGGGTGGACAATTTTCTTCATTCCGGTATCGAGTTTAGGGTAAACGATCTAACTTTGAAGAGCGATCAAATATTTAGACACCCGGAATCCAAAGTTTAAACGATCTACAACATCATTTCTGTCAGCGCTGAGGAAAATTGAGTGCCGTGCCGTAACCCTTCATATTTTGGCTCAGCATTATCGGGGTATACTCACAAAGTTCACTCGCAAATGTGAGCGAAAATTTGATTGCATATCATATTGCCACATCCTTTTTCGTATACATCAACGGCGGGACACAATACACGATCTTGATTTGTGTTGAGACTTACTCAGCCATCGTCAAATTCTTCTTCAAACATGTAGTCGAATAATCAGAAATATATATTTCGCAAGGGAATTTTCGATAATGTGAATTCCAAAGTGCCCTGCGGCTTCGAGGGTAAGAATCAGCTGCCTGGACGCTGAAACAATATTTGCGATGAATTTCATTATAGTCGGCAGCTACTGCAGTAATATTACAGCCCCGGGCGTCGTTCGAAAACTTCGGCAAACATTATAACTTTGCCAACTATTCCAATGCATCCGCCATTTTATACACCGTACTACAGGCCAACAAATGACGGAATACCGGATACGAGCGCTGCTGTTTGTCAAATACTATTTGATTTCAGATGAAGCACCTGCAACTGTTCGCATGGCATGACAGGAGAAAAATTGCAACAAGTACCCTTTCGGAATTCAAGCTTCACTACACGTCACTCAGAATCAGGATTGTTTCCGTTCTGTGGAAAAGGACTGCCAGTTACTGGTAGCAAAAGCAGAAGCACATGCTCGCAATCATAGACAAGACTAATCAGCAAACAGTCTATTCAAATTCGAAATCGATAGGAGAGTAACAGAGTTCGAAACAATGATGAGCGTATGGGAAGCGAAATCGAAAATAAATACGAGAGACTGGTGCTCGCATTATCGGTTTAAACTGCAGGGCAGCGGGCCGCGTTTCAATCCGCTAAACTAGATATCGGCGGATGTTAACATTTTCCCAATTCCAGCTAACGGGGCAGCCAATCAGCATCCGCCTTTGTTCGATAGACCCTATCTTGGCAGGCGTGCGTCGACGTCGAGCTCGAAGCAAGTCTATCGGCAACTACGTACCGAAGTACGTACTGCCTTCGTAGGTGAATGAGCTGCGATAGAAGTTAGCGAGGAAGTAATCGCAGCATCTATTGGTGGGTCCAATCAGAGAGTATCGGGTCTGAGTGCTCGAAGCCAGCGTCGCATCGAGAACGAGGAGAAAGTGGCTCGCGCATCCATTGTAGTCGACCGTCCGAGCCACCCACCCTCTGTGTACCGTCAAGGGCGTGCTTCGAAAACTTTTTGCGATATTTTAAAACGGGTATGAAACTTTTAATTACGATTAGTTACCACGAGTGGTCTCCCGCTAAGCCCGCACCCTTTGTTATATTCGATAATTTTTTTTAACACGTGTCCTCTCTAGCCTTGCAATGCGGAGGAATGGAATTTAAAATCTATGTTCTAATAATTATTGAATTATTTGAAATAATTAAGCCGCAAGTTCCGCGGGCCGATGAAAAATCTCCCTCCGGTTGACGATGCGGAAATAGTCTCCACGTATCGTTGATGCGCACTGCTACAGAGGCATTGGAACTGCGTCTAAAAAAAAAGAGTTAAAACTGGCATTATCATGTCCCCGATGGATCTGGTGGATTGCCAGTGGATCTTGGCATGAATTCTTGTGCCTGAGATGTTTAACTGTGGGAGGTTCCTGTTCGAGCCTCGTACAACCACACTCAGAAGCAAACTACTATTTTCCATTTGGGATTCCATTAGGGAAAAGAGAATATAGCGTTGTTGGAGTGTCTTGAAAAATCCTTCTTGATGCCTACTACAGGAAAAGTATTCTTCTTGCGATTGGAAGCATACGGGACCCAGCTTCTACCCATCGTAGAGCAAAGTCTTTTAATAGGTTCACTCAACGAACGAACTTCAAAAGACAAATATTGCTTGAATGTCCAAGGAAAGGTTAATCTATCAAACCATCGAATCTTATAAAATAATTCGAACGCATATCGATTCTTAAATAAGCACGTCTTGAGCCGCTGGAAAATACCACGGTACGATCGTATAATTAACCCAGGCACGGTAAACCTCAAACAATCGGATGTGAAACAGTTTGAAAGCACCGAAGGGAGAACAATGATGACATTGACTCGATATTCAGACAGCTAAATCACACTCCGTTACGTGTCAAGCTGACAAACCCAGACGGATCCAGAGCTCGCTTTCCATTGTACACCAATTGTACAAGCACATGGATATGAACAATAGAGTACTGCCAACCGTACAGGGAGGGAAAATTTAACGCGGAAGCACTCATATAGTCCGTTACGTGACAAATTCGAATCAATTACCGTGGCGATTTATTTCTTCGGGGAGATCTGTTTCAATCTCGGATGCAGTTGAGGGTTGACAAAAGAAACCTATAGGATGCAAGGAGCCAGAGGGATGCCAGCAAAAGCCAAAGAGGAAATGGGGGTGATCAGGGGACGGGGTGATTACCCGTACCAAGCTTAATTTTTGCCCTGTTTGTCAGGAAATTGCGGCGGGCTGGTGACCATTATAGATCTGCCACCGCGTATGCCAGAGACTTGGCAGAGTCGCATCTCTCCCGGTTCTGGCCAAACTGGACTCCTCCACTAATTGGGAAGGGGACCGGACAGAGTGACGGAGTCCCGAGAGACAACTCTGCCCCATAATCGACGTGAGAGACGTCAGATCGAATGTCGCCTCCATCAACCTTCTCCGTGGAAGCCCGGCTATCGGACGTCGTAGCAACGGATACCTACTCGCGAGTCTCCTCAATTTCAAACCTGGACCTCATGCACCATTCGCTGTATGCTCGTGGTAAACCGCGTCGAACGATCGCCGAAAGCGGAATCCACCGAGTACGACGTCTAATCAGGTCTATGGGATGGGGAATCAAATGACTTGCGCGGAAAACCATTATCAGTTGGAACTCCAATTTGCGTTCTCGTTTTCGGCGAGTATGATTAAACTTTGCAAGCACTACAAGATAATTGCATCAGCCATTGCGGCTGATCTATACGGAATCCGGCCGACTTTATCTCTGCGTATGCTTTTTTCCCCGTTCGGTCAAACCGTAATGCGACTGACTCTGTATTCCGTGTTCTGCTTCGTTTACTTCATTCTAGCCCCGTCAAATCAAATAGAGTCACTCGGCCGGATTTTCGACTGGCATACGGACGGCAGCTGGACTTTTCGTTTGAGTAATATCAGCAGTGCCAACGTCATTTGCAATATTAGCACCGCGGTGATGGAGTGAATTTCGTAAAGAAAAATAACTCCTGTGTACGCATTATCAGAGATTGAAAGGCGAATTATCTTTGGAGGACGTAGAGAGCGGCGCCTTTTGTTTCGATAGAAATTGATCGCATTGGTCATGTACTTTAAGAGAAAAGTGTAAGGTTCTCCTTTGCGGGCCCGGGTGTAGTAGCTTTGGCGCGGGTGATAAAAACGAGATGGAGAGCGGAAGCAGAGGATGAGGACAGTCACCGCAGTGCTTATGCTGGCAGAGTCTCGTCGGCGCAGTCTGCTTACTTTGAATTAACGGCACGCCTGCAAACAGTCTCTGCATAATAATGCCAACCCGTCGGTAAGTCGACCATACCATCCCTCTTCACTTCCACTCACCGGCTCCTCCATACCAAACCGCACGGTCGTGAAATTGCGGGGAGCGAATTATTGCACGCCCGCGCCAGTAGGAAAGTAAATAGGTCTGTTCTCTATAAACAATCGAATTTCAAAACGCTTTGGTTCGCATTGCGGTATCGTGAAATGATCACGAGGCAGTAGGGTGAAATAGGAATAAGATATCCAGGGGACTGGGAAGCCTCGGTAGTAAAGATACCATCTTTTCTCCGTTTGCAATAGCCTAATAAATGCGCTGCGTGTAATGATTGGGACTTCAGACAACGTTCTCGAATTCTCTCATGCGAAGCACATACAGTATACGGAATATTACCTCGGCAGTCGGTACGGTTCAGAGACTGAAATGGTACCGGGTACTGGAATCGGTATAACGAACAAAGTTCTGAACGTGAGTTTCCGTTCGGGTCTAAGATCTAGCGCCCAGCTACCCTACATCCCATCTCACTTCGGCTGGTACCGCTGACGAATTGCACTTCTGCGGTTTGCCACACAGTTCAAGTGTAGTGTTGCGCTTACCGGAAAATACCCTTTCTGGGATGAAATCGTAATCCGTACCATCAGTTCATGGAAGAAGCTGCCACATAGGTAGTTGGATACCGCGACACCGTTTCTTACCAATTCGTCTCGTGGGATGATCCGTCACTTATACCCCGCTATACGCATGTATACTCAAGATGTAAGATTTCAACCGAGCAGAATTACGCTCTTAGGCTATCACATTTTGCTTCCGCATAGTAAATTTCAGGGGCATAATTATCCAGTGAAAAGCATCATCGTTTTTATTTTGTATGCCACCCTCGTTACATACAAATGAAAGAAAACAGTTGATTTCGCTAAATAAGGTTATCTGCATATACAGTAAAAGAAATGTTTTTTTCAATTGAAATCGATATCGTTTCACTCGGTGACACAAACTGTTATTACGACCACTTTGTCATCGAATCAAATCATATTTAATTGGATGAAAAAAAAAACATTTCTTTCGCTATATTTGATCGCCATATTTGCTGAAGTTAAAATTAAACTGTCCGTGTGTGCCTACAACAGTCTTTGATGGTTTCGCGAAATAAAACGAACGTAACCGAAAATTCCTCGCATTTCGAGCTTTATGAAAATTGGATGAGCAGGTCGGGGTGAAAGTCACACGGTAGAATGAGTTGGCACGAATGCGCGCCCGCGTATTTCTGTAGATGCAATTATCGACGTGGAAAGAGGGGAGGACCTCAGTCGTTCATATGGAAACTAATGTGGATTCCAGAACGTGATCTGAGTCGATATGTTCATGGCTTGAGTCTACCGCAAATCGAATCATAATTCACGTTTTCACTTTGTTCAGTATTACCATCGCTCATAAAAACGAATCTCTTAATACATTAATACATCTATTGCATTGAGCGTTGAGTTAAAAACGAAAGAAGCAAGTGAGGAAGTAGGTGCATTCGCTATCACTGGCACGTAGACGTACCACATCGCATTTCCAGAATACCAAGCATGATAACTACGGAGCTTTTATAATATTACACCTTAGATATTCAAATGAAGTTCTTATAGGACAGAAGAGACCTATATCACCCGGACCATGTCTTCTATTGGCCCCGCGGGTGCTGTACGATATTCAAGATCTTGGTAACTGATATATTCCGTCTATTATATGCACGTGTGTTTGTGCCAGGGTATACCGATACGAATATGGAACTCGTATGAACTGGCAGTGAATGCTCGATGTACGCGTACTACGCTTCATTGAACTAATCGAAATTTAATTATAAATAAATGTCAAGCTAGAAGCCAGTAACCCATAGCTTACCTCAGTATTTCTTTATCCGGGGTGAACCAGACATATTGCGCTCGTTCGAAACTCGCTCCTCAGATGATTAAGTGCAACACTAAGATTATAATTTTTTCAGAAGAAACGAACGCGATTAGTTTCAAATCTTTCGGATCAAGAATGCAAGCCATACAACCAACAAAAGGAAGCAATTTTAGCTTATTTTATCAGCTCTTTTTGGTGCTACGATATTCGAGTAACTATTACAAATAATTCGCGATGTCGTAGGTGGTGCAAAAAACAATTCTCTATGTGTATATTTTCTCAAGAAAGCGATTCGGTTGGTCTTTTTTGTCGAATAATATACAATAATTGGAAAAATACGAAAGAAATTTACCCATTTTTCCGCTATGTTTGATTCAAATCATTCTATTTATCATCCATCTACATTAGCCAACACTTAGAATGTGGAGAGGGTTCAATAATCAATATTTTCGTTTCTCATTTTCGAAACTCGCGCTCTGGATATACAACGGCTAAGAACCAACGCGCAACGGGGCGTAACCCACAGTTGACCAGCATTCTATGATTTCACTGCCATAAGAGCTTTTGCGACTAGCATGAAGAAACGCAGATTCATTCCGCAAATCTAAAAAACATAGGGTTACGCCCTTTTTGTTCGTAGCCCTGAGTACCCCGCCCTAGTTGCGACGCCGCCTGCAGTGAGGCGATAAGTTTTCTGAATCATAAAAGCTCGTTTGAGTTGAACATGGCATGCGAACGTAGTCAGATTTGAATATTTGGAGTTAACTTCTATGTTTATGAGCTAAATTTTTCCAGACTCTAGATAGAGATCGTGAGACAAGCGTGCCTGTGTAAAATTATTTTACATACCGTTCGTTCGGCTCATTACTAAATCACTAATAATTAGAGTGCCGTAAATGCGGAGCACTGATGGAGTGAGCAAATGCTCGTGATCAAAGAGAAACTAAATGGAAGAAATAAATGGGAGTCTGCTCTGGCAAGTTGAGCAGCAGGGATTGAGCAGGAAACTCGTAGGGTTAATTGAAACGTCATTGCAATATCGATTGCTTTGATGAAAAACGGCAAGTAGTGATATTAGATCACTTTTGCGAAGCGTACAAGAGCTCTCCCTGAGAATAATTACGGACTCGATCTAAGAGAAAAATCGGAAACTGCTAGGGGTTCTTTGCATTGCCCTACACGTAATACAAGACATGCGTCGTTTGATCTGAAAGCGATAGGTACTGTAATGCAGAGTCAGAACTGGTGCAGACTGCATCATTACTTTGCCACTCACCAGTTTGAATAGCACTCGCTATTACTGAGTGAATTATGGATTTTCTCAGCGAACCGTATCCTCAAAATAGGTCGCTGCTCAGTTCGGCGAAACTTATGAGATCATTCGTACCCAAATCCTGACCTACCGTTTATTCCGCCCGATAAATGCACCACGCCAAATGCAGTTCTTTGAGTGGTGCTCCCGTGAATGCTCGCCATGTTGTTAGGGAAAGAATGCCGTACGAATTTTCAGAGACGTGTTTTTTCCAGTCCTACAGGACTCGCTGTACAGCTCAAATATTTGTCCGCGGCTTTCATTTGGGTAGGAGAAACGTGGCTTTGGTCAGTGTGAGAAGGGAGGACCACGCTGACCCCAATTACTGGTCTCGCATTCGAAGTCAACAGCCCGTGATATCTGGGTGCCTACACCCGTCGCCACGCAACCCCATCCATCCTACGGTCTGGCTGGACAGTAGCGAGGTCCGAGCTTCCTCATTTGCGGTACAGTGGTTAGAAGCACGAACTCTATGACGAAAATCAAATTGACCCCGAATCGTGTCAATCGCTCAATACCCGCCACCGTATGATGTGTATTAGAAAAATTGGCTGCGGACCATCCAATTCTTGTGCAGTCGTGAAATCGTAATGGAATTGGGGTTTCACTCGTGAGTTTGAACGGTAGGAATTGATTCCATGAAAAACTCATATAGAGTCCAGCTCACGCTGGAAGTTGGTTGAGTTTTTCTTTTTTTCTCTTTTTTCCGCTTTGTGATTTGGTAGCGAAGTTATGTACATATTCAATCGGTTTTCAGTTCTTTATTTTTTCTTTTGAAATCCTGTAACCACATATTGACTTTCATCGTATCGATAATACGATCACAATTTCGCTCTACAAGGAAGTTGTAAATATTATACATATTTTATCTTAAAATTAATCGTACTAGATATAATGTGTGTATTTCCATTAAATTGACTATTGCCGAGCACGGCAGTGCTTACAAATTTCATTGTTGTTCAATAATTAATTCTTTGACACTGGGAAATTGAAAAAGGAAACTCCTTTGATGTCTTGAATGTATTTTGTGGCCACAATATTTCTTGAATAATTTTGTTAAATAAGGTCAGTGGTTATGTGGGAGTTTTACTCATCAGTCAGAGTCTGGCAAGTCTACAGACGAACAGAGACTTACAATCAAACCAGAGGGTATTACCAAACCTACCCTGCATACATGTAGGGTGCAGTTGTTCGGCAAAGCGAGGGAGATTTTTGGTAAGCAGCAGGGATTTGCGATCCAATCAACATGCGTCACAATAAAGGAGATAGAGGAAGAAGAGGTCGAAGGGAAAAGTAATAAATCAGTTATCTTTTGATCTAGATGGAATCATCTGTTAACGCCTTGGTCGAGGGAGACCTGCAATCGCATAAGCGGAACACCGAGAAACGGGGCGAACCAAGAAGACGCAGGGTTCGGGGTGAAAGAATAACAAAAAATACGTGTACGTACAGACACACCGGCTTGATCCAGTTGCGTGTCCGTATGCGTGTATGTGCGTGTATTAAAGGCTCGTTGGTACCCCGCTACTCGACCTAACTTTTTGATTTAGGGCCTTGCCAAATGGCCGCGCTAATCATTTAATCTTTTTCCCCCGTATAGTTGGCGCGTCCTCTGCTCTCTCCTCAGACTTTCGCTATACCAGCTACCCTCTTTTTGGCCGCAGCCTAGCTGCCTTCGGCCGACACCTCGATACTACGATTTATGGCGACCAACGTTGTGAAAAGTTTCGTCTTCCCATCGCTTCGCACCCCATTGACGTCGCGAACGAGAGAACCCAAGGCAGTGCCGATCAGTGGGGAAAGAGCCGGTAAAAACAAAACAGAAGGAAAAAAAATTCGCACTTCTTTGCTGCGACCGCAGAAGAGCGTCGGACATTTTGTGTTAGGGAATCATGCCCCTTATACGGTATGGTTCGAACGGTCAATTTTAGATCAAACCGCTTCTGCCTCGTATCATAAATTTTTCAGGAAAAAAGTTTAAGGGCAGTAATAAACTGAACTACGTACTTTCGGCGGTGGCTGTGAACTAGTGACGCTGCGGTTATTTCAATTAATAACACACCTCAAGGCTCTGACGTTTGTATACCTGACCCCTGAACAATGAAACACCGTTGAATTTGCTACTCAGTCAGCCACTGCTGGAGTGCTGGAAAAATTAAGTCAAGGAAATGTTAGATGAAAGGTCGTTAACGCTTAATGAGGGTGTGCGACGTAAATTCTTCATAGTCGAGGGCAACAACCACCCTTTTAACTACGTTTTCTTGCGTGTTTTCTGTTAATGCACATCAGCTACTCATCTTTAACACACTTATACAATAGAAGTACACGATTTTTGATATTGCCAGTATAAATTTATAAAATTGTACGGGAATCAATTTTGTGAAATTTTTTTTTTGTTCTCATCAGCAAGCTCAGATCTACATAGATGTTGAAAAATGTTGATTGCTAAATTTGACCCGAGCAAAAATTCTAGATTCCTAGCTTCATTGTCCGTTGAGGATATTATAAATGGTTACTCAAAACTCCGCTTGGATCATTGCTCATGTGTGCAACGTAATGGAAATGAAAGAATGAAAACAATAATCCTGGTGCACGGATGGACCATCACGCACATTCAATTTCATTCGGTAACTTCGGTAAAGCCTTTACGAATAGTATTTGCTACCCGCCACAGAGTTTCATTCGAACGTTGTTTGTCGAATGGCGATGCTTCGCTCGCAATAAAACGAATTGGAGCATCGCGTCTCTGTAATACATACAGTAGCTTAATCAAACGCAGTTCCCTATGTACCGAATAGACGAAGGACAGCTATATCAAGTCTGCGCATCGACGCACGCGCTCATACCTATCGGTAACTTGAGCCCCCGTACACCACCAGAGATGACTGGGCGAGTGCAATGGGGCGGACAATTGCTGGCCATGACTCAGGCCAATCACTTACATCTATCTTTCAGGATTCTCCCGCGGACTCAACGTTGAAATGCGTCTTTTGTCACCGGTATGATAACGCCGCTGCAACCCTCGTCGGTGCGACCCACACTTCTTCGTGGAAAATCAAACTGCCGGGAATCAGGGGTGACATGGAATATACAGTCGTTAAACTCGGCGCCTGTAGGACCTGTGAAATAAAAATATACGATCCGAAGGAATGTTGTATCCGTCGGAGAGACACGATTGATTGAAAGGAAATGATGCGTACGCGAGAGCGAGCGAGCAAGCGAACGAACGAGCACAGATATTAAATTCTTCCATCATTGACATTTATCGCAAGTGCGGCTTTTGCTTTATATCGTGATTTTGTATTTTTCGTGAAATTTTCATTATCCGTATATTTGAATCACGTGTCGCCGGGAACGTGCGACTTGCACGCGGCAGAGTTCGTGGATCGTTGCCGGGATCAGGTGCTACATTTCCATTGAGATCGAGCAGCTGAGCTGCTTCGGTAACAGCTAATTGGTTTAACTGGGATAGCTCACAAAGTATCCTCTGATACGAAAGATTTTTCCCGATATATTCGTCCCACTTATACGAATAAAATATAAATACTCTCTCGTCGATTTAGAAAATAGATACTGCTTAAGTAAGCGAATCGCCGCAATCGAGAAGTAGCTGGTATTTTGTTTCAAATGAACAAATCGATCCTAATTAAGTCCAATTAAATTGGGTTATATTCGGCACTTTAGATACGAGACAAGTGCCCTCGTAACACGTTGTCTAATCAATTTGGGTAATGGAATATGCAGTAGCCAATGAAACATGCAGTCAGCTAACACAGGCTCGTTCCTATTTTTATTTTATCTTCGGGGTACTGCAGTGGGGCCGTAACAGGTTTATAATGAACAAACCTCTTCTTAAAACGTAAAACGCTATAATTAAGCGGTATGCCTCACAGCCATCAGATATGACTGGCACTCAGAAGACACGCTTATACCTCGAGGCAAAGCACGCTGCAACTGTGAATGTTTGGTAGTCTTATCAATACATATCAGTATCAGTAGTATCATTTCATTTACATTTTTGATTCTCACTGGGTCGCAATAAAACAGCTCTCAGCATGTATCACCAAATTCGTGGGTCACTATCATGATTATTATAATTCCAACTTATTTCCAAATTTTGGGTATGTATGATCTAATGATCCATTCTTTTTCACTATCGCAATCTACACATGCCTCCGTTGGTATTTTCCGACAGTCACAGAAACGCGATTCAAACAACTTTAAGAATATATATACAGACTGGAATTCAAGGTTGTTACAAGTAGTTACCGCAGTTAAGTAGCAAAGGAAAATGTGCGGGTCTCGGCTAAAAAAGACAACTATCCCGACGTGGCCGTGACACATGGCTTCTCTCGGGCAAAGGAATCTTGACGTAGTCACGTTAATTGGTACTCATTCTGCAGTACGAAGGGTTTTAGTATGCAGTAGTAGGTTCGTGCTTAATTTTACTAAACCAACGCATTCACTGAGCGAAGTCATTGGTGCATTTTGGTTATCGAGGTCCATGATTGATATGAGCCGCAAGTAAATGCATACTACAAAATCAAGTACATTACGAAGAAAAAGGAAACTCCTTTGAAATCTGAGAAAATCTAAAGCCATTCCCTGCGACCATATCGGTCTTTTCCCAAGTAACAGTAATTCGAGTCACCTGCGAGGCTGGCAGATGGCGGGTCGAAAAGTTTCGTGACAAGGAACTATACGAAAGCTCGGTTATCCTTCCTTGATTTTGTAAATTATGTTGACAGAGAAATGAATGGTTATTCACTCATTAATCATTCTATAATTGCCACACTCAGCGAACTGATCGTCCCGCCGAAACCCACCATAAAATGACTCAGAACAGCACTCATTTTGGTAGTGTAAGGCCTAGGCAAGCCTTTTGAATTATAATTTTCACAGCGAGAATTATGTTTATCATGAAAATCAACCACTGTGAGAAATCAAATTGACACTGGATATAATCGCTTAGAAAGCTGGACTTATCAAGGCAAAAACAAGTTCAGTGATCGGCTGACCAAAGCGTATTTTACCCACGTAAAGCCAGATGAAATTGTAATTTTTTGCTCGTACGGTAAAGTAGCGTTTTGCCAATAACATTCCTTAACTGAGATCAATATCCTGGATTACGTAGGTCGAATTCCCTACTTCGCAACCTCAGAAAATTCCACCGCGCGGGTGACTCATAAGTTGTTCGATATTAGTGATTTCGTCTTATCGGAATGAACGCTATATCCTATAACACATGCAACAAGGTGTCAAAAAACAATTAAAGGCAGTGAAACTACGTCTCTCACAGCATGTTTCCAACGGTGTGCAGACTTTCGATCGACGCGCGACGTGGTGAAGGCAAAGAGTGAGGAAGGAAGGTTCGAACACCTTTCATAATGTAGCCTCGCCCATTCTCCAAGAGCCGAGTCAGCGTTATTCCGGATCGCGCTAACGTGGTTTAGCACCGTTCCATGGTAACATCCGTCTGTCTGTCGAATCGTTGGACCGTTGGACCTTCCGACTATTCGATCGTTTTACCAACCCGGGCATTTCGTTCGTACCTATAGCTGGTGAAATAGTTAAATTACAATGTCTATCCGGTAGTTACGGTTAGACGGTTCAACCTACCCCCGAAATTCAACCACACGCGTCTCTTGAAAAAGAAAGATCAGCACATTATTGAATTGGTACGACCTCGTATAGAAGCAGCATTTAATCGATAGTTGGGGGAAGCGTATAATCAGTTCACCCATGTTTTATTCGTAACTCAGGTTGAATCATTGAACAAGTGCGGACTGTCGGGAGTGATTGAACTGAAAATAGCCCAATATTATAACACAATTATCCTCACCATGAGGTGTTGTTTTGATATTTTTGCTTTTCGTCCGCTCAAAGATCTTGTGCACCGTCGTATTTAACTTGACACGGATGTCGCATAAGTTATTGAAAAGGCTGTGGAAACAATCTCCCATTCCCCTGTTTCATCGGAATAAAATTCTGCCAAAGTGAGAACCCGTAGGATGTTACGAAAATTTATTGGGTTTTACTGTCCTAAATGTAAAATTAAACGGATCGAGAATTTACTGATCCACTGGGGTCCGAAACGTTTTTTCCCTCGATCCTCTTTTTCCCTGCCCACCGTCCCAAGTCCCGAGTCCCTAGACTCCGTCCCTTTCACTCCCTCTCCACACTTGCCAGGCGGCAGCCCCTCGAACGATAAATTCTTTTTATAGGTATTTTCGTTGTTAACGTAGAAATCTCTTCTGCGAAACAAATTATCATAAAAATCAAATGCATACATTAAGCAGGGCGTCGAGTTTCCCCAGAAGAGCTATTCGGCGATGATTCTGACTGAGGCAGTGCCGAGCAGTATCGAGATACGCAACTTTTCTTATGGTTCCAGCGTGGATATAGAACTGGCATAAACTACGACATTAGAAGGTCTTCCCCCCCCCCCATCTCGCGACAATGATTCGGAGGTACTTCAGTGTCTCCTCAGTCATGCTATTTTCTCCCCGAGTGTTTGGCCAGCGACAGTGTAAGATACTGGCTCCCTAAGCTGCCGAGAGGGAATTTCTCTGGCTGTCGAACTCTGTATATTCCTTTATTCAGCCTCTTAACCCCGTCGAGTATTTGCCTCGATACTTCAATCCTGAAACAAAGTAAGTTATTTCGACGTCGGGAACCATCATCAAGTTTTCAGCTAATAAATTATTCAATTTCCATTTTTGATCACAGGCGCACAAAGTTAACGTTCATCGCGTTCGCGCTCGATAAACGAGTTATAATATCATACGAAGAAACCTGTATCTCTTGATACGTTCTACTCCTCGACTAGCATAGCATTTAAAAACTGTATGTTAGCTGTGAATTTTTCCACACCAATGAAGGCTCGTCACTTCATGATGAAGGATGCAAAGATACCAGAGCAGGAAGATGCGCGAGTGGGTGAGTGATGAAGGTGGAGAGAAAGGTAGCTAAGGGTTAAAATTAGAGGGTAAAGGAACATAACGGTGACTCTGAGAGATGGGCGGAGGGGGAGATGAGAAGTGAGTAATAAGTCTTTAGTGGGACATGTTAATCCCGGACATCATTAACCTTCACCGTTACCCCGTAGATCTGTCCTCTTCTCCTATCGCCAGGGTCCCATTCGCCATAGTACTGAGCCAACGCTCGTTTTTACCGTAATCAATCAAGTTATTCCATCTTCAAGATGTTCGCGAGGCCTGTTTTTGCAAAAGCCTCTAATCTATTTTAAATCATAAGAAAACCATTAAGTAAATTACGACCGTCTTCGAACGGGCATAAAAAAGCTGAATTAATTATCTAGGAAAACTGCGAGATAAGATATCAAATGCGGTCAATAAAGAAAGTCACAGTTCTCTTATCTGGATTGCGCCCGAGCGAGATGCTTAAGCAGAGAGGAAATCTTCCTCGGAATTAGAAACGCAAGAATATTTACCGTTCGCGATTGATTGTTTTCGCTCAAACGTAATCATTTTATCGCGCGCAGACATTGTTGGGGTAACGATTTTCGTGCAAATAACGAGCGAGTGGATGTGATATTCAAAATCGACGCGACAGACATTATCGATTATTTCAAACTAATTTTTCCTGTCGAAAGCGTGAACATTTTTACAAAAAAAAAAAAATCGTGAACGGCCCTGCAAGGTGAAAGAATTTTTTTTTTTTTTTTGCCAATCCTTCATCTTTAGTTTCACCCATTACCCGTAGCTTCAGTCTTTTGACTGATGGTTCGCGAGCATTGACATTTAAATAATAATGAACTTCTATGTGGGTCTGGACAACAAGAGGGACAGAGACAATGGTATTAGGGATGAAAAAAGCGGAAGCAAGGGGGCCTTTGAACGCTTTGCAAATATTATACTGCACCCTGTTCAGGATTATATATTTTATCCCGTCGCGAGGAGACAGATCCTTGTTTTTCTTGCGTTGTGAAATATCGCATGCTTTCAGAAATACATTTGCCGTATTCTTTTTTTCATTTAGGGGTATACGCATTTTCTTTGTAAGCAAAGGATGAAGTGCAGAAGGTTTGCCGAGAGGGAGCGGAGACTCCGTCAGTCGGTTTTCTGTCTGCTCTCCGGTATACATAGTGCCGGGTGTCGACGCGCGACTGGACCGTCATCCATTCACGCTTCGTCCAACTATTATTTCCATTTGTCATGCGGATAACAAACATCGAGGCTCGATGCAAGGTGAGAGAGAAAACTCAATAAACGAATCACTGGCTGCCGATAGCGATTCGCTGGTCGACGCGTATATTGGATTGAGCCTGCGCATCATTTATAAGCCGTCTACGAAGAGAATTAAGAATATGCAAGACTCGATGAGTCAACCGTGCAGTTCTGCTACAATTTTTGCGAACAATTCTGCAATCCGATATTTTTTTCATCTATTCGAACGACTCTCACACATGACGAGGTGAAGCAATATTTAACAGAAGTAATTACAACTCGACACGAATATACGTGACAAAAAGTACAATATAGATGTACTTGTGGGGAGTAATGCGTCAACGACATGCCAACACGTGACGCGACACGCGATTGGCGATGGGTTAATAATTCTATTAAAATCGACGCTGACGTATTATTTTCATCGGTGTACAAAATTTCTACCGAAGGGATTTCTCACGCAAATTTTGCAACGTGGTGATCCGCTCTGCCGCACCCAGAGCCGGTTTTCAGCCCCTGCAATTGGTCGAAACATACCCCTCAACGCACATCGTGTGGCTAATTTGTATTTGATATCTCTCCCCCCAGATATACATTTTCGCATCATTATTGCTGTTTGTGATAGTAATTGCTTAACGTTCCATTCACTTGCTTAAAAATCCACCGCCCGATTCCGCATGGCTAGCTTCGCGGCTGTGCGCAATGCGTTCGGTCCAATTTCATTCAATCCGAGATAATTTTTACTGTTTTAGGACGGCGTAATTCCGATACCGTCGATCGATATTCAAGCCTGTATCTCAAATTACTTATATTTCGGAATGAAAATTTCTCCCGATTCATAATAATTCGAGTCTGTCTTTTCCTTAAAAATATAAGGCCGCGATAATACCGTATAAAATAGTTTCAATTATTACATTTCTGTCCTGACCGACAGCTGAGATTCTAATTTATATCATTGGCGTTTTCCGTGAAAGCGGGCGATGTATATGCAAGAAATTAGTAAACATAGACGATAGTCGTCAAGAACCTTACGAACAAACGTATTACATAGGTATACGCAGGTAAGCACTTGCAATTATTGTCCCGTCAACGACGAAATAACCGTCGACAGATTGTGCAGCTATGCGCACACGGGAGCTTCCTGTTCCCGTCACATTCATTCTTAAACAAAGAACGGTGACAAAAGACTTGGACTCAATCATGTCGCGGCATGGAAAGTCCGGTCATTTTTCAACCGACAACTGGTCATTGCGTGGAGTGTGCGTGGCGTCAGTGTCCGGCGTGTCACCGGACTGTCGAGACTGTGCGTGGGCGATATAGAGCGGCCGGCATTCACACGTCACTCAACCCTGCCTGCCCCACTTTCTCTCGGTTTTCCCTGTTTCCTCGTTTCCTCGTACTCACTTTCCCTCTTTTGGTCCGTCGCCACTCCACAAACAAACAATAACCATCGGCACTTGAACGCGACCCGGTGAACCAGAGGTGTTACTTGAACGACCTCCCGTTGTCGCCTCGTTCGCGGATACAATTCGCGCTATTTTTTATACGCAAGTAATTGGTTCCGTGATATTTCATCATTCGTTTTTGCTCTGATCTCAATTATCGTCAAACGGCTCGGAGCATTTGTGAAATATTTTCGAACCTGGATATAGATTTGCGACAGTCTGTGAGTTGCATTCTAATTTCGTACATGCGTTGGAGTCATACATTACAGCGATTCAATCGACGGAGTCTGTACTCCAAATACGCTCCTTCGAATTTCAACTCCTCGAACCCATTATTCTCGCCGAAGTCTCCTGTTCCCGAGAGCAAATAGGTACAAAACAGGAACGATATTCACCCATTCTGAGGAAATGTATCAGGTTTCTCATTTCTATGATAAGGAAGCGGGAGAAGCGGTAGGTACAAATTGCGGCGGTATAAAGACGAATTCAGCGTTGGCACACGTGCCTTTTACAGATTTCAGAGTAATTCGGAGTACTGTTTCTTCGGTATGGTACGAAGGGTCTCGGTATAAATAAAAGAGGACCAATAGCTCCCAGGTAGACATTAACGACGTTTGTTGGCGGGGTAAATGTGTGGGTGATGTGACCGTGCTCAGCGGCATAGGAGAAGTTTTATTTATTTATTGGATAAAGGAGCCGCATTCCGAATCACCACATAACCGCGTAATGGCGTGGCTTGGGTCTTTTTTACTGCTCAGGAACCTGATAGTTTTCGCTGCCTTTTCGGTAAATCTTCTTCCCGTATCCTGCAAGCCGGGGTCTCAGGGTTCATGTTCATCCGCAGGGTGTTCACGGGTCAGACGTAGCCTCGTACACGCTCTATAATACGCTTCGCAGACTTACCCTCTCTCAATCCTACGCTGCAGCAGTGATGTACTCCGGGTGCGTGTGCGTGCGTGCGAATACACCACGCGGATATGCCCGGCTCGCCAAAAGGCCCGGGGTACCTCTTTAGAGAGGCGATTAAGTCCGCCCATATTCCATTTCTTATTGATCCCTTTTCGACCACCCGTTTGCTTAGCGCCACTCCAGAATTTATGTGTGCACGCGAGGGGATACGTCCTGCGCGTTGGCAAAATCCTTCCTTGCGCCCCCGCCGTCGCTCTGCCGTCACGACAAAGAAAACCCTGGCTCGCCCCTGGGGTTAGATACTTTCCAAAGGCTCAACATTTGCTCTACACATAATTAACCCCTCAGACGAGAGGTATTAATTCGCGAAACTTTTCACTCTGTACACGGAAGTGAGGAAGTCTGGACGATCAATCATCCGATTCACTCGAGAGATCTGTTACAGCTGTATTAGAATATACGATAGATTCATTCTGTTCGCGGGCAATGCATTATACGCACATCTGTGCCGGAAGAGGCGGAATGATAATTATTGTCGATTCAATTCGACCGCACGATGAAACAGTATCTGCAAAATTGATTATTCACGTAACACGCAAAATGATTCTGAGTTATAACTTTTGACGCGGAAACCACTGACAGTCTACACCTGATCAAATAACACTTAACTAGCTTTTAGGGAGTGCCTTTAACCTTCCTGATTGGCATCGGAAAGTTTATTCGCGAGTCGCTTCGTCAAGTTTACCCGGCTGCGACGTGAATATTAGAAAGAGACCGAGACGGCTAGCGGTGATAAATTGTGAAGACACCCTGGATATCTATATCAAGGCGAGATCGGCGTATATTGAAGAAACTTTTTCCCTGAACTATTTTCATAACTTTCGGCCAAAAACCTGCAGTGTGATAGTGGAGACGGGCCGGAGGCTAGGGCGAGGAGGGCACGCGTCCGTTGGCCTATTCTTTAAAAGCGGGAAGCTCGGTGACAACAGACCCGATAAACCAGCCAATAACTTTTCCAATCTATTGACCTTTAACAACTGTCATAAGTCCTGCCACGTTATGGTACTCCTGTCGATGCTGTCGGCAGAAAATATAACCAAGAAAGTGCAGTTTATGGAAGCAGCTTTACAGTCCCATTACTCATACAACCCATCCAAAAACACCAGTATTTTGCAATAGACCTAAGACTCATAGCTCGAGTTTTGTTCGCGGAAATATATCCTACACATTGTTTCGTGTTTGAAAATAAAATTCTCAACACACGTACACAGACACCACAAGTATAAGCTCCCGATTAAAGATACTATGCAAACAGTGCCAATGGCCAGCGGAGCCGAGGATTGTTTAATGGAACTGATGCTCGGCACGCGATTCAGCTGGAAGATCGTGATCCCGGTAACTTACGGCTTGCGGGGACTCGACATGACCAAAAGTTATTTATCGTTCAATACGCTAATGGGCGAATCTCGTTGAAACATTTCGCAGGTAAATTATATCAATTGACTTTCAATACGACTTCTTCGGGTGAAATTGGCTCAAAATAGAGATTCTGCTAAACGAAAATCCATAATCAGGTCCAAACTGATCACTACCCAGTGAACACAATTATGTCAAACTGATGTTAGAATGACGTCATGTCACGTCATGATTTACGTAAGATGTGAGTCATATATGAGTCACATATGACTCATAATTTCCCACTTCCTGACGTAAGAATCTTACGTAAGATAAATGACGTAAATATGACCTCCAATTTACATCATTACGACTTGACTGGCGTCAAAACGACATAACTCTGATGTCATAAAGAAGTAAAGTCGGTACCGGAAGCTTACAAAAATATGATGTCCAGCTGACGTACTTGTTATTTAGCTGACGTCAAGATGACTTAAATTTGAGATAAAATAGTGATATAAAGTTGCGTCCAATGCTTACAAAATTGTAACGTCTGGCTGACATGATTATAACTTACCTGACGTCTCGATGACATACCTCTGATGTCATAGTGATAAAAAGTATTTAAGAATGCTTATAATAATATAACGGTTACAACAGAACTTGTAAAGTCAAAATGTTTATATTTTTCATTTATAAATAGTGATTATTTTGTTACTGTACCTCTATTAAAATATAATAATTGATTTTGAAATTAGTTTATATATTCTATTTATGACAATATCCTAATATTTTCAATGTTAACAATATATTTAATGTTTGCATTTAAAGAGAATTTGCGGTAAGTTAAATTTGGACACTAAATATAAAAGTAAAAATTAAGAAATGTCATATGAAATTCCACTTACGAATTATTAAATCAATACATGATACAACATAGAACATAAATATAAAAGTATCGTTGATCGTTTTTTTTATACCGTCGTGACATTAGTATTATGTCACTCGTATGTAAAAGAAAGACCGGAAGCTGATCAATTTTACGTAAAAATATGAGTTGCTTCTTACGTAAGCGTATGACGGTATTATGAAATTCTTTGGACGTCAGAATATGACTTGTAATTTATGTAAATGTATGATTTATTTCTTACGTAAATAATATATAAATTTATGACTTTGATGTGACGTCACACATATGACAGGGATAAGACATAATATTTACCTAATATTTAAGTCACAATCATGACGTCATATAAAAGTCAAATGTTAGGTCAGTACTATGTCATAATGATGTCATACTACATGACATCATATCAGAGTCATCAATAAAGTCATTTTTATGTCATATCTATGTAAAAATTCGATGATCTCTATGTGACCTATCTATGATGTCATATGGAGGTCATGTGTTTACTGAGTAACTAATTGACGGGGATTTGTAACTGACAATTTGGGTACCGTACCTTTGAAAAGTAATATTCAGAAAATCTATTTTCGTATATAGCACAAACTGATTACCTGCGCGGATCCATCCTTAATATTTCATCAATTAATATCACTCAATGGATACATGACTATTATTAGCTAATGAAGGAACGTTTTTTAGTCATTTGGCAACCGGGTCAAGAAATCTATGAAAAATTCATCAGCTCTACCACAAATAAGAATACTCAAACTCATGAAACGAATTCAGA
Organism: Neodiprion pinetum; assembly: GCF_021155775.2. NCBI lineage: Eukaryota > Metazoa > Arthropoda > Insecta > Hymenoptera > Diprionidae > Neodiprion > Neodiprion pinetum. The sequence goes on from NC_060235.2 coordinate 31,878,612, forward strand.
TGTATGGTTAATTGCAGTATAAATTTCTGAAATCTTTCTAAGCGAAATAAAATTCAAGTTTATTTCACACGAGACATGTGGATAAACTTGCAGTCATAATTGACTGACCAAAAATAAATATTTTCTCTGAAAGTCAATACATGATTGGATTGCTAAGAACTGTTGGATTTTTAAATTTACGTGAAATCGAGCTTTACGAAAAAAAAAAACAAGGTGTTGTACTGATGGAATTCTCTACACCGTAAAATTGTGTGTTTCGGAATATCGTCTCAAGTGTGATTAATGCGCGAATAGCAGAAAAGTGACGATAAATTATTTTCATGTAAAAAAAAAAAAAACACATTCCTAGTGCAGAGAATTCGAGGGAAATTATATCGAAACCATACGATCTACTCGTCACGAAATGAAAGTTCACTTCAAATAATTGCCTCTTCGAAAGCATGCAGTGACGATTAAGAGTACAGATTACAATAATGGTGGGCATTCGCAACGAGAGTTGGCCGTCGACGAAACCGCCCTTGGAAAGGGGTGGTTGGATCCATGCCTCGTGTCCGTACATCAAAAGCAGTGAACGAAGCGAGCATACGGATATAATGCGAATATACGCAGGGAACACTTGACTCAAGAGTCAGGCTGCACTAATCCTTGTCCTCTTCATTCGACCAATACCCACCTACATATGGCGTCAGAGCCGTTGGGGCGCCCCCTGATTTTGCCAAGAGGCAAACAAATTAAGCCGTCAACAAGATGTAAACTGCTCAAAAATGCAATTACAGCATGGCGAACGGTGCACCATCGACAGCCGGGGATGAAATTCTATGGGTGTTCGAAGCTCCCTCTACGGCCGCTCTACCTACCGCACACAGTGATACCCGGGGCCGCCTTTTCATACGTGAATCACAACATCGGATTTGGATTGTGAACGACTCGTTTTCCGCCCGCTGCTGCATCGCTTTGCCCAGCTCGGACGCCGGCCGGGGGTTGCGGAAGGGTGGCGTCTGGTGAACGGATCGCAGGAAAGGGGCGAGAGTAATCGTGGGCCTTTTAATTACATTATCTGCCGCCGGGGATGCCGTTGGCTGCACCCCGCCATCCTCCCACCCACTCTGCTCTTTCATCTCGCCGCTATAGGATAGAAGGACAGTCATATTACCTAGGTACGCATTCTGAAAATCAACACGCAAGCGCAGACGTGTATTACAAGTGAGCGAAGATACCCTAATCTTCGCACGAATCATCTCTGTGATTACGACAATCAATTTTGGATTGATCAATGAAGGCTCGATATCACATCGACGTTTACAGCCTTCGATACGTCGTCAATTTTCAAACAGGATACATCGTCGATTTCCAACAAACCAATCGGGAAAATGGGACAACTGAATAGCGTAGAATATTGGTAGGCCCGAGGCCAAGCGTTTTACCACATGGGCTCGGCGTCATTGACATAATATTGCTGGATTGAAGGTTTTACCAATTTTTTATTGTTCGATCCAGCTGACGCATATCGTCGACCGGAAACGGTACAGCATGCATCAGACAGCGTGGATGTACCTACGAATATTCGGATGTGCTCAGATGTATGTGTGTGCAAAAATACGGTTGGCTGCACTCTGAAAATGGTTGTAAAACAATGACGTTAATACCAGCGAGAATAATTCGCGATGGGTGAAATTTGCTCTTGGCCCTGATCCCGGATGCAATCCGCCATGCCACTTTTGTGAGGGACTGGATTAATTTCAACACGAATGTATTTTGATCTGGATTCAAAACGGTATATTTTCTCGCATATACGTGCGTGCGTAGATATGCATTAGTGAATGTGTCAGAGGTTAGAAGGTAAAGAATTTCGGTAATTGATTATATTAAAAGTAGTGAATCCAACGTCATAGAGTCGAGAAACAAAAACTACTGGACTTGGTCGTTTCACCACGTACGAATTTTTTTTAATTTATTTTTTTTACCCGAGACGACGGTAAGCGTGCAGCAAACCAGCGTAGATACGTTGTGTAGGGTGCAGGAGATGTGGTAGAAGAATGATGGGCGAGTGAAACTGTGAACGGATGACTAAACGGACCGTTAGGACGTGGTGAATATAATTATGAGGGAACAAATGAGAAAAACCGAAATACATATTCAATAGGTTCGGGCTACGACTATAACGGCATGCACCCCGAGCCATACTGACAGTGCAATCTTGAATGCTTGCTGGAGTATAAAATGCATTCACTTTGAACCACGTCCGTAGCCTGACTCGGACGTAATTGCTCACTCAGTTATACATTCGTGTCTGACCAATTAATTATGTATGTGTAATATACGAAAATCGTGAAAATATAAATTATCTGCTGTGATAATTGTTTGATTTTAATTTTGGATAAAGGGGACTGAAAACGATGACTATTAATCATGAAACCGACCAGCGTCGGAAGATGGTGTAATACGGCACATTCTTATGGCATTTTTTGATGAGTTAAGGAAGAATTTGAAGCAAAAGTAATTTGCAAGGAATACATTGCAACTCATTACATGACATTCCGAGGTTATCTCGGAATGAGATGAACTCCTAATGCAGTCAATATACGTAAACAAGGAATTTGGGTAATTTCATTCATTAATACAGTCCAATTTGAATCGAAGCACAGCTTCTCTTGGCGCCCCTTTGAACACAATGCTGCCTGCCAGCCTGTTCGAGAAGCACTCGGAGCAATTTTCAAGATATTATATTGAACGAGATGAATTAACAGGATCAATAACGAGCTGGCGTGTCAACGGTTCCTAATTATTTGTAGTGTAGAATCAGAAAGCGCGGTGATTTCGTCCGGATGTATGCGCAGATCATTAAATTTTGCATTTTAATTGCGATTCACGTGACCGATTTGTCGGGGTGTAGCGATGCTGCAGGGGCTGAAAACAGGGAAGCCGGCTACCCCTCTTTATCCTCCGCGTTGTGTCCTGTCTCCAACTCTCATCCCTGTCTTTAACCCCACAGAGGGTCCCTTTGTCGGCGATGCTATGATATCTTTCTGTCCGTAGGAAAATTAATTGTCTACGCGTTCGCGAGGTCTTTTTTTTTCTTCCGTCTTCCTTTTTTATGGTTGGCATAAATATTTCCACTTAGTTAACCTTTGACGGGACCGCTATTTAGAATATTTAGTCGCTTTATTTCAATAGAAGGTTCCCATTGTTTGTATTTCACGTAGAAAGGGGGATGGGCAAAGAAGGCGGGGAATTGTTAATTTTTTTCGCTCAAGTATCTTTACTCAAACCCTGCGACCCGGAAAGTAATTTTATAAAGTAGACGGCCAAGCAGCGTTCAAGACGCATTCCATTGTTTGGTAAAGTTTAATTTATTTCTTATAATGTATCCAACAGGACGTAGATAGACGCTTGCCTAATCCGGTTAATTACATGTTGCGCTTCAAGCTTTTCCTTCCTCACGCGATAAGTAGCGAGCGATCCGACTTTTCAAGGGTCAATTCTCCCTGATGATACGTTTCGTTGTCTAGCGCGTGATACGGCCGAAGAGATAACGGCCTGGGTTCACGGATCGCTAACAATAAGTTGTAATAGCAGAGTAACCGAGTATCGGACATTTTACACTTGAGATACTCGCCCAACGTTGAGTTCGAAACTTTATTCAACAAAGCCTAACAACGTGGGAGGAGTGTTTTTACGTCGAATCGCGCTGACGAAAGTTGAAAGATTTGGCCCGAGACTTCAGTGAAGGGAGTCGATGATGCAGATGAGCACAACTGAAAGTTAGGGAATTCCAAATATTCGTTAATTACTGGACCAGTAATTATGAGATTTTGTTTAACGCCGAGAGCCGCAACTCGCTTGCCTCATGGCGCTGATTGCTGAAGATATCAGCTATCACGGTAAGGTGTAAAAATATTTGAAATATATCTACGGCATCAAAGACTGCATAACTTCAGTCATCAAGAACGATACACTGTGAAAAATCCAGCTGAATCAATGTGAGGTGTTTTCTTTCGGTTGTTCATCAATGTCGTCTCCGAGTACCTGGTTAATATAATTCACAGTTTCTAGGTACTTCTTTCATTTTAGAATTACAAAATATCGGTGCCCCAATTAACTGTTCATTTCTAAACTTTACTCAACGCTCAATGTATCGTAATTATATTCTTCGAATCCAACGTCGGGTTAAAGATATTCAACAGTTATAACTATGGTTTGGATGGCGATTTTCTATCACTAAGTGAGAACACGTGGCGCATGAAAATCTGAAAATGTTTGCCACCGGATGGCCGAAGCTACGAAGCAAACTCGAGAGAAAGTGATAATTTAATTCTTCATTTGTCTTCCGGAAGTGAGATACTGTTTCCGTTGGCTAACATCGGCATGCATGAACGTAGGAACGAAAATAACAAAACGTAGAAAAATGGAAAAAAAAACAGAGTGCACGAACCGAGGATGGAAGAGCTGCAGGATGCCAGGCTATCAGCAAAACGTTGTTGTACACAGGGAGTGACAGCCCAGCTTTAGCATAAGTCAGGTGGGAATCACGCTGATTGGGTTGTTTCTGTCTCGGTAAAGCACCGTAAGGTCCCGTAAGGATCCAGAGACTGGGTCGTTCCCATGGGAGAACCTGGGTAACTTCTAACTGACAAGGATGAAAAGACCTATCTTTCTCCGTCCTTCATACATCGGCATTACGTATCTTTGCACGCGTCGTAAAGTGTGTAACAACTTTTTTGTTTTTTCGATCTTTCCGTTATGTTTCCCTACTCTACCGTTCTTGTGCACCATGCAAAAGTGGATATCTATATTTCGATGCAAAATAATTCTACAGATTACGAAAAATACAATAAAACGTGTTGATCAAAATGGTATAGAACATTTTTTGGTTTGACATTTTTTGAAACTATGTAACAGCTGATTTAAGCCTGACCGTGGAATTTATTCTGGATGGTAACATAAGGCAGTTTGTTTTGAAATCTTTCTTTATTTATCTCACTGACTGATATATTCTTTTTTTTAGATACAGTCGGGAACAACAAATGCGTCAACGTCGTGTGCAATTGGGCATATTGGCAGGAACACGTTTGGTGAGTTAACCGTTCTAATAATTCCGTATGGAGTTTCTCATTAAGAAATTCAATTGTACTTACCATCTGCATTAAGCCTCCGAAATTCGTTGCGCACGTGGACTCTGAGGATCCTGATTAATCGCAAATGAAGGTCGTGTCACACGTGGACCAAAGAGAGTGGTTATAAAACGCGTCCGGTTGACTCGCCGCCATTTTATCGTCCTAGTAGTTTCACGCATGAAAAGACAATTTCTAATGAGAAGTGAAACCGTCGGTGAGGCACTCATCCGCGAAGACCTCTTCCGCGTATCCCCAGTTTTCCCAGTATCGGAAAATAAATAGCCAAGGCCGCGCTTCAACGTTTCCCCGGTGGAGAGTCAGGGGAATGCAAATTACACCCCGCTGCAAAGTCGGATGATTCAAAGTAACGGTGCAAGAAGCTCAACGCATACCGTATACCAGGAATCTGCCTCATGTTCGTGGAAAATCCGTAAGCGACGAGCACAGACAAAACTAGAAGTGTCTTAATTTATACACCTGAAAGAATGGGGGATAACGCTGTAGGTAGTTCGGTAAGATCACAATGTTTCCATCGACCAGTACGCTCACCTTGCTTATAATTACTACCTTTTCTCGTTGAGGAGGCGGTACGGCTGCCCCGAAGCGCTACGCCACGTTGGAGGGTGAAAGTTGCGATGTGTTGAGGACGTGGGTGGGAAAGGGGTAAGGGGGAAGGAGGGGAGAAGTGAGGCCAGAAGGAGAAAGGGCCTTATCGAGGCCACACGCACTCAGATAGCACCCTCGGCACCTTCGAGGGACAGCCATAGCCCATTGGATAGAGAGAGAGAGAGAGCGGGAAAGGGAAAGAGAGAGAGAGAGAGAGAGACCGAGAGAGAGACTCATCTCCCTGATCACGGGGTGAAACTAGCCAAACTTAGTGTCAAACTTCCCCAAATTGTATGAGTATATTTGCCGTACGCTAGAGTGATTTACTAGTTAATAACAAGTTCGGGTTTGGTTTGGCGATGGTTTTGGATTCCCCGATATGTGATTGCGGGTTACAGTCACCGCCGATCGATCGGAGCGCGGTTTTATCTGCATAGCGGGAGATTTTCACTCACAGTGTTTCTTCTTCAACCCCCGACGCAAGGCGATGAATTTTCAATTTCTTCACCATCGCACAGATAATTAGTCCCCCGATGCTGTCGCCGTGGATTACCAGGTTCTCAACCGTCTTGACGCAAAGTTCTGAGAACAAACGTTATCGCTTCAAGAATGTTAGTCTCGTTAATCTCTTCGAAAGACTTCGTTAATTACAATAATATCCTGAAGTGCAGTTCGAGCGGAAGAGATGAGCCTATATCTACGTCTACATCGTTTCATTCCGGATCTACTTTTGAGCCCGGCTCCTACTTATTAAGCTGACAATTAATCCTCCCTGTTGAATTCCGTCTGGTATAGTCGACAGTGTAACAAACGTCGTGGTAATCTCTTTTACTGCAGCAGTTGAAGAACGAGCATCGACACTCGCTGTTCTAAATCGCGATCCGTCAAGCTTCACGCCTGCGTTGAAATTGTTTTAATTTTTTTCCTCTCCTCTTTTCCCCGCGTTCGTGTTGAGTAGCATTTTTGTTCAATGTCGAAAGGTGAAAAATACTAGCTACGTTCAGCTCGGCGCTAAGCACCCCATGAGCAGCAATATTTTCCCGCGTAAACGGCGTCAATTAATCACGGGATCAGATAACCACGTGAAACCCACGATTCCATTTCGAGCTCGCCAAATTAAATTAACACTTGCCACGAAATAAATCATGCACTCGTACACATGCACAGCCGTTATTCCCACCTGAATGCTAGTATGCCTACGTGTAACGCTAAATAGCACGCGCACGCGCCTTACGTCGCGCTCGCTACCTCCGATGCAGATATCTACTCCTATGTATATGGTACATTAATCTCCAGCCACGCACGAGAATATTCATACCTATTCATATCCATACATCGTACTCGAATCCACTAACCGGCTTTGCGCTGGTCTACGGATCCGCGTAAGACAACCCTTGCTATCCGACACCCACGCAATAGCGTATGGCGCATTAGGCGCTTAGTATTGCGCTAATGGAATGATAGAGGCTAAACGATAAACTATCGCCGAGGCTGCGTGTCGGTAGTGGCGACAACTGAGGTCACGCAAACACCTGGGCTTTGGTAACGTGGTTCAGGACCGTGGTGCTCGCAGCTGTACAAGGATTAGAGTCCGGTGCATGATCCCGTTTCGATTCGGCAGGCTTCGATTATCGTCACCCTGTGATAAGCTGGCCTGTACCTGCATGCCATCGCGTTGCGCGAAGAAACCGGATCGCTGTCATCAAATTCGCACTGGCATGTATCGGCATGAATTGGACTAATCATTCGCCAGTTGACGAAGATACCCTTAATAACGAGTCAATTTTCTTCATTGTGAAAATGAGACACCATGGCGAACGTTATACCTAGTGGAATCTCATGTAGAAACGATAATGCGAAACAGAATCAAGGATTATTTTCTAAATGAAGAGAAGTATTGATATACTCGAATGCATCGTGAAGCAGGGTGAACAATGCAGGTACAACGTACCGTTGACGGTGGAACTACAGTGCTGATTGCTCGACGCATCCGCCACTCCTCACCCATTATCCAATACCTACGATTCTTATCGTCGCGTTGAACGCGCTCATTTGCCTCGCTTTATTTCATCGATCGACGAACCGGCACCAAACTAACGAGGATTTTAATTGAACTGCGATTCGTACTCATCGCGAGGAAGTGCTTTTCAATATCTACGGTACCAAACACATTCGCGAACTGCACTATTAATTTTTGTTAAAACTATAACTCGTTCAAAGTGTCGCGAAATCGATTTTACACATTCAGACCCAATACCGTCGAAGTTAGTCGAAACTGCCATTTGCTTGAATTGAATTTAAAAAAATTCATCACTGTGGTGAAAATTTTGCAAATTCAAAATCTCGACAATTCAGCAAATCAGTGCGAATGTTGTGAAGTGTTGACAGACCTGGAATAGTAGTTTTCGGGCAACAATAGCTGTGTTCGATGAAAACGCCGTGCATGTCACGGTTCAATACCAACACTGACGGATCGTGACGAGCGACGATAATGTGGAGTTGAAATGCTAACAGAGTTGTGCAAAGATTTGACAATTCATTGTACGAATTCCCTGTCATTCGTGTAAACTGCTAAAGCAATGCACCACCCGCCGAAATACTCTGTTAATAAAACATCAAGTGTGAAGATTAATAATTCACATAGTGAGGGAAGACTTGGGAACAACTCACTCTCTGCACCTACTACATTATACACACCGGGGTCACGTGTTTCGGTAGATAATTATTCTAATTGAAAGACTGGGAGCACCGTGCCTCGTGCGAGACGTGACGAGTCAATTTCAACGAAGGCATTATAAACATTCAAATGAAAGTTTAAACGTCGATTACACGCAAATAAATTTTTTTTTTACATAACCTACGCACTAGGCAACTCACAATATCTGCCGTGGTTGAATGCTGTATTCTCCACAACGTAATTGCTATGTATTCCTACCAGTAAGTTCATGTATTGAACTTAAATGAAACGCTGGCAACCTACGACCTTTAACCTCTGAGAAATCAAACACGCATAGAGTATCTCCTCCTCGGCGGTTTCCTCACCATTGGCATGCTTCGTCCTAAACGAACGTTGGCGTAGAATTACCAGCATGGTCATTAAGCCTAAAGGCTTTTGTTTAATTATTATATGCCCTCGGGTGCAGTGCCCCCCGCCCTCCTGCCCAGTGGTAAAACTCAATTAATTATTCGTAATGGAGAGAAAATAATTGCAAAACTAATTTTTATTTCTTCATTAAAATGTATCGAACTGAGTAAGCGGGTATAGCGACCCACCGGCTTTAGTGTCGCCGTTAACTTTTACGTCTCATTTTATTGCAACGTTCTTTATACACTTTATACCCGACCCGTGCTATTTCGATTCAGCCGGACTGTCTTGGCATCCAGAAGTCGGATGATGTGACGGAGACGGGGAGGCTGGTGGGGTTGATTTAGAGGGTGAGTAGGTGACCATCAACCTCACGTTGGCCCGGGCTGCAAAAGCTACGACACGTAGTGCGGCAGCCATTCGGTTGGCTCCTAAATTGGAAAAATAATTTCGCAACCCGGAGCGGATCAATCGGTGACCTGAATAACGGCGTCAAGGGTAGTCGATAACTCTCGTTAAACTCCAACCGCGTTGAGATCTTCCTTTGAAACGGCAAAACGGTTTGCAAATTCTTGCGGTGACATTCCCGCGAAGATTGCCTGTCCACAATAACTTTAGATAACACTCAACCAGCTCTCGCTCGTCCTCGGTACACAGAATCGTACGCTCGACTCGGTATCAGCGGTTCGATTTGACACACGTATGCCCTCGAAAATTCGAGTGTTTCGATTGTACACTCTGCAGGGTGGAATCGAGTAGGTATTCCAAAGTAGCGATGGAATGCTGGTCGAAGCACCGAAACCCTCGAGCGCAGAATCAGTCGAGGACTGTTGACGACACCATATCAGGTATTTACAGAAGTACACGTACTCCAGTACATCCCATTATAACGAACTGTGTCGAATTCATTGATGAAATGTATACAGAGATTTTTACAAGAGAGAGATATCTGAATTTTTTGTAAAGACCCTCGGTGCCGTAATCGATTCGAACAACGCGCCAGCAGCTGGTTTTACGCCACCCTACTGAACGAATTTTGATCAATCCTCCCATAAAATACAAATTGCTGACGTCTGTCTGGATCCCCCGACCTCAATCACCGTCATAAAAATCACTCAACCTTCACTCCGAAATTATTCCAACTCAATTATCTTCTGATTTCGTTTACGATGCTACTATATTTGATCATACTTCCCGGCGCCATTGGAACTGCCATATTTATAGGTTATTTCATGCATCTTTTAATTGGGTTAAACTGATACGGAAATTTTTATTTATTTCGATGGTGAGATATTGATGTATGCTGTATATCGTGAAAGCTTTGTTTCACCTTCTTTGAACTGGTTAAAGTACTATCATTACCTTTATGAGTAAACGTTTTTTCTTCCGCACGTTTGAACCTTCAATGTTCGAAAAGATTTGCATGTTCATCTTCATCGTCATTTCTATCATCTTGTTCGTCTTCTCCTCATCTTACAGGTGTATAAATAAGCTCAATAATGTAATGTTGCAATGTAAAGAGTGATGTGGAGGTATGGTATAGTGGCAGGCGTGGTGAGAATGTTCGTTTGCTGGCGGCTGGCTGGAGTATATGCATGTGTATACAAATGAGGGTGTGAGCGCGATATCGGGTGACGTTAATTACAAGCAGGCGTGATGAATTATGACGTGAGGAATAACGTGCCCCCTGCCGTGCTCTACCTCCGGGAACCACGAACCTCCACGAATAGCACCGAACATCGCCGATTGCCACCGAAAGCTCCTACCAAACAGCGATTTGCGCATTGTTCTAACGATACCGTACATGGTAAGTATACTTACATGTACAAGCTTATACTTGTGGGCTTCTAATGCGAGAACGCAGCAATAGGTTATCGTGGTGCGAAGGTCGGTTTAGGCAAAATTCATCTTCTATGTAGGACATTGTATGGTTAAAAACTGCAAGACATTTCTTCTGCAACGTCTTTGAAGATTCTTGTTTATTATACTTTAAGGGGGTGCCCTGATTAGTATCGTCGATGACATGTGTATCTCCAAATATCCATGTCTTCGTATCTCGAAAGCGAAAAGGGGCTTGATAACCCCATTCTATACACAATTCTGAATAACAGCACTAGAATACGTTTTAATTTCACGCAGAAATAACGAATTGGTACGGATTCTACGAAATCGCAACAGTAAATTCGTATAATTCATGCCATTTCTTTATTTCTGCGTCAAATGAAAAATGCATTGGAGTGTATTTGTCCAGAATTGCGTATAGAATGGGGCTGTGAAGCCTTTTTTTGCTTGTGTGATACGTGGGCTTCGATATTTGGAGTTATATACGTCAACGTTGAAATCGACCTCGGCACACCCTTAAGGGTCTTGTTCTTTGGCGATTTTATATGCCGATACATACGAATTATCCACTTCTCTGCGACGGTATGAGGATGTATTGCTATGGTCGGAAAAATTGTTGGCGAGGAAATTTCTGTGTTGCGATAAGTATAATTTTGCATAAACGGTTGAAAAGGCAAATCACCGTTCATTTAGCAACCCACCAGGCAGGGTTGAATAATTAATAAATACGGAAGAAGTAAATCTAATTTTAAAGATTAGAAGCTGCGTCGTCCGCGATACAATCGCAGCTGTGGCGTTGACTGGCCATAATTAAGGAACATCGCTGGTTTTATTATTATGATTAATTCTTTTCTTTGTTTTATTTTTTATTCCGAAGCAGAATTCTATTTCGCAGCTAGTTAATGCGTAATTTATGTGACGTTTTATTTTAATTTCAACCCCTCGAGTTTCCCAGTTCCGTATTCTCTGTACGAGTTATCAGAAAGCCACGCAAGCTACTTGCTTGGCCTGGTGGTTTACGCACGCACACAGCCATACACACGCACCATAGCATGCGCTACGTGCGGCGGGTGGAGAGCCAAACACACCAGAACTGGACATTTATAATATCACACATTCACGATAACGGCCGTTCTCTGTATTCCTGCAAAGCCGAGGTACAGAGTTGGTTGGTTATCACTCGATCGGTGGCGTTTTAAGTATTGCGTGTTGAAAAACACACATCCGTGCAGCAAAGCCGCCAACCGCGCTTTGCATGGCACAACCCGGTGTGCCTCACATGTGGCTAATTTAGAAAATCTGCTCTTTTATTTCATTTCGTCTTTTTACTATACCGAATCGAGGATAATCGGTGACTGTTGCGGTGCTCAGAGATTGCGCCACAATGAATACGAATATTTTGGAATACGCTTTCATTCGTCAGAGAACCCAAAAACGTATAACATTACGTATCTTTTATTCAGAAACTCATTATTTCGAAGTGGGAAGGTTGCTTTAAAATCACGAAACCACTATTAAATTTTAACGCCCTATTGATATATTTATATCAATAATGACAATGAGCATTCGACGTAAATAACTGTACATGGATATTGAGGAAGGGTGTTTTGAACAGTTTTTCTTATACTCCTTAAATAAAGAGCGTTTTAACGCAATGTTGTTGTAGCAAGGCGTTGAATACCCGCGGTGGAGTATTTTTCTCGCAAATATATTGTGCATCGGAATTATTGGACAGCAGGAAACTCGAAGGGAGAAGCAAGCATTAATTTACCATAAAACGAAACCTTCCAGAAAACTAGTTACGATATCCGGTATCTTTTCGCCTCAACTTCAAGATCACCTTCACATCCATTTTTTCGCTTCAAACCGCACATAATCGAAAAAAATTTCCGTGCGCATACGTGTGGTGTTCATTATCCGTTGAAGCGATATATCGTCATTGGATAGCTAATTTCATCTTTTTCCAACCGCCGGCTAAGTGATAAAGATAAAATCCGATCATAAACCGTAAATAGACCGCCCTCTCTTCCATTCCCTAGCAAAACTCGATTATGTTCCAAGTACACCAGTGCCCTGTTAATTCCGCTCATAAGCGCAAAACGAACACTGAAATATAATATCAACAGCGTGCTCCGCCTGATAGTGTGAAACTAATTATCCCGAGTTTATTCCCTGATCGGATTGAATTGTGATTAAAATGCGATGGGGCACGTTCTGCGGTATCGTTACGAACAAATTTTTAGTACGAAGCTATGTTCACCTGATACGGCTGTGTAGGAAACCAAAATTCAGATCGTTCCTTGTAAGTGATTGCTAATTATCGAGATCGAGTCTTGTCACAATGTAAACTCTTTCGTAGCCGAACAAGAACCTGAAAGGATGTTAGTATCGTTTGCATGCTGCTAGTACGCTACGTCCTGAGAAGAAGATATAAATTCTATTGATTAATTAATCACGAAAAAAAGCAATTTAAAGCATCATAGTAATCCAGCGACGGAGGGTGCTGGAAGTTTTCACTCATACCAGGCGTACAAAGCTGTCGCGGGGGCGTCACTCGCAACACGTGTGCATTAATAATTATACTAAGCTCTCGCACACGCATAATATGTGTGCCTGCAGACATTTGCCGAGCTGGAGGTGGCGTGATAAATGCTACGGCGTCACCGACATCGGGTCACTGACGTTTTTCCAACGTTCTTTTCATCATTCGCGCACATCCACTCGTCGCCAAACGGCGGCAGCTTTTCGCTCCATTCTTCTTCGTGTTTTATTTCCTGTACACGTTTCTCTAATATTCGCTATAGACTTCGTTTCGCTAGATTCTTCCTTCGATAGACCACGAGCTTTCAGGCAGATCTAAAACTAATTTTTTTTCCCATGACCAGAAGCTTAAAGCCGTTCATCCAAACGATATATCACCAGGTTTGCAACATCACGACCAGACCCTAGGCGTGAATTTTATTAACCGTAATTATCTTTCGATGCCATTAAAACTGATGTCCCCCATATTTTATTTGGCGCTGGGGATCTAGAACCCCTTGCAATAGGGATCTGGTTACCATCTCCTCTAATTTGTTACATTTTTCTGCCCTTTTTTTGGGTGTCGTTCTTGTATCGACTCGAGGGGAGTAGTACGAGTCACCGTACAACTTCCTTGAATTTTCTCTTTGGATTCTTATGTCAACTATTACGGTCTCTTGCCCTCTTCTTTGCCCCCAACAGATCGCGATTTGCGTAGTTACAACAGTAGTGTAAAAACAGGCGTTACGCAAATAAGCGACCCATAATTTAAATTATTACGGATAAGTCTTCTTCGTTACTATAAAATAATTATTATAATAATGGCATGCGAAACTGAATTCCAATCATACTGGTACGCAGAAAAATGTAAACCAGTTAACTTTGTAATTTTCGTGTATATTTGTTGAACTCACTCGTCAAAATCATGACGAGACTAGTCCTCTCTCGGTGAAAATTTCACAAAGGGTAAAATAGCTTTCCAGGGAAAGAGGAAAAGTGAAAAGCAAACAAATACTAAAAAAAAATTAGGGATTATTTTTCGAATCGCCACTCAAAGCGGAGTTATACGTCCACGTAACTGAAACTGCATCGTATAGGTACAAGCCCATAGATTTTTAAATCACGATTGGCTGAGCATTGATAAATCATTGGTATGAAATTGCACAATTTTGTTCTCTTCAACCGTGGCTCGACGGTCCTCAATAATGGTTTTCAATTTCCGTGTAGTACTAGCCCGAATATCTCGTCATTTGACGAACAACAAAGGATATCTTCGAAAGTGTTTAATTGTCAAACAGCAGTACGTGGACGCACTCGATGGTGAACATGAAGAGAAAAAATGAAACAGAAAGAATCAACTGAGATGCAATAGGAATAGATTAAACAGCCGAGATCAATGACGTCGCGTGTCTGACCCTCCAACTGTTCGTCAACGTCCGCATCGCATCGGTTCGAACGCTCCGAATCCTTCGCGGCTATCCTACTCGCGACGCATCCGTGTAATGCGGGACTCGCAATGAGCTCAGACACGGCGTTCAGTGAATGAGCTCGTAACTCAGCTGAGTCGACGGCCCAGGAATGCAGTGGCCTTGCATTAGCGTATCTTTACGCCCCTGCGGGGTATGATTACTCGATAGGAAACGCCCGGACACGCAAGCTGCGAAGCCTCCGCAAGGTACCTGCGCCAACGGTTCTTTGACTCGTTTATTTATTTGTTTCATCCTATACGTGGCGCCATGATTCTCCATGATTCAACGCTTGCGACATGATATGGGCGTGTGTATCGGCGTAATCCTCTGCGACGTCGTTGAAACTTGCCAGCACTCTTTTTTTACTCCTATTCAATCACCGATGTTCAATGTTTGCGACTTCGATTTGTATATTGGTACCGGAATTGAAACGGTGACGATCGTAGTGTGGAAATATTATTTCAGATTTCCAATAACAATTTCTGTTGGTTTTATCGGCTTACGATAGGAAATCAGGCTGTATTTTTCTTCAACCAGTTATCATGGCCGTGCGATACTATTCCTCTATTGATAATCTCGTGTTCCCTTTGAGCGGAACAAAGTTAACTTCATTCGATTCCCCATAGCGTTGAGCATTCTTGAAGTTATCATCTGCAAGCTTGAAAGAAATAATACTAAGATATGAGTTGCTAACTGGACAACCCTTACAGTCACAATCTTATGGGAGCTGCTTTATCATGTGTAAATATTGTATCGTCGAAGGATCTTATTGTACCAGCAGAATTGACATTGTCGACTTAAAAAGTGTTACAGGAGAATTTGTCAAATATTGAAAAGAATATCAACAGTGATATTTTTCGCACAAATTGTTGCAATTCAGAAATGAATTAGATAATTTGAACTCACTCTGGATATGTTTAGCAAACACCAACTAATATTATACCCCATGCTGATTCCCAGGACTCCTTACCGACGACGATGGTATCCTGCTGGCGGGTGGCAACTTATCGACGGTCATACTTCTCTCGTTCCGACTACCGGTAGTGAAACAACGATTATGACACCCAACGATAAGTGAATACGAATGCCAACGTTGGAATTCGATAATACGTGCAATTCAAACTATCTCGGACGGCTACGCATAGAGCGCGCATTTATTTTAGACTGCTCAAATTTGAAACTAGCGTAGCATGTAGAACGAAACGAATACTGTGTTGAAAACGGTAACTAGAACCGAAAAAAATATTTGAAGAAAAAATATTTGGAACGTCGAATATTGAAGTATCCTCAATCACACTACCATAGGACGGTCCAGAAAATTGAAAACGGCGGAAATTACGGTTCTCATTCAATTGTAAGGAACTCTGCATCTTTTTAATGTTAATTTGAGAATCACGTAACAAACACAATGCACCTTATACCAGGCCGGGTGTGTATAATACATTTATGCGCAACATTCACGCAAGAAGTGTACGGATGAGAGGGCGTGATACCTCGACATGTCATCTTGATCTCGACGTTCTGTTATCGGGTATGTGCCGCGCACAGCTATTATAAAACACTGACGGCACCGAGAATCATCACGTGGACTCCCTGGAACAATGACTTATCATTTTTCGATGAGACAGCCTTTATCGAGCAAACAGTCCGCGGAGTATGGACGGTTACACAAGATCTAAATCAACGTAATTATATGTAGAGTCGACTGGAATATCAAATACTTCACGTGAAGTACTAACAACGAAACTTGATAAGTTCGAAGTTACGATTTTATCGGTTTCTATATCCACCAATTCCAGTGCGCTTATGTCATCTCTTTTCGCTGCAGCCGCGTAAAGGTGTTACTTTTTTTTATCATCATTTCGGTTGTTAGGCTGTGAAATTCGTTTTTCCTTTTAAATAATACTGTACACCGTGAACGTTCACATTGGATTAACATCGAGAATCTTTCATTTTGTTTATGAAACATAGGCCGCAAGTGGTGTCGTTGAGGGTGGAGTAGAAGGTGAAAGTATCTGAGTATTTCGCAGCCCGTAAATCATAAGGCAAATCATTTTGATCAAACCTTCCTTTGCACGTACTTACATACGAATATCCGTACCGGATATAATCGCTAGTACTCATGTAAGGGTCCGCAATCGACCCACAGGATATTTGTGCCCAACGCGCAGCTATAAGTAACGTTGACGGTATATTGCGGAGTATTCTGAAAGAGTTCAGAGAAATTATGAAAACTCAATTTGCTTCGCAACTGTAGCAAGAGCATCAGCTTCGTAATTGTTTGTCAATTTGACACGCGAAAGGTTCATCCTTCCTGTTACTAATTACGGCATGGCGCATCCAATTACATGGCGAGAGGCAAACCTTCATCTTCTGGGACGATTTTTTCTTCTCTTTAGTTGTCTTTTTTCTTTTTATATTTCATTTGTTTTTTGTCGCAACGTCCTAAGGTTTTTGTTGTTCTTAAGCGTCACGCGTGTCCAAACGACCCCTCAGAATTCTCTCCAGCGCGATCCAAATACTGCGTGGCATACCACCCATCTAATTTGTACAAATTATTTCCGGGCCAATTGACTGTGGCATTCTATGCTCCGTGTCCAAGATGCATCGTGCTCACGTACGCACACGCAGAATTCCCCAGTTGAAAATCTGGGCACAACCTGTTGGTCAGCTGCTCTCCTGCTACACGGTTTCGATCCGTTTCACCGCCCGCGCCGTTCCTCAACATTTTGACAAATTTCGTAATTATTTCCGCTTTCTCTCGAAGAGCATTAGTCACCCTGAAGTAAGCTCTCTTCGAGGAAGGCCCAGAAATCTGGCTAAAATAATCGAAATTCTATGTGTGCGAAGAACGAATAGTAAAAGTGTAACTGTTTGTAAACATTTGATAGTGATTATCGCTGGTCTAAAATGGACAATTAAAACTAAAGCTCGGGACGCTCAACGTGTCCACAAATGACACGCGTATACCTATTCCTATGGTCTACGACGTCGTGAGAAACGAGAGGATCCGTGCGAATGTTTACTCAACGTGCAGACTAAACTATCGCACGAATTTGCACGTGCAAATTGTACGTCAGGTATTATTTACACGTCGAGAACGCATGACCCACGCAATTCTTATGTTAAAACTTGCGATGGTGCGGCTCACCCTGCAGCTGTACGAACAAGTGAAAATATTACTTGGCCGCACCACCATTGGCCTCTTGGGTGAAAACTTTCGCATTTAACATAACGCTAACGAAGCAGAAGCCCGCCCGCGCTCGCGTTATGTAAGTAAAGCGAGTGAAAATAAAAGTTGAGAACATAAAGAAAAAAGTGGGGAAAAGCCCGTCAATTCTTACGAGGCTCACCACTTTACTCCAGCTAATTTTGTTACGTTGTACATTGTCACGTGTTTCGCGCTACTGGACAAAGCCATAAGCTGTGGCTTGCAATGGCCGAGATGTAACTTTCTATGCATGTACTCATACATATACATTTGCATTATAAATATCCACGCGAGCATTTCCCGTCTCTATCTATAGACTCTTTCGCACTTGCCATCAATGGAATCGAGTGTGATCGTGTGAGCATTTTGGTTAGCACGGTGCTCATAGAGCCACTTTTCCATTAGACCGTCCAACATGAATAAATATACGTATGGCGTTAAGTGCTCCTACACGTGCTGAGGAAAATGGTTTTGAATTTACAACCATTGAATGGTGTGGAATTTTTTGTATATTCGAAAAAAGGTAACAACGTTGTAGTGTATTAAAAACTTAGAATTGGTGCGCCTTCAAAAGTTTCGTGTGGAATAGCTCATAATATACAGAAACAGTGAAATCAACTCAAAATCTTGAACGTAATTTCAAGTCTACCATTAACCCAATTTACATTGTCATTTCCCACATGAGAATTTTGTGAACCTTTAGCTGAAATAATAACACACAAATTACTATAAAAACGTTTAATTGATTTCTATTTTATTGTCAACTACAAAATAGAAACCCTTGTCACAATCGTAAATTTCAACCTTATAGAATTAAAAATTAGTTCGAATCAGAAACATCGCCATTATAATGATACAACTTCCGTGTGATTCCTCACTGAAATATGGCCCGATATTTTTTGGAACATAACCACGAGATCTGTATTGAAATTGTCAGCTGTTTGCAAACTTGCGGAGAAATAGCATCAGACGCCAAATCGAACACAAAGAAAAGCGGTCGTACCTAGTGACCCTTGCATCATTATGTGAGCTCCCAGAAGGCCGTAGCATACGACGAAGCTCCTAACAAGATCCATATATACATTAGCACGCCAGCACCCTCTGGTCCTTCGTTTTCTCCCTTCGGGGATCGCTGAGTAGCTTCTCTCAGTGACCTGATACACGGATGGCCGGATGGCGGGGAAGACAGCGCCAGGTGTGCCAGGTCTTCCATTTTGTCTTCGCCTCTGTTGCGGTGTCACCTTTGTTGACTTTCGACGGTCCTCGCTTATGAAATCTATGACTCCTTGTTGCGGCGTATCGCATTGTTCAGTTCTTGCACGTTGCCCTCTTAGGCAAACGGCCACCCTGAAACCGAACTCTAGAAGACTGCGGTATCTATAATTCCCTAGAATTCGGTCCCGCCGCCTGAAAGGGGGATAACACCTCTTGTGACGTTGACTTCCGAGTACTTCGTGCCTCAGAATAATCGCCACAACATTGTTGCCAGACAATGTTCAACCTAATTTATGAGAGCAAGAAAATGCTTTTGAAGTATATCGGAAAGATTCGATAGCAGAGTCAGAAGTCAGGGTGGCAGCCCTGGCCCTGTGATGATTAGTTATCATTTGCATCGAACTTACGTTCTAGCAGCTTGAAAAGCGCGGGTGAACATGGCGACTTTGATGCAATGTACTCACACTCTGCCGAACGTCTATCTGCATCTGTCGCAGCTATCTACAAACTTACGACGCCGATTACGAATTGAATGTAATTTCCGTTTATAATTTGGCCTGAAAGTCACACGCCGCGAAAGTTTGGATTTGCTGATACGCCGGCAATTGACTGGAGCTCAGCGGAGAATCTTCCATGGTTCAAGTTCAGAAGCTCTTAGTACAAACGAATTTGTCGCATTATAAATATATAATCAATACGGCAAAGGATACATGGCCACGTGATAGCGGCACGTGCTCAGAGCCTACCATCATGAAATGGTCGTTAAACGTGATATCGAGTTCTCCAAAATCTGGGTGAAAGCGTCGTGCGAGTTTCGTCAATTAATCCAATCACAAACTCCCCACCCCTTGCCGATTATAAGACATGATTATAAATAATTCATAGCCGGAATCCATTGCGCTTACGGCTGAGCAGCGGTACAGGTTGGATGGGAGTCTGTTGTTCAGAGGGTAATCAATGAAGTTTCCATGAGAACCAGGGTGGTAGAAAGAAGCTAGGTGGGCGGTGGCGAAGGTGGCACCCGTGGTCGCGCAGTGATGCCTCGTCGAAAGAAGCGAACACCGCGGTTAATGTATTCATCAACGTTTTCACCGCCACACTGTGCCACTCTTCTTCGTGACCACCGCTCTTCGCCCCCGAAACGCGCCGTTCTTCGTCTTCCGCTGACGGCCTCGACGCCACTTCACCGCTATATGTTATACGGACACGTGCAAGCTCAGCCGCCGCGGCCATGTCGGCAAGGCTCCCTCTTCTCTCCCTTCCAAAGAGACTCCATCCGATGGGAATGACGGACATCTGCCTCGTCGGCTCCGCCTCCCTTACTCTGCTTCCTCGCCTATGTCTTTACGCTTCTTTACTCCAGCCTGGTTCTCGGGCACCTCTATAGTTTTCTTAACAAAACTGCGCAACACTTATCAGAGAGCCGTCCACTTAGGTACCCGGCCCGAGCTTTTCTTGAAAGCTTTGTTGGGTGGAGAGCCACTTCTTTTTTCCTACTTTTGAATTATGCTAAACACAATCGTTCCAGACGTAATTTATACTCTCCAGTCGCAACTGCGGCACTATACGCTTAATACACCAATCCTGCATTTGACGATGAAACTTATACTCTCGAAAGGTGAATCTTCGTTCTTCCACCGTCGTGCGCAGTTTTTTAACTCTCCGAATAACTGTGCACTTGGAATGCAGCTAGCGATAATTATACGTTGTTTAGTTTTTCATATTGTGTAAACGACTTGCCGAACCCTCCTTCGCCTTTTCTATTCCAACCAACAATTTTCCATCGAAAACCATATTCGATATGCATTGCGCATGTAAGTATCGTATAGCATGGTATACAATATTAGTTAAACGGTGGAAATAACTATTTGAAAATTGATTCAGCAATCGGAAATTCATGTCGTGTAATTCATGGCCCTCGGTTAAAGTAGTTACGAGATTCGATTGGAGATCGATTTACTTGGAAAGTTCGTTAGCTATCGGTGTAGCTGGGCGTCCCGGTATACACAGTTAACACGGTGTAAATCACGCCAGTCGCGTTGGCAGCTCGATCCTTCGACACGTGACTATATGTATACTAGAGTAGGTGCATAGCAAGCTGATCGGAGTCGAGGAGCAAAAGAGGTATACAGTGATTGATCGATAGCCCTTTAGCGATATAAAATATATTACAAGTCGCCGCTTGACGCTACACGGTACAGGTGCAGAGGTGCGTCGACGGTTGGAATAGCGGTGGACGAATGGCGAAACGGAATCAACAATCGATTCCGCGACCGGGGTGAACGAGCGCGATCGTCGTGGTCCCAAAATCTGATCATCGAAGGTAAATAAATTGGATGACGAATCGAAGCTTGCGCGGGACAGCCCTTCGACGGATTCTTTCCCATGTCGCAGGTTATTATGGAAAGTTGGTGTGCGCCGTTGATTAAACGATATAAAATATGGACGCCCCTAAACAAGGTACACTCAAGGCGCCCTCCAAGATGCGTAGGCTACGGGAAAGGCGAGGATGTACCCCTTCGTCGTGGTACAGGATCTGGGCGGCCATAGCCTCGCCCACCTGTCCACGACGCGGCCTTCCGAGACTCACTGCAGGCCATGTCAGGGATCGCCGAAATTCGAGGTGCCTAACAACGCGAGATTGAAATTCTTATGTTGCCTCACCCATCGGCTCTTCGGTTTTTCTGCTTACCTTATTTTTGAAGAATCACTTACCTCCAGACGATTCTAAGAACTTTGAAGATTTTCTCGGACTCCTTCAACGCGTCAAGGGTAATAACTGTAACGTGAATAATCGGTCGGAGGATCGCCGCACGCGAACGATGAGGACCCAAGAACCCGAGGACCCAGGAACCATTACTCAACTTACCTTCACTCGTTACTCTCGCCCTTTTACTTCTTACTTTTTCGTTTCGGGCTCAAGATTTATCGCGTACCTCGCGATTACGTTTCGTACCAAAGCGACTATTCTTCGCACGCTTGGCAAAATTAATCAAACGAATAACGTTCCTGTTATTACCTGCGTATAAGAACGTACGCATGTATAATACACGATCTTGTAGTTCGTAAGGCGGGTGCATGATATACTTGGATCTTACGACCTTCACGACGAGCCGGTATAGCGGGAATGCAAGTTTACACGATCGCGATGGCGATCCCAGGATTCGTCCTGGCGAGCTGTCTTTCCAGCCAGCCAACACCACATCGTGTAGCCGTTCTTGATTGCTCCGACAAAAAGTACTGGACTCTAATCGACTTTCAATACCCTACTCTGACGTTTGCTCGATTCGGGACACCGCCGAGGAAGATTAAAGAGAGAAAAAGGCAAAAAAAGAAAAAAAATAGACGAATGATAAACTGCAGTCTCCGAGTGACAAATTTCGCTCTATACAATTTATTATCCAGCTTCCCTTTAAAGGCTTATCTCATTACGAGAATGCTATTATCGCTTATTATTAGAATATTTCCTCTCATCCGGGAAACTGAATGGTGAATTCAGGAAGATGCCTCGGGCGACTGTTTCAATTCGGACATCGTGTGCGCGGTAACCTAACGACCGAAGAATAACTATACGGTACGTGTAATAATATGCAGAGAGAGAGTAGCGGTATTTGGTTTCACGGCTCGTAGCTCACGACGTGGGCTCATCACCGCAGGTACGTTTGAGAAAAAAAGATTGGGAGAACAATTGGTCTCATAAATTTGTCCAGAACAAATTTGGCCGAGTATGGGAGTTCACTACTGACTCTTGATTCTGACGAAAAACCCAAACAGCATCCCTTTGTTCGAGCCGTAAAAAATGTCCCTTCACCCGATCATTTGGAGTATATTGTTCAGCGTGTGTTTGCGTCTTATACAAGACAAACATGCCCGACGTCTACGAGGGGCGTGTTCTACCGATCCACTGCGTTGAAATTCCCAACTCCGTTTGAACAAAGAAGTGACACGACGAACCGTTACACACGAAATATACCTAGGTACAATAGAAAAGTGTACGTCGACGGGACATTTGGAAGCCGTGATAGTGACCAAACTTCACGATTCTTTATACCTATTCATCGTGCGACTGCGCATCTAAACACTGCTCAAAAGACGTTAGGGGGGAGGGGTGGAAAAATTTGTCAGAAATATATGTTATCAAGTAAGAACTTTGAAAGATCATCTCATTCTACGTTATACACACTTCTTAACACCTTTGGAACCTATTTTTTTAATCACGTGTCTTACTAGGTTCTCTTGGTTCCCTGTGGAACCAATGATTAGATGAATTGACAAGAGTTGTTTGCCTTGTTTTCTGAGATAAGCCTATCTTTTGAACAAAGGTGAACACGTCCTTGGGCTTGAAACTGTATGCCGGAAGCTAATCGAGTCGAGATCTCTGCGAGATAAAACGAGATCGGCACATTTTACTCGGTTCAGCTGCATCTTCTTGATTGGGTCTACCGATACTGCATCTCAGGTAAATAAATACTTCGACAGCTACAAAAAACCTTCTACAACCTTTTAGGGTGTCTTACTTCAGGAGTTTTCAATTCTATCAGTAGTGGCTGTTATCGTAGGAAAGTTAATAATTCCAATTATTCTCTATTAAAATTCAATCATTTCGATGTTAGACGGGATAGAACATACAGGATTTCGGAATCAGTCTTATTGCTACGCATGGTATATTGACACGTGATCTTGCACCGCGTGTACGTTTTCGTCATCGTATGCTTACCGCAGACACGTGTACCAGAGCTAACTTGCACGCTTTTTCATGTATCGTCGTTCTATTTAACGTTAATATTCATAAATTTTGCTGATGCAATACCTTGTTTTGTAACTGATATTACTAACTTTCGGTTTGCTGCATCAGATTTCTGAAGCCTATTCTTGATACATGCACCATAAGTAAAAAAACTATATCATTGCGTGACATAAATAATAAGTTCACCGTTTAGCGGTACATATAAATGTCATAAATATATGACACAAAAAATGAAAAAAATACCAAACTGACCATAATGGCCTGGCCGTTTGACTAGAGTAACTCCGATATATATTCCGGTTCGAAATTATTTGTAGAAAATTAAAAATACTTTACAAGAAAACTTGTTACTTGGAAAATTTATCGCTCCTAGAGCAATTCTCAGGAGTTTTTGTCGTCAGATGATTCGCAGCAAATTTAAATATAGATGATGCAGTGATGTGTAATGGAAGTGAAAATCCGCACGTCCAAAATATTCATTTATTCTCATATCCATGACACTCCAGTAACTTTCGTTGGCGTTAAGCCCCTGAAGAAATATCACCGATCGTCTAAGGAATACCGTCCCAAAGGGCTTGAATACTTAGCAGGTTATTTTCCTAAGCTTTATTCCCGAACTCCAGGAATCGTTTCGAAAAAAAACGGACTCTAGAGACTAGAAAGAAATCTGTTCATCCTCTACCATTGGTATGAATCCTTGAAGAGTGATTACAGGCTCATTCAACTCAAATCAGTTCTGAAAAATAAAATTCACGTGCGAGTGTGAACAGTAAGCTTAAAATCTGGCGCAGTAGTTTACTTGGAAGTTACCTTCCACTGAATATTAAAAGATATAGGGTAGCATTTTTTGGATTAAGCTGTTTCGTAAACTCCGCAAGCTTGTGGCGTTCCGTAGAAACTTTTCATCGCAACATGCAAGGAAGCTCAAACCCGTTTAAATGTACACAACAATCCGCCAAGTATCAACCTGCGGTGATAAAATAAATTTTCACTACATGAAGCTTATTTTTTATCCTATTTTGACGTGCGATTCACCACACGATATAATACCGCCTAGCATCTGCCCTGAACCGTGGAATCAACGCCATTCAACATCGCCTTTTCGACTCTGCCGACTAACCCACCCCTCCTCTCCAATGATGCGTAAAACTGTATTTAGTGACATTGTGGCAACTTTTTATTGGGGTATGTTTTGGAAACATTCGTGGGTTACCTGCGAGTCCAAATCCCATAACGGCAGGAGGTATCCTGGGGTTCGGTTTGGGGGAAGGAGAGGAAAGCGGAGTTGAAGGGGACGAATGGGGGAAACTCCTCCGCAGAGATCTGCTTCTTTGTGTAACGCGACAGCGGGGGGCGTCGCGTCGTTGGGAGTCGGATCGGATACGCCACCGGGAAATACCGCTGACTTTAATTTGACTTCGTACGGCGGCGTGGCAATGGCTTGGCTCGACTACACAGATGAGCCGAGGGTGCAGCTTAAGAATTATTAGGGTTCAAGGAGAGATGAGGCTCTGGAATCAACCCCGTGTGGCTGGGCATGTTATACAAATGTTCTTCCGAACCCTTCGCCCAGATTTGAGATACTTTAACCAGAAGCCGATCGAAAGGGAAGGTAACAGTTAAACGAGAACAATTAGTCGAATATCGTTGACGTGCTTTTTCCCGCACAAAGTTGCGTAACAACCAATTTAGGACGCACAGAATTCCGAAAGAATGTTTTAGCTTTGATGCGATTACCTTTTGCACGGGGTCATCCCGAGGGTGTTGTTTCGGCTTTAAATATATTTCATTCCGAGCACAAAATTGCAAAGCCTGATCATAAAGCTTATCGCGAAATCTGTTCAATGGGATTTGCCAAGAATTCAAATTTATTCGCTTGGAGGAACGTTATAGCCAACACAAATATAGAGCTTTGCAATTACAGCGCGATGGTTTCTTGTAGTGAAAAATGCTCAACTTCGCGCTATCCACGACTGACTATGAATTGACGTTATTAAATAGCGCCGGTATCATTCCAAAACGTGTTCCAGACCTTTTACAGGTTTGTTACAATCGTGCACGAGACACTTCGCGAATGAAAGACGGTGGTAATGTCGGGGGGTTCGTGTTCATGTAACACGACTGGAATAAATCCATATTGCTCCAGGCTCGATGTTGCGCAACGGTCGAGTATTGTGCATTGTGAATTATTAATATCCGTAGGATGAGCCAGTGGCGCCGCTTCATCGGGGAACAACGTAGACAATGAATTTAACGATCTTCATCCACCCCGGTTGCGTAACAGAGCCCCTTCAAGCTCCACTCCAGTACAGTAAACGTATCGTAGTGTATCGATCCATTCAAATCGAGAGGAAACTCGAAACTTCCGGCGCCAGTTTACCGTCGTTTGATTCAAATCACCTACTGGTTACACAGGCAATTTTGAATTCAATAACTTAGTCTAAGCCTTTAGACGGCTTTATTTCAATCGATCTAGCTGGGTTCAAAGGTCTTTTGGGATCGGCAGAGACTCCGACGCTTGACGCTAACGAACGCGCCTCACGTGTATTAAATATACCGACACGCGTCAACAAAAACACAGTTTCGGTTTTATGTCCTATTAGTTTTTATTTTTCCCTTGTGGTCACTCGTAAATTTATCATTCTACGAGGCTACCGACGGGGTATAAAATAAACACGGGGTAAAAATGACTAACTATTGAGTTATTTATTTGAATCTCTTACTTTATGCACGTTAGTCACAGGATTTCACGTAGTACACACGTGCGCATAAGATTATGGAGAGAGAGCTGACCTCTGCAAAGATTTTGACTACAAATCACCGATATCCGATCCTGCCGTAAACCCATCAATGCACCGTATCAGACAAACTATAGAAATTATTTTAACCATATACTAAAGATCATTATTGCAAAATATTCCTTTGCACCGAAGTGATTTTCGAGTCCAAGCCACACGGCTTTAGAGGAAGATGAGCCAAAAACTGGAGTTACAGTAGCGGTAGTCCTTGAGGACTGTAAAGCTAGATTTCTGGAGGCAAACTTGAGGCGAATAGAAGGACTCGGTCATGTAGGTCAGAAAAGCAAGGAGCGTGACAACAAGCTCCTCAACCGGGCTGCCGGTCGCCATCTTGAATTATCCCACATTTGGCACGCACTCTTGCGGGTCTGAAAAGTGGCAGTCACTTCGGACCAGCTTGTTTTCCTTAGTTGTGCTTTTTGTGGTCGAGACTGAAAGGATCTCCGTGAAGAATTTCAACGTACTGATTTACGGTTTCCAACAGCAACTTTGCGCCAACGATTTATGGCGTTCCCGTTGCTTCGTGTCGGGCAAAATGTGATTGTCTAAGGAAAATATGAATAGTTTTACGGAAAACATTGCCTTGTGGGCGGGAATAAGTTTCGGGTCATTGGCCACGGTGGAACAATTACGTATTGCCGTGCAGGCTGTTGTGCGAGTGCGATAAACACCCTTAGAAAGGATGTAATACGGAAGACTTGGCATGCTGCATTTCTATAATATATTGCAAAACAACAAGTCCCGAAGTACTATTATATTCCTACCGATATGTTCTATGAAGCCTAAGATTATCCGTAGTATATAATTTACTCGTTAAACGTCTCTGCATTTATGATTGAGATCTCAACCTCTACAGTTGGAGTACATCAGCAGTTACATGAAATATCGTTCCACAAGAAAGAGCGTTCTGTGCATACCTGTATGGTTGAAAAGCAAATGCAGCTCGTCGAGCCAACAATTTTCAGTAAATTAACCAGCTTGTGTATCATTGCTGAATCAACCTTAGATGCAAATCAATGGTAAACGCTGACGTTGATCGCGAATTGTTATTTGAATGTGAAAATATTGACGTTTATATTTATTGACGATAAACGGGTACGCCAAGGATGCGCATCTCACCAATCAGAGTTCAACCTTTTGAACATTCTTGCCCAGTAAACAGTAAGTATTCGTTGTTAGATGAGTATTTACCGCACGTTTTATAATAAGCACCAACGAAACAGACTCAGAGTAATAGAAAATCATGAGGTTGAAATTACACCACTGTTAAGGTGCGTAATTTGCGTCCGTTAGTGAGGTGATTGCTAGGGTTATAGTTCTGGCAGACTTCTCAAGAGGCAGATTCAACTGTCGTTCTAAAAAATCAATTTTACCACTGTAGTAATTCTCATAGCAAAAGTTGCATGCGTAAAACGTTAAGCTCCGCACCGGAACGATTGTTACCATTACAAATCTTTTCCTGCATAATATGAGCTAACACTAATAATAAGAACACGAATAGCGTGTAAGTATAAGTATGTATAACTTTGCGGCAAAGTTTTCATGTTTGCCTACGGCATAAAGAAAAACCGTTGAAGGCTGTCGTCCAACCGGATCTAGCTATTGCCAAAGCTTACATCTTCGCTGCGCGAGGAGAATCCTGTGAATCTTAAGAAATATAAAATACAACGAAAGTAAAGGAATAAGAGATAAAAGAGAAAAAAAAAAACACAGAAGAAATAGGTGTCTTGGCAAGTGTGACAGGAGACCATTTTTTACTTGAGTCGCATGTCAGATGCGCTTCGGACAAGAGTGGGGCGACGGTGAGGGGCGAAATGCGGGGTGCCAGGCATAGGAAGAAGCAGCAGGGAACACCCCACAAAGTAGAATTAATAGCGGTTTGATGCGAGCGGGCACCTAATGGTAAATCAGACGGTTTTGTCACAACAGCCTTCGTGGATGATGGATCGCCTTGGGCGGCCCGTGACGCGCAGATACCGCGTGTATCTCGGTTGAGGTATCTCCCATACATGCGGGGGGATCGGTGCCCTGGCAGTGGGTACACCCCGTGGGGCCCGCGTGGGGTCCAATGGGCCTCGTTAGGATCCCGTGGCTCAGGGCAACGATGATCCCCTGAACCCCCGTGTAAGCCTAAGCTTACAATCACATGCCGGAAGATGATCTGGACCTTTTGGACTTCCTTGAACCGACAGTAAATGCCATTCTCGAGCTGTGTATGTGCGCTTGTAACCCTCCTGGTCGCGACTTTTTGCCTAATTTCTTTTATCCCTTTTTGCTACAACCCCGCTCGTGAAGGGAACAGCCGTAAGTTTATCGCTGCGGTCGATCAGGTTGACATAATCTTGCTTCGACACTTTTTACTTCGATTCTCATCCTGTATTTATCTACCACTGCAGATTTCTGGGTCTTGTATTATCGACCGTGCGGAGACTGAAAAGTAATGTCTATCTAATTATTTGGGCGCATCGTACTATATGCAGAATTTTAGTTAAAATGAAAAATCTGCGCTGTATGAAAAATATGGAATAATTATACCTCCTTAACTCGTGATTAATTTGCTGCAGTGTGTCAACCGTGTCTACCATTTCTTTTCAATGTAATTATTACAAAGAGTTTTCGTACTTGATCGGGAAACATTTCCATTTCGTTCCAAATAAATTCTTCCCCTCTTCGTAACAACCCAGATGTTTACTCAAAACTGAGTCGGACTTCTACGAGTCGGTTACGCAACTCTGAAACTTAAATTCTCGGAACGTAATAAAATATCTTACCGATTAACTAAGTAACCGATCGAGTGCAGAATACATTCAATTGAAATTTTTGCAAATCGCAGTCGATGGAGGATAGTGGTTACAACAGTCCAACACTACCGCTAAAATCATGACTACCCGCATACTCATCCTCAGGAGGGGACTATACGACTATTTCGAACGTTTGCCATGACGTCATTCTGCTGGGCATTCGACGGGGCCCAACCCCTTCCATGTCCGAGGCCTTGGGGCGGGCCCAACATTGCCGCGTTAATTCAATTTCTTATCTTTTTCGTGAGATGCAAGAAACATGGACAGGTCGCGTGTAGGATAGGCTAACAAAAAATCCGAGTAAGGATAGATCGCTTCACCCTGCAGAGCTCACGAATTCCTGCACGGCCTATGTGAGAGAAAACGTTGCCGAATTCTGAGTTCTGTTCAGCTTCGCTTCAACATAATTCCGATGTGATTTGTAATCCTTCATTAAACCTACGTCTGCATCCGCATTGTGCTCACGTTTCAACTTTTTTAAGGATCGAAATTACTCGGTTGATTTCACATGCCACCGTAATATAATTATCTACCTATATACCTGTCTGTGAATAAAAGTCACACCCTTGTTTCGGCGGCTTGGTATAGAAGCATCAGCTGGGATGGGATCACAATGACGAGCAAATGGACCCTTCGAAGCGCGACGCTTATCGGCACTGTCTACTACAACTTCTGCTTACCAAGTGCCTGTCATCGAAACTAAATATAGCCAGATTTTATCTTTTATCTCGAAACTGACTGGTTTTATATTTATTTATGAGTCTAAAAAGATCTGTTTAGCCTAATTGGACGCGTCGTTAATCCAGATAATAACCGATAAGAGGGGCTACCGATGAAATCGGTTATTGAATTGTTTTCCAAATATTTTCTGGGATGACAGGTCACTAGTTCCTCTCAAAGCTATTCTAACTAGAGAACAAACAAACCACAGGTGATAATGTATCTACATAATCGAAAATTATGGTACGGGAGGACAAGGATCGTATCGATTTGGGTTGGGAACTCCTATTCTCTTGTCCGTCAACTATTTCCATACTATTTTACAAAAGGTTCTGATGATCACACTCTCCGAATTTCAAGCCATTGGCGAAGAAGGATATTTTCGCGAATTTCATTCCGACGTTAAAAATGTGTGTATGGCGAATCGCGACCTCGCATTGCGAGTATACGTATATTATAACGGTTCTTAAGCCTACCAACTCCAGGTTTCAGCGTTCACACGGATGCGTATAATAACGCTTCCACATTACAGTTGCGTGTGCGAGCATGCAACGGTGCATGGATGACGTTCGGGTCAAGAATCGCTCGAGACTGAAGCCTCGCAAATATTCAAAGAATCAAGTCGTAGTCTCCTTGTCTGCGAGTACGGATGACCCTCTGACCTTGGGTGACGCGACGGTGTCCAATTAGAAACCAAAATGGACCACCCCAATATTCAAGATACGCGAGGCTGGGAGAGTGTCTTGAAATTAATCGAACAATTAGCCTTGGCTAGCGACGGGTGGCAGTTGAAAGTCACCTTGAAGTCAAGAAGCTAGAACCTTACGTGAAAGCTATCGATCGAAGGATGATCAAAAAACACCAATGAGCGAAGAAATGTTCTCCCGACCAGGGTAGCTAATAAAATAACCTATAGACACTGTCTCTATATGTAATAACCATCCCGAGCACTGTTTGTTTTACCTTGGCCACCCTGTAATTAAAGACTCGTAATTGCACTTAATTATATATTTGAGTCAACTCTTGAAAGGACTGACCGAGCAGCCGTGGCCGCCGTCTGTGAAAAGAGGGGGGATTAATTGCTTCTTGCCCGTGGCTGGCCACTCAGCCGACGTATCTATCTACGATTCAAAGTTCCACTAGGTCGGTGCCCAAATCCGTTCCCTATGGTCTAGGCTCGGCCTAACTATGCCTGGCTGTTCTCACGTGTGTAGGCACCACGTATACATCGACGAGACACTCTTCGCAATGGCTGAGCCAAGGTGAAGAAACCTCTCTCCCTGCTTTCCTTCGTATAAGAGTCACGTTCACCTCTACTCCTAAGCTTTCTGGTGCTCTGTTCGATCTTCGCTCCCCTAACTGGCTGGTGAAGTTGATTGAGGTGGAGCGAGCTGGCAGCGGCGCTTCGTTCGGCATTTATATTTACGCCACGGTTGTTCGAATCGCTGAACAACTCCTCTGCGGTGTAAATATATGGTATTACAACCACTAGGTACGCGATGGCAGGGTTCGACCGACCGGTGTAGGTATTTGTTTGCGGAAAAATTTGCATCTCATTAATATTGATGCCAGCTTAAGCAGCGTGACGGAGAAATTCTACAGTTCTGATGATATTAGATTGATGTTCCTGCAGGCACCGAGAAATCTGATTGGCCCAAAATGCAAGGAAGGCGAAATCGAAAACGGCTACAATGTGATTTGACCATACTTCGCACTAGTTCACCCGGTGAACTGACCTTAAACACTAGCTTCTCAGCTAGAATACAGCTAATGTATACTGAATATCAGGTAAAAAATGATGCTTTACTTATTTGTAAGTTAAACGTAGAAACGTATATCTTCATTGTCTGGATGAAAACGATCAATAATGCAGATATTGCTGTAAACTCATATGCAATATTTGAAAATGACTTAAGGCAATGTTTTCGATCGTTATAGAATAAAATAAAAGTAACTACACTGATTACTGGGTTGAGACATGCAAAGATATTACTTTCTTATTTCACATCTTGAACAACATTTACCAACGACGCTTCGCTAACTCAGATATACGTTTACATACACTGTGAGACGATCTATTATTCTGCAGCAACTGCTTATAGATCGAAAACAATTTCTGTAATTTAGGAAATGTTTTAGAGATCGTGTAGCTTAGTTTTGATCATTTCTATTGGGACAAAAATACATGTATACCTTATAAGGACGAATTATTGCATGAGATATAAATTCTCGTTAATTCTGGTACGATGGTTCTAGGACATTTACGATGTTCTTGGCATTGAAATTCTCAAGTCACATCTTGATGACAAGACAGCCAAATATACGAAGTCACAACCTGAAATATATCTTGTATTGAAGTCGTATGTCGCGCGAAGTTGAAAACGATTTACGAAGAAACAATC
Organism: Neodiprion pinetum; assembly: GCF_021155775.2. Lineage (NCBI taxonomy): Eukaryota > Metazoa > Arthropoda > Insecta > Hymenoptera > Diprionidae > Neodiprion > Neodiprion pinetum. Next base: position 31,911,142 of record NC_060235.2, read on the forward strand.
CTCGAGTAGAAATTTAATCTGGCCAGCCTGATGTCCCAGAAGGCTCTGATCAGGTTGAAATCAGGCGTGCTCCATTAAGGCACACTTGTGGTCCTGGTCAGGTCGGCCTCAGGCATGCCTTACCAAGGCGTGCCTTTGGGGTCCTCGTCAAGTTGTCATCAGGCATCCCTTACGGGGACGTGCCTGTTGGGATTCTACTCAAGTTGTCATCAGGCATACATTAGTGAAGCATATTTATGCAGCCCTGGCCAGAATAATATCAGGCATGTATGAGTAGGGCATGCCTGATCTGGCCCTGGACAGACTCAGGTCAAGCAAACTCTACTACAGTGCACCTTCTCAACTAAGCCTAATACATTGCAAGTACCGCGAGCAGCTACCAGGTGTCACGGAAGTTCTTGGCATTCTCATGATAACAGTATCAGGTGACTTGTAATAAAGTGTGGCCGTCCACAGGTAAAATGGTACGAAATATCATTTCGTAGTTTACCATTTTTGTAGATATCTATCTACAGATATCAGCTACTCATTTTTGGTAGCCTTCGCCTGGCATCTACATAAAACTATATACAATTTTTTACGATATCGCAAAAATCAATAAATTTGAACTATCACTGCCCGAGTCTGATCAGGTAGTGCCTCAATCTGCCCTGATAAACGCCTAATGAGGCTCTGATCCAGTTTTGATCAACGCCTGATCAGAGTCTGGCCATCGCGTCTGAACTCAGCCTGATCATGGCCTCGTCTAAGCCTGATGAAAATTTCTACTCGGGGGTATGTACTCATCACATATATACCCCTGACAGCGTACTTACTAGAAAATGAAACATAAGTGTGGCATTATTGAATACTCAATGCAAACACGGATGATTGTACACTTGCATTTACTTCTGCAAGCTGATACACTGACGTATATGCGCCGTCCATTGCGTTTAGTCCTGTGATCGTGGACGTAAAGCACTGTATCTTGTAATGATGGACAAGCTTCGACGGGAGAGTGGATCTGATGGTTTCAAGAACGCCCCCTTTTTAATGGGTACTATCCGTCAGGGGTTCTCATTTCTAAAGAAGTATAATGCGGCGTGATATGGTGATGGAGTTCTTTCAGAGCTCTATACGTCCGCACAAGCTGATGGGTGTAACGGAAATTAACGAATTCGAAGAAAACGTAGAGATGAACCCAGTCGATATTTCATATTTAGTAACGCGGTGAACAGCTTGCTGACGCGTGATCTTGCGTAGCTTGTATCTTGTGATAATTACTATATTTCAAAGTTACCTTGCGCCGGTACCTAATTCTCTGCATCCGGAATTAAAGGCAAGAGCCTCGAGTTCCGTACCATTTAATCCTCCCGCATAATTGCAGCTTTCCAATTAAATTTAATTGCAAAAAAGTTGCAAACGAGTTTTCTTATAATTGTATTCATATACCTGTTCCATCCATGAGCAAGCTTGGGAATTTAATCTTCGAAATACGTATGTAATAAACTTAATGCTCTTATACATACTTCTTGTTAATTACGTACGTGCCGATCCGTGGTAATTGCACTAACATAGAGAACCACTGCAAAAACTGTAGCTAATTACAAATGAATATCAATTGATCGATTACTTCAACCTCCGTAACGGTATTTCGCTCTAAAAATCTATGGCATAGACGCGATGCGCCAATAAATATATTTCGTAGGGGTAACGCTGCATTGAGGTAGTTCCGGAAAGTTTCCTGATTTATGGAGTGATTCATTGTGACATTCTTGGGTGTTATCTAGGTCTAGAATTCGTCAAACATACGTGGGACCAGGGTCAATTGCCTGCGCATTTCAATATTTCATAAGACAGTTAGCACTCGTCGTTCTCACTTCTTTTGTTACACATTTTCTAAAGATGATGTATGTGTAATAGGTGACGCAGTTGACCCTTTTCATGCTTTCGTATAATGTCTGACCGCGGCCAATCGAAGACGGTTGTGCGTTGCATACGTCCGTGACAAAAGGCACCTTGTGGTCTTGGCGTCCGTAAATTTTGAAAATACGTCTAAGAACGTAATTGTTTTCCTTAGACGGTACCTAGTTCATAATTCACTTGAAATATGACAACCGTAACTGGTCATTCGCTGTGTATAACACTGACGTATATGTAATACACGTGTGGACGAACGAAAAGGAATTCTATATAGTGTCTTGTTGTGTGCAAACGAACACGAGGAGTTCACAAATTGGATTCGCTATTATAGAAATGATTGGCTAGCTGCGAATAGCTTGGTTTTTCACAACCGGCTCTACTTGAGTATGCATAGGATCGAAGCTGGATTTTGACCGACTGCCGTTCTTGCCGGCCCGTCGGCCGCCCGATCATCCCTTGACATCAATTAAATTTTATGGTAAATAAATTAGCGCATGCTTTAGAGGCCCTTAACACGTGAACACTTAAATACTCCAACAGTTAAAAGTTATAAGAGCTTTGAGTTAACGGGCACGCCCCGACGCCTTCACACGCCCACGTATCCTCAACACATACCGGATTTACATACTCTTCAAATTGTCGGACCGAGCAGGTTCATAAAATTGACTTACTTATTAGCTCGGTCAGCTATATGTTGAAACTACTCACAATCAGCCCCGTTCAGATGAGTAATCGTAAACATCTTCTTATCGATTCTCGTTCCATCTGAAACCGGGTTAACCAACGATCTCACGGTTACATTTTATTCCCAGACTGCAGGGTGAAGCACAAATCGAAACGTACCTATAAAATCCAATATCGAATCAATGGTATTCTAATTAAGTCTGTCGCTAAATCGAACTGACAATGAGTTCGAGCCACTTTTCGTCTTTGACATGCTACGTGGCTTCCTATTTTACGTGTGTTCCACAGTCGCGTGTTATATACGAAATATGTCAAGACTCGGGACTCAATCAACGTCAAATGTCGAGAGAGGTGGCCGGGAACATGATGTAGAAGAAAGAGAAAAAATTAATGTCTTCTGAACCTCGCCTCAGTCTTGCCTTACTATAGCCGCGTGTACTCGGACACCTGCTTCGGCCAGTCAACTCATTGTACAGAGAAATGGGATACACATCTCGACCCTTTAAGTCTGTGAAAACTATTTACCTTCACATTCTCGCCCTTTCCCCCTACAGAGGAAGCACCAACGAATCTGATAATAGAATTTTTCCATCCTAGTCGAGCCTATAATTTTTCTGTTAATAGTCAACAAGCTCACTTTACAAGTATAAGTGTCTAATAATCCAGGAAGATTAATTATGCCAACGGAGCACCCCCTAACTTTAATCACCTACAGTAACGTGAAACGGTCGTTGATGCGATGCAATTCATGGCTAAACCCAGTAATGAGAAATAAATGTTCAATGTGTAATTATTCAGGGTAGTTTGAAGGTATTTAAATCAAGTTTATTCCCGCAACCAAAGTCTCTATCCCTCTCTAACGAACTGTCAATTCGTTGTTCTATGTTTAGACGATACCGCTAACGAGTCCTTGAAGTCGCTTTTTATTCCTGAGGATGTCATCCTAAGTAGCCCATCGTCTAAACCGCCATAGTAGTTTTTCAACTGGCTCAACAATGAACGCTGATTGTCTTGAGGGGGACAATTCTTTATTCTTCGTGCAAATCGATGCTCACAGAGCTTCGAAACACTTCTAAACACTAGCTTGGCGTTTTCCATGTATACTTTTCCAGTGTTCAATGACGATCCGGTCGAACCGACGACGATATCGTACCACCAATTCGGATTGATAGTGATCGATACTGATCAACGATATAATGGTGGTGTTCGAACGTGCACGTAACAAAGTTCAGGAAAAATAAATATCGCACCTCGTTAGCGTAACTCAGGTACGTGGGGTATAATGTGCATAACGTATACGTCTACGTGCGTTTTCTGTCCGTAGCTCGGGATCATGAGTCTCGTTATAAATTGGAAATTCCAATTCAATCGCGTAACTCAGCTGCCCCTCAATTTGAGGCCATTCCCATTCATTGGGTTAATATATCGGACACATTGAATTTAAAATTAACTACGGTGTAACATATCGCTGTTCAATATTTAATAACATGGTCATTTTGAACACGAGACTTGAATTAGTTAGGATTACGTAGCAGCTACTTCGGTTGATAACCAAATAATTCTTTTACATCGCATCTACTCACAATTTTCTTCGTCGATCATCACCAATATTAAGGGTGAAGTCACGAAAATTTATCTCTCTAAAACACGAACCAACATCTCACTTTTTGATCAAATTAGCGTAATTACTCGATCAAAAAAAAAACACCGTGCTTCTTCGTCTCAACGCAGCAGCACCCAACATATTTTCGTATGTTGTGTTTTCAAGGTGTGCAACTTTCTCTTAGGTGTTTACATTTCTCTAGTAGAATCTAGTTGATGGAGTGCGGTCTATCATTACTGCTTCGACATATTTCTATTAAACTGGAAGACGAGCCTTTCGCTCCATGCTATTATCAACTTTCCTTTTATTTTTTACCTCACTCCAGACTGTCTAATGGGGGACGTATACTTTTTCAGTACACTTGTCCTCGCTTTGTCAAGCATCCCCAGCCCAGTTAATACATCTTTTGCGTGTTTTCTCAACTGAATCGTCGCTCCGAAGAGTGCTGACGAAGCTTGATTCATTTCTGTTCTACTTAACTGATGTATGTCGTCTCCTTGCACCCCTTTGACGGGAAAAAAATAGAGAAGTGAAAATAGAATACCGAGAGGATGAAGGTATTTCTGAGAGGTGAATAATCAACCGCTGTCACTTGGATGGAAACTTGTTTTCAAAGAATGAATATCTTGCGCGAAACAAAATCAGAGATTCACCCTGAACCACCTCCGGGCATTAACTTCTAGAAACGCAGAACAATTTCATTTAATCCTTTCCCGAGGCGCAGGAGCCGAGCAAACATGAAGTTGTAATAATGTGTTGGCGCAAGACGATCGCCCACGGGCACGCATCCACGCATGCATGCAAGCTCATGGATCATCGCGTTCCGCGTTGGCACGAATATGGATCGTATAACGTTTGTTCGGTACACACCCACGCACTTCCGCAACGCATCTTATCTTTGAAGAAAAAGAAATCTTCTTCCCGAACCCCGCAATTTCTTTATCCCCTGTGATGCTTGTTGGCTTATTTACATATTCGTATTCACGAAGAACGGGGCAAGGCTTAACCTTCCTCGAGGTTCAGTAATAATTATATTCGTTTCGACAACAAGCCAACGATAGCACTGAATAAAATGACGTTCGAAATGGATTTTCGATACAGCTGATGCCCCGAGTAGTAGCTGAGCCTTGACGATGCTCCAGTAAATTCCGGGGCTATGGTTAGAGCCAGTAAAGTCAGTGGTAACTTGGTACGGTCCTTGAAAGTTGTAACTTGTAACTATCAAAGGTAAGCAAAGCTGTGGTAACTCCAACTACAGACATTTCCGAGTCCGTTAAATATCGGTTCTTCGCCAATCAACTCTGCTCCGAGAAATCCTATCGTCGACGTTCAACTAGTTATGCGGAAATAATCGGTGAGCGGTGCTCGGTGCACGAATCTTTCTTCAAACACGATTTCACCTTACGAATTCTTCGAAGTGCCGTTACTTGGCGGATCAAACAAACGACCTGAGGCCGTTGCTAAAATACCCAATTCTACAAAAGTGTTTACACTACGCGTGTGATGTGTGTACCTCGAAACGTTGTGTACGCTCGTAACGTGTCGAGAAGTGATTTGAATACTGCATGTGAGAGGCTTACTCTTACCACATGTAGACTGTGTTGAATCCACAACGAAAATTAAATGCCAGTCGTGTAACTAGATATCGGCGATGGTTACGTCATCTCCAAGCGTTCATCTCAATTGACTTATGCGACGTATCGATATTTAATCACAGTACTTATTACCTGCGAACCATGAAACGGTGCTTATCGATGTGACTAACGGCTGATCCGTTAGTTTATCTGGTTTGAAAGATGCCTTATAAGCTGCTGGAATTGAAGATTACTCTTACAACAACTTCGGGGAGAAGTGAGCTCAAGTTCACACCCTCAGGCTGGGCATAAAATCGGATAATTTAATGAAATTTTCATTGAAGCTATGAAGTAGCAATTCTGGTCACTGAAGTCAAGTGATCGGTTACACATGTCGTGCTGTCTGCCCCAACACAAACGAAACGAGGTATTTATCAACGTATAGATTCAGCTCAGGCAATTACGCACCCAATTCATGGAATGCTGTTGTCCATCGGAAAAGTATCATTACACGCTGGTAACCAGCCGTTTCCGGTCCGACGTGGGACGGCCAGATGAAGAGAGGAACAAACGGAATATCGGGGGAGGCCTAGACGTCGTTAACGGATTAAATGATGCGTGATATTAATACCGATTACAGGCATTATTCGCCGTTTGTGTCTCGCGGTAACCGAAGAAAGATGAGACAACCGTGGGTCCGAGACTATTTCGCCGGACGAGTTTATTACCCAACGTCTTGCGTGCGAATGAAACGCCTGAAACCTTTCAAACTTCCACCTTGCAGCTCTCTACGAAGAGGGTGGGGCGTACTTTACGACTGGCACGGTAAAATTTATTTCTCAACGCTCATCATGCCGCAAGCTTGCGAGAGCTGCATCGTTCAGGAAACTAAGGCACGCGAGCATAAGATGCATCTCACATGATGTGTTAAGTGGAATTTCGTCGATATTCTTATAATTACAATTTTCACACACTGTGTACCTACTTTGGACGCGAATTATCGCAGATGGAGTAAAACTGATTTGAATTCAATCAAAGGTCGAATACTATGAGTGACAGATGAATCCAAAACCCTGATTACTCGACGTCTAGCTAGTTGAGGCGCGCAATTTCGAATCAACATGCCGGAGACTTGAATCGTTAAAAATCAGAACCCGATGATCAATACCGTATCCACATATGCAAAATTGCGTATTTTTGCACAGAATAACCTCAGTCAGCGCAAACTTTCCTACCTGTAGGTATCGATCAGAGTGAATCGTGTCAGCGTCGCGGCATGCCTAAACAGTCCGGACCTTGCGAAGAAAATAGCTCATCTCAGGAGACACGGGCCACCTGTTGATTTCTCGCCAAGGATTACCCTTGTCGAGAGTAATGGGGTGGCGGTTTTATACGCGGGCAACGTTATATCCAGCACGCTTTGCCCAAGACGTCACCATTGCGCGTTGCGATAGGTTCACGAGGATCCGTCCTCGCGTGTATGCGTTACACTCAGTTATACGTCCAGTCGGACCGCATCCACACGAAGATACGTGGTACATACCAGGACGTCACGGTCGCGCGGATGCTAGGCGTCCGAGACAATACCGGTCAGCTCTCAAGTCTACATAACTCAGGCACCACCTTCCCTCCCCTGCGCTGCCATGGTCCTTGCGGCTCTCTTGACAGCTCGAATTCCTCTCCGGCAGAACGTTGAATGCGCATAAATATTTATGGACAGTGGACACAGAGGAAGCATCTGAATATGGAAGCTAGCGGAACGAGTAGCTTCGCCACGACGGTGGTCCTCATGCGGCACAAAGGTTCGTTTGTGTCCCGAGTTTCACCTAATTATTTAATTATCATCTCCGCACTGTGACCGATTTTAGGGGCCAGGGAATTCTTTCTTCGAATAGGTTCTATTCGTCACCTCGTCTTCCTTGACAAAGAATTTTTCAAACTTTCCGGCAAGTGTAAAGGTGCCATTTATGCACGATATAAGGGCAGAAGATGAATTAGGTTTCTCGAAAGGTCAGCTGATAGTTCATTAAATTCACTTTGAATAACGCCCATATTTCCCTCAAATCCATTGACTTTCATATTGTATAACCTGTGCGATTTCGGATTTTTGCGGTTATTTTAACCGCACAAGTATTGCAGATTTAAAATCTTACCGGAACGAGGGAAAATGACTGTGCAGGAAAGCGGTAGACAGAAGGTAAATGCATTTGGACGCCACGCGACCCAAACACCGTTCGTTGAGACAGTAACTAATACACATCCTGTGCCCTTTGGAGCGGTAGGATGAGGGTAAGGAAAAAAGGAAAAAATCCACTCAAGTACATTTAGCTAACTCGAAGCACGTTCTTCCCGTAACGCAAGTACGTATTCGTTTAGGGCGGGTATAAGCCAGTTGCTACTAAGGGGCTGTCCACGCTTCGTTTGTAATAAAACACACGTGTGCCGCGGTACGTTCGCGCGTCTTTTTTGGGGAAACAACTTCAAACGGACCAATTTACTCCAATAAAAGTGACGATGACTGAGAACATTGTGCGTAAGATTTATAACCGCAAGTACTTGAAAATAATCACTTCGGCATATTTTCGCACAAAGCAAAAGATGAATTCATCCGGAAATGATTTTCGAGAGTTGCGAAATGAGCTTCCTCGAGCTAGCTCGCATCAATCGCTTCGGTCACGCTGTAGCCTAGATTGCGTCCAGGCTACGTGATAGTTCCTCTTTCAATACAAGAAAGTCGCCGCATGAGAGACGTCGAGGAGTCAAAGCGGGACGCTCGAAATGTCGCGTGGGTACGGGTATGGTGCGGTCATGCATATTTCACTGAGGATAGTTAGGTATAGTTGGTTCGGACTTACAGCCACAATAGTCGGTAGAGTATTAACATTTGAATATAACGTACACTCAGAAATGCAACACTACTTTCCACGCTCAACAATCTTGGACTAAAAAGTCACGGTCATAATTGCTGTCCTTATTGTTAATAATACACCTACTACAGTGTAACGGTTTCGTATTATTTTCAAGATCAGAGGAACCGCTTGTACACAGACGTTGTCCTTCTCGCTGTTCGTTTAAACGTCTCACGTGAAAACTTGACCATTTCTTTGCCTGTTTGTACGTGGATCATTTCGAGATTCGCTCTCAGCGATATACTTAATAGATGCCAACAGTTTGGGACGCGTTAAACCTGACTGAGCTCCACCACCGGTTCTTCGTGTCTTTTCTCCCAGCCTGAGAATACGTTATGAAAGTAAACAGCGATGAAAACCGCGAGTTGAACAGCCTCGGAAGCTGAAAGGGTCTCGCGATGAGATGGAAGTGCCTTTCTTTCTTTGCATGTGCACATACCGCGGTGAATCCCCGTCAAACTGCACCACCTGACTACGATTACTCTCTGCAAAGTCGGGCCCTTGACTCACCATCGGACACTCGAGCGACGTGTGTACCAAATTGTGAGTAAGGATTCCGTCGGTAGAACGGGCGGGCGGAAGATTTATTCCTTGGAGTCCATTGTGCGTGAGAAGTGTCGTTCGAATGAACGGAACGTGCTTGAAACATTTAGTTCCTATTATGTTCCATTCAACGCGAGACATACACGTGAAAGTGGAGCACCGCATTAGAATGTTAACGCATGCGCATACATTACACGGGGAAAAGATGCAGTGAGTGGTCACTCCGTCTGCGAGGAAGAGCAAGGACGATCCTTGGTCGGACCTCATGTCCAAGGTATACCATCGATCCATCTTCTCGACGTCTTCGAGGCTCGGACAAGCGGGAAAGAAATGTCCTCACCGCTAGTCGCGTAGTCGAGAGCTTTTTCAGTTTGACACTTGGAGAGTGCAGTGATACCCACCTACTTCTAGCGCGTTGCCCCTTCCTTTCCTCCCCTCTTAGTGTAAATTCTATCTCGTATCTTCGACTCTTCCTCGCACCTTCGCAGTCCAAATTTTTTAATCAATCCAAAAAGAATGACAGCCAAGATACAACGTCACGGTGGGTGTTCCTAAGCTTTGGCGAAACTGAGAGCAAAATTCATTTGATCGCGACAGCTATTTTTTCACAGTGACAAGGGATGCGCTTAAGCAAAGCTTGATTAAAAGCGCAGGATGTGAGTCGCTTTTTAACGCTGTATAAGGCTGAGCCAAGGATCAATCACTCGTTGGACTTCCTTTTTTGTTCGCGTGTGTGTGTCCGTGTAATTCAAATTCGTTGTTCCGATGTTCACGGTCGTTTCCTTCGTATACTTTTCTCTGTTCATACGCCTTATCTGAGGTCTCGCATCTGATGGTCAGGCGGAAAAAAAAGCTCATCAGAAACCCCCGACGGCAACTCTTCTCGGCACCGGGCTAGCTCGCTCTGTCGTTGTACTGATAGTGAAGCGAAAGCAATTACAATAATAATGTAATTAAATAACGGGGCACGATGTTTGGTTAGCCATCACTGATGTACGAAACCTATCGAATGGTGACGTGCGTGCCTGACAGCGCAGCGGCGCGAAACCCCGCTGGTTTCTCGGATACCCCGCTGGCCGCGTTACCCCCCGCTGCAGCCGATCAAATTCTGTCCACCTCAATTACTTAACAGGCTACATTACTTCCACGGACGCCGAATCCCAGAATCCAGGTACCCTGTGGCCTGCGGAAAGGCTCGTGTTACGGAGGGATCTTCAACTCGAGAGTTTTTCGAGTTAAAGAAAACTGAGTTGCCGGGTCAAAAAGTAAATGCGGAGCACTGGACGACCAAGTTTTCTGTACTCCACTTAATTGGACCAACTGAGAATATTCAAGGAAAGAATCTTAGCCTCGGGACCACGTGCTGGAATTAATTTTCACTGGTGGACCTGTATCTTGTTTTTATACATAAATATATTATATTTCGGCTTGCGCGAGAAAAAAAAAAAACCAATGGATGATTGAAAAATAGATTGTAAAACAAAACGTTGTCGAGAATTAATTCCACCGTAAGGATCTTTACAGTGATGAAAATAATTAGAACATGCCCGGTTATTTTTTTGTGCCCACGTATCTTTGGTTCGAATCACATCGCACGGCAGTCGCGTAGCTGATATCAAGTCTGTTCGCGTTTCGAATCAAGACAGTACATTGTCCAGTGGTAAGGAACAACGCAATATAGGTGTAAATATTAGTGTAGAGTGGCAATGCGGGCCAGGAAGGTCACCGAGGTGAGACTCCTCTCACGGGATCCCTCGTCCACTCCGACGCCATCGTACTGACACCATCCACTAACTGACTCTACGGTATGCGTCAGTCAAACTGGCTAGTTAGTCTCTGGAAACCGTACCGGGTGTTTCTCGTATAAATTTAACTACGAGAAATCAGGAGAGGCTTGAAACAACCTCCCTGGTGTGTCTGCAGAACCTCGATGTAATAAGTAAGATGACATTAGGACCATGGAGCTGTGCCGACAAACGCTAAAGGATTCACTTAAAATCTTGTTCAGTTCAATTATCGTCTCATGGTATACAAACCTAAAATCCAGGTAACCTGTGCCGTTGCGAAGCAGAAAATTGCATCGAAGAAAGCAAAGCGGATGAGTGGGGGATTCAAGAGAACTCTAAAACGGGCAGATTTTCTGCAGTGTGAATCACGTGAAGCGTGTAAAGGCGGATAAAACTCTCATGTACTTTTGGAACACCCCGTATGTGTCATGTGTCTGTAATCCAGCAGACGGCCGTGGATTGGCGTGATTAGATCTCACAGCTTGCATACAGAACGACTCGGCATTGCCCGGGCTCGACTGTTATTTTGAATTCGTCATTTTTTCCAACGGTGCAGATAGATTCTTTGTAAATCATCATCTTACGTAATTATGGGATCACGTTGATGCGGTCTGGGATGATCGGCCTGGTAGAGAGCAAAGTAATTAATGACGAGAAATGTTGGTACTTCTTGTAGGCATACGGTACCACATATCGTAGAAAACCGCTCTACACGAGCCCGAAAGAGGTCCGAGGTCCGAGAGCTGAGTGCCACACGGTAGCCTGAAGTCCTGAATAATGCATAATGCACGTTATATATAAATGAATAAGTGAATTATTACCCTGTCAAGCGGTCATTATCTCGGGCTACCCGTACGGTGAATTGTAAAATTTTGAGAAACGTTGTCCGTACCTCGCATGACTCCGATAATCCGACGCAAGGAGATCATCCACGTGCCCACGGGTGTGGGAAGGCACCGAACACGCGTATATTTATGTGTCATACCGAGCATAGAACGCACTGGATAACCGGTCCCGTATACATCGCGTCTTGCTTTACGAGTCATTCTAACTTTAGCAGCTCGAGGGGACAATTTTTGATCGCGGGAATTTTACTGTCTTAAGATTTTACGTCACAACAGTCTCATAGCAAGACCGTAGGCGAACGAGCATCAACAAAAATCTACTGATTTTCGGGAGAAAAACATTGAAACGCGAGGGGATTTTCTGTGTGACGCTAAAAACCTTATTCGAAGCGCAATTAAACTCTAACGGCGAATTGTTAGCGAAAATTTGAAAAATTGCGATATGTCGTATCCTGCATGTTCGATTTTCATGGAGAAAAAAAATTAAACGAATCTACTATCATAACTTTGATACTAATGATAAGATTAGAGATTATTGTACCTTTAATGAAAATTCAGGAAAAGTGGGGGAGGAAACTAAATTTAATTAATTGTAGTTAAATATTTGATACATGTACTAGATGTTTTAAACATCCCACTCTGCTTCAGTCGCCCAATATTGTATTACTTCAATTCCTTTACTTTCCAATACCTTTCTTTCTTGACATTAAATAATTATAAAAGACGTAGTTCTGCCCTTGAACATGAATTTTTTTTATTAATTTTCGTAAAGGTTAAGAGTATCAATCATTGTATAAGGGATCAAAGGATCAGTACTAATAGCTTCTCTTCCGAGTACTGCTATCATAATACTGGTATTATTAATGTGACAGGAACAAAAAACACAAGATCTTCAAGAATACCAAGCTTTAGTAAATAGGTACCGAAATTAAACCAACAGATGCGGGCCTCGTTGAGCCTGCATGGTCTCAACGATTGAATTATGATTATCTCCACTGATCCTCGCCGATGAATTCTTCTCCCTGCTCACATAACCGTATCGCGGGTCTCTGAACGTTGCTTGGATTACAAATATTAATCATTGAAAATAGACTACACGGTAAAGATCCTCTTCATTTATCGGTTTCTTGAGAGAAGGCATCGTCAGTGAGCTTGGATCATTGCTCGTAGGGTATATTACAATAGTTCGGGTAGGTCCAAAACTCGTGCGCGATGTTCGATGTTTGTTTTAATATTCCTCAATTATGGAAACCGAAATTAATCATGTCCAAGAAATAAGCCACCCATATCCTAGAGACTCACTTGGCTATCAATTTAGGCACTCGATTGTGAGTTTATTTTATTTCAAGTGTCAGTACATGCGATAACAGCGACTGCGACAAATGAACTCTCGACCGTAGCATCGGGGAGTCTGTTCTTACAGTGTCGATTATGCTTGAGATTTGTGGATAGTTACTTTACGAAGAAAAATGGAAGAAAATCTCTCACAAGAGCACCCAAAACTATTACCCTTAACGCGTCAATAAAGGGTTGAATGCCTCTCGGTCACCTAATACGGGCGATGAGTTGAGCAAACATCGAATTACGCGGTGAACCCATAAACCTGTTTCAATCATTAGCCAAAGAGGTGGTGATTACAACTATGTAAGCCCAGTGAGTGGGAGCGGCTACAAAGCACTCCAGTGTACAATGGAAAAGCGTAACTCGATATCATAAACTTGTGGTTTTCAGGCAGGACCATTTGTAAACGAGGTGCTTTATACGTTTGCTGTCGCAAAAACGTCTGATTGAGAAACATAATTTTGAAACCACGTCAGAAACATTTTTTGTCATCTACGAAATCACTTGCGAGTATTTTCAAGAACAGAAGAATGTGCGCATTTGTGCTTGTAGGATTATACTACGAACAAGATACGAAACAGACCATTTGACCGGTTTAGCTGTTAGAACAGAAAATGTTCTACGTATGATTAATACTTCGATAATTTTATCACAAGTCTTTCACAAATAGTTTCAGAATGGGGAAGGCTTAACTGTTTGGAAAATTTGTAATTCTACGTACGTATTATTCGAGATAATTCATTGTATTTTAAGACATAGCTTCACCACGTTGCATAAATACGTTATTCAGAATTTCTCTGTAGTTTTAATCGACGTGGTTCGATGTACAAGTTTCTTATATCTATGGAAGAAACTAGACCACCCACTGAATCGATTCGACTAGAATTCGGACAAGTCTACGGTTCTTATCGAGACGACGCGCGACGCGACGTTCCAATTAAAAGCTTTTCAGCTCATTCCCACGTTCAGTTTCGAAACTACAGCCGCTTACTTCAAATATTTTGAAAATGACTCAATAAACTTTAGAACACAACTATCTGTCGATTGAAATATTTTTGAAGGATTACGTATTTGTTTATTTATTTCATACTTTGCGACCACATTTATCGGTCTGCAAACCTTACTGGCCAAACCGCTTGTACACGAAGTGACCACGTCGAGAGGGGTTGCGTCCGCGAGCTTTCGATAAGCCGAGTCCGGCAGCGAAGAGTTGAAAGCTGGACTGACGATGAGAAAACGACCGCGTGATTCTTGCCGGCATGGCAGCCACGGCAGCGGCGACGTCGAGGGCATCGCAACGCCGTCCCGGCAATCGACTCACGCATCGCTGCCCCGTCAACATCCGAGGTTCGGCAAGAAGACAGATATCATCGACAATAAATATGTAGCACGTACTCCTGAGACAGATTGACGGGCCCCGGGTTCACGCTCGCCGTTTCATAGCCGGCCCCCCGTTCCGGGCTGCATTATGTATAGGTATTATACATATATATGCACGCACCCCGTGCCCACCGCTGGATTATCCAACCACCTTAGCCAGGCGCGTGAATTATGGCCGCCACGTGTGACATCTGCGCGTCCGATCCTCCGAGTAGGCACCCTTTTTAGTCACCCTGTCTGCGCGCCCGTCCGCACTCACTGGGGGCGGTTGCCTGATGCCTATGCCCTGATTGATAGGTTTGTTTTCACGCTATCCCTTCACTTTGCGCCACCCTCGCGAGGCTCCCAGTTTCTTATTCTAGCCGTCTGTTTCCTCGCTCTCAAATTTTTGAGGTACTTGTCTCGCGAAGGACTTTTTTTCTCACTTCTGAAATGCCATATTTTCCTCGTTATATACCGATGAACCATCTCTTACGAGCAGACGCGGTACGCGAGTCGCGTAATCGAGGAGGATAAGCCGAAGATTGGTCAGGCGGGGCGGTACATGTCCGATATTTGGAGGAATCGAGCAATTTCATTCCTCGTGGTTACCGAAACGCGGGGGGTGCCGAAAATTACTGGGGAGGGAACGGAGGGCTGACGAAGAGAAAGTTGATTGCTTAACAATCAAGAGGAGCTGATTAAATTTGTCTCACCCTCCTTTGTGCAGCTGGGGAGATTCCTCGTACCTTTGTCGGTTGATAGAAATCCACACGCTATCAGTTTCGGTGGACGCGGTATTATCACGATCGCCCAGATGCAGGACTGGATTGGTGTCTGAAATTCTCCTTGACTGTCTCGAAGATGGTACCTTTTATTTCAAGGTTGTAAAAACATCCAATCGTAAATTAAAACTCGAGCATTTATCAAACCGAATCAACTAGACCGTTCAAAGAGAAAGAAAGACTTTCGTTTTTTGCTTTTATTATTCGTTCTTAGACTCATAAAGATAATATTATCGAAGAAAGAACACGCGATATTGACATGTACTTTGCCTTGCCAGCGCGGCGAAGAGAATTATTTTCACGCCCGAAAGAATTTCTCGAAGAGACGTTATTCCAATAATACAAATTTTAATAGTTTCATAAAGGAAGTTGACAGAAAGAGTAATAATAACCGTGACGTTAAAAGGTGGTAAAAACAACAAAATAGTTCGGCGTTTTGATACTGAAATACAAATACGTATAAGTGAGCTGGGAGACAGGCTGCAGCGGTCCGCTATCGAAAACTGTTTAATTTTTTTCCCATCCTTGACACGTGTTTTTCCACTTATAAGGCAGCAAGGAAACCCCGTTGAAGCCTCAACTTTTTTAATCATTCCTCTGGCCCGAGTTGTTCCAACTCCCCCTCATCTTTCCGCACGACCGAATGCTGCGCCAGCGGGGAATCGTAAAGACGAGGTTATCACGAGCGTGACCAAAACGAAGGGTTAAAATAATATTTGTCTTGTATCTACGTTGATAGTATTGTTGGGCTTCGCACCACACGCATTCCCTACGCACGCGGCTAGAAGATTACGAAGGAACATGTTCCAGGATTAATTACTAGATATTTTTCATCCCGCGCCCGAAGCTCGAGTTCCTTGGCGAATGAAAAGGCGAGAAGCTTCGAATTGTTGGCTGTGTATGTTCAGCTGGCCTCGTTGAAGAAGATGAATTTATTCACCAACTGATTTATGCTTGATTTTACCATCCACGGTGATGAGTGCCTCGGCTGCCTTGCACGAGACCTCGTATCGTCAAGGATCTTAGCCTGTCACTACCTGCCCGTGATGCAACAGATATAATGAAAAATAAGTAGAGACGAATTATGCAGGCCGCTGATATTAATGCAGTAACTGCGGCATTAATTCAACTGTCCGTCCGAATCAATGACATAAGCGATCCAGTGCGTTATAATTGAAGCCGGGCGGTTTAAGGGCTTAAGAATAAGGTTTAGGGCTGATACAAATCCATCCTCTCATCTCGTCTCCTCGGCCCCTCTCTTCTCTCTGGTCCTACCGCTCCACGAAGAGGACTTTTAATCATATTCTGGTCGTTGACAACGTCGAACCATCCCAAATTAGATTCGTCTCCCTTGTCCCTTGTCCGAACTACCGTCGTTACCGACGCCTACTCTTTGTACACACACGTCGATAAATAATTCAATCGCAATACCACTGTCAGAAAGAAATTGGCTGTGCCGAGAAATTTTTCGCTTGAAATCAGCGGCTACCGCGTAATTCCACATCATGGTGTAACAAAAACGTTTCTATTTCTTTGTAGCTCTATTTCCACGGTATTACGATATATCACACGTACACATAATTCATATCGAAAACCATATTTCTTTTACAAACGGGGCCGAACTGAGGCAATGTTTCCTTTCAAATTGACCCGTGTCTTTTCATTTGGTTTTTATAAAATTTCTTATTCATACGATTATTTTCTTCCGCCAAGACTTTTTGGCCACCCTGTAGCCAGATGCGGAAGTCCAAAATGTGGGGTACGAATTATTCATCCGTGACGAGTAGCGGGATCAAGTGCCCCATCGATCTTTTCGTAAAAGGTGAATTCGTCAGGAGAGCAGTCGGCAAGCGAGTTGTTTGTTTCCTACGGGATGTCAGTGACGTGTTCAGACCCACCCCAGCAGATTCACCCTCGATCTATACCTCCAACCCGACATCGGAACGCATAATTTTCGATGACCATTACCAAATGAATTTCTTCACTTACTTCCGACCCAACGAATCCTTACAAAATTTTTCGAGTGGTTTAGCAGCGATTAAACCGAACGAATGACGGACGGTGTGTAGAGGAGGAAAATTTCCAGTGCACGGGAAACTTTTTGCTTTTTCGACAAAATCAATTTTAAGTCTATTTTTTAGAAACTTTTTTAAGACGATGCAATGTTTTGTTGTGAGTATCAAAATCCATTGAATAACTGCCCCTGTATTGCAAAAAAAAATTTTTAATTGAGTAGAATATACTTACGAGACCCAGATTTTTATTTAGCGAACTCATTGTCAGTGAAATAATACTTGTTTCATTATATGAGAGTATGCCCAGTTTTCTCGCAATTTTCGGGGTCCAAAAACTTTTTGTGTTACCGTAAGATTTGCAGAATTGATTTGTTGCCGCGTTGATGTCTATCTGGCACCTGAGAATCTTATACCTTCCGGTATGTCGTACTTAAACTGTATCACAGAAGGATCTGAAATATTTTTGTTGCGTAGGCAAAATAATGTAAGTAATTTTTTTTTTTAGCGTAGACGTATAATGTTGGATTTGATAACTGTATATATTGAATCTAAAATCTACTTGTGATAACAAATTTTGTTTTTTAAAACTAGACACTTTTTTGCCTGTGGAATACACGCCCCGAATGACCTCAAAAGTTATTTCCACACTAGTTTCGACTTCCCTGGTTTTCTCCCGCATGCAGTGTACACGAACCCCTTGACGGTATCGCTGTTTCCAAGTATTTGTCGAGGAATTAGCCAGCAAAGTTCTACGTACATAATCTGAGCGATAACATAGTTGAAAATCCGCAGTTATACAGCGAGGGCAGTACTGGAATAATACACCGTCAGGAATGTAAGCAGCAGAGATCGGCGGGAGCCCGAGGCTTCCGCAATATCCTCCTGCGTCAAGGGGGGTGAATATACGTACCTATGTACGCATCGCATGCATGTGTACATCCCGAGTCGTTGAAGCATTTTTCATGTATTCGGATCCGCATCTTGCACGGCATGTCGACCTGGGTACCAACATTAGGCGTAACGAGTACCCGCACGAAAGATGAACATTATCGGTCAAAATTATACCCTCTTTAAATGTTATATATTTAATTATAACGAGTCCGCGGATGTATAAGTTATAAATGATTTGCTCGTGTAATCCGAATCTCAAAAGTGCAACCACCGTGTTCCCGGCAAGGATATGCGAAACAATTAGGGCCAAGTGTTTCTCTCCTCCCTTAAATTTTTTCTCTCCTCTGCACTTTTATTTCAATTTTTGTTATTTTTATTTTTTCACCCGACAGCTCCTCTTAAAATTCATAACATTTTAATCCGCCGCTCAGGGACGCCTGCGGTGTTTGGAAGGGGCGAGACTGGGCAGTGAGCAGCGCGGTATTTTTCTTCTTCTTTTTTTTTTTTCTTTCTGTTTTTCCTTTTTTATTTCGCCTTTTTCAGTTGTCTCTTCACTCTCCGCTTGCCAGCGCGTAATTATCACTTCCCCGTGGTTTCTTCATTACGGCTCTCAAGTTCGCGAAGCAGCTGTCTGACTCAAACCAAGATCCTCGGTTTGCTCGTCTCCCACCTGCATAGCCCGCAAATCGATATAGGTACAGTCTTTTTCGCGATCGTCACGTACCGCGAGAATGCCAAGCAGAGCTCACGTATCTTCAATCCGTGCAATCAGATTCAAATTTTCAATTACCTTCATGACGCGCTGCAGTTCGACCGCAAAACTCGTTAGTATACGAATAAACCACAGCAGCCTGCAGTTCTCTCGAATCTTTATACCTGACAGGCAGCTTAATCCTCGCCACGTATACATGTATATACCGTTGATACTCTTAAGAGAGAATGAATAAAAATTACGTATGCATCGTCGAGCGATGAAATCAGGGATTAGAAAATTTCGAATACTGGAATAAATTAGTAAACTCTTGTGTGCATCCCCACTTGCCGTGAGTATAACATACAAGTATAACGCCGGATGTGGAAATTTACATAATTTGGTAAATAATGCGTGTGTACATGAACACATATGGGTGGAAATTGTATATATAACATGACAGGATAACAGGTTGTTGAAGAGGTCCCGTCGCACCGCGCAACGCGAGGATATAGGAACTCGGAAGCGAGTCGACGCAGTGAATATCATGTTGATATTTGCATTTGGGTACGCACAAGTCGGGGATATGGCATACCTCCTCGTGCAAGGGACGAGAAACGAAAGCTGAGTGTCGAGTCGCACGCATCGGCAACCCATCACGTAGTTAAACGCGGGTAGGTAGGTAGGTATAGGTATAGGTACAGTTATAGCTACATAAGCTCCGGCTCAGAATCAGATCCCGCCCGTTCGCGGCCGACGTCCGCATCCACATCCACATCCGCCAAACACTAACAATAAATCATACTCCGGCTGGATGGGATTAGCCCCCCTCCCTAATTTATAGGACTCTGTTCTAGACCGCGCGAGGGACCGAGAGGGTCGTCGACGACCCCGAATCCTCATGGCGTAACTCGAACCGGGTTTTCGATGGGCACGGAGGAGGACAAACGATGGAGCCCCATGCGCCACGCGGCAGTGTCACGTCGCCGCGGCGCGTGCACCACCGTCAGCGATACGCGATACGTATTTATTATCTCGTAAATATGTTATTTCGTGTAATTAAAAAGTCGGGGGACGGTAAGCCGACGCTTTTATTAGCGCTGATGATGAACCCTATACGCGCCTACGGTCCCCGTTTTTGCCAAAGGGCTGCAGCCTGCTAGGTTTTTACTTCGTAAATTAGATTTCTTTTTTCTTTCATTTTTCCTCTCACTCCCGTTTCGCCCCCATCATTCAGAGGGGCTTTTTATAGTCGCAGTGGAACTTCGTAAATGAAAAATTAAACTTTTTTTGTTTAGCCGTTGTGTCGCGGTTGAACGAAGAAAAGGGAGACGAAAAAGAAACGCAGTCACATCACTTTCACATGAGCCGACAAGGCAGCGAGCAATCTGCAGGCACGTGAATTTTTCATCAAAGTTAATTCTCCCCGTTTCTTCACTAAACTTGGGCAGTTTACGAAAGTACGAATAATATATTGAATACTTGAATTATCTTTTTTAAGCCGTATTATCACAAAGGAACCTTTTTCAATTGTGATCTTATATATATTATTTCTGAAAAAATCTCCATTTTTCAAATAAGCGGAAAATCAAAACCAGCAACAAATTTGCGAAATCTCAACTACTTGGAATTGCCAATTTTTAAACGAATATCGTCGTTTGGACAAAGTTTGCTATCGCTGCCAGTAATTTTTGTCAGCTGCTTGACGAATGCACCCCGAATTCTGACATCTGTCCAATATAAATGCATGCCGTGACCATATAATGTGCGTGTTCCTCATGTACCTTTATGCAAAGTTATCATCTTGTGTGTAAATAATACCGGTACAATAATAGATGATTTCCTACCGTCGTCTATTAAAGAACGAAATCGAAGGACCGAAGCACCTGCAGGAACAGAATAAAATATCCTCCGTAGACAGTAGCCGGTCACTGCAATAAGACTCGCTGTATAGCCTTATGCATGGAACGATGATTTTATTCCGAAGAATCATCGGCCAAAGAATATCTATCTTAATGGTTTATATTATGGTTGAAATTAATCATTTACCGGCCACCGTGGACAGACATAGAAGTCAATAAAACATGTGTCTAGATGAAAGTGGGGAATTGAAAGTCCACCGTAAGGTTCGAGGTGCAAACAGAAACCGCCATCTATCACCGTTAGAAGCTAGTGCCAGTGCGGCCATTGCGAAATCTTTCTCTTCGGAAATCTTCCAGAGACTCGGAAGATTGCTCTCCAAAAAGCCATAAATCAGACCAGCGAAATAAATCAGATTCTATACATACGTAGATACAGCCGTCAGCGACGCTAGCGTAAGATTTGAATTTTTTCATTCCAACTAAATTTCATAATTGCCTGCACGCGACGAAAAATCATCTCGGTAACTCAGCTCCGTCTATTCATCTCCCTCTCTCGTTTCCGATACCTAATCAATTTAACGGGGAACCCGATTCTTCATTTCGATTATAGCTACGAACTTTTCACCGGTCCGATAAAATTCATTTTATACCTCGCTGTCACGTCATTTGTACCTAAAGACATGTAACTGAGTTCAATGAAGTCACTTTCGATTATCGACTTCTCCAACATGCTGAAAATTATCTATGAACAAGTCGACTTTGTTGCAAACACCGTAAGTACGACATAAATCACATGCGTGCAAACTCTGCAGAATCCCCATACGAACCGCGTATTTGTAATGAGATAGAGAAAAGAAAAATCGCACGTGTAGTCCGAGAGTAACAGTGCTGCATGGAGGAAAAGGACCGAAGCGGAGGGGCAAATTTGATAATCCACGCACCCAACATTCGGTCATTTTTATTGGACCTTTATTCATTGTCAAACTTTTTCGTGGATACAGAGGGATCCGGAAGAATCTCGCAAGTGAAATATTTGCCAACCGTCACGTCTGCGTCGAGTGCAGGCCAAGGAGCACGTCATTCTATTTACCGTACGAAGAAAGATCGGTGGTGGCCATTATATAAAATACGGGCCGACCCACGGAGGCATAAGCTAATCAGTCTAATAGAATCTCCCCCGCTACCAATCGAGTGATTCATAGAACGCGGTATGGGAAGCGAATTTATTAATACGGTGCAGTCGACTGTGTTCTCCTGGCCATTGCCCATTCTGCTCCGGGGATCCATTCGAGTCGAAGTCTCGTTACGTTGTTACGAACCGGTCCAAGCTGGCGCTGGTGATGCAGTTGCTGGTCCGCCGGTGTAACAACTGCAGTCAGTGTTATTATATCGGTTGCACATTGTGCTGTACGAGTACTAATTGGTCAAGTCCAACCGGTGATAAATTGCACCAGCTTGGACGTGCGAACATATATCTAACGTGGGTACAACTCTGGGGCTGTCGGTGGATATGTATGTTTTCGAGAATGTGCCCGTAGCTCTTTATACGAATTGGTACGTGCCCCGGCAGCAGTAACTCATCGCTACCCTAAAGATCCCCATTTCTTTGATATCATCTTTATACTATCTTGTATGAAATTATCTCTGCACTTTGGCAAGAACCCGATACGATATACGATAGTCGTGTGTGATGTATCAGAGTGGATATTTTCGAGGGGTTATCCAACCCTCGGTGTGGCTAAAAATATGAGTTTTTTCCTGAATTTCTCACTTGTAAGCAAGAACACTTCACGCTATCGGCTTTCCTCGAATATATAATGCATTCAACGAAATTGTTGCTGTGCAGACGACATTCGAAATTTTATGTCTCCTATCAGAAGGGTCGGCTTTTTACTCCGACTGGGATTGTGATGCTAATATCTTTTGTTTAAAATTGAGATACTAGTGAATGAAATTATTATACTGGCACTTTGACTTGACTCAAACTTGCAGAAATTCTTTTAACACACCTTCAAATATATATCCTATTCCTATACGTAATTATCGTCATCATCTCAGTTTTTTTTACTTAAAAACTACCTAGAAATTTGAAAGACAAATATACTTTGTTTTGTTGAAAGATTAAAACTCCTTTGAAAAGAAAACCTGCTGATTGTTAAATCAGAAATCAGTCAAGTGCATTGTTTTCTCCACCTTTTGCTATGGAGCTATAATGGGAAATTGATAATTATCCAAGAGATAATACCGCACCAAGTGAGGGTACGATCTACTTACGTTGATCATCTAGGATATGAATTGTAATTGGTTTTGTAAATTATAATAATTGTTGAAAGTAGTCAAGAAATATCGCTGCATCGACCCATCCGTCGTGTATAGAACTCCCACAGCTTCTCAGGGACGTAAGAGTGCGCAGTGATTCGTCATTGTTAACGTGGATCCAGGGGACGTATTCCTTTCGCAGTCCAAAGGTTGTGCTGTGGGCTTCTACCGGGGGTTTCTTCTTCCAGGCTTCTCCCAGGGGCTGGTTGAGTAGACAGGGGATAACAACACCCTGGTGTTCCTTAAGTGCCTTTATACGACTCGCAGTCACTCCACTCCTCTCTTCTCCTGACTCCTCTGATTAAACTCAAGATCCTTCTGTAATCAAATTACACCGCAACACTTGCGTCTGATGCAGTCGACCTTCGGCTTGATCGGGCATTAATGCAATTTAGTGCTATATTGTTTTTTGTGCTTATTTTCCTGCGAACAATAATACTTTGTGTCGATGTGTCGAATGATCCCATTTTGTTATACTACCGACATTTTTACGTCTCCTTGTACGTACGTACAGCAGAAATATCCATTGAAAACAGCGATTGCGGTTAGCAGGTCATAGCGCGGTGAAATTGAAATATGGTTTCACATCATTTGCTGATCTTGAAAAACAGTGGTGCAAGTAAATCCACTGTCGATATGAAGCATAACAATGGCGTGGTGCGAGGGCCCGTTCTAGCTAAGCTGGCTCAGCAAGATTACGTGAGTATTAAGGTCGCCCCGACAATCAATGCACATATTAGCTCCGGAGCTCGGCATCAGAGAAGACGGCTGAACCAGTTCTTTCCAGCCCATCCTCCCGAACGTACTAATTGCCAGCGGCCCTCAATTTCCGAGTTGGATTTAGCGTAAAGCACGTATCTTCTTTTGGGGATCAGGTCAAGGGGGAAGAGAAGCATTTAAGCTTGAGGAGACAAAGAGCGGGAAGAAATTTAGAGAGAAAGAAATCACAAGCCGAGAAAAATAAATCCCACCAAAAATGTCTCGGTTGCGAAGGGAAATACAAAAAAGATAAATAAATAACAATAAAAATAATTTTAACCTGAAGTTTTCTGCCCGGTAAAAAAAAATAAAAAATAAATTCGCTTGCATCGTTTACTTTATGAGATTGAAACCCGAATTTGCAAAGTTGAAACAAGAGGGAATGGATCAAGTGTAACAGAATGAATGTAAATTGGATATTTTGCAGGAAAGAAAAGCTTGATAAAAGCTTTTCGTCGACTTAACTTTGCCCCAGATTGGCAGCGCTCGACAGACAGCTCGGCACGCGCGTACATGTAGGACATCTGAAAATCCTTGAAAAAACCCTTACAACTCCTTCATGGATTAGGGCGGCTCTTTCAGTAACAGTTGAAAACAGAAGGTATAAGGCGATCTTTGTAACATTAAGTTACCGTATCTGCTGAGCAAGCAGAGCTTAAACCTGCAAATTAATTCCAGCTCGTGTAATGATCCTATTATCGTTTAGATTTCTTCGAGCTGACGTTAAGGACTTGATAAAGACGAGGCACCGGTAAGCTGCGTACCAGCAGCCTTTCTTCATTATTTTACAAAACTTGAGAGATTTCTCCCCAACAATGGAAAGTGGAATTTTAGTGCTTAGGTTTCACCGAACCTCGCAGCCCTTGCACAGTATTTTACGAGTCTAAATCGATAAGTGGGTGGTATACCGGTGGCGTGACTTCAGAGCCAACGCAATGTCGCGAATGGCCTATACGGCGTTTTGTGGCACTCCGATACGACATACACGGATATATATGGTATTCGAATAAATTTAAGCTTCCGCACTCTGCGGTATATTCGCTATCGGTAGAAAGCACAGTTCCGTAATCTAAAGGGAAAGGAAACCTGCCGATAAGCATAACGAAACGTTAAGCACTTTGCATGCATTGTTTAACCCAGAAAGATATCGAAAATTCAATGCGTTGATACACTTGTCAAGTTTTGGATGCCCTTTACCGTCGTTGCCGATTCCAAATGAAGTACGAATTCAAGTCGGAAATTCTGGAATGGAATGGAAATCTATCCCTGCTTTCTCAGAGTTCAACATATGCAGGTTCTGACTGTACCTCTATACTGCAAATTCTTTATTGCCGGTACCGTAGTACAGCCAGTACTACACAGTGCACTCGCTACACTTAACAAAGTCACTGAGCATAATAGCGGAGATGTTTCAAAGCAAACGGAATAGGAGAGATACATTCCATGGAAGAAATTCATAGCTGATGTTCTTGGAAACATGAGGAGAAAAATCTTTATGTACGACTTTATTTGCGTACAAAAGAATGGATGAAATCCGGAGATGATGCTGGACTTGCCGGATCGTAGCGGCGGTGCCGCGATGTATCCGGTGAACATCCGGCGTATTTCCGGAACTGCCAGATCCCCGTTGGACCTTCGAACTCCGCGCTCCATGTCCCCTCAGGATTCTTCGTTGTCGGGATGGCAACTGCATTATCACTCGAAGGTTTGAAAATGAATTATGTACTGAGACTCGAGGATACCGATGTTCGAATGTTTGTTTCGATATCGCAAGAGGAAAGCCCGTCGACGCTGATATCGCTGAGAAAAATGGAGGAATCGAGAGAATCGAGAGGATAATCTGGTTTAATACATCGATCATTTTAGTGACTAAGGTATGGCTAATACATCATTGATTCAACAAGCCGAATCGAAATCGAACCTTCCTTTTTGTCTCCCTGCTTATACAAGCCCCGCGAGTGTCAATTCTACAGCCATAATATCGTTTAGCTATACATATATTGGTAACTGTTATGACTGTGCCTGACGTACCGCGCAGTGGTCGCAGATTTCTCTGTGCCTGGATTGAATAAACTTGGCAAGTGTTATTCGGAGAGCTCAGGAATATATATTGCTTTGGCAAGTGCCGAGTCGAACTGTATTCTTCCGTTTGCTCGCAAATTTCTCTGGCTAAGGTTTGTCTATCGCAAAATTATGTCGCACGAGCTTAAACCAGAAATAGAAGAAAGCGAATATTTCCCAAATAAGCATGGTTTGAAAAGATATTGAATAAACTGTATTTGTCATCATTATTTAATTCTGATTTTGAGATGCAGTCTTTCTTAAAATACATGTGGAGAAATAAATATTCAGCAAAATGAGTTATCATTTTTTCAATCACTTTGGATAGAATATGAAAGGTGGTTAGATCTGGGAGAGTTTTCTTTTTCTCTGTCTCTATTCCCCATTTCGACTTGGTATAAATGTACGGAGAAAACGAATCTTGTCTGGAAGGGCCAGCCTCAGGGTATTATTTCAGCGTACCGTTTCAACAAGTATACGTGTACGTGCGCTGGTATATTTTATATCGCTACGTAACGGGTGACCAAAACGAAGTGCCCAGTCGTATAATCACCGTGTGATATAACACAAAGATATACATTACTCTGCAAATATAAGAGGAGAATAAACATTTAGTTGGTAACACATGAGATTTGTGTAAAAACTCTGAATTTAACAGATTTTCTTTGCACAATTTGTTGTCCACGCTTTTGGACTTGAACCCCTTACAAATCGTTTTGCGAAGCATATATTCGCTGTTGGTTTCCAGAAAGAGAAAGTAAAAATTGAATATCGAGCACCCGGTACATGTGCGTATTATCGCGGTGGGACTGTTCCATTCGATACATCTTTTGCCTCTTTGTGACCTGCCGCCCCATAAACGGCCCCAATTGAATAATGAAACGATTCAGTTATGGTCGCACACATTTTTATTTGCTTTTTATCTCCGACAACTCTGTATACCGTGGAAATGACTTCGTAACGCTTCGAAAAATACTCACCGTCCAAGATATTCATGAAAAAACGGTAAAAGTCTAGTGAAATATTGCTAATACCTCGAAGGCGAGGTTTAGCCGTTAAAATTTACTTCCCCTCCCCCCGCCGCTTCATGCTGGATTACAAAGATCATATTATTTCGAAATTAAACGAATATTCAGTCGCGTTGTGCTCAGAAAACATTGAGATTAATGGGCGTCTAGTGAGGATTCATTAATACTCGATAAGCTAGAGGAAAAGGGCGTTCCTACCTCGACTCGACGCTGTATATTATTGCGTTAATAGGTCATGTTAATATATGATTGGTACTCGACATGCCTCCACCGTCCAGTAGCGCTATTAAATCCTTGTTACAATATTACTGCGTCACATTATCCTCCGTTGGCCAGCGAGCTGCATATTATACTACCAGGTTGCAGCATAACCTGCGATCAAGTTAGTTATTACCCAATCTGTTTTCGTTATGACACTGCAACCCGTGTCTGGCAGATATCGGCGCCCCATCCACAGAGCTGGCGCGCAATCAGGCGATGATGTCAAACCTGACTGTTTACTTCATGAAAATTGATGTATCTACGTTGATTTTAATTACAACCGGTACCGATAGCTTTTCCAAATTAGCTTCAAATCCGTGTATAATGCATCGCTGAACACTAGTTATAATTTCTCCTCGCCATTGGATTGCAAATCCCACTATGTATGAAATTACATCTTGAAAGTGAGTCACCGGATTATAATCGTACCTAAAGTACACAAAGGACCGAAGTAATCATCGAATCGTTCCGGGTGAAAGATGCAGATAAGAAGTTCAAAGAGAAGAAAGGTTTGTGAGATTGATTAGATGGATATAAGCTGGAGAATGGAGGGATGATGAACGCGGGTGAGCTGACCGCGGACAGAACGAAGAATACCAGAGAGTGATATCGCCATTCTGATAATCCGACGAATGCTAAATGCTAATGCAATTATAACCCTAACCCTTTGGTGCACGGTGAGTGAACTCGACCCAGCCAACCCCACGCGACTATCAGCGAGAGATATGAATCACCCAGCAAGCTATCCAAAGTAGTGCAAAAATGTGTTCCAGTAATATAATAGTGAGACGGAATAGCTTTTATGATATTGCCCATAATTTAACCAGTGAAAATTCACTGCCATATTCAGTGTCGTTGCAGAGAAATTTTGAATTTGCATAGAAAATCGTTTAGCTTCGCACCCTACCTCCACGCGTTTCTTACGCGTCGATATTATGAAGCTTTACGTGGACGTTATTGGTCCTACGTTTAAATTGCTAAGCTCGCGAAGCTTACATGAACTTAGTTCTAAGCGATCATCACGAGCGGATCAATGGCACCTATAACAGATTTCATACTATCATAATTCAATCTACTGATTACTGACCCAATACCGATGAGTGATGAAATGCGTAATTTTGCCAATGCAATAACTTTCGACAGATAATTTCCCCCGTTGGTTCGTAAAATTAATATCGTCAAAATACGGACCGCTAAGCGAGCTCAAACCTATCCATTGGTTTTATGAGTGGCAATAACTGCAGCAGAAGAAGCAACAAATCCTCTACCAGCCAGCGCAAAGTTTCGTAGCTGCTGCCTGCCTACCAGTTGGCGATTGCTCTTCAGCGGTGAAGGTTAACACGGCGATTCGTCCGATGATGTGATAACCCAAGTTGATGTGGTTGAGGACGAGTACAAGGACGAAGACCCGAGCGTGGATGAGAGAATGCCACACACTAGGATACAATTACACTGTAACATGGATCTGCGTTCACGGTCCTCTATGAGGCTCGCACTATCCTTTGCTGCATGGTTATCCAGCCTTAGGACAAGTTGTCTTGGTTAGTTGACACAACCGCGGTGTTCACATCTAATCCACGCGTTTCGTTGGCATGGCGATTCGATTCGGCCACACGGCTGGTTACATCTCGTCACCGGACGGCTCATTGTATACGCAGGCCTCACAAGACGTGACTAATTGCTCTCCATTTTCACCCCTTTATCATTCACTTTCGACGTGCATAAGCTCATTGAATAGAAAGAGAACACGGCAGTGTGAAGGGGATTGCAAGCTTGTAAAACGAGAGACACAGGGAACAGAGTTGCGGATGAAAATATTCTTATACTCGAATGATAATTAACCTAATGAACTCAATCCCAACTGACACTATTTGCAAAATCAACGTCTACTTCTATTGCATTCCGTAGGCACTATTCGAGGAATGCATTCTCTCCAAAGATTCTGAATCGTGAAACTATTTCCCCAGTAAGTTTGTCTAACTTTCCGAATGAATCAGTGTTCCCGATAAATCTTGTGCAGCTCTTCCAGACTTGAGTAAAGTCTTTACCGAACCTGCTTTTTTTCTAAAATCACTCCAGTGACAGGCAAGAGCAGATGCGGTCGTACGTGACAACGCGTTGGTCAGCTGTGACAATCGTAATAAAAGTGTGGCTTCATTGTAAGACAGGCTTGGGACAGAAAGTTGAGAACGGGACTTGATATACAGGAGCTAGTCTGGTAGGGTGAATTGATACGGTGCAGAGTCACCGGCGAATCTTTGCGAGACTCACCCCTATTTTCACGACCCTTCTCGCTGCGTTTTCCCCCGTGTATCAGACGATGAAGAAAACAAATTAGGTTTGAATAATCCCCGCTAATATATGGCGGAACAATTGCGTGATCATATTTGTTATGCAAATCGATTACGATTGAAACCGCCAATTGAGAAAACAATATTCTCCGAGAATTGCTACAGGCGTCCAAACAAGGTTTCGTTCGAACTGGGTTTCGTGATTATACAATTGGATACCTAAATTGAGTTCGAAGACAACTGCTGTGAAAGAAGTGGCGCAAATTGTCATGGCGGTGCTGTGGTTATTATAAATTTTCAAAGCCACCCTTTCACGTCTATGCGATTCAGGTTTTATGACGAGTGTACGAAACGACGCTGCATCTTAAGATACGCGGTTTTACCCAACCGTCGGTGATTCTCGAATGAAGTACTTTTTTCTAAGTTCGTACGCCTGTGGAGATACTTTCTCATGCAACCTCTCTTCACTTCTATATATACTCGGATGAAACCAAGAGCACTTGGCTAGCGAAAAGCTGTAACGATACGAAACCTCGGTGCGATACGTTCTGGAAAAAAATTTTATCAATAGATGTAATAAATATTTGGTGACGAAAAGACTGTTACCGCAGTAGGTATAGCTTAAAACTCAGCTGGAGTAAGTGGAGTGAGGTTGCCTTTTTTAAATCACACATGAAAAATGTTCTCAAGTATCGCGCAAATACAGAGGTCCCCTGCTCAGGAGCTATTGTACTTTAAAGCGATAAAAGCGTTTCGTCTACGACGCACCCTCAGGCATATATATGGATCTCGGGTAGATAAACAAGAAACAATTTCATACACCGTAGCAGGATACAAACGAATTAAAACCGCCAAATTCAAAGGACGCCCACCTGTCCTCCCTTGGGCGGTAAAAGGAACTTTACAATGATCGACGGTTAACCGCGTAGATCAACTCAAAGACGTCTAGGCGATACGTTGAACACAAGTAACGTATTTGGCATAAGCTGCCCCATAACCCCGGAGGCTACGCTTGGCCCGAGGCGTTATTCTTGAGCCTGTGAAGCGCTCCTCCTAAAGCTAGATTCCAGAGCCGACTCTGGTGCAGCCTGCATTTATGCGTTACGGTTAAGTTTGTCAGGGCATTTCAAGGGGCGAAGGTACCTTAGTGGTTGCTTGCAGTAACCACCTCGGTTCCAGCTACGCTATTAGTAATTCCTTCACAAGGGGAGCACCCTGTGCAAACAGACTCCGCGAACCTAGCCCAGGAAACATATTCGCGCGGCGCCCAAGGCGTCAAGACTAACTGTATCCGATGTGGATCTTTGTTGTGTGCGGTTTGTGGTAGTGACCAAAGATAAACAGGCTACACTCAGACGGTTTTGCTCTATTGTCCCAATATGATGTCTGTACGAAGTAGATACATCCGCTTCACGGTGCACATTGTGTCCTCCGATACGCTCTGCAGGTACATGTAAGGAATTTATGGGTCTGATTTCAGCTTTCTATGTGTAGGCATGCTTGAATTTAATTTGAACAAATAAAGATCGGCTCTCTCGACAAGCGAGGTGACAACAAAACTCACGTAACTCTGGAACTGAGATGTATAAAATTTGAACGTCAATCTCAGACGATAATCATACCCTGCCGCGAGTCGTTGCCATCAAACACTGCAGCGAAAGATAATGAAAGCACAGGCTTGACAAGAGCGGAAATTTATTCTGCATAGGAACCGCGTATCTTCGCATCTATTAATTTCCTCGACTTCAATGTATAGAAATTGTGGAATTGAAATAATAAGGCAAGAGCAGATACCACGGCCATGTATAAGGAAAGATCTTACCTTCGCGAATCGACAAGGTGCACGCGTAGCTAGGATACGTATGATTAAAAGAATCTTTAAAATTCTGAGAGTGTCTACTCAGCTAATACACACGAATGGACGGTGAGGGAGTATGACGTAGCTCTATCAAAGAGGAAGAGAACGAGACCATTTGCATGTACGCGGATAGTATGTCCGCTCATTTCACTTGGTAAAGGCAAAAGGGTCCTTGCCCATAATGTATCGTATTTCGTTCGTATTTCCTCATCCGTGCGTACGTTGACAGCTGACGTTTATGGAGGGTCGTAGAGAGGATACGATGAAACTGCAAGTGGGTCAGCCGTAGTCTAATACCACAACTATCGTATCCTCTGAAAAGCTTTCATCCCTGCAACTCCTTTGTCGTATTTTCCTGAAGCTGGTTCTGAAACCCGTGGGCGCGTTTGATGAGAGAACTGTTTCCCTGCTTATCTAGCTTGATATTTCCCGATATTACTTCGAACGAGTTTATCCATTGGTGGAAATTGGGTGAGACCATGCTCGCACGCGTCTAAATGTCCAGCCGTCGTACTTTTAAGAAACTTCCATGTAAATATATTTGCAAGAATTTGGCAAAATGATAGCGGTAATTAGGTGCACATGTTCATTTCAAACCTGAGAATGATCCTCATTCTCTTGAATAGAACGCGAAATGTTACCGCGAAATTGCAGGGCATAACGTGTATGGAATCAGACATGAGGTATTCCGTGGGATATTCTTTTTTCTGTTGCTCTGGAAAACTCACTGCTTCAGCATTCATCTCTTCACAGAAGATCTCGAGTAGTTGTTCGCTCTTTTAATTACTCTGGCTGTTTGCAGAGGGCTCCAGGGTAATCACCAGCCTTACGTACCCGCGAGTTCTTGCCCAGTGGATATGCAGGTATACTCAGCAAGGAAATAATATTTTCCGACTTTCTAAAAATTCGTAGCAAAAGTCGGAAAACAGCCGCGCAAGTCACGTGAAATTGTGGGGTTATCAAATTTTACGAAAGATTGCATAATCTCGGGATGACGGTAATTTTTTATTTTTATTCATTGCATGGTTGGCTATATCATTGTTGGCCATAATCAACATTCATAAAATAGATACATTTTGTAAGAAAAAAAAAATGTTTAGCTCAGTTTTGAGTACGTTTAATTTAAGCAATACGAGCAAACTAATTTAAATTACGGAATTTGACGATAAAGATAAAAGAACAGATAATACTAGCAAAAAAAAGTATTCATTGGGATTTAAACGCGGAGCCCGATATCAGTCAACTGCAGCTTTTTGTCTTCGACCAACCCTTTCTGCTGATTCAAACTTTTGATTTCAAATTTTTTTCTTATTCTTTTTATTCATTTTTTTTTGTATCTCCCAAACTGAGTAGACGCTTGCGGTTTTGGCTGTGCTAATAATCTTAATTTTTTTCACAGGTAAATGATTTTGAATACTCATCGAAATTAATCCAGCCTAAGAATGATTTCGTTAATCGAACCGTAACTTTAAATGGAATTCCTAAGTCACGGAAAAATCGTAATTTTTTTAGACAGCTGCACTAATGATGATTGAAAACATGGGCTCAAAAAAATTTTCTTTACCAACATATCGTACATTCACAACTCATTATTTGTTCGATCTTGTAGTACCCGTCACATTTTTCAATCGCATTGCATATGTTGTCCATCAAGAAATATCATTCAAGACGTGGCTGATTAAGGAGAATTAGCTAGTCATCCAGGCATGGCGATACTCCGTGTCACTTTACGTGATACTCGTAGAGGAATTCTGGAAATAATTTTATTTGCCGTAGGTTTTCATATTCTGATTGGATTAGGTGAGTGATCCTATATACCTGCTGAATAAAACTCGCTTGCTGTGCATTTTCACAGCCTAAAATCTGGGTCGGATTTATAACGATTGCGCAAATCGTGGTCGATGTATGAGGAGCTCTTTAAAACTGACGCAGTTATCGCACATGGTAGTTTCACTTCAAATATTGGCTCTTGGCAACCGGCTGGCAATTTGCATTTCTATCTAGAAAAATCGCCGGACCTTAATAGACCAACGGT
Organism: Neodiprion pinetum; assembly: GCF_021155775.2. NCBI lineage: Eukaryota > Metazoa > Arthropoda > Insecta > Hymenoptera > Diprionidae > Neodiprion > Neodiprion pinetum. The sequence continues at coordinate 31,944,545 of NC_060235.2, forward strand.
CAAGGTCACCTTGAAAGTACACGGCTCAGGAGTCGAGAGATCGCGGCATTGAGGCTACCGCTAGTTGTGTGGTCCACCTAATTGCCGATGGATTGATCGTGCGATCCTCCTTTCCCCGGCCCCCTCGCCTCGGTTTCCCCCCATCTCTGTCCCACTCGACAGCGCTCACATCCTTCCCAGCGGATCTTTCCGCGGGCTGCAATTACCTCCCTGCTCTCCCCCCGCGCCGTATTGCCCCGGGTTGGAGATCTCGTGACGACCGGACGTCTCGTTAATATATCAATATATCCTTCCAGAGTATATAGACGGCTGCGAACTGCAAACTACAAACTGGCCGAGTTGCATCTCGGACCATTATGCCATCCTTCGAGCCAATATAATAGAGGCGCCCGCGAGACGGACTCGCAAAGATGGGCGTCTCGACGTCTCCACATCGGTTTAACCTCGCCAGCCGTAACCTGGGAACGAGATTTTTTTCTTAAATCCAAAGTGGACGCTGGATAACAACTGAGATTTGCGAGGGGCATCGATTGTATTTGCAATATAAGTTTGCTATTCCGAGTCAAGTTCATCGAGATACAACGTTGATCCGTTTTCACTGTGAATAGGTACCGTCAAAGAAACATCGTCAAAACAATAGCGATTAAAATGGTTAAAAATATGGGAATCACCAATAATCAATTTCCTGAACTTTTCCTAATTATCATTACAACGGTGTAACTGTAACTTCTACATCATAAATGTAGAAATAATTTCATTACACTGCAGGAATGAAGAAATTTCGAGTACGATTTTCTTAGTCAACGTTCTGGTTCAAACACCTTAATTCTCTAAATTTCGTAGCGGACAGATTCCACCTCTAGTGAAGCTACGACAAACATCGCAGGAGCCATCGTACGTAGAATCTAAATCTTCGTTATACAAGGATCTCTGAATTGTTAAACTATGAATTCCCATCCAAGACGCAACACCGGTGATTCGCTGAATACTTCAATTACTTATTCATTTTTTGAAGCCTGTAGGCGCGGATCTATACTACACCTGCTTTATGAGCCAAGGAAAGTATTTATTAGCAAATCATACTTCCATTTCATTGTGGCTGGCGCCGACCAATGGACTACGACGTGGTTCGATGAGCCTGTTCTAGATGGCGTACGAGATCAGATATTGCACTCGTGAGCAGAATCGATAACTGTCACGAAAGCTTTGGCCTTGTTATTATCAATAAAATAGGGAATTTATCCTTCCACGACCAATAAACTCGGCCAGTTTAACACCTTGAGAACTGAAATTGTGATAACAACTATAATTCTCTGATCGACTGTAGTAATCGTTATTGTCGTAAATATCGAGAGATATGAAAAACACAAGTGGCTTTGAGACTAATATACCGTGTCTAATAAGGAGCATCGATGTGGTAGGAAACGGCCATTACTTATCGTTGGGTAGAGAGCCGGCGAGACGTTCCCGCAGATAACTGAAACCTATTCCTTCCTGCGTTGATGAAATTATCTCAATAGGTAGAAACGGCGATAGGAGAATTGAACAAATTTATTTATCGTATAGGTAATTTAATTTCCTCCTTATACCCCGGTAGTTTCTCCAATTTAATACCGATGAAGTGGCTTATCTATTTCTCAGCCAATGTCGGCTGCCTTTTTCAATATTCTCTGAGTCCTTAGCAATCCTTGAGTGTGTCTTTATTAATCCTACGCACCTTTCTTATTTATCATCCATGTAGCAGCGCCCGAGATGACGTCTTCGTGTCGTCAATAGCGTCACTACCAACTCGAAATTCTACCGTGATTATGAAGCCAAAGTCTAGCTCGAAATCTCGAAAACTTTGTTGAAGCTCCGTATCCCTTGTGCTTGAATACCATCAAGCACCAATTGTCGGTCGCAAGAAAACCAATTAATTATTCATTCAAGGTCAGGGCTCTTTTAGTCGAAGTCAAGCAAAACTCACGGCGTACACATAACGTGTATCGCGGTTTTTCTTTGACTCTTCATATGTCACACGCCAACGCCTCCGCGTCAAACTTAAAGAACACGAGGGCACACATGAATTCAGGATGAAACGTGACAGCCGTTGACTGCGTTCCGCTACTATGCAAAGCCAATTACTCCTCGAAATTATATTACATTTTCATGCTGTACTTAACAACCGAGCGTCGAACGTGTTACGGATGATTTCCTGTCGACCCGTATAGGCGTACCGGTTCCCGTATTGATTTATACGGTGGGAATTAATATCACTTAACGAACGCTCGTAAAGCAAGTTGAGTAATGCACAAACACGCCAACTTTTCATCACCTCCAAGCGGTGTAATATCTTACAATTTTGCAAATTTAATCGACAAAGCCGGGAATGTCACGATGGGCGAGTTCCGAACTAAAAAATAATTCTTCAAGCGTCCGCACATCAGCTCCGAAAATCGAATGGATCCAGGCGAGTTTCTTCGCACAGCAGGTGTCACATAGTGGCGTGAAACCGCGTCTCACCTAGCGAAAGAAATCGGTAGCCTACAAATAGTGGGTGGAGGAACAACCGATTCTCCCTGACAAGCTGACTAAGGCAAAAAAGCCGGTCAGAAATTGTCCGAAACATTGGGGACCGCTTCGACGATTAGGAGCATTTAATCGATTACCACAGTATAATCAATCCAACAGGTTATCGCGTCACCCGTTTCGGTTTAACGCTTGAAAGATTAGAGAGGAGACGTCGAGCCGTCTCAGTCCAAGCGATGCTCAAGGCATGTGGTGATCCTACCGAGAAAATATCGCAGGCACGAGAGCCGGTATATAACGGGTGTCACGTCTATAAAAATCATCGGGATTCGAGGAATTTGAAACGTGGCTATTTTATTTGGGCACAAAAACGGACGCCGGACGTCTCGAGGTGCAGGAATGCAGAAACTCCTTCGGGGCTCTCGTCCTGATGCCGGCCTGCTGCCGCTGCAGACTCTCCGGCAATTTATAAGTCCATTCGGGGACCACGATTCAGTTGCACTGTGGGCCGTTCTCGAAACACTGGATCTTACCTGCATCCTGCCGATCCTGAACCCGAAACAGCCATTCTCACTTCCACTCTTCGGTTTCTCTCGCTTGATCTTATCCGGTCCTCTCATTCTCCCTCTCCTCTCTACGGCCTCGAGTTATACCTCCACAGGCCTCGTTCCCACCGATCGCGAGTATAAATTAACAAGAATTACCATCCATTTGTATACCGCTCCAGCCCGCTGCTCTACTGTCGAACCCTGCGCAATCTATTCGCGAACTTTCCTAAGGACCGAAATGCCCGATTACACAGGTCGACAAAAAAAAATTTGTTTTGTTTCAAGTTTCTGTTGAGATAAATAAATTTCAATTCTATACATCGAATAATAACCAAAACCATTATTTATTACTTATAAGGTTTGTTTTTGTCTTTTTTACGTTGATAAATAAGTCTTGAAGTTTTTGGTTGATAGTTAATACGTATTCCCATTTAGAAGAACAAGAAAAACGTTTTCACCAAGATATGATGAACTTTATCGTTATTAACGTTATCAGGGGCAGTATAATGAGAGCATGATGGGAGATTACATTCGGGGTTTCATAGGAGAAAGTTCATACGAAAATAGAAGAAGTACGAAAAATATTCACTGTGAAATTTTGTTTATTAATTATGTTACATGTAGAACTTGTTATCAATTATTATTTTCGAACGAAAGTGATTTAAATGGTAGACCGAAGTTTGTGTAAATATTATTTACAATAAATGTTTGAGAAAATAGATAATTTTTCTTAAAATCCGAAATATCGTTCTGGTTTTTAAAAAAACAAACTGTCTTATGAAACCATTTTTTCATTTATTAGTTACATGGAAGAAATCAAAATTTGACATCTAGAGCCCAGACTCAAAATAAGTGTGGACCGGTGTTATGGCAGTCCTGTCGAAAACCGACGACACAGTTTTCGCAGTCTTTGGCTGCTATCCATGTCTACGCTGGAAGTGAACGCTTGCGTCTGGCTCTCCAAGCCTTGACAAATTGCACGTAGTCCTCTGTTGACGAGGATCGTCTCGATAAATGTGTGATGCAGTATTCGCTTCGAGTCCGGTGCCAAATCCCACCAGTACATTATAAGGAAGTTTCTCAGCTGTCTTCAAGTCTGCGTGGGATAAAACGTCAGGGTTGGATGCGAATCGGGGTCAACTGTTCCGTACGTCCTAACATCGACTAATCACCGTCAACCCAGTTCCAATATTGGCCATTGGGCAATTTCAAAAGAGAATGATTTGAATAAAATTGAGCGACCATTAATCACCCGCTGCATTATGCATCGTCCGCCTTCGACGTTAACCACTCGGTATGGGTGGGTATGCGTATAACATCGTCCGGGATCACCAGCACTCGTAATGTCGCGGCTGACTGCACGTTCTGACTTCACAAACTGTGCGAGCTGCAGGGACGCCTAGTCCGATGCCTATGCAGTATCGCATAGCTCTCGCTGATATAATTCAGTTCTTCCCCCTGTCCAACGAATGATGGCAAATCGGGTGAGAATCAATAGAGCAGCGTGATTCCCGTGTTGCCGATGGAGGACCTCTCCTCTCGTCTCCGTCGTCCTCTCACTCCACGCGGTTGTGAGGAGAGGAGTCGGACCACCCACGGGTCCAGCTTGTCGAAGCCACGTTCCTCGCCTCGTGTACTGCGACACCGCTAACCCTGCGCTTCCCCTTCGACTGGGCCACGGGATGTTGGCCGACGAGAAAGGAACGCTTCGACTTGCCTCTACTTACCGAAAGAAGCTCTAAGGTCCTTGACTACCGCGTCAACGAGAAATACGTCTCGGTACGGTTCAGAACAATCGAGGCTGTGCTGTGGGGATCAACGATCCGTGTTGTTACGCCCAGCGAACGATATGCAGGTTTATTCTTAGCACGATATAGGAAACGGAGGTTAATTAACGAATGCACGCGTACAATTGTAGTTATAATTGAGAAATGAATGTTTAGATGTTCGGCAGTTGAAGAGTTTCGAAGGTGGTGAGAAGGCATGAGGCGAGTGAAACCCGTCAAACGTAACCGCCGGAGCAAGTAAAATGAACAAATCCAACCGGCGTGTTGTCTTTCTTAGACAAAGTTTATTACGAGTTGCTCAAACTTCCGGGCGCCCCATTTCACGCTACTGCACACCACGTAACATTATTTCAGTATGAAAGTGGAACAAAGCGAATGAAATATAACAATAATAATAAAAGGGGCTAAAACGAAATTACAAAAATATTACAAAAAACCAAATTCCATGAGGCGTTGTTGAGGTTTCAAACTTTTAACGTCAGACCAGACTCCGTAACATCACGTTAAAAATATCCTGACGTGGATTATTATTACAATCAAACTGCAACGCGTATTTTTATACACAGCTGCTCAAGTAGTCAATGATTGAGAAATTTAAACGTCGATCCAGTCAGCTGTTGTGTCAGTTCCGAAGGCGAGCCACCCAGTAGCCGATGAATTACAGTTCTTGGCGACCCGGCTGACCTCTCGTCCTTCCATCACTGCAATACACGAACGGTTTTAATCACTCTGAGTAGCGGGCGCATATTCTTGCATCAGCCGCACCGTGGCGGGTGGCTGTAATTGTTTGCAGGCGATTAGTTAACACGGAGCCGTAGGTTGTGGATGGGGAAATTCTGGCATCGCACCGTCCGGATGTTTATAGCTATCAGAAAATTTAACGGAAGCCACGATGTAGGTAACCGAATTGAACAGCCCTGTGTTTTCACTCAGTCATGTACACACGGATGAATCGCGTTGAGCGGATGCTGCGCCGTCCGTACAGTATAATGGATCGTTTCAGATTAGAAGATAATCTCTTATTGTGGATTCGACGTGGGCCCTTTTGTTCTTCAGACCGTTTCGCAGCGTCACTGACTGATCGTGAGCCTTTTTTCATACTTCTCTTATTTTAATTTTCTTCTTCTCTGCTCTACCTTTGTTTGTTTGTTTTCTTTTTTTCATTTTCACGTCACACACTTCAAGGAAGTTCTCAATATGGTTTCCATCAAGGGAGATATAATCGCGGTCCGCAACGCCTTCCGTAAAAACACTAGACGTCCCTCTAGCCGGCGGGTGACTTGCGATCGTGGATTGTTGGCCCAGTGACGAAGGCAACGCCTGAATACCCGTAGGTGCCTACATCTGCCAACTTTGCACGCTTACCCGAGACGCGGTGGAATTTCGCATTCTCAGAAAATCCCTTGTCTCGTGACTGCAGCCATTTCCTACTAGTTTGCCTCGCGAGTATAGCTAAGCCACGAGCAGACGGGACTTCTAAGCAAATGATGATAATATTGCGGCATCAAAATACCAATCGCCGAACACACGGCGCAACCAGTTGAAGTGCCTCGCCTGCTCCACTTTTCCCAGTCGAATCATCCGCGTGACGTGAGGAAACCGAAACGATGCGATTTTCACGCGAGCGAGACAAACGACATTTAAGTGCGGTGAGGAATAGGAAACCGTGGCGTGAAGTCACGCCTAGACCCCGAGAACCAGGAACAAAACAGAGGCACGCACCAACCCACTAAACCAAATCTCGCCTATAAATAAAACTCGGACAATACCGATGCAGCGTCTGGCTATTCTCAGGAAGCTGTTGACAACTGCGGTGTCCAATGGCGACAGGATGGTCAATGACAGGGGCTCGCCGCATTGTTCATATCTCCCAGCATGCACCGAAACGGTGACAGCCGGTCGCACGCCTACGATACGCGTGCAGCTACCTACCCTCGACTTACCGGAAGTTCAATCCTGGGGTAGGTATGAAGACGAGGTCTCAAACACGTATCTTGACGAAAACATTATATTGCGTGTGAATGTTCGACAGAAGTTTCTGAGAGGCTTTCTGAGGATGCGAATATTTCTACGCCTCAACATCTAGTAGTTGTAAATAATTTATCACTGTGGTACAAATGGTTTTATAGTTTTCATACATATATAATTGTACGCCATTATTGTCGCGTGAGATTTTCCAGGACTGGATACACCGATTTTGTAAAATTTCTCTGGAGAGTGGGAGTGACAAAAAAAAATTGTCTGCAATGCTTTCAAGGTTCCAGCTGGGATCCGGTGGTAAATTCACCAAAAGTGGCAAAAGTGTTCAAAATTCCGTCTAAAGCAACGAATTTCACCGCGAAGACAACCAGCCTACGTACGAGACTCTGGAGGGTAATTTGCCCCGGTTACTTTTCAAGTTTATCAAGGTTGCTATAACCAAGGGCGAGCTGTAAGTTGTCTTGAAATTGCCTAATTTTGTTCGGTGGATATGCAGGTCTTGAATTTAACCGTAAACAACTGTGGAGTTTCGTTAAAACTTTCGAGTAAAAAATATTCAAATCTGTATAGTACCTGAAACTGTACTAAAACGAGGCGACGCGGCAAAGCCAAGGGTACTAACGGGCATGGAAAGTATTTCTCATGCGGTAATATCACGTCGATTTTACGCCTTCGTCGCCACTGCAGTTGGTCCGAAATCACGCCTGCGGGATATCTTTATTATCCAAAAATATTCCGATTGGGACCGCTCTGCCTCGGTTCGGCACGGGGCGAGATCTCACCTTTGATTTTCAACGCCGTAATTCTGGCGGAAAACCAGAATTCCAGCCGCGACTGCATAAACGGGTAGAAAATATTCCTCCCTGGAGCCGTAACGAGGTGACAAACACTCAAAGGGCGCCTATAATACTCGTTGCACGTGTACAAACACGGTGACTGATTTCCCTTCAGTCGGGCTGTGATCCGCACGTATCCGCGCCCCGCGATCCCAAATTAACTTTGATAAACGCGCGTGCGTCGCGATCTCGAAAGGCTAACTCGAGCGGCGCGGGCGTCGCTCGGTCCTTCTGGTAATTTATTTTATTAGTCGAACACGCGACCTGCATCTCCGAGGCCCCGTGATCTCGCAGTGGGCGCATCGCGCCATTCACCGGGACATCTGCCAGGGTAACATCCCATAACAATTAGCAGCCTATATCTGATAAATGGAGCGGTTTGATGGTGGCTCGATTGCGGGTTTGACCGAGGGTTGGAGCCCGAGGCTTTGCCGGGGCCAGCGGGCGGCCGGGGCTCAAGTCCCAGTCGATTTTATGCCCCGCATAAGACGAGCTGCCATGCCGAGTCGAACGAAGGTCCGGCCTTTCCCGATCTCTAAGCGCAAAGTCATCTCGAATCTATTACTTACTATAGCTGCCCGCTAGGGAGTGTAAATATTTGGGTTTTGCGATCGTACCGAAGATATGCCGGCCGCTTCTTTTCATTGTTGAAAATACGTTATTTATGACTTTACTCTCAATATCGGTTCACCGCGGGCGTGAGCAGCTGCCTTCGAACAATACTACGAAATTTACTGGAAATTTCGCAAAGTTCAAATCCATTTATATCCACGCTAAGTTTCGACTTTTGTTCAGCCAAGATAATAACGATAATGCTCCCGAAAGTATCGATCCTTCACTTCTGAAAATTGGCAAACCTGTTTGACACTTTTCTTTTATACACTGAACACTGTCATATTTCCATACGATAGATGAAAAATTTATTCTGAAGAAAAGAATCTATAGCTTAGGAATACGATTGTTCGAAGTGTTTTATCGTTTAGAATGATTATATTTCTCACAGATCGAACTATATACACATCCATTGCAAATGATGGAAAATACATTGAAAACATATCCCAAACTTCCTGTGTCAAATATTTATTTATACGCTAATTATACATTTATGTAAATAATCACAAATTATTGAGATTTCAAATGTTGATCTTCAAATGTATTTTACTCACACAACGGATGCGGTTGTTCAAGTTGTAATACTCGGACTACTAATCCAGTCATCCCCTTTCCACAGCCCTTCGTGTTCGAGGGTGTAAATCAGTAGCGAACAGTTCCACATCCGTCCAGTAACCGGATCCAGGCAAAGATCCTTTATACCTACTCTTTAAACCCATAAGTAGGTTTTCCGAGAAACCAGCTGGCGTCGTAATGCGGCTAAATTAGATTTCGAAGATTTCTAGGATCCTGGAGGAACAAACCCGAGACGCTTTATTAATCCCGGAGGGACTCGTGCCCCACTCGACTCTGCTCGCACGAGGAGTTTGTCCAGAGTTGATCGCAGGGATTCGGGGCCGGATGTCGCAGCCCCAAGACGGCAGGCGCGCAACATCCTCGGTCCATAAATCAGTACCGAAAATTGTCGCAAAAAAGTGAGGAAGAGGAGGTGAAGAGAAAAAGTAGAAGAAAATACCGGGGGTTGCTTCAGTCGGGCTGCGCACACGCCCGAAATTCATAATCTACGCGACGTTTCAGTGTGTAAGGCTATGCAGGTCGTTTGTAACAGCATATCTGATACTCAAGTCAAATTTTTTTTCATCTTTTTCCGTATACCTCCAAGCTTCTTTCTGCCTGCCGCGAATGAAGAAACACAAAATCTTTTTATCCCACTTATACACAGAAATAGATTCGTTTGAAAAACGCCGTTGCTTGTAATCATGATTAAACCATTAGCTACGGTGTCGAGTCGTTATTCGTCGTCTGTCAAGGAATGAAAATACGAAAGAAAGTAACTTGTTTTTCAAATTCTATAAGGTCAAGTCCAGACACTTCTCCAACGGCACGACTACGGCGTGTTAATTAATTTATCCTCAATTGTTCGGCGCATTTGTGAGATTAGTCGTCCAATTGCATCCCTCTACTCGAAACGACAGTCCATCCCTTTACACTCGGAGTCTAAAGTGCTTCGCGAAAAGGAAATCCACGAGACGAGGGTATGTTAACCGATCTTATAGTCTTCGATTTCCCCCCGTTTACCGAGGGAACGAATAGTGCTTCAGAACGCGGTCCGGGCCTCCTGAAATAATATTTGAGGAATTCGTTTTCCCCGCAACTTGGGTAAATACTAGACGAACAAATGGTTACAAATATGCATACAAGTCAGAGCGCCGCTTCGCCCAGGTTGCAGCTGCGCGTGTCATTCTTTCAACTAATACACTCGCTATTCGTGAACCTCCGGCATACATACCTGCTGCCCTTGTAGGTACCTGATACTGCGGTTCTTCAGGATTTGAACGGTAGGCTGGATCGAGAACAGAAACGATCTGAAAATCTGAGAAAATATTCCAACCACTCCCATACGGTCACACCAGCTGCACGCTCGGTTATTGCTATGCCGTGCTGCAGGCGATAAGAAAGTATAATCTGAATTTATCTACGAAGCTATGTCGGGAATTTTTTCAATTAACCTGTTGAGAATTTCACCGCCTTCTCTCAGCTACCGAAAGACCCGTAAATTATTCAACCGCGGTACCGCAGTCCGGTCTTCCAGGAAAACTGTGTAGGAAATACGCTTCAATATCATCTCGAGAGTTTATTTCACGCTTGAAATATTGTGCGTTACAGCGATTCACTCCCACATATTTTCACGTACGATTTATTCGTCCAAAAGTAATTCACCCTTCCCTGTGAGGAATATTCTACATTAATTAACATCTGTAGGTGAAAGAGTTGATTTGATTTCGAATTTGTCTCTCATCATTTTGTAAGGAGCAAATTTTTCAATTTACAGCCGCCTGCGGCGATGCTGCAGCACGTGCCGTTGTCTCGTTGGTCTGCGAAATGTACGAGCATGTCGAAAAAAGGATAAGAGGTCAAGTTTTCGCACCAAAGATGAACAGGGTTTCATCTTACTCACCACGATCCGCATGGCACTCAGAATTATCGTCATCTGGACGGGATGCCAATCTGGCCAGCTGCCGTCTGCTCGAGGTAACTTATAAACAAAATGCACAAGTATTCCTTCGGTTACAAACTCGTCGCAACTATGCGCAGAAAAAAAAAATCAGATTCCTACCTAAACTTTCACATTAAATTTAGAATTTATTTTTCCATCCACGTATAATGCGTGTAATACATATCCCGACTTCAGTGCAGGATTCTGGAATCTAGCTTGTTCTTGTCAAACTTTTCCCCCTCTTTTTCGGCTCCCAAAGTGAATTACTCCCAGACTGATACCTACTGAAACGCAAGGGTAGTAGGTATATCGAATTACTGTTATTGCAGGAGTGAATCTTACGACGTTGAAAAACGTCTTTGGCTTAACTTTTCACGGTACAGAACGGAGGAATTTTTTTTTCACTTTTTGTTAACAACCAAATCACCTAATCCCTCGGGCTGTTTGCGATCAACGAATTTTCATTCCTGTCAGAGCCACGCTTTGGTTGAACACTGCAGAGGAATACCAGCTTCGCGTTGATCCACGCGTTTCGTAGCATAATATACGGTTGAATTTGATGAAATGAGAAGAATTCGTGTGAAGTAACGAACGACTCGTCTGAAGCAGACAGATTTATAATTTCACGGAAGACACGGAGCTCGCCGTGCGCAGGTATGCCGACACACGCGACAGGGAGATAATTCATCTGCCCGCACAGCGTCCCGTTACAAAACCCCCTTATAATTTTCCTCCATCCAGTGATGGATGTAATCTTAATTGGTGTTCCTAATGCAGCTTAAATTTTCAACGCGCGCAGGTATTCCCGAACCCGTTTGAGAAATGATATAGAAAAGCAAAAGTTATCGCGCCGGCGACGACACCTAATTACTCGAATCCTTGAAAATATGTAATAATCAGGTACCAGGTATGGATTCGAAATCGATCGAACAATACAACGTAATTACGAAGAGACGATAATTTAGAGCCTAAATTTCATCCAGCAGTTGCAGCTGTGGTCGATGCGCATAGATCAGTATTAACGTCGAATGAAAAAAGCCAGTGGGTCTGCAGTCTTGGCCTCGTCTCGAGAGCCGGTATCTCCCAGATGTCGCAGCAGGGTGTCTGGTCTCTCTCATCGTCTTTTCGAGTCACACTTTGGTGTCAAGTCGCCGTCATCTCCTACTTAAAAAGCGCGCAAACAAGCCGAAAGGAGACCGAGAGCTTTTAGCCAGTCCGAGGAAAGGGCTCCACTTCGAGATGTGATAACTTTGCTGCATCTCTGGCTATTGTGGTCGGGAATACTTGGTCGGACTCAAAATGCTCGTGCAGCATGTGACTATAGATCAAGTACACGTGCGTGAGTGAGATGGTTTCTCAACAGGCCATTAGCTCAAAGTTCAAACGGTCTGCGGAACGTAATAAGGCTGGCGAAGTTAAGTCGTGAATAAAATTTCCGAACGTATTCAAATTTGAGAGTATATTGAAAAGAGTAAAAAATTTTATTGAGTTTGCTTTGATTTTGTACATATGCTTGGTTCTCCGGTCAGAGCGTATTCCAGTGCTTGTATCGAAAACCATACACGTACTAGGTTGAACTATAAATGAGAAACGAGGTACATTAGTGGTAACGTCGGCGATATATTTTACCGAATGTATTACAACGAAATCGCTACATTAGTTGATAAAAATTAATTGCCTCATTAACTCGAAAGAGCCAGTCTGTGGGGATTAACTTTATTGACTGAAACAGCGAGCGTATTGCCGGGTTGGTGTTCGACCGGTCGTCGCGAATGGTCGAGCGGTAGCCGGAGGAATGAAAACTATTTTAAATAGACAATGGACTTTGGCGGTATCTTGAAAGACCCGGTGCGTCGCGTGTTTCTGCGTTAACCGTGGGAAGTCAATTTATCGCAGACTTCCAATTTACAAGGAAAAGTGGTATACTGATTACCAAGGACACCGCAAGGACGACACGGGCGGTATAATATGCTTCGGAATTTGCGAGCGAGAGATGATACCAGACTTATTGTAATCTCTAAGTATGTCCTAATTAGTGTGTGTGTTACGAGTTTCATGCACTTCCAAGTCTTCTTATAGGTAGGTATAACAATCCATTTGTTGCGTACACTTCTCAGGGCAGCTTCACAAATCTCAAGCAGTAATTGCGGCCATACATCAATGAATACTGGCCTCGGTTTATCGCTTGTATACTTCAACTGTTGAAATTATTTCACCACGATATCTCTTGTCCGATCATGTTTTATCTCCGAATTTCTTTCTCTCGCCCTTAATTATACGAAATGGCTCTTGACTCGGGGATTTTTTGCGCGTACCGTGAAGTCGTTTAGCAATGGGTATTACGAGGACGGACATCTATCCTCCCGGTTTCGTGAGAAAAACGAGACCCTCCGGTACCGCAGGTATTTCCAGTTATGCTAAATCGAAAGCAGCCACATTTTGCTACGGTCAGTGTTTACATGTTATCAATATTAATTGATCAACCTGCAGCCGCTCCGACAAAGCGAACCCAACTTTTCTTTGTCAGCTTTCGACCTTGGTGCTGTTACCAAGTGACGCGACGTCAGCGAGGCTTCCTTAATATTTCACAATGATTGCTCGTCAGTTTGTCGATGGAAAGAAAGAGCGATACACCATCGAACCGATCAACGCGCAAAAATTCATGTTTACACTCGTGTGCATATATATACTCAATACGTGTGGCGAATCGAAGTACGAAGAGGATCGTGCAGCCGCCCACCACCACGCGGCACATCGAATTAGCAATAATTCCGGCGGGATTATGGAATGTGATGGCCATTAGGCATTATTGCCCAGCTACTGATTATTAACTTTGATTATACGGCTAAATTCTCATCGCCCTGCTGTTACGCGGTCCCCGATTACCATTCGAATTGTAACAAATAGCTGTATTATGTTAAATTGCTTTTGTATCTTTCGACCGCCTGTAGCTCACCAGCATGTTCGCACAGCTCATGAAGCCTGACTAATAACGTGTGAGTGTCTACCCCTGTGACCTATTGTATGCGCAGAGAGGAAAATCAATTCCGGTCAAGCTTCAACCACGGAGAGAGAAATACCGGAATCTGGTTTCGATCAAAGCCTAGAGGCAGTTGAAACGGAAGTCGATGTCGTGACTCACGATTCGAAGAAAATAAAAATGGCTAGAATAAAAAATTGCTCAATTAATGGTACACTTATTACTGATTTCTCAGGTACGGTAGCGTTCAATCCGCACGCGAAATTCCTGGAAATGCAAAATTGGTACTATTATCTCGTTTTTCGATTCGAGGTACTTCTGAGGGTAAACGGGGACTCATGCCGGGAGGTAAGAGCTGAAATTACCCCGGGATGTATTGAACACGTCCCCGACTCATGCCTCGGCATTTACGGTTTACGCAGTCCTTTAGTGTTTTTACGCGTCTCTGTATAGTCTACGCTATGTTTGATGACTGATCCCCCTAGTGGCCGACGATCCCTTCACTTTCTGATGGCACGCGATTTAGAGATATCCTCAGTGGGCGATGTCCACAAATTACTGAGTAATCGATCACAAAACGATCAAAAAAACTTGCTCTATTTTCGAAAGTTAGTATAAATCGTGTCTCGTGTCTTGAAAATAGTCCAAAAATTATGACTGAAGGTATTTTTGGCACATCAAACCCAACGAAACTTGTTTACAAACCGAAGGGGTGAGGCTTTTGGACCCCAGTCACAATGGCTTGGAATACCCGACGGGTGTATCGCACGGTACGACCGGGTCGTGGGTCCCGAAAATGCAGCAGGCCCCGAGTCGAAAGAATCCTTGTAATCAATACTGTCTCGAAATTGTCCCCGCGTTCGGATCCGGCTCTGGCGTCTTATGCGTTTACGTTGAGCGTGTGTTGGGCGTACGCACGTGTGTAAATTTATATATAGATTTAGGCATACGTCGTATAGGATTACGTGTGTAAAGGCACCGGGGCCGCCATGTCGGTTGACAGACAGGACAGTCTGGCCGTGTGACGGGGACAATTCGTTACCGCGGCAGAAGCAGCACGCATACTCGAGGAACGGTCACCCATACTTAGGCGGATACTCCGTTCGCTCACCGGGAGTTTTACCCTGTAGCAGGGAGTCGCCGAGGTCCGCCCTTATACCGGTCACAGCGGCTAACGGCGGTAATTAAACAAAACACAAGCTCGATACACCAATGAATGGTCAGCGATCTTTTCCACTAACAGCGGGAGAACCACCGCCTATTAGTCAATCACGATCCTGGGCCTGTGTCAGGCGCGCGCCTCCGAAAAAGCCGGGAATCTTAAAGGCCCGGAGAAATAAAAGGAGAGGATAAAAGATGTGTACGATTCCTGCCGGCGCTGGAATCGATTATAGCAAATCTGAACGCCGGGTTGTTCCGTGATGCTGATGATGGAGTTTCGCTCGTTCGAATTTACGACCTAGTTTCAGTAGCTCCCTTCTGATCGTTATCCGCGCTTTTATTAATTTGACAGCGATCATAATTGAGGATGCGAGTGCAAGATCGGTTCAACGCGATTGAAATTCCAACCATTCGCTCGATAGACTGACCTCGAATATCCACCCCGTACATGAATAAAAAATTAGCTCACCAATTCGTCGACTTGTTTTTGCAGGAGATCGGTGATTTCGACGACACGTCCGTCTCGTATAAAAATCTCTTTCCATTTACGGTCGTACTAGCAGAATATCCAAAGGACATCTCAACGAACCTCGGCACAGCTGCACGCATCAATCAGAAGATGAAAAACGGACAAGAAATTTCGAAGAAAACGCTAAAGAACTATAAATTTGTATCTACTATGCGACCGTTTGAACTTGGGATGGATAAGGAAGGAGGCATAGCGGGGTGTTGCAGCACGGGGTTCAAAACCTCGCCAAGTCGTTAGGGAGGTTTCCAGTTTCAAAGAAGATATCGAGAGCCTTTCGAAAGGTCGGGTGTCGGCGTCTCGTCCTAGAAAACTGACTATTTTTGCCACCCCAAGCCGAAGCTGCGATCGGTGCCGCCTCTGTTGTACATCCAGCCAAAGAGAGGTGAGGGTATCGACTCTCCCGGTGTTGTCTCTCACTGCGAAAACTTTCGTCAAAACCTTGAGGCGTCGCGACGCTACCGCAACGGTACCGTATGACCCGCAAGGTACATAATTCAAGACCACACGGATATGCGCGGGAGTTTGCACAGTTCGTACCTTCCGTGCAGCTCATGCCGAGGGGAAGACAGGAGACGCGTATGAAAGTATCATGCTCTTGAGCAAACATCAGTTATGTATGTGTACGTGCAAATACAATGCCTACAAGTACGTACATCGTCTAGTCGACTTGATACGCGTGCAGACGTGCATATAAGGGCGCGTCTAACCAGCTGAAACGCGGCTCCGCTTGCAGGGCACACCGCGATATCGTCAGAAGCCTGCGACCTGCAGGGTGATGTTTAATTCAGCCCGGTTGTACAATATGCTTCCTCAAGAAGTAGCTCACTCAATTTTCTCATCAATTATTCGGACCGTTTACATTCTGGAAGGTCGTAAGGTCTACTCCCACCCTTGCAAGGTCCACCGCCTTCTGCAGTAACGGGCAGAAATAACCGGTCGGGAAAAAATCACCCCTTTAAACATTCACACCGCGCGTCTATTATCGTTCGGAGAATTTCGATCCTGCGGTGAAATGGCACTCTCGAAACCGCCCCGCGGTCCATCTCCAGACTCTTAGACGACTTTTTACTACTCTACTGACCACCGAGGCTTTACTGCACATGTGAAAAGGTTTTTCGCCTGACTTCTGAACGCATTTCTATCAGGGTCGTTCCCTCAGCCGCCGGTCCCTCCCCAGAGAGGAAACGATTCGGAGAAAAATATCCAGTTACGAAATACGAGGGTTGGGTCTTACCCACGAAATATTCCGTTGGAACAACGAAAAGTGCAACTAATAGACGCGGTTACCATTTTGCTAGCGAATAAATTCTCACGGGATGATGCATGCGAATGCAAGCTGCGGAGAAAAAACAGCGCCTCGACAGAAAAAAAGTAAGATACGTTACGTAACTTGGCTCTCGCGAATCGTGTACCTGCGAGTCTGGGCAAAAGTTTCGGGTGATATCTGTTGAATGTTTCGTGCAGTGGGAAATCTTGAGTACAATGAAATTGACTTTTCAGTTGTACGTTATTCATCTACCAGCCCCAGAGAGGTGAAACTTTTACCAGTTTTGCGGGCAACTCGAGCCGGGCAGGGACCGTTAGCGCGTAGGCGGGAGGCAAGGGTAGTTTGAGGGACAGGGATTGTGGCAGGTTCTACGAGCCTAGGCAAAGACCCCGGTGGAAGCCGCACAGTGGCCAAGGTGGACCCAAACAATTAGCGATCTGCTCGTAATGGAATGAAATGGCACCTGAATAAATGCGCTCAACAAATACTACCTACCTACCGGAAAGAGCAAATACTTTCAAAGATAATTTTTAGAAGCAACACGCCGAGACGGGTCCGTGCTGCGAGCTGCGGGCTGCCTGCTGCCACTGCCGCTGCACTTGCGCACCGCGTTAACGGTCGCACCTCGGAAGAAAATAAGTCTCCGTTTTTTTCCCGGAAATATTTGTTTGCCCCCCGCCAGCGATGCACTTGACCATTTTTCTCGCGTGTCGTAGGAAAATCCCGTTTCCTCACCATCGACGCCTGTAGGCTCGAACTTCACGCCTGTGTATAATATGAAAGTAGAACGCTTCGAAGCAGCTGCGGTGATTAAATTCAAATGTCGCAACATTCGTTGAGTATGTTGAAACCGCGCGGAAACAAAGGAACGAAGGGCCGCTATATAGGCGCGGGAATTTATCCTATCTTCTTTTTTTCCCTTTTTTTCAACTATTCCTACCGAAATTCTCTATCCCGATACCCTTCCAAGATCCGAACATTCCCACAGGATATCAAACGCGCGCCGCGACTCTCCCAAACGAGACCGTGAGCTCAAAAAGATTGAGGACCCGGCGGCCCCGGGCCCGTGAGGAACGCCGTGGAAATGTTGAATGAACGGGAATGCAGATCTAACGCTTGTGCATAAGGCTTCTTCGCCCCTGCGAGTTATAAGCGACGAAATAAAAGATGTCGCCGGGAGTCCTTGATTTATGCTGGCAGATGGCTCCGGCCGATATAATAGACGGTATATTTAGTGGGTAATCCTACACCTAACGCGTCGGGGGATGGAGGATGGGTTCGCTACAGGTGCCACGCGATGGGTGCCCATGGGGCAGACCATGGCTATTCAAGTAATATTACCTACTCGGACATCGGGGGTCTGAGCTCAAATTATGGACAGGCGTTGCACCGTAATGATTGTTCCAAATAATAGCCACGATCGCTTCTGATCAGCACGAAGCACCAAGCAGAGAAAAAACCTCTTCAAAACAATCGTGACAAACCTTTAACCGTACGTAATTCGACTGAATTCAGAGTACGTACCGGCTGTTTCTACTCGGTGTAATGTACAACGGAGGTTCGTGACGTGCAGATTTAATTACCAAACCTAGTTTAATGGAAGATTTTTATCCCCTCAACCAGAGGCGGTGCTTCAGAATCTGTTGAGGCACAAATCGAGACTCGTATTACATACCGCAAGGTACTTTTTGTTATAACAATGGGTAGAGGACCGCGAAATAAGGCGAGGGGGATAGGCAGTAAATTTATTTATACTGCCAACTGCGGATACTCGAGACTGTATTACCCATTAACCACTAAATCCAGCGACCATTAGCGTGAATGTTTACGCATTCGCTCGTATTCGGTTGCGCACAATGTGCGCCAGGCCGGTGTTGGCGTCATATTCTTCCGCAGAAATCCGAATATGGGGAAAAATTTTAGTATAGCCCGCACATGGCGAGAATTGCAGGGAACGCACATGTCGGGCCACATGGTCGTGCACGTTCGGTTGTACGCAGGGGCAGTATATTAATACCTGATCCTTCGTTGGGGCAGGGGGACGGTATGAGGCAACTACTACGTGCATGCAAACTGGTCGCTCGATAACTACTGGTTACATCGGGTGCAGCGGATTTGCAAAGCGTGCCGACCGACGCCGCGCCAAATCACGTTCAGCCCTGGGATTGATGCTAATTTCGCAAATGCTTTGTCTCCGCCCTGGGCTGTCTGGGTTGGAGCAATTCTGAACCTTCCACATACGTACGTGAACCGGTTCGCCGTTCACTTATATGCCAAATTTCCGCTATCCATGCAGAAAGTAACGACTTACCGGACAAGACGAGGGTGCTTTTGTCGTTTACTGTCCCACCAACTAGCGGAAGGTTTTGCTATGAATATATTGTAACGCAGTTGCGGTCACACCCTTTATACACCCTTACAAGGCTCATGCCGTCGCGATATTCACACTCAGTCTTCATCAAATGATTAATCTTTTATTCGCGTGTGTACAGTTGCTGCGACAACCTGTATTATTGTATAAACAGTCAGTCTCGAGACTTGAAAACAAGAAAATCTTCTCAAGATATCAGCTTTTCCACACTTCATTCTTTGTTGTGTGATTTCTTTAGCTCAACGTTTGCTCATTACGCACAGAGGACCCTTTTATTTTATAAGGCCGCAATCTTAGAATGACCTTGATTACAATATGTACGCAGATATCAGAAGTTGTCCGAATTCAGCTCTTTGGGTCTTCTTTGTGGCGATTATATCTTATTGCCGGCTTAACGATAATGCGATGGAAACGAACTTGGGATGTTAACACTTTCCGTAACAATTTCAAAAAAGCGAATTGGAGTATAATGTCGAGGAGATATTTGATTTTCGGGCGATAATCAGATTCAAAAGTACAGTATCAAGTTCTCGAGAAGGTATTCGACATTTCCGGATAACAACCTTCCCTTATTCTCGCGCCAGAGGCAATACGTTAATGATGGTATAGGACTGAAGAAGCGTAGGCATGAGCAGGCCTGACTTCGTGACGGCACTTCGGTAGATGGGTGTACAAGTAAAGGGATCGAAATTCAGTGCTTATTGATCACAATCTAGTGATATATGAGGCGGACCCATGTATATATATAGATCCATCCGATTGGTGGAAATTGATAGTAAGAACATGCAACGTAGGTGCAATCCCTATACACGCCGCACGAACGGTACAAAAGCTTAGGATTATTTAAAAGCGAACGGGAAGAATTTCGAGGACCCAATGATCAAGATTACTGGAGGAAAACGCGTCATTTGTAAATTGTACGGGAGAACTGGGGAGACAACGACATAAACAAGCATAGACGGCAAGTTGGCCGTTGAATTTTACGTCCAACTGATCCCCAATTACCGTTTCTATTTATGGCACGCCGATATCTATCTCCATGGTTTCCCATGTATTTTCCAACCCTCACGTTCCGTGTACCTCATCCCTGTTCGACTTGCATCCCCGTCGATCCATGGCGTACCGGGACCTTGGCACCCCCGACAACCTCGACACCGATGCAAGCGCCTATGTTTACGCTCTCTTTAATTGCTCTCCATAAATATCTCCCGACTCGTCTCGCGCTCCTCGCGTGCCCCTGCAACGCTCTCGTCGCTTTTCATGTTTACGACTAACCAATGATACTCCTTTGCCGCCCATAAACTCGACCAGCGTGCCTACTACACTCATCATCCGTTCTGCCGCCGGAAAGTCCTTCACAGCCTTCCTCCCGGCTCTGCGCGGAACTCCGAGGAACAAGAATTTCAAATTATACCAGCCAGTGATCGACGATGAGAGACAGAGACCGTGGAAAATACTTTCCTCCAGAGCACCGGCTACGGAAGCTGCTAAGTCCGCGGAACGTTACATTTTCTCCAAATACATCATTCCAACGATTGCATTCGCGATTTTTATGACTTGCAAAAACCGGAGCAATCGTAATGTGTCGAGTTGAGGTAGTCGCGATTCGGGAGTCGCTCAACTTGATGAGGAAATAGTTGTGCTGACAAAAGTGGTCGGTTAATTCAGTAGGCCTGTTTTTTTACCCCGTGTTTATTACGTGTATATAGAATCTAGGCAGAGACCCGAAGAGACTACGCAACGAACATTGTCTTCGAACGGGAAATTACTTCGCCAGATTTATTTGATGGTTGCATAGCCTAGACTGCGGTAAAACAGTACCGACGATGCCTCATACATACGTCTGGTCAAGATATATCAATTTTAGTGGAAACTGCGGCAGTAAAATGTATAAATAAGTTGCAGGGGCATTAAAAGCTCCGGCATAAGTACAGATCACTTTATACATAAAAGATGGAAAACCATAAAGGTTGTTGCCGGACCTAAATCGACGTTGTTGTTTCGGGGACGTCGAAACGGTATATTTTATCGCTAAAAGTGCCCGAACATTGCGCTACCGACGAGTTGAACCGGCCATAAATGGAGAAATACGTCGATATACCTGCAGCTCTTCATCGGCCCCGCGATGATCCCGCGAATTACAGTTGAAAGAAAAAAATGTAATCGTTCTTAGCGAGCAACGGTCGGATCTTATTAACCTGAATTATTGCAGAAGACTTTCCCGTGGTTCGCGGAGCTCAAGGGAATCGATATCTCACGGCTTGCATGTATTCTCGCTGCTGCCCCGAGTGAGGGAGATCGTTATTTATCGAAATCGAAAGAAATGCGCGTGTACGGGGATGGTGCAGACATACTGGTTGTCGCCGAAGATATACAGAAGTGGCGGGGTGATTGGGTTCACTTTACACCAGCGTGGCACCCTCGTGCCGTCACATTACCAACGAGAAAATATCTCCATTGGATTTAAAAATTGGCTACGACGAAATTGGCTTACGACGCGACATGCAAAGCAGGGATCAGTGGGGGAACAACAAGGTAAGCCTCGGGGATCACCAGACATAAAAACCGATGGTGACATGTCACCCGCGCCCATACAATATTATACGCGCTCAAGTGTGTATGGCTAGAACATTCAAAGCACTGCTGAAGTGGTCGACCATTACTGGAGGCACTCATAGTCACCGAGACCCCTGAAAATCGCGATAGAGAAACACGACGCTTTGAATTTCCCGCTGATAGAGAGGGACAATTTGGATCGATCAGCTGCAAGAAAATTCTGAGCGGCTTCTTGCAACTTAATCATCGAGAATTATCATCCCATGTTTTAGCAATTAGCTTTTAAGACTGAGCTACCGTGATGTTCCTAGACACCTTACGTAAATCGCGTATCACTGCTATGCAATTACTGCATGGATGTATGGATTATTTATTTCAAACCCACGCGTTCACGACTTGGAATAGTGTGATACGGTATTCATGATTGACTTTGCAAATACTGAGAGAGTCATAAATGTCATTCCGTGTATTCTATTACTCGCATTTATATGTAGCTATAACGGAAAATTACGTCTCGGCTTGGAACTATAAAATTTCGTATAGAAGTTTACTCACGGTAAATTGGTCTCGATTCACAGAACACAAACAAAACCGTGCAGGTATGAATATACATGTAGATTGAAAAATGAAATCTCTCTCTCTCCGGAAAATTGTCTGCAGACTACGATAAGGCAGATTATAGAAAATTACCTTTGTACTTAATTTAATCGCCAACTTGAATCCGGTACTTTCTAACTGGGATACACGGATTTGTTGGAAATGAGACTGTTAACGGGTGAATCAAAAGTCGTTTACCATTATCTTGCGGACGAATATACTTTGGGGTTAAAATCTGGTTGAATTTTTATCCGTTCACCGAGGGGCGTGAATCTATATGGAACTTAATATCTGGGCTTGTAAGTAAGTGACTTTTACGATGGGCTTCGTGTATATAACGGGTATAATCAGAATTCACGATGAGGGGACAAAGTTTCGAGGGGTTTATGGTTGCCATACAAAGGGTTAGATTTTGTGAATATCTTACCCCCAAGGCTCCCAACGCACCCGACGGTACGCAACGCGTCGAACGAACCAAACACACAAGCAGCAGCGGAGTTACAGAATCCGGTAACAGGTGTGGCGGCTCGAACTTGACACTTTTATTCCGAGTAAATTAACTGAAATTTGAATAAATGTTCAGGCGTCTAATTCCCCGGAGCATGGCACGGCGTCAGATGCTGGAAAAGGGTCGCCGGGCCGCCAGTTCCCGGCATTCACGCAAAGTTCAGACAGGGCAGATTCGTCCGAGCCGTTTTCCTCCCCTGGACTTCCTCGGCACCATCAACGACCGTTTATGCTCATTTCGGGATTCGGTTTACATTTAGTACATGCCAGAAGCCTATTATTTCCGGAAGACTCAAAACACACAGGGGCTGCTGCAGGTGTTGTGTGTACAGTCGACCGACTCTCATTTACATCTCTATGGTGTGAAAAATCGAAAGGTATATAATTTTCGGCAAACAGTTATTACCAAAGTACATACGACTTTAACACTTATACTATGTGTTTATTTTTTTCGGTCGCGTGATGACAGGTGGACGAATTCAATACAAATACACAAAATTACTGTTTATTATATTAACCGTATACTTATAAAGAGCCTGTCGTCGGACACGATCGGCACGTGAGCGATAATTTCTCGTTCTTTGGATCGATGAGGAGAACACGTTTCAGCTTTCCGATCACCGTGGACACGCAGGGATTCAGTGCGCAGGGTGCCATGACTGATAGAATTTTTACCAACAATCTATTTATAAAGCCAAATTGACCGACCCCGGTTCATCGGCATCACCCGCAGCCAAATTGGTAAAGTGAACTCAAGAGTGGTCCACGTGTATATAATGCACCTATAGCGACGAAAGTCTTTAAAAAATGAATACCATTATAAATCATCGGTGATAAGAGATCGGGTCCCTAATGTGAGGACATCACCGCACACACCGCGCGATCTCTTAGTTTCTTCTCGGATCCCTTCGCGTATCTTGGTTTCCCCTTCCCCCCCCCCCTATCTCTCTCTTTCTTGCTCTTTCTCTCTCTCTCTCTCTCCCTCTACTCATCTCTCGCGAGGGGATCCGGCGCTTTCCCTCTCTCTCTCTCCGCTCCTCTCACTCCACAGTGCCGGGTTTCCTGAGACGGCGGCTATCCACGCGGCGATCAGATAAAAACACGAGGCTCGCTTTGGTTTGTCACCATCGGCGAGGGGCGCGAAAGGGGGGGAGGAAGAGGATTTATAGGACTTGTCTGAGAGGAAATCAAGACTCGGCGTTGCCAGACCTGCCCTCTCGGGGAACCCAATTAATTTGGACGACAGACCCAAAAGATTCCGCCTCTGCTTGCTCGCCCAGTCTTGCCTTATTCTTCGTTTATTTTCAACACAAATTGAGGATCTTATAGGAACAACGACGCCACGCCACGCTAACCCGCGTGAAGCCTCTTGGTCAATCTGTTACCGATCTCGCTAAGACCCGTACCGATCGCCCTCCGCCCAACTGTCCGCTCTCTATAATAATACACCTTCTTCCGCCTCTGCAGAAGTCGGACGATCGACAATGAATCGTTGCATCCTGCCGAATAATCAAAATGAATTTGAATCGGCGGTGGTGTAGGTTGAAAAGTTTTACGTAGATCAATTTTATTTCGTTATTCACCTTGCATTTGAATTTCATGTGAATGTACTGAAATAAGTGGCTTCACTTTCTTCGAATTAGTCCATGAGAAATATGGTAGAAATATTCAAGAAATTTTTAATTAATAACGAAAATCGTAAGCTAATACAATTATACACAGAAAACCGCACAGTAATGACAGGTGCGAATCAAGTTGTTCATTATTCACGCAGCTAACGGTTCAAAACTGAAGTCTGTCGAATACTCGATTTCATCTGAGTTTATCTGAGTTGGCCGAGTGACTTTTTTTGTAATTTAAAAACTCGGGGGAAATTATTTTCCCCAACTAAATACGAATCTTTATTCTCTCTTACTGCGGGCACTGTAAAATGTAGAGTACCCAAATCGAATTACAACTGCAGTGTTCGAATTATCCTGAAGGTTATTATTGTATGTACTCAAGCATCGAAAAATCGGAAAAAGAAAAGAAAATTCCATTTTATGTGCAGCAAAATTAGGGGATGGTATAGATTCGTTTATATCAATTATAAAAGTGCCGCAGTTGATTTTCCATCGACGTGTTGTAGCAATGTCAATGACGAATACGCTCAGTTGTGTTTGGAAATCGAAGTAGTGAACTCACAGCTCAAGATCGACATGTAAACATACACAACAGACACGCCCAACGGTTGTGTGCTCTACCTTGTAAATCATCGCTCGCAGCGTTCGTTGCGATCTAGTGATAAACAAAAGTCGCTTAATGTTCGTACTCAAAGGTGAATGAGTTCTTCGTCTAAGCAGTCACTACAGCGCAGTGTCGTGGTTGTCCAAGTGAAACTCTCGGCTTCCCTCTGGCAAAAACATTCCAGAATGGAAAAGATCGCAGAAAACACGTTCTTGGTATTTTCGTAAATGACATGGGTGGCCTTTGTTTAGTTTAACAAAATATTCCCCGAAAGTGAGTAAGCGAACGGGTTTGTGTGTACATGTTTCAGTCTGTTAATAGTTTTACTTTGCGCGTCGCGTTCATTTGTTCCCTTAGTGACGGTTCAGTGTTCAGTGACTGTGCCTTTCATCTCAGAGACATCGACAACAGACAGGGCAGGAAATTTTGATCACCACAAACTTCAAGGTAATTAATTTGTACGCAGATAATCAATTTTTAGTAGTGTAACATGTATTTGCGTCTCTGGAAGTGGGCCAAGTGGGTGCCCTAGTCGAAATCGACCGGAGAACCTCCTTAAAGCCTCATGCCAATTAGTTTGCGACATAATTAGGATGCGAATCCCATTATGACTTCCAAAATTGCCTCGATAGTTATCACCCGTTTAAGCAAGTGTAGATTTATAACCGTTACTTTTATATATTATTTTTTTTTTTTCGTCCTATTCATTCATGCAGAAAATGACATCTTTGAGCAATGTGTGTGGAACATTAGTGATCTGAAGAAAGAAATATGAGTGACCTGAAGTCACGTTGTCTCTGCGGCAAAACGATAATCGGTGAATCAAACGGAAAAACCCATGATGACATTTTTAATTTGGATCGCATTAAACGTAAGGACAAATCTACCGCTTAAGGTGGCCGCAATTAGTGTTTCTCTATTCAGGTGAAGAAATGACGGTAAATAAAAAAATTCTTGATGGAAAAATATGTTTCTTCTCTTTATTAAAAAATTACAATTCTCTTGATAAATACTGTCAATTCTATTAGAGTATACATCTATTTTCAGTAGAATTCAAACATGAATATTTCGTTTTGATCTCCAACAATTACGTTCGAGTAGGTACACATACGTTAAAAAATTTTCAGTCAGCAGCGATAATTTTGCCAAGTCAGATTAAGCACACATAAAGTGGGTCACTCATTCTGCGTAAACTGTGTACGATACTCTGATGGTTAGAACGTTAGGTCGCGCAATTACTTCCTGAATCCAATGCCCACTCCGAAGGAGTTTGCGCTACTGGTTGAACCACCCACACCGAAACCGCCACCACCGTATCCTGGATATCCACCGTATCCTCCGCCCGGGTATCCTCCGTATCCTCCGCCTGGGTATCCTCCGTATCCTCCGCCTGGGTATCCTCCGTATCCTCCACCTGGGTATCCTCCGTATCCTCCGCCTGGGTATCCTCCGTATCCACCGTATGGATATCCTCCGTATCCACCTGGATACCGTTCATATCCGCCACCATATCCACCTGAGAAGCTTTCAGCTTGAGAAGCACTGAATCCTATTCCTCCGCGAAGGCGATGAGGGGAACGAGCAACACGTTCAAGCGCTTAAATCCATAAAAATATGAGATCAACTATCCATGCATAATTGCGAAAATATTGCATTCTTTTCGGGACAAAAACAGGGTATATCGATATAATTATTTATACGTACCACCTGGCATAGCTGAGGCAGCCACGATCAGAACAGATATTAATACGATTTTAAGCATTGCGTTAAGCTTCCTTGACTTCCTTGACTCTTTCAACTGATGTGTTTGCTTTAACTAATGCCTTCGTCGATCGAGAAGAATGCTTTTATACGCTATCGCCAGTAAGCGTCACCGCCAACCCCGCAGTTTCACCAACTCTTGGCGATCAAAGAGGGACTGATTTACAGTGAATAGTGGCACAGGCAATTACATAAATGCGTGAAGTTCGGTCTCTAATCGGTATTTGAGCACCTGTTTTGTAACGTTACCAACTGCGCTGAGGCTAACCGCTAATTAGTATGTGACATCGGGAAATTCTTCTGGGGAATAAACAAATCTTAAGAAAGTAGGGGCTTACCCAGTTTCAAAATGAAGTTGGAATCACTAAAGCTGATATGCAAGTTCTTTCGATCTGACGATAGCACGATAACCACGTGTCAACAAGTAATTATTGTGAGTCATTTTACTAGAGTAGATTATCAGTGAATTTCATTCGACGCAACTACAGTGGATTAACATGTCGGACGTAAAATAGATGACTGATTTCGCAAGTGCAACGTCCGCGGATGGGACGCCCTTACCCGTATGTATATTTACTTGCGGCTTTCGACGCGACTTCAAGAGAGAGTTTGAATTTCCAGCTGAAATTATTCACATTTGAACACAGGGAGTATAACGAGTCGAGTTATTACGCAGCTTCATCGAACAGGTCAGCAAACAAATTGATAGAGAAAATGAAAAAAGTCGTAATTAAAAATTTTTCCATGTCAAATAAAAAAATAAAATAGAATAGTATTGAACGCCGGAGTCGTAGATGAGATTAATCACTGGCAGTCAATCCGTGGTACGTATTGATTGCATTACGTGCACACGGTTCTCGTTCTTTGAAAATACATCCATAAACATGTTTCGTGCTCGCGTCACGTATGATCGCCCCAAGCGTTACTTTTACCTCCTACTGTTTGGTTCGATTGGAAAAAGAATTAGTATATAATAATTGTGGGCAAACAAGCTCATGTCTCGTAAATAAACAAGCCCGGCATAGTTAATCACATAACTGTATTCGTAGGCGGTGATTATCACGATGATGGTGATGATTACACCCATGGCAAAGTCGCGAGGACGGATGGTAGGTACGGCGCTAACTTTGAACCGTTGTGACTCGTGGCTTGAATATAACATGCAAATACGTGAAGGCAATATTTATGAAATTTTAAGTCACTACACACTGCAGGCGCGCGTTGTAGTGAATGACAAGGCGATATTTTAGTCCCTTTGTGAAAACGATTCCAGCACCTTTGGCGGAAGCGTGGGTGAATATTAACGCGGGGGTGAATCTGAATAATTCAGAGCAGCCGTGCATTTGGGGAAACTCTAAATAATGTCAGCCGTGAAAGTGTGTATTGCCCTCCGACTTCACGCGTGCTCATTTTGTTTGTTAAAACAAATGCCGGCGGATGTGTATACCTATAACACCTTGCACGTCACACGTCGCACGCGTCCTCCCTTAAAGGTTTTCCTTATCTCACCCTCCACATCGAATTTCCACATTACTATATACCTACCTTGAGATTTTCTCAAAACTCAAAAACAATTTGATTCTCCTTAATATTAAAACCTTCACTGAAATATGAGACAGGTAGCATCAAACTTGAGTTTGTCAAATGCAAGCATATTTTTAAAGTGGCTTCACTTCCTCGTTCCGGGAAAATTTGTTCAAACGTATATCACATTCGTTTCTACTATTGCGAATGTTCCACACGAAGTTGGGGCGGATTTTTGTAAAAATCCCCGTGTGTTGCAGCGCCAAAGTTCAACATTTTGACTCAGAGATCCAAGGACGCGCGTCGTTGAGAAAGGTCTATTCTTAAATTCTTCATCACTACACCTCCCCGCGGAGCAAACATTCGTCGCTGCTCTTTAGGACAAAGTTACCGCGTACAAATTGCTCAGTAATTATCAATTAGCTCAGAGCTACAGCCGATGTCACGATCTTGATCGAACGATAAAGCAACCCAGTTCGCTCGTTGAATGAGATGAGAAAAAATACCGGTACATAATGTATACACTATGTGCTCGCATTATGTGACCCCGACGATCCTGTCGTGGTTGAAACGATACCGTCGCCGTCCTCTACCGAGGTAATTAAGTTGGCATACGCCATCTGCTGCAGGAGTACACGTATAACGTAAGGCAAAGGTTACTTTTCCGCAATCATGCAAATTCCAAATTGATTCTGCCACGTTGTACAGCCCCAGGGTGCCCGACGATACCCGGAGCTCCAAGAACCAGGAACACCCGGCTTTCCAAAAGACGGCTCGAGGCTTACTGGGGTCCCAATTAACTCCGGCGACTTGCCAACGTCCTGAGCCGATCGATACCCGATCGAATGCACAACTCCGCATGTCGGGAACGTTGTTCCCTTTGTTCAGGGCTTAACATCCCAGACTCTGCGGCGTGAATTAAAGATATGAAAGCTCTCCGTTGTTGCTTGCATTCTATCGTTCTACCGGCACCGTGAAAGGGAAAAAAAGAGATCGTGAAAAAAAGAAAAAAAAAATAGTTCCAGTTGAAACAAAGCGCTGGGCTGCCGGGCCTTGGAATGAATCGAAAGTCGCGTGCCGTTCTGATAGTGCGACCCTCCAGCCTGGCTCCGCGTTACCCGGTCTAGCTTTTTTCTGCTCATTCCCCACGGCTCCAGTACCTCCCACTAAACCCCCGCCCAACTCCCGCGATAACGCTGCCATGTTGGCTCTTAACCCCGTTACAAACATCCACTAGCATTCCGGGCTCTCTGTTTTTTTGAAAATTATAACTGCGATGGGCTTGTGTACGATTTGCAGTAAGAGTGGCTTCTTGCCGCTGGTTGTTAATCGATTCTACGTTGAATCGGAGTCGCAATGGAAGCGGAATGAGTACACTGTTTGTATATTTGCGGTCTCGATGAAAGTCTACACCGTTTTGAGTAAGATTCAACGTCACAGCTACAGGCGTAAATTCTTCCCTTTTTGATACCTAACGATGATGAAATCAACACCAAAACTGTGGGAACTTTTGGAAAATATTTTCGTTGGCACATTTAATACCGCCTTACTAACAGTGTACCAGTATACAAGAATCATGTGTGTAATTTCATCGATGTACTATAATGCAATCATGTTGTCCTATTCTTGTACGTGTATGAAAAATAGAAAAATACAGTAATTGGGTCGTATTTCTGTATCGACGTCAAAAAATATAATTGCGGATGTTTGTACAATCGGAAACTGAGGATCACTGATTTTGTAACATGTCGATATACTTTTCAGGCTGACGTTATATTCCTGTAATTTTTCATCTGCTGTATTTGCTTCAATTTTCGTTTACTCGCAAAGAGAAAAAATAATATCGCGTTATTTTCAACTCTTCTACTTTCTACGTACGTTGAATATTTCTCATACGAAGGGCCAATTCAACAAACCCGTTTCATTTGCGTTCATTGAATTTCCGTCATTGAGTTGCCGTCGCGTCGTCTCAATTTTGAACGGAAATGGAAAACTGCGATCAACTGGAAGTTTTACCAGTTGATCAATTCGAGGCTAGCGCGTTAACAGCAGCGACCGTAGAAACAACAGCTCGTACACACGTGAACCGGGGGTGTGATGGCGATGCGTAGAGTCGACGGGTCAGCGTTTGGGGGCATCGCGAGCGTCGGCGAAGCGTCGGGGCGCCGCCGTTGACGGGGTGAGGGTTAAGCGCGCTGAGCGTTACGAGAATGCGAGCCCCTGGCGGGTGATAAATATTCAGAACGAGGTGCGGACACGCCACGCTATCAACACCGCGTGAGCTAATATACCCTGTTGCAGGTCGAGGGGAGGGGAGGGAGGCTTGTTATCGAGGCGTGCCTGTCTCCAAAAAAATTTACTGACCCCCCCCGTTTGATAACGCGATAAACATCCGAGGATTCGTCACTCCGCGAAATTATTCAAATGCTTCCTTTTAGCGCGACGTTGTTTCATTTTTGTGGCTTGCTATCGTACCTGCACGTTATATCGTACTCTACAGGTATTGCACGCTCTGATTTTACTGAGAAAAACTTTGCTGATTTGCATCGTCTTTGAAAAATACTTATTACAGAGTAAAGGTTTTTTTTAAACCAATTGTACTTTCTTGCCTTCGATGCCTCGATCGTCGGACCGATTTTTTACTTTCATTTCAGGGGACAGGTATTATGGATATTTATTAGAAAAAACTAG
The DNA here is from genome assembly GCF_021155775.2 of Neodiprion pinetum. Taxonomy (NCBI): domain Eukaryota; kingdom Metazoa; phylum Arthropoda; class Insecta; order Hymenoptera; family Diprionidae; genus Neodiprion; species Neodiprion pinetum. The sequence continues at coordinate 31,975,483 of NC_060235.2, forward strand.
TGACGAATTATTAAATAGATTGCCCAGGTGTTCGAATTATCGAATCTTAATGAATTTGTATTATAGCTAATATTGCGTGATGACTCAAACTCGTCAGTTTATGTCTCAAGGCACATTTTGAGTAGGAAAATACTTTAACCGTCAGAAAACTGTATATTGAGCGTGAAGTAATTTCGGCGACACAATCAACGTGATCAATGGGCAGATTTCGAGCTACTGAAAAAAAATATGAATCTTTTACGCAAAGGGTTTCGTGCCAGCTAATCTCGATAACTGTCGGGTGCTAATTGCGGGTTGAAATATGACTTCACCCGGAATCAAACTGCGCACCTAAAAGTGGCGGTGTTGTTAAATGGACAGAAAAATTGAAACATATCCATATCACGTGGGAAAATTTTTATTACCACCAGTATCGCTACACCCTTTCAATTTTTGCGGTATCCACGTGAGTAACGCCTTCCTGAAACGAGTACAAATTCGTTGACCAAGGTATAAATTTACTTCCGATATGTTTGTACAGGACTTTTGAGCCTAGGTAACGCGGTTATTTAACTACGGGGTGTCCTAGGTCTGCGGCGAGAGTCTTGCCGGTAGTGTGTTTGTGGTTCGGTTGACAGGGTCCGCCGCCGAAATTCAGGTACAAATTAAAACATTCTATTTACTGAGTTGAAATGTTTACCAGCTACTAATGGAATGTCCTTCAGTTTACAAATATTTATACTATACTTCTGACCGACTTTTAATACTGCCAAGCGTGGCTCGCTCTATACCGTCGTACAGTGCACACATTTTGCAAACTGAACGGAAAAACCCACGATGCCATTTTTAATTTGCATCGCATTAAATGAACGGACAAATCTACCGCTTAAGATGGTCGCAATTAATGTTGTTCCATTCAGGCAACGAAATTAATGTGAATTGGAAGGTTCTCGATAAAAGAAATATACTTCTCTTTATTGAAAAATTACAGGTCATCATCGAAAAATACTGTCAAGTCTATTAGATTATACATCTATTCTAAGTGATATACATTCATTCTCACGATGCATCGGAATTTGAACATGAATATTTCGTTTTGATCCCCAGCTGTTACGTTCAAGTAGGTACACATATGTAGTTATGTACACATTTATAAAAACATTTTGAGCTATAATCTTGCCAAGTCAGATTAAGCACACATAAAGTGAGCCACTCACACCGATGGCTAGAACGTTGGGTCGCGCAATTACTTTTTGAATTCAATGCCCACGCCGAAGGATTTTGCACTACTGGATGAACCATCCACACCGGCGCCGCGACCACCGTGTCCTGGATATCCACCGTATCCTCCGCCTGGGTATCCTCCGTATCCTCCGCCTGGGTATCCTCGGTATCCTCCACCTGGGTATCCTCCGTATCCTCCGCCTGGGTATCCTCGGTATCCTCCGCCTGGGTATCCTCCGTATCTTCCGCCTGGGTATCCTCCGTATCCACCATCTGGAGATCCTCCGTATGGACCTGGATACCGTTCATATCCGCCACCATATCCACCTGAGAAGCTTTCAGCTTGAGAACCACTGAATTCTATTCCTCCATGAAGGCGATGAGGGGAACGAGCAACACGTTCAAGCGCTTAAATCCATAAAAATATGAGATCAACTATCCATGCATAATTGCGAAAATATTGCATTCTTTTCGGGACAAAAACAGGGTATATCGATATAATTATTTATACGTACCACCTGGCATAGCTGAGGCAGCCACGATCAGAACAGATATTAATACGATTTTAAGCATTGCGTTAAGCTTCCTTGACTTCCTTGACTCTTTCAACTGATGTGTTTGCTTTAACTAATGCCTTCGTCGAACGAGAAGAATGCCTTTATACGCTGTCGCCAGTAAGCGTCACCGCCTACCCCGCAGCTTCACCAACTCCTGGCGATCAAAGAGGGACTGATTTACAGTGAATAGTGGCACAGGCAATTACATAAATGCGTAAAGTCCGGTCTCTAATTTGTATTTGAGCACCTTTTTCGTAGCATGACCGACTGCGCTGCGGCTACCTATCAATTAGTATGTAACATCGGAAAATTCTTCTGGGAAATAACCCAATTTCAAGAAAGTAGGGGATTTACCCAGTTTCAAAATGAAGTTGGAATCACTGAAGCTGACGTGCTGGTTCTCACGATCTGACGACAGCATCAATAACCACCTCCCAATAAGTGATCAGTGCTAGTCACTTTACGGAAATAGATTATTGGTGAATTTTATTCGACACAACTGAATGAGCTCGCAGTTGATAACGCGATAAACATCCGAAGATTCGTCACTCCATAAAATTATTCAAATGCTTCCTTTTAGTGCGACGTTGTTTCATTTTCGTGGCTTGCTATCGTACCTGCACGTTATATCGTACTTTACAGGTATTGCACGCTCTGATTTTACTGAGAAAAACTATGCTGATTTGCGTCATCCTCGAAAAATATTTGTTGCAATGTAAAATTACCAAAGTACTCGTAATTTCTAACCTTCGATGCCATGATCATCAAACCGATTTTTTACTTTAATTTAAAAGGATAGATATTTTGGATGGTTATTAGAAAAACCTCGTGACAAATTATCGAATGGATTGCCCAATTTTTATACGTGTGCTTACAATGAAATGAAATAAGGAGATATTTCGATGCCCTGCCTAAGTTCTTCCTTAAACAAGAAAACGAAGGAAGAAGAAACAAATTTTTCTGTTCTGACGATATTAGACCAAAAAACTATTTCTTTTTTAATTTTTCTTTTCACCCTTTTCTATAACACTGTTCAAGCTCAAATTCTCCGGCGATATCTTATCTTGATGGCTTACACAATAACAAAGAAGTGTAAGGTTGCACAAATATCGTCTACAACCGACTTCAATTTATTAATTATGGAGGTATTTAAAGCCTTGTTATCGTAATGGGCTTCGCAATAAAAAGCATAATGCGAGTCGAGCCTTTAGGTGAGCTTGTCACGTGAGAAGATAATGGCCATGTGGTGCCTACGAGTCGCTCGATACGAAAACATTACTCAGCCCGATTCCAAGCACGCTTATACGCGTCTCATTTCTGCTAAAGTTTCATTTTCGTCATTAATATTTCTTCTCTTAACGATGAGGGAATCACCCGGATCACCTAACGTCTTGCAACTAATGTCAATCTCCGGCTACGAAACAACACCGTGACCTTTCGGAAAAAGCAATTTTCTCACCCTTACTCTCATCCGTGAAAGTCTCGACTTGCACGATGTCACTCAATACGTTTTGATGCAGGTCAACAGTTTGATTCGGAATACTTTTTCACCCGGTAATCGCTCACAACAAATTTTACGCCATTACGCGAACGACTAACTGGGGATGACGCAAGTGGCTCATCCCACATGCTTGCTTAGCTTACGGGACTGATTGGACCGCCATTGTTCCAAGCAAATGGACAGGCAGGATTATCATTAGGGACGTACATCAAAGGGCTAGCGTGAGGAGATCTGTGGTGATCCTATTCTCAGCGCGGTTCTTAGTGTTAGCTTCTTTGGTAATTACCAGGGAATACCTAATCACCATAATAGCGTAGGAAGGTTTTACCATACAGTGACGAATCATTTCCTCCAACTTCTTCGCTACTCTCCACCGTTCTATTGATGAAAGTCAAATAATCATTCAGCTGTCTATGTCCGAGATGATTCCTCGCTTTTCGTGTGTCTTCAATTCGGGAAATACATCTTGGATTATGCCCATTTATTTTTTACAAAATACCGGGTAAAATGGGATAGCTAATTTCCTGTCAATTAACATTCAACCGTGGTTTTTCGACCGGCTTACTAGGAATCGTAAGGCACAGTCGCATTTCTGATCACTGAAATTAAAACCTATCTCAAAGTGAGTCGCAAGCTGCGCTTTCTAGTGCCGTTCAAAGCTGCTCCAACACTTCCGCGAGATGGATGCAATTCGGAAAAATTAATTTAGACTTCAACTGAAGAAATATTGTCGAAACTTCTTCTCAGTTTGATCAGTAGAAGAAAAATGTTGTAATTACACGGTGTGATTTTTCTTAATAATACGTACATATTATATTGCATGCACATTTTTTAACTCAAATTTTTTTACAAATTTATAATATTCAAATTCGCTTGCATCGTCGTCAAGTTACCAGTTCTTCGCACTTGTGGGACCAAATGTTGCAGGACTTCGACGCGGAGCGGGTGTATTTATTATTGTATTGGAAAAGTCATAAAGAAAAATTGACACAGAATATGGACAGCCTGCGCCATGGGAAAGATGAGAATATCAGATAAATCCAGGTGGAAATTTCATTCGATCATATCTGGTGCAAAGGCCGAGGCTGAAAGCTGAAGCACAGTAAATCCTTGAGGTGCAAACCCTGAACGGAAATATCAGACGTCGTGTTTCGTCGTGTCCGCGGTTTCCAGTAGGACGTGGCCTTATCTATCCTCACCTTACACCGAGCCAACATTCGTAGATGTAATCATAGTGCAAAGCCGGTCTGAGACTCCCTCGCTTCGCGTCTGACGTATACGGAAAACACAGGGATCCATCCAGCGGATGGATTTGTCTTTACGATCGCAATTTTCCATATTGAATTTTGAAATCCTACTCCTTATATACCCTGCGTTTCCTTTCTCTGAAGGATCTATGCCGCATACAAGGCTGGATCATGCTGTCGGTAGACGTCATTTTGCAGTCATGGGTAATTCGCCGGATAAGATTTCAACAACGCTGAAGATTTGTTGACGAAAAATTATCAATCGGTATTTCTTCTTCCGGAAACATGAACTTCATCGTATTACACATTTCATTGTGTTTTTTTTTTCGTTCGGTTGCCTGTTAACGGTAGAATGAACACAGACAGTGGGAATTTCTCTCTTGTTTTTCCATGCAGCCTTCGATGAAATTCTTCGGCAAACAACGTGTTAATAAAACATTACAACAATATTGTGACAGCGTTGCTCCATCGTCAGCGTCTTATAACGACCTACAGATGCTCGCCAAAGGCCACGTTGGCGGAAAGAAGCTTCAAATAAAAAAAATCAAAGTACTTATTAATACCCTCTCCATGTGCTCGTAATTAGAGGCATCTACATTAAAAGTTTGATATTTCGGTTATTCCTCAAAGTTATACAATGCCGTTGTCCGTTCGTATAGAAAAAAATTATAGACAAAAAACTAAATGATGGCTTTATACGCGTACTAATTTTTCTCGATGTATGAATCTGGTATTGTTCTCGCTATTCCAGCCCATCAAATTAGTTCTATGAATTCATGAAAGAATTTAACTGCCCAGGAATTTTCTGGATCTAATTCCCGCATGAACTCCGCCTGGACGGAACTCAGTGTACGTATGCGGTTTAATTAGTGGATTTTAAAAACTGCAGTATCAACGTGGTTCACAACACGAAGACATAGCCTTCCAATTTGACTTTCTCGGAAAAAATATGCGTCCGTCGTACAATAGAAACAGTCGTCAATTATTCCTCCACTCGCGGTTGAAGGCTCTAATCGGGGTAAAACTTACACGCTTTACATAAAGATGAAATTTGAATACCCGCTTGGAAACTTTTTGAATTCCAATACCGATCATGCGGTATCCAATATGTTTTTAATAGCCGAACAACACGTAAGCCTTGATTACCAGCGTGTAACTATACACCCTAAGCTGGTCCAGAGTCGTATGCAAATATCATCCGAGCCTCTTAAGGACTGTATCGTATAATTACGAACTGCGACCAAACGAGCACGAGCACCCGTCGCAATATACACATTCGAACGAGGCGAAACAAAACGACTACACGCGGACTCCCAGTTCTCGACGCACCATAAACGCTGATAGGAAAAACTTGCAGGCCTGCAATCGGGGAGAAGAGCGAAATGTGCTCGATGCGTGATCTGCGTACACATGCATGGGAACCCTTGCCCGAAGAAAATTACGCGGCACTCATCGCCGCATCTTATATATATATACCATTATAGTTACGATTTGAACCACGCACATATGTATGAATGTGAAGCGTTAATGAACACGGCCCACGTGATAATCGCGTAATAATTATTAACCGGCAAACAAAAAGTCGAGAGATTAATTGAAGTCCGATGAATTGAAGGCCTGCAATGAATAATAAATTTACGAGGCAACAGTTCTGATACGAAAATTTGACGTCTTATCGAGTAATTCCTTAATGTCAGTGAATTCATGTCAGAAATGTAACGTACAATTTAGGGAATAAACAGAGTGTAAGAATTCTGATAACAGAAACCAACAATAATTGAATGCAAATTACGCACAACAAGTGAGACCCGTTTCCAATGATCATCAGCCAAGCACCTGACCACGCGGGGTGAGAACGCCAGAAGGATATTTGTTCCTCGCAGGGAGGGAGAGAAAAATGTTGAAATCTTTCTCGCCAGGGAGTCGTAGCGGGACTGAAACGCGAGGAACAGGGCGCCACTGCTGTGCGTATTAATAATGCGCACCCAATTAGCGGCTCCACGGCGTGAAGGAGCGTTATGCCACGCCACCGCCACCCACCTCCCGGACCCATTTGTCATCCTCCGGGACTCGCGCGACGAAAGCCATCTCCATCAACTGCACTTCCTTCTGTTCGTCTCGATTACGTCCGTCTATTCCTTGGATACAAGGTCATTAGCATAAATTTACTTGTACAGCTGTTTGGATGTACCGAGATTTAACGCCTCGACGGCTTTCATCCGTGAAGAATATACGTACCTGTGACTTTTCAAAAGCTACAGATGAAGATTTCTATGGACACCATGTCCCGTAGGAACGAGTTACATAGGTGCATATGTTACTCGTTACTCTCGTACCTGGAAGATTGAATCGAAATAAAAACACGCCATGAAACGGACCAGTCCACGTTGAAAAGAACGATCGTAATGACGATTTAAACAAATCTTCTAGACAACATTCCAACAAGATAGCGGGGAAACTTTGGTGCTCTCAATTTTTCTTGTATTTTAACCATGATTCAACGCGTTGCGCAAATTTTTTGTACAGCAGCAATTGCCTTGTAGCAGTTGTACTAACTGATCGAGGAACGCGTTAGGAGTCTCTCAATTAACGCCGCTATGAACCCTCCAGAATGTAGAGTAATCAGAAATGGGGTTGTACCAATGTGCTCCATGGTTATTTGGCAGAACATTACCGCAGGGGGTGCGACTCCAATTCTCCAAACGAATTGCCTGTAAGAATTTCTATTCGGAGTACGTCTATGCGTCTCCGTTGCAGCGCGCCGATGCATGATGGTACTTCCTTTACGATCTTTAATTAGCTTTTCCTTGGTACGAGGAAAAGGCTATACGTCATCCTGGTACGCGCAGCTTCCACTCATTGCAGAAGAACTAAATAGGCTGCCAGTACCTACACTTGAAATCGGTATATTTAGTGCCTATGCCACGTGGAAGTGCAGGCTATTTTCCATCAGATACCGTACATATACGCTTCATAAAGCTCTGTGTCAATGATTCGTTTCCATAGGAACCGCCACGATGAGAGGTTTCTCAAGAGGAAACGTGATTCTTTCAACCATTTGCAATGTGCGAGAAATGATGGCGTTTTTCAACTGATTAAAAATTATGAACCATATTTTATAGCGCTTAATACATTCAAATACCTTTCAGTGTATAATTGAACATCGCCTCGTGTTAAATTAATACGCAAAGGAACCGTTGATTGATACTCGTGAGGAACGGTGTTAAATTACCGCCAAAGGGTGCACGAAACTATTCTTGGACTGAATAATTTTTCACCAGGTGTGCTATGAACTTTTTGCAGCAGCATATTTGAGTTAGGGTACTCAAGTGCCTCTAGTCGGTATTCACATCAGACATTACTTGCAAGCGAAGAACAGTAGATAATTAAAAGACGTCCGTTCATTTTATCGGTCGCTCCATCGGTCGCATCAATTTCTATTAATATTTCAACCTGCGATTCAAGCCTTTGATATAGCAGAGTAAACAAATGACTTATATTCGTTTTTATATTCTATTGGAGTAATGTTACACGGAGAAAATAAAAGAGCAGACTTTACTTTGAACTTTGTTACTTTTTACGAAAAACCGTGATCTATGCCTCATTTCCTGCAGTTTTTAGTGAAATCACATTTTTTTCTTCTCTCCGTGTATACTCGTTTATCAGCGAACTTTGTCCAGTAGTAATATCGCGTGGAAGCGCAGCAAGGGGTAAACCGGATTTCGGAAATTACACGCCCGCAACGTTTCCCAGTGCAGCGTAGGTATTTCGGAAAATTTGATACTTTGTCCAACGCAAAGCGCATCTATGGGTGTGTACATGCATGTATCTTGACGTGCATAGTGGACACAGCGGTGAGCCCGCAACAATGCTGCAGGCAGTCGCGGTCCTTTCGTTAGACAGGCGAGGGTCGGTTAGGATCGCCAGGAATTTCATTGACGGTCGTATACGGCCTGCCTGTGCAATGAGATCAAACACAAACCACGTGACATATTGGTTACACGTTAGGCCAGAAAGGAAAACTTAGGACGAAGGACAAAAAACCGGGTTTTGATGTCCGTAATAAATAAACCGTCGAAAGATCAAGCCGCCTTTTCGACTACCGAGGTCTGCGTAGCTTCGTAATTATTTCTCGGCGAAAGGGTCAACTTCCTGCGTCGCGACGCCGACTGCCGGATGACAAGTTTTATTTTTCCCACTTTTTTCCCCTGGATACGTTGATGATTACGTGTCTCAAAGACCCTCGGCTACGATAATTTTATTATTTCATACTTACTTACTCTTCAACATCCCGTTGTCAATGTCATCTGCCAAGTTCCGAATTTTATAATACGGTCTGTATAGTTATGTTTATTTCTCAAATTATTTTTCTGTTAGCTTATAATTAAAAAATGCGGGGATTTATTTATGAGCCTCGAATTTCCCTCGTAAATCGATACTGACCAGGAACTGACCGGGACAAGGGAAACGATGGGAGAGGATAAATTGTTGAGCAAATTCTCAAAGTTACGATACGCCAAAACTTAATAATCTTTACCCTAGCGCAAAGTTCGTTCGAGCATCAAAACGAGGAAGTATTCGGAATTCCTTCAGCCGCTCACGCAACTATGCTCAACTATCTGTTATAATACCAAACGATTCAGGGAAGACGGGACGAGGGAGAATCAGCCGGTGGTTTACCAAAATTTATTGTTTTATTTCAAGGTGGATAAAACCGTTTTGTCACGTGATCGTACGTCTTTATACCATTATCTAAGTTTATCGCTGATTTCCGAGTATACTCCGTCTCTGGTATGGACGTTTCTATTTTCTAACATTTTTATTTTCATTCAATTACATTTCGCGTTGTTTGTTTTGCGATATTATGAACTTGGTGCAGGTACTTCGACTCAACACTTTTCTCTCCTTTTTCACGGTGTGTAGGTAGGTACACAACGCAGCTGGAGCCTGTTTCACGTTGAACAGAATTTATTTGTATTTTCGTTCGGTTTTGTTTCATTTCTTTCCAATATTCCCGGACCTGTTTGGTATTTATAGAGGAGGGCGGTCAGGGGACAGGCGACAAATTGTATCATTAGAGCGTCAAGTCACACGGGACGTCGTAAAGGGAGCCGTGGAACCGTGGTCCACGCTCGAAGAGAGTCAATCTTAATGGATGACGGTTTGATTAACGAGAGATGCAATGAGCAGCACTACCGTGGTTCGGATCCATAAACAGTCGTATATCTCGCCCGCAGCTCTTCAAACTCGAAGGGTTAAGTGAGCCGTGTAGTTCGCGGTTAGCTTGAATTTACAACCCCGTGAGACAATAATCCGGCTTTATTCTCAAGTCAACACCATTACAAGCTGCTGGTTCTCCTAACCCTTGCACATTTCCCCCAGGATTTTAAGAATAGGAGATAAAAGTGCCCGATTCCTTTCTCCAACTGACGCACTTTCCCAGCCATAACATTGTGTCTCTGTGCTTCGATTGAAAATTCAAACAATGCTTGGAATATACGTATATTTATATATTCGGGGAGACGCAAATTGTTTACGTATGAACAACTGGCAGAAATTTTTCGCAAATCGATACGAGACTACGGATGTATATATCGCTGATGATACGTTACTCATCCAATTATCGGCGTCATTGAGGCTAACGCCGGTCAAGAATTACTCTGGTTATGGTTTGGTAAAGACGCTGAAACCGTAGAAATCGTAATCCGAAATGGATGATACGTGTTTTATATAATACCAGTCGTTGGGCCAACGATAAGCCGTATAATGCCTGGCATTGATTCAAACGCGAGGGTACAAACGTACACTTATCTTCGATCGTGTAGCTCATTCACACTCCGTGTGCATAAATTATGTGAAACACTAGGTTTTATCGTCTGGGCGCGGTGTTATGACTGTAAAAAAATTGGACTAATTGGGTCGAGCTGAAACGATTATACAGAGATTATTCATCTGAGAGACGATCAAAATCTGTTTATCTTGAAAATCTTTCACATCCTTTCCACTTCGTTATAGCTTTTGCACCACGTTGAAAAAAAGATTTGGAGACCGATAATAACAATTTCCAGTAAAATAAAGAAATTCAATCGTTCGGTATAATATCATGCGAATAAAAGGGTCGTGCAGAAGCAATCAGAAAACGCCTCGGGCAATGGCTAAACAATCTGCGATATAAAACTCTCTCCATCTTACTCCGAAGCGATGCAGATCCCGTTTCCTTCCGCCGCATTCGTTCACAACGTTCTTTTGTTCTTTGGTCATATTATATACATAGGTATATATTTATTTTCATTTACTTATATTCATTCGGCGTCACTTATTCGTATATTTATTTTCGTCAAATTTATTTTTATCTCCCTTCCGGCGGCGTCGAGCTCTGCCTGCTCTCTCTCTCTCTCTCTATCTCTCCTCTCTCTCTCTCTTTCTCATTCCGATTCTCTGATCTATACGGCTTCTGCGGAAAAGTAACGTGAAAAGTCTCGGTGCATTCTCGACAAATAATTCCAACCCCTGGCTCAGAGCTCGACGGGGAATATCTATGGCGTACACGCGCTGTGTGGGCGGGAGGCCAGTGCGTGTCTAGTTAGTTACGTTCGTCGAAAGGCACGCGTGTAAGCCGGCCCGTTTCGTGACGTGCATAAGTCATCGCGCCGATTCCTTGACACCCTAGACCGTCTAGAGCTCCAACCCTCCGTTAACCGGAGATCTCTAGTACCTATTTGCTTCCGAGGTGCTTAACGAATCCCTCTTAGTTTATAACCTCTTCGAAATTACGACGACGAGCCTCGAGTTATAATCGGAGTGCCAAGATCGTGCTACGATTCTCTCGTTTATTTAGGGCACGCATGCACGCACCCCCGTGTCATAACACAGCCCGACGTTATTTTTGACACTTGCGAAGAAGTCACGTCTTAGGTACTTCAAGAGTTGTAATTGTTGTCTGAAATTTCGCCATCGAGAGGTTCGAAACGAGAATCGTTCTCAATACCGTCAACCTACTCCCATCAATTTTTCGTTAAACTCTACCGAGGTGTTTGATCCGTTCAAAAAAAAGTGACAGAACTCGTTGAACAAAATTTGCAAATGTTCATCTAACAATAAAACTAATTTTGGGACGTTGATAAGTAGACGAAGACCTGACGTTCTGAACGCAGGATAACCCGGACACGGCATAGGTCACGTACGTGTCCTCCAGCCCGAATTCGAGACGGGCACTCCTTCAAGGTGGATGGAACATCACCCGCGCCGAGAGAAAGGATCTCCTCCGCGAGCAGGCGAGCGAGATGAGACAAGAGGAAGACGAGACGAAGCCGTATGGGGGGAAGGCGAAGGTGGAGACGTATAGCGGGCATGTGTTCTGCGATGCGAGTTAATCCCTAGGGACAACCGGGAGCCAGGGCGGGAGGCTAAGGGGGGCGGGGAGGGGGGGTAAACTCCGTTCCTTGACGACGCTATTATTATGCTGCTTCGTACATATTATGTGCATAGTTTATGCTACTCTTTATGAATGTTTCATACCTTCTGTGGCGACACTTTGCCATTATATATATCGTTTCTCACATGCCGGTGTACGCTTGCTGAGAATACCTACCCTGTACCCACACACGACGTGATAGTGAAGTGGTTCCCTGATTTCGCGAGATGATAAAACTTTTCTCAGAGAAAAGGAGAAAAAATAATCTGCAGCAGGCTGAGACGGTAACCGATTCAATTCGTTACAGCTCTGTCATTTCGACATGCTTTTGATTGATACGATTAATTTATGAATCGTGTTTAATCGACGTCTAGAGTTGCGAAGACGGCAGTTTTTCGATGGTTTTGGGAGTTCACAGAACGGACGAGAATTAAGAATACAACGGAAATACATCTTTATTCCATTTTTCGTACGACAAAAAGATTTCAGTCGATATATAAACGTGAGGACAATAATTATTATTACTGGCTAAACCGGGTCGAGAGTTGGCGCCGTGGTCAAGGAGTGAGACGTTTATGGGAGTAATCCAGCGACAACAGGAGACCGGCAAGTTATTTCAAAGTGGCGGCAAGTTGAAAGACGTCCAGGAGGAGACGAAGCCATCGCGGCCCACTGACACCGTCGTCGCTGCCGCCGCCGCCGTCGACGTCGTTTCGTGAACGTCGCTGGCTGGCCGCTGCCAAGATTCGAAGGAGATATCGTCGCAGATGCTCCGCTACGTCTGGGGGGTGTTACTCATCGACGGACCTCGGCGCTCTTCGTAAAGGTTGCGAGCACCCGCCTGCATGCGGGATGTATTATACTACATATACGTATATGTATACGCGTCGTGCCGCAACTTGCGGTTGATCGGCTGTTCAAACTCGCGTGACTAGAGCGATCATCGTCCCGGAGTCAATCGTGCGCACCCCGGTCCGGTTTATTACCTCAAGAACGGACCGCCGTTTATCACCAAACCCCCCAGGAATTTTTCACCAACACTTCCTGCAGGCTACCAGTTCTGGTAGGTATAATAAGAATTCCTTTGTTTTGTATTCGAGGGCTCGGAGATTCGTTTCTTCTTGACTTAAACGACGATCAGCGAATAAGAGATGTCGATGGATCAGAGGTGCGGGTCGAGGAATCGCAAATCCGAATGAAACAGATAAGCGAGGGTTGTGGCGGAGAGGAAAAAAAGGGAGGAGAGTCATCTCGTCGGACACGGAGATTCGTACGAAATGGGTGGGTGATTACGGGGAACTGTGTATGCAGCCCGGGTCTGTAGTCGATCGTTTCGATCTTTCAGACACGGCGCACGTAGCGTATTATCATCTTGCGCCGCGCGAGATCACCGGCGGACGTTTTTCTTCGTGCGATACAACTCTCATCCGCACGGTTGTCCTCTTCATGGTTCACCGCCGCGCCGCTCCTCTTCGCCTCGGTCACCGCAAGGTTCGCCCTCCATGAATAACGCAGTTCTGCCCTCGGACTTAATGTTTCATTTCATAATGTCCCTGTAGAAAAGTCAATAGCCTGTTATGGGCAGCGTGTAACCGGGACAAGAACCAGCCTCGCCCGACCTCACCTGTGATCTAGAAAGACGTCGATCTTTGGCCGTTTCGACTGCTCCGAGCGCATCGACTCCTCGACAGTTGGGCAGGACCTCCGCGGAGAGGGTAAAACTTTTGAAACAGTAGAATTATTATGCTATTGATGAAAATCAATCCGCGACGTTAAGACAATTACTTATAGTTAGTCATGATGAAAATGAAGGTCGCGATACGTGGTTGACAAACGGCAACAAGGGATGGAGAATTATTCGTGCCTGAGATGCAAATTCCAGCCGAGTTATACCGCGGAAGTTACCAGGAATAACGAAAATTAGTCGCTATAATGCACACATCTGCAGGCGACGGAGATTCCTTTCAGCACTTTGGTGCCTGGTTGTGCCTCTTTGCTCGGTGGAAAGATATGCCACCTCCACGACTCTGTATATTTACCGTAATGCTAACATTTCGCAGAGTTCTGAAAGCATCTTCAACGCCTGCAAACTCCGGAACCGTAAACACCAAATTTCTACATCTAACAATCTTCACTACGTCTCCGTAACCAGGAACTACTCATCGCGTATACGGGACACAATTGAAACGAATGCGTGTACTTATTTTTTTTTTTTTTTTCTTTTCATATTTCAATAATTCTGACTGACTACAGACAAGACGGTTGTTGAGTATTCAATTTCTTTTCTCAATGCTGTAGATTTTCATCCAATCGAAAATCAGTAGCGTTGAAGGATTTCATTTTCACGCCGATGAAACCGATGTTACCTGGCTCAATGTATTCAGAGAACGATTAATTACAGACCGGTGAGCATTGAAATCGGCGCCTCAAAATTTGTCTGACCTACGGACGGCGTGAAACCAAATCTCTAAGATCCTTCAACGTGATAATCTGAGGCCACAAAGTTTAAGACCCAAGAATAAAAATCCAGTCTAAACCGTGTGTGAGCATTATCTCTGGAATTAAAAATCGTTCATGCAGATTTAAAAGAAGCCTTATCTGAAAATCCCTCGGCGAAAGAACGAATTCACCTCCAATTCCTCTGTATTTTCATGCATAGAATTATTCAACGCAGTATGCTAACTATAAAGAAATGTGAAAATGCACACGATGTACGTAGAACTATAGAGCAATTCGTTAGCATGACGTACACTAGCCTATAACGTAACCAATCAACATCCGATGAATCGAATGGCAATCCTTGTTAAGCTGTGGTAGCTTCATGGTGATGCATCGCAGCCGACGCGCCTACGCTCTGGTGCTCGTGAGTGAAGCCCTCGCATTAGGAATGACATGTCTGAGGATTACGGCGCCGAGTGTACTTGAAACAATAGGACCGCAGTCGCGAATCAATTGAGTATCTGGCGGTACTCTCATCCCAGTCGCGTCGCCATTTGCCTGACTACTGTGACGATAGGCTGCAGTGCAGATAAAAGTTGGAGAATCGTTGTGATCGTGCAAGAAACGAACGTGTGTGAAAGTTTCTTGCATGCGAAAGAAATAACTTTCATTAATAATTCCCTGCTGATTGTCAGTCGGAATTACTCGGAATCATATTTGTGATTCAAGCCACACTGCGCCCATTGTGCACAGTCGGTCGGTTTCGAGCCAAGAGAATAAATTTGTCTGAATTGTATAATTTGAGAAAATAGATTCTATGCATATTCCTTCGTATGCATAGAAATTTGCATATAATTTATTTCTACGCCGGAGACAGGCCGCATTTAAGCATTTTATTTCAAACCCATAGATGTGGAACGTCAATTTATTTTGGATCATTCTGCTTATCAACTCAGAAGCAATGCATTTATTCACAGTCTGTAGCGAGAGAGTAACCTATATTGCGAGATTGATAAAGTTGGAAGGTAATTTGAAATATAATTTATTTATTTCTCACGCGCGAGCATAATAAGGGAAAAACTGTCCAAATATCATATCCGTAACATTCCTCAAGTCCCCCAGGTGTGTTCGCGATAAAATCCAAGACTCACGGAGTTAGATGGAATCGCGAGGTAATTTGAATACTCGGCGACGTTAGGCCAAGAGAAAATGGTTCACGTCTTACAGGTCTGTGGTAAAGCTGAGAACGGAGTCACGTCGACGGGTTCTTCGTCGTCATGCGGCTAACACTCGGCCGGTTGACCCCTGGAGTCGAAAAAATATTATCCAACACGTTCAAGGTGTTGTTTAATTAATTATCCGCTAATTGGAGGGGCAATAAAAAACGAGTACACTGCATTAATTAACTTCTTACGTGCGACCCAATGCGCTATGTGTATAATAGTTCACTGATGGATTGGCGGCTGTCGCTTGCCCGACATATCTTGCCCTAGTCATCGGCATCTCGCAGCAAGCCTGTTTCTCTGGAGAATTTCATTCCTAATTAACCCGGAAACTAACTATTCGCCTGGCCACCTACTGGTGACATAATGCGTTATTAAATTATCACGGTAGATTTGACGGGTTATGGAGTTATTAACGCTTCCTCTATCCCCGCAGTCGATCTGCCTCTCCGATGATAACATCTACCCCCCATATTATGTCATAAACCGTTCTTCCCGTTACTGAGAAACCAACATCCGAACCATTTTGACATCATGATGATCCTCACACGCACCTCCATCGAATATCCGTTACATTATTTTTTAATTTTTCGTGGCTTTCCAATGTACAAATTGTTAGTTCACCGATCTTTTTCAATTGCATTTTCTCAAAAACTCATCATTACTGCTACATTTGCTATTCGCAAAACTCCAGCCACGCGTCGAGAATTAGAGTACAATGTATCATGAGTCGTAATTGCAAGTCCAATATACCACTGAACAAAATAGACATAGAAAATACGTACTTTATGAATTAAAATATTGTTAATTACTGGCACTAACATTAAATTATCTGCTATGCATACATTCCGGCCGTGTGATTTATAATGCCGGACTCAAGAAGGTGACTCACCTAAGAGTAAAATCTAACATACCTTAAAGACTGTGCGACTATGCGTGGTGAGATGGGGGGAAAATGAAGAAGATGAAAGTAAACATATTAGAACGATGAAACTTCCGATAGGGTTACATTCCTGAGGTGTAGTGTCGTATATTTTGTGATAAGTATACACGTTACGTGCGCGGCGATCGATCTTGGTGGTGAAAATTTGAGCAACCGTTTGAAAGGGACGTGAAATTGTTCACGCTGATCATAAATGTAAGGCCTTAAGAGATATATTCGCAACCTTTGAGATTCATGCCTGGTGAACACGCCGGCTGAGTTCATCCCTCAGGAGAAGTAACGTATGCCGACTCAAAGCATAACGAATGGTGTATAAGTTGGCGGAACCGGTTTTCACATTAATCATTATTGACTCTGCCTTGATAATGAATGCCGCTTTTGGAGGTCGCCAGAGTCAGCCCCGGCTTTTGAGTAATTGGTAAATAAATTGCCTCTGACTGCATTAATTTTAACGCCAATTAAATTTTTCTCGATGCAATAATTTATCCCAGCCATACGTCCGATGCAAATTTAACTTTATTGCAGCAGCTATAAGGCAATAAATTTTTAGATTCCTCGGAGATACACTGCCGTTATGTGAGTGGCATTTCGTGGTTCATATCTTCTACTCACATCAGTACGAATTGATATTACATTATGCACTTTTTCTTCCTCGTACTCACACTCATCTCTCGCTCAGTGGCGTTGGACAATCTTACTTTGACAAGTTTATCCGTGAGGGTATTTCATCGTAACACCAGATGCTACTCTGACCGTATCTTCAAAAAGTCCCGATAAGATGAATCAGGAATACCTCTGTGTTATTTAAGAGTGGATCTGTCCACAAAGCTGTTAACACGTTTGCAGATAAAGAAACTTCGATTTAATTCAAAAAATACCTCTTAAACATGTTTTGTGTATCGTCAAAACATCACGCTTTGGAAGTGAAAGTAATTTTGCGTTGAACAACCAACTGCAGATGCGCAGACAAGCACCATGTTCGATAGTTAATCAGGAACATTTAATAGTAGCCAATGATTGAATGCTTCATATATTGCATCCATTATTATTATTGTTGGCGTGATAGTGAATCCATGAAAGGTTATATAAATTACACGGTGCCAGGTGAATAATAGCCGTATTATTTTGAATGGCAGGATGGATCTGAATAGATGCCAGACGCTCGAATAGGAATACGAAATTGAGTAAAATTAATAGACGATTGTCCTCGACTCAAACAGCCCAGAGGTTACTTGTAGAATTGTTTCGTTCACTGTCAGCGTCTCTAATTTTCTATTCACAATGCATTTTAACCAACATGCAGCAGCTGCTCAGTGAAGCGTTTCCAATTAACATTTTTTAAGAAATCCAGCTTTTTTCGTTCCATTACTCGGGGTACGTGAGAGCTGAAATTCCATAAATATTCCGGCAAGTGCAAGAGACAACAAGATTTCCATGAATCATCAACGCCAAATAAATATCCTAGTGCTTTTATGACTCTACTCGACGGAAAGTGTATTTAAAAATACATCACCGACACAGCGCACTTCCGAGATTCACTCTTCAACTTCATACAATCCTGAAATGTACACCGTTTTCATAGCCAAGCGTAGCTCTACCACTGTTGGATGTACATATCAAAATTAGACGAAATAAAGTGAAGGTCCTTGTTTTGATTGGAATTATAAAATCCATTGACTATTTGAAACAATAATAAAGACGTAGGAAACCGCATGACTTCATCGATGATATCACAGTCGCAATGAAAATGACTCTCATGTTGTATTGGAATAGTCATTCGCTATATTTGCAGACATTTTTCAAGATATATGCACAAGGATTTATAAAGCAAGGAATACAGACTCCGAGAGTATTCCATTCCAACGTTTGTTCCTGAAACTTCAGAAAACTATGGAAAACGTTGCCTGAGAGATGCGGGCTGTTCATTTTGGATTCGGACGAGGAGCATCTTCACCGCAGCATACTGCTGAGGTGCATCTGTGATTAAGTAGGTGGCAAGCAGGTGGCTTCGTGCAGCCTGTGCTGGTAAGCAAATTAGCTGGTTAGCTGGTTTGCTGGTTGGTTGGTTGGTTGGTTGGCTGGCTGGTTGGCACGGCACCGCACGTCTGATGCGAGGACACGGAGCGATCAACAAGTGGTGCGAGACAGGAACGACTTCGAACCCAAGGATGAGGGTCCAAAGAGGGAAAGTGGGTGGGGAGAGAATAAAGGGAGAGAAAGGAGGAGAGGTGACTGATACAGGGTCTTGCTCTCGCCGGTCGTGGATGCATTTTTCCGTTTGGCTGACTCCGTGACCAAGCTGTTCCTGGTAACCCGAAGCCCCCCGATATCACGCTGCTCATTTTTACCAATTCAACCCGCTTTGGGCTGATTTCAAGAGTATTGACCTGACCAGTAGGCACGAAGTCTTGGAATTTTAGTGTCCGGACGGATGATGATTGGAAGTCAGAAAACGCCTGTGCTCAGAGCGGCAAGCTTCAATTTGAATATTCACTAAAAGGCGAGTTCTCAATGAGCCGTCACATGTGTGGCTACGTAAATTGGATATTTTATTATGTAACGGAGAGGAGAATTCTTAACGGGCTAGTTAGATCTAACTCTGACACTGACTTTCAAAGTCTACACTGACCTCCGTGAAAAGGAATTTCCTCTATTATCATAAACATTGCCATCATCATTACTAAACACATCGCTTCAGGAGGCATGCCCTTTCTTCGCTACCGTTTGGAAAATTAACGAAAACTTATCACTCCGAGTAAATAATACATGTTTTTATAAATTAGAGGGGGACCCAATGTAGGTGAGCTTATTCTGCTGGGTCATTAGTGTTTGCGTATCACTAGAGGATCCGTGGTATGAAAATGTGCGGGAGAACTATTTAGGGTGATGTTTCCGAGCAGATGCTCATTCGTTAGAGTTCCCTATAGTAATGATTCGATGTGTCAAATTTCTCGACCCTGTTTAGCTAGTATTTTAAAGTTGTAATTACAGTTGAATGGCTCAGGATTCCTGACCCCTGATATTGGAATAGACATTTCACATACTCGTCTGGAAGGTAAAGTCTAACTAAAATGACGAAATGAAACTTAAATTGGTATTAATTTGCATTGTTAACGTGCATAGTGACCCTTGGTCAGAGTTGAAAATTACGCAATCTTCACCCAATCAAGAAACTCTCGAGTATGTGTTCGCCGCAACAATGACCAACTATTTTCATGCAGCGCGCGCGATTTCATCTCGTGGTCATTCACCCGTATTGTTACACGCTGGTTTATTAGTTAAATGGCTTCCTGACGTTGTAAAGATCGTGACACTGATACGAGGATTGATTACCACCATCATAGAGAACTGTCAACTCACTGAATCGAAGAATACGCACATCACCGATAATATTCAGCTTGAATTTTATACGGTCTAACGAGATAATTCGCGGTGACAGTAAACTCTGTTATTCCAAATGAAAATGATCAACCGATTCGCGAGAAGCGATACTCGAAGTATATCTGGGTGCTTTTATCAACCAAATAATCGGTGGTAATGTGTTTCAATTTAAATAAGCACGAATGATGGTACAGCAGTTAATGAATGATTTAAACGGGTTCTGGCAACGGTCAGCACGCATACCTCTCTAAAGTGAGGTCAATCTGTGGTCAGTCATTGTCCACATACCCGGGCTTAATCTCGTTGTCATGCAGTGCTTGGCAACGGAGTTATGAAGTTATGTTATGTCGACGGTGACAGTACAAACCAAAGCCAATTGCACTTTTTGGTCCGCATCAACAATAATTACACTAAATAGCACCCCTCGGCAAATACAAATACGGGTTCATCCAGAATCGAAACGTTCACTCTTAACTCGTACAAGCATTTGAGCTGCAGATTCCACGCATTGTTCAAAATTGCAATCCATAACCCACGCAAGTTTAAAGTTAATCCAGAACGGCATCTCCAAATCGTTATTCGGCTCTTCTAGACTTCTGATCGGCCCATGCAAGTTGCAGGTTACTTCAAATTCGAACTACCTGCGGCATGTGTGGTCCTGCTTGGTGCTCCTGATTCTTTTTAAACCTTCGAAGAGCCACGTGGATGGTGGATTTCAAGAGTTTCGATCACACGCAGTGTGGCATATGCCTCTGAATTTAACCTTACGCGGCACGGAGTCCAATAAATTCGATACCTTTGGAAATTGTTCGACGATGCGTTTAGCTTTTCGCTCGGTAGATTCAACGCGCTGTTTTCTCTCCCACCAATGAATCCGTGATATCTACGAAAGATCGATTGCAATACTCAGTGTGAGAATACTCGGTAATTGAAAAATGTTGCGATTACAAAGGGGCGGCTTTTGCAGTCTTGACGTCAGTCGATACACAGTAGAGCTTGAAACTCTTCACGCACATGGATAATCGTTGTAAGCTTAAGCGAACTCCAGTCATCCGTAAAAACGACTTCCGAGACGAACTTCTTCTCCATGAAAAGTGAATATATACGTATGTTCACCGCGAGTGAGTAAGGTTCGAGGGAATTCCCTTTGACCAGAACAAGCTATAAAAGTTAGGCAAGATGTCCAGGTAAGGTAAAGTGAGGCCAGCCTGGTCGTTGTTCGGCGACCAAGGCAATGGCTTGCTTTGAGTAGATGTACCTACAGTGACTACAGTGGAACGGGTAAAGCAGGCAGCGTAGCCTAAGCTATTGTCCCCCGTTTAATTGGGTGCAGAGGGGCCACTCAGGGCCAGGAGGCTCTCAACGCGACGACACGATCGTCGAGACGCCGGCCTGGTAACTACACCGAGAGCTCGGACGCACCAGCGCTTATCTAACCTTAACTGACCAGTAACCGGTAAGCGGTAACCCCTCGTTGTCTGCTTATTAGCTACTTAATGGACGACGGTGTACGAACCGCACACTTCGCTCTTCCGCGGACGCCATCAAAAGACAAAAGCGGCCAAGGCTGGACCCTTTTCTTCGACGAGCTTCTGCAGCGATTCACGGCGCTACAATCGCTCACGTAAATAATAATGAGGCCACTCGAAAATCCCGCGCTTGAGGATCCTCGAAAGAAAACGATCGTTATACCCATCCACCATCGTCGCCGAAGGTGTTTCTCCTTGCTACCGGCAGTGTTGCAAATTGGTGAAAGCAAATTGGGATCTAGAGTACTGCTGGAAGACCTGAAAGATAACGAAAGAAATACGTCACGAGTTTGACAACGCTCGGTATTTTGGCCGCAGAAAATTCTTGGTCAAATGCATTTGTGAAAGCTCGAGTTTCAATATTCACAGTTGTTCTTCGTGGCACCTGTTCCAAAGACTTCCGTTGTTAAGAGATTGTCAATCAATGTGTACGTACAATGACGAGAGAGTACGACGTGAAATAAAATCCTTTTACGTAACAGGATTCGATATGTGCAACGAAAGGAATTTATCAAGCAGCGTATTTCAATTTAACGACGACATTTATTTGTGGTGTTGGTGTTTTATTTACGATCCTTGGACCCGGACTTACGTAGCTTTCGGGATACAGCTATAAAGAGGCATCGTATATTAATGGCGAAACGGTAGCCGAAGATCATTTCAGGATATCACCAGCATGATTCATTTCAATGACGAATACTCGAGGACCTTGATGCGGTATAACTTGTCCTAAACACTTAAAATTTCTCTTTCAACTATATCCCTGCTCAGGCTCCAATCTCATGTAGTTGCATTATTGGCATGCAGAGCTGAGAGTCCAGGGGATCGGTGTGACCTTCATCCTAATCAATTACACCGTCTGCTCTCACCCAAAACCATAGTTCCTCTGACCCTCGGACCCAATAGTCCGGGATTCTGATAGAACTATTCAAGTTCGGTGAGAGCACAAATAAAATCCGTTCAATGATGACGAACGGAAGTAAGTTGATAGAGCTATGTCACCCACACAGTTGCAGCCTACTTCGATAAAAAATCGTTTGTGCCTGAGCGGCAGGATTCCGTCGGTGGGTAACGCTTGATCTCGCCTTGGCTGGTACCCCCTTCCGTCTTTCCGCGTACGCCGCACGGTATCGAATCAGACAGCAGCCGAGCGACGTGCAGCTGATGTGCGGTTTCCGTAGTACCTAGCTTGATAAAAACGCGCCGCTTTTTACGCCCGATTACGCAATCCACGTATATTTCATTCATTTCGTGCAATGGCCCGTAACTCCGATGTGAACGTACTCCAAGGTGCCTAATGAAGGATTTTTCCTATCACATTTCAAACGCCACAAGCGGCCACGTCTTTTGTGATGAAGGAAAAAACGAAACTGCTTCAGACTATTGCACAGAAGTCATGTTGACTTCGTGACACTAGACATACCGCGGGTACGTGCATGGATCATCTCAAAGATCTTGCTCGGTAACTGTGTTGTGTCATAAATACATTTTCACCAGTATCTGGTATTTCAATTTCTCTTTGGCTTTGCTTTGCTCTGATTCTCTTTTTTCTTCTGGCACTGGGTAAAAAAAAGTGATAAGAAAAGAATATTCAATGACCACTTATACACATAAGTACCGCAGGAGTACACAGAACAATTTCAAACTTTCAAATATAACGCTATCACGAGAATTCTTGAAGAACGCTTTTATATCCGTGAAAGTGAAGCATTGTGTAATCACGCGAGATACTAGACTGCAGATAAGACGGAGCATGTTTAGAGGGCACGGATTTACTATCCGAATGTGAACCACTTGACGCTATTGAAGCATGTTCGCTGTGGGACAGAGCAAAGGAGCTCCGAAACATATGTCACTGTAGCAAATACGATATTCGTGGGTGGAAATTAGCCGATATCTTCTGTAGCGAAAGATGATCAAACGGAGTAGAATATTCTCTGTAAATTTACAAAGCATCCGATGTATCGTCGACTAGTCAACGAACAATCTTGATTGATTGTGTCAACATAAATTGACCACTGTGGTCTTGCAATTTATAGTAAGTACACAAAATCATGACGGTACCGTTATCAAATCACGGCGTCGCGGTTCGTACGTACAATTTCGTAAGGTGCGCTCATTGGACAGAAGCGGAAGAATCCCGAGTGATAATTAGACGGCGGGAGTTTGCTCACAGTCTGCGATACGGCGACAAACGGAATCGCGATAGCTCTTTTCAGCTCTGTGAGACATCCTCCAGCACCTCAGTGCCAACGATCTCGTTAGAGGTCACGGTGAACAGTTGCCCAGTTTTTACGATCTCTTTTACCTGTATTCACGGAGGAATAATTCTCTGGGTGAAAGAACGGGGATCCGCCTTGCCGAACCTCGCAAATCCCATCAACCAGTAAACGAAATCAACAATGAGTCGAGATTTGTGGTCGTCAAAGTGGGGACCGGCCTTCAATCAATGGATATCGGTGGTAAAAGAGATTGAGTTATAGACTGTCGTCTGATCGATGGCAAAATTGGGCAAATTAAGAGCCCGGAGGTGAGGAACGTGGAATTTCTCAATCAGGCGAGCCGCTTGCGATCAATCTACCGTCTCGGCGGGCACGAGGGCCCTGGACCCCGGACCAGTGGGACCAGGGCGACTCCCTCACAGCGGGACATCCGCCGCTCAAAAGAGCAGAAGACCGCGGGCCGAGCGGTGAGGCGCGACTCGCGGCTAACTAGATGCCAGCCAAGATTTCTTCCTCGCAAGGGGGTGGCGGGAAGCTGGCTTCGGAGATTACGAGGGAACTCATAACCCGAGGAGCCCTCGGGGTGCCGGCCAGGTGCCCATGCGTCAACGCGGACCGCGCTGTGTTTCGCATTGTGCATAAGCAAATGTGTGTGCAGGGAAGACAGGCCGGATGGGCTGGTGGTCGGACAGAATGCAGACGCGGCCGCAGGTCAATCCTGCAGTCGACGCGATGCACCTTGGCCTCTCTTCGCGTCAAGCCTGCCTGATTCTCAGGATTCTACGGCTCTAGCTCCGAGGAGGGATTAGATTATCTAAGTGATTTCCCGTGACCCCGGAGAAGGGTATAAATGCGGTATAATTGAACCGCGAAATCGTGAGAGATTGACGCCCGTCAAATTAATACGAGGGCCAACGCTCGTTCATTAAATTTTACATGGAAATGTGTCATTTTTATAGCCAGAGAACTCTTTGCCAGTGTTTATGTCGCTCTTTCCGAGTGACTTGCCGTTGATCGCTGTTTATTAGATTACTCTCAGTCCAGATATCACGCGATGCCGGAATTGTTGAAGTTAATTTCATTGCCATGGGCCTCCAATTATTATCAGATGGACGGAAGGCCCCTCTCAGCTATGAGCTACACTCGGATATTCAACGCCAGTATCTGTGTAAAAATAAAAAATTTTAACTAATTTAAATTACGTTTTATATTTTTAAGCAGCACACACGGTACACGTTGATAAATTAGTTACGCTTATCTCCCCAACGTCTCAGCACCCTCGACATGTTGATAAAAGAATCGAGGCAATGAATCTTTATCATGAAGTTTATTTCATATCGGGTCAGGTTTTTTTACCTATCACATGAAAAGCCGCATACAGGATATGAAAGAGAAAATGCATACGAAACTCAGAGAATGCCCGAGAAACGCGGAAGAGACGTTCGCTTTATCTGCCGGATCGCGGCAGATTCTCTTCAAACTTTGGAAAAAACTTATGATAAGTATCGTTTTCTATAGCTGGAGGAAGTTTGACTACGTAGCAAACGTAAACAGGTAATATGCATATATCCAGGGTATGATATAGGAGGTGAAAATCCGCAAACCATGCAAAGTAGCACGCGAGATTAAAATAGCTGACTACCTTGCGAGGTATTTGGGTACGAAGTAAAAAACTGGCTAGTTTATGTGCGCTTGGATACTTTGCTTGCAGTTGCAGTTGCGGTTGAAATCTTTCGGCCACTGAGGTCTAATTAACTGGCTGACATCATTGTCCGACTAAGCATGGCTGGAGGCTATTTATAGGCGCATTTAACTTGCTGGAATGCGTCCAGGGCATGAACAGAGCCCTTGCAGATCAGCAGTAGCGCCTGAGGAGAACCTTGGTCTAACAAATTATACGTTTGAGCGATGCAACCCCGAGCCATGTTACTATTGACACTCGCTTAATTCAGAAATGTCTTTCTTAAACTAACGTGACAAGTGCCACTTTATTTACGCAGATGGAGTAATAGATTGTATTAGTATAACTGAATACAAATTACAAATGACAACACTTTTCATTGAGAAATTTTTAGTGTTCCGTGGAGTTTTATAACGGAGAATTTTTTCGATACATCTGCTACGAGAGAGTGAATGGAATTGCCGAAGTCTGAAAGATCTGACTCTGTTGAATAGCGTTCTACCTGTATAATTGGACAGAGAGCCATATCGTTGGCAATTAATGAAGGTAACAAAGCCTGATTAATCAACAATCAGTTCGAATGCTAACGACTTCCTTTACGTCATCATGGTGGACCGAATCAAGAGGGATCGATTGATCAGGGCTTTCATAACGGGAATGAATAGCATTGATTCATATCGTCGCGTTTTAATATTTTAGTAAAATATAGAATACTACAAGTTGATAGAAATTACAGCTTGCATAATATTCATCCGAAGTTGTAACTACTTCTTGCAATCAAGGATGTCTCTCGGTCTCTGTATAATAATAGAAAATCTAACAAAGCTACTCGAAACAACGGTATTTGTTTTTGCTACATGGTGGTAATGGATCTCTAATTCGACTGGCTCGACGTTGTCGAGCGGACCTGTTTTCCATCGAGTGACTCGAGCCTGTGATCGTGAGTACGTACTTGAACAAAGTCGACCGCAGTTGTCGAGCAATTCTACTCGGTTCGGGCAAAAACGAACGGTGGCAACTGGAGTCTTTACAAATATCAACACAAGCTCGAATAACGCTTGTGCAATTAAACAATACGGAAATCACCCGTCTCATTGTTAGATGAATCTATTTCTGAGGCTCGCATAATTTGTTAATTTTACAAACAAGGAGACCATTGCACTTGCGACTTCGCCAAGAGGCTGGCAAACGGTTTAATAGTTCTGAAGTCTGTTCAAGTCGTAAAACGGTTTCAGCTCGAGTACACCGCGTGCAGGACGTCGGAATCTCGGCTGCCCGTCGTGACGGCGCGATGCATACGTAATGCATTTCATGATGCACACCACCGACGGTGCCTCGGCACTCATATTCCTTGTTTCCATCGTCCTTGTCTTGATCTTGCCTTCCTCCCATTCTGACCGCCTCCTTCGTGTACTCCTCGCCTCTTATCATTCAGTCTTTCGTTTTCGTAGCTTCGACACATCCGGTGTCTGTATGCAGTTAAAAATTTTCCCTACCAGGTCAAACTTTAGTACCTTACTTGAAATACATAATTCCGTTCAGGGGGGCCAGTCGAGCCTCGATGTCACACACTTACATCTGAGACGTCTTCGGATGGATACACCGATATGGAAACTCTGTGAGCGGTTATACATCTTTCGAAATGGTAGTAAACGCAGCCGGCGGGGGACTCAAAACGGAAGCTACTTAGCGACACTTGAACATAAAGGATAGGACGAGGCCGTTCCGAAACGACGTTACGAACCGGGCGACGAGAGACTCTCGGGAGTTCTCAAAGAAGCGGTTGAGGTCCCTGAGGAGCAAACGGCGCTGGTTCTCTGGCACAGCGGGTCCCTTGGGCCGCGAAACAACTTTGCCCGGTTAAATTAGTAGCATCCAGTTTCCATAGCATTCAGCCCCCGAGGCTGCGTCTCTGCATCTAGAGAGTGAATCGATCTGACAGAGCCGGCAAACTTCCTAATTGCTTTCTTGTGCTTATTCTATTCCGACTTTACTCGGCCTTTGAGGTAAACCGCCGGTTTGTTTGACTCCGTCTAACTATAGGCCACGCTCGTCCTGGACGCCCTTTGATTCCTAGTCCGCAGTCGTTTTTACCACGTGTACGTGGTAGCCGGAGTCGATTTACCCTGACGCTGTTTATAATCCGGAAATCACCCCCGTCGCCGTACCCCCCACAATTGATTAGGAATGAAAATAAATACCCTCACAGTCAACAAACCTTGATTCATCTCCCCGTATCGGGCTCACAAAAAGCATCGATTTGTATAATTTTTTATACGTGGCAACGGTTCGTTGACTGACTCGGAAAACAGATGCGCAGGCATTAATCTCTAATGACTTGATCGGACAATATTTTCATACAGGTAGATAGATTACGCGCATTCATCGCGTATAAGCTAAAGTAATTATCGATTCTGGTAGCGGAAACTGATCAAACTATAACGCAACGTATCCGAAGAATAATACATTTATCGGTGTGAGTGACGGGTGTGAAGAATTCTACATTACCTACTATTTTCTACAGTAGTTTTAAATATTTTAGGTGACTCGACTACCGATGACTTCCCACAGTAAGCTCCCTGATCGTTTGGAGCAGAAACGCACTTGAGCTGGTGGTTCGTAAGGCTGCATACGTGAAACGCCAAACGAATCACGCCGGCGACCAGCGACGCGATGGTATTGCATAATTGCCGCGGCATGATATTTTTCGACTTTAAACGCGTACACGCGGAGGGCAATCCAATGAAAGCTGAACTTGGCCAGTGCACGTGATATTCCACATCCACGTTCCAGTCCCGTTGCTGCCGCGAGACTCCAGGCTACGTGATTATCGCGGCTTCGACAGTTTATGATCCTTCCTGATCGTAACGCGTCTTCTTCTTCTTCACCATCCGCACCCGTATAGGTACGCACAATAATATTAATCGCTAACCATAAAAAATTACGCGAACACACGCACGTTGACGAAAATATGCCGGGAAGTTGTAAGAAGTGGTCGTAAATTAAATATCATTACACGTTATGGGCGTACTTCTGGGAAAGAGACGCGACCGCGGGAATTGAAAAATATTTCATAATACTTGAGAGAATTTATAGACGTAAATAACGTCGGAGCGTGCACCGCTCGATACTCTGCTATACATATACTCTGCACGGCCAATGTCGGCACTGGCTCGAAGACCATCAGCTACTGCATTCTTTCGACGACCACTTGACGTCTCGTCGCAGCAATTTCAAGCACGGCGATCGATCTTTCGTAGAATAAAACGTCTCGATTTGAATATAACTCCAAATAATACGAATGGACGGCACCCGAGAACTTATACTCGCTGACTACTGGACCAGTCAATTATTCCACCTTACGACCTCTCGGACGACAAGCCGAGATCCTGACGGGGGTCGAGGGCATGGCGGTGCGTCCCAGGGGCCAAAAACGATCCCAGGATTTGCCGATGTAAGGGTCTGCCAAGTGTCAAGCCGCCGATTGATCAGCTGGGGCTTCTCTTCCCGCAGTCACTATCGGCGAGCAACAGCCGATTCTCGCGTTCGAATGGCTTTAGCTCAATCCGTCTACTCTCAGTGAGTGGATGACGAGACAAAAATAGGAATGTCCAGCCGCAGAGAAGTCCCGAGTCGCGTGTTGTGTTCGATTGTGCGATCAGTTTACGGGCTAGCTTTGATGTCGTTCTTTCCTTCTGCAGAGATAGCTCCTAGTCTCGAAATGCGTCTGGCAAAAGACGTTAACGACGGGAGAGCATGCCGTGCTTTTGCCAAGTATCTTGGGCGCCATTTAATTTTAACTGTCTTCCGTATCGAGCTACTTCCGGAGACTATAAACCCACCTATTATACCGACGAATAAGGGCGCTTGGCGCGCCACCGGATTGTAACAGCCCATTAATTGTCAACCCATTTTTAAAATATAAGCCGCTGCCGTTTAAACGCGACATTCGCTCGAGACGGATCGACGGCAATTATTTTTCTTCGTGAATCGCCCTCGCCTATCTTGCAGCCTTGCCTGAAATCTGGTGAAAAACCACCTTTGCCTCCATATACGCGGCGAGCTGACCGCCAAATATAGGCATGCAGCCGCTGTGAATACCAGGCGAACATGAGTATTAATAATATGCCCAACGCGATAGCGCACACGGTGTGTCGGCCCTCTCGCTTGCTCGGCTCGCTTTTCCTCTCCTGCAGCCACACACTCGGTATCTCTATCCTCTCCAACTCTCTTACGTTTTCACGTGCGCTAGCTCGACGCGGTCTAGCGACCCTGTTCTTGTTGCTGCTTCTTCTTCGTTCACGGATTCGGATACCCAAGCCATTCCTAGTCAGCCGCTAATAATAATGTATGGATAACCGACGATGATCGCAAGCAAGTCCTCTTAGACTGGGTGGGGACTTTTTGGAGCTCGTTTTCCAGATGGTAGCACCGGGTAATGCGGTCCATTTTCTTGTCCACTTCGTTCTCCTACAACTAGCTGATCCAGCCTCGGGCGTATAAACCTATCTATCTACCTCAGACTTTCATCTCGAATGTACGTGTGTTTCTAGGTTATATACGAGTCGGCGGGCTGCATCGTCGAAGCTTTTTCAACAACTCGATCGGCCAAGAAACGATATATATTTATAATAGGTACGTTATAAGTACCGTGACAAATCCACGATCGACCGGATTTGCGTTTACTGTTGTTATCCACCGCTTTACAGATTCATTGCATGCACCGTTGCACTCATTTTTGCACGCCCGATGGCACTTCGAGATCTGCTTCTTCCGGTATGAAATCCGTTAGAAATTCACGAAACGGTGCAGAGTTAGGCGCGTATTCATTCGCATAGATATCGCGGCTGGTGTAAGGAATCACGGGAGCAAAAAAGCACTTGCGTACTTTTTCCTCACCCGAATATATATCCATTGGCTAAACTTTCTAATTTATCGCGAGTACCGGTCGGGAGAGATTGGATAAGCCGGTTCGGCTCAGAACGAGATCGACATTCACGGGCGTAATGACCGAAATAATTTCGTGCAAAACAATCAAAGTAATCGAACCCGGCCCGAAGCAATGTGCGGTTTTGCTGCCCCTCGATAGCAGTGGGTATTACAGTATTTGTTTACGGCGAAGCGATTACGGTGCCCTTATAAGGACCTAACGAGCTCTGGGCCAGGCCAACTTTGTGCTATCAAATTCCGTGCAGGTATCGATATTAAATTCGCGACTCTCGCGTGTCTTAAACTCGGGTGAAAGGCGGAGAGTAGGAACGGATAGAAAAAAAATTATGATGTATAAGCTGTGACGCCGATCGAAGCACTCTCAATTTATTCACAGAGCCGGCCAACGATGAGCCAGCCGATCGCCTAGATTATTCAAATATCCCCAGCGTTGCGGCCGATACTTTTCTGCGTAGACCTTTCGGCCTCTCTAATAGTCGATTTCCTACACGTGTTTTGTCGCACTTGAAAGGAACAAAAATGAAAAACAAAATGCTGCGTTTAGCGTTTCCCGGATGTACGGAGTTACTGCCATATCTTGGCTTCAATATTCCGGTTCCGTGCCCAGTTTTTGACTACAGCAACAATGTACCGCGGTATGAATGGCGAACAGTTATTCTGTCTTCACGATGTTTCAAAGAAACACGAGATTACTTCACCGTAAGTGTTGACACTCCTTGAGTTCGTCGATAATTCAGTTGGAGATAAATCAGTTTCGATAACCAATCATCGCGGGATTATAATTCATACATAACGTTACATACGGATATGCGATATGACGAAGGATGAATCATGATCCCGTTACGTTTAATAGGTGCTACGTACCGACTTTCATGTAGCATTATATGATAAAACCTCGCGTGTCACGTCTTTCGTCAAAAGTTTTCATCGGTAAAAATCTACCGAACTTCAAAAATAATCTCAAGCTGAAAGGAGGCACGCGATACCGAAATTCCTCACGACGAAGAGAGCTGGTACTCGCTACTTCGTATAATCAGAAATAGAATTGATATGTTTGAGCACGTAGCATTTCATGTAAATGTATGCTTCAGCGCGAATCTTTCCTGCGGCCGTTCGATCCAAGAAACTGAAGACTGCCGGCCATGCGTGAAATACCAAATACAGATAAGCGATGGAATTTCGCTGAATCAATTCCACGTTGAAATGTTCTTTAGATTACGAACAAGTTGTAACACAGTCCATTACAATCATCATTTAATACTCCAAGCTTGAACATTAAGAAACGCCAATTCTCTCGGCACGACGACTGCTTTCGTCGATGCATGAACATTGACTCTGGCTCATTGTCAAGCCCTGTTCAACCGGGGTCAAGTGACATTCGTTGCCTGGATACATTACGTTGAGAAGCAGGCGTGCTGACCAGCAATCTTAGTGGTGACAGTGGTGGTTCCCAGGAGGCGACGATCGCTGGAACATTCCACACGCATTCTCTTCAAGGTCTGATCCATCCCGTAGCATATTGATCACTGATCATGATTCACCCACGCGTCTCCACCGCTATGCACACGCGCGCGTCATGTTTAATGCTCTGTCAAACTGTCACCTGGTGCCATCACCGAGTATCCATACCTTACCTGCTCCTGCTGATCCGCCTCTATCTATACCGAATTCGTGCATCTATGCTCACAGTGTCACATTCTAAGGCCATCATTTTTCGAGAACGAACATCAATTTCCTTCAAGCGAATTTCCGCCAAGCATTATTGTATATATTCAAGCGAACTCGTCACGCATAGTCTATGTCTTTCATTTCCTTATCTTACTATTCCTTTCTACGGCTTTGCTCTTTCCAAATCGATAGATCCGTATCGTAGTGTAAGCAAATATTTCTTTCAGTTCGGTATTATTTGTACTCTTCTTTTTTCTATTTTTTGTTTTTGTTGCTAATTCATGTAAAACCAAGAAATAGAAGAATACGAAGTTTTTAATCTTATAAGCATCATGTAGAAGTTGACAATGAATCCCAATCGGCAGATTGGAATCGCAAACGAGTAGGCTCAGTATATTTTTGTGCCGGAATCATGTTATTCCAGACTCTGAATTATGCGAAAACCTGGTACAGTCGGTTCTTCGTCCGTTGTAATCGCGAAGTGAGATGTCAGCGGATATTCGACAAGCCTATACATCAACGCAAACAAGCACTTTGCGTCGCTTTGTTTCGGCTGGTCACGATGAACGTTCGTGGACGTTGCGATCCTGCGAGAATCCGAGTAAAATTACCATTTCCCGAATGCGCTGGACGTGCAGACTAGTTCCAGAATCGATCCTGGAAACGGGGAATCGGTCGGAATGGAGGCGAACGATCGCCCGAGGAAGATAGCACTCTGCTCCGCTGACGGTGACCGGGGTTCTACAGCCAACTCTCTGCAGCAACGTGGACTTAACATTGTCTGCTTACTTGAGGCCATGGACGAGAGAGAGAGCGAGAGAGAGAAACAGAGAGAGAAAGAGATTGAGAGAGTGAACTCACTCGAGAGCTTTGTAGCCTGGCCAGGAAGTAGTCGTGAATTGTATGCGGCGTCCGGTTCACGGTGGCAGCTCGATGAACCCGCGCAAAGACGAGGAGAAGGCTGCATGAGCGAGTGTGAGGAGCCTGCAGTGCTCTGTTCGCCAGAAGAGGGGATCAAAGAGTCAACTGTAATAGCCGGAAGATGGTCTCGCCCATGCATGGGACATTCTGAGCAAACTTGCGCAACAATGATGCGAGGAAAAGGAACGATCGAGGCACGAGGGGTTCTTCATACGACAAATACCAGTTAGCGTTGAATAAAAATACTTCCAGGTAAACCTTTTGCCCGCCGATAAATGTCGTCCGTTTTTATGAGACAGCACAAGCTGTGTTTAGGCGCCCACGGACTCTTGTGCTGATTCTCAAGTACCAAACGCAAATTTTACCGTCTCAATTTCGAGAGTCGAGCGTTATATAGACGTTAAGTTGAGACACAGAATTGGCACGGCAGTGGATTTAAACAGTCGTCTTTCATTTCTTACTGTTTCCCATTTTATTTCGATATTCGTGCTTGACTTACAATTAGCAATTCTGTCCTTTGAACTTCACAGTTTTACTTTCTTAGGTCAATACAGCATGTTTTATATCTGGAATTTTACTCATTTTCAGATTCTCCAGCCTAGTAAAGGCTGCCGACGGAATGCCGGAAGGTCATGACATCACCTGACTGCAGTGACAGTGATTTATAGAGCTGGTAAGTTTTGCCAGTACACGTAATTCCCCCGATTCAAAGCCACTTCACGTATCTTGCAGTACGGGACGATAGAACGTTGACTTTATTTTCCATCGACTAAATTGAAGCTCATAGTTGATCGGCCATGTTTGTACGGGTCATGAATACAAGTGTTTGGTAAGCTTTAAGGTATGATACTAGTATTTGACAGAGCTGAGCGGTGGTGGAAATCGTGAAAAAATGTACCACTAAGGGCTGTGACGTTGTGTGCTTGAAACTTGATATCGCTGGTGGACTTTTCCGATCGGTCCAACCAGAGACGTAATGGAACCAGGTTTGAAGAAATTCAAGTCGCACCGGCGTATATTCGTCGAATATAAATTAGTATTCCACGTTAGCTGCAAAGAATCATAGGCTGCCGTATTGTTTCATGAACCCGTCACTTGGTTCCCTTATGCCCGCATATGCTCGGGGTAAACATTCGTTTAGGTATAGACCAGTCGGCGCATACAAATAAGTGAAACTCAACGCATGGTGTGAATAGATAAAAATTCCTTGCTTACAATGAGCGAATGTCGGTCGCCATTAGTTGATCATTGATCGTAGTGACAAGCTTCCGTAATGTAGGCACTGCATGCAGCCTCTTCGGATTAGCCGCAGCATTTCCTCTGAGCTGTATTAAGCGTAATTAATGAATTGAGTCGTAATTCATATAGTACTATATTATATTATATTATATTATTTATTTCACTTCGTCACAAAATGAACGTATTATTTTTTTCGATTTCGGGTCATAGTAGTCGAGGTTGAATGAACTAATGATATCTTTAAATAAGCTAACGTGATTCGCTGAGCGATCAACGAGCCCGGAACGTTACGGACTAGACCTACGTCAAATTTGCTCGCGGATTACCAGCCGAGCCGCTTCGGCGTCACCATTCGAAGCCACTTCGCCAGCAGGTAACTATATCGAGGGCTTTGAAGTTGGGTGTAGAAAGTGTACTTTGCCCGTCAAACAACCGCGCCTTTGCAACGCGAGTACCATCCGGCAACCAATTAGACGTCAAAGGACCTTCAGCCCGCAGTATTAATTCTGCGAGTTGATACCGTTCTCCGCGCACGTAGATATGGGTACCACCCGTTGTACACACGAGGTAATACCAGGTATCATAGACGGTGAACCCCCTGGACTAGGCTAGTTAGTATGTCAACTGCGCTCGGCTCCAAAACGTGCTGGGAACAGGCGACGGGAGCTGACACCCGTGGAGGCCACCTGCACCAAGGGATGGATGCATCGGCTTCTGGTCGACGTTACGAAGTCCATCGGCTCGCCACGAATCACCTGTCGGATTCCTCCCGTAGACGTTTTTCGACATGGAATTTTATTGCCGGTTTACGTTAAGCTTGTTACGTCCATGCCGTGTATTTAAGAGTTCTGATCAAAATATTATACCGGTATATCGAGACTTGAGTTTGGCCGATACAAGGCGTCTTCTCGAACCATTCTGTATTCATGTTCGGTAGAGAACGAGGAATATTGAGAGACTCCGACGTGGAGCGATTGTTGATAGGAACATTTTGCATATACCCAACATACGCTAGGTGGTAGGAGCTGATAAACGTCAATTTCTTCGCGTTCGTCTATAACAGTAAAAATAAATCATTCTTTGATCGGTAGATGGTGCTCTCGGTCGAGGGCGCCTTGACTCGGACGATACGATCTTCAAATGCATGGGAATCAATCATACGTGAAACAGAGAGACGATGCCGGTCAATATTGCCTGGAAATAGACCTTTGCCCAAGTCGAGTACCGGTTGTACTTTAATATAGATGGACGAATAAACAACTGTGTGAATATGTTACGAAAAATCTTTCCCGTGTTGTGGAAGGAGGGAGACGAAATTACTTAGAATCGATCACTTTCAGATTCACAGAAAGTATGTGCCTCCAATTCTCTTCCTTCAGAAATACTATGATCGTTCAACTTTTCAAGACATTCGTTGAGCTATACCGCGATTTCGCGCATAAATATTAGGCAGATCCGTACCTAATTATTAAATTGTTATACATAATGGAACAGATAGCAAAGCGTGGAAACCAGTATATAATAACATGGTTCATCCTAGCCGTGAGATAGCCGTATTCATGAACCGCGGTAATATCGAAATAAAGATATTAAGATATTGTAACGTTTTAAGACGTTGCAAAATAAATATGGATTCGCGAGCTTATTTAGTGAGTCAAATTAAAGGCGCGAATAAAATGTTATGGAAAAGCTTTAATAGCAGAGAACGTGTTTCTAGTTTAAAGTCTGAAACAAGACTGTTTTTACAATAATGTTTGTAGACGCAGCAACCTTATTCTTTTTAAAGACATAAGAGGTTTATAAACTTCTTTTGTCTATGATGACTACTAGATCATTAAAAGGGGGTAAGATGGGCGATTTCACCCTTTGTAACAATATTAATACGAATAGATTCGTTCGTGTAACAGATATGGCTGTGCTGAAGATATCGATTTGATGCTGATTCAAGTTGAATTGCAGTCTTAAAAGCATCGATACTGAAACGAATAAGTGGCCCAGCCATCACCTTGATTTCACTTCTGGCTACTTTCATAATGGCCATATTTTAGCCCGTGATGCGAATCGCCAACAGGTACTTCAAACAACGGGCCACCCGACCAAGCATATGTGTCACTGAAATTTTTTTGTACCTGTACTATCTGCGCACACTGACAATGAGGTATAAATGTCAGCCATGATCATGCGAATCTTTACTACTTCATCATACAATCATATAAGTGATGAAGCCTTGAGACTGAGAATTGGAAGTAAGTCAAGATGATTGCGATAGCGAGTGAATCGAAGCTAACTTCTTCACTTGAGGTGATAGTCATCGCCAGAGGCATGGTTCGATCGTAGTCCATACACAACCAGTTTTGGATTCATTAGAATATTGTCTTGTCCATATATGTATGTAAGTATGTTTATATACACGTTACTCTGCAATTTATGGGTTATACCATACAACGTCGGTGCCTAGTTGTTTTCACTTCCATGTTACCAAGACTGGTAGATAACGGCCGCTGTAATACGACCAGGCGATGTGTATTTCAAATTCATTTGCATGCATTAGGCTGGCTCTCGTATGAATAAGTTTCCACGATGATCCTAGACGCTGGCGATAGGTGATCCGGGTGATCGGGTAAATGCACTCGAATCAACTCGGCTTTGTATCATCAAGTTCCCAATGTCATGTATCTATACATAAATCAAGAACCAAATTATTTATTATGATATCTCTGAGGAGCGTTGCACTCTTCAAAACGTCGAATTTCCTGTCAATATTCTTATAATGGTTATGCTAATTCAGAAGCATGCCACGCCTATTCCGTGAACATTTTTTTGGGTCACAACGTCGTTAACAAGCTGACAGCTCTGATAAATTGGATTGTTTTCTCGATAACCGCGTCGCTGCAGTCTTCGTGATTATAATGCTTATTACAATTTTCGCTCACATTGCACAGCCTCATAAACGATCGGTAAGATATTCTTTTCACGAGTGATATAATGTACTTGTCTAACCACATAGACGAGAGGTGTACCCTTCTTTTCATTTTGACACACATCCGATTAACCTTTCATAATGAAGATCGCTCGGACGTTTCGTAAGTTAATAATAAGTCTGATTGAACTGTCGAGAATGTTAATGGATAATGCGTCCGAGGTTTCTTCATATGAACAACGAATTCACACACATGTACGGATTGAACTTTACTTCGTCAAGTGTGAAGAAATTCAACTCGCGTTGATTTTGTGATTCCCAGTACGTAGGCCGATTGACTTAAAACTGACCAATTTTTCTTAATTTTTACGAGTCATCGCCAACGACGTCGCGAGTAGAACGTGAATCAGGGAAAATATGTCCTCCGGCACATCTCGCATAGGTAGATACCGTTTGCTTTAAGTAATTGAAATGCATCCGTCGTAGAGAACCCCGAGTTATGCCAGCAACAAATTCTACGCGTCTAAACCGACGGTAGACGCAAAGGATCAAAGCGTCACGTGGTAGTCAAAGTCCGGAATCCTTGAGACCTGGTAATTACCTACGTTCGGGTATATCAATTAATTACGCTTTTGAGTTCGAGCAGCCTCGTTACGGAAGGAAATGGGTGAAAGGCGGCGAGGAGGCGGATTCAGAGGTTCAGGATAAGGATGAGGATCTCTCCGGTTCCAGAAAGGGATGCGCCTCTTAATTCTGGTGCTGGAAAGAGAGGTTTCGGGGGGACACGGGAGAGCATGGAGAGAATTTGGGGGGGCAGGGCACGGGGCTTGGGAGGGGGGAGGGGGCTGACAACAGGGTAATGACGGTGTGCCGAGCCTGATTATAGTGCGCCGTACGGCGGGTACGCTGCTTAAATCAACAGAGGGAACGGACCAAGAGGTTTCACCTGCCGAATCAATTTTTGCCTCGTTTGGGTCCCGACTGTTTTCTCCGCTCCGCTGACCGCCCACACAAACAATTCCTAGACGATTTTCCCGCGGAGTGATATAGTGCCGAGCAACGACAATTACATGCGTGCCTTGGCATCTGTTAGGATACGAAGGCGTAAGTATACCCTCTGCAATTCATCCATTCCTCCAAATGCGACCTACCGGCATTAAAAGACACTTTTCTTTGTTTGTTCGGATAAATTTCGTTGCTTCGTTGAACTGCAGACGCACGCTTGGATCTCTGCCTCGCAGCCAGCAGATGGCTAATCATCAAAC
Organism: Neodiprion pinetum; assembly: GCF_021155775.2. Lineage (NCBI taxonomy): Eukaryota > Metazoa > Arthropoda > Insecta > Hymenoptera > Diprionidae > Neodiprion > Neodiprion pinetum. The sequence continues at coordinate 32,013,786 of NC_060235.2, forward strand.
CTGGTCGAGACTTCGGGGCTACGATCAGACGGGAAAGTAGCCTCTTTCGGGACCGGCGCGGTGTTACACGTTCCCGGTTATAATTGCCATCCGGGAACCGTGTCGTACTCGGAATAACCGAGTACAGCCAGTCCTGCACCTGTCAGATTTCAATTTACGGTACGTCGAGATATTGTATACAACTACGTAATACGTTAATTGCTACCTAATTGTAAGTGTAGCTATTGCGGGACATACAGCTACCGCTTCGATCAATGTTCGCTCTCACGAATGTATGTCGAAAACGGGATATCCGTCTCAACGTCTCGTCAAGCGTGAGGTAAACAATTTTTCTCGAAATTCAGATGCGGTGGATCGAACGCTCGTTGTCGAATGTACTAAACTGACGCTTGAACGTTCTCTTTCACAGTGGTACAATTATCACGTTAAATTTTAGTACCTATTCGAGGTCCAATCGTTGATGACCCGTGACAACTGAATATGTATGTCTTGTGATTCGAGACACTAAAATCACGCGATATAACTGACTCGAGTCAACCGTGTTCACTGGTTTCGATATCACCTATTACATGAGTGTAAGCTCTAAGGGTCGCTATCGTTGTTTCGGACAAGTTTACGAACGTAGATACGGGTGCCTTGGTTCAAAGTCGGAAACTCGGTATTTAAACGAAACGCTAGACAATTCATCCGCCCCCGCGTCGGCTGGCCTGACGTTTATGTGCGCTGTGTAGTATTATAAATCGCACGATTACGTCCGAGTAGCCCCTCTTTCCTGTAAAAGTACAAACACAGAGTTTAAACGGGGTCCTAACTAAGCGAACACACATCCGAAGGGATCATCCGGGAGTCGAGAGTCGAGAGTCGGTTCGGCACCCACGCCTAAGGCCGCGCCCTTCGGTGTAGTCCACACCGAATCTCATTCGCGGAAGATGAGAGCATCCTTCTGCCGCATAACAGGTAATTACATTAAGTCAAAATGAAGATGTACGAGGAGTGTCGGGAGATGACGATGCGCACCTACGCTCTGTAACTCGACTTGAGTGTCGCGATTCCCAAGAGTTGACCTTACACGCGCTACCGTCGCGTCGCCTGAATGCAGCGCTGCATGTTCGGTGGTTTTTTATTCGTGCCGCGATTTTTCGTTGTGTACCGATATCATAACTGGGAACATAGAAACACCCTCGATATATTGGCGGACGGGAGAAGAAACGCTCTTGGAATAGCAAGTTTCTTTCGATTGTCTCTTTCCCCACGCAGATAAGCCGTGTCGTCGCAAAAGGAGATTGATAAATGCGTCAAGAATGAAAAGAGTCTGCCTGACGTGTACGAATGCATGTGTTATACGTATGTTGGTACGGATGTTCGATGGAGGATGGAAAGGAAACATCCTTGGCATCACGAATTTTCTCTCGATTCTTCGCTTTCTTCTCTCATGATATAATTCATGAGGTGATATTTTGTTTTCCTACGTTCGTTGCATATTTCACGGCACGTCGGTGTACCTTGCCGCATTTCCGACGCATCGCGATACAGATTTAACGCTTCTCGCGTGCCGAAATTGAGGCGAGGAAGAATAATCCATTATTTTTGAAAGGTGAACGAAAATGCATAAAAAAACGGAAAATCCAGCATCTTCCATATAGTCCTTTTTCAAAAATTGAACGGGTTATGTAACTGGCGCGGACATAATTATCGGGTGTCAGCCTTTGCGATTTCATTATTCAATGCACACATACTGAAGGACTCGCCTCAACGAATTCGTACAAGAAATGAACCCGAACCCAACTTCTACGGATAATTTATTCCTGTAACCTCGGTAAGGATGTTTTCGCGGTTTAACAGGTGAGATGGAACCGAGAGAAGAAAGTCATTCGGTAGTGAAATTATCGCCCTTCCACCTGAGTCGCCTATTCTAACAGGTGATCGGATGATAAGAACCGCAGGTTACCCGTCAGCGGCAAATAAAAACAGTAATGACAGCGGTAAAAAATCATTTGGTGCGACGGCGAAAAATGTAAAAGTCGAGCGTATACCTAGAGGTATATAAAAGCCAGCGCGAACGACGGCGCGCCGCTCAACAGACGTGATCCACCCTGAACGTTACGGTTGTTATCAGATCGCGCGCGCGTCTCAGCCGCGTCTCTCTCTTCCGTATTACCTCCCTCTGCTTCTCATCTCCCTCAATCTTTCAGCCTTAAATTCCCACCCGGCGAGGCAGAGCGCGGCCGCGGTACTCGTGAAACGCCATTGTCTACGGCCGGCAACCTCTATAAACATTTAATATTGAGAGATCTTATCGCGCTAAGGGGTTGGAGACGTTTTAATATCACCTCGTCGTGGTCTGCGTGTAGCCGCATGAATATTGTACACACGTGCGTCTCGGTTCGGACTGTAACCAGCAGCCCGACCTCCAGCACGCGTTGGGCCTGATTCAAGTGGGCCCTTTTCCTTATGCGCACGTGTATCAGGCCCGCGGTCCGTGTAAGAGTGGCTTTATGCAATCGTGGTCACCCTATACCTACGTACGTGTAAGTAGATAACCCTTAGTAGAGTACAACCTGCACGGCTGCGCTACGGCAAAGGCGGCGGAGAAACCAGACTCAGGGCCCAGACCATGCTTGTAGGAGTTTAGCTCGAGAGACGGACTTGTCTTACCACTGCATCTCCGGCGCATCTCTCTGCGGCCCATTTGCTTCTTCACCTTCACCTTTTTTCTTCCTCGCTAGCGCGGCGCACGGTGAGAGAAAAATAAGAAATAAAAATTGAATCTTGAGAGAGAGAGAGAGAGAGAGAGAGAGAGAGAGAGAGAGAGAGAGAGAGAGAGAGAGAGAGAGAAAAAAACAACAACAACGGGGAAGAAAGAAAAATAAATAAACGCACAATACGCTTTCTCTTGGTTTCCAACGAGGTATTAACCCCCACGCTCGTACTCGAGTAGGTAGATACATACATATGTTGTTGTATATGTATATGTATCCGTATACCGTAGTATGGACCTATAATAAAAACGGTAGGTAGGTATAGCTATGCGGCAGCAACCGCATTTGCACTCGACCGAATTACCTGTCGGTCAGGCTCTTCTGGTTCACCGGTAGAGGTATAGGTGTCGGTTCTTACGATTCGGTACGGGTGCCCAGCCCGGTTCGCCATGCAATTGTGTCGGCGAACGTAAAATTTAATTACGTACCTCCGACGAGAAGTAATTGAGACGTTGATTAGTATATAGGTGTACATATTGCCTCCGGTCACTGGACATGCGTGTTCAACGGCCGAGTGTACCATACGAATGGGATTCACGTTCGTTTCGTCCAGTTGCAAGGTCAAAATTCAGATCACCTTCGGAAGTATGTACTCAAGGATTCAGAGTCGAACATAAATCATAATCCTAGTTTTACGATAGGTACATTCACCGCACGTCGACGAATGGAATACTCTTTTTATCAGCTGTAAGTTTGTCTTGAGTATTGAAATTACCATGCACCCGAATGCAGTCTACCTGTAAAAGTAAAACTGATCACACTGTGTGGAATACATGTACAGATACGTGTATTTGGAAGGTTGCTCGGTGGTAGCTCGCTAGATACTCGCCTTAGCTCAATTAGCAACAGAAACAACCCCCCGATGCCCCCGCAGGAGTGGTCGAATAAATGGGCTACGCGACGCCCAGCAAGGATGCAGCTTACGGGCCGTCGAGATGCGGGGTTATTTACCGATCTTCCCAATTTACCTGGACAAATAAGATCATTTAGCTTTATATTTATTTATGTCGAGCCGGTACCGAGGAACGTGTTCCATCGTTGGTTAACGCATTTTCAGACGCATGGCGCAAGAACATTTACGTCTCTTTAAGAAATAAAAATACGTGCGTTCTGTCGTTGGCTATGTTTATTCAAATGAGGACCTGTAATTCGGCACTTCACCACCCCACGCTCAAAGCTGCTGCGGGCGCCCCGTGTACTTTTACCCAAAGTTACACACAGCCAGCGGATATGTAAATCCGATGTGACCAGAATTCGAAGTTTCAAACGATACTCCCCACCATCCCCATCCTGAAGAAGATAGCGACTGATTCGGGGACTCCACATTTAGAGTTAAGGATCTTACGGGAAAGCGGTTTACTCACATACACCTAAGAAGATGCCCCGGGAGGCGTTCAGGGATCGAGCTCCGATCGATGGATGCCTAGAAGTTGTTATTAGCTTTACTCTTTTCTGTTTCACCAGCCATTACTTGCACGCTCGACCAAACCCTCCGTAGGTTTCAACGTTTCCGCTACAAGCATTTGTGCACGGTGTGCCGACCGCTCAAGATTTCTGTACATCGTTCTAAACTGGTCGCGACTAACTTGCGATGGAGTTTAATTCAAGTTCTGTAAAAAAAAGCCGCGGTAAATTTTCAACTACAAATATCAAAAATCGTACGAATTCGTGGGAAAAAGTATGCAATTTCTGAGAGCATCCGTAACCTTAGAACCCGGTGGAAAATGAAAATATAAGTGTGTGCATTGTATGGTCTTTGCTCTGGCAAAAGTCCGTCATCTGAACGTGCAGGTAACGTTTCAACAACCTCTTCTGACTTTGAAACGATTATTTCAAATATATTGCAATTCCTCATGAATATCTAATTTATTTTCATTAAGGCCACTCACTGTAGTACCCACATCGAATAATGTATAAAAAAAATATCGAGTATCATAAAATCTTCTCTTACGACTATAAATAAGCTGACATTTTCTATGAGCTTGCACGCGCGTGTTCGGCTATATCGGCTACACTACACATTCATCGGAGGCTTGAGTTAATCGAAACTAATTTCGCATCGGCGCTTAAACAGAACGTGCCTTATCTGTAACAGAACGGAGAGTCGTACCACTTAGCATAATTACAAAGTTCGTCCGAAGAAAATCAGCCAACCCTAGACGGCGAAAAAGTTCTACCAAGATGGCAGCGGTTAGATGAAGAGGAAAAAGAAAAAGAGGAGAAACCCATCATGACGGTACTCATAAACGTTTCTTGTACTCGCGGTGCAGCAATTGCGGTTTCGATACAGCAAACAGACGCTGCGTGCAGGCCGCAACTTGAAATGTCAACGAAAAGCAATTGCACTCGAGATCCCTTCCCTAGCCATACAATCGGTGTTACTGTAGCAGCTTGCCTCATTCCACGGTGGGTACACTATTCTAGCGTCAAACAATCCCATGAGAATTGCCGTTGCGAGATAGAAATTGCAAACTGCTAGATCGGAATCTCATACCAATAAGACCGTCCTGCTGGTCCAGCAGTCCACCGACGGAAGATCGCCATGAATGAACAGAGTCGCATCCCCGATCGGAGTAAAAGCGATTCAGTGAATCCCTACACCGATGGACGAGTGGGTATTATACCGTTCGATTTGTATGGTGGGAAAGTGGTTCCGCAGCTACGGTTATTGGGTGCAGGACTCCTCGCGGAGAACACACCCGCCGTTCCTCCACCCGGGAGATTGTTTACAAGAGGTAGAAATTTACTGCGCCATTTCGGTTTCCACTTAATAATTTCACCGCCCGTGGGAGGACAACCGATGCGGTGAAATATAGTCCGCACTCGTAATATTCGCAGATGATTGACAGAAACGGCCGCTTGTTAATCGCGAATCATCTCTTCACAACCAACGGCGCGAAACGAGACGCGCTGCAGGGGCAGCGGTCAAGAGGTTACGGTCAGACCATGCAGGCAAACGCGTCGCACGTCGGCGCGTCGATTCCGTCAATTTTACAAATTGTCACGTGTCCGTGCGAATGGTCACGACTCAGGGGTCAGCCGTTCCGGCGCCCCCCAGGATCTTGATGCGGGGCTTGAATTGTCCCGAGCGACGTTCTCGCCGACAGCTCCGAGAGAATCGGCCCAGTTATCGGGTGTCAAAGGACCGATTGACTCGTCGATTGATTCGGTCCGCGGTCTGATCCGGCCCCAATGAGCGGAACATCTACCGCATGGCAGTAGCCGGTGGAGACGAGGATGCTCGGCGCAAAGAACGGCTCGCGTAGCTTCGTACCACGGGCTAAACAATTTACCATCTCGCATAATGAAGTGGAGCCGGAGTGACCCTGCCTACCAGCCGAGCCTTCCACTCATCGTCTCTCCGGCCAAGGCACCACGTCTCCCTCTCACGCCCGCGTTCTCCAACGTTCTCCATCTCCGCTCAGCCTCCGACGCTCTTCACTTTCGGTACGGCCGCGGCGGCGTCGGAGCCGCTCGTATTCGATTTAACTTTTTAAAACAGTTAGCTGCTCCAACAGGTCGAGGGTGATAAACGAGCCCGTCGCACGCTGACGCGCCTAAATTAAACAATAACGAAGCGCATCTCAAGGTACAGGGTGCGATTTGCCGAGGGCCCGCAACCAAGGTGCAGGACTGAAACGAAGGGGCCTCGAGCGAGGAACCCCGCCGGTAAGTCTCATAATTGGATGATGGGAATCACTGGAAATAATAATTGACAATATGGCGCCTCGCGGGTGATGCTATCGCCGCCTGTAAATAAATGGTTACTGACAACTACTCTCTACTCTCTCTCGCTATCTCACTCTCCCTGCTTCGCTCTCGCGGTACGCGATTCGTCCGGCTTTTTAATAGGTACACAATGCGATGCAGTAACCGGCGAGAAGGTGAATCCGCTCGTTCAGCACCGGTGCCACGAACCTCCGCGATCGTCGCCCTTCTCCTCATCCCTATTGCCGTGGCGGCAACCGTCCCTAGCTAACATATTGGAATGCGAGCCAAAGGCCTTTATAGGCTTTTGGCCGACAACCAATGGAACCAGTTCTCGTAAATTTCGATACTTTTTTCCTCCGGCCATACGTTGAATACGTTATTATCGAGAGACTATTCTTGTCGAACGAACGAGCCAGCGAACCGACGGACGAGTGGACTTAAACCTGGGAGTATTTTAGTAGCTAACGCCGTTTCCATAATTGAAATTCAATTCGAATGAGCCACCGCTGCTGCTCTGCGCATATACGAATGCTTCCCGATATTCCAATTTCGCTCTTGGCTCGAGGAACCCGACCGTAACGTAGATAAACTTCCAGGACTTGGTGAGAAAAATACCGGCATATTCTACTACATAATTCAGCCTTGAAAATATCCAAGAATCGGTAAATAAACCAGATGTGCTGGCCAAGCTTCAAAGCTCGAATGGCACCATCACTCAAACCCATCAAAGACCAACGAATGCTCGATGCCAATAAAATCATATCTGTGTATGCCAAGTTTCGGCAATTTATCACCCAAATTGAATTTTTCATTAGCTTATGTACAGCTTTTATAATAGGATATCCTTGATGAATCCAAGCATCTCAGGGATTTTTTTCAGCATCTATTTCTTCCGAATATATGAATCAGGTTAAAGTGAGGATCTGTGAGCCAATCGACTGCACTCAACTGTGGGAAACATTGTCTAACAAAACCTGAATCCATCCGCCCATTCATCAAACGGTGGATATGACCGTTTAGCGCCTCGTATGGATACAACGATACGCTTACGGGCGAGTAGGTACTAAAATTACAGTTGAAAGTTCAGCGATCGAAAGTTACCATAGTTGGTTAAACTGCGGTCCTTTTACTTCGAAATATGAATGCGAAGGAAAGTAGTAGGAGCGGCATTAGCGAGAAGAGAGTAACCATTATCGATAAATAATGATCTATCGCAGCTCCGTCCGCGGTAGACATACAAAGTCTTCCGAAAGTAGATATACATATAAGTATACAAGCCATCTGGTTAATACACCGAAAGTTATTTATTTTTCAGTTGGAAAATGGGTGGGTAACGTCGAGTGACGGAGCCTGTGCCTTTCAACGATTAAACAAGATACACCGACCAAGTCATAAATTGATCACAACTTTTTACACAGCCATCTTTTGTTCCCCCAAGTGCCAGGAAACGTAGGCGTTACGTACCTATGTAATTACGGTTTTTTCGGATACACGTTAAGCTCATCCATCCACCTTGCTTCCAGCGGAGTCACAGGGTCAAATGTATTAAGTTTCAACAGAACTAAACTCTGAAGCCACTCACATTTCTTTTTTTTTTGTATTCATGTCTATCTATAACTAGGCCATGGACTGGGAGAATCGTACGTAGTACATAACGCAGCTCTCTCTCTCTCTCTCTCTCCTTCTCTTCCTGTGGAGCAAGATCATTTTGGCTGAGGAGATAATTAGATAATAACTCAATTAACGCCAATGTTACCGTTTGCCCTGGTAAGTTCAGAACAAGAAGTAAAAGAAGAAGAAGTATAAGCAAAGAACAATGTTAATCTCGGTCTTAACTGAAAGAAAGCAGTACACGGTTCGACGAACTTTTCTGGTATTTATATCGCTGGCTCACTTATGGATGAAGTTTAATTGTAATTACAAAGTTTCGGAAGCATAGTAGTGCAGCAGGTGAATTTCTACGGTACAATATAGCTTAAGGAAGTAGACTCATATCTCAATGACTTTTTATAATGATTTTTTTTTTCACAATGACATTTATTTAATAATTTCAATTTTTTTTTAGTCATAAAAGAGGAAGTTATAAAGTAATACGAAAAATTGATTAGTTCGTTTTTAATGATAAATCTTGCTGGTATAGCCGCTTGAAGTTACCCTCATTTATATCTGGCTGAAACGATATTTCAACTTTACAGCATCTGAAAAAAAAAAAAAAATTAATCAAAAAGTACACTTGCCGCTATCTCCTGAAACAGTATTATGCAAATCTAATTTTAAACAAACAATATGGCGGACTTTTGAAATTTCTACCCCTTTTTTGAACTTAAATTGTTCAAACTATGGATTAAATATTAATTAACAATTTTCGTAGTGCTTCAGGATATAGTTATACATGTGCAAAATAAGCCATAAAAATTTCAGCTTGATAGGTGCAACAGTTTTTTTTAGTCAAATATCAGCCAGGTCCAAATACGTTATTTTGAGAAAAACTCGATTTACTTTTTCTTTCTAAAATGTGCCAAAAATTAAAAAAAAAATAGTCTCATACCCTTGATCAGCGATGCCTGCTCCTCATATTAAACCTTCAGCTTCCTCGCAGCTTTTATTTTCTTCCATTCTGGCAATCCTAAGGGAGCTAGCTGCCAAAGACACGCATTGTTCTGCGTTCCATTGTTTCGCATTTTTCGACCCGTCCTCGAACTTTCTGACCGAAATAATAGATTCTATAGCACTTTTACGTGTATTTACTACAAATATATAGAATCTATAGAATCTATAGTTTTTAGAAAATCATTTTTTGAATAAAAGATGTGAGACTACTCCCTTTGGTAGAATCAACCTTTTCAACATTTCCTACTAATATTCACCTAAATTCTTCGTCTCTTTTCAACGCTGACCTTTCACAGGGGGATCGGCAAGTATTCGAAATTTTTGGGTGGCCCAAACCGGACTCGCGCGAGTAAGGTCGCCACTGAGTCCCGGGCCTCACCTAGAGGGTTGCATCGGGAGATCCACGATAGAAAGAATGCCACGGCAAGCAGTTTGGGCCCGTAATTACGGGCAGCAGAGGGCTAGAGGGGCACGGTGGAAGACCCTATAATCTTGCGGGGACCGCCCCTTGTTTGCTTGTGTAATTACCCCGTGCCCTCCCCCGTTTGCCCCGTGAGGCCCCGTAGGTCTCTGAACTGATCCATTCGTCCATCCGTCCATCCGCCTGCCGTTCGTTCTTCCATCCATCCGTCCGTGCGCTCGTCCGTCCATCCGTCCGTTCATCGACCGTGCATTTGAGCCTTCGCCCAGCCATAATGCCGATACCATTGCTTAATATACGCGCTTCTACACAGGCAAAGCTTCAGGTATGTATCCTCGAGTGTTTATACGCGCATGTATACCTGCATGGTGCTCGAGCGTGAAACCGTCCAATCAAACATTCGGGTTGTAACCAGCGGAATTCACATATGTAGACACATACGCATGTACAATATCATCTTGTACGCAACGAACGTTTTTATTTTTTTTACTTTTCTCTCATATCTACGAGTATATAATTTACTCTTTCGTACAGATGATAATGTTGAGCACAAGTGTGGATGATTGTCAGACAAATTTTACCTACGTGTTAATGTCAACCATCGCGTTTTGTCTTTTATACTTTTCATCATGTTTTCAATGGTGAAAAATTCAATCTGCTTGTGTCGGCAGTAGCAATCAGTTTTGAAAGCCATGAAAATACAGATCGACGGAGAGGGGTATGTACCTATCTACCTAACAAAAATATCTGCGCAACGAGTTGAATGGTTGGACGGGTTAGAGTCTAGACGGTTCGGATCGTACCTTGTAGTAATTGAATTTAAACTCTTCGCGAAGAACGAATTCTGCCACGATAACATTCTAGTCGAGAAAAACGAGTGAAAAGAAGATACAACATTTTCGTAAAAAGTAGAAGAATAATCAAATCGTAGTGTATCGATGAGCCGCGAATTTCACCAATACCGTTTTACTTTTTCTTAACTACCCGCTAAACTGGTAAACTTGAAAACTTTCTGCAACAAGTTGTATTTGAATCTTAAAGGAATAGTAAGGTGCGCTTGCATTGGACTAACAATAAGTCATCACTTTATTCAGCTTGACCAACGCTCTGCGCCCAAGATATGGAACTTTGTTGAATGAAATTCGGGTGAATTGTTTTGCTATCCTGGAGGGCACAGGGTGAAAAAAAATTAATTGTCTCGAACGATAATGATACCGCATTGAAAAAAAAGCCTCACAATTCATCAACTGCGTGACATGTTACAGCCCGAGGATCACAAATGGCAATGAAATTACAAAAAACGGTCACAGCACCGTGAAATAAAAATAATGACTACTGCAATAATACTCAAGTCCAAAAAGACGGTGAAGTAGCTTTACTCGCATGTATTATCTGCGGCCTGACGGTTGGCCGACCTCCGAGCCCCCAGGATCAACTTGACCGCTGAGAAGACGGCGGACCGGGGCTTGGGGCGCGGAGAGTCGGTAACGACTGCCACGTCAATCTTATAAAAATAATTGAATTACATTTGTATGCACCCTTAGCGTGTCCACACGCATATGGGACGCTGTCGTGTGAGTACATTTCGGCGTAATGGCAATCATTCCGCGGTCGGATTATGCGTACACACTTGCTAGGTATAGTGGGCAGAGTGCAGAGGTGCAAAACCTGCCTCCGCGTTTCGTCGCATGGACGCGTGCAGCAGTGGCCAATGTGGATTTAACACGGAGGGCTGTTGGCGCAGAGGCGAAACGCGCGAGAGGAAATTTTTAATCTGCAAAACTGTCGCTTCCCATTAGCATTCCGCGCAGGGCGTTGTTGCAATTCGTTGAATCTGCAGCACGGCCAACGTGATACTTGAGCGCCAGCGCGAAATGATCCCTGAGGTCGACTTGGCACTCCTCGCTCGAAATCCGCAGGTGAGATGGGTATCCGTTTATTCCGTCGGATCTATTCGCATGCTCAAGATGGATTGACAATTGCCAAGAATCGGGAATGGCAAAAAGGGTAGCTGGTGCTGACGGTGTCGGAGGAGATTACCGCCGTCCCGGCATTCAGCATCGCCGACCGACAGACCCAGCGAAGAGGAGGACTAAATCTCTGGCTCAAGCTTTGGCGAGCACTCCGGCAAAAGCCAAGTCTGGTCTCAGCGATTACGAGTGGACTGCGTTTTTGTATAAAGATAATTGACCACAAGGGGTGGCTCTTTCGCGCAAAAAGCTGCAGTCATTGCGAGTGGATTGCTCGCTAATGCAACGCAGCAAAGTTACGTGAATCAACTGCGAGAAACCTCAGTCTAGTTCTTTCTTCTCTATGTCTCTCTTATTCTCTATCTTATTTTGTTATTTTACTTTATTTATGCGGCCAATTCAGCTTATTTACGTTCTTATTTTATGAATTTATTTATTTATTCTTTCTTTATTTATCCATTTTATACGTATATCCCTATTCATTTTTGTATTTTTGCATTCTATATTTGTCTATTCTTATCTATCTACTCGCTTATCTGTAGTTTTTTTTTTCTTTCTCCTACTTCTTGATTCAGTGCTAATTTTTGTTTAATTTTGTGCTTCCTCACTATCTAGCTCATAAGTTATTCATTCAACTGTTTTCTCTATCTACTGTTCATATTCCCGCCCAAGGATACTCGTCCTAGGACGAATAAACGTTTCTCTCTCTCTCTCTCTCTCTCTCTGTAGCCCCCGTCTGATACCCCCGAGTATAACTTAGCGACACTATGTTGACGGAATTTGTTTTTTGTCGCTTGGGTAAACTATCATCTACTATGCATACGCCCACGCACGAACAAGTCGGTTTAACTAATTCCTCTATAAAACATTCCCCTTTCACTCGAAGCCAGACACTTCGGTCGTTAAACGCTGACGATATAAGGTAAATTTGAATAGGGTATTCGAGTAACGAAAATAACAAGCTACCCGGCCTCCGTACCGCGGCGATAAAGCAGCGAGCATTTTTTGCCCAACCAGCACGGCATGTACTCCCCAGCTTATCGTTAGCCCATAGCTTGTTAGTGTTGAAATTATGCATACGTGTTTACATATGATGCGACCGGCGCGTTTCAAGTGTGCAGCGCAAATCTTACGCGGCGTAACGGTACTAGCAAATTGAAATTCGTGGATACACGGAACGGCACACACTGCAGCTTTAATATCCACACCATGGTCCAGCCGGTGAATTACATCTTTTCTTCTCCCGCACTCGTAACGACGTGCCAACATCACCAACTCTCGAAACACTCGTGGTAATTCGAGGAACAGAAAGAGGGGGTAGTCTGGGATAAGGGCAGGTGAGCCTCGCTCCCAGCTTAAACGAGCCACTTTGCTGCTTTGCCGCCTGTCCGTATCCTCGACCCCGACCTATAATGCATGGCAGCATCAACCACCCCACGGTAACTACGATCGGTAATATGGCTTGCCACCACTTCACCCAGGCATAAAGTATCGTTACTCGATCACTACGTATTCATAGCTGCAAGGAACTCGTTATATTATCCGGTCGATGCGACCTGTACGCGCTCGAAAGTTTCGCAGTTACCTAAGTCTGTGTGTGAGCATAAGCTGAACTACGTAGACAGAAATTGGATGATCGATCGATGCGTCGACCTCTTCTCATATTTGAAACATTCCGGGGTTGTAGTATTACTGCGTGCGGACAAGAACTGCTCCGATAAAGAGAATGCACCATTGGTGCATAAATACGTAAACGACCAGAGCCAGCACCTGTTCTCCATTTTGTATTCAAAATGATTTAAACCACGTGATCGTTTTACGGAATCAGGTCTTCAGCCATCAGATAAGGCACGGGCAGCACGGCATGCTGGAGAAAATAAGATTTTGGTTGTTAGGTTCAGGGGCCGGTGGTGGTGGCCGTTCGGTGAAGCTGGTTAACTAGGGCCTCGGTATTCCGGCTGCGTGCTGGACCGCTGTTGACGCTGTAGAGAAGCAGCGAAGAACTGGAATGAAGGAAAAGACAACAAAGTCGAGGAGGACCTAGAAAAAATGCTAAACGAACCAACGAAGCATATTTAGCACCGGGCGCCGGTGCTAGCGAGGCTTTTATACCCCCTTCTCATTGACCCTGTAATGAATTCGTTAACTTTTCATTCTTTATTACGGCATTATAGCAGATGTTCGACTTGACTAAAAGGGTCTTGGTTTATTATGGATAACAATACGTCATATTAGACACAACGTCCAATATCTAATAACTAACGTAAATGTGTTGAAGTTGATTCTCCCCGACCAGGCAAAGAGTAATTCACGGCCAGTCGGCGAATGTGTTTCTAGAATAGCATCAAACGCAGGCGATCGTTCAGCCTGCTCTCGCTCAAAGAGATCAAAGCTGCAGACGACAAAGAAGAGACACGTTCACACTCTGCAGGTTGGTGTGCAATAGTTTACAAGATTTGTATCGCTGGAATCTCGAAGTATCGACGTATCAAGTAAGCGCCGCTTTACCGTCGCACATCTGTCACTTAAGACAATAATTTACGGGGTAATGCATCCTCTGCTGGCTGGCGACGAAGTCCCTTAACTACATTCCGAGCGCCAACTATGCAGACTTTCGTGTGGATTCCACCAGTCTAATGCTTTGACTCGAGTATCTGCTATTGATCTTGTCTGTTGGACACACGAACGTAAGACTGACGCCAATGTATGATAATGCGTTGACTACTTATTGGTAGATGAACGCATACTGCTCTTATGTTTACTGATGACCAAACGATTCAACGTTATGCCTATGATTTGCCAAAGAAACAAAGTAGCTTGCCGTGTATCCTACATCCATTTACCATCCTGCAAATACGAGCTACTGTGAATCTGAATTGAAACCGAGTCACGACAAATACAATATAATCGATAGCCGTTTCTCATTGTTCGGTAGCGTTAAGTGTTGAGTCAGTCGTTCTTCGAAGAACTGCTGAGGACCATTTCGCATCCTCGTTACATCAATTGTGAGCCGAGTATACGACCAAGGCGGTTAAATTGGAGTAATTCATGAGCCAGTTGCATCAGTCGATCGCGTTGATAAGAGTAGACACGGGTTGATTATTGCAAACTACGAAGATCCCGATCACTTGATTGAAACCAAGTCGATTAGAATTATTGATGTTACACGATAATCGACCTCGATTAAAAGCGTCCCGGGTCGTGCAGCGCAAAATTACAACTGCGCGTGATTCTCGAGTCTGAAGGAATGAATCCACTGCACAATATCCATCACGCTGTTTATAACCAAAGTAGAAACTATTCAGGCCGATCTTCTGTACACAGGAGAGTGAAGATAGCTGAATGAGAGATCACCACGTGGGTTTGCCGCACGTGCGTCGCGACGTCGTCGTTCCGGTACTCGACAGTTTTCCATACAGACTCCGAAGGCACGGGCTACTGACTTGAATGCACCACTAAACAGCTCATTTACTTTGTCGCTAAGTTAATGTACCGCGGAAACGCGCAAATACCAACTGAGGTCGGCAGGCAAATTACCTCCCCCACTAGGAACAAGATAATTACTTTTCGCTGAACCTTAATGGCCGTATGCCAGACCTTTCGTCCATGCATTCACAAGAACATGTGTCTGTTGTGCTAATGTGTTCGCGCCTGGCTATCGCATTACCCGTCTTTATCCCTTGACCGGTCTCGCTTGGTTTTGCCATGGAACTGAAAACGGTCCAATTAGTCGCGACGCCGAGATTTTCTTTAGCAGATCTCTGATTGCCTGTTTCGAACTGTCGTAGTACGGGGTATCACGCATGACCATCTTTTTTCTCCCCTAATTCAACTCTATATAGGTATAATCGAGAAGTGGTTTTAATATCACAGCTGCCCTGTAACCACTCCGTCATTCAAACGATTTGTCTCCACCAGTTCATCGATCTCTACGATCAAATATGTTGAACGATCATTCGTCGTTCATTTTATACCGACTAAAAGAGCTGATACCACGGTAGTAAACCTCTTCGGAATCACATGCGCGTCGTTAGATGTAGTGTGTACATACATATATTACGTGCGTGTGGTTCTTTAACAATAAAACGGTAGTATTTACGGGGCGAGTGAGCGCTCCTGACACATTTAGGAGTTATTCCCGTCGTAAGAGACTTAGTCCCCTTCCGACGCCTCGCCATGCGCCGCGACTATCCGCGAGGCCTTTTCTCTCCTCTCTGGACTCTTTCATCTCATGGTCCGCGTCCGCGGGGTACCCCTTTGCCCCCTTCGCCCCCTCGGCCCCTCGTCCCATTCCTTCTCTGCCGTCGTTAGGAGGCACAGCTGAAACCGTTTGTTCTCCAACACGCCCACCATAAATCTGGGCTCTTAATAATTTGTAAATATTTTGAATGGTTCACGAAGCTGCCGGGCCGCGGAACCCGGTTTTTTTCAGCATCGGATAGCGTTACATGTACGCTGTCCGCACGGTTTGACGGACAATCGCTTAGCCCGGAATTGATGGATAGAGAAATAATCAGAAATTCACGATTGTTTAGCCGTTTTAGCCGACTATGTTGCCTGTTGAAGATTACAGACTCTGAACGACTCGACAGCGATTAATCCGGAGTGGCAAGGAACAGAGGCTCGTACACATGTCGGACCTAGTTTCTTTTCAGCGATTATATGGTTCTGGTAAATTAAGTGATAGTTCGAGAGGAGGGATCAGCCTGCTCGACACGTCAACAGATTACAAACGGTGCGCTTGGCGCCAGGGTGAAACGTGAGTTTCGCGAGGCAGTTTTGAATAATACCCCACTGTCTCGCCCGGGCGCTTCTCGCTCTCGCCCCGACCACGATGGCAGCTATCCGCTGCAATAAATCAACCCAGAGTCCACAAATCCGTCGAGGGTGCTTCCTCTCAGACTGGCCTTGCCTTGGACTTCTTTCGGCGGTGCGACCTACCGAACCACTGGAACTGTGTGGGTGAGCCGCCTTGTTATCCGCATTTCCTCGCCACTGGTTCACCACCTCTATAAGTCTCTTTTTCTCGTCACCCGCGGTTATCCTCGACTTCCGACATTTCTTTCCTCCCTTCGAATTACCACCGCAATTGATTCGTCGATAGAGAATAATCGTGAGGAGATTTCGAGAACGACGCGAGACGTTGATAAACGTCGGCTTAAGCAAGATCCAACAGTTTGTAAACCCGTTAATCCCTCGCCCGTCACGCGTCAAATACCGGATTGAAAAAAGCCTACAGGGTTGGGGAAACCGCCCGTTGACAAACTTCGATTAATAATCATCGTTAAAGCTCAGCTTTGAAAAGTTGCGGTCCGTTCCTGTCCCACCGAGTATCAAACAACTCTGTGACGAATGATGCATTCTTTCCGTTGACAGGCCAATATACCGGCAGCCGCCGCGACGCCTCGACGCTCTTATGCCTCTCTTACGGACCTGACGAAGACGGGATCGCTCGTCGCCCGCATATTTATCAACAGCTCTTCGGATTAGAGCGGCGGCGGTGGCGGCGGCGTCGTTCTCCGCGTTATCCGGCGCTTGCGAGCGTCGCGACGCAGCCCGTCGAGGTGCGTGGGCGGCCGGCAACGTGCCAGCATCTCCGTTAACTGCGTTCGGGCCTGGCCGGTACGTTGCAGCGATACACCATGGTCGTTAGCACCCGAAATATATACGAGATTCTTGCCCCCCACCCCCTTCGGTCCCCCCGACACCGCGAGTGTCTAACAGCGAGCCGTTGTCGAGAGTCGGAACAACGTATGCAAGCGAGCGAACGAGCGAAGCCCCGAGGCGAAGAAGAAGAAAAAGATATCACAAAAGTTAGCGAGAGCTCTGTCTGGCTTACCGGAAGCCTTTATCTGCACCACCGGGGCGTTCTTGTCTTGCGGATGCTAGCTTTGATCACGCCTGTATAATGCCTATGTACGACGATGGATACTTCGAGGTGATTTTTCTCAAATTTTGTTTCTTTTTCGAACTCCAAACACTTCTGTGCTTCATTCCCTCCGTTAACGGTTCGTGCAAAAGATTTTCCTGGAACATTTCCAAGAGACGTAGATACATAGATATATGTATATGTAGATAGGAATACATCATCAACCCGACTTATCGAAAGCTGGAAGTGATATATTTTTATAAACTCTCTCTCCCCCCTTCATTTTCCGGCAAATTTAACTCGGGGATAAAATTAAAGAGCATCCTACCGTTTCCTCAATCCGTTGAACAAATTACCTCGATGCAATTTCGGTGGAAAAATGCTTTCCGTATATGTAGTACGATATAGGTATAAGGTAGGTATTATTTTTATCATATTGCAGCGAGCAGACGAACTTTTCCACCAATCTAATCTCCGATAAGTAGGTGAGGGAAAAACTGTACTTATACTTCGAGTGCTTTTCCTTTTTCTTCGCAATTCTTTTCCTGTGAACTTTGTTTTTTCTTTTCTTGCTTTTCATCCTCTCTCGCTCGCCTTTCACCCGTGTACCTGCTCACTCACTTTGGTGTGTAAAACTGCGCGCGGAAATTGGAAGCATCCGATGCAGCGGGACCGATACCCCTGGACTGAGAAGCCAATCTCTGAATGGAACGTCGGGATTCAGAGGCGGCCAGGTCAGCTCCTCCAAGGAAACCAGGCGAATAGATGTGTTGGTGCATACGTAGAAACGTTCCGCGTATACGAAGAGGCACGTGAATATCTCCTCATGCGTTCATTCGCTCGTTCAACTCCCCTCCACCCGCCCCTTTTGAAGTTTCTCTTCGGAAAAAAGAAAGGTTGCCGAGCACTGATCAAATGGGTCTTCCTTTGACCGTGGTTAAACGCCACTCCACCGGACTCATTTCACCTTTGCGACCTCGCGGTCCTCGCGGTTTCAGATCGAGCAAAATTACGGAACTTGCGCTGCTCGTGCCGGAAAGGATATGTGATAGACATTTACGCATCCATGTTCTCGAGTTGGAAGTCTAACGAACCCATCCTAATTCCTCCTGGTCAGAAGCCGGCGTTGATCAAGTGATTAATAATTAAGCTGCGTGAATTGAATGAGAATGAACCCAAGGATATTCCGAGGCAGAGACGACCGACTGTTCACCGATGACTGAAGCTCTTTATGGAAAGAACATTTGATGATTATCATGCCGTGCGCACGGAGGCGGTTGGATAATAACTCCGCACGTACTCGAGCCGCAGGTGCATTATGCTTGGCGGAAGTCGACCCGGGGAAGTAGGTACGATTCGAAGTCGAAAAGGTTTTCCAGAAGAGGGGCGCGTGCCGCCTATCAGCACCCCGTGACACTTGGCAATTTATAATCTGCTCGACAGGGTCGCAATACGTCGCGTCGCATACTCTGTATACAGTTGCAACTCGCTCCATCCTCGGGGCCGAGCATTCCCTAATGAATTCTGGCTGTTTTGCTCGCTCTGCTCGCTTTATCGTCCACCACTCGGAAAATACGACGGTCGTGTGCGAGTCGCATTTCCAGCAATATTTCTCCTCTTCCGACGAATAAACATTGCTCCGGGTATGCAACTGTACACATACTCCGATGGGCATGACCATGTGGATTTTATGGACGCACTGTACATCCTCGCCCTGCACCTGTACAGGGTGATCCAGGTCCTGTTCTCATTTTTTTTCAAGCCGGTCTGTCGCTGCGAGTGATCGCGAGTACACGAAAATAGATGTGAATTGGAAGTAAGGTTTTCTTATAAAAATACACTCGCGGCTGTTTGTGAATGGAATGCCTGTTCCTAGGTTGTGTACATCTTCGGTTACACTGATCTTATCCTATATGTATAAAAAAAATAGAATCAAAAAAAGTAAACACTTGGATCGCTGCCATGTCATATTCACTCTTTTCTCAATGTCTCAAAAACACCGAAACTGATATCATTCTGTGATTTTTGACGTCTCTTTGTACACTTTGAACACACGTTCCAAGCAAACGGAGCAAAGAATGCGAGAACTGTTGAATCGATTGCGGCACGGCCATGCCGACGCAAGAGTTTGCCTCGTACGTGTTTGGCGTGTGCCGAATGTGCCAGCCCGAGTATTCGACGTGGGTCACAATATTTGTGATTTTCTCCTAATTAGCATACAGTGATGTGAAATTCCTATGTCGCGGTGTTTCAGTCACCGCCCCGCGATTTGTTTGATAAATTTATCCTCCCCGATATTAAACGAATATAGGTGTGCACAGGCAATAGGTATAACTGGATAAGTTTTCGTCTGAAAATTAAGTTGAGAACTTTCAAGAAGTCCGTAGAGAATTCTGCAGCACTTCGTTTGACGGTAAACCCTGTAATTTAGCATAGTGCCACTTGCTTGGTAATAGGCTGAAGTTGGAAAATTATTATCTCGTTTAGCAAACGCTCGACCCTCTCTGTCTCAAATTCGCATTATATTTCACAGTACGACTGAACAACTTGGGCGAGTCAGACGTATCAATAAGAAACACACGCGTGTTTAATATAGAAAGAGGAAAGTTTATAGATGTGTTCTCCCCCTCGAGGGATAACTGTTTCGGTTGATACAGTCCTGCTGCTAATCGTGAGTGATGGTATTAGGCACGGTCCCTGCAGCATGCTTCGAGGCACCCTTCGTCCTGATTTGAAATACAGATTTCCGCCACTCTCGCGAAAAAAAAATTCAATAACGCTGCACACTGCAACTGCAGGCTGTAGCATTTTTCCTAATTTTCTTCAAGGCGTGAGTTATGAGTTGTGACCCTCGCTTCATTTTTCCGCAACCTAAACTGCGTGTATACTTAGGACCTTCGTGGATAGGTTGCACCGTGCAAAAGTGTCCGCGTACCTGAACAACGTATAATAAACGACCCCAGAATAAATGGCGCTTCAGATAAAGATCATGAAAATTCGCGTGACACCTGCAACGTATAATTAACAAATTAATTAGTTTAATGACTCCCCCAAGTACGGATACGGTTTATCGCAACTCCGATTTCCGAGTGTAATTATAATACAACGGCGAGGTTCGAATCGCTGACGTTATGCTATCCTATACTGTAATTTACTGTGGCGTCATAGACCGAGAATCAAATGTATATACTCGTGCATTTATGTACGAGGACTGCACTGGCATAACTTTATACCAGAAACGCCCGTGTCTACATCGAGCCGCCAGACATGCCGGCTGAATGCCCTACTCTGAACGAGTGTAATTTACGGTGGGTGTTTTTAATTAATACTCTACGGGTGAACCACCGGGAAAGAAAAAGCCTCTCCGTGCCAACTTGATAAATATAATGCACAATATGCAGTTACGCCATTGTGGCTTAAATATGCAAAGAGGTGCAGACACGCATCGTGCACAGATGCACAAATACAATCGTACTCGAAGTGCTCACGTGCGTGTTTCGCGTATACGACGCGACGTAGCCCCGCCAAAACAGTTTAAGAATATTCACTTTGCAGTTTCGAAGCGAATAGCTACTTGCGAAATTCTCGCTCGCGGTCCGAGCCCAAATTCGCTTCTCCTACCTGTCTTGCGATGATAATTTCCGCCGAGTGAATTTCTCGCAAATTTACATTTATGACCTTCGATCGTTAATGCGAGTTCCTCGGTTTTAATTCCAAGTTATCGCAAGGCTGCAACAAACGAGGCGTATAATTTCTTGAGAAGAAAACTGCACCTCACATATATATATATACATATATGCACGAATACGCACTCCACCCATTTCGTACAATTCGGGCCTCCCACTGGGAAAGAAAGAAGACGAGGGCTTCGGCGTTTGGTCGGAAGAGAAATTCTGAAACGCTGCTGGTCGTAATTCGAGTAACAGCATCGCGATGGCTGATCTTCGTCGACTCCCGTGGTAACAACACAAGCGGCAAAAACTCGGGGGGCTGCCAATCTAGTGAAATACGTCCGCATATATCAGAGGCCGGAGTATCAATTGCCACTAGTGCCAACCACCATGACTATAAAGCGAGATGCACATTGTGGATCGGCCGTGGGTAGCCGCCGAAGTGCGGACCGCGAACACATCACCTTGGCATCGTTGAAACGCTCATATACACCCGAACACCGACGGTCCATGCTTGTTATTCGATCGGCCTTTATTAGCTATAAATTTGGTACGATATGCGCGGAATATGATAATAGCTGTCGGGCCTCGCCTTGTGCTTCGTCCGCTTCGGTATGGGTGGAGTTCTCGGCGGCGATCAGAGGCGTTGTAAGACCTCCGACTCTAGAAGCGGTGAACATTTCGAAGGAAACTCGCTTCCGAAACCGAACGTGAACTTTGCCGGAGATCGTTCGGCCGATCGTCGACTCGCGATGCAAACTCTGGTTAATTGTCCGGATCCAGGGGAGAAGAAGGTCGGCGAAGACGAGGCCAAAGTGCAGAGGTCGACGATCTTGTCGTCCCGAGGTGCAGCTGCGATAAACTTTTATAGATCCGCGTTAGACACGCTCGTTTTATATCGTTTTCGCGTTGTTCTCCGACAGGACGCACCTCACCTCTCATTAACCCCGCGACGCAGGGTTTATTACTCGAATCAACGCAAGGTTCATTCGCTTCTACGGGAAACAACGCGGAGATGAATCAACAAATCAGGGAGCGGAGGGGAAAACGTTGATGCGAAAAAATGTGGAAAAAATTGTGCTTCTGCTGATGTGGCAAAACCAGTTTCATTAACATCGAATTAACTCGTTTGGTTGAGCAAAAAATTTTGCTGGTACAGGTACGACAGGTATCATTTTATATACTGCCGGAGAAAAAATTCGCGTTGCAAATTATATCGACTGAAAAAACTCTCTTCGTACGCGAGTTATAAAGTAAACAACAGCACACGTACGTGTACAGTAAGGAAAAAAATCGCAGGTGAATTCAGAAATTATTTTTACACTCGCGAAAAAAACGTACCTACCAATAATTTTCAATTCTTCCGGCCGTTATCTACACGCCGTTGCGGACTGTCGTGAACCCTGGTCGGGTCGTCCGCACTGGAACAAGTTGTTTCGTTTTCTAATATCCTCGTTAAAAATTCCCATTTTCTCGCTATTTAACGGTCGTAACATCACGCCGTAATGGTAATTGACCAACGAAGCTGCGCGGCGTCGGACGCCTCGTAATCACTTTTTCATTCCCCGCCGATTATCATATCCCCGGACGGCTTTATAATACTCCACGATAATTGTCCCCCGCTTCATCCCGATGTGCGTAAGGGATTACCTAGCGAGATCCCCGAAAGCTCATTGTCAGAGCGCAACGCGTGGGCCCAGGAAATGACGTATCGTAATCCCCGCAGCTCCGGATTCACGAGCCTCTTAATACTATTCCCGGCATCGAATGCACCCAGTGACTTGTAAGCGCTGATCTGAGATCCGTCAGACTTAATGCGCGATTGTATTCTCGGCTGTCCCGACTGGTTTACCTCCGCACTGCACGTGGTTACCACGTATCGTGCGGGGCAATTTGTCTCTAACAAATCGTTAAGCAGTCGCTTCGAGTGCCTACAGTCGAACTTCCATATTTCACGAAGCCGCGTATCCAGCAGTATACACCTGTCCCGATCTTGTCGAAGGGATAGAGGCGCACCTTGAAGTCAAATATTTTTGAGGGGCTTCCGGCTCTCCGGGGATGTTTTTCACCCCACGGTTATATCACTGCAAATTGGGGAACAGGTAACTGAAAAATAACAAGATCGAAGTCGGGTTATACCTGCTCGGCTTTCGCCTCACTTCTCGCGTAGCTTTGAAGAGACGGTCAGTCTACGAAGATACGGAATTGGGGAGGGATTTTTAATGCAAAATTTTTTTACGTAAAATACGTTAGACCGAAATAAGATTTCGTCGTTCTCAAATATAAATCATAGTTTTTACTACAGTATTTGTGAACAATTCTTTTCACGAGTGTCGAAATAAATGAACACTTACATTGTTGAAAATGTTATGAAAAAAATCACGTTCAGAAACTTACAAACAATAACAAAAATATCGCCCGGAGAAACGCTCGTCGTTTGACTCACCGAGCAGATTTACTCGGATCAACTGTTTGCTTCAATTATTTTTCATTAACAAATAATGCGAATGACATTCCAAGAACAATGTATATTATTATTCCAATTACCGCATTTTTTTCCTATTTTTCTCTTTTTGAGATAAAGGAATACCTGTTGTAATCAAAAAAATATCACTCACCCCAACAAAACTTTAATTCTCTCACCGTACGCACTCGGTATTAATAAAAGCTGTTTTGTCAACATAGCTGTGTTTAAAACTGTGGTTTTTTTAATCTCCAGCGGTACCTAATTATATTTTTAGACACGATTGCTAATTATTGTAACAAAATCGCGTTGTTAAGAAATCCATTAGAGACTTACCAGTCCTGAAAAAATATTCTTTTTTAAGCTGGGTCGTTCTGTACCTCGTTGAAATTCGGTATGAGGCAGGTGTGTATACACGAGCGTTTGAGAATTTGTGAGAATTTTTTTTTTCGTTACCAGACGGCAAGGGAAAGAATTCAACTGTGCCAAAACCCACCAGCTAGGTTGTTTGCACCAATATAATTTTCCAGCACTTGGTACTCGGGATAAAATTCTCTCAGGGTGTGAAATTGCAGACCGCCAGTGGTTGTTTCTTACCGTTCTGCACGTATATATGGAAGGCTACGCGAAGTGAGGAAAACGAAAAAAGGATAAGAAAAAAAGACCTTGCAAGGTGTAGAAACTCGTTGTCTCATTTTATATTGCAGTTTAAACACGGCATCCAACTCTCACACATTCAAACCGTTACGTATACCTAGTCGACTCCGCCTACACAGTTTCGATTTATCTACGTATTTACGATCAGAATTTGTCACGAATCAATTAAAATAACAGAAGCACTAGTGCAAGATACCGAGGCAGCCCCTCATTATATCATTTAGCTTTCATAGTTCCATGTAACGTAATTCGTTCGTTGGCTCGCTCGATTATAAAACCTACATTATAACTCACAATCCAATAGGTATGATAATCGTCAGCATGTTAATACGCGAAATGAACGTGCTCCGAGTGAGCTCAGTGCTCCTGGGACGAACGTATTTAACATATGTAGATGGATAAATTTATGCGAGTGAGCTCTCTCAGCGGTGTTTCTCACGTATAGCTAACCCATACAGTATAACAAACAGAGCCGCGTACTTGATAACATATTAACCCGTGTACCTACATACACGCGTTATCGCCGGGGTGATAATATTAGAACAACCAGAGGCTGAGGACTGCACCGCGAAGCTCACAACGCGTTTGAGATATTACAACAGGGTGGAAGGGTGGGCGGCTAGGCTGGTTTTAGCTCGAGGTTTCTTTTTGAAATGCAATATCATCGGTATATAAATATAGGCGCGGGTGTCGGGGAAGTTATGTCGGTTGTGGAGGAGGAGAGACAAGGATGCGCTGCAGCGCGAATGCACCGGGGCATTAATATTGCATTCAGGGACATCTGGCGACGCGGCTGGTTATTAAAATGTAAACTTCATTATCATTCCGCGTGTAATTACATTTTTTCAGCCGCTCTTTCTCCCCCTACAGTTTCGCCTCGGTACGGTAGTTATATAACCTACATTACGCCCGAACTCATCTCGAGTTTAATTCCAATTGGAAAAGCTGCGCGGGGCGGGTAATCGAAACGGTCGAGTCTCCAATTCGCCGGAAGTGCTCGATCCTACGTTTGCCGGTTACATTCCGAAAGCTGCAGCTCCTCGATGCCCGGGATTCTTTGAAATTCTACTCTTCCCCGTCTGTACCCCGATACGAGCGTCGCGACGCCTAGCGTCCCACCCCAACGCTCACGGTTTGTAAAAAAATGTGTCTTCCTCTCGAGACACCACGCGGAGCGGATACTCGATAAATAATACCGCTGTCTAACCCGGAGATGAATCACCTCTGCATAACCGCTGCGGATTAATTATAACCTTTTATTGATAAATACACACCGTCGACGCTCTCTACGCGTAGGTCCAGCGCCATGCAGACCCGTCTGACTTAGTTACTCCCATCCCATGGAACAGGCGACAACAACTCGCGAGCAACGGGTAGCCGATGAATTATTGGCTCGTCGCGGCTCTCGACGTCCACGCCGTCCTACTAGGTGGACTTGTTTTCTGTACGTGATGCCTCTCTTATACACGTCTGCGCGTCTATCGCTTGTAAGTCCGTGAGAGTTAAGTATACACCGCTCTGAACGGAAGTAGCCACGATTTACAGGTTTCACAAACGAAATTTTTTTAATCGCTTTTTTGTAATCGTCAAGTCATATTCTTTTTTCAACCAGAATATTATCGGCGAGCAACATTTTTAATCGATCGATTCTATGACAGAAATTGTGTGAATTGAATTACCTTTTATCAATTTTTGTAACGCTTCTGTTCTTTTATATTAATAAGCTGGTGAGTCGTCTTTAGTTGGTTTCATAAAATTAAACTCATATTCGCTCGCGACTTTTCTTTTACGTCCCTTTAATGTTTTCGTTTGCTGTTTGTTCGTGCCTAAAGTATGGGCACCTTAATCTACCCTCGCCCGTTCCCGTTCGATTTAAATCAACGTACGTACGTTGTGTTGTGTCTGTAAACAGTGCGAGTAATGCGCGTGAGGTGAAATGCCGTCCCGTATCGTTTGTTCTATAAATGATCGTTTCACTTCTGACTCTTCAGCGGTCGTCGACTCGACTTATACCATCTCTATCCTCATCTCGCGCGTCTAGAGGAATCAAATCAAATCAAATCATATTCAACGTCACGCTTCTCTTTCTTCTCCCTTATTCTCAATCCGTCGATCGGAAGTGAAGTGTCGATGAGACCGTGACGGCCATCGGTGCGATAATATTATGAGAGGAAGTGTTGCTTAAACGAATATCCCGGCTCCTTCGCACTTACGAACGTTTCGTGTCGCTATGATACACCAATCAAACTTAAACGGATTTAATTATCGTCGTTAAATTAAAGTGAAAATAAACGTGTCTCGAAACTTCTCGGAACAAGCCGTTTGAAGATGAAAAAACAACGTCGAGACCTGACGTCCACACGTCAACGCCATCCCCCCGTGTAAGTATCATTGTTTTTATTTAACTGTACCCACATTAATTATCCAGGAATGATAACCAAGTTGTCTGTGTGCAATAAAAGCTGACTGGCCGCTCGTTACGTCTGGTTACACGTGTAATAAGTACCACGGACATGACAATAACGTGTAGTGATATAAGTATAATTGTTATAAGCAAAAAGTAATTAACCGCCGGTAGAGACTGCTGGTAATATACAGCCGAGAGGCATTAGCATGTGTTTCGACGAAACCCGCCTGATTTGAAACAAGAACTCTAACTAATTAGTAATAAAATCATTATCTTTACGAGCCGCTAATTGCCTCTCAGGTTTGGCAAACGGTCGAGTGCCTTCGCATATCGCTCTCCGTACGTATGTGTGTTTGTTACACCTACTTACGTCCAGCGTTTAGCGTCCATCCATGGTCAGCGACTACTGTCGTGCCCTCCGGGCTTTTTTTACGCCATTTGTCTGAACATTACAATGCTATGTCTCGGCTCGTGCAAGTTGTTGTGAAATAAAAATTCTAAAACACGAGCGGTTTGCAAATCAATGTTTCATTCACTCATGATGTCTGCAGACAAGTGATTTATTGAAATCTAAAAAAAAACTTGCAATACTTCTGCTCAACTTTACCGTAACAATTATACCCATATTTCCACACCAATTACGGTGATTACAAGTTCAGCATAACGGATCATCGTTGCGAGAATCTCGCGCCGTTTAAGTTCTCTTTTTTCCGCGGATGCTCGGATAGTTTTGTGACTATAAATAATGGCGAGTTGTTGAAAAAACAGTAGTATAGAACAGAGAAGAAAAAAAAAAGGCAAAAACGAAAACAAAGAGTAGAAGTTAGGAGAATGGGAGAAAAACGAGGCAAAACCGCGCGTCTGAATCTTGTTAACATCCTACGAGAATCGCGCTGGCGAGTGAAATTTTATTATCATTGCGTCATCTTCCTTCCTGGCTCAAACAACGAGTCTCGTTGTTATGCGGTCGAGGCCGCATGTGTGTTCCGTACACACAGAGCAAGTTTCGTGCTATTGTTACACGTGAGATAAGGTCGTCGGAAACCGCGAGTATATTACTATACTATATTTTTCTTGGAAGGACGCGGAATTTGGTCTCATGTGCCGTAGTACGCTCTTTATAGGTTATCGATTCGTTATGCATACACACGTTGTTCAAAACGAGGTGGAGAAAACTTGTCGCGATGGTCCTGCGCAGCCAGGCTCGCCTCACCGCATTTAAAACACCGCGAATAACAAACCTTTAGCCGCTGTAACTACGCTAACTTGAGAGTTATGGTAAAAGCTGCTTCTAAAAAGTGTGCTTATCAAGTCGAGCTTTTTATGTACCGATAAAAAACACCATGCTAGCCGCGACTTATAGGTACGGCCGCCCGTATAGGTGTACTTATAGTAGTAAGGAAATACAAAAATGAATCAACGTTTTATTATCTCACCCTGGGCAACGTTGAGAAAATGGAAATACCGCTGTTAATATTTTTCGAGTCTTACAAATCAAGTAGAGAAAAGGAACGAAGAAAAAGAGATTATTGTAAATACCGAGTGACGAATGCCCAGCTAATTATAAGATAAAATTCTCCGTCCTTTTTAATTCACAGTAATTTCACAACTGAAACCTGTGCACCAATCGAACTGTCGTATATTTTATGGCTCACTGAGATGCCAGCGGAATATCGATATCGAAATTCGATAACACGCAGGCATATGTATACCTACATGATTCAGTCGGTAGCCGATAAAATGAAGTTAGCGATCCAATTGGACCTTAAATATATTCCATAAGGGTTTGCGTATCGTTTCAACGTGCCCCGGGTACGCGATACCGGAGTTCGATTTCTCTCAACACCACAATCTATCATTCAACCAAATAGGAACGCGATCTCATTAAAATTACTCCAGATAAACTCCGTCACCCGAGTCGAGAGGGACGGTGGTGCTCGGCCTCTGGGGCTCGGTGAATGCAACAATAAATCACGAACGCGACGAATCTGGACACGGATCAGGGACCAGAGGCTGCGGACCCACTTTTCACCTAACGCCGTCTGTACCTAGACAGAGGAGACAGTCGATCCGAGTACGTTGCACGCAGCGCGGAATCCCTCGATAACTCAGAATTTAATTAGCTATCCTCCCCCGACCCCGGCGACGATAAATTACTGAACTCGGTCTAAAATATGAGCGAAGGATCGGAGTTGGCGAGGAAAAGAAAAAAAAAAGAAAAAAATGAAAAAAAGAAAAGAAATTTCAGGAGCAGACGGAAGAAAACGTTTGACGGTGATGCAGGGGTGAAAAGCCGGCACAAAGGCGATCCGCACAGTGTATTTTGGGGTGCCGGTGAACTCGCTGAGTCTTTGAAGACCTCCAATCATGAACTGCCGTTTAAAATCGCTCCTGTTGCACTTGGGCGCTCGCCAATATTTCAAACACATGACTCTCGGACGCTCTTAACCAACTAAATACCCACCTCCGTATACGCAGCGCGCTTCTTGTTTCCCTTATTTAACCGCCCCTCCCCCTAATCTTTGCCAAAACGCATCAGCTCGACAGCTGACGCTTTACACCCGCCTTCCCTTCGGATTCCAATTTTTTACCATCTTAATTTACCAGGTCGCATGAGATAATAAGGAAACAGAAGTACTAAATTCTTTCTTTCTTATTTTTTTGTTAGAGGAAATATTTTACTTCACAATCAATCCTTCAATCGATTTCATCTTCCTAATCAGTTCAAGTTTTATTTCACGATCACAAAAGGGAAAATTTTTTCTATTTCTGGTCTATTATACATATTATACGAGTCGTATAGAATACTGCAATTTTTGCAACTCGGGATTCTGCGCGGTTAATAAATTTTGGACTGGCTGATCGAACCTACCCGACATGGATTTTCCATACTAACGCTCGTTCGAGACTCCACCTATACATACGTTCGAACATAAGTCATGTAAATTATACCGGATTGTGGTAACCAGGATGGAAGTAACCGAGTTTCAATTAGTGCAGTTAATTGCTTTCTAACCAATTACGTTCATTTCACTTGTAAACTTGAAATTGATGTGAACTGCACGATGCGCGCGACGTCGCATCGGACTAACCTTTCCCTGCCTATACATACCTATGCATCCCTGAATGCGGTATATATCTCACCGAGCCGCAGAAACAATGAGAATAGAAAAGGAGGAGGTATAATACGAAAAATTATCCCACCGAGCGCAAATTGAAACCTTATATTATGACAGCGAACCCGCACGTTCCAACCCATCGACAATTAATTACCACCTAATGCGGTACGACTTAACAACGTATTATAGAGAGTGCAACACGGTTGAGTAACCAACCAACGTCATATGCCTGGTTGCGTCTAACCGTTATACGCCAAACTGAAAATACTTCCGGTATACGTTGAACAGGCCGACTGCAGCGCAAGAGGGGAGGGGGGATTGGACGCCCACGCGTCGCGGTGGCTCTGCATTATTTATCTATATGTCCGTTGCAAGAATTTCGTTTTAGCCGGAAGCGATCTGATCCCCGAAAATTATTACGCAATTCCATAAACGGTCCAATTTTCGTCCAGTCAAACGTGTGCATGCATAAAGTCGGCGTTCCAACTCCAGCGTCCATCCAAAGCCATCGCATTAGCGATATCCAGTCAACTATCGGGTCGCTGATTACCGCTAATGTCTACTTGCAAATTACGTTACGATTTACCGTTGTACCGTAACCGTTTGTCTTGATCGAATTGTCTGCAGTCTCTTACTTAAAATTTAAAGCTTGCGTAAACGCTACTGAAAATGTGGCTGAAATTTGTTGAAAATTCACCATCACCAATATGTACGTTTAAACGAACTTGAAAATCTATTGAAAATAGGATGAATAAATTTTGAAATTCATACGGTGCGCCGTTACATACGTTATGGAACATAAATGTAAAACCATTCCGAAGGTTGGGAAGAATTTTTTTCCCGCAGAGAATTTCAAGGTTGCTCTGGTTATTTGGATGGAAAGAAATGTAACACCCGAAAAAAAAAAGAAATTTGAAGTATTGCGCTGTTGTGGGAAAGGGGGCCAAAGATCCGCTCGACACCCGCAAATTGAGCCCGAGACAAAGACCTGCCTCAACACTCAACGCGCACCGATCACACTATTCGCTTATGGTCGGGTTGCGATGAAACACGACCGCATCCATTACGCGAAGTGAAGTACTCTCGTCAACAATAGTTGAGGGTAACAATGGAGAAGAGAAAACAATCGCATGTCATACCCGGGCATATGCCGCAGACCTATATTTACACATTATTTCTGGTAGGCACGAGTATAACTATGGAAAACTTCTCAACCAGGTGTTATAGCTGCGTATGTGTATACAGTATGTGTTTTCATTGTGTAAGAAAATCAAATTGTATTAAACACTAAACGGTTGAACGCTTCAAAATTTCCTCACAATCGAAATTACTCTCTTTTACTATTTTTTTTTTTTATATAACCGTATAGAACCGCAGCTGGTCGAAATTGCGATAGTTACCTAAGCCTGATGTGACACTTTCTGTCATTTTCAGATTCCCAATTTTCCCAAATTGTCAATCTTCAATGAAAATAACTATTTTTCCAGAGTAAGTTAAAATCAAGATCCTAATTAAAGTCTCTATGCTACGCATTGCGGATGTTTTTGAAAGTCGTGAATTTCACAACTTGGAAGCTTCAGAAAATGGGTTTGAGTACAATACGTTTTCATCGACTGGAGCCAGAGAATTTGAGAGCAGCGTTCCGATGTTACAAGCGTTTTCAAATTATGGCCGATTTCGCACGGATTACTTCCTGCATAATACTGGAACTCGAGTACCGCACGTGTGCTTTGAAATGCGGTTTGGTGTCATCGGGCATAAACGGTGTTATTAGATTTGATTGTGTCGAAAGTTTTGCCGCAAACGCGCATGCGTAGACTTTGTGAAAATGTAAAAAGTGAATAGATCCACAATACTGCACGGTTCGAGGCAGAGAAAGGATTTGCGCCGACGTGCCAGCCAAGAGGTCCCTCTAGGCTACCCTTTTCCATTGTTGGCTACCGACCACCGTTGGTCTTATTATTGTTACTGTTATTATTATCACTCGAATTATTATGATTATACCTACAGCTGGACCCAAGAAAATCGTTAAGGGGATACCTCGCCTGCATGGCTCATTTTTCGCATTATTGTTCATCCGGGACTCGACATCCGTATTTCGAATGTAGAAATGTTGCAACTACCGTACCAGAAGGCCCGCAATGTTTTTCTATTAAACTTTCGCCTGAAACGAATTATCCTCTGCAGCGTGAAGTAATAACTTTTAACTGCACATTTTTATGATCTCGACGTTGAGGAAAACAAACCACGTGTTGTACCGGGTGAACGGAAAACGTCGTCCCCATGCAATGGTCGCGTAGGTATTCGAAGTTTACGGAAATAAAATCGAGGCGCAAGGTAACGCGTGTATAAAATTTACCCGTTGGCATTATTTCTGTCGTTCATTGTTGGAGGGAAAAAAATATTTACGCAATAAAATGTACACCCTGTACAATATACGTACGACGGTGCCTCGCATTGATCGCGTCATGAAAATTTATGGTCGAAAGATTTGAACACTTTCTATTTTACGATGATCTGCTTAAAGCTTATACCATAAAGTCCGATATTTGTGCACACGATTCCAGCAGGCACACCTTTCGCAATAAAATTTACCTCAGCGTTTCCGAGATTCAGTCCCAATAACCCATAATTGCTCCCCGGAGCAGTTAAGAGTTAAAGTGCCGAGGAACCGTAACTGCAATAAACTCCTTGCCCTATTATCCACGTTGCGTTAACTTTAATGCAAAAAAAAAAAAAAAAACCAACACCGTAA
This sequence comes from Neodiprion pinetum, assembly GCF_021155775.2. NCBI lineage: Eukaryota > Metazoa > Arthropoda > Insecta > Hymenoptera > Diprionidae > Neodiprion > Neodiprion pinetum. Next base: position 32,046,199 of record NC_060235.2, read on the forward strand.
TTTCCGTTACTTTCAAAACCCCCGTTGATGCTTACCTGCCTTAACCCCAAATAGAAAGTGTCATTCCCAAAGCATGACTTACCAACTGCTGTGATGTGGTACCCCTTTTAGAGACTTGTCAAATCGTTTCGAAACCGTCAAACAGTCAGACCGTCAAACCGTTACTTTCCACGTCAAACTTTTCGGTAATGCGAAAAATATTCTCAACCGGATCCGTGTTAGCAAAAAGATTATACGGAAGATTTCAGCCTTCATGCAGTTTCAATCGTACCTGCGCTAAATAATATATTTTACGTAATTTTCAATGCAACAATGGCCCAAGGCCGGTCGCATACCGTTGTTCTTGTTGTTCACCCTTAACGTTGCTGAACTCTATGACAGTTTAATTTCGAGCTTTTCATAACGTTAAATCTTCCCACAAAAGATATACACCAGTCCCGTTATCACCATCCGTGCAAATCATTTTGCCCCAGGTGATAGAAGAAGAGTTAATTACTGTCATTGGGAGGCGAAATTCGTGAACGAGCCGCTGACGAAATGATGACGCATTTATCTATTGAACGTAATTCTCTTCGATGAATGATCAGCACAGTAATTTTTCTTCTTGCAATCATTGACTTACAGTTCCGTGTATTTCTCGCCGTCTTTCGGTTCAGTTATTCATACTTTATCCTCCAATACAACGGTCAATATTTGTAAAAAAAAAAAAAAAAAAATGTTGTGAACGGTACCAACGATCCGTGGAAACTGCCGCGTACTAAATGTACGCATTTCGTTAACCGCATGAATACAAGTGGCGAGAAATAATGACTTGAAAATACGACAGCAGGTCGCGTGCCGTTTTTCCTTCGTTGTATGCCAGTCGACCACGTACCCCGTCCGTTCTTGCTTGCAAGATGGCAATTGACATCTGCCCGAACGCGTGATCTGCATTTGCAAACGAGTAAGGACGAGACTGCAACTCGGTGGTTGTTGCCCACATCTGGCGATGTGGACGCGTGCATTTAGAGCGTGCAGAGCCGCAGTGCATCGGGACGAACGATTTCCTCGTTACGATAACGCACCTTGATCGTGTCACTATTGGTCCAACGCCCGATAGACAACTGACAGTATCTGCATTTTGTTTGGCAGATGAAACAGAATGGACTTCTATTGTGCGGCGATCGAAGATACGAAAAATTCCTTTCAATATGGTTATATTCGGCAGGTGATGTCTAATCGATTGAAAAAATTCTTCACGCCATTCTTGAATATTGAAACAAAAAATACTGCTATTCCCTTCTCCGATTTATTCACAAATCAGTGCCGTTGTCTGTATTAAATAATTTGTCCCGATAAATTATCTGTGTTTGTTTTGTCAAGAAAAATTTTGTTTCTAACTACAAATTCTCGTGTTATTACGAACGGAGTAGTGATTTGGAATTACGACGTATACGGGTAACCGTTTTCAAGCCAAGGTAATTTAGACTAAATTAAGGGGTTGAATATACAACGAAGTGCACTAATGACGCTTGTACTCACGGTGTAAGCATGCAAAACAGTTACATGAATATCGAAGAACCATTACAATGACACTGAAAATAACGAAGTACATATCGTAATGGGTAAACTCCTAACTGCGTTATTGCGGGTTGATTCCTAACTGCGCCTACAAAGGATGTAACTTTTCGCTGTCTGGGCCAGGCGCTGTGTTGAGTAGGTCAAACGGGGTATTGGAGAAGCGGGTATACAACCTACGGTCACTGGTTGAGCGGTAAATTTATGCGCAAGAAGCTTATGACCCACTGCAATATTTCATTCTAGGGGCAATTCTAGATTCTTACACTCACCCGGCTGCTAACTTCTGTGTACTTTACAAAATCACCACATCTGTTCGTAGCTCGATTCTGACGTTTTTTCCCAATTTGTTCAAATTTACTTTCACTCGGCCTGGAAAATCGAATATTTAGTAACGCGTCTCAGTTGAAAAGCTAAATAATCGTGATATCCGCGGCTGCGCAGTGATGACAATGATTTTGTGTGGTTGGTTTTTGAATTGGGCAATGCCTTGAGCAATCGGGTCTGTTAGTCGGGTGACGAGAAGTCCGATTGAATCGTGGTGTAGGTAAGATAATTACGGAGCTCCATCATCAGGAAGAATCCGACGACTATTCTATAAAGATATCTGTAAAGATGAATTGCCTTGGCACGTTTGTCTGCATCTGTACAGTGACGTATTACAAAGCCGTGAGTTTAATAGCTTGGAACTTGTAGTTTCTAATTATAGTCGAAGTAGGAAGATGAAATTCATTACCGATAGGATATAATCAGAGAAAGCTGCTGCAAGCAATACCGAGAATGACGATTCGACGTTGGAAGAGTTTACCGATGCAAAGAATAAAAATAAATATATATATGCGCATGTATATAATAGCCGTGATATACAGAAAGAGTTATTTTTCTCTCCTCGGTGGAATAATTTATGAGTCCCCGCTGTAAATACAATTACATCTGTTTGCTAACAAGCAGCGCAGGGCTTAACTTTTACCATGACTGGAAGAGACTCGTAAAACAGAACGGTTTTCGAAGTTTTTGTCACCTACAAGGTTGAAACTCCGCAAGAAATCCTGGTTCGTAATTTATACCTCGTTGTGTCCCACTGCAGAAGATAGAGTTGAGAGTTGACGGGAAATTATGTCGTTTAACTGGAATTTTCGTTCACAAAGAAAAACGAACATTGAAAATTCCGATACTAAAAGTACCGGTAATACGGCGAAGCGATTTTCATCCCTTCCGTTGTTCCCGTCAGTTCGCCCGAACCCCTGGTTAATATTTGGTTAACGTCCGGTTACATACCTGCCCATTATTGGCATTCCCTCTGCAACAACTTTCGAATCCATTAACTCAACACCAACTTCGGAGGCCGGGTAACTTTGCTGCATTGCGTTTATTTTGAGGTGCTTCACCGGCCGGTTACCAGGAAGTATTAAGCGTAGGAAACTCTGTAATTCACTCCTGATATGAGCTGGCAATTGAATCGAAAATGAATTTGTTACAATTTGACTTGTAACCTTATGAAGCGTGAACTTGAGAAACGACGATGAATCATTGGTCAGTATGACTAATGGTCTTTGAACATTCGAACAATAAATTACACGTTACACAATTGTACGTGTATATGTATACGCCTCGTATATTCTGGCTAAGGCGACACTCTTTCGGTGTTTGAATCTGATTTGAAACAGTAAATTCCCAAAACCGAGTCACGCGAGAAGGACAAGAAAGTAAGAAAAAAAGAGAGAGAAGATACGGAGCCCTTAAACTCGGAAGATTGAATGAATCAAAAGGCCAAATCGTAATAGTAATACAATACGCCCTATAGGGCCAACAATGGGTAATTCTCGTCCGCTTAGCATAGATCAAGATTACGGCGCGGAATAAATAACTAAAATAATAGAATCTGGCGGGAATGAAAACCGAAATGACGGCGTTGCCGGTGGCCGAGCCAAATTGTTATACCGGCGGTCCACAGCAGCATTGTGGTGGTCCAGGTCTCCGCGTATGTACATATATTTTGCCCCTCGGTGCCCGAGTGGCACGGCGTGGCCCAACAACACGGGGGTATCTGAATTTTAATCTAGATGTATCAAAATCCCGCAACCATGAGTGTGCTTCGAGCCGAGTCAGCGCTGCAGGGAAAAAAGGGCGGAAAGAAGGGCGGAGGGGCGTCGGGCTACCGGCATGGAGATACATTCGTATTTAAATAAAGGCTGCCTATTGTGGAGGAATGAATAAAGAAGCCGGTTGGGACACAGGCCACTTCGCTCGTCACAATGGACCAGCGGAACGAGATAAGACGCTTATACCCACTTCTTGCCGGGAGTTCCCTCGCCTCTAGATGCGCTTTTCCCCAGGAGCGCGGGGTGTAACTCAACATTTTATTTTTCATCCACTCCCCATTTGCCGCGGACCATTTCCAGGATCACCTGTTTTATGCGTCCTCCATACGCATTACGTTCGACTTCCTTCCTTTTTTCAACTCACTCGATCGACTCGAAACAGTCAGATTTATTGCCTGCGATCTCCGAATCCCAATAATTCACTCTAGTTTTTCTTTCCGTGTATACGTGTAAACCTGCACATTGGGGTGCAAGTTTATCGAAACAGCAAGTTTTTCGAATTTCGACACAGACGAGTATGGAAACTCTCGATCATGACAAAAAAAATAAGGCAGCTCCAAGAAAAAGAATTTTGGTTAATATTTTACAGCTTGTGCAAACGGTTTTATAGATAATATAGATATTATATATACAATAGATAGCTATACGGGAGTGAAATAGGAATCCGGTTGTCCCCCCCCCCCCCCCCCCCTTTTCCGCCAAATTGCGCCCAAATGGCGACATTAGTATTATTTTTGTATTCTTTTCTAAATGTGTAAGGAAGGATTTGAATAGGAGAATGGACATGACCTCAAAATTGTTTTCTCTGATAGATTTATTTGTATAAATGATATCGGTGCAGGTTTTGATGACAAATGTGTCAATTTTATGTTCACTCACTCCTATTCAAATCCTAATCCACGCAGGCACCGCAAGAGGGGGGGGGGGGGGGGGGGGAGACCAATCAGATTTCTATTTCATACCCCTACAGTTATCTATTAAAAAAAAAAAATACCATTATTGACTTTTGTCATTTTCATGACTATATTCAGGAAGACTTGGCTGTATTAAGAAAATTTCAAAATTCAAAACCGTTTGCTCAAGCTAAAAATATGAACCACAAATATTCTCTTTGAAACCACATTATTTTTTGTAAAATCAAAATTTTCCATACTGGTTCGTGTCGAAATTGGAAAAACCTGGTTTTTCGATACACCCTGCCGCACTGCCGTTGCGTCATTGAAGAGGTTGAAAAAAAAGTGGAAAAAAAGATGCGAGATAACCCTTGCTCGTCACTCCAGTCTCCTCTTCCTGCGCTTTGCTCTTCTCCCGTCCCTTGTACTCCAGGCAGAGTCCGAAAAAAATTGGAACCCTGTGACCGCACCCTGTTAGATGATAGAGACTGCAGAGGAAGTGTCTCCATTCATCCTACAGATTCTTCTCGACTCGCGTGATGGGTTGGTACATTTTTTACTTGCCCTCTGAATCTGAAATATGATGTCTACTGGCACAAGTGACGATCCAATCTCCCGGGAACTTTCCTCTTTCCATCCCGCCTCCGACACTTTCCGCTGCGGTGGCGTGGTTTTGTCGAACTTGTATGTCAGAGAACCTCGTGCACGCTTCAATCGCGATATCATTATAGTCTTGAATTCTCCGCCTAGAGAAAACAAGAAAGGAACTTTACGTTTCCAACTTAGGTGCATCGTTCAGTGGAGGAGGCTCAAACGGTACTTTGAATATCAAATAAATCGTGACGGGTCCGTGGGGCCGAGAGAAGAACAGTAACACGTTGCCGTTGAAAGTAAGAAAAAATTGCTACGAAAACATACTTATATCCTTTGGCCCTAAAATAATACCCCATCGTACCCGACAAAAGAGTATTATACAGAACAGTTAGCAGAGGGATTCTATAGACGGGGTGCAGGACATGTTATTCTTTGAAGCTGTCAGGAAACAAGGGGAGGAAAATAGTCAGAGCTTCGCTACCGAGTGGATAAAAAGTGAGGAAAAAGCTACAAGTATAAAACTGTCCGGCGCACCGGGAAGATGAACCAAAGTTTGTACCTTATTTCTCGGAAACCACACCAACTTGGCGAACTTTGGCGTTTCTCAACTTTTCTTCTATTATGTATACTTATACATCACGGGTCGCTAGTGCGTCTCCGAAGTCCACTAAGTGCATAAAAGATTTCGATAAAAACAATATCCACAGCCTTCTGGGCTTCGAGACAACTTTCCCCGTCGGTACCGCTAGCCGTTCACAATAGGAGAGTCCGTTCACTTCGGCGGCGACTCGAAATGCGCTTTTTGGCTAATCCGGAAGAAAAACCAAATTCAACTGTCAGTTCGAGCTTCTTAACCCGTTCCGGACCCCCCGGCTCTCGAGGAGCTCAGAAGGATCAGCTTAAGGAGATCAGTTCGAGCATATTCCTTCGGCTGCCGTTTTTCAGCCAAAAGGAGAGAACAATGATGTTATTTCTGTGGCAAGTTGCTTGCCGATAATCCGATACCTCGCTGCGGCAAAGAAGACCGTAATCCTGTATGGGGCCGAGTCTGCCACCGTACACCCCGCGAGTCCTCATTGTGAATCCAGTTAATCTATATTATAACCAACCCCGTGCCGCCTGCAGACAATGCCAGAACCCAACTGACTTCATGATTTTGTTAAATCCAATTTTGATCCTGGCCCGATAAGAGCTGCATACGCGCCCGTTGCGGCCACCTGCCTCTAATCCTAATTTCGAATGAACCGGGGACATTTTTATTAACAAGAACGTCAAGATCGCTCTCGGATTTCCTCCGGGCAGAGTTTCGACGGGTCCCAATTCGTCCCAGCGCTTCGGGGTTAAGGGTGAAGATTAATGCAAAGAGGGGAGAAGACGCGCCGCGCGCCCAGTCCGAGTCGATCAGATACGCGGAATGCGCCTCGGCGAGATTCTCTGATATGCCGCGTGTCAAAGGTCACGTCACGTGTCGCGGCGGACGGCTGTCCGTACTTTCGAACCCATTCCCCTTTTCCTCCCCTTCCAAAGAAGAAATCTCGCGATGGTGAAAATTGGCGGTCCCTGTCACGCGGCCTATTTCAACGCCGATGACTCACGTCGGCTGGCGTCAAACCCGCAAAGAGACATCAGCCGCGGAAATGGTATCGCACGTGGGCTTTTCCCTACGAGAACGTGATTTCGGTAGCCGGTAGCTGCTACCGCTGCAGGGCGTGGGCCGTCATGAAACGCTCGTGGCGAAACTCAAGATGCAAGCTTGCACGAAGTGCAGCGCGTTGAAAGGGCTGCGCCGCCCGTCCCGATCCCGCAGATTCGCGCGGTGCCAATAATTCATAATGAAATGTTGTATCTTTTGTTGGTGGCTGGTAGGAATTGATTATTGGCCGTTGTTTCCTCGCCGGCGAATCAAATTTCACGCTTATAAATCTCGTCCGTTTTAATATCGCCGGTTGAGCTCAGGCGTTGCACCGACATGCGGCAAATAGCCCCTTTTGCTCCGTTTCCTCGCCTCCGCCCTGCACCCACCCACTTTACCATGGTTTATACAACGACGCCTTCGTTCGTCGCGTTTTCTTCGTCGGTCGCTCGTTCCTGCTCCGTTTGTGCGATCCCTCCTGCTTTTTCACCCACATCGCCGCATCCTGTGCACGCATACATCCAGTATTACTCGTCCTGTGTACACTCAATAGTACATATGTACATTTGCCTCAGTTTCGACACACATGCACCGGCAGTGTGCATGTAACACATATTTATTGTATCAAACCACCAGCGTAGAAACTTTTCGTCTTGTTTCTTTCGCGAATAGAGCGAAATAATAACTAAAATCGTTCTTTTTCCTTCCTATTCTTATTCTTATTCTCGTTTTCGAACTTTTTATGCATTGCACGCTGCAACGCAGGCTGCAGAGAAGAATTTGTTTTAGAATTCGAAAGCGCGCTGTGTGTATAAGTATAGGTATACCTATGAGACTTGGGGTTTACTACTACCGGTTCCGATCCTCTACGCGTATTCTTTGTGCTCCGCCGCATTTCAGGTTTTCCATTTCTGTTACAAACACGAAATGGGTTCTATGCAACGGCGGTAAGTGTCATCGTAAATTGTCCACTGTGCTTTAACGTTGTTTTATCACGTTTTAGTAGCGTGTTTCTCGACTTTTAGAATCTCCGAATCCGAGCACTATACACGTATACAAGGTCACTGTGAAGAAAAAAAAAGAATTTTCAAGTTTACTTTCAATCACTTCAAATCGTTCGACAATGTAACTTTGACGATGATCAACTGCCAGCTCGTACTGTTGGCGAGTAGCAAAAAGTGACGAGTAGTCTTACAGTTGCACGGTTTCAATTTATATACGGCAAATTTATTTACCTCCGGTTTCCAGCTCGGAGCTGACGTGACTTGACATCCATACCAATTGCTCGTTGCGGTTGCTTCTCCGAAAAACCTTCGCTGGGAAGAATGAAACGTAACTTAGAAAGAACAATAGACTTTGAACCGCCGTGATGTACAAACGGTGTACTTCACCTACGCAAATTTATGTACTTTCGTCGTCCGCGGACAATCATGTATCCGGACACGCGTACTCATGCCAAGTTTTTGTCTGCATAAATCTTCGAGCTTTACGACGGAATTAGATAGCTCATTTATCTCAAAAATCCCAAGCATCGCTCGGTCCAGAATGCCGGAGATTTCTCTCGGACACCCAGTATGCACTATATTACGGCAGCCGTGCAATGTAGCGGGCATGCCTCCGTATATCGCCTCGACTAGCTGAGCTGTAAAAAAGAGGAACGGCTGGCCATGCAACCAATAATATTAACTCGACTTTGGAAACCGGTAGCGTCGTGATGAATCAATGAAACGGTGACCCTGCTTCGTCATCCCGATCACATCAAAGAAAAATGGCACCTACCGACAATATAAGCAACTTAACCAGAGGCGTCATTCTTTCGGTGGAATCAACCATGACGAATTCTACGAGCTACCGTAACCCGTTGTATGCTAATTCGCAATTGTCATCGCTAATCGATTGAACAATTCGTCCGACTTCCGGCTCGATTGCATCGTTGAATCATTCTCTTCGCAAGAAGGCTGCCTTCAAGAAAGTTCACCTACCGTATAACTTGATGAAAAAAATAAATATCACGAGATATAGAGACGGAAAAAATTATGGCTGCGATTGTTTCGGGTGTTCGAGTGTTGATATTCTTGAAGGCCACGACTGGATAGCCGGTTGTGAAGCAACGCATCCTTTATAGACCTCTTACAGTGGTTCTGTAGTGTTAGCTTAACGCGGGATGCAGTCAGCTGAACCGACGTGAACCTGAATATCCTGCAGTGAACGACTGATGGAATAACAACCGGGAGGCGAACAGACTAGACGTAGAGTAGAAGGATTACCTATTCCATTCGGAGGGCTGGGGCGAATGGACACTGCGCCCATTGTCCAGTGCCAGCGCAGTCACCCAAGTTCACTCTAGTGAATAAATCAATCTCTTCGCTCTTCAGGAATCCGCCATAAATATAAATTATACGATCCAACACTCATGCTCGCGTGCATATGACGATGATTCCGAGAACCAGATTGCGGTGGAAAAAAAAAAAATTTACACCCACGGCGCTTTGCAGCGCGATTCGACCGCGATGCAACTTTATGCCAGAAATAAGATACCTACTCTTTGTACCGTCTAACGATAACTTTTTCACTCTCTATTCGTCTCCGTACAATCATTGCGTCCAAAAAAATTAGAGTTTCGTAACCCTCGCAAATTTCATTGCCTCAATTCACCGGGCAACAAAGGATCGAGCCCGTGAAATATACACAGGGCTCACGCTATTCTGTAATACCAACTATCGAATCGACACTTCGATCATCGCGTCAACTCACCAGGGAACCGCCTCTACGGATAAGCTTAATTCAATGAATTGGCTAAAAAGGAAACTCGATTTTTGGTATCGGCTTATACATGGCTCCAGGGGCGCGCGACCCTCTGGAGTTTCATATTTTCGGATTAATAGAATATGTTGGGGTGTTGGAAGAAATCAGACGAGTGCAGGCGCAGTCGTCATTGTGAATCAAATCGACACTTGACAGAAGGTCTGTGATTCATTGGAGTTCAAATTTTTCAGATAGTAATTCGAATCATCAGGACTCAGAATGCTCGTTATTGTTGATTAGGCGAAGAGTTTGCTTTAACCTTTAATCATACGTGAATTCTAAAAGTCCCTGCTCTCCGTTTAAGCCAACACTTTTTCCATCGAACCGTAGAGACAATCCTTATTCCTATCACCCGCCTTAAATCCCTTCTAAAAGAAAGCAAGTTTTTCTCCCGATACTCGGGTCCCGGACTCCCCTGAGCCAACAGATGCCAATCGTTCGGTCGAGGCCAGCGGTCTTGGCCGCAAGGCTCGCGAGTTTTTTTTGTCTGTTGATAACTGGGAGGAGGCTGAAAACGAGTCGAATTGGTCCAGACGCGAGTAAACGGGCAACGATAAGAGCGAGCGATGAAATCGTCGCGTGTCGCGCACGATACGACGAGGGAGTAAAATTTCCAGGATCGTTGATCCAATTCCGGGGGCGGATGAAGGTCCTCGTAATTAGGGCGAGAGACCGATTGCGACCTGCGCTAATTAGGAATCACGGCGGTCAGATGAAACGGCGTAACGTAGGCGAGTCGCTAACGGAAGGACGCCGCTAATCTGTTGCTAATTTGACCGCCGAAGTTGGGTAAGGGATGGGACCCAGGAGATGGTCCCCTTACGACGGTTGCCCAGCCGCGCTCTGGAAGGAGCGTCGAAATTACCGCGTGCCTCGACGCCCACGTCTCGTACCTCGAGGTATGTACACCTACAGCTGAGATGGACACCGCTCATCAGCAAAGCGGGGCAATTAATTAACCAAACCGGCTCCCACGAAACGGGGCCATTGTGGCCGTCCATTGTTGCCCGATAGTGTAACTAAACACCGGATCCACACGAACGCTGCCCGGCCTCAAGCAATGTCCGTGCTTGAAGGAGGTGAAGAGGAGAGTAACACGAGCGTACCTGTGTGAGACCGAGAGCCGAGAGTCGCAAGGCTCGTATCATCGCCACACCTGTTTGACGGTGCAGGGTCCGTTGCCTCGTGGCGTGCGCTGGGCTTAAGTAAGTACAAACAGAGGACCAGCGGACGATGCGTCGGTATATAAAGCGGCAAGGAGTTCACGATATGTGGGTACCGCCCTTTGAATTTCAAGGCACGTATCGAAGGTACGCGAGGTGAATTTAAACGCGGATAAGATATCGGATAAAAAAGAATATAAAGCTGAAACGTCTACCAGCGGTGGTAATTTCCAAGTTTTCAACGCGTATCTACACGAACGAATATCACTTTCACTTTTTGTGTCAACGGTGAGGTGATGGTACGTTTACACGCGATTGAAAATAAAGGACACTTTTTTTTTTCTCTGATGATGAAATTAATGAAATTGAATTAAAGACTGAGTTGTGCTTGCTTTCCACGTGCTTATGCGATGTACGGTCGCCGTTTCAAAGTTAATCACTGTTTTAAAGAATACAATTTCCAACGGCTTAAACGATATTTTACTATCGCGAATTATTGAAAATACAGTATTCAATTTATTAATAAATCCAAATTGAATCGTGCGATTTAACTCGAACCGGTGCTTGTGAAAAATCCAACAAAAGTCTAAGCTACTTTTATCATTGGGTATATTCCCGTTATAAAATGGTAAAATTATTCAAACCGGTGACGTAGAAACGCGACTGAATACTCGTTTTATAAATACAGTTTCAAGAGATTCATAAATAAAACCAATGCGCAATTGACTGCGTATCGACTTTGAAAGGGTTTAGAAAATAACAGAATTATACGGAAATTTTAACGTGTTTGCTTATTTATGTTTGCAAAAACGAAACTCTTGCAAATCCCTGACGAACAAGTATCCGATAAAATCAATCCAAAAAGTGATTTATTTTGAATTTATCAGTCAGTTTGCTTGAAAATGAAATCATCATACATCATACATAGTATTAAAGTTCGAAACCAAAGTTTGGATTTTCGGATGTTCCGAAAGTGACGTCACCCAACATTTTTTTTCTCTTGACGTCATCGATCTATAGTAATCGTAACGACCAAAATCAACTAGCCGAATTCCTCAGTCTGGAAACAACCGCGCAGTAGAGCGGACATATGAGAAGCGTGCTCCGCAAATTTCGAGTACCGGGTTCTCTACCTCCTGAATCCTGCGCTCCCAGTCCACTTCCTGGTGCAACTCGAGTTCTAGGACAATAGCTCCGTAGTTTCTGCGCTCAAGGTCCATTACCTGCAGGAGCTCGACTTCCAGGACAAGCGCTCCGTAGTCCTGGCTATCCAAGTCCTGGTGACTTCTGACCAAGCGCTGCGTAGTTTTTGTGTTCCAAGTTCGCTACCTGGTGAAACTCGACTTCCAGAACAAGCGCTCCGTACTTTTGACTTTCAGGACTAATTTTCAAGTGTACAAGTTTGATTATTGAAAACGTCATGTCTTGTACTATCAAACCAATATGCATGCTTCAGATAACATTTTGAATCTGAAAAAAAACTGAACGACCAGGATCAACAAATTACAATTGGTGAGTAGTTGGCATAGTATACATAGGAATACATGACAATAACGTCGTCGTTCAGTTAGAGCTAAAACTGTTGTGCGTCGTGTTTCAAATCTGTTAGCACTAAGCTGATTCTTCTGTGGTATTTTTTGACGAAATTTATTGTCATAAAATGACAATACGTTATATTTACATGCATGTGTAAACGTGATTTGTAACATTATACAGGAAAAATCTTGCGGGCAGATTCGGTTTGCGTCACATGCACAAAGACAGTGTTCATTCTGTACACTATGAAGCAAATACCAGAATTTTTTGGGGAGTCCATCGTGCTCCAGTCTTCCCTACAATTATATTATATAATAAAACACTAACAACTGGTAAGCGAGCGCACGAGCACAAAAACCAGTTACACCAGGGTTTTAAAGCTAGTTTGTATTTAAACAAAACCCGTTTCGTTATTCGGACTGTTTCTTAATTTGCAAGTATCGTCTCGTTGGTCAAGGTTCAAATGACAAATACCCTCGCCTGACCCAAGTGAATGACGAGATCCATTCTATTATTCTATTCAGTATTCTATTCGACGATAATCGGTAACATCGCCTATGTGGTGAAATCTCTGTAAGTGCAGCAGCTTCGGCGGTAAACCTATAACTCTAAAAGGGTTCGACGTGCTGCACGAATCACGTATCGCTCACGTTGGCAAAGAGGATAGCTCTTGTGGTTCTAGGAGGATGCAAGACCAACGGCATCCCCTGCAGCCGCGCAGAAACGACTCATTCATACTCGGACATAACCAACATAACGATTGCCGTAATCTCGCGAGCGCTGCCACACCAGCGATCGTAACACTCCCACGCTTGAGCGTGTATAGCCGGCCCACACGTTCGGACCGGGGGGCCCAAAGAGGCCCTCGGTTGGGCGGGGGCCGAGGGTCGTGCGTGCGAGCGAGCCGGGGCCCTTCACACACGCGCCGGAGGGCCCGACGCTGAGCGGCCGCAGGCAGGATCGTTGAAACCCGATCTCGACGTTTCCCCGGCCGTGAAGCCACCGTCTGCTGGTAATAATCGCAGCATCGATTCTAATGAATTACGCGATTATGGTTCTTTACCCTGATATGCGCGTAATTTGCGTAGCGTAGGAGCCGCTCCATGCGAGTTATTGCACATCTGCGCCGAGGATGCGGATCAACGCAACTTCGGCCCCAGCTTCTCAAGCCACGTCACGATTTCTCAAATGCACCGAGGCTTTTACGGCCTTATTGATGTAGTGGCGGCCGGAGACTCTTATTATTGTGTAAGACATTTTCAAATTTGTCATGGTAAGCATTAGCTCCGACCGAGCCGTGGAATTCACCCAGAGTAACGAACTCCGGCCAGACGTTATACGCCGCGCTGGACGGAACAACGACCTATTTGACGCTGCGCTACGTAGGTGGCTGTGTGGCACATCATCCGTGCGCCGCGGTGCTTGGCTCAAGTATGAAAAAGCCTCTTACATACGTTGCGTTATTACGGGAGAGGCCTGTGGCTGGCCTCGTATGACAAACTCCATTTACGTCATACTAGGACAGTTCACCATCGCCCCGTCAAATTTCATCTCCCTCAATAATCCTTCGACTATATCGCTGCGCGTGTAACATCATCGTCGGCCTGAGTATTCGGTAAAGGTACAATGTTTATTTTTCATTTATATCCCATTTTTAGCGGTGAAAGTCTCATTGCTGCTTCCACCTACCTTCTTTTGTGACTGAATTATAATTTTGGAGGTGGGTACCAACGGTCAATTTCTGGAGCTTGGCAGACTAGTAGAAAGAACGTTTCCGTGTAAGCGAAAAAACAGCGCACCGATCCTGTGAAGCTTGCAAGAAAGTCATACCGCAACGAATCTTCCCTCAGAGACGTCGCTCAAACGTCACCCTTGAAAGTAAGTCAATATTTGTTCAGGGTGGTTCCGCCGCGGCGTGGAAAAAATATAGGTACATTTCGGTGGGGCACCTATACCTATGTCAACGCGCTTTGCCCTAAATGACGGACAAAAGTTGGCGTATTTTTAACTAATTGTAAAATAACCCCGGCAAGAAGCGAAACGAGTCAAACTGTGTGAATGCTTAAGCGGGAAAAACGGGAGAAGAGAACCTTCGCAGGATAATCTGCGATTTGCGGGGTCGGGATGTACTCGAAATGGTCAAAACGACGGCCGTCAGAACCGACCGCGAACTATGACGAACCAAAAACTCGGACTGCCCTGTGCCAGCCAGCAACAAAACCGGCTGTACCCTCATTTTCTCCCACAAATATGGACATCCGCTTTTAGCAGTCGTGACCGCTTGCGCGTCACGTGCGTGCAGCATGCGCTTTGCCACTTGCGCGGGCTTTGTTCACGGAAGATATGATCGGACATGAGACGCGCAATGCAGTATTGCATGAGAGGAAGCATGAATGAAACTTCGCATCCGCAAACGGTTGTCGATAATATAGCGGAAGTTTGGGTTTGTGTCATCATTCTTTACTGACTAAAACAAGTACGGTCTGAAAATAAGGCTGTGGTTATTTAAAGCTGTTATTTTTCACTTTATATTCAAATCCGGAGCTTCGGCTTTCACAAGCACACTCAAAGTCCTATAGCGCATGCTATGGCAAAAATTTCTCGAATGAATCGCGAAGAACAGCGGTGAAGAGTAATTAGAAATCTATTATAACTACAACTTAATACGTATCTTTTCCCGCAGTGCACGCCGGTTTCAATTTAACAGCAAATTTTTACTATCCGGCAAAGAGCAGCATCGCGCCGCAGTGTAATATCTGTACGCACCACAGCATAAATCGGTTTAGAATTTGAATGGCGAATTTTTATTACACGAGTTTACACAGAATGAGGTTACGTATATTTATACACACGGAGCGGTCGCTGTATGCGACGTAAATACGCGCTCATACATATGCACGTGCACTGTATTCGGCAGTTAGTCGTGAAGTTTGGCGATTTATTCCGATTGAACGTATACGCAATTACACTATGGTTCAACGGTCCTGGCGCCGGCTGAGCCAAGGAGATATATGCGTACCAGTCCGCCAACACTTTACGTTTCCACTACACGTAACTATGTACATATGTGCACGTATGTACACTAAATCTAGTATTACATAAGCGCGTATACATGTATACATGTATACACAGGGAGTTTCCCATATTGACAAAGTTTCGGTATAATAATGTCAACGGCGGTGTATACGCTCCGAGAATAAACGCACAGGCCAGTAAACTTTATTGTTTCTAGGATGGAAATAGTCGGACTATGATAAAACTAGTTGGTACCGATGAAGACTTATAATCGCGAATAGTCAGGGCCACGTATGCCGTGCGAATTCATTCCTCTTCCATCGCTGTTCGTTTGCCGTTCTCACTTCGTCTTGTCCGTGCACGAAGCCCGCAGCTGGACAGAAGTAAGTGTAATAATGAAGCTTAATCTGGTCTCCGGTTTTAGGCAGAGGTTATATAGAGCGTCAAATTGCCTCGTTTGGCTTGGCAACGCGTCTAACCCCGTTAAGCCGCGAGGTTCGCTAGTGCATGTGCACCAACACGAGTGCCTACAGCACTTACTTACAGACATTATCCTTAACCCGAGTATAACGTATGCAGGCGCCTGGCATCGCGATGGCCTCGGATGCTCCCCGGAGTCTTCCTTGATCCTCCCTTGCGGCGCGAATAGTTTCGCCGAGAGGGAAACGAAGGGGTGAAGCCAAGAGGTTGTGACGAACGCGAGTACGTGCCCGAGATGCTAACCACGAGCACTTAATTTGCCGAACGCCGCGGTAGATCAGTTCCATCACCTGAGGGATGCTGTGCCCTGACCCTCGTTACTAATTGATAACACCCTCGACTTAACTCGCCTCATCGCGATCAATTTCCCTCTCCTTAGGCAGCCCTGCAGCCGCGCGATTCCCCCGTTATTTCCGATTCACGTGTCAAGTACGGAGGGGAACGCGATATTCCGACCGCCCGGAATTCACCGGCGGGTTGTTCCTAAAAAGCTCGCCTCGAACGCATAACGAGTCCGCGTTTCGGAGACCGACTCGGACCCCTCGCTTGCTTCTACAGCGATGGCGAATAAAATTAACGGATCCAAAGATAGCGACGCCGCGGCCACTGCGCGGTGCAGCTTTTACCCCACGGGAGGTAGGACGCAGCTCCTTTGTCGCACGTTCTGATAATTGGTAGAGAAACCACCGAGACGGGATAAGCGTGCGGGGGAAAGATTAATGAGGCCAGATTGCGTCCGTCGGGACAATCGTGTAGGTATAACCTGATTTCTCTCGCCCTCTTTTACCAGTCCCACGATTTGAACGGTAAATGGAAAATAACACGGACTTCCTAGTCTTACGCTTTCGGATAAGAAACACCGAGATAAACAATAAAACTGCACACTCCCAACTACCCGTGACAAACGCCAAACGATTACCCTTCTATTCTTTTACTTTTATTTTCCATCTCGTATCTAGCCTCGCTCCACGTATAATACACGAGTCCTGGTTCCGAGTTACCGGGTTGAGGAATCGCACGAAAATATCAGGGCAGTTGCAGGATTCTAAATCGTGAAACGTATGGCAAAATCGCATCACGGAAATTAAATCAATTTGAAAAATACGTTGATTGTGATTATTGTTTGGAACATTGCTAATGAGTAGAGCAATTATCGACTGGATAATGATTTATGAGATATAGGAAGATTGCAACTAATCTCTTCAAATTATGATATCGTTAGATGCTGATTCAACGGCGAGAGCTGCAAGGAATTTCGAGAAGTAGCTTGAGAAAATTGCAATGTAGGAATTAACCTGCATACCTGCGGATTTGAAAAGGGAAAATAATTTCCACGATCCAGAGTTGAAACTGCTATGAAATCCCAATGGAATTTACGAAAAAGCAATACTCTCGAGAAATTTGCATGACTGTACAAGCGGATAATATAGCTGTATAAGTACACGTGCATAGGCACGTGAACACTCGAGTTCCTCCGAGTTGGACCAGATCCAAGCGAAAATTGACTCGGCGAACGGGGGACGGTGTTCCCTGTTATCTCCATGCAGGATTTCTCGAGGTACCTGTTATGAGCGTTTTAATAATCAGGGACATTGCCGTGGCCGAGGTTATACCTGCGCATATAACTTCGTCGCAGGGAGGAAAGGTGCAGTTATACGAGTTTCATGCACCGACCAAACGAGGATATCGCCGGCGAATATGGCGAATAGTTCGCTTTGACTGCCCAAAGTTTTCAGGACTTTTAGCTGTATAATTCGCAAGCTAAGGGTCCGTGACAGCTATAGTCAGCCAATGCGAAATGCGGGAGAGGCTCCAGGGTACATCCGGGCGCTCTGGAACCACTTCGAGTAGAAGTAGAACGAGCGCTAGTCAGCCTCCTATATATGCGTTCAACCGAGCCCTGTTTGACTTTCATCCTGCAACTAGTACCACTTGAGCAACCGCGCCCGCATTTTGTGGTTACGAAGTTGCACCAGCTTATACCGCACACAGTGACGCACCTACGGAATGAAATCTTTATGGGGGAATCTTTCCTCTTGAAAGGCTGTATACCCGATGCACACTCTCTCTTTCTCTCTCCTCCTTCGTTCCAGCCGCGCTCATAAAATGTCTTTCGACAATCGAAACGTGTACAAGTCGTTTCTGGATCTTTCGAACTGTTCGATTTTTGTCCAATCACAATTGACGGTCGATAAGAAACTTTTGGAATTAGATTCTTCGAGCAGAAAGCTCTCCCGTTTTATATCACGGTCAATGGTTTGCCACTCCAGTCAAATCTTGTCGATTAATTTTACCAAAGGTTCTTTTCCGTAAGCCAATTAAGAGTCACCGGTCTCCGTTTACTTTTTCTACAGGGTCTTAAGCCCGGTTGAACGAGCGTACAAAATGGGACCCATCGCAATACGACGGAAAGACCGACTCTTGACGGTGACCGGGTGATCCGCTGGACGTGACCTACCGCAAGCACTATGCGTCCGGGATCTCGAGAATCTACCCGAGGTACGAGGAGGACCGTATAATAGACGCCAGTCTCAAGGATCGGTAGCAAATTATATTTGAATTCGAATCGCTGTTAAATATGCATGGGAGGTTTACGTCGACAGAGATGAGACGAGATGAGAGGAGAGCAGAGGGGTCACTATGGCCGCATACATAATTTGAACAGTCAAGGTGCGGTGAGCAGCCAACAATGCACGGGCATTCTGGGACGAACTCCACGGCCCGCAGAGCAGCGGAATGACAATGCTACCCTTGTGCGGATGCGTTAAGGGAAACTGGTATCACGATTGTCTATGTTCCTGCGGGGTAAGGAGCAGTCCCTCTTCTTGCTCTCCTCGACACCCGCGCCGAACGGACTTATTCGGTATGACGACCCGGCCGTTTTTGTCCCTTCACCCTTGCCTCGCGGTGAGCATTTAATAATAACCGCGGTTGCCTGTGACGGAATGCATGCGAGGTAACAATGGAGCAACAGGTTGGCAGCTTAGTTGTGGGTCGCAGACCGCCGCTCACCGGCTCGATGACGGATCGCACTGCCTCGGTGGTCCCAGGAACCCTCGACGCCGGCGCTCAGCCAGCGTAACCCACGTGACGATTGGACCAGCACCTGCAATGATTACCTCCATGAAGTATGAATTCGTTCTTATATTCGCGAACGACGTGCGTGCACGTCCGGCGCCCACTTCTTGCGGAGATGATCCGGTCAAACTGCACGGGGACTACCCGCCGCGCGAAGAAGCCCGTCTCGAAGTTCCACTTTTAACAAGGTTGTAATCAGTCTCGATCAATCATCGTAAATCGATGTCCATCTACGCGATGCGTGCTGTTGACGAATCGTCTCAATTTGTCAGAAACCCAATGTATTTTATACATGCACCGGGTACCCATACAATGCACGCCCCGGTAATAGTCGAACGGTAATCCCATCCGTTGAGCAATAGGTTGTTAAATTCATTAGAGCCCATTGATTAAGAATCACGATGCTACGATCAGTCATACGTTATGTGGTTCCCCCGACGCGTAAAATTGGCTAGCCTACGTGTGCACGAATGTGAAGTGAATCGCGTCTACGATACTCACAATCAAACGTACATTGATCAACCGGAACGTGTAGCTGCAGGTACCTACAGCGAAGCTGAGGAATACCGGGTCAGTCATCGGGTCGATTGGCCAGAGACATTAATTCAATGATCAAAATCAATTACCGGGATGTCAGTGGGGAGAGGCGCGCGCGTCTCCTCCAGGCTGTTTGAAAAATTTGGATAGAATACCACTCGGCGATGGAAGATTAATAACAACCTTGACCTTGGGAATGAAATGCGTTACGGACTCCTACGAATAATGCAGGAACGAGCTGCATGCCTTATGTTTGCGTGCGTGCGAGTTAAATGAAATCAACAACGTTGCGAGGCGCAGCTCCCTCCGGCAGACGACTGCGAGAGACGTAAACCTACCTGGAGGAGGGCGAATGGAATCGTACGTGAAGCCCTCTCCATTGAGGTGTCCGCCGCTGAGTAATGCCGCCATATATTATCGCGAGCCACGACCGGTAGTGGCTGCATGGTGCTTCCGCGCGCGCGTCTTGCCCCTTATTTTATCCCATCCTCAAAGCACGCAACCCCCTCACGTAGTGTGTTTTACAGTGCGGACTCAAATCCCTGGACAACATCGGGAAATTCGAGAGTTGGATCACTTGTTGCTTCGCGATCGATTATTGAGATAGTGAAAGGAATGGTCGAGATGCAAGACGTTTGAGAACGCAGTTACATTGTTGAAAGAGATCCCAGTTTAAGGGAGAGTCGTTTAGTGTGAAGGCTATGTTTTTGAAGAGCTTTTTGGGAATTTGTCTTTAAGACAAACCGTTGAAATAAAATTTCTCATAATTTTCATATTATATTTATTGACGTTAAAACAAAGTTTTGGGATTTTTTGGAAACGAAATATTGAATATAACCTGATGTTATGTGATTATGATGATTATGTTATATTCAATATTACGTCTCCAAAAAATTAACAAATTTTGTTTAAATGTCAATAAATATAATTTGAAAATTGTGAGAAGTTTTATTTCAATGGTTCGTCTTTAAAAAAATATCCTAAAGGACCTTTAGAAAAACATTTTTCACATTAGACGAACCCTTTGGCAGAAACATTATGGAAATTGTGTTTTCGGTGTAATGATGAATTTTTTCACGTGTTGTAATTTACTGAAATCGTGAATTTACGAAACAATCGGTACGAGATAAGATAAGGATTTTTGAAATCAGTACGTTCAGCAGGCAAAGTATACATGCAGGTTTCAATTCCAGAAACATCTGTTCTCGATTCACTCTTTTTTTATTTTTACGGACAACCGCAGCCCTTTTACGGACGCTCAGAGTCGTTAAACCGTCGTTTTTTCCGACCCGGCGACGCATTTTTAAAGCACGACGCGAGTGTCACTTTCCCAGATTGATTACGCATGCGGTTATCGAAAAAACAACAATTTACTGGTGTGAAAATTCATTTGAAACATGCATAGATATTTGTGGCGTGCAAGATGCGGTTGCAGTATAGAGTAACACGAATCGTCGAGAACTCTTTTATCTGTCTCTTTGAGATAAGCAATTAATCGCGACAGGCACACGTCGTAATCGTTGCAGTTACGATGATATTCTGCTAAGAAGTTGTAGGTACACCTGCATTCTCAGGTGACAAAGAAACAAATATCACCCCGTATCTGCGTGAAGATAATCGAAGGCATCGTCGTGTTACAAGTTGGTATGACCGGCCACAGATATCGTCGCGTTTAATTAGCGGTGGATATCGACCATTCAACGCTCGGGTAACGCTTCAGTGAAAGTCCTTAGGCGATTAAATTTCATTGTTTCTCATCTCGACTACGTTATTGTGGATGCAGGTACGCGCAGAATGACTGCTGCATACCGTCAGCTTGTCGTTAGCTAATCGTATAAGCTGGCTTCTAGTTGTGTAACCCCATCGCCTTGTGCAAACTGCCAGCTTGCACAATGACAACAAAGTTGTGGGTATATCCTGAGTGCAGCGATCATGAGATTGCGGAGAAAAATTAAACCATGTTTGCAATGTAAATACGCTGCAAGACGGGTGCATATATACCTACCGTATACATCTGGTCGACGATCCCGCAGCGGGAACTGCGAACCTGTCGGGTTCTCTCTCCACTCCAGCGAGCGTGTTTGCGTTGAAGGTAATTAATTGACCGCGCGCGAACTCCCACCACCGTTTTTTGGTTGACATCATCCCCCCCCTCCGACCCTCCGCCCCTCTCCCTTCTCCCCGTTTTCGGGTTGCTTATTTATTTATTCTCTTTTTTCATACCTTCTTCCCCTCCCTTTCTCTCATCTCAATTTGCAACCAATTTGTTCCCTGGACGGCTGACAAATTAGTTACTCTTGGCAGGTGATTAAGCGAGATTCTGCCAAGTTCTGGTTGGTATAATTCTCTCGTTAAGTAACGTCCGGACGTCGATGAGACTATATTTATAACGTGATTTCAACATTCTTGAAAATCCTATGGCTCTTAAGCTTCTTTGGAACTGAATTAAACTAATTGCTCGACGATTACCATACTGATCCACTCGAAGAACCAAGAACGTTACGTATTATATGAACAGCTGGTATGCACAATAAATATTTCTTGTAATTTATCCGAATTTATTATATTCATAGGTTTTTAAGTTTCACAGACTAATTTCACCTACATGCACGAACTTTGTAATACCGAAATTTTGTTTTATTTTGTGAACATACTTCCGCGTTTCAACCTTAAGTGACCGTATTGAATCTGGGGATAATTGTCTTGCGTCCACTGCACGTAGTTTAATGGACAAGCCGTCAGAGAAATTTCTCCCTGCATGTATTCAGTCTAGAAATACATACATATACATACGGTTTCAGCTGGTTACCTCAATTTTAACTTTGCAATATCGGATTCCTAAACTATAACTCGATGAACTATGTAACTCGACTCCGAGACTAGAGGTAGGGTTATTACATGTATACATACACATAAACAACATTTCAATCGAAACTTTTCACGAGTCAAGTTTTCCGCCATCCTGCACAAGTTGCGCGTGCTTATATACTTTGTCCCGCATCAGGTTCAAGAATGTTACCCTTTCAGCTAGTGCAGAATTTTCAACCTAACTCAAAGGAACTCTTCGCGTAAACGTTCAACTTTCTACCCGGTATCGTAACCTAATATGTTACGTAGTTCTTCGAGGTAGTAGCCGAGAAAGTTTCCGGAACATATTATATAGTGCGTCGCGTATACAATTACGTTTCTGTCTGTGGTAAAGGAATGAAATTGAAAAAATTAAACGATAAAATATGAAAATAAAAGTCTCCCGCACTCAACGGATAAACATATCGAATTACCAACTTGCTCACTATGTTCTTCCGGAAGCACCGGCCAATCACAGATCCACTTTGCACCGGCTCGCGCGACCCCCCAATGGAAAGACAGGCCATCCACGAACCCCCCGTTGGGATATAAACGACTTCCCATTAATAAGCCCTCCAGCTCTCGGAGCCCGCGAGGCTCGAGGTGTAATCGTAGGCCATCTTCGCTGGCCTGAAGCATCCGCTCGCGGGAAAGGCTGTAAAGCCCCTTTAGCCTTCATCCGAATCTTAATTGAGTGATATAATTCTCACTCCTCGGGGCTCTCATTCTTTCATTCGTTTCGTCGAGTCTTACCTGATGCGGTTCGCCCCGGCGCAGCTTGTTTCTCCGGTGAATTATACCCTCTATTCATCGGCGTCTTACAACAATACACACATATGTCTACCGGCCATGCCGATAACAGGGCGCAGAGGAAATTGCTGGATCCTGATGCACTGTTCCTTTTCGTTTGCAAATCTCGAAAATGGCGGAAACAATATTAGTTAAATCTCAGTCTCGTGTACGTCGAACGATCGTAACTACAATGCAACTTGTTCTCCAATCAACTTTGTTTCACCCGTCCCACTGGGCGTCCTAGAAGCGGACAAATACCCACATCCGCGTCATCGATATTTTTATGTTTTTTCATCCCTTCTCTCTTCACTTTTTGCTATACCTCGGCGTCAATTTCATAACCCGATGAGTTCCCCCGGTGCTTTCGAGCGCGGGGGGGGGGGAGTATGCACATACGCGCCGAGATCTCATGAATTACGAAATGTCGACCCGCGTCCCAAATTTCGCCAACCGTGAACCCGCCCTGTTCAGAGCTGAAGGACTCCGCCGGTGGATACATACATGGACGGTAGAACTCATACGTGCGGAGAGGCCGCGCGCGGCGGGCCAGAGGGCATCGCAGAGGTAAACGTCGGCCCCAACCAGCCCTTGCCGACTTGCCAAGTTAATCAAGTTTCCTGCAGGCGAATGCCCGCGAATCTATTGACCATGTGCGGAAATTCCCGGCTCGATATTATACCCGGAAACTTGATACCGCCGAATTTGTCGACTTCATTATTCCCTCCCTCCTCCTCCCCCATTGCCATCCGCGTCTCACAAAGACCGGAATGTCTTCTCGCCGCTCGACGACCGCACGAAAGCACGAAAATCCGGCACCCGTTACCCGTCCCAACTTTGACAATATATTTCCGTCCTCTCGCCGACTTGGAGAGATGCAGGGATTAATATTTAAGGATATCGAGCCGCTCCCCTCTCTTCGCTTCAATGTTCTATGAATATGCGCTTCGCAGTTTGTACACGTGTTGCCCGAATTACCTTCTTCTCTCTTACCACTTACGTAGGGCAGCAATTGGCAGAGGGAAGCAGAGAGGGGATAGACGAATGGTTCCTTCGACGGAGTAACTTTCGAGTCTTGGGTTCAACTTCGCCTGCACGAGGAAACGAAATTTACACGGTCATACGCTGCACCGCTGCAGGCAGCAGGCTACATACGGAAGTTTCTTGAAATTTCACTGCAACGCCAACTTTTCAATAACTTAACAATAACGGAATATTTGCTCAAACTGCTGTTTCGAGGGATCCCCGGAAATCTCTGGTTGCAGTAGTTGTATATTCTCCAATTTTTACGAGTTACTCGAATCCGGTTTTACAGGTACAGAATTTGTAAACAGGTTTCTTTATTACTTTCTTTTTTTTTGAAATTTTATTTCAGATCGCAGGAAATATTACACTACAGTATCTCCTTTAACTCGGGCGTGCTTTAAATATTTTCGGGAGCTACACGAGACCCTTCAATTTTTGGCGGTTTGACGGGAACCTCCCCTTTTATTTCTGCATCCAAATGGGTCCAGGAAATTGCAGGGTGCGGTGCAATATACCGACTACCTACCTACCAGCTTTACACCAACGGTCAAACGGGAGGGTAAATAGTTAATAATGGGTGAATTATTAATCTTCTCTTGAATACTTAAATAAACATATCGTGCAGCCTCCGCTGCGGAAAGAAAGTTAACTGGGTATGCGTATGGGTGAGCGATGTAGCGCGGATGCTCTGCCATTCTTGAAGTGGCTATTTTATATCTTTGAGTGCTTCGTCGTTCGTGCATGCCAA
Source organism: Neodiprion pinetum (assembly GCF_021155775.2). Taxonomy (NCBI): domain Eukaryota; kingdom Metazoa; phylum Arthropoda; class Insecta; order Hymenoptera; family Diprionidae; genus Neodiprion; species Neodiprion pinetum. The sequence goes on from NC_060235.2 coordinate 32,071,002, forward strand.
CATTGCCCGTTGACTCTATTACCTCGATTTACGCGTTCGCAAGAATTATTTACCTCGAAGATAAAAATGAAAAACGGAGAGTCAAATTCCGTCGGCCAGGTATCAAGCCAAGCTGACCAATTCCGATTTCATGAATACCTTGAAACTTTTCTGGCTTATGGAAATTGGATACACTTTATACGTGAAAGAAACTTCGGCTGATCCGCCAAGTCGATACACACCGTCGCATTCCACGAGCGTAATCGTCTGCTGCCGGTTTTGACGATTCATAAATCCTCACGAACTAACAAAAGTTTTTGAAATAACAGGTGAATTAGCTGGGAGTGAAGAGATTTGTCCCCAACTCCGAACTTGATTTGAAATGGCTTCTTTTCAGCTATCAGTTCCATACAAATAATAATGTACTCCGATTAGAAAGCATTTCTGCGAATGGAATTGCGACCTGGTCACCCCAACCGCTTTCCTGCAGATATACGCGCAATCCTCGGATATGAAGCTGGAACGTGAACTGCGGACTCTTTCGACGAAACGTTGGCGTTCGTTGGTGGAGCGCTATTGTGAATGTGCCGTTGCTATTACACGCGGTAAATTAATAATTCACTGACCTGCCAGACCAGCGTTGAATGAGGGTGACTGGAGATTTTCCCCTGCAGACCCTACCTAAAACCCCGCGATGCAGGGGAGATCCGTACATAACGTAAGCTGCACACCGCCCCGATCTGCCCCGGGGAAATGCCGGCACAATGCCGCGTTGCATCGGGCCAATCAAATTCTAACAATCGTAGTCGTAACAATGTAACTACCCCGAAAGCACGACCCCCTCTCAATTCGATATACGCACGAGCTGCTACGGGGTGGAAACAACAACCATTATTAAAATCCAATCCATCTCAGTCCGCAGGAATGCCGGCAGCCCTCGATTTAACGCTTCGTTGGTCTTGCACTAAATAACAACCGGATTCATTTCTTCGGTTTTGCAGGTTCGCCTTTTATTGTCTTATGTTACGTAAGCTTAGCGACAGATGCGATTTGTCAGTCGCAGTTGGTCGGATCTTTGTGGTTTCTTTTCTATTTGTTTATTTTTTTATTTTTTTTATCGTGCCTTTTTTGCTGTCACGTTTCACGGACTTCTCACGCTAGATGCAAAAAATCTCGGTTGAATTCTGATTAGAAAGAAAGAATCTTCGAATTACTCATACAATTAGAGTAATGCTGTTTGACATGTGGAAAAAAAAATGTACGCGAGAATTCTTGAGTTTTTTGTTCATCGCGAAAGAATATAGGGGAAAAAAAATTTATGCTCGTACCTTGAAAGGTAGAGAAGAGCAAGAAGCGTATATGTAAATAGGCGAATATACGGGAGATGAGAAGAGAGTGAAGGCACTCTGGAATAATGGATAAACAGCTCGCGGCGTTGAGGAACAAAGCAACAGGCCGAGTGAGTCCCTCTTCCTCTCCTCCTCCTCGTCCTCCTCGTCATCCCCTCCCTCCCACCCACCATCCTCCTCCTCCTCCTCCTCCGCCGCCGTGCCTCTTCGCTCTTCTTATACCCGCTACTTCCCCTAATAATTATGATTCAACGAAAACTTTTAAAAAGTAGAAAAAGCACCGAAGCATTTAGTAGCCCCGCCCAGGGGCCTCGTTGTGTGCTATCTTAAATACAACCTACATCTAAATCACTGGGCTAGCCGACCGAGTCCGAACCAAATGGGCTCGCTCGGTCGGCTGCCTGCAGTGTATGCCTTTCGTAATGATTTTTCGGTCCTTCCAATTTCCCTTTTTTTAATTATGCCGCGCGCCGCGCTGCTCAGCTGTCTCGGGGCATAAATTTAGCTTCAATTACCGGCTACTTTGCCATTTCTTAAAATTTAACGATGACAACCGCCACTTGTACTCCGTTTAATCTCATATTCAAACGGACTGCCACAGTTGTTCTATTTTTAAAATATCCATAATTAACCATAGCGTTGCGGATACGTGTTGCGTGGATGTGTATGTATATATACCAACACACGACTGTTGAATTACGTTATTAAAATCCAAACCCGGTACCATTCACCTGGCCGAGTTGTTTGGGATTCAGAAAAAGTTTAAGACTTGAAGTTAATTCACGGGTCATCAATCCGGCAAAATTTTATCCAGAATAAAAACTCCAAGTGCGCACTTTACCGGATGTTTAATCATGCATGAAGCGTTAAGCAGTCAAGTTTATCCGCACGATTCAAAGTTATTATACAACTAATTTAATACCTACGGGAAACCCCTGGCTTAGCTTATAACGACACTTCGAATCTTGTAACCCGGACCGATCAATTTTGAGCTTACACACATCGCACGAATTGCAGAATCCCATCGCCCTGTATCAAAACTCATTGGAACCGTACAATTAACGCAATGTCTAATATCCTTCAACGCTGGTATAATCAGTCGTAGTTTTAGTTTTACAGTAGTGTAGGACACCGTGAGTCTTGTTCAATTGTTCTCGATTGGCTCGCTCGCATAAAGCGAGGGAAAAAAGTGGAACCAATTAACGCCGTCTTTGGATACATAAAACGCGACAGCTGGTACCCTGGTGTAAAATTTGCGCGAAAGGAAAAAATTGGGTCACTTGCTCATAAATGCATCGGGCAAACGGAGTAGATGAAATTAATGAAGCTCGCTGCTATTCGTTGAACGAATATCTTTTGGTGCCGGTATTTTTCTTGCGCAATAGGTAAAATAATTCAAATATAGTAAAAACATTTGACTATTCACATAGTTTATTCAATTATTCATATTTGTATTTAAATCTTTGATCTTACGATTTCGTCAAGTTTGGCAATCGTGGGGCAATTATTCGATGTATTTTGGTATTTGCAACGAAAAATTTGGTCACTTGACGACAAATTGTTACGAGATGCATCCACATATCGTTATTATTGAAAAAGCAAAGCGTATTTTCCGAGCGTACCTACTGATTTTATTCTAAGTTTTTTATTTTTCCACTTTCTTTTTTTTCCCAACTGTTTATTGTGATGCCTGCATGGCTAGGGGCGACAAACAACGCCCAACGATGAGATAAACGGAGATAAGCAAGCCGGAATAGACAAAGAGAATATTCCTAGAAGAGGAACTCACATCTTGATAGTTTTACGACTATATTAAGGCAGGGATGACCAACAAGATTAAGGAAACTTGTCGAAAGACGGAACGCCTCAGGTGCTTGGAGGAGGTGTGGGTAACCTCGAAGGTTATACGATCGGCTGATGTAATAAATCCGTAGGAACCGAATTCCGTTTCCAGCTTCTCTTATCTAAGATATTCAAAAACCAACACCTTTTACAGCCTAGACGACATTCCTTGCCAGGGAGGATGGAATAAGACATATGTATAAACGAAACAAAAAAGAAATTTTCTTTCCACACGGCTTTGAAAGAAATTACGCATCCTCCGTGATGTAGAATTCGTGTATAATTTTTTCTTTTTGAAACGCCGTCATTCCGTCAATTTTCAAAAGAGTTTCGAAAAACGTCAGCCAACTCGAAAACCGAAAAATGAAAAGTAAAACTCACGCGTTTCTACAATGTATATGTATTTATTTGCCTAGCGATCGGCCGTCGAAATCTCTCGTCGCCGAGACGTCTGAGATAACCGTAGGTATAATCCCGAAAGCAAAAAGGAACCAGCAAGAGAAGAAGAAAAATCTCTCCTCGGGACATACGCGACCCTCCGCCACCATGACACGTCCAAGGGGCCATCAAAACCCAGACCTTGGTTGATCTCTCAGCTATTTTTTCAGCGTCTAGTCCCGAGCAACGGGTTACACCTAGTTAATATCCGTCGGCACGCGTAGCAGAGGTAGTGACAGCGCAAAGTGCAGGGGCGAAGAAAACGTCAGAGGCTGATTCAATCTTAAAGATAGAATAGCGGATGGCTTCGGTATCTCCAGAAACTCGGTGAAAGAAGTTCGAAAAATCTTGTATCAGCCACGACGAGACGACGCCATCTATAGGTTGCGCAAATTCTTGGGTTACGCAGTGCAAGTACAGGCTGTAACCGAGCGCGTAAATTGTCTAGTTTAATCCTGCACGGCTTCCCGTATGCAGGGAGGATTAATCGCTTTGAAGGTAAAAAGTGAATAAATGAATGGAGAAAAACCGAGAGCCCCATGCCGTGATCATCCTTTGCGGTAGGAAGTTTCAAGGTCGAGGTCCCTTGGCTGCCACGGGGGGCGGAGAACCAATATTTCCACGTCATCGTTGAGCTTCGTTTTTAATTCTCCCATAAATATTCCGTGAAAAGGTTCTCACTGGCGCCGCGCTCCCGACTCGACGGACATAATTACCACAAATTAACCGTTTACATGCTTTTCCCCGTTTTGCAGCAGTCATTACACAGCTCCTACGTAGCGCACAATGCACACAAGAAAACGTGAAGCCAAACCCGAATTATCTTTAAATATATAACTATTTGTACGAGCACTGTGTAAAGTGCGTGTCCAAACGATCTCTATCTGTACGGTTGAATATGGTAGCTTAATACAGTGAGAAGCAAGCGCATATCCGGTGTCCTACGCAAAGAGCTGATAATTGGTAGCTAATTATTTTTCATCGAGTGGCCAGATCTGTTCGAAAAATTTCATGGTTAAAAGCGATGCGCACTCCGAGTTGTAAAGTTTTCCCGGACGCGCGCTCTCTCCAACGCAACGAGCTAAACATTTTAATTAGCTTCGGCGGCATTAACATCCTTGATATCAATTAAATCGTTTCTCAGGAGTTTCGGTATAATATAATATATGACGTACCTACACACACACACACACACACACACACTCACACACATATGTATATGTATAGGTATATATAAATGGAAGGGTTGTTGCAGGAGTGAGATGTTTGAAAACGAGCGAAGGAACTTGCAGATGCTGAGTTGGCTAAATAAAAGGACGTCTGCTTAATGGGGATAAAACGAAAATTAATTAAGCAAAGTTTTGCAAAGCAGACGCTGCTGAGCGTTTAAATATTCATTGGATTCAATATCGGCTACCTTCTTTATCCCATTCCGATCCCACCCACTCTTTCGCTGCACGGACAGTTTTCTGGGAAAAGAAAAAACAGCAAATAAATAAACAAAAGAGGAGTAAGTAGTAACTTTACACTCTAATATATTATTTACCTACCTATCTTCAAAAGCAGCCTTTAGCAATTTGTGTTAAAGCTATACGTGAACGGAAAACGGCTTTCTTTACGTTTAACGGTAACGTATAATTTATAGATTCCCTTTTTTCGACATGTTTTATTTGATTCCAACACTAGTCGATATGACAAGCTGCGCCTTGCGCATGTTATAATTAACGCGAGTGAGATCATGCGGATTTTTAAAAAGAAAGGATATTCAGAGTGCAGCCGTGTAACTGGATACCCTTCATCCTTTTTGAACGGTTAATTATTAAAACATAATTCGGGTACCAGAGTACGTTGCATACGAAATGCAGGGAAAGCACAACGAAAGAGAGCGTTAAGTGTATTGTGAATTAATCTTTAATACACGATTAAATTTTTCATCCGGTGTGGCAGATCGAATGTGCGCTTGTAGAGATGTGGAATCTGATAAAATGCTTTGAAAGCACCCTCGCGGATGCATAAAGAAACACGATCAATTCCATTCAGTCGAACCAAGAGGTCGTCTAAATATACGGATACACAATGCCGGCGTCTAGGCAACATGGAATCGAAAGAAGGAAAGGAAAAATACAAAAAGAACTCGTCGCTTGAAATACGGGACTTAGGGATGCACGTATAATGCTTCATTCTACAAACTGTGTACTCTTACTTCAGCTACTTTATGCGCTAATGTATTGTGCACGGCGAGTTTAGGAGCATCTCGACTAGGTCCATGGACGACTAAGGCGGAAACTGAATTCGTTCCGTCAGTTACCGGATCCTAAAGACGGGCTGCACAGCTAGTCAGCCCGTCCAAGGGATCAGTGTATCTCAACCTGAGCGTTTTCCATTTTCTCAATTCCTTGCCGCTCAACTAACGGCATTATGAGATCTGCAACTGATAGGCGGATAAGAAAATTGATCGGTACTCGGTGTAAAATCATTTTCCAAGTATTCTGTTCGAGATTTTATTGCGAGTCGTCTGGCTCTGTTTGAAAATACCTAAAATATTCTACTGTGACCATAGTTATAGTAAAACCTTCACGGTCGCACTTCACGGTAAAGCAATTTTAATTTTTTTGTCGGCTAACGATATTATACAGTTCTTCGAAATGAGACTGTACGATTCATTTCGAATATAATTTATATACCATTCCAAAGAAGAAATATTAATATACCTGAGCGTGCGTTACAAGGGTAAATTCCGACCGGAAGTTGGAAGAACTTTTAACTTGTAGAGAATTCGGACAGGGGATAATCTCCTTTAGTTTTCTCGTTCGTCGACTGAGTATCCCTGTAAACTTGAACAAAGGAAAAGAATCCGCGTAGCAGCGCCCTGTGATTAGAAACATTTTGGGTGGAGAAGAAAGAAGACCCACAAAGAGAGGACGAGGAGAACCGAGGGATCGGAGGAATTGATAGGCGGGGCAGCGGGTGCGACTCTTACAGGTATTGTGGCTATGCAATATGGGTAGTACAACCCTTAGAAAGAGAGAAGGGTGAGTTTTCATCGGTGTGTCTCTTTTGCCGCGGACTCCCGCCGGTAATTAATTCTGCTAGTGTCGGTGATCAGCGTCTGTTCGAAATAGATTTCACTGTAATTACAACCATTTGTTCGACGACCCTCGCCGCACGATGATGAAACAAACTTGAAAACTGGAGTAATTATCTACACCAATCGTTACTTCTCTATAAGCTAGCTCAACTTTGAAACGCAGATATTTTACGCAGTTGTAACGGAATCCGTCTCCCGTTTAATCTGTGGTTCGAAACACTCGCGTACCCTCGCCTCGCTAACTAGTGGTACTTGTTTCTTCTTATTATCAGGAAAGGGCCCCGTTGCCTTTTTTTATCGCACCAATCGTATCATTCGTTTTCTCGCATAGCTGCGGTGAGTACAAACACCTTGTTACAAGAGCCCCGCGGGTTCCGATGGTCAGTCACGCCCCGGGCGCCACGGGAGTCCCCGAGGACTCACCCTGCAATACCGTCCTTCGAATGGACTAGGACCAGTCCCGGACTCTCTTGCGAGATTTATACTCCCTGCGTTTCTCTCCCTCTCTCTCTCTCTCTATCCGCGTGGTAGGAAGCTGGAAGAACAAAGAGTACCGCTCTGCCGACGCTGGATGTGCATCTATGTGTGCACCGTCAACGCGCACGACTGCATATCGTAGTGGAAGGGACCCCTGGCCTTGTCCCTTGCAACGCCGTGCCACCGTGAATATCGAGTAACCACTTTCTCTGTGTGCCTGTAGGAGTCGCGGGATGCGGGGTGACCCTCCCGGTTGGAACGGGGGTGAGCACTGCTGGGCTGGTGGTGACTTTATACTCCGCATATTAATTGGTTCAATTATTAAACGTGTAGGGAACGCAGGGAGGTCAAATATGTGAACAGGTACACAAATATTTAACCTATTTTAGGGTACAATGTGTCAGTATTTCCTGGGGAAGGTTCAAACGGAGGTTTAGTAATGAACCCTATAAGCCGTTTTGCTGTGTGCTTTCAGAGAACGAATCAACAGCCTCGTACATTGTCAAATGAAAGCTTTGTCTTTTGCACTTATCTCGATCTCGAAATAATTTCCACATTTTTAAGCATGTCATTTCTTGGAGTCGATTTCAATGCACTATTCCCAACTTTATTTCACGTATTCTATAATTGTTTTGAAGTTCATCACCATGTAAAAGTCAAACATTTGCCATTATTTCGAAGGAAACTTACAATTAGATTCAATTTTTCCTACTTGTGCAACTTCAACAGCTTGATAACAAGATGTTGCGTCTTAAACAGCAAACGAGTAAACGGAACGGAATCTGATTGAAATCTGCTCTGATATTTGTCAACAAAGAGCAACATCGCTGCGAGTCGTTATAAATTGAATTTATTAAGTGTATTATGAAGAGTGAAGTTACGTTGACTCTCTAGACGAGAGAGTGTTTGTTTTTATGATTTTCTGATTCCACATTTCACCACTGTTATACGTAATCCGTATGTAGCTCTAATTTTTTTTCCGACTCGTGACTTGTTTTACACGAGTAAAGATCACAAGACTTGAGTATGTTAACTCGGTGGACTTAGAGATTTGAGAAAGTTTCAATATTTCTGGCTTCTGTTTAATCTTGCACAGTGCTACAGGATGTCAAACATTGACGCAACTGGAATATGTACATACGAATTACACACGTTATACTGCGCGTATGGAAGTTTCCAAAATTGAAGTGAAAGGCGTGAGCCGTTTGTGTACAACTCGGAGGCATGAATTCGAGTTGCCGAAAACAAAAGTCCGAAAATTGAGGCGTACACAGTGACTGGCAATTTTTATTCAACTGCCAGATCGCGGTTGGTCTTGTACACGAAGTTAAAAGCTTTGAGTCGCGTCATGGAAACAATTAAAATTCTTCGCAGATGTTACACTAGATGCGTTGAAATGTCCAACGTCGGGGAATGCAGCGTAGATTTCCGGTTTTAAAAACAAATAAATTCTCATAACACGTTTTATCCTGCGGTACAATATCTATTCTCGTTTTAGCCAACTGCCGGTGAGACGTGCCAGGCATGGGATACCGGGAGCTGCGAATCCTGGGCTTTGTGAGTCCTGCGACGGCTGCCGGAATAGCCGGGCTGCAGGATATCGAAACGGTTAAGGTTGGTCGGCTTATTGCTCCTTTGACCACGCGCGCACAAAAAGATGTCGCGTGGCCACGCTAATGTTTCCTGAATGACTACACACCGCCTTCCACGAAATTCGCAACCGATGGGTAATTATCCCCAAAGGAGTAGGTCTATGAGGTAGGCTTCATAAATTCGATTAATCGTATTTCTTAAGTGCATTTTTGGTCCCTTACGCAAAAAGCGGCAGAACCAGGGACGGGCATGTTTCGGATATCTATACGGTTTACTGATTAGTTTTTTTTTACCACCTCGACATCGACAGCATCGCATTCTACAACCATTTCGCAATTTCAACGCAACGTTGCAACGGTAAAGATCTCTAATGGCACATCACGTACGATGCATCGAAGGTACGAATCCAGGTACTCTTGATAATTGCCCATTAATGCTTGAGCCAGGGTACGCATTTCAATTCTATAATTACATGGTTATATTCTGGAAGTAGTTTCTCTCGCATGAACCTGCCATCATATTAACCAGCGATTAATTACATTTCCTCCGATAGAACATGTTTGGAACAATCTAGAAAATAAAATTACCCAGTGCCATTTCTCTGGCATAAAAAATACTCGTGCTTTATTTGACGAAAATTGAGCAATACATACTCATATTGCAGTTGACGGTAGCTGCAAGACTGCGGTGTTTGACTGTGGAAGCAAGATTCAGACAGATTCAGGGTTTTCGAAATAGAGGAGGAATCAGATATTGGTAAGCATGTGATCCATACAAGATGACGTAATAATTGAATTTGAATTGAATCGAACACGTTGCGAGTTACAATCGAATCAAATCCTGATGGATTTCGCGGGGAAATGAAATACTTTCTCTGTATTCACAGTATATAAAGGACGTAGATTTGAAAGACGAGTTAATACCATTCGCCATACGTGAACCATAATAATTCCTCAGGCAGCACGTCAATACATTCGGGTTGAGCTCCATACATGTATAGACCAAAGTACACGAGGCAGTGTTCAAGTTCTCCTTCAAGACGATGTATCATCTGAGCTGAATGAGGAAGTATAGCACCGCGTATTCCAGTCGCATGCCTGTCTTCTTCGAGAGCAATATTCCTGATTACGTTTGCTTATGAAAGCTTTGATTCTTTCGCCGATATAGATCCGTCATCGCGACCTTCGACGACTTGAATGCGAGAGCCGGCTATCAAAGTGGAAACTCGAATCAGTTGAGTGAATAGCGATGACGCACGAGTATGTTACGGCTACTTGTATGTAGGTGCACTTCTATCGCACCACATGTGGTCATGAGTTTCGCACCAGCCGTCCAACTGTCCATAGTTTATGATCAAAGAATCGCGTCACGTCGTTCCTTATCCCTTTTCTCTGCTTAATTTATTCGAGGATACGCACTGCGGCCTTTTATCCATCCACGTGATATAGCACATTATTTCCCGCGTTTCTAGGTAGGACGAATGGCGGCGTCATATTTTTGACGATATCTGCATCCGCGGCTGACATCGGGACGATGCTTTTCATTTCGCATGGTCAACTTTTTGCGGTTGCACTCCTGGTGGGTGGCTGTTGTCCGGCTGACCGATGGGGTATGCGGGCAAACCGCAGATCGCGGTCAGGTGAGCAAATATGTTAATTTGTATTCTAGTTTATCACTTTCGGTGGATGGATGTGGTAGACGGCGACATTAAGGATGGTTAAATTATTGGTTTTCTCCTGCGGCGCGGGTTGTCTAACCCAGGTACTAAGTGGCTCAAATTTTTCAAGACTACAAACTCCACTTCTGACGCACCGAGTAACACGCATCCAGTTATTTAATTCAGCTAATGGTACACTCACACTGGAATCAAGGATTCACACGTACGGACCGCTACGGAAGACGTCGCTTGGAGATATGGCTAAAAGTTCTACAAGTATCACGTTTCAAAACACAAGTGCGCAGAGCCGAGGAGCACAACTGTCATAACTTGAAGTGATACGTCTTCATCGGTTGATGAAATTACACAATATGAGAACTGTAATAGTCATACCAAGAAGTAGACTGAAACGAAGTCGATGAATTAAGCTCCATAGATTGGTATATGAGACGCATTTCAGATTGCATAGACATTGTTTAACTTTTACGGCCCATAAATTTGATTGATCTACAATCCCCCCGTGAAAGCTGCGGATCTTGTTACTGGTAACAAGCTTCATTTATGAATAGTTTCACCGTGTATCCGTATCACCAATTTTTATCGCTGATCGCGGTAATTTTCAAGCGTTTGAGTAAAGGAAGGAAGGACCGCAAAGAAAAGTTTCCTAATCTCGTTTCTTTTGGTCTACTTTTACGGTAGGCATTTTTGTCCCAGACACGGCGACCTGCTCATGTTCAATGAGAAAAAGAGGAACAGGAAGGTCTGGGCCGATTCACGGGACAAAGAAGGCTGTCTTAGCACGGTTAATTTGCGCGCAAGCGATCTGCTTTGACATCTACCACAGTGAAGCATTCTCAGGGTATCAAATAACAATTTATTTCGAATGGCCTGTGTCCCATTGGCCGTATTGTGCGCCAGTGGGCTGGTTGTTCAGATGGTATCGTTGCTTCTGTGACTACAACGGCCTGACGCAAGGAGAGATATATCCACCCGACGAACGGAGCCGGCTAACAATTGTGTCGCATTCTGCCCCGGGCTGATCTGCCCGGCCGATAATTTCGACAGAGTTGCAATTTGCTAGATGCGGGACCGTCCGTCCGTCCGTCCGTTCGTCTCTCGGTTCGTACTGCACTGCTATATATTTCACAATGTGACAATACGATTGTTTCTTTGTTCCTTTCCTATGCAGCTGCCTTGTTTTCTTAGCTCTGTGAGACGCGGACGTGATCTGATAGTCTTGTAATATATCCCGATTGAGAAGTCCTCGAGGAAACGTACCCGACCTTTCTACCGACTACTACATAGAAATATCTCACCGTAACCATGAAGCTTCACAAAGAATACGCTCAAACAGAGATGCACAAAACAGGTACGAGTCTTTTACGTTTCAACAAATGAAACTGAGCTGTACCCATTTTATTGTAGACAAAAAAAAAAAAAGTTCTTTCCATTTCCCGCTGATTCCCCTGCTTAAAAATACTTACTAAACAGAATGAGATCTCGAGGGCATACGTGTCGCAAATTCGATATTTCCCCAACGCAGGTGCAGTGCTGTAATATTCAACTCTCTATCGTTAATATCTCACAGGATACCGCTCATGATCCCGAGCCCAAATAGCTGTGTGCATTTGTGATCATTATGACAGTTATGGTCCCTCGTTTGTAAAAGATACCGGCCTTGTTCCTGGTCGTGAACGTTCGGAGGTAAAAACAGAGGCGCGATGGCGCTATCGCCGGTGAATCTGGATTACGAGTGGTAATTAGGCATGCCATGCCACCTGTCCATGCGTCGGTCGGTCCGTCCGTCCTTCCTCCGGCCACGAAGGACTGAAACGAGAACCGCCCATCCAACGTCGGGGGGGAAATGCCGTAAAAATGGTCTCTCCGAATCTCTTAGCCCGGTTCAATCCACTTCGGTTCACTTCGGTTCACTTGGGTTCACACTTATACCTATATACACCCTACTATGGAAGGTTCGGCTATTAGGACTCAGTTTTGTGGGAGAAACTTGAACGGAAAGTTAATTCGACGTTCCAGGCACCTCTCTCTCGGGAGGATGAAAAAAAAAGCTTCGCAACTCGCACTCGGCTTTGAAAGGATTCGAAAAAGTGTTTGCACTATGCAGCTAGGCGTATACGCGCGGTTTTATTAAACTTTTGTCAGAGAGCGGTTTGCGCTCGTGGAACCTGTTACGTAGCTTAACCTATATTTCAACTTTAGCTTGGAACATGAAAGCAATATTTTCCTCAAGATATTACGGAGATAGAATCCCCAGGATGGAGCATCTGATGCACATTGAGTGTTTGTTTCTCGGTCGTGCTTCGGAGTGCACCGGGTATGCTACCACCGCCAGCTACCATGCCGCGCATTTTCTTAATCTGCACGATATACAAACACCGCAAAGCGAGAAGCACCACGGAGACCTCGGATTGTGTGTCGAGGCTCTTACAATCAGGCAACCTTCCGCACAGCCACGTTCGCTAATACGAAATAAAAACTATCGTACCTTCTAAGAGCTAGATATAAATGCGGATGTTGGTATTGCGCGGGAAGAGGAAAAGGAAGAAAACTCGCGTGGACCTCTAATGGACCGGCACCTTTGTGACGTCACGTGTTATCCGAAGAACAACTTCGCCTTGTTTACCTCCTACCCCGGTGTCCAAATACCGAGCTGAATCAAACAACTCTGTCGGTGATCCAACGGCAACCCCAAAGGTATCCGTAACTTCTGACAGTGGCTGGTGATTTTGTTTTCATATTTTTCTTTCTCTCAAAGACACGGATCTCGAGTCTCGAGCCCCTTGTTTCCCTCGGTTGTAGAACCTTACACGAGACATGAAAAATTTTGAGACTGGTAGCGATTTAAGAAAAGCGGATAACGGTTTACCTGTGGAACTAATTTTACAATCATTCTCGCGTTTTTAACCGATGGATGTATTACTTTAACACTATATAAAAAAAATTTCGAAAGTTACGCGAGAAAATATACAACTGGGGGGGGGGTGAAATCTTGTGAGTTGTGATAAAAATCTGTGACGAAACTGAAAATAAAAACTTTGCTTTCACACGCGGTTAATTTGTCAGAGATCCCTGGAATGGGCCCGAAGAAAAGTTTGCCATTCGAATAAAAACGGAATAAAGTTTTAAACAGTTATGACACTAATTCTAGGCATCCGGGGTCAACTCGAGATGGTGCAGAACTTCGCTAATTCTTTTAACAGACTGGCCCTCTGGGGACAGTGCAAGAGCGGCAGAGGCTGACTTGCTAATGTAGTCAGGACGTGCCGGGCTACCGGCTCATTAAAAACAATCATAAACACGTGAGTGGCCACACCGATCCTTCTGCTCTGCGGCCCGGTGGCTTAGGGGGCGTCGACGATGGACTCGCGTCCGACTTCTTGGCGACGTCCTTCTGCTCGGAGCTGATCCAGCTGCAGTCGCCCTTTTCCATGTGAGACACTGAACGGAGAATATTGGATTGAAATTTTTTATTTACGTGTTAATGTGGTTTTGTTTAATCAGTCCGAAAATCGCCTCGTTACTTCAAGCCAGCCCTCCGAGTCATCAATCGTTAATTTTACGTCCTTGAATCCGCAACGTTATTACGAGTATATTTAGAATGCATCGTCGTAGCTGCGGATCGCGGTGAGTTTTGCGTCAATAAAATTAATTCTTCATACTTCGTACCTCGGACAAGGGCAAGCCTCTACCCCGTTGAATATCAATCTCCGAATTAACCTTCGGCGTCTTTTATTTCCAGCCTCGCAGAACCACCTGAGTAAAAAAAACTCAAATCCGGTGTTAAGGTAAAGGAGTAAAGCCACGACGAAACGTTGCCCAACCATCTAGTCTCGTACCCACTGGCGACACACGACGGATGAACTCTTCGAATACAAATGAATGGGTTGAACGTGTCTTCGCTTAACCCTGGAGGTAGTAGGTGTGTGGTCCTCGGTTGTCGGTCCTAGCTCCAGTAGTCGTCGAGACGCACGACTTATAATCTCCCCTTGCAAGGCATCAGTTTTCCTTTCCTTTCAATTACCTCGAACGAGGCGACTAGTAATCCCCACCAGTCTGCAAAGTTATACGTAGTAGCTCCACCTACGGTACAACGTCATCTTTTTCATACGAATTTGCATCCGATTATGTACTCCTAAGTCCCGCCGACGATGTACGTAGCTCCGAAACCTTGCAAAAACCAAACTAACTCTTGTAATCGAAATTCCGTCGAGTAAACCGCACCGCTCTTCAAACGGCACAGCTACCACAGGATCGACTCCGGTAGCACAAACTTTTGGTAGTTTTCGTTTCCGTAATTAAACTTGTATAGGTATACAGCTCACTGAGGGGAGTACTTCGGTGCAGTTTTTATGATTTTTAGAGGAGGATTAATCGGGTCGACAGAACCACCCTTGCGACACGTTGCTCTGGTGCGCCTCGTGCTGAATTATTTGGTAAACAATTATGTAGAGCGAAAAGCGGTTTGGTAGACTCCAAGTTTGATAACATTTATTATTCAACCTGACAGACGTTTGTCTCAATGAAACTGTAATAATGCCGGTAATTTATAGGCGGAAGCTGTAGCTCATAAGGGATTAGGTTAGCCCAAGAGGGTAGCAGCGCCAGCATCAGGAGTGACTACCTCGGCTCGGCGGCCCTGCGCACGGTAAAGGCACTCAGACCGACCTTTCAAGAGCATTCCAGGGCATCGCGACGCTCCGTTGATCAGATGGCCTGAATTGTTAACTAGGATGAGAAAAGCTCGTTCGTGTTAATGCCGCGTGAACTGATTTCGACTAAACCGCGAGCACGCTTCGTTCACGGCCAATGACCACGGACCCACCGAATCCCCACTAACGCGATTGCGAACGGAATAGGTATACCGGTTAATTGGTACCGCTCGATAACTGCCGCAGACGGTGAAAAACGCACCACTAACTTCGATTGGCAATAGGTCGAAACGCATACCAGAACACGAACGATCCTATCTTGATCCTGGCGTCGAGACATTTTAAACCAGCAATAGAAACCCGTTCGGTAATTTAACGTGAAACATTTTACGTATGTAGACTTCGAGGCGTCGTGAGTCAGCCGCGTAAGTGCGGACATTTGGTTCTTTGGAAGTGTGAACAAAGCATTGTTCAGCTTTCACATCCTTGTTACTATGGACTTTGACGAAGACTTAAGTCTGACTCTTTCCCATCTCGCAACTGTCGCTCGTAGCCCCGGACATAATATGAAAAGCTTCGCAGGTTAGATACCAGCTGTTCCGAGTAATGGATTTTTATTATTCACCGCTCTAGGTATGTTTGCAAACACGCGGTATCTTAATCCGCGAACCCTGTGCGCCAGCGCGTATAACCCTACCGAATCTGAACTCGCGTCAGTCAAAATTCGAGCTCAAACCAAATGCACCCGCCATATGTTGTCCGCCGTTGTATTTTATTCATCATGCTCGGGGCCTCGTGCCTTGCTTCGGGGTAGGTTGCTACGTTGCCAGACCATATCGCTTCCAGACATTGACTTTAGTAATTCATACTTCGACGTAGCCCGCGGGGTAGCCTTTTGTTACTGTAGTACGTATCATGAATTCCTTCGCAGTTTTATTAATCGACCTCGATTCGATTTCGATATACCGATATAACTGCTAATGCTGGATTAATAAACTCACATCGGACTCATGGTTATACCGCGTGTGTAGAACGGTTACCTGTCGTCTTTTTCTCCAACGTTCGTGATACAAAAATCCAGGGGAATTTAAAATGACTTTACTTTCTTTCGTTTCTGGCTCCTCATTTGTACATCACGTAAACTACTTGCGATCCACGATCATCGTGAGTGAACTTCATTCAGTAGACCAGTACGTATGTCAACCTCTTGGCATTTGCAGTAGGCGTGATGCGCTGAACTGCATTACTATATCTGCGGAGTGTCTGAATCAGCAGCCCAAAGCGAACAATCCATGAGTCTTAGAGAACAGCCGAACGTCGAAACTTCAGTTGGATTACAGAACGAAGACTTTGCTGTGGGTTACCACGATACTATTACGACGGCGTTGCCGTATTTCGTCGTATGCATCCGTGCTTGCAGATTTACTTACAGCCAAGTGCTATATCGCAGCGTGTCTACTCCTTACTGCTTAGGAACGTCGGTGTGTCTGCTAAGGTATCATACCCTTGGGGCTTGTGCATCACACGAAATGTGTTATACAGGCACGCCGAGCAAAATAGCTATGCAATACCGCGAGCGGGCGTGTGTTCGCATATAGAAGTACACATCGCTGTGTGTATCACAGGGACCGGGGCTTAAACTTACGCCATCTGATGGTCTAACTCTCTCCCCTTCGACCTAAGCGTTCGCCGTTCCCGCCTCAGCTTTGCCCTCCAACCCTCGAACCTTCCACATGTATCCTAATTTGTAGAGCCCAACTTGCTGATAATTAACCAAGTTCTCGAACTGCGCTCCGCAGAACTGGAGAAAACTCTGAGCCAAGTCCCAGTCAAGTATCTCCATTAAGGTGACACACGCCCCGCACCACGCTCAACTGACGTTCGGGTAATAACTTTATTGCACGGATTATGCGGATGCCTCAGAGTTGGCGGGAGACCCTATTAAGCAAATACTGCAGCCAACTGATCCAGACGATCCATTAGATGCACCTAAAGCGCCGTGGGTGACAATTAATTGCGGCTGAAACTTCTGTCTGGGTAGCTTTTATACCAAATTGCTTATGTTTCGGGAGTCAAAAAACGAGGAGAAGAGCAAACCCTCCGGAGGGATAGTGTAGATTATCAGACGGATTGTTGCAAGAAAAACGTTGAATGAGTCTACGCAGGTACGTGATAAATGTCAGATCAAAGAGAGGAAAACAAGCCCGCAGGAATGCTAAAAGTTGTATTGTACCTTGTTATTCATTTTCTCGCAAAGAAAGGTATGTATAATGCCAGCTCCACGTAATAAAGGTGAAGCTAGCGCTCGGTTGTTTGAGGTACTGGGCCAATTATACGCGACTTTCGTACTTCTTTTAATTACCTCTAATTGTTCAATTAGCTTCTACAAAGTTTCGCGCCGCGTAACCACCCCGGGTGCTTTTCTCGTGCTGACTTTTCACGGCCTCCCCGTAGTTTTGTGTGCAGTTGTACAGCGCTGGCGGTGTGAATATTATACCTCGCATGTACTTTATACGCGAACAGGTTCTCATCAAGCAGCCTTGATTATCACACCTGTAATTACCGACTACTACGCCAAAATTTTGTCCACTTCATCGCAATCGATCGCCCATAATTGACTGATGGTATCAACTTTGGCCGTAGATTGGTGGCCTTAATTGTGTACTCAAGTGAAATTCAAGAAGTAAACAGTTAAAAAATGATCAATCTTTCACCTGATAGAATAATAGTAAACAGGATGCGATGAGTTGCCAAAGTGTCCGACACTTTCTGTTCAAGCCTGTGCTGCGGTGATACCCTGCGAGGGAAATCAGGGAGTCAGTTGCCAGGTGAAAAAACGGTCCCAACCCCGAATGCCGAGCCAAAGCCTAAATCCATGAAGCTCGTGACCAAGATGGTCGCCAGGCCGGAAGTAGGAAGCAACAAGGGGGGGATATGTCAAAAAGAGGTTCTTTCTCCCTCCCCCTTTCCTCCTTACTTTTCACTGCCAAGAAGTAACGAATGAAGGATCGCCTTTCGTCGTTGGTTGTTGAATTTCAGCCGGTCGACGGTTGCTGGCTCTGGGTTGGCCCTAGTCGTGTCGGTTATCTCGATCTCTATATAGAAAAGAGCTGACTTCCGGTAATTATCAGAGAAAAATGGCTGCTCATGCCAGCACGTTTTAATTTGCCCAAGCATTGTTCTTTCGCTGAAACGATCGTTAGCGCCGTGACTCTTTCTTCTTCTTCTTTCTGCTTTAGCTACTCTTGTAACTTAAGAAAAACATCGAGCCTCTGAATTAAGTTGTTTTCTGTCATACTAGATCTGGCTTCGTAACGTTCCGTCGAACAAGCCAACTAACTTCTCCTCTACTTATCTCTTCCACTTTAAAGAATAATAACCCCGAGTTCGAAGTCATCGGACCGAGTCCGGGTTCCGTGCTGGTTTCCACCTTAAGCGCCTAACCCCTTGTCCCACCAAATATTTCATAACAAAAAATGACCCCGACAACAAGGTAGCCAGTTTGTATCGTGCAGCAAGTGCTACAGGCGTCAACCCCGCGGAAAGAGCTGCAGCCTCGCGGTAATGAATGACGTTGATTTGCCGATAGCAGATTTTGCGCACGATCTGCACCGAACGTTACGTCTCCACCGGTGTGTACGGTCGTGTGTATTCCACCCATTTCGCGTGTCCGTGTTGGTCTGGGTCTTCTCGTCTCACCGAGTCCAGGAATTGGCCACGATTTATCGCCTCTCGTGATACCAGACTCTCTTCAGAATGCTGCATGGCGTACCCGGTGGGTGAGCCCATACCGCTGCACAAGTGTACTGCAAGAGTAACGAGCCGCTACCGTTTGGCATCGAGTTCTTCCCAGAATTCGCACGATATAACCGAGACCGGGAAATTTCAAGCCGTAACATTCCTCTCTCGGATCCGATCTTCGAGACGTTGGGAAAGGTGCATTTTCCCTCCGTGGAATGAATTTCAACGTAATAAACCCCCCCGGGAATAAAAAATAATCGTGCCTCAGTTCGGAGTTGAAGTATGCCGGGTACTAAAGTTCACCTTCCGCACAGCGAGCTGCAGAGGCCCCTGATCTAGATGTTAGCTTTATCGCCACGAAGAGATCTGATCGCCTCCATTGTCCCAAACGTTTTGGTTTCGGGTGTATACCGGCTACGTAGCGTTATACCTCGTAAAAATCACTCCGCCGATACTCCGCGCGTGTTGTAAACGGATATGTGTGAAAGTAGTGCGCATGAACATTCATTTGCCGTATAAATTTAGTGCTTCGAAACCCACATAAATCCCTGTCGAATCGTTTGACTATTTTTCTCTGTCTAGCTGCCGATGCAGACGTGAAACTTGAACGGTTTCACTCGCAAAGCTATCCGAACCTTCCTCCGCGAAACAATCACCGAGGGTATTTCGCGTCTATTGCAGTAAAATCAGCACGAGAACGTGTCGGTATAGTTACCAAAGACTCGAATTATGTGAGAAGCACTTCCGTAATATGCAAGCATTCAGAGTATGAAGAATTTAGTTGTCGGTGGGGAACAGTCTTGTGTTAGCTGTATTTTACTTTATTTAAACAATTACACCTTTGGAGAATTCACAATCACTGTGCGTATTTGAATAGTAGCATGTTTAATCTCTCTTCCCGTGGACGCACTGCAAGCCAATTCTGAAAAATCCAACAAAGTATTCAAAGTCATGGTTTCGACAACGCAATCTTGCAAACGTTACATGCAAAAAATATCCAACTTCCCAGTCATATGGAGGAGAAAATAAATAAGTGTAAATAAAAATTATGTAACATCTTGATCTACTAAAATATAACTTTTGTGAACAGAGTAGCGGCAGAAGTAGGATGAATTTTTACAGAAAGTGGTAAATACCTCAGGTGTCTTGGTGAAATGGAGACTTGAAACTTTCCGGTGAGGTTCGCTCTACTCTGTTATCCAGATCGAGTTTGATTGCGGGTTTGTCGAGCACGACTGCGAAGCTCGTAGGCCGGACGTGATGAAGACCGAGGTTCCCAATAGGTCACAGGTCACGTTCCAGCCCCTCTGACCGTCGCGGTTGTCGCCGTGCGCCCCCGAGGTTAAGTGGCGATCGGCAAACTTTTATAATTGTTGTCGCCGAGGTGAGATCCTCATTTAACGATTGGTTGACGAGGTCTCGTCCCATCCAGAGAACCAATTACTTTGCATAGCCGGCGATCAGCCGGACCGTAATTGACCCCGAATGACCGCCACGACGTAAGCCTTCCCAAACTCCGTGAAGATTATTTTACAACCACATTCAGGGAGAGAGGTTCGAAACAAACTCGTCCTATCTTCACTGTTTCGCGTTTCTTAGGTATATCCGATTTCCGAATCCCGTTACCACACCGCGGACGTTACACGGGTTCGTTTCTCTTGAAGATCGTCCGGAAAAGCATCCCCGCGGGTGTCGAAAGAATATTGACAAAATTAACAAAATTAACGAGCTGCGAACTGCTGTTGAACCGTGATCCGATTTCTAAAATACTTCGGATTATTTGGGAACAACTTTTTTTTCGTTACCATCTCACGGGAAAAATGAGACTCTATCGGCTCGAACGCTAATGCAAAAACGGTGTCGTTTTCACGTTTGAAAGAACTCGCTTAATTTCTGAACGTGTAATACCGGCTTCAGAGGTTTCATCTTTTTCTCCAACGGATTGCCGCGGGTTTCCATCCGATCGGGCGGGTGGCGTGCCTCGCGCTTCGTGACTTCGCCATTACCGGTTCGATGGATGCATTATCTGGGCAACGGGTAATTGGTCCGCCGGTGTTGCAATAGAACGCCAATATTCTAAGCCCTCTGCCTGCCTCGCACATTCGACTTTTATTCTATTCGGCGACTAGGCGTCGTCTGCGTGACCTGAAATATTGAATATTTAATCTGCATTTCCTTGTCGGGAAGCAAGGAACTTTGCTAAATGCAGATTCCTCTTCAGCGTGTGTTTTTTTTAATTATACGTACCTATACCTAATACTCGGTGTCAATTCTCGCTGAGGCATAACATATTTGGAAGTCCGCTGCTGGTTGTGATTCCATTTTTCGAGTGGAACATAAATTTGCATATTCAAAAGTGTGTGTATGTGTGTGTGTGTGTGTGTGTGTTTCCCAGCTGACGGGTATATAAGAACGGGTTTAGACTCGGAGAGTCTCGGGACTCCGGAAGGAATTAAAGTGCCGAGTGCAATAAAAATATTCCCTCGGCAATGTGGAATATTGAGGATCTTCTTTCGCGCCGCGTGCCATGCCATGCGAAGAACCGCGCTAAGCATTCAAATATCGAGATGCGCCCTAGAGATATCCGCGGCGCGGTACGCCGAGTGGTTTCAAACTGCGATTACAACCACTTTGACCGCGTCTCTGAAATCCCGTGTACGTGTACAGAGCCTCGAGTGAATACGTCGCTGCCAACTAACCGCGTAGCGCACAGCAGCCAATATAACGAAAGGGCAGCCATGAAGCCGTCAGCCGTTCCCTGCATGCAGTGCCTTGTCAGCACGCTGCGTCTTTGGACAAACCGAATGTGGCGCCCGGCTTGTTCCAGGGAGCCTCGCGGCTTTTTAAGACGTCGCGACGTCTGGTCTTCACCCACGCGAATGATCGGTTAACTCCTGCGATCCTTACGCTCTTCGGAGAATCGTTGATTCGCTGCTTTTCAGAGCTTCTAGCGGTACCCGGGAATCGTATCCTATGATGGCTGTAAATGGATCCTTAACCTTCGACAGTCGGCTTCGACGGTTAAAAATATAATGCTACGAGGAAAAAAAATTAGGTTATTGATTGTTTAGGTTATCGTTAAGAGTGATCCTGAAACGAAGAACTGACAACTTTCTCGTTACAGAGCAATATCTGTCATTTTAAAAGGAAAAGTTCGGTAAATTATTTGATGCAAGTTTTTTTAGTGACATTCCAATGTCTACAACAGCAACCGAAAACTCCGACAGACGATTACTTTTTTCGTCTCTATAAGATGGCTATTAAAGGCTGATGATTAGTGGAGTCGAATAGGTCTCATAGACTTGAGCCATCATTCATGTTACTGATTTTCTCTCCTAAATAAATATTTAATAATACCGTTTCACACCGATCAGCTACAGTCAATAAATAGAGCATCGAACAAGTTTGTGGAATATAATGCCCGGTGTAATTTTCATATCGATTTATGCTATTTACAAGTTATTACACATGCAGGCGTATCTATCACGCGATGAAAGCGGCGTTCAGAAAGCGTTTCTCCGGGGCTGGAGCACCGGAGAATTTTAAATGCACGCCTACCATCAATAGACGCACGTCACGGAGTTGGGAAATTCTCCATTTGATACGCGGCCCCTTCACCTCCCCCAAAATTCTCTTACACTATGCGGACATTGTGAACGTGTCGTTGAAGAATATGAAGCGTGCTCGAACGTGTAAAAACAATCCGTGAATGGCTCGAATCAACAGCGTGGGCAAAAGCAGTGACTCGGCCTTGAACAATGGCTTGCTAATAAATGGGGTCGAACTTTGGCGATCGCTCCATATTAAGCATACTTATTTAATCGAATGAGTTCAACTATCAAATGTCGCTGCGAGTAACGCGATCCGTATTAAACGAAAGAGCAGAGCAGCTACTGTCACCCAAGTAAGTACCAAGTGTGAATTATTCCTACCGGTAATACGACTCCTTCGAAACGAGGAAACCGTTTCGCAACTTGACTCACAGCTGCACGTTCAGCTTCGATTTGGCAATTAGATACAATGCGGCCTGCGAGCTGTGTCGCAATGTGAAGAATATTATTCGAACATCGGACGCGGGCGGAACTTGTAAGCCGAAAGAAAATGAAAATAAACGATTGATGAAAATCTGGAGCAAATCTATACCGCGCATCGCACGTACGTGACGTGGATTTCGGTTGGGAATCACTGTCAGCAAATCAGTCAGCAAATACCGAACACCTACCCGGGTCTCTCGACTTTAGACACAGCCGCTATACACCCAGTTTCGAATACTAGGCTAACCACAGTGTAGAAATAATGACACAGCTCGACGGAGTTCGTCGGTTGGTATACGTCATACACAATATACATATATACCTATATATACATATACATGTATAGAACTTTGTATCTGGTACGAGGCGACCGATCAGCCTGCATCCGAGGCCCCGAGCCGCCTCTATTACGTCATAATTGAGGCCCTACACCGCGAGGTCTCGTTAGCAAGGGATGCTGGGATAGCCACAACAATTGCCTTATAACCTGCCTGGCTGGGGAACAAATAACTCCCTGCACAACTTCTTCTTACACTCGCGTTGACTTTGGCGGGCATCGTTGAAAAAGTTCCAAGCCTGCTGGATCGGCTCTCAGGGCTGCCGGATTTCTGATGTACGATCTATACTCCAGAATTTTTTGCTTTATTATTATTTTTTTTTTTTTATTTTATATTCTAAGACGCATACTAAGAAACAGGTCAGTTTTCTTGTGAGAAATAATTATTTCCTTACCCTGCCACATCCTTTTTTTTTTTTTTTTGCAACACGACGCAGGTTGTTGCATTGAAATTTGTTCCCTTTCTTCTCCTTCTTTCTCTTTTCATACGTACAAATGTCAATCCATCCATACAGCAAAATATACATGGGAGCTAGAAAAAACAGTTAAACGTTCGTCAGTATACCGGAATACGTTACACAATTCTCGAACAAATAGTGTTTGCAGTGAAATTTTCGAGGTTGAAATTTTTCGCGATTATTTATGAGGCATCCCGGCTGATCGTTGGCAACCGGTGATCTCGCAGCATTGATGATTTGATACCGTAACCACGTATCGGCCTAATCGAACGGCCCTTCCCCGTCATTCGAAATAGAGCCACGCGACGGTGTAGAGATATTGCGAACGATTTGAAACCGATTCACGTGCGGCTCGATTGCTCCGCAGATTTTCAGCTCGTACGAGCAAGATAGCCGTGTGCAGTTGATCTCGGTGCATGGCAGTGTCGCTGACGTGAGCTTGTTAGACAGAAATCTTCGATACGCGCAATATATCATAGCTAAGTGGGGTTCTCCGCGTGGGTAGAGAGAGAGAGAGAGAGAGAGAGAGAGAGACGTACTTACGTACCTTATACCCACTATACCCGCACATAGAGAGATATGGACGAGGAGCCGGAGCCTCCTTCGAAGTTGCGCTGAGCTCTCCTTTAATAATCTTCCTCGGGCGGACAACCGATCATCAAATCACTATAATTTTAATAAATCCGGACGTCGGGTGGTCGTAAATAAGCCGCGAGGAGACGAAGTTGGGACTGAGGTCCGGGCTAAAGTCAGTCTCCCGTGATTCATACCGCTGTAGGTACACTCGGCGCTAGGCGATGCGACGCTGGGACTTGAGGCCCAAGTTCCGCCGTGACGCAATCGGCCCACTCTCTCCTTTAACCGGATGATCTCAGAGCGGCTCGACTCGGCGCTGATCAAGCTGTACAAGTAGCTGTTACGCGAACAATTGTCTAATCGGCTTAAAGTCGACCCCCGGAACTCACTGTCGATTATGACTGTGAACGGTGTCCGAGAAGCGGCGACAGCCCGGCTGGTGGAACACTTGCTGCGGAACTGCGGAACGAGAAAACGGCGAGATTCGGGGGAGGGGGGGGTTGAGAAAAATCGACGGGGTGAAAGGGGGAGGGGGAGTGATTACGCAGTTAATCACGCCGATGTTTGATCGAGGGGCCTGGGACCAGCACGGTGGTCTCGCGGTGTGGTCCCTGGGTCGAGAAGTTCGCCGATAACCGCTCTCCGTCCCTCTCCCTCTCTCTCTCTCTCTCTCTCTCTCTCTTTCTCTCTCTGTCTCACTTTCTTCCTCCTCCCCCTCTTTTTGTCCGCTCTTTTTTCTTGTTTCTCACGTGAGAGGCTCCCACGTACAGTGTGCGGCCCCGAATTTTTGCAAAACTCTTCTGCGCAACGGTCGAATGACCCACAATTACTTAAAGACCAGATCACATCGAGCCAAAGATCCCAAGAGTCCGAATGACATCGGGTAAGACGCTCGAGTACCCTTGGGATGTACCGACGGGCCCTGGATAAAGGACGTCTCGCGACTTGGGAAACTCAACCGAGCCAAATTCATGAACCTCTGATGTCACGGCGAGGTTGAAGATAATTGGGTGAGCCTCTTATCGAAGTACATATATTATATATATCTCGTTATGCTTATGTATATATTTTTGATATTCAAATTAATTCTTAGTATACTAGAGCAAGTGAGAAGAACTTTTCAGTAATTCTCTTTTTTACTATCTGGCTCCCGGATTATTCTTTCGTTTTTTTTTTCATTCTTTACGATTTTCAACAATTACACCGTATGTTTAGTAAATTTCTTTCAGATCAAAGATTTTCACATAAATGAATGATATTTAACGTTATTGTCAAATATATTTTGTTAAAAGTTTAAAAATTACAATATTGTTTTTATATGTAGCATATTTTAAGCTGAAAATTTGCATACAATCGCATCTACTTCGAATCAGCTATAAATGCTGTTTGAATTGGACATTTTTGAAAACAAAAAGTCCATACCTAAGGTGATTTCAAAATTCTTAACGTCTTCGACTACCCTCTGAAAATTCATTCACTGCAGTGTTCCAGCCATTGATGATTTCATGTCGCAGTGTAAGAGTAGAATTTCATCCCAGGTATATTGCAACTGCCGGAGTGCATAGGTGTAATGTACGGCTCGTTTAACGCGCATTCTCTGAAATGAGAAAAGCTTATTCGCTGGCTGTGAAAGACTCGTACGGATAGTTTAACAAGGCCCCGTGAAAGAGGAGGCGCCAATGAGTTAATATACCCGCGTTGAGGTTCCTGCAAACTCGTGTGACAATCTCACGTCATCTTGCATGAGAATGGAATGAAAAATATGTCTTGCGAAAACGGCTTACGCGGGCGAACACCGCGGCACTGCGAGAGAAAATATTATTCACGATTATAACTCGAACGGACTGTAACCGAGGCAAGTAGCAATCTCATGGACCGCGATATGAGCGAAGATGTATTAGTACAGGGCAGCTGCTCAAATGCAAACGCTGCAATAGAGATATTGCCGAAGATACCAGTTGCCAGGCACATCGGAACGGGCGATATCTCATTCTACAGCTCACCTCGAAGACGTGCTTCGGTACCATCGAGACCAGTATTGGTCGTTCGAACGCCAAGTGATGTAGGTACGAGGCGTTAAGACGTCTGCTATTTCCGTAATTTTCACGCTTCGAGTTAATGTATCAATGATCGCGAGTAAGCCTCTCATTTTTCGATAGATGACAAATGCTTGGTTGTGAGTGATCTACACGTTTGAACGATTTCTTGAAATCCCCCAAATAACTGACCCTCGACGTCAGAACTCATTCTCTGCCTATTAATATTCAAATTAATCGTCTCTGTATGTAATGAAAACACGTTTCGTATATCTGTTTGATCGGTGAACAAAAACGCAGAGATACCAGATCAGCAAACTGCTTCAGCGGATCGAAAAAAGACGAGTTCTTAGAGAGGCGACGCGTTTCAGCCAGACCTGGTCCATCCTTGAGAATATCGTTACGGTGAATCAGAGACGCGAAGGCTCACCCCGGTCTGAAAGGATTTTAGATTAAGACGGACGGAAGGACGGGGTGGCCGAGTTTGACTGACGCTCGACAGCGCGGGCACCTGTCCGGTCCCTCGGATAGCCGCTCGTTTGTAAAACTAACATACAATCAAGTCGGTGGCGGACAAAGTGGGCAGCCTTGAAGAAAAGGAGGCGGCTATAGAACGCAAGTTAGACCCGGAGAGTATGGCGCTTATTACACCCTTGTTAGGAGAACGAGCCAGTTCGCTGGCAGGTGTTCCACTTGATTTCGGACAATTTGATAATTCAATTGGGTGGCCCACCATCGCTGCACGGAACCGGTTGCACTTGTTCCTCGCTTCGCAACGCCGGATTCCTCGAGGAATACTGACACTCGGCGCGATGAGATTTCCACGGCAATATCATCCAGTGTCGTACGCCTTCGGTACTCGTTGTGATAAATCTGCATGCAACACCCCGTAAAAAGCACTCGTTATATTTTAGTACAACTTGGCGACCATGGATATAAATCGAGAACGAAATCGTCCTTCGTAGAGTAGCGAGTTTTTCCATAGGATAGGCAATTTTTTTTTTTTTTTTCTTTATATACCTTTTGCCGAGGAAGGGACGTCAATTTTCCTACAAAGTTTGTGTATTTTTTTACAACCTTCGTTAATCGAACCACTCAACCGCGGGTGAAAATGAGATACGAGGGTGCTGATACATCCCGAGGCACTCGAAGGGTCGTTCAATATTAATACAGACTTCAACGTTGTACAAACCGCCTACGCGTCGGATCAACTCCACGTGCCGATTGAGAAGGTCTCAAGATATGAGTTGTACGGAAAGATGGTATCCAAGATTCAAAGTACCTACGGGGTGGAAATTTTTCGCTTCGTTCTGTGGATTGTTACGCGTTATAAAGTTCATCGGATCGAAATGTTCGACACCACGCACCGTAGCGATTGCTGAATTATCAAGTTAAGCTTGCACAGACGTGTTTATAAAAAAGATAAGGGTGCGTGCGCTGCAGGTCAGGTTCTACGAATGAGATTACCGGCCAGGTTGACAGGGCCGCGTTTAATCGCGCCACGGTATACGCCGAGTAACTGAATACTTGCGCGATGTAGTTCGTTGCGATGCGGCAGACGAAGAAAGGAAGGCTCGATGAACGTGGGTTTGTATATTTAGCACTTGATTCTCGACGATCTTTGCAAAGACTAAGAACCTTGAGAAGATGAAGTTGGAGGTAACTCAGAGTATACAAATCCGGAAAAGAGGCGTATCTTTGAGCTGATTGAGGTATCCTCGTCTTTTTTTTTCCAATTTTCAAGCGGAGAAACGCGTTTGCGATGGTGAATGAGGTAAAGCTGCGATAAAAAATTCTTTCTCTCTCCACTCCTTAGAAAAACATCACACACGTGGCGACAAACCAGACCTCGAGCCATCCTTCTTATGCCAAATGTTTCTTTGAAACCGGATGAAAAAAGTCGCCGCCCTCTTTGTGCCCGCAATACTCGTTCAATTATAATATATATGCAACGTATTCATTCCTATTAGGAACAAAGATCCACTTGAAGACGATTTTCATAATTTGTTTTCTCATTTCATAAAATCTGAGACATCATCACTGTTTTCAACAATTGACCTGTCGAATTCATGCTTTGAATACAGTGTTAGAACAATTTATCATAACCTTTTATTAGTAATTCAAGTCAAAATTATAATCCACCGATTAGTATCACATGCATATCAAAACAAATATACATATTTATTTTCGCAAACCCAAACTACGTACGACTTTATTTGATCGCGAGCATAGCAGCAGAGTTGGAACCAGGTTCGTTGCTGAAATGAAATGGCTTTTGCTCGGAAATTTTTGAGTTCGTACATCACTTCGACGGCCACATACGTGCTCTACAAGATCTTGCAAAGCCAATTACTTATCTCGGATACGATCCGAGTCTCTTTATAGCTGAGACACAGAGTGCGGCGCTATTGGTGCTTACTTCGAAGTTCCACTGTACCTGAATTAAATATATTCTCCCATCTAGGTTTGAATTTCAAAGATCCTCTTCATGTCGGTCTAAAACTTTTTCATTCAAGTTATTTTTTCGTCTGTATCCATTTCTCTTGCGTGACACTGAAAATTTTATTTTTCAATTATTTCCATGACCGAAAAACGCGCGGTACAGTTTTTGTAGATACCGGTTTGACAGCTACTTCCAGAATCGACAAGACACGCTAGGCAGCTCTTGATGGTATACGCAGAAAAATGACAAAATAAAAAAATGGTCTTAAACGACACGACGTTACATCGTACTTAATACTATTTTAGCTCCGCGGTATCAATCCGGACGTGACCTCGGGTAAAATATTCCATGGCGACTGATTGCGGTTCTGAAAAAAAGCACGTGCACCACACGGGGTAAAAACAGAAGGCGTGTCATCCGGATGGGGCGACGCGACGAGGCGCGGGTGTCTAGGTCTAGGGCGTCGCGACGCCGCACTCGCACTCGCACTTTATGATGTATTTTGAGAGAGGGAAAACAGAAGCCGGCTGGAGACGTCACGGTGACGTCCATTACGCACTTCCTGCGTCTCGGTGAAGGGTTGCTGATGGCGTAGGGACGCCGCATCGCAGCAGCCTCCAGGGATCCCCCCAGTCAGGGATTCGTCCTATCGTCGGGATCCTTGCCGCGTACAACGCGTAGGTACAGCTTCATAGCGGGGCCCGACAACGAGCCTCGGTAATGATAGATCTGCCCGGCATTAATTCCTTGTTTAACCAACAAACAACCTCCTCGGCATGCCGTTTAAGTAATAAAATATGGCGGCAGTGCCCGAGGCCGCTAACGACTGCCCCGCCATTCGCCTCCTCGCCGCTCCGACCGGGCCTCCGACTTACTCTACTCGTCCGAGTGTTAGCCCCGTGAGCATCTCCGTCTCCTCTTATCCACACGCGCGTCTTCCTACCGCATCATCCGCCTAATCTAGGCGTGTGTACAGCTGCTCGCTGCGCGTTGGACAGGTAGAGAGAGGATGCCGCGTGTAACAGCTCGGTCAGGTCGTACCGAGAACTTCTCATTCGCGCGAGGCCGCGTCCCCACGCGGACGTATCATTTCCCCGGAACTCGTCAGGGACATTCATGCCACCGCGTCTAGTCGCCGCAGCGACGCTTTGACGGACGCCGACGCGTCTCAAACTGAGCGCCGAGTCATTGATTGGAAAAATATCTGCCTCCACCTTCTCCAATTTATGCGTCGTTGAATCGCGAGCCTCGGATTAAACGATGCACCATGCGTGTCGCGTATATATACACATCTTTATGAAATACTATGCTGACTTTATTACCGTACCTTGAGTTCGATTAGCTGTACGTTTCCCTTGGTCGGTGTCAAATTCATTGGAAATTATTCTTGAACTTGACCGTTCGTAAACGAAAACCACTTTTCACGGAAGCTTGTCTGACATCGAGTTTGATGATTTCCATTTTTTTAATTTTTTTTTTTTTTGGTAATGATATTTATGGAGAAAAAAACTTAGCACACCATTGGAAAATAATGCAGTGATTCTTGTACTTTCTCAGTACCGACGTACCGCTTAGCACGGCTTCTCTTGTACAGGAAAATATATACAGGCACGAAATATTGTTTTACATATATTTGTACTTAAATATACCTTCTACACGTGTCAATGCCTATAACAGGTTCGCTAAACCAGCTCTCGTGTCTTTGAAACTGGACAGAATTCTTTCCTCTTACACTTGATCTTTTTTTTTTTTTAATTTATCCATTCAATATCGCGAAAGAGAGAGAGAGAGAGAGAGAGAGAGAGAGAGAGAGAGAGAGAGAGAGAGAGAAATAAAGAAAGAATGCTGAGATGAATATATATTGCGGTGTGCTAATTTCGGGAGATGACATACCTTTCTATCGATATTATATCCGAGTGGATTATTCGGAAAAGTTTTTAGAAACTCAGCTGTAGCCTTACATTGGCGCTGGTTTCAAGCGGAAGGATCGTGCCATTACGAAGGGTGGTAGGAATCCTGATTGTCGGTGATCGAGGAACACCCGCAGAGATATGAAAACTCGTTGTTCTCGTTATTATACCGATATACGTATATGCGCGAGCAGCTCAGATCTCGAGAAAATTGCCGCGAAATGCCTACCTTCAAGGATATCGCTATGCATAATCAATAATATACGTATATACACACACACACAGACATATATATATATATATATGTAGATACCTATTCCTTTCGAAGGGTAGAAATTTTTAGCCAGATCTTATCAACCCAAGCATTATATATTTCCTTCTTTTCGTCTTCCAATCAGTCGGACGAAGTAATCGGCCAGTTTATTGTCTTACTTTTCGAATCACGATCGGTTCGACGGACTGAATCTTCCCGTGATTTGTAATTTCTTTTCATTTCTCTCTCAACTCTAAATTCCCCTCCCTGCTGACATTCGGTCGTGATGTCTTTGCCTCCAAGTTTTTCTTTTTTTTTTTTTTACAAAATCAGTACTCGTCGCCGCTTGGTCGGTTTTTTCTTTCCTCGGTTTTCGGCTCGGT
This sequence comes from Neodiprion pinetum, assembly GCF_021155775.2. Classification (NCBI taxonomy): domain Eukaryota; kingdom Metazoa; phylum Arthropoda; class Insecta; order Hymenoptera; family Diprionidae; genus Neodiprion; species Neodiprion pinetum. Next base: position 32,102,266 of record NC_060235.2, read on the forward strand.
AACATTCAATGGCCCAATTTAGTTCGGGATGATACTGTGCAGACACGGATGAGGGGCAAAACCGACGTATAATTCGAATATTAAGTCACCACTCGGCAATTAATTAAATGTATTTTAATTATGATTAGGGTTAGCCGTCGAGAAAGGGCTGGACGACCGTGAGATCCCGTCGACGCCATATTCATACACAATCTGTACGTGTGATACACGGTATTACACACATTTTCAGCTGCGCCGCGCGACAAGCAACTGGTTAGTATCTCTGTCGGATGGTCTTTCTCGCGTGAGGCATTCGCTCCAACCCCCAATCAGTAAGCACGCAATTGATCGAAAGTAAACGATAAGAAAATACATATCGTCATCTCAAGCGTGCGGTATATAGTCGATGCGTTCTAAAAAACCGTGAGTGATAAATTGTGCATCGCTGCAAAAGCTCATGCGTGTGTCGGAGAATTTCCCCGTAGTTCAACCTGCCGGTTGTGTTATGAAACAAACTGGAGCCATCCCGTCGATGAAATATCTGCAGGCTGAGCTTTTTTTCACGCTCTGTTAAATCTTATCGGATCGAAAATAAAATATCTCCAGGGTTCGGCCTTCTGTGCTCGCAACGCACAAAGGTGCAACGGGCAGGCATTCGTTATCAATTGGTCACGCTACCGCGAAGGCCAACCCACTCAATTATCGAATCATGTAATTGAACAGGTGCCACCCTGCACTGCGGGGTCACATCGCCGCGCGGTACGCGATAGGTTGTTCAGGCATTGACGCCAAGAGTGTTTAGCTCGGCCATTCCCGAGAACAGGTGGTTAACTGATTTTCCAGCCTCCATAAACCAAATGCCCTGCAGAGTGCTTGTCGAGTAATTAAGCTCGTCGTTTCAGCTTCAGTCAGGCATCCATGGTTAGCACCGAAGCAAAACGAGTACAAGGAAGAAAAAGGGAAAGAGAAAAAACGGGAGCTCAATCATCTGCATGGAACGCGCAATTTGCATTCGGATCATGATTGACAGTGTAAGTGGTGCTTTGCTTCATTTCAGCTGTTTTTACTGAATTTTTTTTTTTTTCTACCCTTGCAGCTTGGCTTTAATTGAAAATTATTCCACCGACGATACGTTTTCGTTTTTCGAGTAAACAAGCCGCACAACATGTTCGACTTTTTCAGCATAATTTATTACGTAGTACTTGCGAGTACTAACAATATTTTATTGAAAATAATTTCTGCGGTAAATCATTTTTGGTAGAATCGTTAATTTAAAATTCAGACGTGTATCGTTTTATAGAAAAGCAACTGTTCTGTACGACAATTTTTATCGGTAATGTTTGCTGAGATTTCTACGTCGCGCACTTGTTTGATTTCGATTCTTAGGTTGTCTCTTTTTTGTCACAAAAGATGTCTTCACCGTACGAACAGAAGAACAGACAGTGAAAATCTTATAAAATGCTAAAAACGAAAGCGTATCTTTTTTCAATTAGTCACGTCAAGGAAATATTTTTTCATCGTATTTTTCCCTGGTCTCGGCAACGTACAGGCTTCTTTTTACTCGACAAAACGAGACCTTATATCAATTCAAACCTTCAAATAATGCGGTCGTGATTCCGAAATAAACGTCAATTCTCCAATTCCGTGCTATTGTAACCTGCATTGGACCAAAGTATGATCAATCATTATTACATTACTTTGGCCGAAAAAAAATAGAATAAAATACAGTAACTGGATGCTGATCAAGCTTCAATTTTGCTATGAATGATTACTTAAACTCTCCATATGACATCCTTTGCAGGGTATTGCTATTTCCGTTATTGTCCCAATTCGCAATCAGGACATCACCATTGAGTGTACGAATTGCAAAACAGTTACCTTACTGCACCAAGCGTGGCGCACGCGTTAAATATCTTATGATTATAAATCGCCAGGGTCACCCTTTACTGGCACTAAATATCATCAAGTGATAGCTTGTAGGTTGGGGAGGTAATTTAACACCCATTAACATTTCCATAATCACGTGAGTTGTAAGTTAGAGGGGTTCCCGTGGCTAATTTTCATGCCGCCATGGTTATTAGGCGTGCAGTAGCATAGTGCACAGCTCTCCCCTTAATAATTATCAATCGAATTGCACTCGTAATTTCCGTCCCCGCTACCACAACTCTCTGCCATTTGTTAACTATATCTTATGCAAACTGCAGTATCAGCGAATTCGATGCAAATCTCCATCGTACTCCATATGAAATATCGTTACGCGTTTGCCGCACCAGACGCACGTTCATGTGTTCCACGCTTACGCGTGCATGGCAATGTGTGTAATTCTTCGGTCATGCACAATTTCTAATAATTACGTGGGTAAACGTCCTCACACTGAGACCACGATTGTTTGCAGACGATGTGATTCAAGACGATTCAACGGGCGAAGTTTCGCTCGATATGTAGACCCAAGACGCTTGAAGCCACGGCATTTTACGTCACATTAACTGGCCGCTGAGCCCGAACTTGCATATCTGATCGAGTATAAGATTCGGACGGCAGTTTCGCGAGACCATATCTGTCAAGTGTTCGTAGTGTACTTGATGTTGCAATTTCAGCTGCTCTACACTGTTAAAAATTTTTGTCGATCTTTCTACATTGTATTGAAAGTTTTACTCGGATACAGAACAGTGGAATCACCGACATTCACTGCTTCTTCAATTTACGAATACAACAAATTTATTACACAATTTAGTAAATTGAAATTGCTTTTTTGTCCGTTTCCTATAAATTTCAGTAAAGTCCAAAGTTTTCATTGTAAATTTCATTCAAATATGTAGTAATTGAAGTCGCTGCGCCGATTTTGTAAATTTGCATCCTGATTTCGTAACTTGACAACTCTTTTGTACAGTAAACGCGTAGTAAATTTACAATCATCTTTAACAGTGTACATATTTGCGACTTATTATCTGCATTTCGTGATCAACTGCAATCGATCGCACTTACAACTAGTCTCACCGCAATGGATTATCAAATGAGTGAGAATATCAGATCCTGAATGTGCTTTTGTACCGGACGAACCCGCTCACCAACCGAAATACCCACCCTGCAAAGTTGGGTGCCACGCCAATTCGAACAGGTCACGTGCCTACGAGCAACACGTTCCCAAAGGACAGGTGAGCGTAAACGACATTTTCCATTACCAAGGGTTTATTAATTCGTATACCGGGCCGCGATTGGTGAATTAATACTGGAAGGCCCAGGTGACAAGCTGACCAAGGCCTCTGGCTAACAATGAGTTTGGCTCGACGTGTAACAAGGGTCGCGGATAATTCACATCGGCTTGGGAGTCAGGGCGCGTAAGCAGACGTCCATTAGCCAATCTGTTACGTAAATAAGCATCGGCCGATGGACGGGGCGGGCTGACCACTTCGATTCCGGGCTTGGACTTCGCTCCATACTTGACTGAACATAATTATTCCCAACCATTGTGAACCCTCGAAGTTTCTCAGTTCGATATTGGCGGAGCGTTATAGCGCTGCTATAGTGCAGCGGTAAATTATACACAACGTCATGCGGTATCGTATACTCGATGTGGCGCCTTCCAGAAGTGCACGGTACAGCCAGGGTATAAACAACGTTCGTCCGGTTCATTGAGACATTTGCGCAACGAAGAAACGATTCACTCAAATTACACACCGATTCACCTCGGTCGGATCGCTCGGCTTAAGATCCGTAATTCTGCTCGAGATGCACCGTGAACACTCCGAGAATCTCGGCTCGTAATATGCAGATACAGAGACGTTGGATACAGTTGTCCGGTAATATCTCGCCCCACTGCGTCCGGGTCTGTCAAGTGAACGAGTCTCCACACCTTCTCTCATCTGCGCGGCACACACCGTGACTCTTACGCGTCTTATCGCCGTCTCCTTTGCTTCTTCGCATCCCTCTTTATCGGCGTCCCGGGATACTTTTATGACCTGCTCGGTATTTTGTACCTAAACGCACACACCTTCGAGTCGGTCTGCATACGTGAATGGAAAGGATAGTTTTCGGAAAATTTCACGTTAATCACAGTCGTTTGTTTCATTTCTATCTCTTTGTTTTTTCACGAGGTGAACCGTAATGGGCTATAAAACGTGACAATTACACGCGTGCGTCGTAAGTAGAGTGCTTTCAAAATTCGTCGCGAGAGAAAATGCTGTACGTTTCGACGGCACCGGGTATATATCCATGCAGCATCGATGGCCATGCTACACACGACACACGTATACATGCCCTGCGATTCCAGCGACTGAATATATCTCGAAACGGAGATGAGAAAACTGCTCGTAAACTACGAGGTAAAAAGTAGGTATTACAAGGAAACGGAGTCGGCCGACCTAATCTAGCGTCGTGGAGTTATTAGCCTCGATACTCTTTCATTTTCGTATTATATTCCTTGGTCAACCGACAACTATTTCTACCTGCTTTCCGTGCGCATTTACAACGTTACCATAAAGTAGGAGCTTAAGCCGGCCGCGATTACAACGTGAATTCTATATGTGTATTTTCCATGGGGGATGGGGAGGGGTTTTATAACGAAGTATTCTCTCGCGCCCGCGCGCGAGCCCCATAACCATGGAGGTATAACATAAGTATATTATGTACCCGCGTGAATGGACGGGCATAGAATTATTTATACTCACATGGGTACGTAGCCTACATACACACGTGACGCCGCGATGCGTGCGTGTGTCTCCGGGGTTTGAACCGAATGACTGCCTACTGCCTGCAGGCTCGCCGCTTTGAACGACGTCTCGGTACAAACTTGAACCTGTTCTCTCTCTGTAAAGAGGTGCTGCACCGGAAGAAGACCTCTCTTTGTAGCAAGTGCCGATTTCTTTGAACCGCGGTGGAACCAGCTCTCTAACTCGCCTCATCCGAGACCTTCCAAAGGGCTCCCCGTCGTCACCCTGCACCTTTTCCCGCGCCTTAAGGCCCGCTGCTCTCTTCTACGGCGACCTAAAGCCCCGCTGAATCTCCTCCGGCAACTATTTTACAAATTTCAAATACATTTATACGGTAATGCAGACAGCGATTTTTCCAACACCGCCGCTCTTTCGGAAGCTCTTAAGTCTATTATGCAAACAGGAATATCTCCGACCCAACGGTATAACCAGTCCATTCTACCGGTGCTCGAGTTAGCCGGATTTCCCTTTCTGCTCTTTCTGCACAGCCTTCTTCTTGTGTGTACTCGACATACGACGCCTGATGTGCAGTCAGTAATCGCTGTTTAACGAGTATAATCTAACACGCTTCCTGCTCCTCGCCATCTCCGGTCACAAAGAATTGAAAAGACTGAATTTTCGAGTGGCTGTAGTAAATTTCCTATAACTCAACTTGCGCTGTATACATACAATATTATACATCCGTATAACAAGCACACCTGGAATTCCAACGCTTACGGCCTTTGTCAAAATTCATATATTTTATCGCCACATCCACGATACTTCGAGAATTTTGTAGGCGTATTGTACACGTTGTTGACTGTGAAATTTTTAAAACGTACTCAACTCGGAAGTTTCTACCTGCATGTGTGCCGCGATGTTCAATAGCTTGAGAATATTTTAGAGTAGACCTTGGCATAATCAGCGGTTTTAGATTACCCGTGTTGGTACGTAACTTCAACGTGTGTGGCTACACGAGTGTCGATATTTATGACAATACTGGTACGAAAATTCGGTAATGAAATTTTTTCCCATCGTATTTTTCACCGTAAATTATTAACCAACGTTTCAAATATCACTATCCAAACGAACCTGATTTCATACTTCGTAGAACTCATTTTCGTTATAATAAACGTTAATTCGTTACAAGTATGTTTCCGTTCCATTAATTTTCAATTTATCTACGCTTGAGCAAGGGTCAGCCGAAGTCGTCCGCCTTATCGTCACCAATCACGAAATACCCGGTACACGTCCACATCCGCTTATACGGTAAACGTCCATTAATTACACACTATTTTCGTACCCCTACTCAAGCCGACGACGGTACGTACGTACGTTGCGCCTTACTCATCTCAATTATAAGATTATCGGTGCGGCTGATAAACTGCCTTGCGTGGGTCGTGAGAATCGCCCCGGTATTGGTACCCGTACGAATGAAGAACGAGCACCGATCGAAGACGAAGTTCTACTTCGAAACGAACGCGGCACGGCATACCAAGTAAAGACGTCAAATAGACGTAGAAATTCACGTGAAAAGAGCTCGACCCGATACGCGGAGACGAAAAAAGAGCCGATCGCAATCGGTACCGGGAGTGATCAACGAACGGCGGAGAACGGAACGGAACGGAATGGAACGGAACGACGGTGTCGAATCGGCGTGGGTGGTCTTCCGGCCGATTGCTGCGGGGCACCGCGCGTCGCTCGTAGGGCCCCAAAAACGGGTTCGACACCAGCCAGCGCGCGCGATGACTTGCTATCGAGGAACACGCGTCAGCACCGCGGTTCGTTCCGTACCTTGTGATCGTCCTGCGAATGTCGCGGTTCGACAAGCCATCGCCAGAATCCATTTTCGAAAATTCTTAAGTAAGCAGTCAATGGGACACCAGATGGGCCTGTAATCTTAAGGATTCTAGATTAGACCGCGCAGTAGACGCCAGATGCTTTCCTGTCTCCCGCATGCTCCACCGGAACGATTATCGATTCAGGCCTTACGCCGAACCTGTTTCTCATTGATCCTGATCTACCGGCGGAAGTCAGTGTGACACATACTCGCCTCGAATGGTAGTCTGCTCGTCGTAAAGCGGTTTGCAAAACAAACATCATATTTCGGGATTACATTCAACCACACTGTTCGTAACAGCTGTGAGATATGATGGGTTAACTTAAGAAGTGAATGCACAGACCTGATTTTGGTCACGATTCCGTTCCCCTAATACAGTTTAGCGTGATTGGACTTGTAACACGGTTGCCTTTAATTCATCTCCGTAACCGTACACGGTAAATTTCCTCACGTCATTCGTCAAACTGTGTACCTACCGTATATTCAACAAATTATGGTCACATCTGGCATCATTTTCCTAGCATTTACCATGCGATTTGGCAGTGGTATAATAAAGCTGAGAGCGGACGGAGCCATACGTCATAATTAGCCAAAATATCCGGACAGGACCACCTACGTGACTTCTTCGACCGGCACCCCTATGAGTTAGGTTCAATTAAATCAGGACCAGGCTCCTGAAGGGGTTGCTGGACGCGTTTAGGAAATTTCTAGATTATAGCCACGCGGAGGAAATGGAATCTACCCGGAGCGGCGTGTCCCGGGTGTCTGCCTTGTCGGATACAGACGGTCGCTCTGCAGGGAGGGAGAGAGAGAGAGAGAGAGAGAGAGAGAGAGAGAGAGAGATCCACTCGACTAGGAGGATAATGCGCGTCAAGCGACTGTTCTCACGGCTCGAGGACTCACGTATACACTTTGTCCGCGCCTGCTGCAGATCTCGGTTCTATGACTAGCGCGAGAAAACCTCTGGCAAAAAATATTAAACACGAATCAGCTCGCTACCGTGCTTTGGATACAGGCTTGCGACACTCGCGTGATATACTTACATATATAGCTATTATAGTTCAACCGGGCTTGACGTATTATCACGGATGCGGCTAATAAGTTCTTGCTGAAACCATAAAGTATTCACTCGACCGTAAAGTACACCGTTTGGTCATTTTGCTGAAGGTGAAAGAAAGTCAGGCTTGTGTTCGGACACGTCATTTTGAACTTTTTAGACCCTGTGCCATTTCCTCTGGCCTCGTAATCGATATTGCGAACAACCTAGATGCTTGAAAAATTTACTTTATTGCAAATTAGTTGTCAAAATTGAATCTAAAAAAATCTGCAAATTGAATTACAACAATATATGAATGAAAGAAGTACGCAGAAAATAATTTTCAATTTATTCAGCATCCATGTATTTCAATCAGTTACAAACTAAACTAATCGATGTGTATAATTGTGTGAAGTCTCTATAAGGCGAACAGCTGCAGGCAATGTATAAGGTACTTAAGGTAAAGATGCGCAGCATTTCGGTTTCTTCGTTTGGTTTCTCGCGTAAATTGAGAGGCTCGTTAGCCGCAAGGTGTAGCTGTCGAAATGGAGCAGGAGCATCCTGCGGAAGCCACTCAATCGCGTTAACTTTCAGGTATTTCTGGGTTAGTCCTTCGCGGGCGCAACATCACTGTTATAAAGTGGAGGCATTTACGTCAAGGGAGGAAAGAATTGTTATTTAGCTTAAAAGGATTCGGCCCATCCAGCCAGCGATCCCGACAGCCATCCTCCCGGGCGTCTTCTTCCAGGTTCGCAGCCTCTTGCCCATATACCGACCAGCCCCAGGACAAAGCGAGCAGATACCAATCTGCTTTTGCAGGTAAGCATTATCCCAGCCTCGTCGTGAGTGCCAACTAATGCATTCTTTTTGCGGGCGCAAGTCACTGCGTAGGGCAATTTGCCTTTCCGCCCAGGACCACGACCGGCTCTCCGTTGTTCGTCAGACCGAGAGTGATGGGTGGTGTGATTCGGGTCCACTACGAAGGTCCGAACCCGGTCCATCTTCCACAACCCAGATTCACGAACTCGCTCATCGGGGATCCTCTCGGAAAAAGAAGCAGGAATTAATGATACCAGGTAGTGAGAACGACGAGCGCAGTGCTTACACGGGTAAAAATTTCATTCTTCTTCCTTTTCAAATCTAATTCTTGGATATCAGTCGGATCGAAACCGAGGAAATTGCAAGCACGAATTGGCCGTGTAACTTTGCACGGATCGAATGATCCGCGACAAAGAGTTCGACTCGCGTGTGTTTCGGGGGCAATCGAATATCGGAAGAAGGCAAGGCGGCACGTCGGTGACTGTCGGTCTAGAAGCGGAGGGCGAGAGGTTGATTCGTCAAGGGTTGCTTCGAACACGTGTGCCCGGAGCCCTGTGACCAATTGCCCCGGATACCCGCGTCTCTCATCCCGTACCTTTAACGTTCTTCTCCGACTCTGGCCGCCGCCGCTGCAGCTTCCTCTCTCGACGAGGCCATGCAGCTTCGGAATTAAATTAAAAACCAGACCACGGAAGTTACAATGTAGGTGTATATATATATTTCAGGTACATATGTACTTGAAATTGAACCGATTCTCCCGAGCTCTTCCTACAATCTTCGCCGATATACATTCGCGGTCGTTTCTTCTGCGCTTTAGCAATGAGAGGTTTTTTTCTCGCAGTGGGCGTTGGGAGGCAGGTATTCTTTTCCTCGAGTTTATTCAGCCGAGTTGATTATAATTAGGCAAGCGGTATATTGAACCGCAAGTGCACTTTTCTCGAATTCCAGTGAATTCAAACCGCGATCGCGAGAATTCAACTGATTTATACAATCAGTAAGAATCATTCACGTGATATTCGCATTCAATGTCATGCTCGTACATCTGGCGGTGAATAATTCTATTCGCATTCCCTCGGATTCTTATTTCGGTTTAAAATTAACTAACTACACTCTTTCACGATTCATGCTAGATTCTGTGACAAAGCGGATCTTGGATACGATGTGGAATGATCGACAGGCGGTATAAGGTCGGAAAAATTTTACTACAAAAATTTGAAAAGCTTCGTTAGCTTCGGCTCGCCAACTCCACGCTCCGCGCTGCTAACTTTGCGTTTGACCCAAGTTATCCGGCTACACGTACCGTATCATCCTAGCTTGGTATACTTCCATGAACTCTCTGAAAAGCCTTCGGAACTGGCAATTTTGCGTGACGATTTGAAAATTTCCCAATGCATTACGCACACTTCAGAAACGAACGAGCCCAGCGCACGCCGCGTCAGTCGAACGGCTTTGGCGAATTTCACGGATTTCAAACGAGCAGTCTGACCTCTCTTTTCTAACGGATCCCGACAGTGTGTTGAATTCTCGTTTGAAGCTCGGTACCGGATAATCTGTACACAATCGTCACAAGAGTTGAAATTTTTAGACCAATCATCTTTTTTCTCGGAAGTGAAACGTTTGAAAAACTTTAGGAAATAGATACTTTGTAAGAAAAAAATCATCCGGACGTTTCGTTCTTAACATTTATTCGCTAGTCTGTTGAACAGTACACTGCAACTTCTCCTTTCATAATATTTACCTACAAAGGAAAAACAGAACCATTGCCTCGTCACTCGCAAATTTCTCCTCGTAAACATATTTTCCACAAGAAGCTGGATTTTATCGACAAGCTGCTTTCTCCCGGACGGAACAGTGGGGACTCGGATTCAAACTCCGGTTACCGCGTTGAAAAAACTCTGTCCGTGGACCCGGCGACCGCAACACTTTTCCAACAGTTTTTCGTTGGGCTGACCCGGAGTGCCACGGTGTATACCGGCGAAGCCAAGATCGCCGCGGCGATCCCACAGTCCTCGATCGAAGGACCTGGCTGGAGCCCGATCGCGGCACGAGCTGTGAAATCTCGTCTATTTCACTCTCAAAAAAAAAAGAAAAATCGAGGCACGTGTCCAGGCTGACCCCGTCAGGACCGTGGGACTGATCCAGAGCACTTCTCCGCCGGACTCGTAGAAAGTCGACAACTTTGTCATCCGGTCAAACGAACCCTGATCACTAAAGTCTCGGATATTGTTCTTCCAAGAACGTTTCGATTCTTTGGCTGACAACGAGTTTTGTGTCGAGTGGATTCTTCAGCTAGAAGAATAGCTTTCGGTCTGCCTGATCGCGGAATGTTTGACGAATAAAAAATATCGCGGTCTTTATACAGGATTCGATTTTTCTTCAATTTGCTTTACTCATCACTGAGCATGGCAGAAGTTTGTTGTCGGGAAAATATTATTCTCGCGAACAAATTAGAATTCCTCAAATACGTATTTACCTAAAAGTTACCATGCCAGAGGCACTTGAATCCAGGGATGAGATCCCTGATAAAAACAATTCTATTGTCCCGTTCTCACGACCATGTAGAATTGACAGTAAAACGTTTCAGTACGTAAATCCAAACGATTTCGCAGTAATTCTGCACAGCTCGACAAACCCGGCAAGAAACTTGAATATAGGAAAAAAGTTTTTCAGATCATTTCCTAATTAATGATCGTTATGCGTCTAAAATCTAAATTAGTACATTATAGCCGTTTGAAGATCAACCGCAAGTTTGAAGATAAGATAGAAACTCTTACGCAAAAATTCCAATACAGTACTTGAATTTCTAACGTTTTCATTCGAATATGCAGGGGATTTGATAGAAGATGGGGCTAAGCTTAGGAGCCTGTAATAAATACCTGCAGCATCACCGGGCGGGGAAGTGACGGTAGTTGATCCGGTGCTGGATGGCGGCTGCAGGGGGAAAGAGCGGATGGACGATGACGGCCCGTGAGCGGCCGAGACGAACGCGGATTAGTCAAGGACGGCGGGGGTCTACGCGCCACCCGGCTTTTCAACTACCATCTCAGTCATCCACATCATAAGTATCCCAAATTTAAGCAAGCCGAACCACCGACCGGCATCGCCGTCCTCGTCGTCGCCGAACCCGTTTCGTCCTGAATCCCGACGATTGAATGCGGTTTGGATGTCAAGTTTGAAAAGCCTCGAGCTTTCCAGTGGAAATTTAAGGGAGACGGAGTTTTCGAATTCCGGAATTCCGAAGTTGACGAATTCCATGTCGTGCCGAATCACTTTATGCTCACCAAATTTCCAGGCTTGAATCGTTGAACGATAAAGTTCAATCCGTTGGGATCGAATGATCTCAAACCCGTACACACAACTTATCACAAGAACACCCCGAGGCTGCGATGGACCGTGACGAATTGCGAGTTTGCGAGGACGACGAGGCTGGATGATTCTCATTTCGTGTTCAGGCGGTGGGCGAATCGCGGAAGGGACAAAAAAAAAAAAAAAAAACGGATAAGGCCAGCGCAAAGAGTTCTCAGAGGGATTTTCACAAGCCGGTGAAATAGCGTTAGCCTTTGCTTGTCTCATTTTTTTCCTTTTCCATCTTTTTCTTGTTCTTCTACCTGCTTGGTTCTCAAACGGAAAGCTGCGGCAATTCACTCGGTGATTAGTCATGCGGAGCAGTGTTCCTCGGCGATGACACACTTCCCTGAAGTCAAGTATACATACCTATGGAGGAACCCAAACCAACCGTGATTAATCGATGGATAACATGATAAGTTTTTCTTTCAAATCGATGTGCGCTGGTGAAGTGCTCTGGAATATTCCCAACAACATGTGAACACCCGCGGAGGATGGCCAAGACGTACAATCTCTGGCGGTGCGGAGGGCCGGTGGATCGAGAACTGCAGATCTGTACCTGATTACCCACTCTAATGAAGGCATCGTTAAAACATTGTATCGTGGCGCAAGAAGTCCCACAGACTTTGTACGTGTACACGGAAACGTGGCGAAGATGGTATCGGATCGTTAAGATCGGTTCGGGTTCGGTTCGGTAAACGTCGAGGAAGATATATACGTGCCCGTATTTATTTATCGATCGACGCCACGTCGAGCACTTAACTTTGTTGTATACCTACAAGTATAATGTATATAAGTTATACATATGCGCAATATGTATACACACACATGTATTGTTTTCAGCAAAACCGGAACTGCCGCCAACTCCCGGGGGGGGACGGCATCGACGATTTTTTCGTCACGATCAGCGCGACGTCGCGCGTCGGGTAGAGAAAGTTTCTTCTCTTCTAAAAACAAGAAAATCCTCTTTCGCTGGAGTCCTACGTCCTTCCAGTTTGACGCACGAATCGACGTATATCAGCCATCGCCGCCGTTCCGCGTTCTCCGGAAACATGTTTCAACGTACTTGTAACGAGAGCTGTTTAATTCCCAATTTGATCAATCAGAGAAAATCGATAATCTTGGATCGTTCTTTCCACGCTAGGTTCGAAAATCGCTTTGGGAAAGAATCTTTCGACCGCAGACCAGTGACGCATCGATCAACCGATTCGGCTTCTTCGGTCCCCGATGTTGTGACGCGCATTGCAGGCGTTATTGCACGTCACCGTCATAATCGATTCCCGAGGCCCAACCCGATCGATCCGATCGAGATATTCGGGCGCTGGCAATTAGCGGCCGCATCCTTCGACAGCTGATTGACATCCCGGCGCCTCTGCACTCTCTCGTACGAGAAACAGTGTGAAGCGTGTGAGCCCTCGCTCCGTGATGGTGCTTATGGTGCTTCCACATCGCGGCATCGAATGCGCTTGCTTTTATTTCAGGCGCCAAACTGATGGACGGGGAAGAGGAGGAAGAGCTTCCAGGCACGTCCTGACGTCCGACGAGCTTCTATCTTCCCGTGATAACCGCCGCGGATGAATCGATACGAGGATCGTCAGCCGCGCGCCTTCATCGAATTATCGGCCGAGCTACAGGCGATGACGGTCGGAATTTAGATGGGAAAACATAAGACGCGATTCATTTCGCCTAGAGCTTCCGTCATATTATTTCAACGCGATAAACGCGGGCTTGATAGTGTGGATTCGGGTTTTTTTCCTTCTCTTCTCGTTAGTCAAGTGCGTTTAATATACGCTTATACTGAGAAGTTTGGATACCTCCTTTGTACGATATATTGGTATACGCGTCGAAATTATTATGACTCCGCAATGGAGTATAAAGCGGCAAAAAAGACGTCCTGATTATGATTCCCGGAACAGTATTAATGCGCGCTCCTGATGCGCATTACACGCGGCCATTTTTAGTACTCTACTGAGAATTATACATCGAACTGAAAACCCAAGTGCATATTAATTTGTGAAAATATAATCACCGGCGCGACGGTATTTTGATATATCTGCGACACATTGTGCACGGCGTATTAGTAAAAGTTCACAAATCGAGCTGTCTCGTCGATTGTAACATACGTACGTTCAATATTTGCAGTGAGGAAGGTGTATGGTTCGCCCTCACAATTACTTTAACCCAAAATGTTTATACTGGACAAACCGATAGGTGAACCGTGCACTGGCGCGTGATATGGGCGTGCGATAGGGAGGAAGCTTTACCGAATCAGAATGTTTACTTCCGTTTAACGCAAAGGGATTTTGCCGAGCTGAAATGTTTATAAGCTGCATACGTATTCCGATGTTTGACCTATTTACATAGAGGCTCTTCGCATTCCAAGTCTATGAACGACCCCACGTAGCTTGGTTGAATTCCTAACCGGGCAATGTATCAATGTTTGACGGATTCCAGGCTGACCATAGGTATGAAATTCAGATTTGGGTATTATTCAGTTCGTTATCTCAAACCGATAATGATTCGTATTTAGACCGTTGCGCCAAGTTTCAGGTCCGGAAGTTGGCCTGATTTATAATTGCTGTACCTGTTAAAGTTTTGAATTGTTTTTTGACAAGGTCTAAACCGTATATGATACGAGTGAATTTAAACGGCGAAAAAATTGAGCGAAAAAACAATGAAACTTTAAATTTGCCACACGTTCATCATACTTGCATGCCTTTTCATCGAATAAACACGCGTGACTATGAGTTGAAAATTTTTCATCGTATCGCCGTATTGATTCAGAATTTATTGCGCGGAATTTATTTGTTGCGGGGGTGCCCGGTATCCAATTCTCTATCTATATTTATTCATCTTATTGAGGTACATGTATCTAATCAGAGATCGCTTCGAAGGCCGGATCGAATTTTCAGACCTGTACAATACAGAGTTTCTCTTCAGAAAATTTTTCTTTCCCTACCGAATGGCTGCAGGCACATTTTGTTGACGCCATATACGTGTATACCTATACCGACAGTCCATAGGCAGTAATAATATTTATTTACGTGCAATAAAATACTTAGTTTAACGACATCATTGTGTAATTCAATTTAAAATCACCAACGAAAATACTATAACCAGTTTGAAGTGGAAAAAGTACCCGACTAACGTTTTGAATGGTCTATACAGATTCCTCCCCGTGCCACGTTTCTCTCTGCCTCATCTACTTTCATCTCCATCTTTGTTTCTCTTATATACTTTTCCTTCTCCAGCGTCTCGTTCCGTATCTAACAATTGCAATACCTTCTCTTCCGAAGAAATGAGAAAAGAAGAAAAAAAAAGATAGACAAAACACTACACAAGAACAACAAGCTCCAACTTCGTACAGTCGCAACTTCTTCATCTTGAGTAGACTTTCGGAGCAAATTGCGTCCTTCCATTTTAATAACGTGTTCTGTATAAATTAAGTTTGAAGAAGAAAAAAGAAGAACAGCTATAAGGATTTCCCAGCAGCGGGGAATCAGCGGCCTAGGTTTCGAAGTGACGGTTATTTCGACCTTTTCTGCGGGTCGACGTATCTGAGAATGACCTGCCGATGGACTCAATGCCAGTTTCCTGCGAACCATTGATATTTCGAAGAAAGGTTTCCCATCCAGCGGCGGCGCATCTCTCGTTCGACGATTTTTACCTGTGCGCAGTTCGCAGCGACGAAGCAGACACGACGTGTTCTTGGAGCGAGAATTCAACCGTCGCGGGGTCGTACTATTTAAGGCATCTTTTTCTTCTTCCGCAAAATCAGATAAAAATCAAATTGCGCCGCAGACCGAAGGTGAACAACGACGCGACTCTTGTCTACTTTTTTCTTCCTCCGTCGACGCTGCAGCATCTCGACGGTTTCGTACAATAACGCGGACGGCAATGAATAAAACTTATCTCACGGTTACTCCGAAGCGCAGCTATACTCTCGGCAGCCTCTCTATACGTGTATATATATATACCGGCTGTATCATGAAATTACGAAAATTACTTCTAATCTTCCTCCGGGGTAATAACCACTGGTGGACTCTGTGCCGGCTATTTCCACACAATTGGGTTTCCAAAGAAAGGGTCCTAAACGACCTGTAACTTTTATATAGTCTAGTCTAGTCTATCGACTATCTATAGATATATGTACTACGCCGAGGTGTGTGTGGGATACTTCCACGCGTAGCAGATATACCTGCGGACGAGTGTTCGCTATACACAAAGCTAGCTCTCTCTCGCGTTCAGGAATGTGACTTCGACCGGAGCAGGGGAAATTCGTGAAGAGGATTAACGATCCAGCCAAAGGCTGGCCGAGGGGCGGGTGAATCAAAACTGCAACTACGCGGTATCGAGATTTTTTTTACAAAAGAAACGTATTTATTTTCGAGGTTGTAACTCTTTTCGCTGCAATTGTTATTAAGTAATTATTAATTTAATAGTAATAATGATAATAATAATAATAATAATAATAATAAGAGTAATCGTAATCATAGTAATAATCATAATAATAATGTCGAC
Organism: Neodiprion pinetum; assembly: GCF_021155775.2. Taxonomy (NCBI): domain Eukaryota; kingdom Metazoa; phylum Arthropoda; class Insecta; order Hymenoptera; family Diprionidae; genus Neodiprion; species Neodiprion pinetum. Next base: position 32,118,494 of record NC_060235.2, read on the forward strand.
AAAATGCGTTAGATGATCGATCGTGAGCGTATTTACAACCATTTTTCGAGATGTACCTATGTATATATAATATATGTGTAATGTATATATATACATACATACATATATTGTAGTAATAAATTCCTAGTCATATATATAACACGCATTTCGTTTATCTAATAATAATACAATTATTTCAATTTCATACATATATGATATATATATACATATACATATATACGTATATATATAAAATGCATATATGTATATATACATATATATGTGTGTGTGTATATATATATATATATATGTATATGTATATAATATTGTATGCGTGATATTTACAAGAATAAGTACACTATTTACAAAGGGTCTTATAGCCTAGTAAGCGTTAAGTGACACTCCCGTTACGAAGGAGGGCCAGCAGTCTGTAGGAACGAGGTCTCATATACACATCGATTCGTCGAGACTATAATATTATCCGATTGATAATACGTTATAATTATAATAGAATATGTATATATATATATATATATATATATATACATATATATGCATGTATATATTTATACGTATATTCATATTTATAATACAAATAAATTGCAAATTAATCAATTAGTAGGAATAAAAATGATGCGCGCCGGAGGGGGGGTGGGGGGGATTATAGATGATCGTGTGTGGTAAGTGCGAGCGATACTCACAGCTATATAGTAGAGTTTCTCTCTCTCTCTCTCTCTCTCTCTCTTTCGCGTTAGATTTCTCCGATCCCCACTCGCCCCCCCCCCCCCCCCCCCCCGCCCAATCGTTTTTAACTCGATCGCACCAACCTCACGCACTATACATGTGGGTACCATACGATATAGAATGCGAAACGATGAAGAGCGTTATCCGTGAAAATGTCCCGCGTTACATCCACGCCTTCCGTGACGCTAGACGAAATATGTTCTGGGGTTCGTTGGAACGGGGGCCGAGGGAACGGCGACGGTCGCCGTCGGGCCCCCAACGCCGTTGGGCCCGGGGGGCTCGGGTATCGTGCTGTACAGATGGCTGCCCCGCGAGGAGAGACTAGGGGGCCTCGCGTTGCTCGTGTGGAGGGCGCTGTAGCCGCCGTGGTGCTGGTGCTCGGCGCCGCTGTCTTCGTCCTCGGTTCTGCTCGATGCCGAACTGACGTACGTCGACTGCGTGGGGGTTGGAGTCGGGGCGTGGACGGGGACTACGAGGCTTCCGTTCGGCTTCGACCATGCATCAACGGCGGACGGGGCGGCCGTGTAACGAGCCGGGGCCCGGTTCCTGTCGCCGACAACCTTCTTCCCGTCCCTCCGTTTCTCCGAGTCGGGCATGGCGAAGCGGAGCTTCTCCCAGAACCGCTTCTCCCCCCATACGATAACCGTGCAGGTCTGCAGGAGCAGCTGTAGCTCCGGGTCGCAGGTCGGCGGCTCGGCCGCGAGGAGTATCACGACGCGTCTCCGCCTGCAGTTGGGTCTGATGCCCTCCAGGGCGGCCCGCAGCGCCGAGCGAAATTCGGGATGCTGCCATTCCCCGGACAGGAACACCGGCGAGAACACGATTATAACCCGTCTCGCCGCAGCTGCGGCCGGTGGCACGGCCTCCTGGGGCCTCGCCGGCGGAAGGTCCCGCCAATGGAGGCACAGCGCGAGTCCCGACTGCTCGAGCTCCGCCGCCAGGCAACGCGACACGAAGTCCTCGTCCCTTCCGCTGTACACTATGTAACCGTCGAAGAGACGGTCTCGTTCCTCGTCCGGGGGCGGCGTAGCTTTGCCGAGTCTCAGCCCGTACTTCGCATGGGCCCAAAGTCTGACGTCCTGACGAAAGGCGAAGGCCAGGGCGACGAAGAGGCAGACGGCTATCACCGCTACCAGGGCGCCCGCCAATAGAGGAACGAAATTTCCACCCAAGATCGGACTGTCCTGGGCCCCGCGGCTGACCGCCTCCGTGGCGGGATCGCCGCAGCGCTGCATGGCCTGAGCTATCGTCTCGGCGCCGTCCCGGCAGTACATTTTCTCCGAATCCCCGGGATGCTGGGTGAGCCAAGTGCGGAGGAGCGCGGCGTTTGCACACTCGCAGCTCCAGGCGTTACCCTCGAGAGCCACCCTGACCCCCGTTCCGGCCCCGGGGAGCGCCGTCCACGGGGGAAAGTCGACGATGCGGTTGTTGTCCAGACGGAGAACCTCCAGGCCTTTGAGTTTGGTGAAGGTGTCGTTGCCCACGGTGGCAATGGCGTTGTGGTCCAAATAGAGCTCGGCGACTCGTTCCAGCTGGTCGAATTCGTGGCCCCGTAACTCGCGCAGGGCGTTGCCCTCCAAGTGAAGGACCTTCAGAGCGCCCGCGCCGACGAAGGTGCGATTGTGGAGAGCCGCGATGCCGCTGTTGTTGAGATACAGAACCTCGAGCCTCCTCTTTCCCAGGAATACGTGACTCCCGAGGTCCCCGAGCTCGTTGCCGTCCAGGTAAATCTCCGTAGCGTCCATCGGTATCCTCTCCGGCACGTGGTTGTACCCGGCGTTCGAGCAGTCCACCACGTTGCTGGACCAGCTGTGGTCGTGGTAGCAGGAACAGTTGTCCGGACATGTCATCTCGCAGTCGCAGGCGTCGAAATCGCAGCAGTGACACAGGGCGAAGCAGTGAGTCTCGTAGTGGCACAAAAAGTCCCTCGGCTTCAGGGAGAGGAGAGGTCGACGAGGCGATGCTCGGGCGTGCGACATCTCGCAGGTGACCGAGTCGAGGTCCATTATCCTCGGATGCTGCCGCAGCCTGGCGAGCTCGTTAACGGCCGGCAGCCACTCCATGTTGCAGTCGCAGAATATCGGATTGTCGCCTATGTAGAACATCGGCAACTCCCGGTCACCCGGGACGGGCTGGAGACCCAGGGCGCTGCGCTCGAGGTGTCGTATCTCGTTGCCGTAGAGGACCACCTTTTCGAGGCTGGTCTTCTGCAGGAAGGTCTTCGGCGCTACGTTGCGAATCTTGTTGTTGTTGAGGAAGAGGGTTTCCACGCTGTCCGGGACGTTGGCGTCCGATATCTCTGTGATCAGGTTGAAGCTGGCGTCGAGCATCTTTATACGGAGAGTGCTACGGACCATGTAGTAGTTGCCTAGCTCGCCGACCTGGTTCGCGTGCATGTCGAGCCATTCGAGACTCGAGGGTAAGTAGCTGTAGTCGAACCACAGCAGCTTGTTATCCGACACGTTCAGCCACACGAGGGTTGAAAGGCTCGTAAACGCGCCGCGAATCTCCGTCAGCTGGTTACCGTCCAGTCGGATAGCCCTGAGGACCGGGTTGTTCGCGAACGCGCTCTGCTCCACGTGCCTTATCGTGTTGCTGGCGAGGTTCAGGACCTGGAGAGCCGGCAGGGACGCGAACGCCTCGCGGGACACGTTCTCCAGCTTGTTGTCGACCAGACGAAGACCGTACAGCTGGTCCAGCCCGGCGAAAGACTCGTTGTCGATTCTCGACACGTGGTTGTTGCCGAGGTCGAGTGTTTTCAACGCTCTGAGCTCGCGCACAGCGTCCGGAATATCGTTGAGCGAATTGCCGCTGAGAGACAGGTCCTGAAGATCGGTCAGATTGACGAAGGCCCGTGGGTGAATAGCGCGGAGGTTGTTGCTGTCGAGGAAGAGCTGTCCCAGGGCGGTTAGCCCAACCGTGTGGACGGGATCTAGACGGGCGATTCTGTTGTGAGAGAGAGTGAGGGAGTGAAGATTTCTCAGCGATCCAAAGCAGCCCTCTGTCAGGGTGTCGATATCGTTGTGCTCGAGCTTGAGCACCTGAAGACTGTAGAGATCGGCGAAGACGTGGGAATCGATACGGGTCAGGGAGTTGAACGAAATGTCGAGAACAACGAGCCTGACGAGTCTGGCGAAGGTGTCGCGGTTAACCCACTGACTGGTGAGCTCGTTAGAGCTGAGATCGAGGGACTGTAGCTGGTCGAGTCCCTCGAGTAGTCCGGGGGCGAGAACGGCGAGTGAATTGTTGCTGAGAATCAGCTCCCGTAGATCACGGCTGTTGGAGAAGAGCTCGGGCGGAAGGGCGACGAGCTTGTTGCTCGAGACGTTGAGGGACTGAAGGGACGTGAGTCCCGTGAGCGCGTGATCCCCAACGGCCGCGATGACGTTGTCCTGAAGCTTGAGAACGGTCAAACTGCGCAGACCGCTCAAAGCGCTATCGGGTAGAGCTCCCAGGTCGTTTCCGCTGAGGTCCAGGACCTCGAGATTAGGGGCGCAGGGTGTCGCCCACTCCGAAAGCCCTAGGGACATGACGTCCTGCAACTTGTTGCGCGTCACGTTGAGGCTCGCGAGGCTCTGCACGGGGCAGAGGAGCTCGGCCGGCAGTATCCATATGTTGTTCTCGGCGAGGTCGAGGTGTCTCAGCTCCGGAAGACCGCGCAATGCGTCACGGTGGAGCTCGAGGGTCATCGCGGACCAGTCGCTGTTGTGGGTTCTGAGGGTGAGCCTCCGCAGCGAGTGCATCGAGGCGAAGACGCCGCCCGGCAGGTGTCTTATCTTGCAGTACTCGACGCGCAGCTCGTGCAGCCGCGGCAGCGGCCCCAGAAACCCGTGCGGCCCGTCGAGCTGACTCTCGAAGAAGAGGACGTCGCTGCACTCGAGGCCCAACGACCTGACCGACTCCGCCTGGATCGCGGAGAGGTTACCCACGAGTGCCGGCGCCGAGGCTATCGTCCTCAGACGGCAGAGCAGCGCCTCGGTTTCGCCCTCGCCCTCGGCGTCGCCTTCCTTCCGCCACTCGCACCCCCGCGGGGCCTCGAGCGTCGTTATGCTCCGCGCCGCGGCGCCGACGATCAGGAACCCGACCACCGCCAGGCCGACGGAGGCGGCGAAGAGGCAGCGAGCCATGCTCGCCGTTCCGTTTCCTGCGGCTTCCTTCGTTCACCGCACGCACCCTGCACGCCGCGCCGGCTGACACTAGTATTCCCAACGGTTTTATCGTCACGCACTCATAGTCACACTTCACTCGGCGGCCAACGACGCACCACCACTAGTAATGCGAGGTTATTATTCGAAACTAATTTTTATACATCAATTCTCTCTCTCTCTCTCTCTCTCGCTGCACTGTTTTCTATCGATTTGTTTTTGCGTTTTGGTTTTAATCTTTTGCATGGAAAATTTATTTTATCATAGAACGCGGAATCTCGGCAGTACGGCTAATCGAACAACACTCCGTCTACGGTTATTATATGCGCGCGTGCAGTTACACGGTTGTCGGAGAGCCGAACTACTCTCTCCTTCGGACCTCGGAGCGCGACTGACTTTACTCTGCGGCTCGAGCGGAGTTGCTTGCTCCGTGCCCTGCGTGTCTGTCGGCGTGATCCTCCCCACCCAAACCCCTCGATATCCCCTCCAACCAACCAACCGGCCGTCGTCCCTCCGCCTCCTCGAACCCCGTATCCACGGGGCAAGAAGGCTCGGATGCCGATCTACGAGAAACGGTTTTATTTGAAATCGGAATTCGGACTATGATCCTCGAGGTGGAATTCACGAAAACGTGAATCCGGCAATAGGGAAAATCGGGGAACGACCGGGAGCATTTTGTTACAATTACGAGAGAAACATGAGGAACACCCAGAGAAGCACATTTTTCCTCAGGAACGATGAATTGATTATTTAGATCATTGGAATTTTCATCGGTACGGTTCATACTTCATTTATTATACTATTTGAGCCATAGATGCGAGCAATTTCAATTTTAATTTTCAACCGACGAAACATCGGTTCGATATTTTGGGGAGATGGTTAAAGACACACCATTTTTTATCTGTAAGATCTTTTTAGCACAGTACCAAGATTCGAATATCAGTGTTTAAAGAAATACCGATGTGATTATATTGTATCAAAAGAAAGCAGAATTCCATCGTATCTTGAATAATCTTCGAAAGTCAGGAAACCTTATTATGACGCTTTAGTCGGCATCCTGTACGTGGTTAACATACATGCACACATTCTAACATCGTTAAAGAATTGTGATTTCAGATGCATATATACGTATGCCTGTGGTAAAAACCGACAATTACGTTGATTGGACCATGAACCTTTTACCCAAGCGGTAAAAATGATACGAACTGTAGATGCAATTCATAATTTAATTACATCGGATTACCGCGAATACCGACTATTCTATCTTCATTTTATATTCAGATGTAGATACAGATGCGTTCATTTCTCATCAACGTTTCGGTGAGAATTTTATTGTCCAATTTTATCTCATGCTTTTTTCGCGTGGAGTTCGGATTAATGTATTTGTACACTGTGAAAAATTGACGGTGTGAACATTGACCAAAAGTGGCCGATGTGGACTACTATAGAACAATTTTTGTGGTCAATTCAAAACTTTAACGTCAAATAGCGTTACATTGACGATAATTGGTATTAGATTGACATCAGATGGTGTTGGATTGGCAGCAAAAAATATTCCATACAAGTTCAGATCGCATTTTTTTAAAATGTAACCTATACGGAATGCTGAAAAATGATCATAGTATGTTAGATGCATCGGCTTCGTGCACGAATGTGCACGAATGTTCGCGATACAGGCACAGTCGTCTATGAGAGCCTATCCGGCTGTAGCACCAGGTTTAACGACGAACGGTCCTCGTTCTGACCAAACCTCAGACGAGTAGTGCCATCTGTATCAGGAGGTAACAACTACTCGAAAACTCCACAAAGTATAAAGTTCTTCTGCCCTCGGAGCCTCGTGACAATGCATATATCTGAAAATCTGTTCACAAATATGGGCTCTATATGCGAACAATCGCAATAATTGCAAATATTCCCCACTAACCGCGTTATAAATAAATATTATAATACAAATTCTGTAATCTCTGTACATCTAAATCGTGTCGACAAAGACGTTACACATTCTTAAATTTTCGCGACGTGAGGAATGTAAAAAAATGATTTTTTTTTTTTGTCGGCATCGTAGTTCAGTTCATATCTCGTCGCTTATTCATTGAAATAGCAAACCACAGTACGTTCTGATACATTATATATTCATGATATACCGAATGGTATGTTCGAGTTTATTTTGATGCTAAACTTATTTCACAATGTTATATTTCCGAGTGATTCTTAAAACGATCTGTATTTCTTTTGCCGAATCATTCACAGCTAAGCCATTAATTATCACGAGCATTCGTTCGTGATTTATCTGTGGGTTTGTCAAAGTGTATAAAACCAGTTTATCCATTGAGATATCCGACGCATGCTGTCTTGATTTTAAAAATAGCTTACACGTAAAAATAAAGTAAGAATTTCCTTCGACGCGTGCACCAAATCTGCACCTATCCTAAACGATTGTCGATAATTTTTTTTAACACAGGTGCACGCGAAGCATGACCGATCGCATCTCACGTCTGAAAAAATCAAAAAATATTGAAAATCAATAAAAACACGAACGTCAAGAAATGCAGGCAGTCCACTGCGTATATCAGTTTATCGAATATCGAATCAGTCAGAATGTTAAAGCGCAAGTGATAAATAATGCAAACGTTTCGCGCTGCATGTTAACTCCTGAGAAATATCTTCCGCATCAATACAGTATCACACACTCACACACACATGCACGCGCATTATTTCGCGCGCGTATCGCTGATGGCTCGTTTACACAAGCTGTTCGGGGTAGTCGATTGGTGTACATAAATCTGCTTGATCGAAGACCGGGCAACGAATTAATTGCGAGCCACGCGGTCTGGTATGCCAGCGAGCCGCGAGAGTAATTCGATCGTGTATAACTGTTACAGGTGTGTGCACGCATCTCGATTCGCACACAGAAGTACGGCCGCTGCGGAACGAAACGAAAGGGGTCGAGGCGGGAGAAGACAGTATAACAGTCTCGGCAGCACCAATTGGCACTTCATTGAATTCCAGGCTGGCACGTATACATGTGTAATGCACATAACGCATGACACAGGTATAGCGGAGCAATGCTGCCGGGTAAAATCCACCGCAGGGTGTGCAGATGCGAACTCGCCGTATCGCGTTTAATTACATGTTTACGAGTTGTCGACATAAATTCGCTTTTTCATCGTCTCGTCGACCGGCTCGAACGTACTTTATCCTCCATTTCGCCCTCTGTCTCTCTGTCTCTCTCTTTCTCTCTTTTCATCCCTGCTTTACGGTCGAATAATTTGTCAGTGGTTAGTCCGGCGTCGGCGTGCGGAGGGCGAAGCATTGGCAAATTAACGAGCCGCGCGAGCGACGCCGCTCGTCTCGACGCCACTTCCAGCGTCGCGATGCTCGCCGCGTAACGCTAGCGTCACGAAAGAGCGCTGCTGGCAAAGGACTGGCCAGACCTGCGGTAACAACCGTCTTCTCTCTGTTTTTGTCAGGTTTGTATAACGGGTATGAATGGTACGTTATGCACGTCTTCCCTCGAGCGAGTTTATCCAGAATTTCAACACCGAAATTCGGATCTCTTTTCGCATTTTCTTTTCACCTGTCACATTGTATATAGGTATGTATGCGTAAAGCTAAATACCTACATCTTTTAAATTTCCATTCTCTTCGCGCTCTGCGTGCAGAAGCTATTAAGTTCGAAATTTTTTCCGCGTTACGAATTAGCCGCGTCTCCTCCTCGATCCGTAAATCATCGCGGAAAAAATGCATATTTTTTTTTCTCCTTCTTTTCTACCTCCTTCCTCTTCTTCCGTACCTTCACCTTTAACGAAGTATCGAGAACATTGCAGGCCCTGCGTATTATAAATTGATTTACAGCCCCGCAGCCCGTTCAACGTGTACACTCTTATAACCATATAATCTAATACAATAATATTAATATTAATAATAATAATAATAATAGTAATAATAACAACAATAACAATAATAATAATAATGTAAGAGGTGTACGGTGGTTTAATTTGAAATTGCAACGGTTTTTTCATACATTCGCACAAAGTATAACTAGTTAGATGCGCAGTCTTTCGTTTGCGGATTCAATATATTCTCTGCACAGTGACTTAGAATTGGGGGAATAAATTTCAGGAGCAGCAGCAAAACGCACTATCAGTTACTCGATTCTCGCTCGAAGACTTTGAGAGAGGTGAAAAAAGCAATAGACGCAGCAATCGGTGTTACCGACCCCGTTCTTCTCGCAGGTAGGTAATTCATTCCGTGATTCGAAACGCGACGAGAGAACCTCTGCAACGAGTATCTCGAGCCGATTTCGTAATGTCCATACCTTCGTATCCCTACTCGAGAAGCGCGGAGGGTCTCCCCGAGGAAACGCATCGGGGGAACCGCGTTCCACGGTCATCGGAAACACCGCGCTAGTATCAGGACAACATGATGCCGAACCACGGCGCCCAAGGTGCGCGAGCGTCGCGACGCGGGGGGATCTTCCCCTTCTCCCCCCTTCCGCCCCCGCCCAACGCCCCCCACGTGCGTGAGACACGCAGCAGACGTGTGTGTAGGTGGAGGCGGGCGACGGGCGGAGCTTTGAAGCGGCTGCCTTTGCCCCCCTCCATGAATCCATCGTCGTTAAACTGCTGAATACTCATCGCCGCGGTTAACTTCTCGACGACACGCGTCGAAGCGATCATGGAGCTACGTCGTCCCTTCTTTTGAGGAGCAGCTGCAGGAAGTGCTGACCGCGTGATGGGTTGTAATAAGTGCACAGGTATGCTGTAGGTGTTTTCTAGTTTCTTTTTTTTTTTTTTTTTTTGTTCCATCTTCATCGATTGCTCGCGCGAGAGGCTGTGAAGGAGAAAAATTGTTTACTCTATATTTGTATAAAATTGGATATAACAGGGCGAGTGAATTTACAGTGAGGCCAACGAAGGCTGATTGTTTTACAATTTATAACCTGACTCTGAAAAATACGTCAAAGTTTGAGATAAATTCGTTGCGATAGGTTTATTTGGAGGGTGGAGGAGGGGGAAACATTTTGATCGTGAATGAGTAAAAATTGTATTCTTTTATATTGTATAAGGTTGTACCGCAGTTGTTATATTAGTGTATGTATATTCTCGCTATTATGTACGGGTATTTATACAGGAATCACTGACAAAAATCGATTCGGCCTGCATTGAGCTATTCATAATCAAAATTTATTATTCCCGCAAAAAAATTTAATTATTATTTGCGATTCGGTGATATTTTATTAAAACTCCCAGTCGAAAACGGCACTCATTGAAAATTGATATTAATACAGGCTGCAGTTTCTTACATATTCCGTATACCTCCTGCAACGTTGAACGCATTACACAAAATCTTATTTTTCCACGTATATGGAATGAAATTTCGAAAAAATGTTGCGATACTCTCAGGCAATCAGGAGCGTAACTAGACTGGGGCAACCGAGATAATGCCCAATACTAGGGGCCCCCAAGACAGGGGATAACAAATGAAATCGTAATATTTCATTCGTATTCGTAATCGCGATCTTTAGTTCTTTCGCTTTCGTACTGTACTTTCAGATGCATTCTTCAGAAAAATATCATTTATTATTTACCCAGGGAGCCCAATTTGCGTCCTTGCTGTGAGGCCCTGTAGGCAATCTCAAACGACATTCTCTGAAAATATTACTATCTGTATATCATACTTGTTTGTTGATGTATTGTGCAGAAATTAGCAACGATACCGGTGATCATAAACATGCGATATAGTAAAAAGAGTAAAATAAAAGTCTCGGAATCAGCACGTTTCATACGCCAACTAACCGTTTCGAGAATCAATGGGCTTTTCATGCCTGAGCAGAGCTACACGCACATGCAGGTTGGACCGCACACGCGGTAGGTATAGTATTATGCTCATGCATCGACTATCAGGGCAGAGAGATGAAAAAATGCCTGCAAGAGGAACGCGCGCTTTGCACGCTCTGACAAGCAGCTATTATGTGCCGCAGCATCCTCGCAAAGGGGCACGGAGGTTTTAACGGTGCGGCAGGGGGGGGAGGGATATCGAACAACTGTCCCGTTCACAATTGACGGGATATATCCACACACGTGTATAATATAACCCGCGTGCCTAAGGCACGTCCCTTGACCAGCAGATTTTATTCGTTGAAGGAGTTTGCAGAGGAGCAGACAGACACCCACGTAGCTTGCACTCGGTGCCCAGCTGTCGAAGCTTTTTTAACGCCACGTGCGATTAGCAATCTCTGTGCGACACCGAAGTAGGCAGACGTACACGCGCGTAGGTATTATATCCGTATGCGAGACTGTTATACACGCGACGCGTTCTACGAGCGCATCGCCAACCGATGCACGGATCATATCGAATTACGAGTCTACGCCGCAATCAGAAAAGGGTCGATCATGCGGCCGCGTGCCGCTTCGTCACCCTGGGGACGACGACGCGCCAAGTGCCTTCGGCAGCACTAAATCCAAATATAATGAGCCCGATTGCCTGGTAATGAATGGTACCAGTCTGTGATAATGTGAGCGGGATCATCCGGAATATTTTTTCACTCGGCTAAGGGTAAAATGATTCGTGTGTTGCCTTGATTTTTTTCGTGAATTTTGGTGTTTGAGAACGTAGAATTTAGGAATAAAGTCATGATTATATTACAAAATCATCATCCCCATCCCCCCTCCCCCCTTATGCAATACTGCAACAACATAAAATCTGGCACCGATACTATATAAAGTAAACTTTCAGACTCATATCGCACCCTAAGTTTTCAAGTAACTTATAGTTGCGTAACATTTTTTGGACAATATTTTTATAACGAGGATCTTTCAGGTTGCCTTAATATTTAGAAACAACAGTTCGAAGGAATTCCAGGCATTATTTTCTGAGCTTGTCATACCAACGAAGTAAAGATGAATTTAGTAGATTACTTCTTAGAAACTGATACAAATATTTATTTTAATCGAGTTATTATGAGAATAGTGTATCTCCACGTATATATAAATAACAAAAAATCATGATGTCATACGTAAAGACAGAGTTGATATTCCGAATCAGCCGACCAAGATCTATGTTCATCATGTACAAGTATTCGGAAAACTTTTTCGTCACAGAGCTGTGTCATTAATTTAGTAATTCTGCGACTTATACACATAACTCTATACCTATATATCAAATTGTCCATATTACACGCAACCTCCGTGAATTGCTATACGTATACGTGTGTGTAGGTATGTAGGTTAGTTATATATCAGATGCTTCCAATTGATAAGATAATGGAGAAAATAATTCCCAGCATAGTCGCCACGGGAAAAGAAGTTGAAATATGTTGTCCTCTGTACCTTATATTGAGACAGCGGAGTGCTCGAGGTACGAACACAGGGCGACTCTGAACGATCTGATTCGAGAGCAAGATATAGTGGAGGCCGCACTGGGGACGCAGGATCAACGTTCCGAGAACAGATTGATCCATCGAACGTAGAAGCGATCGATCAGTGCCTTTCACCCTCGTTCGTCGCATTGTTTTAAACGAATTCAAAGAACGAAGTTTCGCACCGAGATACACGTACCTGCAGCGTAACTGCAAGCCCGAATACGGCGAAGCACCGGAATCGATCTTCGGCTTTCAATCGATTTATAATCGCATAACGCGGTCGCGGAATGGTGGGGGAAAAGTTTGAAGTATCTTAAGATAAGAAAATTCACGCACAGATTTGAGCAATCAAGCGACGCCGCGTAAGTTCGAAAATGATAGATCGGTGCGGTCGGAAGCGATCGGTTATGCGGGGACTCCGTAGGTGAGCCGAGGATCCGAAGACCTGGCGAAGCCCGACAGGATCACGAAGTCGAGGAGGACGCGAGTCCCGCTGGGAGGAACACGGCGCCCCGTTGCTCTTTTCGGCCCGTTCTGGCCACGCCGCAGACATCGAGACGTGTCAAAATAGTAATAAAACAAGCACACTTTCTCCCGCACCCCGCCGCGCAGTCCTGACTGACGTTACATAAACCTCGACGGAAAGGTGAAGCGTTTTTCGGCCGTGCTTGTAGCATACGTATACAGTCTACGTGCGTGTACGCACATAGATGTGTGTGTGTGTGTGTACCTGAGGGGTCCGCATGCGCGGGATGCGCATTCCGGAATCCATTAACTAGCCTATTAAACCTTATTTAAATAACCCAAGTATCACACGGCAATTTATCAAACTTTTTATTGCCAGTTTATTGTCAGACTGTCCGTGGCTAGACGCCGAATTGTTTGGTTCAATTTCAAGTGGAAGCTAAACGAACGTACGTACGTATCTTTCTTTCCCTATACAGATTATACAATAGGGAAAATACACGTGTAGCCGTCTGCTTATTATGCTTATTACACTATCCCCTTCCGTAAGTTTCACTCCTATGTATATTTAGGTACCTACCTTCGTATCATCGTGCGCATATAACACGCTTGCCGGGCCTATTCCACGCTGTAAAAGCGCAGCTCAACGTTGTCTGCAGCTCGTCACCTCCCGTAATTACCAGGGGAATTCGTTTCAAGAAATTCAATGTTTGTGAAATTTTTTGGATTCTTTGACTGAATGACGCGCGAATTTGAGACGTTTTAATTGAATTTTTCATTACGAATCGCATTGTATCTCGACGTCAATTACAATTATACACAAAACGTTGTGAAAAATATCTGAAGAAACTGGTCCTGAGATAGATGGCAATTATGGACGCACATATCGTAACTCTTAACCTTTAGACTACCAGTGATTTTAATGTATATTCAAATTAACCCACATTCATATTATTTGACTATAGGCGATGGGATAAAGGTCAAAGAAAAATACTTTCCCATGGCAATAATTCTTGATTTAGTTTTCAACATGCGAAACAAATGATTGTCAATATAATTTTGATACAGTCTGGATCAATGAAAATAATAGTATACAATTACCACGAAATGCTATTCCGCATAGGACTACACGAAAGAATCATATCCCAAAATTCGGACTCCAGTCGCTTGACTCCCGGTGTGCGGTTGAAAACTCTTTGTCCCACCTTCGAACCCCCATAAAAAAAGCACGTGGTTTACCGCTCCGGTCGCACACTGACCGGCTGTCCAGTGCAGGTTTGGGCAAAAATCAATTTCATCGGTGATACGTGGCAGGGTTGCAGCGGTGTTTCGTACGTCGGTTAAGCCCGAACAGACGGGCCGAATCACTTGAAGTACGAACGTAACTGGTATCCCGGCGCTACGCAGCCATGCCATGCGGCGATACGTTGCACTGTGTAACGCAGGCACGCGCGAAGCAGGTGTATCTGTTGGTCCCAATCTGTATAATAGAACCGGACGCGGTTTCAGTGCGGTGGACATACGAGTGGCCGTGATTGATGAACGGGCGGCACGGACAAAGTGCATCTATATCAAACCGAGTGTTATACCTACCTTATAGTTATGCAGGGGTACGGTATGTCGGTGCACGCAGCGTTACACTTTCTGTCACTCGAGTATAGCGCTCGCTAGTTGAGCGGGGACGTCCGACGTTTTTTTTTCTTACCGATCCCCAAACTCGACTGTACTCCGAGGAGTGCGATCGGCCCTGGATTCGAGAAACGAAAATTAGAACTGGCTCTGCCACTCGGTTTAAAAACCGGCTAATTTCGTGCCCTCCCCCCCCACCCAAACTCGAGACAAGGGGACCGGGAATCGATTACACCGCACGATACATGCGCCGCTGGTATATAATACGTAACAGGTTATTCATCTCTCCGCGAGCTGAATGAGAATTGATTAGCTCCGAGGGTTCTCAGGAGGCGAACGTACCCTGGTCAGGACAGACGGTCTCAAGGAGGGTAAGGGGAGGATTCTGTTTTACAACGAAGGGTTGCCCCCAGCTCGAGTATCCGGCGGGACGCCGTGCGGCAGATGTGCGATTGTCCCGGACCGCCGTATGTCAGCGGCTCATGCAGATCAGGCCACGTGTAATGCGGCTAATGCGGACCGCAAACGCGGCCAACGGCCGCCGGAATCGAGCCAAGCTGCCCGGCTTCGAATCTGGAGAAGCCGCTTAGCTCGCCTCTGGGGAACCGAACCGTTATCCTGGATCCGCGGATTTTCAACCGAGAAAATCGAGCGTCTGACCTCTTGGGTGATATTGAAATTCGGCGAGGTCAAGGCGAGCGCGCCGGGGCCGAAAGGAGAGTGAAAAAGGCCAGGCAGTTGCAAACTCGCGCGGACACTGCAGGCAATTGTGAAAAATGAGACTCCTCGTTGCTTGGAATCAGAGAATAGCACGGCACCGAGCAGTTTTATCGATCATACGAATCCATCATCTTTCCCCAACGAAATACACCGCGGAGTCAAAGTCTACTCCTCAAAATTCATTCCGTACGAATACGAAGAGAGACAGCTGTACAATACTGGAAACTGGTTTCGGCGGGGCAGACATACGAGGAAACATTCGGTATATTACCAGACCGCAAAACTGGGAAACTCGTTCGTCCTGGAAACATAAAAATTTTTATGGTCTGCTATCCTTTTGATCGGCACGGATAAGTTTGGTAGTTTTTGGGTTCTGAACGTCCCCGCAATGCCACCCGCACGTGTATTACGAGACTGCAGGGTTTATCGAGGCACCTTTGCAACTATCTGGCAAATGCAGAGGGACGAAGGTTGGGATTTTATTGGGGACGTTTCCCGGTGGATGCGCGCAATGTACGTTTTCGAGACAGTTTGGCTCCGTATTATATCCGGTTCCTTGTGGTTTGTAGTAACCCGATATTCCAACTGGGCCTGCGCGCAAGTCCCGCGGGACTCGAAATGCCCCCTGAAACGAGGTTTTCGCCAATTCGATGAAATTAAATTTGAAAGTCCCTTGATTTGGGTCTCCTTCTCTTTTGTCTCCGATTAGTTCCAAACGATTGAGCCAAGGTTTCAACCAAATATGTTGAAGATTCTTGTCGTGCATAGAATCAGTGCAGCACCTTATACGTACTTATACAACCGATAGGATCACCGAGGGAACGAAGAAAAAAAAATAAAAAGCTTGACGAAAGCGTGTACACGGTGTGAAATTTAACGAGGAGAAGAATAATCGGAAATCGTTAAAAGGACACAATGTAACTTTTGTGGTCCATGAACGGCTACCTCGTACATTTTCAGCCGCTTTTCGACCGCAGTCGAGGATATCGCCGGGCACGACATCGATAAATCTGCAGAAAGATAGAGAGAGGGAGAGAGAGAGAGAGAGAGAGAGAGAGACGCGCGCTAAGAACCAGACACGTCATATATCTCCTCCGAAAGCCACGCTCTCCGCAATATTTTGACAATAGAACTCTTTGACGAAGGGGCCTGCAAGCCAGCACATGGCTTCACGGTTTGCGCGATCTTCGAGCCCCGAAGGCTGTCT
Organism: Neodiprion pinetum; assembly: GCF_021155775.2. Lineage (NCBI taxonomy): Eukaryota > Metazoa > Arthropoda > Insecta > Hymenoptera > Diprionidae > Neodiprion > Neodiprion pinetum. The sequence goes on from NC_060235.2 coordinate 32,134,746, forward strand.
GCAGGCTCGGCTGGATCTGCGGCTGCGGCATAATGTATACAGATATACCACACACTTTATATTAATGCTCACAGTCAACACATGCCTAGACGGTATGAGAAAAAGCCGGAGCATTGTATCAAATCTTACAAATATTGGCGAAATATTGAAAGCAGTTTGAGTAAATATCGGGCCGCCTGAATGGACGCGGGGATGTGCCACCAATACCCGAGGGCCCACCTATGGCTAACCATCTACCTGCTCTTACCACAATAGTTCGTTGCCGTGTTTATGTAATCCTATTATACCCGATTGTCCCCAACAAGAAACACTCTCAGAGGTGCTCAGTCGCCATCCGAGTACCGCCGAGTCTCGACGTGAATCGGGTTGATGATAATAGTTGGTGCATCGTAATTACTCTCGATTAATCACTTTGTCGGTACAGTGAAACTTTCCAATTGCGGACGTCTTCGGGATTAGAAATATTGTCCGTTGTTGAGGAATGTCCGCTATTCAGAACAGTATTGACGTGTGAATTGTGCTTCTGGAGATTTTTAAACTGTCCGTTGTAAAGAGGAATCCGTTGGTGGGAGGTGTCCGTTAAGAGAAGTGTCGTTGTGATTTAGAAACGCCAGTTGACTGTGTTATTCTCGAAAGGACGTTCACAAGATAATGTCGAAAACAATTCAGACGTAAGTTTATCGATAAGCGATGAGAATTCAAGAAATTGGAGGCATAGTGACGAATTTTTACAGCGTTACTTACATATGGGGTGTGAAATGTGTTTCTGGGTGTTTTGAGGTTTGATTGAATGCTACAATCATTCCTAATCGATCGAATCAAAATGTCAGTTATTTTCACTGTTATCAGAGCGATTAAAATACCGTAGCTGATAACTATCCCAATTTTACGTGCAATGTTGGAATGACAAAAAAAAGGTCTGTTGTTTTGCCAAACAATACAATCAATAACGTCCGGAGATATGTTCCCGAAATTGAGTTACCACTTATAACACTAAGAATATATTTTCTGGCTTTATTCTCACGCTTGAAACAATAAAAGTTTTCAAACTTTTAATCATTGCGTATGTAGAATTGTACTACCTACCGCAGTTTGCGGTCAACAATGGGTATAATAGGCTCTGATAAGAGTGAAAGTAAGTCACGTTTTACACGGTTGATAAAAACTGGTTAGAAAACATCCTCTCAATAACTAGCAGAGGAATTTACGCTAGGTTATTGTAGGCAACTTTTCCGTATTTGTGAACGCTTGAACTAACGACGACGACGTCGTTCGCCGGTAATAATCATTAACAGTTACGGGATAAACAGGAAGTAACGACAGTTTTTTTAATACAACGTCACAACAAAAGTGCGGGGTAAAGAAATAAAAACGAATTCTTCGTCGTTAAAGGAGATGGTTTGGCGGCGGTGATATAGCCGCGTAACTTGAGAGTCACTGTTAAGCCATCCTGGAGTCAAAGACGAAGTTTTCGAATAAATGAATAGGTTCCCAGAGCCGAACGTAAAAGACTAGCGAATCACAGCGGGACCGAGAGCAGCGGCACTATTGTTGTCCGATATTGTTGCCGTTTCCTTCGGGTTTTCGTTGGGTGGATTTTCCCCGGTTTCACCCTCCCCCTCTTCAGCCCTTGGTCGCCGCTCCTCCAGGCCTGCATCCTTTACGAGCCGGAGGAGAGAATGACATCGGAGAAAAAAGGTCCTCCGTCACCGAAGTCAATATTTGAGGTGGATCCTATCTCGTACAGCGGGACTACTTCTCTCTACACGTGCGAATGTGAGTAAGTACCGTGGCATCCCATATACTATGTATACATGTGCGAAATCGCATAGGACAGAACCATGCGGCAGAGCCGTAAAGCCGCGGAAGCTGAAAGCGCAAACTGCACCATCTCCGTGAGTTATCGGAACAGTATTGAATTTGTCCAACATTATATACACGCGTTACTCGTGTTTACCGGAAGAATTCTGAATTGTCTTGCGACCGCGTGCGTTTACGAAGAATGAAACGCTAGTCGTGTCTTGAATCGTAAAAAGGGGTTATAAATTCTCGAGGATTGGTACGTGCAGCTTCATTTAACAATCTATGGCCATTGGTTTAATCTAATAAAAAAAAAATGTTTACATCTCATATTGTAGGAGTTATTTATACGAGTTTTCATTCGCATCGACGCTTATGTACGGAATCAATAAACATCATGGATCTTGTTGGTGTTAGATACCGTCGTTTGCCGGATTCAACTGATCATCATTTACGGAAATGAATAATATGTCAAATATCGTATATACCTATACAATCGGGCAAATTCTTGCGATCGTAAGAAAAATAAATCAACAGTTGGCTTCATTCACGAAAATTGTACAGCCCACTGTCATAAAAACGTGTCTACATCGTCCGAAGTGGATTAATGTCGGATAGACTTTCATTTATTTTACCTTCGCATCAAGTTTCGGAAAGCAAGTTCACAAACTGCGGATAGCTTATCGTATTAAATACCGAGGTACTCGGAAAATCGGTAAATAGATTTAATGGCCGGACAACGAAACGGCATTACGGTGACTGGGTGTCTGAACTGAGCATTGCGTGTGCGTCACCTTAAATACACTGCACGTACAAACTGGAGCTTGCGTGCGTACGTCGATGGGCTATAGGTAAGCTGATCGAGGGAAATATAGGTTTATGCACTCCCTCGGGAATACGTGCTATGTACGGTGTACTGTATGCACCACATCCAGGAACTTGGAAGTTAGGTATACGTATATGTGTCTGTGTAATGTAAACGATTCGCTGATATACATGCGGATATTTACCAGATGTTATGAATAGACGTGTATATATTGTAAGATTATTTGAAAATTAAGAATGAGGCGAAATCAATATTAAAAATCTTTTACAAGCTATGAGGAGTGGAGTGAAAATTTTAATTTATTTATAAATATAACTACACATGAGCCGTCATTATGTTTAAAATTCATTCATTCATCCATTCCACAATTCATTCATTCCAGGTGTATATAGTTAAAACGGTGTATATTGTTAAAATTGGCGGATATTGTTGAAATTATAAATTGTTATCAACAACGGTTTTTCGTCGAGGCACTATATTTTCTGATATCACTTTTAATGTTCTTCGTTTTATCGTCTCTTTTTAAATTTGGGCTTGGGTTTGGAGTGTTTAATTGTTAATTTAATAGGTATGTCCTCGTAGTTTAGATTTCCTTTATTCTCAGTTAGTCGACTATTTCAGAGAGGAACACCTCCGCACCTCCTTCCTCCTGGAGAGACGTAGACCAAGCCTCTTAATTTTCTCAAATTTGTGACCAGGTTCCCCACTCCCTGGGTCTAGCCTAATCCGATCGTGCCGTGTTCATTGCGCGGTTATATTTGAATCATTACAATATCGCTACGTCGCACTTCGCGCAAGTGTTCAACTCATTCCGTATTTTATTGAGAGTATAAAAGAGAATCGGAGATATACATGAGTGACAAAGGGTAGTCAAGTCGTAGTCAGACTGACGAATAACAACGATGACGCTACGAATATACAATTTATACCCTTCTATACTGCTGTATTTGAAATTGTTGGTAATTATACGGTATGTATATTTTCGGAAGCGGAAAGAATTACATCTGGAGGGAGCATTAATTCTGTTATAATTTACAACGGAATCTACCCTTTGCAAATTATTCATCCGGATAAGCAATTAATTTCGAAAGACAAGTCTGGAAACTGGCTGACTGTTGCGCGAGTCGCGTTATTCCCAGGTTTATTTTCTTATCTTCGAACGATTCGCAGGTCTACTCTAATCAAAATTTCACTTGATTAAATATTATTTTACTCTTGAAAAAAACATTATAGTCCGTTCTACGAGAAAGTTTCATATCACACTCAGCCAAATTCTGTCGCAATTACGAATCGGTTTTACACAGTTATACGATGAATTTCGAAAAATTACAAAAAGAGTTTTTAATTGTTGTCATTGAATAAAAAAAAAAACAATGTCGAAAGAATTTACCGTTGTTAATGGTGTGAGACTCATTCGTAAGTGCTGCAATGAATGGTTGAAAAAATACAATCGACAGTTTCTGAGACGTGAAATAATCGGTGAAGGCGATCACAAATCTTTTTCAAAGTGAAAAGTCCAAAGAGAAATTTTTAATTTTGTAACTCATAAGCAGTTGAGTCTTGAATATCGTTCGAACGCCAAATATATACCTGATGCAATGTTAATCGATATGTACCGCAATTGTCAAACTGTCCGAAATAGTTCTCTCTCAATTGTTCCTTATTTTTATCTGCATATATAAGGATTCAGAAAACCTAATCGGTAGTATGATTACATCGCGCAGAGAGTCTCGCTGATCCGCAGCACGATTATAACCCTGAACGATTAGCCACTGCTCAAAGTGTAGCGGTTCCCTTACTTGGGACCCATTGTCCAGCTAGAATGAGGAAGAAAGTAAGAGTGAAATGGCGAAGGCGAGACGCTAAGGAGGGAGAGAGTAGAATGGAAGGAGAGCTACGCAGCGGTCAAGGACAGCTTGAGCCGAACGGCTGCCGCTAGTTCTCCGATTCGCCGATAGAGGGATTTTAGGTACCAATGTCTGCCCGCTAGTGCCATTTTTCGCGCGGTTAGTACATGACTCAAAAGTTAACGTCAGTAAGTCAAGTAATTCGTGGCGATGCCTCGTCTGCAAGGTTTTGGTATCGGTTTTATGCGGCTGCCCTTTCGGAGTCCGGTCTACATGTTTTCCCTACACATCGGCTTGGGAACCGTAGGCGAGCGCAGTACAAAGTCGCTTTCAGCCGTTTAGACACCGCGGTGAAGCCACTCAGGTTATTTTTTGTCACCTGGTGCATTGCAGTTTTTATATTAGCGTTAAATTCTTTCATTTCAATTTTCGCCTAAATACCGATGTTTAATTTTTATTATTCCGATCGATTTTTACCACCTAATTTTATACTTGAAACAAATTGTGAAGCGTATTTCTAGTACCACGCGTTACAAATAAATTTTACATGCATTAAAACGAATTATTTTTTCATACAATTTTTGTTTTATTCAAAGTTAAATCAATGATGGAATCCGAATATTAATAAATTCGAACCAAACAGCATAGAGAAAAAAAATTCTTTGAAACTTGTCACCTTCCTTTGGTCCCGCACTTTTTCATGAAAAGTAAACATACCTAATTTAGTACGTGCAAAACAGAGCACTTTGCACGTATTATTTCATTAAACGAAATTATTATTTCACCCGCGAATCGCGATGAAGCTTCTGCTGCTGTTGTTCCTGCACTTATTTTTACCGAAACAATGAAGTAGGCTGTGAAAACCGTCAACTTCAAAAATGTTGACGGAGGTGTTATATCGATTTTGCGACGCCCCGCATGGCACGTAAAACGAGGCGATCTTGTTTCCACCTGGCAAAACATCCTTTCTCGGAGCCAAAACATACTGCGGCCTTACCATCAGGGTCAGAAGGAGGGAGTGAAACGCAGGGGAAGAAGAAATGACGCAGGAAAGAGACAGGCCTAGTGGTAGAGAGAGGGAGAGAGAGAAAGAGAGAGTGAGAAGTTATAAGGGCGGGCCTTAGATTCGCAGTTGAATCTGCCGCGCTCAGCGGTCCCTCGGTAGTTTCTTAAGCGGTCGATAGATGGATCGGAGGAACTCGACTGCCCGCTAGCACCAAATCGCTTGCTCAGTTTCTATATAATAATCGGCTCTACCCGGTCTTCCAGTAACCCGATGCTCCCCGGTAAGTGGTTGGTGAACGATGCACAGTGAATAGCTTGGTTGGTCCGTTTACAAGCTGGAAGATGCATGCGTCACGCACGTCGATGCACCAAGTTCCTAGGAGAGGGTATAGTTGCGGCGATCCGATGCGCCCCGGCAACTCTCGATGATCCACAGATGCGGTGGACAATGCTTAAAGAGTTGTGAGGGTCACGTAACACAGAACCCCTCGGAAGCTTTGGGTGTAGAAGTAGTGAGGCAATGTCGAGTCCCGCACTTCGCTACTGTGGCAGCGACTTCGGTTACTTTTTTTAATTCATTCGAGTCATTTTTTCATTTTTCTCTCCACCTTATCTCACACCCGGAACAAACCAAACAAAGCCAAATATAACACGAAATATTTATTGATTCGATAGTCTTTGGGGGATAAAATTTTGCTATTGAATCGGCAAACAATTATTCACTATTTTTTACAACAATAATTTCACCCCAAGTAAACGTAAAAAATCTAACGACAAATGAATAACCTAATTCCGATTAACTCTGGCTGTTGACTGGATTCTGTCAAATTTCGCTCCATTGAAAATCGAAACTTTCGATTACTTATCAGAAAAGGCCATCAAGAATTGTTAAATATCAAATCGTATCGATTGACCGTATCCTACTTTTAATACATACTTGAAATCTTTGATATTCATCCGATTATTTCACCATAGGTGAATCCGATGATGGGACGGCCGCGTCTCGTTTACCGAGGTTCGATAGCAGCGGATGTACGCCAAGAAGCGGGGGGGCGTGTATAATGCACCGGGAATAGAGAAGGGAAGGCAATCGTAAATAAATCGGCAAATAGTAAGTTGAGCAAATACCGAGAGCCGAGGACTTAATGAACCAAACTGTTTGTCCAGTCTGGGAGCGCGCAGCTGACCCGCCGCCGCGCTATCGGACATCGCATGGAGCTTTGCACGGGTAGACTCGCAATTTCTAGATCCCTGCGTTCCGATCGCTTCCGTTTCCCATATTGCACTTGTTGGCTCAGGCGCAATAGCACCGAATCCACCCCGACGCATCAGGAATTATAAAGGGTATAAAAATAGTTGGGAGATCGGTGGATAAACTTCTCCGACTTCCTGCCTCGTTAACACCGTTATTAAAAGCGCTAGGTGAAATGCCCATGCGAGAGCATCGTCTCGCAATTTCATAAAATCTTAATATATACTTATAGTTAATAATGTGTACATTTGCTTCGTACAGATATTTGTACAGCTAGCCCCGCGTGGAATTCAAATTTCGCAGATACGGGGTGACTTTATAATTTTCTAAATGTTGTCTAATTACGCAACTTTCAAAGCTATTATTTCTCGCGAAGAATTTTACATCATTTTGGGTTTTATATGCAAGAAATTGTATGATGATAGGATAACTTGGCTTTCTTATAATATGTAACAAGACGCGCTAGGATTGTCAGACACTCCATCAGGCCAAGGTGGCGTCTATTTCAGCTGCCAGACGGGCCGAAAGTTAACGAACAAAGTTGTTGAGAATATTTAATGTATTTTTAAAACACAGTCTGAAAAGTTTAATGTTATTGGATATTTTTCCCATCTTTTTTTTCTATATCACTATCTCTCGCTTTTTTTTATGCTTACGGATGGTGAAAATTACCTACCGCAATAGCAAAAAATGAAATATGTGGTCTGAAATTTTTTTTACCTATAAATCAAGGGGCGTAATTACGAACAAACATTCTTCGATTAATCTCAGTTTCAACTACGTATACTTCGGGGAATTATTTTCTCATAAGTCATCAGTGGGTAATGCAAGGTAATTGGCGCTAGTCTCGGAGTCTAATTAGTTAATCACGAGCATGTACAGAGTTAAGAAAAAGTTCTGCGATTAAAAGTAAATCGTGATATCTGTTGTACCGTTGGGAATAAAATGTAAGGATAATTTTTTTGCTACAACGTTATTATTATTCACTCTGATCGAATTACAATAGAGTGAAATGTTACTATATTTGTTCTAAAACGATGTAACTAGTTTGACTTTAGTAACGGTAGCCTTCATTACGGGCAGGTAAAGTGTTTACACAAAGCAGCAGCACCCACTTCACGTTGAATAATTAATTAACGTGATGATGATGAACCTTCATGCAGGTACCCACCTACCCGCCTCCACGTCTGGCTAGTTAGTTCCGTCAGGTTATAAAAAATTAATTAACGTTACGCAAAATATTGAAACGCAAGTTTTAAACTCCAGTCTTCGCGACGAGAGTACATTACACGTGTAAATATACAGAGTGAATTTCCCGTGTGATGTACGCGAATATTTCCCCGTATTTGAGTACAAATGCAAAGTTCGTAATCCTGATTGAAGTTGCCTCCAAGTCCCGAGTGTTTGTCGAGTTGCCTGTACCGCAGGCGCTGCCTGCCTTTACACGCGTTCTAAACTAGGCCGGAACTAGGCGAAAACTATAGTTGGCAAAGCTCAGAGACGGAGAGAGGATCTCCCTTGGATATCGACAAATGTCACGTTTAACGCTCATTTTAATAAAAATGGAATCACCCCTCGAGCATCGCAGAGCATGAGGATCAGCTCGAAGAACAGCGGAGAAAAAACATTGACACAGACTGCAAGTGACGCTGTTAATCCCTGCTATGAATTATCTGAGGCGAGGCGGGCCGCAGACTGCCACGTTAACCCCACCGTGACGAATATCTCTCTATAAAAGAGGGATCGATGTTTTTTATATCACGCGGTCCTGCGATGCGTGGGATTTCGTGGGGTGAACAGATATAGGTACGTCTGATTCTTTCAGACGCGGGAGAATTCATCGTCTATCATAGTCGACGCGCACTGTTTCCTTTAATAATAAAATGAAATATGTCGAATTATTTACACCGCCTTATGCGAGATACGTACATATGTCACGATAAAAATCGCGCATACCTGACGATTCGTCGTTGTAATAATAATAATAATAATAATAATAATAATAATAATAATAATAATAATAGTAATAGTAATAATAATATATTGGGTCATTTTTTTTCGTACTCATTGTGCATGTTTTAATATATACTATATGTTATAATATATAATATATATATGTATATGGTGAAATTCTGTTTTTACTTTTTTACGAAGGAAAGACGGCGGAAAGATCAGCGTTCTGCGATTACAATGATCTTTGGCCATCTCATATGCAAAGTGTGTGAACCTATGCTGGATTTAACGCTGCGGCTCAGACATGATCCAACTCAGATTTCATATAGACAGCACGATTTCCATACCACATCATAAATCCAAAACACCGCCGTGTAATTCGAAGTTTTTTCAATATGCTTCGTATCAGCAAACGTGTATAACGCCCTAGCATCCGCAAATTTCTTTTTTATCCCCCATCCCAGCAGGGATGTTACATATTGCGGATTAATTTAGTTCGCCAAGTTGCGGTGGAATGACGAGGGGTACAAAGCAGGCGTATAGAATTCGACAAAAAATTCATCTATCTTTAATCCTGGCTGACGTGAGCCAATCCGACGAGCATGAGATGCGTAAAGTCTCAAGAGACGCGATCGCGCTTCCCGGAGCCAGTAAGGACGTAAAAAATCTTTGATAAATAATTTGTTGAGCACATAATGTTTTCAACGAATTGTGCGAATATACAAAAATCCGCAGTTTTTTTTTTCTGCAATTACAACTGAATCCGGTAATACAGATTCCCCTCGTTTCATGATGGGTGTGTGTGGGGTGAAGTTCGGACGGTTGGCTAAAGTCAGTCCCACACAGTGGGGAACGGTAACTTTCCAAGCGCTATGAAAACGAAGTGGAGAACGTTGAATAAAGTTAGCACGAGTTTGCGTAAAGTTGCAGGGTGGAAACGGTGTGTTATGTATGCATAGTATACACATACCTGCCTGAATTTAATTACAGTAGTCCGAAACGGCTTAAATTCAAAACTGGTTCCAAAAATTATTTATATACGCTGGGTGGAAAATTTTGGTCCATTTCTGAAATATCCACAACGTATAATTTTTCCCGCGCTTTTGTTGCTGATTTTTTTCTTTTTCTTTACGTACAGTTCATAATCGAGGTAATTATTTTTTTTATTCTCTTGTACGGGAGAAATTGTTGTTTGTTATACGATGGCATGTTCAAACATCGCCCTTCCGCATCAAGGACACAAAAGCCTAGCCCACCTTGCCCACTGGGATTTAATGATACGACCGTGGCGCGATTTTATTAGTTGAAATCATACAGCGGTCATATTTTCAAATTAACTTTAGTCCCGACGGACCCGCCCCCATCACGCGTTTGTAAAAAACTCATGGATGCCTTCTCACACCCTTGCGTAGCGAGGCGGTCGAATCAGCCCCGATACAGTGTGGCGGCCCCGAAGTAGACGCACTGCGTGTTCGTTCGCAAATTGCCTGTTACGCCAACGAATACATATCGGTACTGTGACTGAAAAAAACTAATATTTCGACCGCCTGGGGGAGCAACTTTTCACCCCCGCCGCACCGGTCCATCAACAGCGTAGCACGGGCGTCGGGAAATATTAGCCAAAGTGCAATGTGCTGCTGAAGCTAACTCCGCAGCGTTTGTTACATTTGGAAATAATGCACCGGAGAATAATGCAACGGACGTTAAATAATGATGGAAAGGTGAGCATATATCAACGTCCTTGTTGGTCAGATGCGATCAGGTTCGTCTACAATGTGATATATTATTGAGATTTGCACTACGAGATAAAGGGTGCTAATTCGAGCTAAATTTAGTCTTCAACAGCCTTGCATAGCGAACTGATACAACGCTGGAAATGCTAATGGGCTTTACGTTGGCACTGATCGAATTAACTCTTCCGGGCTCTTAACTCCGCGTGTATATAACCATTATCCAGCGGTGTTTCGGCTAAAAATATTAGCAAACCGACAGACTTGCTTCACGTATTTATACCGTATCACCGGCATCACCGTCGTTGATACTCGTCTATCATTTAACAAGATAGGAAACGTTGAAGCGGTGACTTTTGATAATAAGACCATATTATCTTGGAAATTGATTATCTCTATTATTGCAATACGCGCCGACCTTTTCCAGAATGCAATCTATTTCCACCGTCGAATCAAATGAAATTATTTATTTGTCGATTTCCACCACTGTGATGCATGGAGCTTACCTACTTTTGCCTCAAACCACTTTAGGATCCTCCTCGAGTAGTAAAGATATCTCAACTAGATACTTTTCTTGGGTTACACTTTTTGTGCGCTCCCCCTAGCTGAACGAACGAAATAAAAGTACATAACTTTGAAAAAGTTTCATCTTTTGTGATAAATTTCTCGATATCATACCTAGGTATACGTATACCTATAAAGCACATGGTGTAAAAAATTGTAAATAAAACTTTTGCCAGTTGAACTCTATTCACGATTGGATCTTTTTCGTTTTCAGAATATAATTACCAAATCTGAGCGTATACCGAACTTTCATTATTACAATCTTGAACTCTGTTTGGTATAGCAACGTGTAAAAAGCGATGCCATGCCCAACAAAGCCAGTGATTTCGAGAATGCAAAGTAACTTATAGTCGTAGGTCTGTAGTCTTACTCTGACAGTTATTTTGGAGTATGTAGTTAGTAAGGCGATTTATGCGTGAATAATTCATGTGGATTTCGAACGTAGTTTGCTTACAAGCTCGTAGACTCGAGTGAGACTCTGGTGATGTATCGAATCTCATTTCAGTTTCTGCCATAAGGATTTTTTGCATAATATTATAGTTTTTCTTGTATTCGCGATTTAAATATATTGGCGATTAGGTGTTGGTAAAATATTTTGGAAACGCACTTGAGCAGTTACCAAAATTCAGTTCAATGCAAATCGATGCTTTTAACAATTAAGCTTGCATTTCGATACTTGAACGAAACCATCGATATTAGGTATAGTCCGAGCTCAGTTTTGTGAATGCGAAAACAGTCTAGCAGCTGGAAAATGGAAGATGGTTGATTGTACGAATCGACAAAAACTTTGGATTTAATTAAACGAAGTTCTCCGGGAGTGATATCGTGTATACTGTCCGGGGCTATAATAATACATTTTTCAGGTAAAATTATCCACTTGAATTGTTCTCGTTATACACTCACTTTGCATGTTTCCTCCCCTAACGAGGAATAACACCGCGTTGTACCCCGTAAATTTAATACTTTTTTCCCGGGCTCGCGGCACTACGTTAGCCGTAATTTTCGGTGCCAGGAAGACTGTCACGACAATATAAATACCTACACGGAGGTTCGGCATTGTACACGAAGCTCCGCGTGTGTGCGGGGTGGAAATATACGAGTATGCAGGGTTGTACCAGCCGGTATTATACCGCGTGCAACTCAAATTACGTTAACTTTGGGCATCTCTCAAAAATCGCCTCTTCAAAATTCATTGAAACCTGGGAGCGGGCAACGACTTTTTTAACACACAGATACGCGCCTAGAAACGCAAACTCTGCGTACCGCACAGTGTAGTAAAAATGTGAGGCAAGGGGCTGCCGGGCAGCTCAGAGCAGCCCGAGTCATATATTATGCATTGTTCTGCGGGCCACAGGAATCGCATATCTGTACCGATTTGCGGTGGCAGAATCTTGGGCGCCGCGGGGGCGAGGCGAATCGCTCCCTCCAACCCTTATCTCTGGATTCGTAGGGCGATATTCTCCCAATATTATAAATAAGTAACAGCTATCACTCGGGGGACGATCCGACGCCGCCGTCGCCTTGCGTATAAAGCGCGGGGCGTGACTCCGGCCGTTTAGCGTGACTCACGAAAGAGAACAACAGCACTCAAAGTCGTCTGACTACTAGCTGCCGTGGCTTGATATCTGAGCGCATCGCGTACCCCTCGAACTTAGTTGGGGCGCCAAGGGGTGGAGGCTGCTGCTGGGGGGCTAAACGGCTTACCGCGGTGTCATTGTGCAGAGGCGTCTGCGCCGCGCCAAGAGACACCCTCGACGACATCCACGTGCTGCGTCTAATCCTTTCATCTGCTCGGCTAATTGCTACGATTAAGAAACGGCAATGAAGTCTGCTTAACGAGCATATGCATCCCCCGAGTAGAGATCAGACGGGGCTTTCGGCTCCGTTGCCCAACCGTGAAACTATATATCTTTTTCTTTCTTACCCCCGTTACTTCCGTGCAGTTAACCCCCAACTTTGGTAAACAAGGCTTGTGTGCGCAATACTATACGTGTGTGTATGTATTAAAATATACATATAGAGTACCTTTTACGTAATACGTCATGTTTGCCCTCTGAGATCATCGGCGCCTCGTGGTCATTATCAGAAGTGCATCTAGTGTCAGGGCATAAATTTGGACATGCCATCTTGATCCTGCAGATTTGATTCGCGATTCGCGAATCGATATTTCAAGCAAAATTTGCTTTGCTGAGGGTATAAGAGGCTGACGGCAAATATTAATCGAGAGTTACTACGTTTACGTGCGAAATATTTGACACTCTTCAAATACGGTCATAGGCGTTTACGTGTTACTTTGACTTCCAACGACTCAAATCCGTTATCGTTCACGTGATCGAGCCTTACAGACTATCACCGGCTCATAACGCGTTACCTGGTGCACGTAAAGACACAACGGTCGTTTACGTTTTGGTAAATAGCGCAAGTCACGAAAATTAGTAACTCGATGCACGTAAGCACAGTGCATATTAACTTGTTTTTATCAGCAGTACACTTTTCGATTATTTTTCTATTTCCTCAGCACAGTAAAATGTAACGTCTGCGCTTTCATATTATTCAAATTTCCACAAGACCTAAACGCGACGGCACTCTAAATTTCCATTGGAATTCGTATCGTGCCCAGCTGCCGATTAGGATTTAAATTGACCGTAAAGTATAAAATAAAAAAATCTGTGAAAGTGTACCTACCTACGTTTAGTTTCAGCACTCGCATCGGTCCGTTGCGTTCGTCACATACAAGTTTCAAGTCTAAATCCTACAGAGTTCCGATTACCAATGCGAAGGGACAACTTGTAATCCAGGGCCTTGCAGGCGGGCGTCTTATCAGTAGGTTACAGAGTGATGGGTGCATGTATTACTCGAGAAGCGGTGTCCTCTGCACCTAACCCCGAACTGGATCCGATTCAGATTTGCTTATCAAATGAGCCCACGCCGGCTACTTACTCGTTAACTTTATTGCTGGTAAATGCCGCGTTAATGTTAACCGTGACTGTTTACGACGCCCTGCAACCAGTGGCAAGAGACAACAGAATTCCGTTGCGACGGGGTGTTATCGCGTTTTTATTGCCAGTCATCCGGCTCCGCGGTTTGTGGTTTATTCCGTTGTGTGCTAACAATAAGTAGCGACTAATGCGAATCAGTGACGGTGGAACGAGTCGAACGAGTGGAAGTCGAGAGCGATTTACTGATTTTCGAACGGCTGAATATTTCACGACTATTGACATGTTTCTTAGTTTTTCTTCCAAATTTACTCCAGTCAAATTACACAAATATTAGGCTCGACGTTTACGGATAGCGGCAACGTTTTCCTGTGTTCGATAGCCAGCATCGGGGTAAACCTATGCTCAAGGTTTAATATATCATATTGGAAATTCCATTGTAACTGATTGTCCCCAGAATGTAACCGTTTGAAAATTTATCCTGTTATTAATTTTCATTACACTTGCGCGATTACAAATTATTGGCTTACACGGGCGGTTTACAGTCTGTTCAAACGTGCGGGTAAAATGATTAAAATTGCAGCGCTGGATTGATCACTTTCCAATTTAAATAAAATCCGTAAAAGTATACAACGAAATTCATGTAGCGTCTATCACATAGCTGTGATAAATGAATGGGTTTAAGGTATACCGGATGTATAATATAATATGCAGATAACTGTTGCAGGGTCTACCGCGGTTTGATACCACTTATACTTCTCGAACGATAAATACGCAGCAGCGCAGCGTCTGAATCCGAATTTAAACTTGTTTATGGGCGTATAATGAATAAATGATTTACATACGGCATTATTAAACCTAGACACATTCGATCTAGTTTCCAATGTACATACAACTGATCGCTTGCTACGACGTGACCCAAATCGTGCAATATGCGGTCAGTGGTACGTATAATAGTTAAATAACACATAACCGGCAGTGTAATTAACGCGGGTATTCGCACACCAAAATGTTTCACAAACAAAACCGCACACCTGCGCAAATGAATTAACCACATATTCGTGAAGCAATATAAGTGGGTCTTTGTATCGTCTGGAATCAAAAGAGAAAAGATGAGCATAACAGAAATTTCTTTACAGAATAGATTAAACTCGTTATTTGAAAAAATTTTCCAGCCTCTGGGTAACCGCGGATACGAACAGAGAAGGAATTATGGTTGGCACCACAAGTTCAGACTGTACGTGTACTTATCTCGAGTTCTATCGAACAGAAGCATCTCCAAGTGTAAATCAAAACTTGATAACGCGTAATTAAAGCTGCTGGCAGCTCTCGTCATTACTTTCAACCGCATACATATGTGCATGCATGCATGCATGTTCACCTACGTACGCGTCTATAAACATGCGAGTACTCCGTGCAATGCGCTACGCTTCGTCGAGGCGATTTAACGCAGGACGCAATGCGTATCCTGTAACTCCGTATATTGCGTCTAGACTGTTATTACACCGTGGCTAATTACTATACCGACCATCTTCTTTTCGTCCATTTTACTCGCAGGGAATTGTTCGATTATTATTCGATTTCTCGACAGAGGCACTTTCGTTTCACACATGCGCACAGAGATTTTATTACTTGGAATTCCGAGACGTTTCGAACTGCTGCTGCTGTGAATATACCTTCAAATTTATGAAAATCGGTTACAACACTAGGTGCAATAGTCAGTTTTTCAGTTTTAGGGTAAAACCGTTCGGCGCAGCAGGCTAATTCAGCTAATCGATGCTTACTGAACGACCTTTTCCCCTGCTGCAGTATTCGCCAAAATCACAAATCGCGGCGAAATGGGTGGTGAAAAGATCACAGGTGTCGCACGCCCATGCTGTAGAAGGAAAATGTGTTGAATTTTTTTTTTCCGAAATTTGTACAAGAACGTTGCGATTAGCGGGCTAGTAAAAAAAACGCCGTGATTTCTAGCTTTCATACCAGTGTTTGAACCAGGTGTCACGAACACCTGGTAAAAACTGGAAAAATTAGTTGCAGAATACGTGGGTGTATGTAATTAGCTAATTTGGTTCTGCGATTAACAGCACGTTTTATGAATGCAAAAGTTTCAACTATTCAAAGGAAATATGTTCCCACCACTCATAACGGATGTCGAACGGATGCGAGTTTACGACCCGTCTAAGGAGATCCTGTGCTTACTAATGCACGTTATACCCTACTGAGAATATTGGCTTATTAATAAATCAACAACGCTGCGCAGATTCCAAGGCTCCTTTGTCACGAGTGCTTGAACAGAACCGTGTGATTAACCGGCAATAGCGACCACATATCAGTGGTCTGGTCGTTTTCATTCCATGAACTGGTTCGTCGGTCCCTGCAGTTGCTCTGTTTAGTGTCGCTGAAAGAATTTTAATTGCGTATGAATCACGCAAAGCACCGATGTAAATCAAACGACCAGCAATGTGTTATTAAACACTTTAGCCGTCATCAGTGGTCGCAGTTTAACCTCCGGGGGAAAACTTTCATTTTCCTGAAACAACGTGGTCTTTCTTACCCGGCACCGATTGACTTCGCAATTATCGGTGTTATCACAGATGCCTACTCTATCGGCCAACGGTAAGTCGTACATGCTGTCTCCGTCGATTTATAACTCATCGATATCTACGAAAGATACGCCGGTCAAACCAAGTTTGTTCAATTGGTTGAACGAAGGTTGATTAATAATCATGCTATTCACTGACGCTCATTTCGCTTATTGAAAATCATTTACTGACGGTATTTGCGTGGAACCGAAGAGATGACAAGTTTTTACTCCATTTACAATCCAGGATTACAGCCATGACTCTCCGGAATCTTGGGTCTCGAAATTCTTTCAATCTTGATTCGAAAAATTCCATAGACCATTGTCATAGCGTGATAATAGAAAATTACACAATATCCAGCGCACATTCACACACTGAGCGAGGAGTAGTGCGGCTAGCAATAAGCAAACTGTATGTAACGTATTTGCTGTTAGCGCAGCTAATGAGTCAAGGGCTCGCTAGGACGACGTGTTTAATACGTTGTTAACACATACGACTATGCACGTGTATACATACCTATATATCGTGGTGGAAATACCGGAGCTCGGGAAATTCCAGAGGAATGTTACGCACAACGTATAGCTGTGCATGCCATGTGCATACAAGTTTTAACGACTGGAGAATTCAGATTCGAGATTTGTCCTGCAAATCTATGCAACTGTAACCGGTTCCCGGTGAAGTTTATCCTTCAATTCAGGTCTGGGATGGTATCTTGCATCTACCTACGTCAAATACATGCATTACAATTTGTAATTGCAGATGTCCGGCATCGAGCGTGTACCGAGTAAGCCTGGCCGATTACTTTCATTGTCACGTTTGTGCAATTACTTTTCGTAACTTGAACTATGTCTATTTTAAGTTAATCATGATGCAGCAGCGATACGGATTTCGATCAGTTCCGAACCGTGAATTAAATAATGTCCCTGAAATGCCTTCGTAATCCGAGCCAAGTTTACGATGACTCGGAAGAACGAAGTGATTTCAAGTCATCGCTCTTCCGTTTCAACGTTGCTCAATTTTTCAGGGGTTTCAGCCTCGTTAAGTATTGATTTACTCGCGCAACTACGATTTTCATCGAATCAAGAATTTCCGGAACTCTACGTGCAATACCTGGCTTCGAAGCAACGAGGTTAGACGATTTACGTTAGATTTTTCACTGTAACAAACGGTAAATAATATTTTTCTTTGCTTGCGCTGTCCTCCAAAATGAATCACACCTTATAGATATTTCAGACTAGAATCTAAAACAAGCGTCAATCTCAATTCGTGATTTGATTTTGTTACGAGCTAGGTTCCTAAGAAAGTAATCAGATATTGTGTATCAAATAGGATTTCCAAATTACTCCATCGGGACAGAGTACGTCATAAAAAGAAATCTGTAGTTTCTACACAGGTAATCAACGCCAGCGACTGTAGGGATTCCCCTTGAACGAACTCGTGAACAAGAATGATTTCCCAGAAATCAAACTAGGCCGACGCTGTTTTAAATTTGGCATATAGTGCGCCGATTAATTAGTGGCTCGCATACCTCGAGATTTCATATTCCACGGCTTATGACGGCCGGGAAAATGACGCGTCGCTTGCGCCTCAATCTTCGGAAACCAAGTACAGTAATTCCCGCAAGAATATACCGTGGCTGTATAACTGACCAATGACCATGGCTCTGGGAACGACGGAATATATTATCTGAGTCAGAGTTTTTTTCGACGGCAGATATGAGCCAGTCACCAGTAACTATCCGGAGTCAGTGTTGCCTGCGACACAGCTCGTCGCGCTTCTGTGGGCAGAAATTATTCCTGAGTTGAAACGCGTTGGTTTCTCATGTGTAAATACTGATCAAGCTCGCGCTAGTTTATCGAATAATTAACCATGATACTGGCCACGTCTTTGGTGGCTGTTGCCCTTGCAACTGCGATATCAGCGGAAAATATCGTCTTTGACAAGCCAAAATTCCCTGCCGTCGATCCGTATGAG
This sequence comes from Neodiprion pinetum, assembly GCF_021155775.2. Taxonomy (NCBI): domain Eukaryota; kingdom Metazoa; phylum Arthropoda; class Insecta; order Hymenoptera; family Diprionidae; genus Neodiprion; species Neodiprion pinetum. The sequence goes on from NC_060235.2 coordinate 32,153,215, forward strand.
TTACCAAGTGTTTTTCGAACTCGAGTCGCTGACCTTCAGAAATACCCGCTAGGTGAGTTCAATTTTTTCCTTAATAACCATTCGACGAAACCTGATATGACTGAAATTTAACGTTCATGAAAACATTTACAATAATGTCTCGTGTCGCTTTTCACTGAAAGTAAAAATATTGTTGTAGAAATTATTTTGTAGCTTTAATAAAACTTGGAACAAGTCTTGGAGTATGTCCATTTTTACTGGTAAAATGGCCGAAAAATTACAGATATCTGGAACCACGTAAACTATAAATTATGTTTAGAGGACTTACTTGATAAAATGACGCAGAATTTCGAAACACTCATATAATTTTTTTCCTTTCGCCAAGATCAAGGGGACTAGGAAGGCTAAAAGTACATCGTCAGACAATTACTTAAAATAAATTTTATTTATTAATTGGAATTCTCTAGGCCACTATTCGAAAAACCCCGCTTCACAGTCTGCATGATTCCGTCGATCTGAAAAATTCAAAAAGATTCTTCTAAAGCAATGTTTTCGTTATAGTATGAAAAATTGAGTGTTAGAGAACTATTTTTATGAAAAATTTTATTTCCTTATGAAGATGATTTATCTTGACCTTGGAGATTTGTTGATTAAAATTATTCTTGGATATGAAGGTCACAACTCAAAACACTTTTATCGTGTTAACGTTTCGGCCCTGGTGGGGGCCCTCCTCAGAACATTTTTATTTAAATATCTGTCACGAACAAAATAAAATAAAATAATATACAAATAGGTTTGACAAAATAAGACATATTGATGTAAATAATATGCAAGGGTGTTGAAGCAGTATAAAAGAGAAATTACCTCATATGAGATGACACTTCCAATTACATAAATGCGTGTTAGTAAATGAAGAATAAATAGAACAAAAAGGCAAAAAGACAAAAACCGAAACACACTGCGTTCGAGACGCGTAACTCCCACGAATTCATAATTATAGTTGGTTTGTTAAATGAAATAAAATACACAGCCGTTATGGTTGAGTCAGAGCACATAAGCACAGTGGAACGTCTAGTGTGTAGTGGGAAGAGGTCGATCTCGATAGTTATCAGAACAACGCAGAGTCAACGGGTTAAACGGAAAACAAAATTTTTTTGTGTTAAGAAGGTTATTTCCTTATGTTTCGCAAAAGAAGTGTTAGATAAGATGTCGAAAATTTGGCTTGACGGACTATGACGAAAACATTACTGTGCAGGAATCTGTTTGAATTCTGCAGTTCCATATATTGACCTACACTGAATGAATCATGCAGAACCTGAACCGGCGTTTTCCCAACAGTGGCCTAAAGAATTCCGATTAACAGATATGATTTATCATAAATAATTTCTTTTACAATTTTTTTTTCCCTTACTTCACTTTCGAAATTACAATAAGTAATGTGTAACCAATGCTTTGTCTTATTTTTAATAATATACCTACTCCGTAAAATACAACGGTCAAAATATTAATTTTCGCCAGCGCTGGAGGTATGTGCCCCCTTAAAATCTCCGAAAACACAATTTTTGGTGTTGATTTATTATATTATTACAATCTCTTACGAAAATTTTGGCGCAACTGTTATTGAAAAATTGTCAATTTTGCATTTGGGAAATGAAATAGCACTTGCTGATTTATCGATTGTTAACGTATGCGTGGTGACGAGTAATTGCGAAGCTGCAAAAAAAGAAGGTTAGATGGAAAGTAAAGTCTGATGAGCAGAACGAAGCACGAGAAGTTCAGAAAGCAGAATGCTGGATCGGAGTTCTGGGAATAAGAGGATATATTCAGGTGTGTACGGTACGTGCGAGGATTGTTAAGCCTGGTGAAATGAAGAGGCTTCCACATAAGAAAGACGATAAATGAGTTGTGAGTGTGAAATGGTGATGCGCGCGTAAAACTGGTATCCATGAGAAAAATATTAGTAATTAAGATTGTTAGGATGTTAGAGGAATTTACAGATGAAGAGCTGAATTTTCGATATATTGTTAATCGCTAATACATACGTGTAAAATAATGTTTTGAGAAAGATCTGATGTGTAGTTTTTGTGTAATTAATTATTGAAACTTGGATATTTAATATGTAGTTAATATAAATAATTTAATTAATCCAATTAGAAGTGATCTTAGGTAAAACTTAAATTTAAATCATTAATCTACATCTTCATATTTTTTATATCAGTTAAAAAAAAATCTGTTTTTTATTATGACTTACCGCGTACTGTTCGAACAACCTCAAGGAGGATGTTGAGCGTTGAAGGTAACCGCGAGTCTAAAGTTCGGGCGTATAGTACGCATGTTTACACGCTTTTTTCCCAAAACAAAGTTTTTAATTAGTTTTATCATAATAATTAATGAACTTCTTAAAATATCGCCTTGTTTTTTACTTTTCGTCGGATTTGGTGATATAAGGAAAGCATTGGTTTCGGTCGATGATCACTGTTTATATTTTGAACGAATCTTTACGTTTTCGAATCTCTCGAATCCACAAAACTGGTTTTTAGAAAAATGTCAGTCCGGTGGATGCAAGTCTGTCGGTCTGTTGGTCTGTTCGACAAACTCCCGCGATGATCTTGGAAATGGTTTGATGAAAAAATCTAAAACTTTACACATTGAACCGATGCCTGTATAAAAAAAATTTTTATTCGTACCGATAGAACAATGAATTTAAAATCGTTTTCGCGATTCTCAGATTATTATCCGCCGTTTTTTTAATTTTCACTTTTGAAGCACAATTTAAGTTCAATCTACGTAGGCAAATCCCGCAAATGGAATGACGTTTAAAAACTTACAAAATTTGCATGCGGCGGCTCCGAATCCTGGCAAAAAAGGAGCAATGCGCAAAACGAGCGCTCGTCTTCGTCGCTCAATGTTTTCCTTAATTATCAATATTTTTTTTCACGAATACCACTGACTTTCATCGACAAAAATGTGACAAGCAACTTGAAAATAAGAATAACTTCGTACATTTTCTCAATTGATCATAAACGTCATTCGAATTCTTACCGCATTTTTAGCCGTCAAAGCCTTCCTAGTCCCTTATCCACGACTTCGGCTGAGATTGCTGGGGGCACATGTACGGATATGTATAATGTTGTAGAAATAGTTTCGTATCTATTCATTTTTATTCGTTTGGACGTTTCGTCTATCAAATACACTGATTCTAATCACGTCAGTTCAAGGCTACTCGCGCAAAAACATTTAAACCCGAGTGTGACGTAAGCATGTAGTATAGTTTTGGCGACACCTTATTTTTCAATAGTCAATATTTAAAAATTGTCCGGACCCGTAAATGTGAGGTCATTATTTCAGTAACACTTATTTAATCTAACAATTTTCCAGTGAGAGAACACTTAAACACTGAAAAACTTCTCATCCCTGTTTTAGCTGTCGAAGCCGCCTTGAGCGTGGCACTTAAGCTTCAAGCGATTGAAGACCGTAGCGGTAAACAAAAAAATTTTCTCGTGTCTCCATTAACTGTGGCTGCGGCATTAGGCCAGCTGATGCTTGGAGCGAGAGGTGATATGAAAAATCAAATTGGAATCCTTCTCACTCTTCACGATAGCACCCAGAATAGGTGAATATGCTTTATTTCACTACAGGTTTTTGGATTTGTTTTAAAGCTTATCCTTAAACAGCGACTAAAATTTTGTGAATCGAGCTCACAATTTATCCTTTTTATCTATCTATCCTTCCAATTTTACAGTTATACATTCATGCTCGGTACCTATATATAAGCAGAGATGTTTTTTTTTAAATTGTTATATTTTACCGGAAACTTTAACATCGTATTTTTCTAACGAATATGATTTCCTACTACGTCTGACTAGCGAAAATTGAACAATTACTTTTATTTTATCTTATACTATTCATCGTATTTTTTCTGCACTTATTATTATTTTCTCTATTACGTTCATCGTTAGTGTTGCTTTTTAATTGTTCAGCATTACGAATACGTCTGAGGCTGCTGTTGAACAACGAATTGCTAACAGTTCCGCTACATCGGTTGAACAACGTGTGGGAAATCCTGGGGATCCAAGTTTAGTTAAAGGAAGTGGCAATGTGGTTGTAAGTAAATAGTTCTTACTGTTCGTTTATTTGACACCTACTAATCCACAAGCCTACCGATAAAACATATGTGCGAACTAGTAAAATTATGCAGCGGCTTCCAGTATGTCGAACGAAATTTGTGTGATATAGGTACTACAGTTGATAGAAATTTATTGGTGTAATAAAATCGCAATCCAGACTTTTTACTACCAGATCCAATGTCGGCGTACAATTTAAATCGGCGCTGATTTATGGACTGTGAATATCACAAAGATAAGTGTCTTAAAGATTTGCTTCGTGCCACCGGTTTACTGTCATGATGATTGAAGAAGATACTCAAGTATTATTCACTGTGACAGTAGCGCGAAATCAATTTCGTTGGTTTTCCCCAGACGACCTAATGGAAGAACCCGTTTTGGAGTCTCTTGCGTCACTCGTACGTGGTATAAATACAACTGCGTTCGTCGTTCACTCAATTTCCTCATGTTTTCTTTCTTTCAGTCTCGATTCAGAAATACAGTCAGCGCCCAGGACGCCTGGTCTTACGAACCTCACCGGATAAAAATGCACCAATTTGCTACCAGGACTCAGGATGGTTCACCTGGTCTGGAATTGCATCGTCAACTGGGCAGCTTAATTAATGAGCTTTCAACCCCTCTTCCCCCACCTGGGGTTGTCCATTCGTTGGCCAACCGGTCCTACTTGCATACTAGCAGTGCATTTTTTGTCGACAAAAACATGAATCTGAACGATGTCTTCGTTCGTGCCGTTGTGGATTTCTACCAATCGAGAGTTATGCCACTTGATTTCAGGTACGTCGCACAAAAATTAACTACTGGTATTCGAAGCCTGTTCGTATAAGATTTGCAATGATCTTGGGGAAGGTAAATTTTCAATAGACAAATCTGGTAGAGGATTATAATTCATGAACCGTTCGTTTTCTCAACCGTTGTCCGTTTTGTAGTAATTATTTGACGTTATCATAGGAATAATTCTGTCGAAGCTCAGAACGAAGTGAACCGATGGGGATCGATGCAAACCGGAGGTCTGATTGATCGCTTCCTAGCGTTTCCGCCCCCACCGGACACAGCGGTAATTCAAGCTGTAACCGTCCACTTCCGCGGTGCCTGGCAAACGCCTTTCATACCCGGCGGAACGATTGGTGGACTCTTCAAGGTACCAAGGTCAACTTGACCGATAACGAAGCATGTCACTCGTGTACGTCTTTGAAATCGATACTGAACTGTAAGTTACTGTCATACAGACGTCAGAGAACACCACAGTCTCTGTGAACATGATGAGAGGTACACTCGAGGAGGCGACTTACGCCGAAGACAATAATCTGGGTCTTCGCATGCTGGTGATGCCTTACTCTAATTACGAGTGCGCCATGTACGTGATCCTTCCAACAGAGACGAACCCCTTGAAGTACAACGTCGGTCATCTGGTCACTCAACTGACGAGCAAAAACTTGGTAGATCTTGCTGCGATGGTGAGTATTTCAAATTTCGTTAGCAAAATGCTCTCTCGAATTCGGTTGATTGACATTTGTTTCTTTATCAGGGGAAAAAACGGACCGTGAACGTCATGTTTCCCAAGCTCTCGTTGACTGCATCACTGAACTTGGCATCAGCCTTGGAGGAGCATGCCGCATTTCTGAACAAAGAGAAGGCTGAAGCTGAAGCGGCAAACGGGGCGAACGAAACCCTTGAGCCCGTTGTTTCGAACTTAAACCTAACGTCACCCACTCCAAATCAAATCACAACTTCAGAGGTGAACGTTAAATCTCGAATCAACAAGAACGCATCAGTGAATCAGAAGCCCGATGATGTGCAGCGAGTCATACCTTTGAACGCATCGCAGCCTGCGTCAAGTTCAGAGTCCACTCCAGTTCTCGAGGGCGGCAAGAGCACTGAGGAAATTCGGATAACGTCGAGAATGGGAGAAGCTCTCTCGGATCCCAGCGAGTCCAAGGAACCCTTGCCCAAGGCCCCGTTGATCCTCGCCGGGGCGGCGAAAGACTCCAAGTTCCGGATATCGGACATTATTCAACAGATAGCACTTGAGGTCAACGAGGCGGGAACAGAGGCAGCCGCCATTGTCGGAACGACGATAAACTACAGCGGTGGCGTGAAAAATTTCAAAGTGAACAGACCTTTCCTGTTCTTCATCCGCCACGAAGAAACCCACGCGATTCTTTTCTGGGGAACCATCGTCGATCCTACCGCGTGATCAATATTCGCGAATTTTATACCTCGATTAATTTTTATCGATTGATTCTGCGGCTCTGTCATCCAGAAGAACCGGTTTTGCAGATCAAGAATTTCCATCCGGCATTTAATATAGTGCTGTTTAGTATTACTTTTTGTACATTAAATTCAACGAACATGGCATACGAGTACCCGTAACAGTGGTAACGATGTATAATGCCGATATACGCCACATCAAGGAAAGAAATGATAAACGGGAAACTTAATCGCGTTGTCTGTTTCATCTTTACCAAAAACCAGCCACCTATATAAAAACTTAGCGCCATACCGTACAGCTTATTTGATTCACTTGTACCCTATCGATGCCGGCGCGACTTTTTATTGCGTGCTGCTGGATAGTCAAGTCTAGTGGACCGTAAAATGCAAAGCAATTGACCAGCAGTGTGTACTACACCTCGGGTATCGATGTGTACAGGTATAGAGCGAGCCGTGCATCGGTTAGGCACAGACGTTTAAGTGCAGACCGAGTCGTGGAGGGAGACCTGAAGCAATCTGACAATATAACAATCGGACCGGCGTGGCCGACGCAATTTCCTCCGCGAATGCGTCCCACTGGAACCATCGGATCCGTATCTATTTTATAGATAAGCCTATTTCATTCGCGCCTCATTCTTGCGCTAGGTGAGGCAATTCGTCGAAGAATCAACGATTGCAAAATTGCGCGGGTCCCGTGTCTGCTCCGTACTATTTTCTCATAAAAAATATACCGAAATCAGCACAGTTTTCCCTTACTCTTTTCTTTTTGTGATTCTACTCACTAAAGTCTGCGGTTTCTTTATTAGAAGTTTGTTTTTAGTACCTAATTTTCACAACGTGTTTTTACAACACAGTTACGCAAGTGATTGTACCGTTCTTTTTCGTTTTTTTTTTTTTTCTTTAATGATTTTTACCTCTCACGGAAGTGATACAATGCTAACCGGGCTATTATTGAGGGCCTAGAGATATACCGGTTGAATTTAATTGAATTCGGATTTATTGGAATCGTTGAGAGTAAAATTGTTCACACTTGTGCCGCAGGCGCAGCTTATACGTAGAAACAAGACCTTGAATTGCGGAAACATGTTAAGCGCTTCGCTCTATGAATTGATAGAGGATGTGGATTGCAATTTTTATTATAAAAAAATGTATATACAGATATTAATCTTGTGATTAACACGCCACGTTGAACCACCAGTCGCACACTTGCAGATTCTCGCTGAAGAGGGTTCCGTTTGGACACATCATGGGAACTCCGGTCTTTTCTCCGTAACACACGTAGAATATCTATAATAATCGAGAAAACGGTTAGTCAATGACCACAGTCTGCACCGGTAAAAAGAAAATGAAGATTGCAAAAACGTTACTTCTAATTCTTCACACTTTTACTATCCGTAACAAACTGCAGCCGTCACGGCTAACGGGCCTGACAATGACAGCGTGTGAAACGAATTCTGAGCCCTCATTCCGGCTGTCCACACGTCAGTGTCTCAGTGGGTTAGAGTTACTTGTTGAATTTTGCACGAGCGTGAACAGTGACTGTTACAAAAGTTAGAATGACTCTTGCAAAGAGGACTTTTAGGCTTTGGAATTTTTTTTTTTTTCTGACTTGCATTGGTGAACAGCAGTAATAGTTTTCAAATGCAGCTTATCTTTTTTTTCATATTTTTATCTATAAGTCTACCTTCGTTGTACGAGCAGAAATGTTTAGCACATCTTGATGAAACTACAATGTGTTCATTGATGTGCGAAGAATGAGGTACGAATTAAAGTCGCAACGCGTTGTGTTCGCCACTTGTATGAACACGAATGCATTATGTGCCTCGAACAATGAATTATAAGGCGAGACAATCAACTCGTGCGCATTATTGTAAATGTTTTATAGAGTCACAGCAGGAATTCATATATACGATTTATTGTCTGATCGATCGTTGGGCTTTTTCAATAGTGTCCAACACCTCCAGCAATAATAAATCGTTTAACCGAAAAATATTTACGTAACACTGAAACTTTCGGAATTATTATAAGTTCGTGTTGCGGTTCAGCACTCGGGCGTCAAATTTTCTTGTGACATTTTTATTCCATCACGTCGTTTGATTACCTGACATCTGGATGCACGGTCGGCGAGATAGATGTGCGTTCCAGGACCGACCGGACAGACGAACCTGCTGGAAGGATACCGGAGGTAATTGTGCTCGTGGTGTTGATGAACGGGATAATCTTGGCCGGCGACACCAGGAATCGCGTCAACTTTCCACGCCGTATCTGCATCGCAAAAAATATTACGTTGGTCGTAATGGGTTCGATAAATGGAGTAAATTAGAAAAAACAAGACTCTCCGGATTTTGATTGTACTTATTTGAGACATATTGTACATATTATCTCGATGCGGAACTGTACTCCGTTTACCATCCGGAAAGTGAATGCCAGAGTCACCGCACAATTGGTGCGGATATTGAATAGAATCGGATATCAACAGGTGCAATAGTCTGATACTTACCAACAAACTTGTAGTGGTTTACGGTTTGAACCGGACGTCTTCCCCAATGATACCCGGTTTCTTCGGATGAAAGGATGTCTTTCTTCTTCGAAATTTCATTTTCATTCGCCTTCTGATTATATCTATCAGATCCGCCTGTTCTAGATGCAGACTCAACAGTGGCATTAGGATTCAACCTTATCTTCAAGGGTTCGGAAGCGGTATTACCCCAGTACGGCGGAAACTTGGTGTCAGTTTTCCGAGATGAATCCGACGGATATTCCTGACGGTTACCAAAAGTTTCCTTTCTTTTTTGCGGGACAAAGAAACGTCCGATGTCGTTTTCATCTGGCCCGTGGCGTGCTGACGAATTCTTCACCCCGTCCCTGAGAGAATACGACGAAGTGGATTCGTGGAACTTCGAACGGCCGAAAGTGGTACTGTCTGGAAGTTCCGTTGTAACGACGTCGTCCTTCTTGGTTAGTGACGGAAGCTGGGCCGTTTTATCGTTTTCAAAATCGAACTCGGGAGTGTACGATTTGTACGGTGGTAGCAGCACGGAAGACGGGGTCGAATATCTTCCCGATGGCCTTGAGCGCAGTCGAACATTTCTACGTGGAGGGTCTGAAGGGCCGTTGTCCGACCTGGGGCGCAGTTCGGCTGCCATTATCGGCGAACCAAATGTTCGAGGCTTTTCCGACTGTTCATTTTTCCGCAGTCTTTTACCGTTCAAAACCTTGTCAGCGTTCTGTAGTGCGATTGCCAGTGACTTTATACGCTCTTCGTTCGATGCAAGTGTCCGATTGGGCAAGATTTTAGCAAGCAATGGATCTCTGTAACGACTACTGGTTTTGTTGCTCGTCAGTTTTGCAGCTATTGTTGTACCTTGTCTTGCCAGAGACTCCACTGTCAGAAATTGAATGATTCCTGAAAAATCGAGCACAGAATTTAATTGTGCACTTATTGAAGTGGTTGTTTTGTTCGATGCGGGATTGTTGATCAAATAACTCAAACGAGGGATTAGATCAGCGTGGTATTTATAAATTCGTTCGATCCGAACACTTTACTTTGGTAGTTGTTGAAAATATGAATAAGCAGGAAAGCTGTGACTTGGCAGTTCCTTGAAAAGTAATAACCGAATGAGAACTTTCGCAAATTGAGTTTCGAATTATATCATTTCATCAAGGGCAAACAGGCGCTAAAGAAGAAAGTATACGCATTCGTGATTGCGAACGAAGTCGAACAATGCGAAACTTCGAGATCGGTATCTCAAATTTATAAACAGAATCGTCCAGTACAGGTATTATCCTCATTTACATGAATGAAATGTGCTAAACTGTCTTACATAACCATTGCGTGAAATTTTAATCACACAATGTAACATCGTGGAAAAGTATTCGAATTTTTTCATATAAAGCTGCCGTATATTCCGAAACCGATTGTTCGGACATGAAACAGTTCGTGTAACCGGTTAATGTCAAATTGCAAAACAATGACCCATATGCAAACTTGGTTCCCATGCCGCGATAATATCCTGTTAGAAAAATGTGTGATATTTTTCGGTTGTTTCATAGATGTATTCAATTACATGAAACAGACTCGCAATTCATTACCACTGACTACTAAACTGAAAGATTGAAAAAAGAATCTACTATAATGATAGTAGTGAAAACTGATACAACGATGTTGAAACTATTTCTCCTTCGTGAAAGGTTAAAGCGATGGATACTGCAATTATTATATGACGAGCAGATTGCCTTTAAAGCGATTCTTGGCATTGGCAACATAGATGCGCGAAAATGTGGAATGGTGCTGACCGAGAACAAGGTATTGTTTTATTTTGTTTTTTTCTTACAACGAAACGACTTTCGGAAGTAGATGAAGGTCCGATTACATTGTGTCTTACATCCGTCTAGTTTCTACGCTACGGGTCTGTTATTTTCAAGGCACCCGTAAACCGTTGCTGAATAATTGCTGTCTAAAATTCGGACAATGCCACATATGCACGGTGCACATTTAAGCGCTTCCACCAGCCAAAATTATTTTGCATGAATCATTTAAAATTTAAATATTCTACAGACTCTTTTGACGTAATTTTCTCACACTTTCCCCAATAATCATTTACGATCAATCGCGACGAACAAATTTAACAATGTCCTGTCAGGATTACACTCAACAACTGCACGCCATCCTGTCTACCATTCACTTCCTCCTGAGCTTCATGAATACGCATTCTACACATTTCACAGTTAATTAGATCGTGCCAGAATTGAATGCCAAAGATAGTTTGTGGCAGTATTATGTCAAGTAAAAAATTTACGGTTAATCTAACTCACCCAAGAACAGGATAGGCCTCAGCATAGTCCGCATGGTGGCCCTCGCGTTCGGAGGAACTCTGTCTGCTATTTCGCGCGCCGAGTTGCTTGATACTGTTCTATGCGAGGGCTGTTCCTCAGGAGGTAAGCTATTACTCCAGGGCCTGGAGAGGGGCGTCTATCTTTGTGAGGCGACGTTCAGATACAGAAACCAGGGAAAGTCACGGTGTGCGGCGTCACGCGAGCACCTTTACGTGCCCACAAAAACGCTTAAGGATCAAACTGTTGCAGAAGCTATACGAAGAATTTTTTCTTGTTGACGAGAAATCTGCACTACTAAACTTGTTGCGAAATTATTGAAAATCTACGCTTCGGATTATTAACTTCCAATAAAAGAATTCCGATCGTCGACGTTGAAAAAAAAATTACCAAAAAACTTGATCGGTCGATATAAATGTTGAATAATTAATGTGGCAATCGACGCGATAAATGTGACGTATATACTTTAACCCGGTATTATAATACACGCTGCGAATGATTATTCATTAAATGACAATGGCCGGTATTATTTGAAAAGTTGAATCATATTGTTGTTTTTTCAGAGGTCGTAATCGTGATCGTATCCTTCGATAGGTTTTCTTATGATGTCATTTTCCAAATGACGCTGAACTTCGTGCCCTGCAGTCTGTAGCGTCAAGTAAAAAAGGTCACGCTTTGAAATATCCGTTTGAAGTAAGTGACAAATTCCTGGGATCGCTGACATTTAGCCCCAAGAGTTCACTACGCCATTGCAAAGGCCGGTTTATTCAGTACAACTTTGCCTAGAGAAATTTTTGACTACGGTTTTTTGTTTTGTTAATCGTATTCTTTCTGTCTTCAGGAAAACCGGAAATACCCCTTTGCTCGTGTTATCCGGTAATTGTTTAAAAAAAATTCCAATCTGTGAACAAATTACTATACCGGCGACATGTGACTTATTTTTCTGCAACAGAGGTTTGAAATTTACTTTCGCTGAGAATTGTTTAAACCGAGCAGTGACATTGAGGAGTGTGTTTCGAACGTTAGGTGCATAATTTAACACCGTGAATAGTTCTCTTGTTGCTCAAATATAATGTGCATAATTTTAATTTTTTGATGATGTCGATAATTATATGTTCATGCCGTGATGCGTAGATCTGATAAGTTTCCGTTGCATCCTTGACCACTGAGGCAAATACAGTTTTCATATTTTTTGCGCTAGTTAGAATCTTGAAACCGTGCCGTGATTCTTGCGAAATTGTGGGAAATTGAACACCTACGCTTCGTATCGCACGTGACACATGAACAGCAAAACTCACCAGTACATTGCGAAAATGGGTCTGAAATCATTCAACTCGGACCTCGTGAAAGATATCACATGTCATGATAACATCAGATGGGCACGATACAGCGTGCTCGAGTAATATGTGTTTAATTAACTCCTCCGTTCACTGAAATTCAGTGGGCACGCGCTTAACTATTACAAAAAAAAAAAATAGCGCTGGGAATAATGTTTGACCCCTGTTTCCGCTTGCATCACGTTCGCTGAAATGTTGGACGAATAAAACCTGACTCAGATTTCTTACCCGAAACTTGAAGAGTTTCTAGACATTTTTCACAGGGAAGACGTAAGTAGGATATCGTCTTACTTGCTAATAAGATATTCCGCTTACAATTAGGTGTGTACTTTGCTTGTTGAAAACGTTCACTTTTCGTGCGCAATGCTGTACTGCAATGACTTGCATCAAATATCGTGTAGCATCCAATCTGTCGAGTGCTGACAGCATCGTTCAAAGTACGATTTAAATATTTTATTAAGTCGCAATGAATAACGGGGGACTCCTATTTCTCGACTTATACTTTCCACTGATTTATCGTGCCTTGAATCAGTTCACATTCAGATCATGCATCCCTAAAAAAACGAGTATTATAATCATCTTTGAAATTTTTATTGGTAGTAGCAAAACAAGATTGATAATGCATAAAATGGATTGAAGTATTTATTCCATGACCTGTCAGCCAATTTAAAAAAAAGTGATTTCGAAATGCATTGAACACGTAAGAAGATAAATGAGCTTTATGATCTTGTATTCCATTCTTTTTACGTTCACTCGCGACTGTTTGGCTGCAACGGATGGATGGATCACGGACAACTGTACGAAACATGCGTGTACAAAGACACTTTCATGGTAAGCTCTATCAGCGAACCCTAATCTACGAAATAATACCTACGCCGAGACACGTGTAGGTGTATGTAGGTCCCGCATTCATTATGTCGATTCGACCTCTGTTTGAGCCTTGAAACAACGGACGATAACTATCAGTTGTTTTCACGAGTTTCCCTTGAAACACACCAACTGAACAAGCGTCTTTAGTGCAGCAGATCTCAAGCGTAAAGATGGGTTTTCATTCATAACGAATTTAACGACGTCCGTCTATGAATTTTGTGGAAGCACATTTCATTTTACGGGTGCCCCTGCTTCAGTGCTGGCCGAAATATCATCGCAATCTTGATGGTATGTAACAGTAGATATGACGTAATAAATTATCGTGTTCGAGCGATGCAAACGTCGCGTTTAATACACCGGAACCCCTGATGATTAAGGATAAATTTTAAATTTACTGTTGCAATAAACTAGCCAGACTTCATAATGTACATATAAGGTCACGCTGATCCATGTTATGAAATTTAAATGAGAAAATTATTATTTGTCCTTTTTTGTCATTTTTAACGTGATCTGAAGTGGAAAACTTCACGTCCCACGATGATCGATTTTCTTGTGGATTTCTTAATGCTTTGACGAAAAATCGAATCTTACACACTAATGCTACATTATTTTAAAACTTCCCTCTGTTCTATTAGAAGAAGAGTCGTTCTATTAATTACTGCAGATATTGAAAATTGATTTGTCACTGGACGACCTTTGACTATTATGGACTACCATAACGGATTTTTATGGTTTTGGACTTAATCAATACGGTTCTTTCTATGAGCTTTAAACTTTGTGCAAAATCAGTTCACACAACGAAAATAGCGGTAAGTTCCAGAACTGTTCCTTTTAGGGCAGGCGATATTTCGTAATTTCTTTACTGCGTCCGCTCTGCGGTGTGATTAGGCATTAGAGGTACAAGAAATTTGATCAGTGACCGGGAAAACATATCTTACACATCGTCGGTTATTCAAAAAGACATTATTTTAATCATTTCAATACAGTCTTTAAACGGGTTGATTATAATCATAGTTAGAATATTTTCCAGCAATCGGTATGTCCGAAGGCTTTGTATACGGTCCCACTTGAAACGGAATTTTTATTTTTATTCCTTAACGAACAGTATACTTTATATCAATGATCTACTTGATAAAATATTTGCACTTATCCACTATTCGTTGCAGTAGCCGTGGAGACAATCTTTGCTTCCAGTAGTCTACAGCCGCTGTGGTCTCAGCCGTGTGCATCGCAATTGCTGACTTATCGGGAATATCTTCAAGATTCGCTAAGAGCGCAGGTGCGAGCCAAAGACTTACCATCATACCGTAGATTTGCGATCTCTGCATTTCGCATTTCAACCAATCTAAGGTGATTTTTTCATACGCATTTGTACGTAACTCTGACAGCTTCGACCGCAGTTTCATATAATATATTTCAAGAAAAGTATCGTAATATTCTACTAGAACTTCGTGTTGAACACTGCTGTGTAGGAAGCCCTGAAGATCTGTGACCAGGGGCCCGAATCTGACAACTTGGAAATCTAAGAATCGCATACCGCTGACTACCGTTTTCCCCTTAACTTCCTCGTGCTTGAAAAGTATGTTGTTGATCCACAAATCACCATGGCACACCACCGAATATTCTCTAGGTTTCACCAGTTCCTGTGCCGAAACATAATATGCGCCTTGAATATCATAAAGTCTATTGTTTACTCGTAAAGATCAAGTCGTACCTTCATTAAATCATAAATTTTTCCTTGGTACTCTTCCATAAAGGCGATCTCTTTCGAATAGTCATCTTCTGAGGTCGCGGCAACTTTCAAGCACAAGACGATAAAGTTGGGGAAGTCGTTCATATTCTTCCCTACACCTGGAGGATCCGTGTCAGGAAAATAGGCTTCTACGAAGTTGGTTTTCATACGGTTAAAATTTTCCGCGTCATTGTGTTCTAGGATAAACGATGCTGCATGAAGATCGGCTAATCCCTAAAAAAAAAAAAATGAAGAAAATCATACAAAGATACTGTTTTGCCTAATGATACAAGGTTTTGAAAGAAATCTATTGCGATACGATAATATAATTAATTATAGTAAAGAGCCTGACCTCGAGTACGATTTTCGTATGGTCAAAGTCTAAGCCCTTAACTCTGTCCTCGAGAAAGAATCCTAGTGGTTTTAAGTCTTCCAGGATAATCTGTTTAACATTAGTGAACAAGCAATCGGGAAGTATTTTCTGATCCTTGCCGAGAAGCATTGGCACTGTCTGGTACATTCTAGCTTCGTTGACGAAAAAGTTCTGACTTTGAAAGACCTCCTGATGAATTTCATTCGCAGCCAGATGTTTGGAAATGAAACTTTTGTTGTAATCTAAAAAGTAAATGAATACTAGCTTTAGGATTTTCACAGCGATTACTAGAAAATCGCGAACAAGTATTATTCTCTCTCATCTTGAAAATCGAATGGCTGATCCTTAGTTAACTCGAAAATGTAATGCAGTATTTTTGTTCAGAATTGTATACACAATGGGGCGGTTAGGCACTTTGTTGCATTTAAGATACGTAAACGTGAAAATTCCGAAGTCAACGCAATTCTATACGCAATGCCAAACAATAATATCTAAAAACTCTTTTGTATTATGCCAAAAAAAGAACTCAAAATGTATTCAAACAACAAGTGGCATTGCATGTAAAATTGCGCTGATGATTGAATTTTTATGTGAATGAAGCGTAAGATTTGATAAGAGTGAAATTAAGTGACATTTAACACGGTCGGGGAAGACTGACTAAAGCATTCCCTTAATTAATTTTATTACAATAATTTGGCGTATCAAGATTTATACGTAATACGCACCGAATCCAGCTCCGGTTGTCCCTGTGACAACAAGACGTTTTATGACTGACATGTAGTTGACTCCTTTCTCGCAGCCAGGACTTGTGACCACAGACTTGACTTCGAGATTTGCATCATTTTCATATTCGCGCAACACCTTCTGAATTAATTCTTTGTCTGCAAATAAGCACCGTGTGAGATTACTATGAATATGCCTGGAATTCATGTGGACTTGATAACTATTATGAAAATCTAGTTGTTCGCAATTGACTTTCCTCTACTCTGGTCTACAATGACAATAATTGTGATTAAATACCCTCATATATATACATATATATATATATGTAGTAACAAAATTGAGCACACTAGTAGTAAAACTATTACCAAAATGCATTAAGCGTACGTATTATGACTTTCCGTGAAGTTGAAGTTTTCACTGACGTTAAGGAATAATGATATCGTTTTTGTGTACACCTGATAAGTGATAAGATAAAAATACTTTTTTTTTTTATTTTATTTTATTTATATATATATATATATATATATATATATAGAAAGTATTTTTATCTTATCACTTATCAGGTGTACACAAAAACGATATCATTATTCCTCCACGTCAGTAAAAACTTCAACTTCACGGAAAGTCATAATACGTACGCCTAATGCATTTTGGTAACAGTATTACTACTATTGTGCTCAATTTTGTTACTTGTAACGATATCTACGAAAGTGAATATTCACTGTCACGGGCAAGTATTTTATCAGCGCTGCAGTACCTGGCTTGTAAGCAGCTTCGTCTGATGCCATCTTGACTGCCACCTGTGTAAAAACACAACGACATAAATAAATAAATTTTACCGATACGTATCGTCGCTCTCATATTTGATTCCGCACAGCTGATCGTGAATCGACACCGGCGTGTTCTGAGTATGAACCAATTTAGCACATTCGACTCTGTTAATACGACACACTGGAACTCATTGTCGTTGAATAGTACACAAGTATGAAAGTGCCAAGTCATAGTAGAAAAATGGTTGTATTACATTTTCATAATATATATTCGATGTGTCTCACAATATTAAATACAGGATATCCATTTTCTCCGTGATGTAAAACTCTAAAAGTGTTACCCGTGCAGTTAAAAAAATACCCACATAATCATACTTCAGTTACGCTGGGTCGAAAACTTTTGAAAAAATCGCGTTTTTCGTCGTGTACTTTCATATAAAAAATTGTAAAACCAATCTGAGACGTCACCTTGGAATCTTGATCGAGATGCTATGGAATGCCCCATGCACAGCAATTTTTGACGTTATGTTTGAAGATAAAATTTCTACTTTTTTCTTGCCTATGGATAAAGCTATTTTAGAAATATTGCAAATATACGTGAACATTGTCGAGAATATGAGATTTATTTGGTGTGGCTTTTTCTACATGCACAGGTAAATCTACTAATTTTAATAAAGAACTATCAATACCTACTTGCAATATATAAAGTAATTCGGCTGTGTATGTTGCACACTACAGTAGTACTTCAATTCTGAAAGCCTCGTCAGCTGTTGTAGCTCACAGTCGTTCTTTAACTGATTCTATATGTACTTTTCCTGAATTCAAATGTCCTGTAATATTAGTTCTCCGAGCGCATGAGATAAGAGATAAAAATGAAAGCTGAAAACGTTATTTGAACACGACTGTTTATATTGCTATTTACAAGCAGCATTTCTCAGGGGCGGCGAAACACATATTTTTGAGACGTGGAATTAAACTGTTCGTTTGTTTCGATGCAATGTACGATTTTATTTCACTTCGATAGATCAAAAGTTGCTTTTCTGCAGTTATAAATGTTTATGAATTCGTTTACTAGTAAGTTAAGTTCTAATTCTTCAGCTACACCTTAGTGAATATTAGGAAGCGTCACAATAAAAAAAAAAAAACCAATTTTCTGCTACGTTGCGAACGGATGTTTTTCGTTAACGCAAAGAGATTCCCCAGTAAAAAAATTTCGTATGTCAGGGCTAAGTGGTCCCGAAACTTTATATAGTTTTTCATTTAAGTTACACACCAATAAAAAAAATTTTTGATGGATATTCATAACTCCGTACTTATTGAATCATCTTCAAATGTGTGGAAAATTACTGAAAGCTGAAAGAATAAACTTTCAAATATATGAGAGCACTTATCGAATTATACTATTTTTATTAATTTTTGCGAACACAGAGTTTTAAAAGTTGTTTACAAGTCAATATTTTCTTTTATATTTTCTTCTTCTGATACAAACGAAATAAAAGCTCCTAAAACTGTTCAAGTTTGGATTTCTTGACTGAAGGTGTAAGATTTCGATGGTGTTGAACGACTAGTGACTTAGAAAGTAGCACCATAAAATTTTTTTGAGAAAAATCAAACTGACACACTGGATTATGGCTACATCGTTCAAGCGATCTTGCAGCATTGTTGATATTCAAGTCATTAAAACAAAATTCAATTTTTTAAGACTGCAAATATCTGATGTGTGGAGTGCTTCGCAGCTACCATAGTGGTTTCACCGCCCCTGGCATTTGTGAAATGTGAGCACAGTGGCTAGGTAAGTTCAGGTGTTTGAGGTTGTCGTAATCATAATATAAACGGTTATCGTTTCGTTCTAAGATATCCGTGCATGAGAATGTTTAGGTACATACCAGATACTGTGAAATGAAAACAGTTTGAACAACACAAAATGAAGAAATTATTTTCTAATGATCATAAAGTCGAATTTTTTGAAAAGTGATGTAAATTAATTATAATTCTGATTCTAAACGACTGATATCACCTGCAGATGGATTTTTCGGACTGTTGATAATCAAATTCTTATCAATCATCGTCAATTATACAAAAGCAATCGAATGGAGCTGGTATATATCGTAAAACTGTTACTTCGAGTACTGGCGACCGTTGCTGGAGACAAAGAACGTACAGGGCTCGAGATGCGACGGAGATGCAACGGAGTAGGTCACTGATCTCTATTTACCTGGATAAATGATTCCTGAATGGTAGTCTGTGCTACCGGTTCATAATTTTTCAAGCGCCCCGAATCAGTCTAGTTAATACCCAGGGAACTAACGTAGTACCTTATACGCATGCCCGAACGCGTGAGAAGTCAAACGTGTGATCCTTCCTACGAAGCTAACCCATGTTTCAGATCTGTTAAAGTGAACAGGGTAAAACTACAGGCGTATAAAATGAATAGCACAAGCGGTCAGAAAAGTGGAAAGATTTATCGTTTCACAAGTAAGTAATAGCGGCAATACAGTTGATGATAGAGTTGTTTACTAATTAATTTTCCACAATTTCAGAATTAACTTTGTTCATGGATATGAACAAGTTATCAAGTCTGTAAGATTCATCTCGCGATATTCTCTGATATACATAATAAAGTGTTCGTTTATTAGTATTTTCACGGTATAAAATAATGCACGGGCATTTCATTACGTAAATTATGATTCGGCTTCATATAATACTCGTACACCCTGTCCAGCGTCCCTACTTCATAATTAAATGTCCGTAATAAGTTTCGTAATCATGATGTTGCCGAAATCGTTAACTAAAACGCATAAATATACAGATTCAAATTCACCGCTGTTCGGGCATGCGCATACTGTACTACGTTAGTTCCCTGGGTGTTAACGACGCTGATTCAGGGCGTCTCAAAAATTCCACCGGAATTTGAGCCGTGTATTCTGGTTAAACAGCTATCCAGTTAAATACAGATCAGTGGGGTAGATACAGAGAAGTACAAGATTCCGGTCTGCGCCGGAAATGCAAAGAGATGAATAAGCAAATCGCTCTATCACTTACCCCGTCACTCGAAATAAGTCTATCCGCTTCCCTTGCAGTGCTTTCGCAATGGCGTCTAACAAAGTACAGGCCCAGCTGCGGTCCTATACCTACCACCCACCCTACTTGGGCCGCCAAGCGGGCCGGCTTGCAGCCCGCTACGATTTACAGCGTCAGTTTTTGACTACGCTAGTAGAACGAAAATTTTCGATAAAATTCCAAACTGGGGAACTTTGTCTGAATAATTTCAATTAATAGTAATAATACGAATTTGGTAATTTATTGAAGAGAGATAATTCTGCAATCAATTTATGCAATTATCAAAATGAAGAACTGCATCTTTGTTCAATTTTTCTGATCGAGGGGCTGCAGCCCGCTACGATTTACAGCGTCAGTTTTTGACTACGCTAGTAGAACGAAAATTTTCGATAAAATTCCAAACTGGGGAACTTTGTCTGAATAATTTCAATTAATAGTAATAATACGAATTTGGTAATTTATTGATAAGAGATAATTCTGCAATCAATTTATGCAATTATCAAAATGAAGAACTGCATCTTTATTCAATGTTTCTGATCGAGGGGCTGCAGCCCGCTACGATTTACAGCGTCAGTTTTTGACTACGCTAGTAGAACGAAAATTTTCGATAAAATTCCAAACTGGGGAACTTTGTCTGAATAATTTCAATTAATAGTAATAATACGAATTTGGTAATTTATTGATAAGAGATAATTCTGCAATCAATTTATGCAATTATCAAAATGAAGAACTGCATCTTTATTCAATGTTTCTGATCGAGGGGCTGCAGCCCGCTACGATTTACAGCGTCAGTTTTTGACTACGCTAGTAGAACGAAAATTTTCGATAAAATTCCAAACTGGGGAACTTTGTCTGAATAATTTCAATTAATAGTAATAATACGAATTTGGTAATTTATTGATAAGAGATAATTCTGCAATCAATTTATGCAATTATCAAAATGAAGAACTGCATCTTTATTCAATGTTTCTGATCGAGGGGCTGCAGCCCGCTACGATTTACAGCGTCAGTTTTTGACTACGC
This sequence comes from Neodiprion pinetum, assembly GCF_021155775.2. Classification (NCBI taxonomy): domain Eukaryota; kingdom Metazoa; phylum Arthropoda; class Insecta; order Hymenoptera; family Diprionidae; genus Neodiprion; species Neodiprion pinetum. Next base: position 32,174,247 of record NC_060235.2, read on the forward strand.
TAGTAGAACGAAAATTTTCGATAAAATTCCAAACTGGGGAACTTTGTCTGAATAATTTCAATTAATAGTAATAATACGAATTTGGTAATTTATTGATAAGAGATAATTCTGCAATCAATTTATGCAATTATCAAAATGAAGAACTGCATCTTTATTCAATGTTTCTAATCGAGAGAATGAAAACAAATTCCGATTTGAATTTATCGAATTAAAAAATGAAAAATGATTCTGAAAAATAAAAATAATTCCTACATTAATGTCTTGAAGTACAAAGAAAATAAAAAATCACCCTTGAAATTTTGTAAATCAGAGGTGAACAATCCAGAGTCGATATTTTATTTCTACATTCAGGTAGATACTGGATTGCCTATCAACGTTCTTCTGTACTTTCAGGGTAAAAAAAAACTTCAACAAGGGGAGGGCGCGATGTGTAAATAATCGATTTTGGTGAAACTCAGACATGTTGTAGATGTATTTGCCCTAAGTACCAAGCTAACCGAAACTAGGGTAACAACCCTTAATTTCCGAGAAAATCGCCGGTAAAGTTTCACGCGCGGTATCTATAGTGGCAACTATGCACTCCCGACGAATAAGCGAGCGCGGCGCAATGAGCAAGGTTCCCGGCTGGTTGGCTGCTGGCCCGTGTTCAAGTCCCATAGTCGAACAGTTCATTTTTTTTTTGTTTTATAATTCTCAATTTTCGATGCTTTTTTCTTGTTTTCGTTCACGTATCCTATCTTTTTGAATATTAATGACAATTATCGCATTAGAAATTTGCGAAGGGAAAAACTGCTAAACAATATCCAGTAGTAACGTCATTTATTTTACATTATACATACAATATAAGTGAAGAATAATTAATAATATTACAATATAATACATGCAGGCCCTTAAATTACTCGCTATCACTATGTACATTAGGAGAACAATCGTTTGGATGGTATTTATCGTAGAAGCACGCAAAGCATAAGACTTTTTTACACCATGCACATTTTATGAATCCTACCGTTCTGGTACTTAGGACAAATACTTCTAAAACATATCTGAGTTTCATCAAAATCGATTACTCACATATAGCGCCCTCCCATTGTAAGACTGTAAAATTGATGAATTTATGAATAGAAAATTTACAAACAAATTAACTGTACTAGGCTAAATCTGAAACTGTCTTTCGACTATTTAACTTTTTCCCCTACCTCTAAAAATGCTATACAAATGTTATGTATTTCAGACGTAAGTTTGGATCCGTTTCGCACAGCGTAACAAACTCATTGTTAGCATAATTGGGCCTTGAAGTTTCTGAAAAAGGCGATTGAATCGACGTAGAACCAATAGCTGGGGAGATACAGCTGAAATATGGAAGAATAATTCAATATTAATAATAATTATATTAAGAAGAATTATAATAAGAATAATAATATTAAGAATAATTCAAGAATAAATCAATAATTTATACATTCTGATCCGGGATATGTAAAATAGCAAGAAAATAGTACCATACATAATATGTCTTATCAGTGCCAGCTTCAGACATTACGGCGCCCTGAGGCAATTGGAGTTTGGCGCCGCCCCCCCCCCCTCCCCCCCCCCCCCCCCCCCCATGAGACACGAAATCTCATGAAGCTGTCATCCTTCGCAATGCACGTCTCATAAAGCTAATACTTTGACTAAGGAATATGAAGACAGTTGCCCTCATGGGCTTTGGTGTGACAACCAAAAATCGTCGTGCAATTACGCCCCTTGAGATGTTCCAACGGCAGAATTGTTTTCGAAAGGTGTTCGTATGGAAAAAAATGCAGAGTAACTGTAATACATCACGGATGCACTAATCTTGATCAAGATGAAACGGATGGCCCGTATATGAGACAGTATTTAATGCAGTGTCCTGATATAACCCTTAGCGGCCACACGGGGTAACTAGTTACCCCAGGCTCAGAAAAAGTGAAATTAAAGGTCTAAAACCTTTGAAATTAATACAAGTAACGATATCTGCCGGTAGTAGACAAGTGAATATTTTTCTGAAAAAAGCCATTTTTACTGAATTTTCGCATATATGACCAGTTTTTAGAACGCTATCTATAAATTGACCGATAAAATTCATTAGAAAGGTTGAAGAACGCTTCAACAAACATGAAACAATCGGTTAGAAGCCTTAAAACACCCATATGTCTTGCGCAACTAGGTTTTTCAGCGTGGGGTGATGCTAAGGGTTAAAGGCCTAGAAAGGTGATTGTCGGCGACTTTTCTTTTATAGGGAGAGAAAGAAACTTTGAGTGTATTTGAACACACATTTCAAAGGTATGAGCAAAAATTTTCATCATCCAACTGTCGCAGAACGGCAGCGTTATTAGCTGACCCGTCACCCGAAGAATATATCTTAAGTCAAAGGCTGACCATCGAAGGGCCTAGCCGCTTGAGTTTGGAATCGGCAGGAAAGATAAAGTGCGTATTTCTTGTCTGAAATGTAGAGACTAAGATCATTATAGATCATATCACATCATCATACATCATACATCATACATCATCATGGTATTAAAGTTCGAAACTAAAGTTTGGGTATTCGAATGTTCGGATGTTCAGGAAGCGACGTCACCCAAAATTTTTTTTCTCCTGACGTCATGGATTTGAAATCGGCTAGCCGAATTCCTCAGTCTGGAAACGACCGCGCAGTAGAGCGGACGTACGAGAATCGCGCTCCACAGATGTCGAGTACCGGGTTCTCTACCTCCTGGATCCTGAGCTCCGGGTCCACTTTCGGGTGCAACTCGAGTTCTAGGACAATAGCTCCGTAGTTTCTGCGCTCCAGGTGCGCTACCTGGTGAAACTTGACTTCCAGGACGAGCGCTCCGTGGTTCCTGCGCTCTAGGTAGGCTTTCTGGTGAATCTTGACTCTCGAAGGACGAGGAAGACGAGGAAAACAAGGTGGACAAGGAGGACGAGGATTTGTGCACTGTGAGTATATCATTCTAAAGTATTGAATAGAGTAGAATCAGGAGTAGGATCAAGAGTAGGAGTAGGAGTAGGAGTAGTATCAGGAGTAGGGGTAGACGTAGGGGTGGGAATAGAAGTAGGATCAGGAGTAGGAGTAAAATCCGGAGTGGAAGTAGGAGTAGGAGTGGAATCAGTAGTAGGAGTAATAGGAGTTGAAGTAGGAAATGGACGGGGGGGGGGGGGGTAGGGCGAGGCGGGGTGGTAGGGTAGGGTAGGGTACGGGGGGGTCGTGTAGGCCCCACTACCCCGCCTCCCCAACACCCTAACATCCCGCCGCCCCAGACTACCTTACCACCTTCAATCACCTGTGACGACCCCCGTTCTTCTTGTCCACCTCGTCCTTCTCCTCCTCTTCTTCCATTGTCCTCGTTCTCGTTCTCGACCACCTCTGTTTACCTCTTACCACCGCCAACTACCTCCAACGACCTCGAACCAGCTCAAATCACCTTCAGCTACCTCCAACCACTGCTAATCACCTCCAACGACCACCTCTAACCACCTCGGGTTATTCCCCGAATACTGATAAACATTTTCAGTATAAATTAGAACACATCAAAAATATTGTGTGATGATTAATATAACTTTTCTGTTGACAGATTTGACCAAGAAGACTTGAAGAAAATTATAAAAAATTATAGGAATTTTATTAGCGCATTGATAGATACCGAATTTGAGCTTGTGCGATGAATGAATTGAAATAATTTATTGTAAACATGACAAGTTAAAAAAACTTAAGATAAAATAAAATTACAATTGCCATTAAATATTGTAAAAATGTTTTACTCACCGTGCACAAATCCTCATTCTCCTCGTCTTTCTCGTCCTCCTCCTCGTTCAACTCGATCACCTACAACCACCCCTAACCACCTCCGATGATCACCGCTAACAACCTCGATTTATACCTCGAATACTAATAAACATTTTCAGTATTCGAACACATCAAAAATATTGTGTAAGGATTGATATAATTTTTTTATCGACATATTTTAGCAAGAAGATTATGAGTAAATTACAAAAGATTATAAAAGTTTTATTAGTGCGTTGATAGCTACTGAATCTGTGCTTGTGCGAAAAATGAATTCAAATAATTTATAGTACACATGACAAGTTTGAAAGACTCTAAGGCAGCACGTGCTTCTACAGGATTCTGGGGATATTCAGGATTTGTGGGTAATTCACCTGGAGGACAGGCAATATGCCAGAAAAAATTGTTCCCCATCCAGCTCGGTACCATCGAAATTATAGACATGATGGTAGCATCCCAAGGCTAGATTTTCACTCGCAGCAAGATTCTGTGGCAATATTTAGCGTTGTGTATTTCTTCATTTCTGGAGCCAAAACTTTTTCGTCTCAGACTCTATTTGTATGACCCTTTTCTGACCAATTGGACCCCCAGGAAGTCAAAAAACGCAGCGAAAAGAGCGTGGGTTCAACAGAAAAGAAGTTACGGAGAAAAAAGCATCTGCTGAAAAATGTCGAAAACACGGGTTCTGGTTTTTTGGCTGTAACTTCTGATGCGTTCATCGCAGCGTATTGGGACTGCGCCCAATCGATTGCTCTCGCAAAATTACGTCGGAATGGTGCGTGAAAGAGTTAGTTTCAGCACTTTTCAAAATCGCGAAAATTTTCGCCAAAAATACAAAGGGGTAAGCCTTGCGGTTTTTCGGGCGAAAAACTTTTAGTCTCCAATTCGATTTGTATGACCCTTTTCTGACCAACTGGACCCCCAGGAACTCAGAAAACGCAGCGAAAACAGCGTGGGATCAACAGGAAAGAAATCACGAAGGAAAAAGCACCTGCTGAAAAATGTCGAAATCTGAGGTTCTGGTTTTTTGGCTGTAACTTTTTATCCGCTGCTCGCAGCGTATCGGGACTGCGCTAAATCGATTCGTCTCGCAAAATTGCGTCCGAATAGTGCCAGAAAAAATTTATTCCAGCACTTTTTAAATATTAATCCTCACGTAATATTTTTGATATGTTCTGATACTGAAAATATTTATTGCTATTTCAGGTACAACTTGAGGTGGTTAGCGATTGTTGGAGGTGGTCGGGGGTGGACGAGGAGGAGGACGAACTGAACTGAGTCTCAAAGCCCTGTTGACATAAAAGCAGCTATTCGATAGAAATTATAGTTTATAGTTTACACAGCCCATTGCATGATATTTCATTACAAATACATACGTTTCAATGTATTTAGGAATAATTTATCAAATATACGATAAAATTGATGCACCGGATCATCGTCGACTTTAACTTTTGAAATGTCCTACCATTTTCGAACACCTCCTACCTCCCCCTGCCACCTCCGACCATCAATGGCCACTTTCGACCACCCCCTATCACCTTTTGCCAGCGCCGACCACCTCCTAACATTTCCGCACACCTCCGACCATCCTATTTAGCTCTATTACCAGATTAGCTATGATATGAAAAGAGAAGAATTATTCGCAGAACGGCAGCGTTATTAGCCGACCCGTTCACTGAAGAATATATCTTCAGTCAACGGCTGACCATCGAAGGGCCTGGCCGCTTGAGTCTGGAATCGGCAGGAGAGATAAAGTGCGTATTTCTTGTATGAAATGTGAAAGCTAAAATCATTATACATCATATCATATCATCATACCTCATACATCATACATCATACATCGTACATCATACATCATCATACATAGTATCAAAGTTCGAAACCATAGTTTGGATGTCGGACGTTCAGAAAGTGACGTCACCAATTCAGAATCAGCTAGCCGAATTCCTCAGTCTGGAAACAACCGCGCAGTAGAGCGGACGGATGAGAGGCGCGCTCCGCAAATTTCGAGTACCGGGTTCTCAACCTCTCGGATCCCGCGCTTCGGGTCCGCTACGTATTTCGAGTACCGGGTTCTCAACCTCCCGGATCCCGCGCTTCGGGTCCGCTACGCGGTGAAACTCGACTTCCAAGATAAGCGCTCCGTGGTTCCTGGTTCATGTTTACAATAAATTATTTCAATTCGTTTTTCGCGCAACCCCAAAATCGGTAGCTGTCAGTCCGCTAATAAAATTTCTCGACTTCCAGGATAAGCGCTCCGTGGTTCCTGGTTCATGTTTACAATAAATTATTTCAATTCGTTTTTCGCGCAACTCCAAATTCGGTAGCTGTCAGTCCGCTAATAAAATTTCTCGACTTCCAGGATAAGCGCTCCGTGGTTCCTGGTTCATGTTTACAATGAATTATTTCAATTCGTTTTTCGCGCAACTCCAAATTCGGTAGCTGTCAGTCCGCTAATAAAATTTCTCGACTTCCAGGATAAGCGCTCCGTGGTTCCTGATTCATGTTTACAATAAATTATTTCAATTCGTTTTTCGCGCAACTCCAAATTCGGTAGCTGTCAGTCCGCTAATAAAATTTCTCGACTTCCAGGATAAGCGCTCCGTGGTTCCTGATTCATGTTTACAATAAATTATTTTAATTCGTTTTTCGCGCAACTCCAAATTCGGTAGCTGTCAGTCCGCTAATAAAATTTCTCGACTTCCAGGATAAGCGCTCCGTGGTTCCTGATTCATGTTTACAATAAATTATTTCAATTCGTTTTTCGCGCAAGCCCAAATTCAGTAGCGGTCAGTGCGCTAATAAAATTCCTATAACTTTACAATCTACTCATAATCTTTTTGGTAAAATATGTCGATAAAAAAATTATATCAAACCTTACACATTATTTTTGATTTGTTCTCACGCTGAAAATATTTATTAGTATTCGAGGTATAACTCGAGGTGGTTGGCGGTTTTCGTTGGAGGTAGTTAGGGGTGGTTGCGGGTAATCTCGGTGATTCCGGAGGAGTGGGACGAGGATTTGTGCTCGGTGAGTAAAACACTTTTATAATATTTCATGGCAATTGTAATTATATTTCATCTGAAATATTACAAACTTGTCACCTTTACAATAAATTATTTCAATTCATTTTTCGTGCAAGCACATATTTAGTAGCTATGAATAATCTTATACAATTTATTATATTATGAATTAATTAATTAAAATTCTTATAATATTTGATGGCAATTGTAATTATATTTCATCTGAAATACTACAAACTTGTCACCTTTACAATAAATTATTTCAATTCATTTTTCGTGCAAGCACAAATTCAGTTGCTACGAATAAGCTTATACAATTTATTATATTATTAATTAATTATTTAATCAATTACTCAATTATATTAATCCTTACACAATATTTTCGATGTGTTCTTATAATGAAAATATTTATTACTATTCAAGGTATAACCTGAGGTGGTTGAAGGTGGTCGGAGGTGGACGAGGAGGACGAGGATTTGTGCTGGGTAAGTAAAACACTTTTATAATATTTCATGGCAATTGTAATTATATTTCATCTGAAATATTACAAACTCGTCACGTTTACAATAATTTATTTCAATTCATTTTTCGTGCAAGCACATATTCAGTAGCTATGAATAATCTTATACAATTTATTATATTATTAATTAATTAATAAATATTCTTATAATATTTAATGGCAATTGTAATTATATTTCATCTGAAATATTACAAACTTGTTACGTTTACAATAAATATTTCAATTCATTTTCGTGCAAGCACATATTCAGTAGCTATGAATAATCTTGTACAATTCATTATACTATTAATTGATTGATTAATTACATTAATTCTTACACAATATTTTTGATGTGTTCCTACACTAAAAATATTCATTACAATTCCAGGTATTACCCGAGGTGGTCGGCGGTGGACGAGGAGGAGGACCAGGTGGACGAGGAGGAGGACCAGGAGGACGAGGAGGAGGCGGGGTGGGTCGTGGGAGAGGACCTCTCCTCTCCTCAGAGGAGGGGAGGAAGCGGGGTGGGTCGTGGGAGAGGACCTCTCCTCTCCTCAGAGGAGGGAAGGGAGAGGGGCAGGGAAGGGGGAGAGGTGGGCGGGGGGGGGGGGGGGGGGGGGGGGGGGGGAGGGAAGGGAAGGGGCGGGAAGGAGAGGGTGGTGGGGAGGGGGGAGGGCGAGGGGTGAGGGGGGAGCGGGGTGGGGGGGGAGGGAGGGCGGGAGGGCGGGAGGAAGGGAGGGAGGGCGGGAGGGCGCGGGGAGGGTTGTTCTGCTCTATTAACTCTAACGGGGTCGCATCGACATCCTCCACTCTCTCCCTCCCGCCCTCCCTCCCCTCCCTCCCTCCCTCCCCCCCCCCCCCCCCCCCCCCCCCCCCCCCCCCCCCCCCCCCCTCCCCCTCCCCCTCTCCCTCGCCCTCCCCCCCTCCCCACCACCCCGCCCACCTCTCCCCCTTCCCTGCCCCTCCCCCTCCCCTCCTCTGAGGAGAGGAGAGGTCCTCTCCCACGACCCACCCCGCTTCCTCCCCTCCTCTGAGGAGAGGAGAGGTCCTCTCCCACGACCCACCCCGCCTCCTCCTCGTCCTCCTGGTCCTCCTCCTCGTCCACCTGGTCCTCCTCCTCGTCCACCGCCGACCACCTCGGGTAATACCTGGAATTGTAATGAATATTTTTAGTGTAGGAACACATCAAAAATATTGTGTAAGAATTAATGTAATTAATCAATCAATTAATAATATAATGAATTGTACAAGATTATTCATAGCTACTGAATATGTGCTTGCACGAAAAATGAATTGAAATAATTTATTGTAAACGTAACAAGTTTGTAATATTTCAGATGAAATATAATTACAATTGCCATTAAATATTATAAGAATATTTATTAATTAATTAATAATATAATAAATTGTATAAGATTATTCATAGCTACTGAATATGTGCTTGCACGAAAAATGAATTGAAATAATTTATTATAAACGTGACGAGTTTGTAATATTTCAGATGAAATATAATTACAATTGCCATGAAATATTATAAAAGTGTTTTACTTACCCAGCACAAATCCTCGTCCTCCTCGTCCTCCTCCTCGTCCACCTCCGACCACCTTCAACCACCTCAGGTTATACCTTGAATAGTAATAAATATTTTCATTATAAGAACACATCGAAAATATTGTGTAAGGATTAATATAATTGAGTAATTGATTAAATAATCAATTAATAATATAATAAATTGTATAAGCTTATTCGTAGCAACTGAATTTGTGCTTGCACGAAAAATGAATTGAAATAATTTATTGTAAAGGTGACAAGTTTGTAGTATTTCAGATGAAATATAATTACAATTGCCATCAAATATTATAAGAATTTTAATTAATTAATTCATAATATAATAAATTGTATAAGATTATTCATAGCTACTAAATATGTGCTTGCACGAAAAATGAATTGAAATAATTTATTGTAAAGGTGACAAGTTTGTAATATTTCAGATGAAATATAATTACAATTGCCATGAAATATTATAAAAGTGTTTTACTCACCGAGCACAAATCCTCGTCCCACTCCTCCGGAATCACCGAGATTACCCGCAACCACCCCTAACTACCTCCAACGAAAACCGCCAACCACCTCGAGTTATACCTCGAATACTAATAAATATTTTCAGCGTGAGAACAAATCAAAAATAATGTGTAAGGTTTGATATAATTTTTTTATCGACATATTTTACCAAAAAGATTATGAGTAGATTGTAAAGTTATAGGAATTTTATTAGCGCACTGACCGCTACTGAATTTGGGCTTGCGCGAAAAACGAATTGAAATAATTTATTGTAAACATGAATCAGGAACCACGGAGCGCTTATCCTGGGAGTCGAGAAATTTTATTAGCGGACTGACAGCTACCGAATTTGGAGTTGCGCGAAAAACGAATTGAAATAATTTATTGTAAACATGAACCAGGAACCACGGAGCGCTTATCCTGGAAGTCGAGAAATTTTATTAGCGGACTGACAGCTACCGAATTTGGAGTTGCGCGAAAAACGAATTGAAATAATTTATTGTAAACATGAATCAGGAACCACGGAGCGCTTATCCTGGAAGTCGAGAAATTTTATTAGCGGACTGACAGCTACCGATTTTGGGGTTGCGCGAAAAACGAATTGAAATAATTTATTGTAAACATGAACCAGGAACCACGGAGCGCTTATCTTGGAAGTCGAGTTTCACCGCGTAGCGGACCCGAAGCGCGGGATCCGGGAGGTTGAGAACCCGGTACTCGAAATACGTAGCGGACCCGAAGCGCGGGATCCGAGAGGTTGAGAACCCGGTACTCGAAATTTGCGGAGCGCGCCTCTCATCCGTCCGCTCTACTGCGCGGTTGTTTCCAGACTGAGGAATTCGGCTAGCTGATTCTGAATTGGTGACGTCACTTTCTGAACGTCCGACATCCAAACTATGGTTTCGAACTTTGATACTATGTATGATGATGTATGATGTACGATGTATGATGTATGATGTATGAGGTATGATGATATGATATGATGTATAATGATTTTAGCTTTCACATTTCATACAAGAAATACGCACTTTATCTCTCCTGCCGATTCCAGACTCAAGCGGCCAGGCCCTTCGATGGTCAGCCGTTGACTGAAGATATATTCTTCAGTGAACGGGTCGGCTAATAACGCTGCCGTTCTGCGAATAATTCTTCTCTTTTCATATCATAGCTAATCTGGTAATAGAGCTAAATAGGATGGTCGGAGGTGTGCGGAAATGTTAGGAGGTGGTCGGCGCTGGCAAAAGGTGATAGGGGGTGGTCGAAAGTGGCCATTGATGGTCGGAGGTGGCAGGGGGAGGTAGGAGGTGTTCGAAAATGGTAGGACATTTCAAAAGTTAAAGTCGACGATGATCCGGTGCATCAATTTTATCGTATATTTGATAAATTATTCCTAAATACATTGAAACGTATGTATTTGTAATGAAATATCATGCAATGGGCTGTGTAAACTATAAACTATAATTTCTATCGAATAGCTGCTTTTATGTCAACAGGGCTTTGAGACTCAGTTCAGTTCGTCCTCCTCCTCGTCCACCTCCGACCACCTCCAACAATCGCCAACCACCTCGAACAACCACCGATAACCACCTCGGGTTGTACCTGGAATAGCAATAAATATTTTCAGTATAAGAACACATGAAAAACATTACGTAAGGATTCATGTAATCACAGGTTTTGTTTTTTGGCTGTAACTTTTGATTCGCTGCTCGCAGCGTATCGGGACTGCGCCCAATCGATTTCTCTCGCAAAATTACGTCGGAATAGTGCGTGAAAGAGTTTATTTCAGCACTTTTCAAAATCGCGAAAATTTTCGCCAAAAATACAAAGGGGTAAGCCTTGCTGTTTTTTTGGGCGAAAAACTTTTAGTCTCCGATTCGATTTGTATGACCCTTTTCTGACCAATTGGACCCCCAGGAAGTCAGAAAACGCAGTGAAAAGAGCGTGGGTTCAACAGGAAAGAAGTTACGGAGAAAAAAGCACCTGCTGAAAAATGTCGAAAACACGGGTTCTGGTTTTTTGGCTGTAACTTCTGATGCGTTCATCGCAGCGTATTGGGACTGCGCCCAATCGATTTCTCTCGCAAAATTACGTCGGAATTGTGCGTGAAAGAATTTATTCCGGCACTTTTCGAAGTCGGGAAAATATCCGCCAAAAATGCAAAGGGGTTAGTCTCATTTTTTCTTCATTTTGGAAGCCGAAAATTTTTGGTCTCATATGCGATCTGAACGACCCTTTCAACTCAGAAAACGCAGCGAAAAGAGCGTGGGATCAACTGGTGAGAAATTACCAAAGGAAAAGCACCTACTGAAATCTGTCGAAAACACAGGTCTTGTCTTTTGGCTGCAATGTGTAATAGAAATCGAGATTCACCAGGTAACGGACCTGGAGCGCAGGAACCAAGCAGCACTTGTCCTGGAAGTCAAGTTTCCCCAGGTAGCGTACCCGGAGTGCAGGAACCACGGAGCGCTTGTTCCTGAACTCGAGTTTCTCCAAGCAGCGGACCTTGAGCACAGAAAATACGGTGCGCTTGTCGCTGAAGTCGAGTTTCACCAGGTAGCCGACCAGGAGCGAAGAAACTACGGAGCTATTGTCCTAGAACTTGAGTTGCACCAGAAAGTGGACCCGGAGCTCAGGATCCGGGAGGTAGAGAACCTGGTACTCGAAATCTGTGGAGCGCGATTCTCGTACGTCCGCTCTACTGCGCGGTCGTTTCCAGACTGAGGAATTTGGCTAGCAGATTTCAAAACGATGACGTCAGGAGAAAAAAAAATTTGGGTGACGTCGCTTTCTGAACATCCGAACATTCGAATACACAAACTTTAGTTCCGAACTTTAATACCATGATGACGTATGATGTATAACGATCTTAGTCTCTACATTTCAGACAAAAAATACGCACTTCATCTTTTTTGCCGATTCTAAACTCAAGCGGCTAGGCCCTTCGTCGGTCAACCTTTGACTGAAGATATGTTCTTCAGTCAAGGAGTCGGCTAATACCGCTACTGTTCTGCGACAGTTGGATGATCAAAATGTTTGCTCGCACCTTTCAAATGTGTGTTAAAATACACTCGAAGTTTTAAGAAGCTTAGTTCTTTCTCTCCCTGTCAAGAAAGAAAAAAATTGCCGACAATCGCCCTTCTAGATCTTCAAATCGGGACACTGCATCCAATACTGTCTCATATACAGAGCATCCATTTCATCTCGATCAAAATCAGCGCATCCGTGATGTATTACAGTTACTCTCAATTTTTTTCCATACGAACACTTTTCAAAAACAATTCTGCTTCTCTACCCAACGTAGGTACTTCACTTGTGACTAGCTAAAACAGCGTTTCGATTCCATGTCCACAAAAATTCAAGATCGAGAGAGCAAATGAAAAGTTGTTGGAATAATTATGAATATCAATGTTATGGAATACATCGAGCGCGTGTCGAATAGAATCCCATTTCGAAATGAATAATGTTTCCATTCCCATATTACAGCCGTATTATTGTAGATGATCTAGTTTGTTTCTTGGAAAATTATAAAATTTATAGTATGGATCACGTAGTAATTGTAAATGGATCATACATATTATATCGTAAACGAACCGCATATACAATATATATATATATACTTGTTGGTCCCTGCATCCTTATAACATCTGATCTATTATTATTTATGATCTATGTATACATTTTTCTCTCGGGTATCTATACATTAATGAAATCACTTTTTTGTTACGAATTTTAGAAGAAATTTATTAGGTAGAGTCCATAGAGCAGAACCCTGCTACGCTCCCAGACCCACCAGGGCCCACTTGCCCGACGAAAACAGGTCACAAAAATTTACCCAGGGGTATCCGTCTTGACCTTCTTCAATCAACGTCTTCATTCAACGGCTAATATCACACGGATAGTGATTTTCAAATCTGGTGTGTCGTTGACCACGGGCTAAAGTAAGCGACGTTGCCAAATATTCACGCGTCTACGAGCAAACGCGTACGGTGTACATTCCCGTTGCTATATTGTGAAATATTTCTTTAGACTTTCCGAAAACCCTCGTTTTTTTGTCACCTATAGAATTCTGATATTCCAAACTTCGTGTACGTCGATTTTTGTGTAAGTCGTAACCCGTTAAAGGTAAGAAACATTCAATTGCAATTTTGACAATGATAGGTCGGCCGTAACCCCCCTGTTAAACAGTTCATACTCATCGGTTTTCAACATCATTCATTTCTGTTATTTGCCCGATAACTGACCCCCAATTTTCAGACACATAAACTGTTTCACTTTGTGAACAATATACCAAAACTTGGAAACTCTCGTAAGTCAGTCGATTACCGGAAGAACCACCTTAAGCAGCCCAGCGTATGCCACGTTCTGTTGCCAACCTAATGTTGAAAACGATGGAACGAGATGTCCTAGCTCGTTAACGGGCGTCACGCAAGTGGATAGAAACCATTTCGTCATATAGGTTGGCGGCAGTTCGTGATGTGCAGTAGGCTGCGTTGACTCGTGTAGAATCTGCATTGGTCAACGCATGTGCATTCGACTTCCTTGTTCACTATAAAGAACCTTATTCCAAACTGGGCTCGTGATATAGACAAATGAATTATACAGCAGTGTATGGTACTAGCCGAGTACAACACAACAAAAAAATATATATGTATTCTAACGTATGAACGTATGTGCGTTGTAAGATATAGTTAATCAAAGTTCGTCGGAAACGGACTCTTTATTGGACGTGTCAAATATTACAAAAATGTTTTCTATGTATTTCGTTCAGTGGCTTCAGACATTTTTCTTGGTGTTTAGCATAACCCAGGTGCCAAATGACCATTAGAATGTGTGCACAAAATCCCACAGTTCGTGCACAGTAGTGACACCTTCAAATGAAAAAGAGATTTAACACGTTCTGTGGCTTGTGATACAGTACGACTTCAAGTTTCATAGTAAGGTTTTATGTTGTAACAGAAGTTCGGAACTCTTATATGATTAATATACACAACATACGCTACCCACTATTATGCATTATAATATTGTATAAATGGGGTACAAACAAAGTTCGTCGCGGTACACATATGAGTAGTCTTAACAAAGTCATCGTTACACAGTCTTTAACCCAACAAATATATATATATCAATTTAATATGTATAAAGTTTAGAGTACACAAAACATATTCAACAATCCATACATCTATCACTGTACATTAGCAGTAAAATATTTTGATATACCTATGTATTTGTATATTGACCTGAGCTCGTGCCAATGCAGTGGCCGTCAATGCCCAAACAAACAAATGACACTGTGGCCTCCGTTTTATTTGAAATTTTACGGTAAAATTCGATTAACGGGTAACCGGAGTCAACGCAGCAGTCATTGCTGCTACAATATTACGAATGTATGTACATAACGCTGTCCGACATATAGACTTTAATCACGACGTTCCATTCAGACCTTGTGCCTCCCCTTCTTTTCGATCTGTATTCAAGGGCTGATAGACGAGGGGAAGCTCGAACTCTTTTTTGCCATCGACGATTTCACCAACGCCTCTTAAAGTTGCATCAGCAGCATCGGGTGGTATTAAGCGCTTGTTCACAATTTGAATTGAAATCATAGCTACCACCAGCGTCATACCGGTAACCCCGAAAGTTTGGTAAGTCCCATACCGCGTGTAAATAAGTCCCACGAACACTGGACCCATCACACGAGATGCACACCCAGCTCCTGTCATGAGGCCCATCCAGACTCCCTGAGGACGGGGACCGAGTATTTTACTAAATATCGTCTGGATCAGTGTCACTCCCAATGGATATCCGATGGTCGTCAATCCGTAGCCGAGGAGAAACTGTGTCACGGTCATTTGAGGCGTGTACCGACACCATTCCTGGGTGCTTGGACAGCCGAGGATGTCTGTTCCGTTGGCATCTTTTGTCTCGTTGCCGAAAGCTTTAAACATTCATTTCATTTTCTTACTGTCGTTTGTTTAACACACCGTATTGAAATTACGCTAAAAAACGGTTCGTACATAGTATGATAATAAATAACTACTCACGACCGTACTCGGCGATCACCGGAGGATTCGGACCCCATGGAATGCACAGTATTCTTCCGACGATCATTAAAAAGAAACCACCCCAGAGCATGATCTTCCTCTCGGAAAATCTGTGGGGAAAATTGGATCCGTGAACGACTTGTAGCAGTTAGGTGCGAAAAAGTTTTAACCTTCTAATTGTTTCTAAAATCCATCCAATTGTAAGAAGAGCATGGACTTTCAATTCACCTTTTACACAGCGGACCAATTAAGACGAAAGTGATGCAGGCTACTACGGCACCGACGCTCATTAAAAGACCCATGTAGTACAAGGCATCAGTCTTTGACCAAGCGAATTGATCCATCGTCAGCGAAGTTCCAAGTCTGAAACATGCAGGTTGTTTGTGGTTTACTAATGCATTATAGTCTTCGTACGAAACTGTGTTGTATAAGGTGAAAGTTACTTGTACAGAATCAAAAAAAAGTTCTCAGGTTAGGCAATATCCACTTTACTTACGTTTCAAGGAGGACAAAATTGAAGACCAATACAAAGAACGCGCAAATCAAAGTCCAAGAGGCAATGTAATCTGGCTTCATCGCCTTCCAAGTTTCTTCCTCTGTAACAGAATCAGACTTTTCTCACAATCAGCTTCACTTTCCTCTTTGGGAAGTGTCTTTTTTCCTAAAGAGAGTTCATAATTATCTTATAAGCTATACGCATTATCATAACATCAATTTACAAAGAGAAAATAGGTAAGTAGGTTTGCAGTATCCCACGTGAAACGATTGATAAAAGCGTGTCATATGGTTAATTGAATAAAGAAATTGCAGTGACACATAACAATGAAGAAGAACCGAACGTTAGCCGAAATTCTTTGTCATGCGCGCCTTTTACTTGCTCTCTTTACAATTTCTCAATCCGACCAGTTATAGCGAAATTATACGCGTTCCAACGGTCAGTATCACCTGATGTTTTCCCCTGAGTCTGCATAGCTTCCCGAGTTGCGATTCGGTGCTCCTTAAAATTCCACGGAAGAAAGAGGACGAAGTTGAAGACGCCCATCAGAACGTTGATCCAACCGGCCATTGTGTACATATTGAAAGGAAGACCAAAAAGGTAAAATCCTTTGTCGCCTAATGGTGTTACCGCAGCCTGCAGGCCGGGACCAACGACAAATCCCAGCACCTGAAAAGTACAAATAAGTGACTAAGTATCATTGAACATAGATCCACATACCATTTCACATTGAACGCCGTAGAACTTGGCCATTCACAAACGTGTACCATTGGAGAATGCAGTAACTCATACGTAATGAGTTATGCTAATGTAAATTGATTTTTTTATGGCATATTTGTACATACTTGAGCGAGAGATACCATAGAAACGGCATGAGTTCTCTCAGATAATTTCGTAGCTGCTGAAAGGTAAGACCGCGCCACTGCAATGTTTGCTGAAAACATGAATATGGTTATGCACAAGCATGAAAGTTAAAAGTATAATAAAGTCTGTATTAGAGATTTAAATTGTACACCAAATGCCTTCCTGATCCGACTTTGTAGTCCAAAAATTAAAAATAAATGAAAAATATTCAGTGAAAATAACGGAGAATAAATCGTTTACAAATTTTTAGGCCCCATTTTTCTTTGCTCGTGGCTATTTCGGTCACATAATACTTGTAAATGGATAATCAGTGACAGTTTTAATTATCAAATAAAAAGAGCAAAAGCATCAGAAATGACGAATCGATACCATTGCTAGAGCGATGCTTCAACTTTAAGTTGGGCTCCTCAAGGAAAATTAGAAAAAGAAACATGATATATTTCTTTGTTGCTGCATTCGCCGTCGTTGGATTTCATAATTAGCGATTAATAATTAATTTTATTAACCGGAACTGACGCCAACAAAGAACCTGGCGATGAGCATCGCGATCTTCTTGTAGACGGGTATGATTTCAAGTGCGCTGTAGGCTGCGGAAGCCAGAGTAAAAACAGCCAGAGTAATCAAGAGTGGCAATCTGACGGACCCGCGTTTGTTGCCCCACCAACCGACCAAGGGAGAGAATAACATCTGTCCCAAGGGATTTGCAGCCACGACGTACCCCATGAACTCTTTTCCAGCCGTAGGATCTAGCTGGAAACGAATATTTTCAATTGCAATGTACAATTTACATGGTGCATCGCCACAGTATACCAAGAACGCAGACTACAATTATGAGGAAGACAACTAAGAATATTGCTTTGAATACCCTTCAAGGTACCATTTTATGTAATCGTAGGAAAGAATGATAATGGGCCAAGGCAATAAGAAAATATCCGGTCCTCTAAGAATGCGTGTAGAAAGTTCGGTGTTGTACGCTGACTGGCTGCATCTCCGGCTGCATTAACATTGGGAAATATTCAACACTAACTAACATCAGTGAAGTGCGGTGTAGTTGGCAAGCGACGATAATATTGTAGATAAGCAAGGTGAAGTAATGATTGCTTTGCAGAAGAGATACATGCAGGTTAAGCGTAGATAATTATGGTTAGTGTCACTCATCGCAATGAAACGGAACTAGTTTGATGCATTCTTGAAATATCTTGTATTTTTATTCATATCATAATTAAAAATTGGCCATACTAAGAACTACTCTAGTATGTATATTTATGTATAACCATGCAATTCACCGTACATTCATGAAATACGTACCTGGTCTAAATAGGGCCAAACTCCTGTGAGAATGATGCTGAAGCCAAGCGACATTAAGAACATTGTGAAGTAAATGACATTTATACTTTTCCAACGTTCCCATCGCTCAGTTGCGGTCTCAAGATCATCATCGGGCGCTGCTCGACTGCAGAATAAAAAAAAATAATAATAATAGTTGCGGAATTGATGAGGGTGGAAGAACATCGATCTCTTTACAAGATAAGTTGCGTGACTTTTCCACCGGATTTCTTTTAAATTGATAAATTCGTTTACAGAGCCAGCGACTTAAGGGGGTGCTCTGGTCGATTTCAACGTCGTCGTGTATATCTTGAATTATCCAACTCCACGTATCTCGAACACAAAAAAGGGCATTACAGCCCCAATCTATGTGCAATTCTGAACAAAACTACTCCGATACATTTTCATTTAACGCCAAAATAAAGAAATTGCATGATTTGTACGAAATCGCGATAGTAAGAAACCTTTCGTAGCGAACACAGTCTTCCATAAAAGATCCATTAAAAGGTTCACATTTTTTTCAGTAAACATACTACCAAGATTTCAGAATCTGTGGAAACATTTTCTTATTTGATTTTGTTTTCAGTCATTTCAAGATCGAAAGTTTGGTTTAAGTTAAAATTTCAACGGCCTTCCTTCGAAATTTTATTATGTAAGAGTGAAACTAGAATGACAAGTGTATTGTCATTAAATATAGGGTTATTCAACAGTTTATATAGATTTCGTTTCGAAATTGTGAATTTGAAACGAGCTTTTCGGAATGTGGAATTTCCACACTGCGCCACAAATGATCAGGTTATGAAGTTCTCCGCACTCTCAACACTAAAGTCGCTAGCGCCGTTCCTTTAGTTTCCATATTGCCGTTTGACATGTTTTATGGTTGACCAGTTATATAGATCTGAGACTACAACTATACGTTCACATTACATAAATTCAGAATGTGAGATGATCATTGACCCAAACGGGCCCGCCTTGTTACTATATACATGTCATGTATCATGTCGATACAAATACGATACAAACAATATTCGTTTACAGATATGGATAACTTTTTTAAATATGCTGTTTAGCCTATCCAGGCGACTATAAAAGATTGTATCGATGTAAAACGTTTGCCCTAAATGTTACCGCTAGTCTTCTTCAGTAGTCACAAATATATAATTATTTTTATCACTGCAGATGCGATAAGTCTTTTATCGTATCTAAGCATTGAGGAATAGATATTATTCGTTGATCATTGTAAATGAGTCCGTTGTAAGAATATTTCCTTCTTCCGTCAAAGACCAGCGCATGAAAATATTAACCAGAATTTGGCAAATTTAAAATCGGTTTCTCAGTTCATCTTACTAGACTGCGTGCTTCGGTAATCTGTCGAAATATTACACTTACAGAAAAAAATCCACATCAATCTATACGGTAATTCGAAGTTCCCTCAAGAATCAGTATGCGCGTGCATTCATGCATACACTGTGGGTATCGTACTATCATCCATTGTTCAGCCTGCATTCGTTGTTACGCAATATTTCAACCTGGCATACGCAAATTATATGATGCGAATACCTAATTTAATTGAAGTAGGGTATATTACCTACCATGCCTACTGTATTATTGGAAACATTTATGATCCAAGGTACAAATTCAGAATTCAGATCTACACTTGAATAAGCTACCAAGTTTCACAAAATATTTTGTTGTTTTGTTATTGTGAATAATCTTGCGCAATGACTCGAGACTTTTGCAACCTCGTCATAAACATAAAAACCTTACTGTAGCTTTTACCTACAAACTGGCGCGAGATTCGTTGTTTTTACGCATCTGATACTTTTATAATTGGCTGTCAGCCACGGATAAGAATATATGGAGTAACACGTACAGGTCATTGAATACTCAGGAGCTTCTTTCTGACGAGATATTTTCTATGGATTTCTTACCTACAAATCATTTTTATCGCGTATTACATGATTCAGTTATACCATTCTCACGGTAGCGTGTAATTTTTTCTTGAAACAAATGGATAGATATTTTTTTTTTCATTTCCGTGAATTATGACTCCAGACGAGGGAAAGGGAATTGAAAGCCCGTAGTATTTACCGCGTTTGTGAACACTCGCGGAATTTCCTTTTCACAGTCTTGCTATGATTGTATTCTCGCAACCTATGTAGAGATACAAGTCGTTGACACAATTATATACTCATAATCAGCATTTTACGGACACTTATCTTATGTACATACTATTCTTTATAGAGGGAATCAGGCCATCATAAAATTCTCCTGCCGAATCTGTGTAAACCAGTGGGTTTATTACGTTACGATTCTTGCAATTTGTAGGTACTCATGATACGCGAAATTCAGTTTATTTCAGTTGTGATGCATGACCGACAAAGGCAATTGAAACCAATGGTGGTTGATAAAAATTTGTATTTGATGGTATAGAAGATTGCGGGCATTGGTTCTAGAGCGTGGACGTATGTTTTGCATTCGTTGTTATGCATACCTACATAACTTATCGTCAGCCACGCGCGTTGAAATGCGCAAACATTGATGCCAGCCATGCGAGTGCAAACATATCAAGATCTAAAAATGTTATTCACAACCAGTATGACAAAGCTGTTTGAATGCGGTGCATTGTAATTCCGTCACGAACACTTTTCACGCTTGTAACGATATTCATCTCCGTTTTCATAGGTATACGTGAATATCGATACGTAAAATATGTAATAAAATATATAATGTTTTTTCGAACTTTGATTCGTAAGAAAGTAATTACGTTTTCGTATCAGAGGCTCCCATTGCCACTTGAATGAATGAAGCGAGGATCGCGTGAACCTCAGGCTCGGCCTTCTATGTGAGAGTGGTGAAATAGAAAACCGGTTCAAGTTGCGCACAAGCCTTAAATGTTTGATTTTTCTTTCAGTTTCCACTCACAGCGCGTTTGAAAGTATAATTTATAGTTGGATATGGCATTGTTCAAAATGAAGAAACTGTCACACAATAAGATTGTCAATATAGTGTAACTCTAACCATGCAATGAAAAAAATCATACAGAGCTTGCCTTGTTCGAGTTGATTGTGTAACTGTACCTAATACGTACATTTTCCGTGATATCTCGCACAACGGAAAGCAAATGGATATGATGTATACCATGGTATTTTAATCTACTTCATCGATAACACTTCGTCATATCGTGAAAAAACGTGCTTCTCCCCTGAGCAACTCTCGAACAAAGCAACACTCTGGCTTAAGTTTCACGGCAGAGTTGAGATAACACAAAGTATAATATTTCGTATGTAATGCTTGATCGTTTCGTAAAATGCTTCAGGGTTACCTATCATAGATGATGGAGTACCTACTGTGTACTCCGGTTCATACGGAACGGGAATTTTATTGACACCTGTTTGAAATTACCCAAATGATCTAATTACTAACAGTAAGCGACTGTCGTTGCTCCAACGATACGTTGTTCTAATATTGTATACACGAATAGTATAGTGTATGTGTGCGAAGATGTGGGCTTGAGTCTGTACTGGGCGCAATGCCAAGCCACGCAACGTGCGCCATCCAAGTCAGGAAATAGATCAAATTTAGAAGGCGTGCTTGTCAGGGAAAAAGGAAAGTTGGTGTCGATACTCAAAGTGAATGGAATGCTAAGGATGGTTGCACTTGCCGGTTCCATGTATCCGAGACAATGGTCGAATGGTCAATCAACAATTTCGAGTGCTTTTCAGTAAATTGTTTAAATCACTCACATTGTGGGTGAAACCGTTTACAATATAGAATTTATTTCAAGGACTAAATCGACTCGAACATACTGAATAGTGTCAAATCAAGTCATACATTCAAATATTAATATTTATATATATATATATATATATATATATATATATATATATATGGCAAGGACAACAGCACATATATTTTTATACTACACACATGATGAGATGTGTTTTACTCGTAACGTTTAAGTTCGTTCACTTATAACAGACTCTGTACTATGAATAACGAAAAATTGCACTTTGGCCTGACACGTGCATTAAATTTGTTATCGTTGGCATGCTCCGTCGCGATTATCGCTTAACGAACATGATTCAACACTGGGATGCAGTTAATAGAAATTATCACCACACGCTAAATTTATACCACTACTTAAAGGAAAATCGTAATGTATGATTAGGTCAAAACGAAAGAAAAATTAATTTCACAAGTAGCTAGTAAACTGTTACAAAAACGCGTTGCATGATTTTATAAGGTAAATTCGTTGATAAGGTCTACCAATCACGAAATTTTTCAACAAATGCAAAAAAACTTGCGTCTTTTGTTTCAGTGAAGAATTAGAGGCGGAATACTGGGCGCAAACTGCTGCTGTTGCTTCATATTTACCAAATATTTCGATAGAAAAAAGTGTTTCTTTTAAGTAAAAATGTCGTTAAATAACTTATAACATTTTTATGAAAACTCCTTTCTTTGACTCTTCGAAAAACATTCTAAACATTCCCTCTGTTTTAGTATCTTACAACAGGATTTTCCCCTTAAAATTACATGAACGTAAAAACGAATAAAATATGATCTTACCGTCTTCGACGCAATTTCCTGTACCAATCCATTCCGTTTACCTACTGCCTTGGCTTAACTTGGCTGTGGTAATATTCGAGGGTAATCCTCAATCAGGTTTAGAAACAGGAGTTTCTAAATAGCTAGAAAAATCGCGCCATTAACTTGGGCTGGCCAGCGTCTCGGTGTAATGTATCTATATTATCAGTTTCTCATTTTAATAACGGTTGATTATGTCAGGTATGCAGCCTGAAAACAACGATATCTATCCAACTTCCTGATTTTCAGCGAGTAAAACTGAGTCGCCAAATCTGTCCAGTCTTTTGTCTATTCACCAAAAACTGCAGGCAAGTCAAATGCATTACTCGTTATTTCACCAGCAGATCGTTTATCGCAGCAACGATAATTAATTACCGCGGACAATAACTATAGTGTTTACACCATGCATTATTTCCCTCGCTGGAACTTTTCGTGGTCAGTCTCATATGCAAAAGACTTTTTCCAAGTTGGCGAATAATCAGAAACTGTTCAACATTCCTTGCCAGCAGAAGAGCTGTTGAATTTATAAAGCGTCCTCTTTGGTGCATCAAGAATTAATTTATCAACTGCCAGATCATCCCGTCATTTATACAAAAAGTTGTTTCGATTTCTTCAGCTGAAGCAGTGATGGATCGTGATCGTGCCGATCAATCTCATCGATTCAAACACACCCAGTTATTGATACATTATCCAATATCCATATCGGAATATGCGAATGAATTATGACGATGTTAAAGGATTCGGAGAAGAGGGCAGAGGCATCACGTGTCAGTTTTCAACCATGACATCCGTGTAATACATCAACTGATTACAACTGTCTATAACTGATTATAACTGAATAACCGTCAGCACGCGTTGACCGCAGCAAAAAAACGTCGTCATTGCACGACGCATAGATATAAACGTTCACCATAGATTACACATTGTGTAAATTTTAATTTTTTTCTCAGCCTCGTAAGGTACGTCAATCCCGAACCAGTCACCTTCGGATTCCTCAGTCTCTTCACCTTGCCCGCACAGAAGTTGACCTCCGTCAAATTCCGCTCACCGTCTTCGCTACGGGAGAATGGAGCGCGCAAAGATCTCCCTGAAAACAGCATAAATCCTCACATGGTCTGTCACGGGAATTACCAAACACCGATACACTTGGTTCCACAGGTGCCTCGGCGCTCAGGTTGTCGGCGGGCCAATGCATCAGGCGCTCCACAGACGCATCGGCGGCTATTATTAGGGACGGTTGCGATGATCAGAGTTCACTCATGATACGCGGTACTGCAGCTTCGGAGGCACGAGGTCTGAGAGCGTCGTCAGTGATTAGAATAGACAAACATTGATAACGGCGAAAAGGGCCGGAAATAATTCTATCGCTGCACCCGAGATGTGCCTGATGAACTACGCCACGGCTGCGGAGTTGCCTCACTACTGACTCCGCTGACTTCTCTAGCGACTGACTGTGGCCCGAGACTTCTCTCGAGTGTTGAACACACTTGTTCGGCATCAGTACGTGTCCCACTATCCGTGCAGGGTATGGCCACGAGCAAGCCTACAGCTTATACCTGTCGCCGTTCTCCGATGAGTCAGGGCCGTACGCGATGCGTTGGTAGAATCGGGTGGTACTGTCGCCGCCTAAAATCCACTCTCATTAAACGGAGTCTCGGATTTTTTGTCGGGACAGGATATCAATTCATCCAGTCGCAAACGACGGAAAATCTGGATTTGTTGAAGGATGCATCTGTTGGAAAAGTTTTTATTAATATACGGCGAAACAGTCTAACGTGAATAATAAATGAGTACTGCATTTCGATATTTTCGTAGCAAAATATCTTTGGAAGTGAAATTGCTACAATTTATCTCTTATCTGCGAAGAGAAACGATTATGTAATTCAGACACATTTCTTGCGATAATTCATTCATCTCCCCTTGCAGACTCCGGCCAGATATATTTCATCATCATAATTGTGACGTTGATAGAACTTCCGCGTAAATTAGATTAAAATGCTATTACAGTGTCAACGTGATGTGAAAATTACAGTTCCATCAATAAGCTACATTTTATGTTCAATCAACATTCCCCCGTTTCTGGTGGGAGAAATCGATTAAAAATACTCAAGGGGCACTTTTGTGCGCATCAAGTTGGCTATCAGAGATACTGGAACAATAACAAAGCGTCACAGATTCAATTTAGTCGGTGTGAACTACCAACAGACTACACGTGGAATTCGTAATGACTCTCGCCCATATATTTGCGGCAAGTATGGTTTACGAAATTATCACCAGGGCAGCGCTAAATTAAAATCTAAGATACGAACTAGAAGTTACATACAATTAGGCGCACTACGTTGACTAAAGTCAAAGCGCGTTATTTCGCAAACGCTTTATCTACACTAATTACCGAGTTCAAGAATAATGGTGTGATAATGGATTTTTTCAGTTCAAAGCGAAAATTTGAGATTTCGTATCATGCTATAGTTATCGGTAGATCGCACGGATGCGATATTGTAGAATTCAGAATACTAACAAAAGTACAGTGGCAGATCAATAAGACATGAAAATGTAATTTCTATCATCGGTTGAATTAGGTATCCAATAATATTTTATCAGATTTCTCAATCACGGTTTAGGAACTGAAATACAACGCGGAACTAAATTAAAATAAGATTATACCACTATACATTATATCAAGGACTACGTGATTTTATAAAACAAAAATCAGATTATAAAAATGCTATTATAGATTTAATATATATTTGTTTTTGTTTTTCTTGAATTCCTATACATTTTAGTAAAATTACAACATGATTCACTTTGACGAGATTTCACGCCGTTACACGTAGTAATACTATCATCACTTGGACTTCTATACGAATTTATATAATATATATAATCACAGCTACTTTATTCACTCGCTAGATGTGTATGACGGTTGTTGCTGTGTGTGTGTATTACGTTTGGTATACAAGTTTATGCGAAGTATGAAGGACTACAATTTTTACGCCACTATGTGGACCATTCGTTTTGTTCTTATTCTTTTTTTCTTGGCAAATCTGTTCATAAATATTTCTACAGATAAATGGGGAGTGGATGAACGTCTGAACTAACAAATAATTTCCCGTAAATCAATATCATTGATAAACATATTCTAATGGTATGCCAACAGAACTTTCATAAGACTTCGCGAATGATGTTAATTCTGATTGTTTATTACAAATTAAATGCTGTTTTTGGATTGTCGACAACTGTTTTTCAACGATTGGACCTAATTTCGATCATACTTTAGTGAATAGCGTTTGATGCGTTAGATTAAAGGAAATGACGCAACAAAGACGATAATTCAAAGATATTATCCGTGTATGTATCTGTATCTGATCGACTTAAAGCATTCGTCAAAATATACGTTATAATTAAGAAATATTTCATGACTATTTCATATCGTTCTTCCAATCTTGACCTAAAATGACATAATATAAAAATAACTCTTTATTGTGGTCACTGAGCATTCCCTTTGTTTTCAATCGTTTCATCAAATAATTTGCGGTCTAATGAATCATATTTTACGCTCGAAAATTCTTCAGTAAATTAATAACTGTTAAATTAGTATACAAGCAGTACGCCGCGAGGATCAATTGTTGATAAATATGCAACGAAACGAAAAAACTAAATATCACTTCTAAAATGTTCGATGCTACGAGTTTTTTTACTGTATGTACGGGGTGCGAATCATCGGTCATCCATGTCGCAGCGAACGTAAAATTTCAGACAGATAATTATGCATGGTTTATCAGATTACAAATATTAAAAATTAATTGTCTGATACTCACTTATTGTTATCTGAACTCTGATGGAATGTTAGACCGTAAGCAATTTGATGAGAAAAAGTATTATACACAATTTGTTAACATAGCAACATAAATGTTATGGTATAGTGTTCTACTAAGAATGATATACTTAGTTCTGTTTCTACGACTATTTAGTTGAAGTTAGAAAAATCTGTTTTTAATTTAATTGAAGGGGCAGTGTTGAGTTTAATTGCTTGTTTCACTGGCTCCGATAATCTTGATTGCTTTTGAACCTGCTGCTGGTGGCTGGATTTCACCGCGTTTTCGAGCTTTGTTTTCAACTCTGTAGATTGTGCCATCAACGTCTTAAATTCCTGCACAATATGCAATATTTTATGTGGACTATGCAATATTCGTACAATTCATTGCAGAAAAATTATAAGTATCAAACCTGAGGGTACTTTGGTCCTATTTTATTCAGCCATTGAAAACTCTGTTGATGGAGAGTGATTTGGAATTTGGATCCATGGCGCAAGGCATCACCTTCCAGTAGATAATTTATCAGAATAGGCACCAACAGAGTAAGCATTTGAATACCTGAAAATTGAAAAAACTTCCCAATTATATTTTTTTTTATCCAATGACATAATACCATGCAGTTGGTTGGTGTGGATATTATTGAAAATAACTGATAGAAAGAACACCCTGGAAATCGTCACCTACCTTGCATAAGATCTCCTGGTTTGCATGCAAAATTTAATTTATCAATACAAAGAACCATAATTGTGAAAGCAGTTACAATTTATTATCTACTCACGATTAGCAGGTTCAGCTAATGATATGAGTGCTTCAATCGTTGCTATGCTTTCTAATGTAAGAGTTAGCTGAGTTTCGTTTGATACTTGTTTGCTCGATTCACTGTACAGATATTCCACCAACCTTGGTGCGAGAGCGTGGATGTAGGGAGTACTGACACTGCGTTCATAGTGCATGAAGATTGTTCTCAATGTTTGTATGCACTTTAATTTAACCTTTAAGAAAGATACATTTTCTCATTCAACGATAAGGTACTAGGACGACCGGGTAAGAAAGAAAGTTCGTACTGACCAGTGTATTTTCTGATTGAAGACACTGCCGAAAATGATTGATGCAAGGGTACTGTAAGTTCGGCGCACTCACAACCTCAGGGGATGCGTGGAGGACAAACACTGCAATCCCTAACATCATCGCAACTTCATCCATTTTCGTTTCATCACAACCTGCAATCCAATCATTATGAATGTACGTTGTAATGAGGTACGTACATGCAGTAACGATGATTTTAGATTTAATATGGCTTACCTGTTTTTGCAAGATCGACTATTTTAGCAAGAGCACTCTGAAGCAAAGTTTTCCACTGTTGTTCACTTCTTGCATCAGTTGCGTATTTATTGGTCATAAGACTCTTGAGACAATGCAGAGCCCCGTGCACAGGTGCTCCAGGTCCGACCCCAGAATTATCGTTATCTGTGCGAATCGCAGTCTCTCTAATTACCCCAGTTGTTAAATATAACAACGTGGGTAGAATCGCAATGGCACCTGTGAGATAATGCAGTTTAAGTATTCATCGCGTACATGTAAAACTTAAAATAAACCGAACTAAAGCTTGATAGCAAAATATGCACCTTATCAGCATGATTTACAATATGTTCTTACGAACAAGTATTAACTTAACGTGATTGTTGAGAATTCTTTTTATTATAAATTATCGATGATATACATCGACACATCGAGTAATTTCAGGACCAACCTTGTGGAGAACAAAGCCTTGGAAGACCTTCCATCACATTCAGAGTGGCAGCAATGAGCCTGCCACATTCCTCCGATGCTGTATATCCCCGATGAGACAACACCGTTGTCGCACCACCTGGACTGGGATTCAACGCTGGTATTTGTCGTACGAGTAAGCACAAGCAAACTTCTAGTACAGCAAAAACTAAAGATTGTCCTGGAATAAGGTCACCAGTTTCCTGCCCTTCCCCCAGTTCATCGACCTCTGTGGTGTCTTTAGACTCTTGATTTGCAGGGACAAGTTCTGAAAGTGAACGAATTCTATGCGTCAGTAATAAAATAAATAATGTATTGAATCATTGATAAAAACGAGTTTCATGAACAACCTTTGAGTTTCGATTTTTTCCGATCTGCAAGGTCTTCTTGAGCAGCACGCATTACTTGTTTCAGTACTTCCATTACCATCATTTGAATGGTATAGCTTTCTCGCGTCAGTAGCAACCTGTATAGTTAGAATAAGATGAATAAAATTTTGTTGACCAGTGAAAGGCAACGTAGGATAATGAAAAATGAAATTAAAAATTGTTGATACATCGAATAAAATTAGCAATTTTCAGATTTTGTATTGGCTCTGTAACTTACCTGTGAAGAACATTGCAAAGCTCAATAGGAAGGGACCGATCAACCATAAGTACGTTGCGTGCCCATATAGAATCAAGTAAGGTGTAGAGAGCACTCAGACATGTCTCTACACTTTGGGTAGACTCCGAAGATCGAGGACTGCACAAAGCTTCCATGCATATACCTTGAAGCGCAATATGGAAGAATGTTCAATGCAATAATTTGTAAAATGAGATTTTTCATTGTGAGGTATGCAGAAAAAATCTTACCAAACAATAAATGGAATCGTTCGACATTAGATTCTGTATTGGTAGAGTCATTATTATTATTACGGCCAAGTTTATTCTTCGTATTAGTATCGACATTGGCAGGTTCTGGAGATTCGAAGCCTCTAGCATTCAGCCACAGTGTTGCTGCATGAAGTATTGGAGCCCAAGACTCAAGGTAATACGGACGAGCTGATTCCATTGTATCAGTTGTGTAAAAAGCTCCTCCATCGTGAGGAAGCTGACTTGAAAATTCTGAAACAATTAAGTTGCACCCTTGGTATCTTCTACTTTTTCTTTTTTCTGCATCAAAAGACTCTATAATCCACTTTTGAAAATAAAATGAAAAAGGAAACCTGAATGTATTCAATATTCAATCATCGGTTGAAAACTACAATACCGTCAGAGTCTGACGTACAGCCTAAGTGATTGACTTGGTCTCATTGTTAGCCACGGCGCTACGATCTGGAGCCGTATGAGCCAAGTTTTGTATTTTGCAAATGGCGGACACAGTAATCAATAGTACGTTTACGTGTGAAGTAGTATAGAGTACATTCGAGTGCACATTAGTGAAGAAAAAAATAGGATGGAAACAATTTTAGAGCAACAGCGTCGCTATCATGAAGAACGGGAGCGTCTCATGGACGCAATGGTCAAAGAAATGTTGCACAAGAAGCCTGGGCATAGAGAAACGATAAATTCAGAACATCGGCTGAAAATGCTATTAGACCAACACATGGACAGCACAGCGCATTTGCAGGATCTCTACGAGGATAACGATGGCCAACGAAAGGACGAGGTCCAGGCTTTGTCGGGACCGAACGAGTTCTCCGAATTTTATTCGCGACTCAAGTCCATCAAGGAATTCTATCGGCGGCATCCGAACGAGATAAGCGTCCCGATGTCGGTAGAGTTCGAGGAGTTGGCTAAAATGCGAGAAAATCCAACAGAGGAACTCGCAAATCTCGTCGAATTTACCGACGAAGAGGGCTACGGGAAATACCTCGATCTTCACGAGTGCTACGAAAAGTATATAAACCTGAAAGGTATTGAAAAGGTCGATTACATAACCTATCTGTCGACTTTCGATCATTTATTTGACATTCCAAGAGAGCGTAAGAACGCAGAATACCGCAGATACGTCGAGGCGCTCCTGGAGTACTTGACCGAATACCTGACTAGGGTTCGTCCGCTCCTTGATCTCAATGCTGAAATCGAAACAGCCAATAGAGAATTCGTGGTACACTGGGAAAACAGCAGCTTTCCAGGGTGGCCAAAGGAGACCGGAAGTGCTCTAACTAACGTTGGGGCGCACTTAGAGCTCTCCGCCTTTTCCTCTTGGGAAGAACTCGCCTCGCTAGGTCTGGACAGATTAAAATCAGCCTTACTGGCGCTGGGTCTTAAGTGCGGTGGAACTTTGGAAGAGAGAGCGCAGAGGTTGTTTAGCACTAAGGGACAAGCCTCTCTAGATCCGAGTCTGCTGACCAAAAACAAACCGGGAAAACCAGGCAAAGGAAGAGACGTGGAAAAGCAGAAGGAGATCGCAATGCTCGAGGCCCAGGTGTATAGGCTTGCCGAGCTGGTATCTAGTCAGCGTGTCGCCACTAAAGAAAATGTTCAAAGAAAACAGGCGAGAACGGAGGGTGAGAGAGGTGATTCCGATGCAGATGCTAGTGCCAGCGAGTCGGAAGAAGAAGATGACAACGAAGTTCCGTATAATCCGAAAAATCTACCCCTCGGTTGGGATGGCAAGCCTATACCATACTGGTTGTACAAACTTCACGGTCTCAACATCAGCTACAACTGCGAAATTTGTGGAAACTTTACATACAAGGGACCCAAAGCCTTCCAAAGGCATTTTGCAGAGTGGAGACACGCTCACGGTATGAGATGTTTGGGGATACCAAATACAGCGCATTTTGCCAACGTCACACAGATCGAGGACGCTCTAGCTCTGTGGGAAAAACTCAAAGCACAAAAACAGTCGGAACGTTGGCAGCCGGAACAAGAAGAGGAGTTTGAAGACTCTCTAGGAAATGTTGTGAATCGGAAAACTTACGAGGATTTGAAACGCCAGGGTCTACTTTGAATTTGAACGGAATTAATGTAATAATTTGTACAGCATGTATCGCGCGGGCTTCATTTGTTTCATTTCATATTCTTGTATGCATGATTCTGTTATACTAATCAAACACATGTTTAAACACGAATCTAAAGAAGAGATTCGTGTCTAGAATTAATAATTTTATAAATTCTAATGTGTATTTAAATATATTATCCTCAAACGAACGAGGTATAATATAGATTAAATATTATGCTGTAACAAATTCAACTACATATTCACCAATTCTCAAATGGATTTTGTGACCATATTTGTAAGAAAAGATGAACTATAAAGGACCTAATAAAAATGTATTTATAAATGAAATTCCGCAAATATCTAGCAGTTGTATTTCCAAAATTCATTTTTTATATGAGTGGGAAAACTTACCAGGTGGTAGGGAGAGTAATGCATGATCGCGCAAGGCAGCTAACCAATGTTGACTCAGACTTAATAACTCTGGCTGAACTAAACTGAGTAAACTTTCATTCTGGAACTCAAATTCGCCAAAGCCTTCTTCTTCGTTTGCGGCAGTTGTATGAGCCTTATTTCTTGATGACGTCTCTACATTTCCAGGTGCTGAACCATCATTAATCATTGCCACCACGTACACCTACAACATTGAATCAGAACACACGCGATGAATTTCTCACATGGCTTATTGCAATTATTGAATGATGTGGTGAATCATCTGTAACATGGAATTACGTATTTACCTCAGCCCAAGCCTTTAATATGGCCAGTTTTTCTAACGTAGAAAGGCTTTCATTGTATAATTGTTGATGAGAATGTCCGCCTCTTAATTTTTCCAACGACGATACAAGCAGTTGATGTACTCGGCGTAAATCATTGAGATCCCTTGCAACACCACTACCAATCCATGCGCTACAAGCTTCACAAGCTGCAGCGGTGACGTGAGATGCTGTTTCTGTAGAAAACGCTGGTCTCAAGGCAGCACCAACCTTTGTGATAAGATTATCGTTATTTGATCATGGGAATATAGACTGAGTAGTTTTTCGTGTTTTAAATTTTAGCAAAACAATCACCTGCGCTTGGAATTGTTCCAGAAGTAAGTGTCCAGGAAATTCTGGTTCCGGAACTTTGGCAAATTTATCAATTATTTCTTGTAAGGTCTTGAGACCTTCTAATCGCAAAGGATCACAATCACTGGTCGCAGCCATAAACGCCATACGCACTAGATCTGATAAGTGCAGTACTAGAAAATCTCCTGAAAGGTGAAAATTAAATTGTCAAATCACAAAATATGGGCCATAAGTATCCCAACCATTTTGATCGTGAAAGAAGAACAGGAAAGAAAAATCCAGGCGTGGTACATACCTCTTCCTCTGGTGAGCTGCATTTCCTTAGCTAAGGCCAGATCAAAGTGTGCCTGCTTGTTGACAAGACAAGCAGTGATAATCCGTCGTACACTCTGCGCAGCGAAAACTCTGGTCGGCCAACGTGGTGAGACAGCTGGACGTTGCCGTGTTGACTCTTCTGCGTGAAATTCGGCCTGATCATCATCACCTTCTGCTTCACCACCTTCATCATCCGCTGTACTATCTTCAGTTAGAACAGCAGTGACTTCTTCTGTTGTCGTACTCGACTCTAAAAATATGTTTCGTTACGTTCATCTCCGAACACTATTTATTTCATTACTAATTTCCATGAGCTCGCTAATTGTAACAAGGAGTCGAAAATCATCACTCCTTACCTGAAGCTACCGTTAAAACATCTTTGCAAAGGGATAACCACTGTGATAGGTTGTCAGCAGCAAGCATTTGAAGCATACTGGTAAGAGTATCGTGGATATCTTTTATTAGTCGGCTGTCTGTTTCTGTATCTAGCATGCTGAATAAAACTCCTGGAAGACCTGTCTCCGTGATAACAAGACCCTCGACGATGTTCGTATCTCTGCTTTCATTGGCTAATGTCATCGCATGTTCACATACTTCTTTCGCCTCCCGTTGAGCAAGCTGACGAAGGCAAGATATTGCCGCTTTGCGAAGTAGAAGATGATTGCTTGACAAAGTGCGCTGTAATTAATGATTATCGATAAAATTGCTGATTTGTGACAAATTGATAGGTTTCCAAGTAACAACTTACACACAATGTGGGAACCAATGAGGATAAATTAACATGTCGTGGCGCAAATAGATGTAATTGTTGTAAACACCCTGTAGCTTCAGCTTGAACAAGCGGGTCCTGATGATCTTGCATTATTGCACAAGCGCATAAAAAGGATGACCGTGCCATACATATGGTCGATGTATTGCCTGTGAAATTGCAGTAGAGATGTGAGTTTGATTTAACTTATTTCCGTCGAGACTTAGCGAGTAGGCTAATATAGATGATACGAAAGACATACCTTGCAATTCTGGTCCAATCGTGGTAATAAGTGCAGACAGAACTTTGCCGATACATTGATGAACGTCAATGTAGGAATGTGGAACGTTGAGGAGGAGAGTTAATGCTAATGACAGCGTCGGTTCGACATAGCCTCGGAACATCGGGCCTCCAGAGTCGGCAATAAGTGCTAGCGCATGCAATGCCCAAACCTAAGTCGAAAGATGACGTTCTTAGAAATAGCTTGATGTGCAACCGGCAGCAGGTTTATTAGATGAAAAACGTACCTGTACAACAGGAGATGTATTGTCTTGGGCGAGAGCAAGCAGAATGCTGACACTTGTGTTCAAATGTTGACTAGAACCCATTCCTCCGACATATCTGTGCAGGCAACCAAGTGCCAGCGAATGACCCGTCCTACTAGCCACATCACGAGCCGATTTGAGTCGATCGAAACTGGTCTGTGCCAACTCTGCGGTGAATTTGGAGTCTGAAACAACTTGTGCCATTCGCCCGACTGCCTCACCAGCTGCGCAGCGCAGGATTGAATTGCTACTGACAAGTGCGCTCTAAAAAAGTTAACACCGTTTTCTAAATTGCGATACTTTGAAGGGATAGTTATTTTAGTGGACCAAGTGACTCACGATAATCAGATTGGTTGCAGATTTTTTTACATCTTCTTGGCCGAAACTAGTTTTTGCCTCATTAAGACCCTTTAATCCACTAAGAACGGCTGTAAAGACATTCATTTGTACCGCTTCTTGTCTGGCACTTTTAGCATGTTTAATACATTCGCTGAAGTGGTCCAACATTTGCAATCTGTGTTTGTTCGCTACGCGAGGAAATATTTGTCCAAATAATGAGACTGACATATCGATAACAGCAACACCTAGAGGAAGTGGTCCCGGTACTATTTCGCCCTGAGAATTATAATAAACATCATATAGCTCATTCATGCATAAAAAAATTCTCTTGATGTGTCAAATGAGATGTTCGCTGAGAGCAAACCAGACAGATTAACAATACTCACGTTTGGAACAGGACGATACAAACAGCATGAATCATGCTCCAGTGCTCCTGATCCGGCGGCACTATTAGGTTGCAACTGAAACAATTCAAGTATCCTATATATTAGATTAATTTCCAGTCATGAATCGACGATCAATGTTGTAGAATAAAAAGCTTGAATCTGTTATGAGGAATGAAATAAGTTCAATGTCATTAGTTAATATGATGAGTTGTTATTCCTTAATTTTAAAGTGGTGCTAGCAAGTAATATCACACGCTAGTTGAGTCAGTCAAACCCGCAATGACACTGGATTATTAACGACACGGTACAAAGCACTCAACTATACATGTTATTTTAGAAATGCAGCCCAGTTAAACAGCGTAAATGTTAAAGTTGTTTTTTTTCACCTTCAACCCCGCAAGTTAAGATTTTCCAATATTTCATGAAATCTCCAAGTATCTGATATTTAATACAAGTGCGATGGCATTTTTTCATTTCACTCAATAGTGCAGCAAAAAGGCATGAGAGCATGTGACACAACGGATTTTTTGGTTTGAGGATAAAGGAGAAACTGATACAGAATTTTGTTTGAACACTGTGTTAATTAACATAAAAAACCTTAAACACGTGGATAGGACAATTTTTTGATAAGACTTGAAAAATATTTTGAATGTATTAGGGACACAGAGTGGAAAGCGAGTAATCTTTCCATTCCGTCGAAACTAAAACAAGACAATTACTATACAACTAAATTTGAATGATTTGAATTCTTATAAACGAAAAGTTAGTTTTACTCTTAACGCCACAAAATAAATGACAAGAAACATTTCAAATCGTAAATCTTGTTTTCTGTGACTAGTTGGGTGATAGTCACTGTTTACAGAACACATTACTCACATGTTCAGAATCGGCCCGTCGGTTTGGTTCCATCTAGACACGAATGAGAGCAGTGTGCGTTAATAATTATTGCAATCCGTCACCAAAGTTTAGTTTTCCTACATCGAGAAATGCACATGCATATACCTACGTAGGATATTTATAATGCAGATTTCAAGTCGGACGAATCTTCTACAGTTTTTATTTTATTCTTTTGTTCTTTGTGCTCGTTCATTAGACAGATTTGAGTATATGGTCATATAAATGTAATTTACGAGTGATTTACTTTTTAAATATGTGACAGTGCTTGATCTGTTACATCTGTTATTCATGTATGCCTGCCAGATGCTAATTCAGAGAATGATTTTCTGCGTACATAAAAAATGTGAACAGGCTACTCGCTATAGTCCGTACAACAAATTGTTATTGAAATTAACATGCACATGCATCTAGAATTTCACATACTCGTTAATTATCATCAAGGATTTTTTTACTTGTATGAAAAATTGCAAAAATGACTTCTGAATTTTGAAATATGCACAACTATCCAAAGTCTGTAAAGAAGCCATTTATATCGACTGATGTATGATGCTGGACGATGAAGTACAAGGCAAATAGTAGTTATTTGAAAATTACGAGAATACATCGAGTATTGTCGACTCATGAAATCATGAGCCTAAGATAACTGTATATATTACTTTCAACAATCTTCTTTCAATTGTAGCTAATTTTTGAGTGAGTATTAACTACATGAAATGTGAAATTAATTCAGCACCGAAAGATGTGCAGAGTGAGTTCATCGTTAAATTATCATTCACTTATATGGAACAAGATTATATGCCTATCATTCTCTCATATTTATTTCACCGACAATGCCACTAAAAACAATAGTCTATAATTCACTTACCTGATCTTCAATAGTGCGATGATCTGTCTCCTGCAACCATGTTCCAAGAATAACGGAATCGTCGGCATGACACACAATGCGCAGTAACGAAGTTGTGGTATTCCCCGGATTTTCGGTTAAAGTAAATTCAGATACCAACATCCTTAACAGATGTGTGTATGAGCCTGAAATCAACATTTGTAGGGTATTTTTATTAACAAGAATCACAATACGTGAACGGGGCATTCCTGTTTTTAACGAATCATGACATCGCAATACCAAGGGAGAAGAAGATAATAATAAGTCACCTTCGAAAGTTTGGGGTGGTAGCAGTAATAACGTTTCGTACAAGCGTAATCTGACCATTGCAGCGGGAGCTTTTAATTGTTGACCATAGTTTTTGAGGACTGTAGATAAGCTGAAAGGATAAATTCGAATGTTAACTGGTTTTCAACAAGACATGACACACACTTATTACCGCTCACGGGATTCAAAAGGTTGTGACAGTATGAAAGGTGCGTCACTGAAATACTTGTACTTTGTATTCTAAAATTAATACCAGAGTTTAAACTGATTACTTATGTATATTGTTAAGAAACAGGAAGTTTGCTATGTACTTTGTAAGCATTGCCAAGGCAGACTCAATAGGTGTGAGAAGCCTGCGAGTGATGTCATCATTGAGAAGATCTGAACAATGTAGCAAGAAACTGTGCATAGCAGAAAGTGCCCCAGCTCGGCCTTCCAGTGTCACCTGCCAGGTGAACGCATCTCCGCGAGCTTTTTCACTCTCAAGCTCTTTGTTTGAACGTGGAAAAGAATTCCTCCAGAGTAATAACATCCTCGGCAGTAATCCCCTCACCACCGCCACGCCTGTACGTAATGAAATCAAATTTATGCAAACAACTATGTCCCACATATACACCACTTCAAATACATTATGGTCTCTTATTCTACATATTTTCATAAAGGCATGTTTTTGGCACGTGTCAGCACGTTGCAATCCACGTTGTTTTGGTGTATTTTCTTACTTATACCAGCCGCTAATCACAATACGGTTTTAATGAATTTGGACTGTTTACTCTCTGAGATATTACGCTAGTACACTCCATTCCGTACCGAGGTGTGAAAATAAGATGCTTCCAAGAGATCTGTGTAGCTGAACTGGCCAAATAACTAAATTCTCTGAGATGAATGAGATAACTTATTTCTACAAATTATTATTTTTACCAAGAGTCATTATAGCCCCGATCAATAGCCAACCAGCGTGAGTTCTGTTCAACGACAACCGGCTGTTTTGACTAGCACTTCTCAATAATTCTTCAGCTGTATTAAATATTATCTGAAAAACAAAAGTAATAGCATGCAAAGCATCGATTATCATTATGGAAAACTAGATTTATCATACTCGCATACACCGCAGCGTGATTAATATTTATGGATTTCTACTATGTATAATTCAGCGAGTTCTATTCGGCAGCGATGAAAACCTTTCAGCAACAGATAAAGCAGCATTATAATTAACTGTATGTGTGTCGAAATAACAATTTCTTAATAAGCACCTTTCCCTTGGTATGGGGAACTCCGAGAGGCGATAATCTTACGCTTCCTAAAACCGCGGCTAGGGCACTACTGTAGCCTGCTATTGCCTCCGGCGAACTTCTCATATTTTCAATTGCATCCACGCAACGGTCTATCAACGGTGTTATCTGACTTGGAACAGCGACGCAAACGCATCGCAGACACCACGAAGCGGCTAGTCTTGCCGCTTGACAAGGGTGCACCAAAACTGCTATTGTTGTTTCAATCAAGCCTGGACAACACGTAATATGCAAGAAATGTTAATAATTGAAAAAAATTTTCTGAAAATGAACCACATGTATTTTCAATTGACGATTTTTTAAAATTATTGCATTAATAACTGGTTGACTGGTTTACTTACTAAGTGATTGGTCGGATATGAGATTACAAGCGGTTGTGCCTAGTCCGAGAATCAGATTTCCCATTTCTTGTAAAGCACAGACTAACAGATGTTGGCTGAATAACGTTTCTTGATTGCAGTCTTTCGCGTTTTCTGGGCTGAAGTCTGTTCGCGAAATGACAGTTAATTTTACAACATGCCTACTTATACCGCGAGCCATGTCAGAAGATACGGATATGACTTACCGATGGAGTTCATCTGCTTTAAAATTACATGGGCGATTTCTTTGCACGCTGCAGCCTGAGCTCCCTCACCTAACAACTTTCCTATCGTACCTCGGAGGATAAAGTTTATGCATTTTCTCGAGTATACTGCATCCACGTGTGAACTGGCCGCTTTGGGATTAGCGACCAGATCTAGGACGTGGGAAACCAGGGTGCTTATGTTACGCTCAAGCCAAGCTCCTCCGAGAATTTGCACAAATACTACATAGGCCTGAAAACCGCAATTGCGTAATATCGTAAGAAATCGTATATATTTAATGTTTCCGAGGAACGGAGAAGTTAGTTGTGTACGCTGTCCTTTTCCTCCGTTCAGATTTTTCTTTTACAGCCTAAGGATGATCATATCCGACAAGACGTAAAATCGAAACGGACATTTCTAAGATTTTTGTAGAAAATAATAAGGAAGCAACTTACATTTGTTCGTAAACAAGGCTATCAATAGCTCATAGCAATAATGGGTACTAGAAGTACCTGCCGATTTGCAATTACGTAAGTTTATAGATTAGGGCTAATGGTTAAATACAAGGCTCACATGTGTAACTCCAACTCTCACTTCACGATTTACGCCCGAGCTTCCCTTTATCATTTCTCCTGTGCCTTTTAAAAAGCCGGCACCGCCGCGTAGAAATCCAGACATTAGTATGTTCAGTGCTTCATCCAATGATATTGGCTTATACCCTTTACTTTGAGGAGCTGAAACTTTGAAATGTTTCGTAAAATTCATATTCTACGACGCATGTAGGGCAATATCAGAGGACTCCGTTACCTGGCGGATTGTTTCCTTTCGTGGCTGCTTGTTGCGTGGTGGCAACTAATGCACCCAAAAGTTTTGCCACGGTACATCTCACTTCATAATTTGAACCTTCGAATGCCCGGAAACACAATGTGGCAACACTTTCGATTTCAGTTGTGCACAGAAAAGGTGCGTGATTCAACATTTCCAAAAGACACTGAAAACGAATGAGTGATCACACGCTAATTTTGGCTCTGAATAGTGCGCCTCGAACTAAGCAATTGACGTTGACGCGGGACCAGTGACCTTAACTTTGAGTAATGAGTATATTTCTTGCGCACAAGAATACCAACTTCTTCGCAATTTTTCTTTTCCACGTATTATATTTTACTAAGAAATATCCCTATTGATGTCCAACTGACTATGAGGTATGAAGTCTTGAAAATGAAAAACTGATGTTGACTTTGCGTTATATTGTGTTAACATTAACAAGGTCAGAGGTGGGTTATACCTTAGCAGCAGCGCAACGTACTGCCATGACTCTATCCGTAAGGCAGTGTCGGGCCACTTTGTAAATTTCCTTGTGGACGTTTGTAATGGCAGATCCCATCCCAGCGCACACCTTGTATCACAGCGATGAAACAAAATGAATTTCAAACCGTACCGTAAGAATGTTTACGGTAGTTTCTATCACAACAAAAAAATTGTTTACCTTCTCAAGAGTGTGCATTATTTCTATCCGGGTTTGCGACTCCGCTGAGCGGAGTGATTTTATCAATATTTGAACAGTGTCTTCGTAAGATCGGCCCATCATGCGGCCCAATTTTTCGTACATACATCCGACGCAGCAAATTGCAGCTCTGTAAACGCGGACAAAAAAGTTTTCGATTTCGACAGAGTTTGTTTATTTCCAAATTTTCTTTTTTTTTTTCAAAGAGTTGGATATGCAAACTTACAATTTTGTGGGCAGGAAACTCGGAGAGTCGTCCTTGTTTTTGAGAATATCGTTGCACTTGTTTACTGTGTCAAATAGCAGAAATGTGTCGCCAACACTAAAGAGGGTTGCAAGGCAGCGCGCTATGAGACGACGGGTCGGTGGTCCCGGAGCCCCTTGCATGTGCCTTGTGAGCTGTTCGACTAATTTTTGTTGGCATCCCTTGATATCGTTCTGCAACGTCACGTTAAGTTCGTTTCAGTGTTAGACAAGCTTTATTAGAAGCATCAAAGAACTTCTAATTGGCGTAGGTATTATTTGAATATTTGCAACGGCACCATCAAACGTTAATTCAAGGGTGAGTAATGAAATGCGGACTGGCAGGAATTATCATGGTAAAAATAATATGCGATGCGTAAAAAATTTCGACGGATGAACCTTGCGATTTTCTTAATGGTTCATAATACTAGACATTAAATTCTTCTTTATGGTACCGTGTAATGTAATTCCTGTTAATCTCTAGCATGCTTTAGTACGTAATTCGTCGAGATACCGTACCTATTGTTTTCTTTTCTTCTATACTGTTTTTTATCCGACAATTTAAATTCGAGATAGATTAGTGGTTTGCTACGTGCTATACATGTAGCTGTATTGGTCAATGTCCATTGCTAATCAGAACTGCCACTGATGTTATCTCTATCGTTTGAGATATCATGTGCCCGAAAGTTCAAGCAAGTGTAAGAATTAGTTAAGATTTATTTTACGGCTTCAAAAAACCGGGGAGAAAAAATTAAAAGAAAAAAAAAAAAAACATCAAACTGTTTGAGAATAATACGAAGTAACATATCAGTACCATGAAGTATAGAGAATGGCAGTGTGATGGGCTTGAAAGTCCTGCGGAATAAATTACGTTAGTCTGTCAAATTGTCAGAACGATTGAACAGTCAGGGCAGGACAAGCAGTTTTTACTATACGTACCAATTAACCGAGTAAACAAATTCATTATTAATGCTACTGTTTGATATAATTAAATTTGAAAGTTGATGCGGATATCTATATGTAAGACATGTGTACGAAATGGCGTAAGAAATAACCGTTCATAATTTGGCTGTACTAAATTGGTTGCAGTTAAATATGCAAACTGAAAATTTGATTCAGTTTTAAAACTAGATTCGTTAGTAAAATTATTTTCAGTGCATGCTCAAAAA
This sequence comes from Neodiprion pinetum, assembly GCF_021155775.2. NCBI lineage: Eukaryota > Metazoa > Arthropoda > Insecta > Hymenoptera > Diprionidae > Neodiprion > Neodiprion pinetum. The sequence continues at coordinate 32,215,666 of NC_060235.2, forward strand.
TTATGTTCTAGCGCGTACAGGAATGACTTGAATATCTTTTCGGAGTTTCTACATACCGATTCATTATTGTAATTTCGTAGCGAAATTATTCCATTCTCGTTTTTGTTTTTCGCGTGTACAATATCTAATGTAGACGCCATTACAACCGACCAAAATCATCATTTAATGCACGCTTTCGGGTACCTTTCATTATTTTAAAGAGTGCCTAATTCAATGCGTGTAGAGCAGTGCGTAATCTATCATTATATAAAGATTAAGTGAAATGATAACAGCAGTTAGCGTTATGTAATTTTAAAGTACCGTATAAAAATCACGGTCATCCTCTCGGTAACGTCGCTAAAAAGTGACATCAAATTAGCGGTCGCAGCTGTGTAATAGAATGCACCTAAAGAATGACTTCGTTTGCAGAAATCGATAATTTTTCGGCACAATATTGCGTAATATTCGCACGAATATTATATCGGCACATCGGTGTTTTCAAGTAGCAAGATTGCGTGATATGATGATAGACGCATGATGCGCAGACTCTATTCTGCCTCGGCAACCTTCTACTGACTTTCAGCGTTTCGATTTTGCAATAAAAGTTTTAGAGTAACGCAAGTATGATTTACAGACGTCTATTTTTTCTGCGTTCCGTACGTTTTTCGCCTCCACGATGCACAGTCTCAACTATTTGCCACTTGTCGAACTAGCATCGTTAAGCGTCGAGCACGTTCTGAGGATTTGTCAAAATTTCAAAGACCCTTAAGGGCATCGCTTGGTGTACCTTTTGCGCCGCAACAAGGACTTTGTCCAGGAAACGCAGCCACTCGAATACGAAGACGGGCCGCTTGGCCTCTGGGATTTGATTTAGCGCATCCTCGTTGAGGGTGAGACTGTGACTCAGCTCCATCATTGTGACGGTCCCTCCACCTCTGTCCACTCTCTCAACGCACCCTCTTCGTCTGTAACAGAAGAAACCGAGTAAAGAATAAGCGTCACGGAGATCTTGACGTAGATATCAATTTCCCCATCATTTTCCATCAAACTCGATGAATCTTGCTTCGTATCACTTTATTTACTTCTAAACAGAGCAACGATGAATAATAATTAACGACGATGGAAGCCACGTGCCACCGACTAGCTGTGTAATCGATCCATCAATCTGTTCTGCGATCTGCTTACACGACAGAGTATAGCTATAAAAATTTACATCCCTAGAGATCAAAGTTCACGAAAATATAGGTAAGGCGTTACTTTTAACATAATCATGTTTATCTCTTTGTTGTATATAATTTCATTGAACAAAAAAATTCCACGTGGCGAAATTACTGCAAGTGACATCTGTAAGTCAACTGTTTTGTCAATGTCACAAACTTGTACGGCGACATTTCAATTATACATTTATTTATGTTTCTCATAGCGTAAGGCATAGTTATCGTGACAGAGAGTGTAGCATGTCAAAATTTGTTTTGCAGCTATTTCACTTTGTAAGACAGCCCCTGTCTCTTGTAATGCTCGCGCGGGATAAACTGCTTCGCATGATTTCGAATTTGCAATTGGAAAAAACACCGTGCCTAATTAATGATCGTACCTATACCGAACGCTGTCGAACGATAAAAGTTATGCCAAATATTGTCTCAATTACTCGTAAAAACATGCTCACTCATTCATCCCAAAATAATGTGTAGGCTTTGTACGTTTATAGCTTCCTGCACGATAATACGCTGCGTGACCGAACGGAGCGAACACGTAGCTCTGCAACTATGGTTTTAAGGAAGAGCAGTGGTAACCGGTTTTATGGACACTGAAATGGTGGAGGCTTCTTATACTAAATCGTGGATATTAGAAGTAGGTATGTACAAATTAAAGATACAGTATACAGCCTTGACATTAAGGCAAACGTTGCTGTTTTTATCCAATAAACGTTAAAACGCGAGACGTGTCAACGAACGTTACGCGTGAAAACGATAAAGGGATACATGATTTTTGCTTAATTATCGTTTATTGAGAAGATTGTCTTTAACGGTTGATTGGCGCCTTAATTATCGTTCATACTTATGTCTCTCGGTTTTCTAACTTGTATAATCATACATTATATCGTATTTCGATCCTCATATCCGCTTTCAAAACGGAGGATATGTCCAAAGTCACGTGCGGCAAAGCCATGGTGGCCATTGAAGCGGTGCGAAAGTATACATATACTGTATGATACAATCAGAGACAAGTTTGAAGTGAGATTACAGCGAGCGGTGTGACGAAGTTGTGCGAAACGGGCATGATGTATTGCCTGCGAAATTAGCGCGATTATACACAACGGTATATAATTCATAGTTTCGGCTCTGAAAAACAGTAGTATAATCATACGTACCGTCATCCTTCAGCAGGTTAGGTGGAATTCAAATTTTTTTCGTACACATCCTGTTCACCGCAAGGTCAACACATTTTTCCGAAAACTAATGGCGTAATCTCCCTCATGATATTGCGGTATTCGATATAGTGACACTTTTCAACTTGTTCCGCGACATATACCATTAATTCGTACTCCGTTGCAAAGATACGATAATTCATAGCAAAGTATTATTTTTAGAGGTGTAAATACAAAGTAAAATAAATTCAAAGTAACGATAATCTCTGGCTACCTATGTTTCTAACAGAATTTCATGCGGTGGAATTATAGTTGCGTCATCTGACAAATTCATGCAGAAATTCGGCAAGCCATACGCCCGAATCTGTCTCTAACTTCGCAAATCAGATGATAAAAATCTTTAGAGTATGGGACGAATTTTGTCTGAGAATATTTAATCGCGTGTAACATATATTTACATCGTGGAAGATATTGCGAATGTAGCGTTCTTCGATTAGTCTTTTTCGATTATAACGGGTTTTACAATAGTAAATAACCCGAGTCATTCTAAATTCATCGTATTTGGGCGTTATTTTTGAAAAACAATAAGGAAAAGGAATACCGCTCGACAGTTCCAAAATATTCATTCGGTTTGGTACATATACTTATATAATAACTTTCAATGGATCGCAGTATTACTCGTAATGTTATATAATAAATACCCATTTAAATAACCACAAACTTGTATTAATTTACATCATGATTAGTATCAATTAAACGCCAGCTCACCTCGTAATTATGACAAGTGTAATTTCATATACTTTATAATAAGTGTAACTATACTGATAATTTGTGTTCTGGTACTCGTTTCTCTTTTTATTATTATCCTGGCTGAGAAAAAAATGTATTGCGACAAGACGGCGGTATATTTATACTATCTTAACTATACGGATGTAACAAAAAACTAAGACTGCTTTCGTGAAACACTTTGACACATGTAACAGCAAGGAATGTTCGCGTGTAAAAATACCAGGTACGAAGTTTATCTGCAAACTAATACATCCTACATTTTGACGGGAGTGAAAAAAATTAAAACAGGTGCAATACTTTGTCTTGTCATTGCGTTTTGAGCGTTTTTTCAATGTATGACGACCGCTGCTATAATGGATAGGTTGACAGGTTAAAAGCTAGATGAGCGATTCAAGACTACGATCAAAGTTCGAAGGAGATTTTTGGCACTTCCGTACAGTCTTATCCCCTGATTTGAAGGTCGTGTATGAAAGCTGCAGGATGAATACTGTCACCTTATTTTTCTCTGATTGAATAAACCGAAGGAAAAGTAAACCAAGTCCCCAATTTTTATCGAACTCAAGCTGATACGCACAATTTTTACAATTTCAGTCCAATTACGAGATCACGTGTAAAAAAAAATACGTGAAATGTTGTCGAAGTACATTTCTGATTCTTTGGGTGAAATAATTGGCACTGACTCGACATTTTTACAAGATATATTATAGGGAATTTGACAGGCCGACAGGTTGAATTCTCACAGAAGTATTTGGTCAGGAAATTTTTCTTCATTATATTTTGCAGCGTTCATATATTATTCTGTGAATGCATTAATCACGTTAAACGAAATAACGTGTGATGACGCACGATATATAATTAATAAGTTTCAAGATCTTATTTTTCATACGAAAAGTATCGGATCATACAACAGAGGCAGATTTTCGCGAGAAGAGAAAAAATTAATGTTAATAATGAATAACGTGACCAGGTTTTCCCTGAAGCGGTCACACGAAGTCTCTGTATTCATAGAAAAAGATAATTTCTAAAAGCTGAATCGCTGCAGGGCAATGTTGTACAAAGTTGGCTAGCACTTCACCATCGCAAATAAAATCGATTGTAAGAATAATCAGAATCTCATCATTGCAAACAAAGCTGTAATTACCTGCAAATTCGTTGCTACCATTTTTGAACTTTATGACTTGTAAACGAGCTTTCATATTGTTCGATAATAAGTTTATTAATCATATTTGCATATTCAATTGATACACGGAAAGCTATTCGGACATGTAATTTCGATGCAGAGTTTGCTTAGGGTAAGACCAGTTTGTGATGAAAAAAAAAAAACAGCACAAACAGTTTGCCAGATATTATTTTGCACTGCGATTAGAGCGAATATGATACTTCGGATTTAAATTATGTTATTAAAAAACAGGTCGGGATGAAAGATATTTTTTCAACAAGTGTGCGTGTTCATTTGTTAAAACTCTATTCAGCCTTGAATAATTAGCGTTTCATTATACGGCTTACATCGTATATTTGTAGACCCTGTAGACATAATAATGATAAATGATACCCAGATTCATATCTTCCAGTAATCATATCTTCGGACAAGTTTGAAAATTTATCGTTTCGAGACGGTTCAAAACGAAGGTGGATAACTCATTAAAAGCCGTTGGACTTGCGTATATACACATTAAGTGTAATAGCACCGATGCGTACCAACAAGTTGAATAAGGTCATCGTTTGCGTACAATATATAGATATTCGCAATAATAAGAGGGTGAAGGGGGGGGGGGGGGGGGGGGTTAGCGATAAAAACGACATTACATTTAGCCCTTGAATTATTTGACTGTCTTTTCTCGATATCCATCGCAATCGCGTCATTGGTTTAACTTTGTTTTCATTCCAATCTCAGACTCTCTCTTGGATCCGAGAATTTGCTCCCTTTCCATATGCGGTCCTCGATTGCCTTTTTCTCTACCCCCGCCGCTCCTCCCCTCCAATCCTTTTTTTCTTATTTACCACATTCCGCCGCTCTTCCACTAAGTTCCTTATACAGCGGGGCAAAGTATACGCGATGTGATTGTTCAGGGGCGATAAAAAGTTTTCGTTGATATATATTTGCTTTTACAACACCGAATCGCTATGCAAATTCGAAAAAAAAAAAAAACAAATTTCAAGACACTAAGACATTCAGACTCACGGGTCTAAAAATAAATTGAAGAGCAGCATCAAGTAGTTTAAGATAAAATGCATAATATTTTTACTGTGGTTAATATTGTTAAATAAGTTTGATTAAGAAATTGATACGTTCATTGTACGCATAAGTGCAAAAAGGTATTATTTACGATATCATTTATTCAATCGATTTTCACTACGTGATAATTTCTGATTAAAAAAAAAAGCAAAAAAAAAAAAAAAAAACCACACAGTCCGTTCAATCTCAAGCCGTGCTAATATTTCCGATCTTATCAATTACAAAATTTATTACCATGAAATCATACTTGCGCGTTAATGTATGGGATTATATTTATAGCATGTGTAAAACATCGAAAACTGGTATCGTGTGTTGGAATTTACTAAACTTTACACCGTGTACCTATTTCAGACGTTATAATAATGGACGGAGTGTACATTCTTACCGTTGGTGGATACTAATATGAAAAAATTACGCTTAATTTACACCATGAATAATATTCCTCATTATATTTAGGTGCGAAACATATTATTTGCATTCGCATTTAAGTAATCTACAACATACTGCATGAACCACTAAATTAGATTCTAATATTTGGAACGTAACAAACATAGAATAAAGTGCATAGCATAAATGATGGTAAAGAAATTGCAATGTAACAGGTTTGCAGCGCCGAACGAAACGATGGCGCAACATTTTGCGTCTGGAAATTGAAAAATAACTCATAAAAATAACTAAAAAGATAACTAATAAATAAATTGATAGCACAACAGGAACTGATAAAATTTAGTTGTTAGCTAATACAAGGCTGTAGCTCAGCTTTGAAACAAACTTTACGAATAAAAAAAATTTAATTTCTCTATGGCTACATAAACATATAATATTGAAGATAAATCAAACTCACACATATCTAAATACTGCGAAAAATTACGTTGCACGCGATACATTCAATTAGCGCCTATATACATACACCTAATGTTGCAAGTGTCGAGTTACGGGTTATTATTACAAACCGAATTTCTTTCGCCTTCGTTATTTGTTTCATTTTGATTCGGCATATGCAAACGTATAATTCCCTCAATTAGTGACGCTGGCACTCGTCACGATGATTTGCACACAACCGTGTGTATGAATTATCAAGTTAGGTATAAAATGCTCATTCACCGTGCAATGGCATCGTGACGGAGCAGTTCATTCGCACCAAACATACATCATGTATATTCTTTTTGCAAAGCATTTCAACCACTAGAAAATCATGTCTTTCAATTAATTTTCAACTTTAGAAAATTTACTTTTAATTATTACAAGTAATAACATGTAATATATGTAATTCCATTTTAAAAGCACCTTTTTTGAGCAATAAATAAATTTGCTCAAGTTCTCAAATGTTACCAAACGGAGTTCCGTCCGTTATATAAAACAATTATTATCCCCCGCCAACGGTCAGAATTGGATTTCTTGCGTGTTAATTAAATGGCGAATAAAAAATCTCGATGCGGCACCGCTTAAAAAAATCGCAGGGCGATTTCCTTCCACGAGGTCCAATATTACGTTAAAAACTATGATTTCACGAAGTGGAGGATCGAAAAACTAGATCAATTATTTTTTGAAGCAATCTAACACACACGCACATACATTCGCATCGAAAAAATATACGGAGACCACATTATCTTCGTCAAGGATTCCAGTCTTAAGAGCAAAAACAAATACGTATATAATATCGGTATACCGAATGGTGTAATTTTAATAAATACTGATTATACGAGCTTCGTTCGAGGCTACATTACGGAATGTACGAATGGAATTGTACAAATCTTTTCTCAACAATTATTTTCATCATTCCAGAGCCACATCAGACCAAAGAAGCAGTGAAATCTAATGACGGAAATTAAACAGACGACGCTTTTCAAACGAGCGCGCACGTAAAAAATCATCCCGGCTATACGAGCGTAGATCCATTTCGCACTTTTATTGTACGGTTCCGCAATTCAAGACTCGGGGTTCCGTGCACAGAAGATTCTCGCATATAGATACTCAGACGTGTCGCGCAACCCTTCATTCGTCTGCGCTTTAAACACTCAGACTACGGAAACAAAGCATTCTTGCTCTGGAGGGAGACAAACACAACGCTATCCAGCCGTAAGTGCACACAAATATACCTACGTATCTACATAGAGGTGCAATTTTGAAACTTGCGGGAGAATGGAAGACAAAGGGGTGAAAGCGGAAAACTGTCTGACCGTCAAAATCGTCGGGGGGAAAATAAGAGATATGCCTTTGTGAACGTTTGAAATGGATGAGCAAAATTTTCGAGTAACATTGTCGAGCTGCGATATTAAACAAACAAACGCGAGCTTTGAAGTGTTCTTGCGGTTGTTACCATGTTTACGATTATTTTACAACCATTGAGCAATTTATGCAACAAAAATTACGTATTTATTTTATTTTTATTTTTCTTCCATCCCTGCAATATATAATATAATATCAGACAAAGATATTCAAACGTGTTCATTTGCCCTTTGCAAATCACACGCCAGCGAAACTGGTTTCTGAAATGAAAATAAATTATAGCCCGGGTCGTTGGTTGACGTACACAAGCATAAACTACATCTGCGCACCTGCTCAGCCATAAAATGTTTAACATCTGATTCTTGCCTGGAATCTGTAATGTGCGAAAGAAAAAAAAAATTCAAACATTTGCAACTAATAACAATGTACTAAAACTAACATGTATATTACGAAATATTATTATCCCAATATTACATGGATATCGATATACAGTTATCTGTAATTATATACTTTGTACGGACAAATTTTGCGACTATTTTTATCTATTTTTCATATCTTATTTCTTTCCGCTGCATACTCGTTCACACTTAATACATAATCCACGCGAATAGAATCGATTCAAAATATTTTGGTTACTCATTCGTAATTATTACAATGACTAAGTAGCGGCACGACAACCTGCGGACCTGCCAATAAGTCTAGCCAATTTCCCGTATATTTTATATGCGTAGTATTTTTCTTGTTAATCATGCGGTATTTCAGAATTACAATCAGCACCCGGTGAAGTAAACAGAGAAATATGCCTGTAACGGATATCACACGCGGGAACAAATTATGAACATCGTCTTAACGTTCATATGTATTAAAGACGTACGTCAGTAGCCTACTAAACAAGTTTCACGGTAGCATAGCTGCCGAGTGTGGAAAGAAAACGACTGATGGAAAAAAGAAAAAAAAAAAAATTCGAGAAGATATATATTTTTTTTAGACTCAATGCCCGGGGGTTACATGACTGCGTCAGTACAATATTTCCTTGCTAATTACTTATTAATGCTGATTCGGAGATTTACTCATTTGCAAATTTATCTTAGATCCATTTTTGTTATATTTATTGTTATTTTCATCATCATTATTATTTTCAGTCGTCCAATGTACACTTGGTCGAATGAACGTGCAATTTTTTTTTTTTGTAGCGGCTTTGTTCTAGAAACTTTCGTATATACATGTAACCATATAACAAGGTTACAACGATCAACCACTCTGGACATTGAATGACCCACCGTAAACTTTGTTATATAGTAATTTAACAGTATGACAATGGCTGCAGATTTGTTCTCAAAAATACCTAGTTTGAAGTTTACAATCTTATCAACAACGCTTGTGTAAATCTTACAAGTACACATTGTCAGAGAATTCCTTGCAATGCGCAAGCTGAACATCATTATAAATAAATACATTGAAAAAAAGGAATACCAATTGAAAGAAATAATACAAATAAAATTACTGCGTGTAAGAAAAGAATCGGTGAAGAAAAACATGGATATAAATTTTTAGTAATGGATATTTGTGATACGTAAAGTATGTAAATTCGGCAAAAAGAGAGAAGTAATGTAAGGTGGCGGTGTTCATTCGCAGGGTAAAACTTGGCGCGCTGCTTACGATACGTCTTTCAAATACTTCGGAAGGATTTTGGAAACATACGATCAGGGTTACGCCCTTGTCATCGTTACTCAGCCCGGAGTGCTTTCCTACCGACGTCAAATACCGTGTCTCGTTATCACGATCGTAATTATACGCCGTTTCCGACCACCTAGAATAATAAATTCACCAATCGCCGACACATTTATAGTCATCGCGCATATTTTTCTGTTCTATGATTAAACGAGTGAATTTCGGACGATATTTATCACACGCGACGCTGGCAAAGAGAAAACAAGACTGGACAGTGCCCGACACCGTTGACCAGCGATAACTCATCCGCAAAAATTCGCGATTGTAGCGATTTGTAATATCGTTTGCCATATCTCTTCTTACACGCGTGATATTACACGGCTTATAATTTGTTCGTCTAAAATAGCGAAATATTACGTACGTGCTCTACGACTTTCGTGAATATATATTCAGCAGATTCGTAACGAACGATATTTTTCAAACAATCAGAAATGGTTATAGTTGAATAGTCGGTAGGTAATACATTACGTTCGGATAACGACGATACTTAAAATATACGCGTAGAATGAGGTTCCCGCATCACGCGGATACGCATACGTGTTATAACTCATACTTTTTAGAAATGTGACACGAATTGGGAAGACTTCTTATACGTACCGATATTCCTAGTTACCTGCGAGGGAACTGAGGCTGTTGTTGATATCATACAATTATGAATCGTTTTGCGTGTATTTTTTGACAACATTCGGTAAAATACGATCGAATGTTGATTTCTTTTTTTTTTTTTTCTTTTCAACTATATTTTTCACAGGTAAATCCGGTTTATGAATGACAATCCACGCAATTGTTATTTTTGTATCTTTATTTCCTCAGCGGCATTGTTGTAGTGTTCAATTTATACGATTCTCACGCCAGATGACAACGACCGCAGTCTCTACATTATTTTTCAATATTTTCCCCTTCATTCGCAAAATAAAAATATTATAACGCAGCTGTAATAGCTATAAGTTTATAATTTAGTCATCTACAGGCGTGTTTTGTTATTGTCAAAAATGCAATGTAGCGAAGAAAGTAATAAGTAAAAGAATCATATTTTCTCCCCTCTGGTTTGCAGCTGAAAAGCCTGGATCGCCCCTCTACACCGTATCAAATTCAAATATTTCCACGCAATTTTACTGTATTCTAATCATGTTGATGAATAAATAAAACTGTTAAATAGTATGATGTGCCGACCTATACATTCCAACGAAAACTGGTTTTTTTTTTTTTTTTTGCCGCAGCATGACGACGTGGTCTTCGCCGAATTTTCGCCTCGCGAATTTTATTCCCGAACCTCGAGTATACAGGATACATAATGTATCTTGGGCAGAAGTGCAAAGTAATGGAAAAATATAATAATGCGAAAGTACAAAAAACCGACACAATGAGTTATCTGTACCCTCTGATTTGTTTTCAAGATCAAACAATACATACCGTGTGTATGAAAACCTCAATAGCACATCATTCGACGGCGACTCTCACACTTCGAAACGAAATTAAAAGTGGATGAAGGCATGAAATGAAAAAGTACGCATATGCGTATTAAATATGACGTTGGAATACTGCTTGAAACTCATATAAAATTATAGGAAACGCGTTCCAGCTGCACAAAACACAACAAGCTGATTATATCATAATACAAAACAGGAATTTTATATTAATGATTTACATATCATCTCGCTACCGAGACTATTATAAATATATGTATATGCATACACAATATACATATATTATATTGGCATGCCCGTACAATGACAAGAAGAGATAGCGTTAAGCCTCGTATAAACGCGGGAATAAAACCGCGTGTAATAAACGCTGGCCTGATCATCCGCGGCCATTGCAAATGCGTAGTGCGAAATTCTGCGTACCCCCCCTCAGATCGTGTTCGCCAAATGTACGAGAGTGAGGTTCGGGTTCTCTCAGTTATCTTGGTCGCATAAATCGACGTCGGGCGAGGGCTTCTTTTACAGTCATACAAATCCCATTAATTCAAGGAATAATTGGGAGGGATTCAAAAGTCTTCCGCATTCGTCGAACTACCGATGATTGCATATCGTAAATATCGAATGAGTAAAATTGACCTGCACTTTCTGCATTTTTGCAGATATTTATAAGCTACGATGTACCTGTATTTAGCGACAGAAGCGCACTTGAAAAACTCGCGAAGAAGGTTTATCCTTCGACTAGTTTTTACCTCATTCATTTTATGGCATGTAGACACATAATCAACCCCGCGAGGCTAACGCATTCTTCCTGGTAGTGCAGAATTTTTTTTATACACGCGTTATTGTCACTGTTGCGCGGCGGTCGGTTTCGCACATCAGGATCGTAAATCGTTTTATCTGCATCTGTAAGCGAGTAAAACTTGACGCGATAACTGGAATCAACTATGAGCCCGTGTCTATTAATATTGCAGATATCAATTAACCTCTAGCCGGCACCTTTATCTGTTATAATATTGCTGGTACCTTGGGGTCGTTGTAGACCCCGACCGAAAATTGCTGGCCGTAACTAAGAAATTTAATGCTTTTACTTGAATTTTTTTTTGCGGGTTATTCACTCGAGTGTCTTTTATAAGATAAAAAAACCTCGCCATGATATTTTTTAATTTTAATCGACCCAAAAGTGCCAGCAATGTTACGCCTGATAAACGCGCCAGCTAAAAGTTAATAACTTCAAAGAATACGGAGGTGATGAAAAATAAAATATCCAAGAAATTATTACGCAAATATGCAACGTGCCTGAGGAATTCAGCTAATTTAATTCGATCAATATTTATTGCTTAATCATTCATACATAATTACGCAATGATAGTCAGGTTCGTTGGAGTTGCACGATTAAAGTATCTGTACTAATAGTACTAATACTAATCGCAATTGTAATACTCCATGAAACAAAGAACAGGGGACAAGGTAAAAAGAAAATTAATTGCAATTTATTACTGGTGAATTTAGCCAACTTCAGTTGTAGTGAAAAAAAAAAAAAAAAAAATCATCCGTTGAACTCCCTAATCCCGGAAATATTTCTTGCCTCGCGTGATGCATTATGCTTGGAGGTTAGTTGTTGAATGATGATTGAGACCGCCATGATGGGGTATGGGAAAAAAAATTTCGACCAACGTGTTTTTCACAAGCACTAATACGTTGTAAAGTACCATCTCCTGAAGCACGCTGTTAATAAGGCTCGTAACTATTTATTTTCTTTTCCACACATAATGGACGATTGAATATTCGCATGCTAACATCCTCGCAGCGATTTCCAATGAACAATTATCGTTCATGCAAACTGCGTTTGATTATAGCACCTTTCCAAATTCCGAGAAAAAAAAAGAATACAAAAATAAAATTCTAATAAATAACATACACTTAAAATCTCTTTCATTTTCCAAATTACTACACTTTCAGCACTGCAGATTATGGCTATCCTATACGTGAATCCATATGAATCCAAATGAAATCGTTTGAACTATTACGTTAGGCAAAGCTTATCTGATTATATTTACACCAAAATTTTCACGTACTACTTCTCGTACGGCAATTTTCTACGCTTTGTTTTTTAGATGCGAGGAATGCCGCCTTACCGTAATAAAATGCAAATATATACGAAGCTCGGGATAAGCATCAATTAAGATCACACGGTAAGAATGAGTAAAATCACGCATGGGATGTAAGAAAAACTTAATCTATTCGCGAACACTAAAGTTTGCCACGTATAATAAGTCGAGATGAGGGTATCTCCGTGTTGTTTTGTTCAATCCTGCCATTAGTATTAACATTTTTTCTAAACCACCGTTTTTCTCGATCTTGTATATTTTGTACTTGTATATATTATTGTTTCTGCAGTCTCTTACGCATTTTCTTCCGTCAGTTTTTTATACGCTCGAGCAGAAAGTCAAGATGATTATGCAATTTTAAAAGGCGTAATTACGAGTAGTACAAGCAATTGAAAATACTTTTCGTCAATTTAGGTCGCTACGTCACGTTTCACCATTGTCTTTTTACAATTTTCTATAGAATATTGCGAGAAATTGTTTCAACCTGTAATGACACACTGTGCAAGTGATGCAACGAGAACCGATTTGAGGTGTTCATAGAATTTATACTGCCATCCGAAAACATTGGTCGTTGCATCGAATTGTACGTGAGAAACTTTTTTTTTACTTATTTTTAGAAACACCCGTAAAATATATCAACTATTTCGTGAATTTTATTTCATAGATGCCATGCATCTAAAACTTTAACACTCGCATGCATATACACGTATATGGTATGAAAAAAAAAAAAAAATGAAAGCCATGACTTTTCGAAGCAAGTTGAAGTCCTCCGTTTTTTCAGTTAGTTATATTTAATTATACAAGAAAAAAAATGGAGATCGTCCCGGATACGCGTGCAAAAGCGCGCTTGACGTCAAGCCTGCAGTAGAAAGACGAAGAAAAGGAAAGAGAAGAAGATTAAGATAAGAAAACAGGTTGATAAAATATTCACGAATAAAGATTTTCTAGAATCTAATAAAAAAACTTCTTCACGTTTCATTAGGCGCGGTGGTTCGAGTTTCGGATTATTATCAAGCCGTATATGGAATGACACGCGTATGCTATGGTCAGGAACAATGAATACCGACTAAAGCAAAATCAATTTGACGTGAAGACTTTAATCGGAATGCCGAAAGATTTTCACACGCGTGCAATAATACGTAACTCGAGTGTAAATTCGTCGAGCACAATACAATGCACACGGTAAAAACATTAGATGACCCCGAAGCCACATACCGCCACTAAAAATCACGAATGATTGACGCAGACAACTCGATATTGCCTACGCAAGCTGATTTATATAATTTTTTGATAACGGACGTCACGCCGTTGTATTGTGGCCGGAAATTATTATTCACTGCGGTTAAGTAATTAGAGCCTTGAATAAACACGAAGAAAAGTTTAACCGACGGATGTATCTAACCATAAATTAAGTACCTACATAAATATACGCCGTGTGATATGGTAAAATGCGACTCCCAGTTCATCCTCGCGATACGAGTCGGCTTAGTCTTGACGTCAAGGATGCTGAGACGCAGAGCTTGTCGTATAAGATGAAGAAAATTGATTGGCGACGTGGACATAATGAAACTAATAATTACGGCCACACGTCAAAAAGTCGGAAGAATTGGGTAACATGCAAATAAAGGTAAGTAACGAGGACCGTAAACTGTACAACTGTAAACCTCATACGTAGGTCTCTATATTGTTCGACAACTCGGATCTCAGGATCATAGCTGCCGAAACGACGGTAACGACGAAATAAAGAAGATGCGTGTCAAGACATCCGTACGACGGAACGGTACCTACGGTTCACCGGAGCACGGTAAAAAGGGCAGACATACGTGGCGCAATAATTAAGACGGATATATGCAGTGACGATGGTCGCGTTTCATTAGTCGGCTTATATTAAGAATATTTACATCCGAAATTAGAACGAAGGGCAAGAGTTGTGAAGGTAAGTACCAAAGTATGGTTTTCCCGTGTCGGTGTGTGACGTGCGTGTTGGTAATAAGAAAAAAAAAAAGAAAAAAAAAGAAAGAAGCAAAAAGAAAGAAAAACGAAAAAATTACGCAAGTAATTATAATGAACCTGTGCAATCGGCTGTCTATCAAGAGCTGACCGTCGTCTGTGAGCAGGTCCATCAGACAAATCTCTTGTTTGGCTGATCGAGGACAAATGAAGCCCGTCTGACAATGAATGCATGCCTGCCGATAAAAGTTTTTAATTCTTCATTATCGTATGTTGTTATACGTGAATCGTAGAAAAAGTAGTCAAAATAAATAACCTTTCGTGCGTCAACAATATTACGACCATTGCACAATTCGTTGTAGCGTACCAGTTTTGATTTGGCGAAAAATTTTTTCTTAAAAACAACAGCCAGACGTAAGCATTATTTGTGTTAATTTTTTTTTTTTTTGCTACTATTAAGAGGATTTCGGTATTGTTTAATAGGTTTCTCAGGTACGTTGTAGGTTTAGCTTATTAATATACCAACGTCACTGTAACTCGTCGAAGAAATGAATCAAAGAATAGTAAAACTACGTGTGGGTATTGGTATTTATTCAAATTGAAGAAGGTACCGTCCTTGCCTTGCCGCGAGAGTCAAGTACGGGTCGCTTGATTAACTGTTTAATTAACGATTGGACGAGAGATACTTTCTGCATTTGAAATACACAAGGGGCAAGAAAGAGCTCTTGTACTGCATTTAAAAAAATCGCATACTGCAAGATCGAGGTGACTGTAAAATTGCCTGTGCGTTCCCTTACGTATCTACCATAATAGGAAACCTGAAAGCTGCGCCGGCCTCAGAGAGACCAGTTTCAATGTCAGTTTCAATGCTACGACTGCAAGCAGTGTTCGAAGATCCCGGTAAAAAGGACCACACCAAAGTACACGTTTATTGTCCAGAGCTAAAGGCTGTCTGGCTGTACTTCGAGTCGTGGAGGACGACTATAGAGAAAAGGGAATACGTCGACTTCACGTCGAAGATAATGAAACCCGCCAGGGTTCGGTACACAGGTACAACTTGTATACTGAAGGATTTGCAGTTCGGACAAATTCAAACGCCGCAGCTGTTTCCATATTTTTATATCGGAACATGGATATGTTATATTTGGGATAAAAGTGTTTCGACCGTTTTTATAAACGTAGAAGCAAAAAATCATGCAGCTTGTACAGTATGCGTGAAATTTTACTAATATACCATTGATCGCTAGAGTCAATATTTGACATGCCTCGATTACCATAAAACACGCAAATTTATCCTGCACCCGTTGGCACTGTAGTAGAAAACACTAGCAATAATAAAAACATCGCGAAGACAATTTACCAAATGACGTATGTGTGAGACTCGCCTTTCCGCAGAAATGCTTTTTGATTTGCAAATTCGGGCACATGGAAAACGGCGAGAAAGAAGAAGATTTCACGCTGGAAGAAGTTCGGAGCCGTCTATACCTGTTGTTATTTTCGATAACAGACGTTACAACACCTGGTGAAAAAGTTTCATCACGAATACATTATGTTACACAAGTTCTCGCTAAACAATAAAAATGTTTGCATTGTGCATCGGGAATAAACGTAAGTAATAAACTAGTGAAATGATCCCAAGTCGTTTTTATAAAAAGTTTACGATACAATGACAACGGATGATACAAAAGGAAATAACAAAACGAATAGAAATTCCGAATTTTTAGCAAAATTAGATGTTCAAGCAATTAGCCTAGCCGCGTATATTTTTAGAGTATGCCAAACAAGTTCCACACATTTCATTGTAAAATTGAGGCTTGTAAAAGCGGGAACGGGTGACCGGCAAAGTTTGGTTACACCTCCCATACATGCTTGACCAACCAGTTCTCATTCCGAAATTTATTGCCGGGCACAAGATTACAATTTTTTTTTCATACATCCTTTTTCTCTTTTTCTCATACCGACAACCAAGATGTCGCCGACTCTCTAATTAGGCCCTGGCGAATGCACGACGCACTGCATAAACAAAGGAAGCAAATCGTAAACGCCTCGAGTCCGAGGGGTTATTTACTCGCGTATAATTGAAGTCAGCCGAATGCTGATCGAAACTGTTATTTAACACCGCCATTGCATAGGGCTCTAATAAATTATTTACAATTCCATTATGCCTTAACCTGAATATTGTTCAATTTTTTGTGATTCACGGTGCATCGTTATCTGTAGCTACAGATTCGCGAAAGATCAATGGTTCGGTGAGTCCAACTTTTTAGTTAGATCCACCCACTCAAAACCGTGTGAACAATTTTAAGATTCAGTATACCCAGTGTATTTAGTTTTCATCGCTGTTATACTGCAAAACGATGTCATTGCAAGGTACAAACACGTGATAAATCCCAACTGAAAGCTTACTGTAGAAAATCTCGTTCCATCGGTATCAAATGCCGGTGAATGGTAATTGATCGTACGCGTATGTTATATACGATAATGTCGGTTGAAGTATAATTATAACGACGTGCAACTACTTTGTAAACTGGCTTCGCAGAATTGCAATAAGATTTTCACTCGGAGATACTGAATTGAAATGTTTCAACGAATGTTATTTCTGTCTACCTAGTTTTTCGGAATCATCTTAATTTCGCACACGATACACGGAGCGAAAGGTCGTATAAAATATGCCAAAGATTAGTTTGCTGAAACTTTGGGTTCTGTACGTTCTTCGCGGATACATGTAATTGATACCGACGAGAAAATATAAGTGCTACCTTTCGCCCCTGATGTGAGTGTACCGACAAATAGTTTTACCTTGGACCTCGCGTGTCAGCAAAGTATGACGCGTATGGGATCGACAGCAACGAAAACGGTCACGCTTCATATGGAGGGTGGCCTAGTTATGAAAGTAACGCCTCGCGTTTTGTACGGCCATTCTTACCATTTGTACATTCTTCGATATCGTTCTGCAAATCATGTCTGAATTCAATTGCAGCCGCCCGAAATTGCGGGAAATTTCTAGGACATATCGTTACTACACAACAATATTTGTTTTCTGTGCAAATCAATTGAAAGTAACGATAAATCAATGCAAAGTATAAATTTATTTTATTATTGCAATGTCCCAAGGAAGAAATAAGAATTGTAGAATTTTCTTAGAATTATTTGCAATCATTTACTTAACGCAAGTTTTACGCAATCGCTGTCCTGCAATTATTCAAATGGAATCTTTACTTAAAATTCAATGACGCGTATATTTACCTGCTTCTGCTGCTACATTGTGTTAGCAATTAATAGACAGTGGTTATTATTCGCGCACTTAACTTTACTGTCAACCATTTTTTGCAAGCAACCATCATTCGTTGACGATGCCTTGACACCGCAATCATTGGTGACAATGTTTTTTCCAGGGATAACAATTTGCATTTGAGAATCAGCACAGGGGCTACTGGCATTTGGACTAAGCAGCATGGATTTTTTCATGACAAAAAACCTAACAATAAATCAACTGTGCCACGATTTGAAATATTGTTTGTATATAAAAACGTACATATTTTCCACTCTCAGACTTGTGTTTTTACTTCTTTCTTTCTATTTTTTTTTAAACGAGTGCATTTCGATCCTGTTATATCGTGAATCACTCGATATCGATTAAAGTAGCTATTGTACCGCCAAAAGCATGACTTGAAACTGGAAACAAGGCGGGTGAGACTAAAAATAGTTCATTCGAGTTGAAATCGAACTTCCACGTTCGAGGTGAAACGTAAGTTTATGATGTAACTGTGATATTTTGGTTCGCGCCAATTACTATTGGCTGTAAATTTTTTCTATATAATTTTTATACTTTCACATATATAAGGACATAATTATACATGTACGTAATTGAGACACATTTTTTCACTGTAAAGCTGAGAGTTAAATAAAAATCATAATAGCAAAGCTTTATACGTCTCATGAATATATACGTAATATTTCAAGGATGTTGAGTATGGGACTTATAATTACGGTTTGGGTAAAAATTTGCAACGATGCAGAAGGTACTCGCCTCAGAATATCACACGGCTCACGTCTTCTTCTTCCGTTCGTTTTTGTAGTTTCGTTCTGTCTTTTTATTTTAGTTTCATGGTTTCGGCTTCGTTTTTCAGCTAGCGAAAAGACTCCTCTATATGATTTACGGCGTTTAAAAAAGATATCTACAGTGCCATGTGAAATCTGTGAAATAATTAAGAAAAAAGAGATCACTAAAAGAGAGAAAGAGAGAGCAAAAGAAAAACAAAGAAAAACTGTATAAAAAACCAGATTATAATAGATCAGTTGATTATTTTTTAATCATATATTATATATTTTGGTAGTCGTGTCGTAATTCTTGTAACTACACAACTCCGTTTGAGAGCGTCAAGTCATGTGGAATAAATACACGGTGATACTTTATCATAAAATTATAAGCATTCTAAGTTTGGTGAACGGTATAACATAAATGAATACACACGAAGTAACGGATAGTCAAAAAATTGTTCAAACCAACCTATCATAAATTCTACTATTTTTTCTAACCTGTTTTGCGTTTGCGTTTTATATTCGTGTCTTCCGCGTCGAAGGATTTTAAATAGTAAGAACGACATCGGTAGGTATATTGTCAAGTCGATAAAGAAACGTTTCGTATATCGGTTGATCAGAAATTGCGACAAAAAAATCTATACACCCTCCAATACGCCGTACTTTTACATATTTACATTATAATTAAAAGTAGTTATCAGGTTATTAGATTGCTAGATCAACCGTATCGATTCCTCGTTTCATACATCCATTAGTTCATTCGCTCATTAATTTACTGTCAAAATGAGAGAAGTAAAAATTTACCTATAGGATGAAAAAGTCTCATTATATACCGTCATCTTTGGTCCAAAAATACTCTACATACGCTGTACGACAATTACAGTTCAAGAGCAACATCCGCAGTAGCGATCGCAGTAGCCGACCTCAAGCGGACATGCCGCTCATAAATCGATAGCTAACATGTACGTGAGAGGATCGCGCGCCCCACTGTCGATCGATTCCTGGCATGGACTCCCGGCGAAAAATCGTCGGCGAAAGGTCCTCAGCGGCGTGCAGATATCCCGCTGTAGGAACGGACGGCGTCTCACTGTCCGCGCCGAGGCGAGGCGACGGTCGCCGATCGGCGTTGGTCCACCGTGAGCGGTTTCCTCGCCGATCCGTTCCGAACCGATCGCGACGACCGCGGCCGTCCCCCACCACGCCGACCGTTGACAACGGCGGCCACTCACGGCGCGAAGGGCAGAGACGAGAAGAATTTTTCAAAATAACAAACGAGCCGACCGGCCAACCAGTAATGCGGTAAATCCAACCGATCCCTGGACGCGGTGCCGGGCGGCGGAAGGGTCGGCGGGGCCAAGATACCGAGACTATATATAAATGCCGAGGAGTCGACGGAGGCCTGTTAACTCCAAACTTCCTCGCGTATTATACGTCCTCATATGCGTGTCGTCCCAGGGTTAGATCGGTAGCGGCGTGTTAAATACTGATCGCCGATTGCGAGTATCCTTCGAGCAGCGATTACACGCGCGTACGACATCACGATAAGTTTGATCGAATATCCGAGTTATATGTTTTATAGATATGAATAAGCAGGCGTATACGAACAGTGGATAAGGTCGAACAGAGGATTATTTGCCGATTGTGAAGTGTCGCGGGATCGGAGAAAGAGTAAATTACCGGTCATCGACCGTACAATCGCACAAAGTGGGGAGGATTACTCTACCCCGAAAATCGGATTCGCACCCCGTCGCAGCATATCCCACGGGTCCCTCTACAAGGCGGGGGGGGGGGGGAAAGAAAAAAAACGCCGACGTACAGAGCGTTGGGTGAGTTTTGAATCCTTCATTTTTCATCGAACTAGTTTCGCTCGGTCCGTGATACGGTCTCGCGTTAGCCTTTGCGTACATATAATATACATAGACAGCCTTGCACTCTCGCAGGCGGATAATTATTACGCAACGGACCGCGGACTGGAAACACGTTGCTGCTGCTGCTGCACCAAGGCGACAAGATTGTTCGCAACGTGTTTTCGCCGAACACTTACGTGTTCGAGTTAATGGCTCGGGGGTTGGTCTCGTTTGAAAGCTCCTTCAGGCTCTCGAGGGAAAGCTTCACGCGCGTACCCGGAATTCTAAGGGACGCTTCCTGGAAGCCCGACGCTTTCCTGGATTCCTTACACCTTGTCTGACTCGAATAGCTATCAGGCAGTTGGCGCCGTCCACACTGATGCATGCGGACGTCCCTCGCGTTATTCCCGAGACACGTGAATCTCCTGCAGGATTCTCCCTCTCTCTCTCTCTTTCTCTTTCTTCAGAATCGCGTACGGAGGGAGAAATTGAGACACCGGAACCATTCCGGAGATCCAACTTTTCCTCGACCTTATCTCACAGGGCTACTTATACATACATATATATGAGCGAGTCTACCAATTCTGGGCGTATGTGTAGCAGCGTCGACCTTGTTTATAAAAAATTTGATTACCCACAAAATAAAACCAAAAACAGCTTCCCAACGTGTATAGTTTTCGAGATATTTCGGTTAGAGTGACTGAAAAATTTAAGCCGGATGAGTTACCTTTTAGAATTTTACTACCGAGTTCCGGTTTAACGAGGCTTTGTTTGAGGCTGAAAACTAAATCTTCGAAGCGTACGTAAAAAGAAAAAAAGTATATATATATATATATATATATATGAAAATTTACCGTTTTGATGCACCATTCATTATGAGCTATAATTCATAAATAAATACAGTATATACGAATTGAGAAAAAGTCATTGTGAAAATTAGCGAAACGTCACTGACCCAACTATGTCGTGAGGTTATATACGGCGAAGCCAATGGCATAGTTGAGTCAACCTCTCCGCGTAGTCGAAAGTATTTCGTCGAGCAAACTACGCCTGTATTTACGAGAAATATTTTGGTACTTGAGCGAAGTAAGTTTCGTTTTTCGTACAATTTTATAAAGAGTCAAGGCAACAATGCCAATTGCTGAGAGAGACACTGTGATATATCTACACACGAATGGAGTTCCTAACAACAAATCTGACGAACCGCCAATCGATGATAAAATTAAATTATGCTATAAAATAAGACAAATTTTAGCCACTTGTTAAAATCATCTAATCTTGTTCAATAAATATTGCCATTAAGCTGTTTTGAGCGAGAAGTCGCGTGATCGATTAACGAGTCTTTCGGGGAATTTATCTAATTCCAAATCATCCATGTATGTATAAAAAAAAGTGGTAAAGCAACCTCGGCTGTGGTCCATACTTATAATCGAGTAGAAAAACAGGTATTCCTTTTTTCGACGCCGATATTTTTCTTCCGGTTTCAGTTCTTCTTATCCAACCGGGTCTCGACTTCAATGTATAAGATATTAAATACGAGAATATTTATACATTTACATATGTGTGTGTATACGTATATGTATATATTCGTGTGACATTTGACCGATGCAAAAATAGCCAGTGTTTTTTCTCCACCAATTAGATTCAGTATACGTGTTCCAATCAAATCTTGGTCGCATCAAGCTCATATATTATTCATAAGTTCACGACGGACAAACTATTCGGATACATTTTATCCGAGTCGTTGAAAAATCAATATCATGCATCTTGGAAGTGCCGAGCCGATCTATGGAGTTGGTAATCTAATGGAGTCTGGTGATCCTGTAGCGCTTACCGCTTTTGATCGATCATCGATGCATCTTGACAGCTCACGTTTACCTGATAGATTGCGCTTATTGTAGTTTCGCGTCGCTCATCTTCACGGATGCCAAATTTGCTCTTGATGGTTTTCTCTGGTCGTAGTGAACTTCATTTGTTGCCTCAGTACTAATAACTATATCATGTAATTCAGTCGCGAAGAAGCAGCAACAAACTGATCAAAGCAATCCTCGATAAATCTTGGGAGACCAGATGATCTTAAAAAAAAAACAAAATAAAAAAAAAAAATAAAGACCTTACCTCACAGAAAGTATAGTATTAATAGGTTATGAGTATACAGAGAACAGTCGATCTAATGATTTTCCAAAGTTTTTACACCACGTCCGAAATATGCTTCAATTGGCTTGATGCTATTTCTTTTTTCGTTCTCCAAGTCTAACCAATGAAAAAGATTTTGGCGGTATATTACAGGAATGGTATCTGTGAAGGGTATCACGGGTCTCGTTATCAACGCAAGTCACGCGTCAACGATTTATTCGAGAGAAGTTCCCAAGATTATATATAAGAGCAACAAAAGGAAAAGGATACATTCCGAATTCCTGTGTGTAAGCGTTTTCGTACCTCTAACGAAATAATGATAAAGAGAAACACTGAATAAGAGAATATCCCAGGGTGAGAATCGTCTCATTATTTCGATGCGACGATAAAATGAACAAAGACGTGCGTTTTAACGTGCTATTTTAAACAGAACCGATAGATAAAGAATACAAGATAGTATAAAAGATATATTCACGGTCGAGTCTATGGAAAAAATAAATAAATAAATAAATTTACAGCATGTGAATTATAATTGCAACGACGCGCGAAGTCGGGAAGATAGAAGCGGGATATTTATACTCCATGCAGATAGCCAAGCCGTTCATTGTTTCTTCGAGGATTGAGAAAAACTGAGATCGAGGGTTGGGTTAGCCGAGGAGACGTATAATTTCGCGAGTGAAACAAGGCTTTCAAATCGAAATATGCAGTATTGCCAAAATATTTCAACGATTGACTTGCGTTACATCGAGAGTACCCAGATATTCGAGAGTGGTAAATATTTGCCTCTGCACCTGCTAAAAATGTTAATAAACTAATACAAACGAAAAGTAGTAAAAAATTGTCTACAGTTCTTAAATCTATAGAGGAAAATAAATTACCGAATCAATTTACAGACTTTAAATTTCGAAGACTCGCGGAGATCAGACAGTGAGTTTCTAACGCATAGCAAACCGCGTTTCTTCGCCACACTTATAAAAGTGTTTTTTTTTTTTTGTTCCTTTCTCTTTTTTCGAACAGCATATAATTGATAAAAAAAAAGTGAATATGGTAAAAATCAGTGAATTTGGTGAAAAAATCAGAGAACTTTCGAATGACTGGAAATACCAAATAGCTTGAATCTCTTGAATTTGGAAACAAACTGCGCAATAATTTAGTTTTCACCGGAAAAATTAGAAAAAAAAAAAACACATAAAATTCGATTTGACAAATAAGAACGGTCAGCGCTTGCAAACTTCGGTTAAAAAACTTGAAGAAAATAACCACGCGCGGTGAATTTACCGCTTTCTATTCATAAAAACACGCCAGCGGCGTTTTGTGTTGAAAAACAAACTTTTATTACAGGCACATAAAAGTCATGGACACACAATTAATAAAAGATACGACTAAAATTTAAAAAGTCTTCTCCTATGCTATCAGTGATAGTATAATTATATGTGATAGAATTCGAGGCCAAAAGCATCGGGTCAATGCATAGAAGGGACAAAAAATAATTCTAACGGACCGATATTTGCCACGTAAAAAAACTGCACTTTTATTGAACGTCGAACTCCAAAGTTGAGTCGAGTGAAAAATCGTGTAATTTGCGAGGTTCAAAGAGACATTTCTTAAATTCATATCACACGTTATACAAAGCAGGAAAACTAGGATCGTTGAGACGAGTGTTTGAAAGTAAATGCTTTTCATTTTCTTCTCATCTGTTATCAAATATTCCGCGATTACTGCACAGCGTTGCAAAAGTCAACCAATAATTTTTATAAACAACAACATTCCAGTTGGACTCATCTGCGATCCTACGTCTAATTCGTATGAGTCGATTTGAAGATTGACCTCGCAGAGAACTATGATTTACCGAATTTATTAGCACCTTCCTGTTTTCTGAGGACGGAACATGTTTGCGGCTTAGACTTTGTATTTTTAGCTCCCTTGGAAAATTCCACTCCTCGAGAGCAAAAAATCTGCCAATATCGGTGATTTATTTTTCGGAAACTTCCGAGGACGCATGAATAGCCGGACTTCAAATACGCCGTTTAGCCGAATTTTAACGTTCTCCTTGGTAGGTATAACATAGGTTAACAAAGGGGGAAACGAATATTAGTTGTCAGCTGTTGAAATTGTACGTGGACCGGCAATTTTCATGCATTATATTAATCTCTGTATTTACGTTTGCTTCAGGACCCGAAAATCCGGCCGGTTGGAGGTGGACGAATTTATCAAAAGAAGCCAAGACAGTCTCATCATGAAGGCCAACGCGCAATTACAGCAGTTCAAAAGTGAGTTTTTCCCATTTTCGATAGGATGAATAAATTTTCAAGGTACTAGAAACTAGAAATTTTCATCGCCCACGTCGCAGCTTCATATTAATTATGAACGTACGTGTTTGGGCATCAAGTTTCTGCGAAGGACTCGAATTTACAATTTGTCACTCACAGGAGCTGTCCGAAAGAAATATCCGGCGCAGCAATCATCCGATTTAAAGCCTTGGCATTTGTGGTGCCAGTTAATGATCAACCGCAAATTTAATATTGCGGAAGAAGCCGAGTGGAATCGCGTGTATTTTACATGAGAAAACCTCTCATTCCATTCGCTCAAACATTCAGCGCCATGTTTGAAAATTAGATAGCTGTACACGAGAAGAAACATTTAATTTGTTTACGTGCTAAAACGACGTTTGCGATTTGTTCATCGCTTTTTAACTCGTGGTTCCAGGCTATGATCACTGATTAAGTTGCGAACGATGGATTTCCAGGGATGGACAAGAATGATGGGTTTAATTTGACAGAGTGAATTAGATTCAACATACTAGTGGATGGTTAATTTGCACCAGCTACGGTTTGAAGTAATTCATTGGAAAAAGAGAAAAGAGAAAATCATACGTTAATAAGGTGGATATTAATGAGTTTACGAGTAGGCGTGAAAAGAGAAACAGCGTGACGTAGACTGAAATCCGAATTCGCCAAACTAATTGCCAGTTATACGCTAGCCATAAAATGAGAATAATTAAATTCTCACATTCGCGAGAAAAGAGTTGCCGTTTCAACGTTTCAATTTTGTTTCTTTCCATCAATCTTTATTTCTTACTTTTAAGGTTATTATGTCAAAGACGCCAAAGTGATTCTGTCACGCTTTTTCAACACTTACAATTAGCGATATGCGTATATATTCATGAGTATATAATGAGATCTCGATTAACAATTCGAAAATACAGTACGAAATTATGGTACGTTACGCATATAGAATGGTAGGTGCAGATACATTCTTTATAGGTATGAGAAAAAATTTCTCACACTGCTTACCGCTACGGAACGTATGATAATGTGGAAGAAACATAAGTACAACAAAATGAGAGTACAATCATAGCACTGCATGTAGAAATAGAAAAAGAAATACCATTTCGAAATAATGTCAAGGAAGTCTTTTGCCAAATAAGGCTATTCAAATAAATGAAATGGGACACTGGCATCGTTGGATCGCACATTTAACCCTGCACATGCATAATCTGCGTATAGGTATGTGACTGATTGTAAGAATTACTCAAACTTCTTGAAACTGGCCAGCGATCCACTTTGTCGGGAATCTTTTATTACTACCATTATTGTTATTGTTATTATCATTATTATTATTATTATTCTACTACGCCGATCTCTCGTTTCGTGGTTGGAACCGCATTATTAATCTTATACGTCGAGTAGATAATTTTTGTAAAAAGGTTGAGTCATGTCTCTGCGACGTTCGCGTTTCCGACGCATAATACATACATCTGTTTACGCCATGTTACGGACGACTGATTTCCGCGGCAGCTGCGGACTGTAATGCAATCAACGAGGGGAGGAAACGTTACCTCACGACAACGGTAACCGGGTTTTAATAAAGCTGGTCAGGTAAATACATGCAAGTGTATCTGGGCAAAATTACTAGGTTTTAGGAAAACGAAACGTACGTTACGCAATCGTTTCAAATGACGAATGCGCGGGTTCTTGATCGCAAACCCTTGCCGAGCTACGCGAAATTAGACATTAGTTGAATCATGTGCACGTGTTTTACATATCATCCGTAGAAAACTGCGCAATCGAATATTAAAATCGTATGTATTCAGGTTACATCGAAAAAGAAATTGGGTAACCAGCGTAACATTACGGCGTCGACGAAAGACGGCCACTGTCACGGTCGATTTCGCATTTCCAGGTATAGAGTGGTGTAAATGACTTTGAACTATGCGAACTGTAAACAACAAATCTCTGACGAACTAGCAATGATTGGCAAATGTTTTTACGCACAAGATTGATTTTTAATACAAGATCGGTGCGTTGTCCTCAAATTGTTGCCTGGTTTATTATACGTGGTGGACGACGTTATGACGTCTTGACCCCTAATTATAGGTTTGGAACCCGATGAAGCGGTTAGAAAAAACTAACTCCAACATCTGGATGGAATGTACCTATTATAATAAATTATCCTCCGTGGACAATTATCGCGTCAGAATGTTGCGAATTGTTGTTTCACTTGACAGAGTTTTTGTTTTTTTTGAAAAGGTTTAGCACGCAATCGATAATATAATGTATGATACGTATTGACTTATTTTTCAAAGTCAACTGCAATGACTTGCAAGCCTACAACGTATCGCGGATGATACGGCAATTAATTCATGTCCCACTTAGAAGTGACAAATAGGATTGAACAACAGTAATAACAGTGATTTGTTGATACACTGCAGGTAAGAAAACATACTGTCATTCTGACAGATCGCATGTTCGTAAGAGTTAATATTCCGGTTCTCAGGTGTGTCGGGCATCTTTGATATCCTATATTTTCTTACAGCGGGTAAACTCTGAATATTGCCAAAATTTTCTCAACTTTTTCTGTTTCGCTGAAAAACTAATTTGTTCGCGTCCCGTGAACCAAGACAAACAGCCAGGGTTCTTTTACGCGAAAAACACATCACGCGTATGGGGTATAGATAATGATAATGGAACGACGAGTCATCATCGCTCGACGAAAAATGACCGACTAGCGCGCTAATTGCTGATTATAAACTCGGCGAACGGGCGAATCCATATGCGTCATATGAGGGTCAAGTTTAACGAATGCAAGAACCCCATGCGACGACAGCCTGTATGGCACTTGGAAAAGATACTCCGCTCTATAACTGATTAGCATATGAGAATTATACGATTTTTTTGTACGACGTCGGTGTTTCAAAGTGGCATCGTCATTTTTTCAACAAAATTATCATGTCAACTTTCTCATTCAACGTTTCCTTATCGATATTGATTACTTCCCGCGGCTGGTTTTTCCGTACCTACTTACACCTGCAAAAGCTGCCTTACACCGCATTCGATTTTACAAACGGATGGGTTACCTCGACTATGAATAAAACCGGTTTCTCGTAAAAATTAAAGAATTATAAGTTATATCCTACTTTCACAATAAAATCAATGAATACCGAGAATAGGCCGAAGAGGACGAAAGATTTTTACACCCAGCATGATAAATTGTTGACGAGAGTAGCTCGAGGTACTGCTGACCTCTGTTAGATCATCGCTTTGATATTTCAACGTTAAGCACACCACGAGGCATAAACGTACCGCATATACATATGGCAATAAAGTGCAATCTGAGATTGAGCCTAACGAATAAAAGGGTCCTCTGTGCGTAGTGAACGAACGTTGTCGCGAGCCAAAGAAATCTCACAGCGTAACAGGATGTATAAGAGATGCGAACACGAATTTTATACAAAGACATATCTAACATTTGTCGAAAAAAAAAACACTGTTGTTTGGCAGACGAGTAAACCTTGAAAAGTGCCAAAATCTCACGAAGATATTGTATACATACGGAGACCAGAATGTGTCCAAATGGTTGGTTCGTTTGTTTGGAGAAAAATTGTGCACAGAGACCGCAAGCACTGACTAAACTTGCACTCATCCTAGTCGTCCAATATTTGCCAAGCGTTGCGAGGACTAACCCGGGTTGCAAGTTAGTAGTTGTGCACGTTTTGCAATTTTGCGGACGGTTCGCAATGGGCATCGTGTTGGAGGACGCACGAGCTTCAAAGCCTGTACTGTGTGTGCAGCTCGTTCGAACAATGTAATACAGCAATGATCTATGTAATATAATAAACGAAATGGTTCAGGGGTTTGCCTCATAATGCAAGTCGAACAAGGCGGCGCGGCGTCGCGTATACGTGCCGACTGCGAAGGACTATTTGATAGGTACATTTGCATCGCTATCGTAATATCTACTCCTCCATTTCCATGCACCATGTGCGGCTGTGCGAAGACTTGAATGGGCATAGAAACCAGAGGATAATCGTAAAGAAGACCAGGATTCATACCGCGGCCCGCCTTTGCGTGACGCATTCGTGATTCACGAACGATGACTGACAACTGACATTGACTTGAGAAACGACGCTTACAATTAGGCCAAAATCATGATCAACTTTTGTTGGCCGATATTGTACACTCGCACGGATCGTGATTGATTCTAGAGTTGTGCCGGATTATGTGTATTACGTACCGTCCGACAGGTGAACCCCGCCTGTGTGATGAATCAGTCTCGTAGAAAATCAAATAACAATTATTTACATTGAATATCCATAAATTTCTCTGACCAAGAACAGTTTCGTACAAATATGTGCATAATGGCATACCTGGTTATATTCGAAAATGGCATTGAAACGCGTTGATACCTAGAACTTATGACCGCTAAGGTGTTCAAATGTTAATTTTGTGTAAACAGACACGAGCGAGAGTCAATATTTATTGTGAATCAGTCGGGAAAAAATCGGCATGTCTACACCCGTGCCATGACAGGTGCTGTAACGCCACGGTACAATCTATGATAAGGTGAAGTCACACCCTCGTGATTAGACAGCATCGTTTCTATGGCTCATGGAATTCATTAATCGAATAAAAATTAACAACGCGCGAGTGAAAATTGTTTTCAAATATTGCAGTTTCCTGGCTTTCCTGGATTTATTTACAACGGTATCTGCGAAAATACGTTTTCCAAATTCGCTTTTTGACGTCCGTCATCTTTTCATCAGAATTAGTAGCCAAATCGTGGAAAATATTTTTCAAATCAATTGTACTAACTTAGTATCACTTTTTCTTCCAAAATTTTTCACGATTTCTTTCCAACGATACTGTACAACTAATTTAACACTAATTTCTTCGACCACGTTCCCTAACACCGCTAATAAAGAAATCAATAAGCTCTTCATCAACACTTATTATAGACAACTCACCGAAATCCGCAGCAATCTCATCAATCACGTAGTTAATGATTCGGGACAAGGTAGTTATTTGGTTACATTACAATGACCAATTTTTTTCTGACCAAGATTTGTTTCCTTTTTCGTTTCTCAATTTCATTCAACTTTCAACAACATTCATATAGAGACGGTGTATCAAATAAAAGAATAAGAACAAGAACTACACCTTATTCTAGACGTCTGTTAGTCTGTTAATTGAGGAAAAAACAAAATGTTGCCTAGCGTTGTAAAATGAATACAAAAGTAGGAACGTAACTCCAGGAGCAGAAACCTGCTAACCAACAATGACAGGAACTAGATATTAAATATCAGACTGTTGGAACCGAATTGAGAATTCCGGTGCCAATCAAAAATGATCGAGCCCGCGCTGTAATTTCACGGTACCTAAGTAATTATGGTCGAATAAATTGAACGGTGGGACGACGGTGCAAAATAATAGTTGAACGGTGTGAAAGAAGAAAAAAGAAATAGAAATCCGAGTGGAAGATATCGAAACAGTTCGACGAGAGCCTTGATTAATTCTTGGATCTTGATGTGTCATGTGGGCCAAGGTGAGTGACGTTTGGGCGCACTGACCCATTATTGATGCCAAAGTATCATCGATTCATACAACTCGATATAAGATGTGTGAATATTTAAGACTGGACTTTACACACGGAGACATTCAAACCTCCCAAAGTCACCGTTGATCCTTGAAAGGCAAGTTACATGTTTAATCCTACTCCTAGACAAACACTAATAACGCTTACTGGTGCCCCTGCAAATTGTAATATCCACATGCCCAAAATTGTGATAGTAGTTTGCATAACCATAAAGTGCATTCAATTGTTTCTTACATGTGGAAGATCGCACTCAGTTGATTATACATTCTCTGAATTAATGAATTATCGTGAATAATTGTTTTTTTTCATTGCTTACATCAATCGTAATATCAATTTACGTCACAAAGAAGACTCTCACTTGTAATATTCAGTCTCCGTTTGATGTTTGAGAAGTGTATCTGACGACTTTTTCCTTGTCAGTTCATCCTCACAAAATAGTTATAATTTAATATGAACATTTAATTAAGGCGAATAAGATTCCCGGTTGATATATCGTTGTGTTATGGATCGTGATCTTTGGGTTGAATATAAATGTCAGGAAAAAGATAATAATGGAAGTTCTACAACGTGTTTCTTCATTGATTCAAAAAAATATGAAAATGGAGAAAAATCAAATGAGCGCAATCTTACAGATCACGTAGAACGTTCATCTTTCGATAAAATTTTTCTTTTAATGCAAACAAACTTTTTAGGAGATATCACGGCGGAAAATCGTAAATTATTTTTTTCCGAAACACCCTAAAGCATGGACTATGCCTAAGAAAATAAATTTCCAGCCGATGAGCCTATTATTGTTTTTTTTTTTTGTGTACGATTCAGAATTAATTTCACAACGAAACTTTCAATACGCCTATCGTTATGCGGAACTTGTGCCATAAAATTTGAGCTCCAAGCTTGAATGGAAAAACATAAAACGAGGGGTAGATAGGGATAATAAAAGCAAGAAAAAATTCACTTCAAGGAAGATCACGGAGTAAATATTACTCAGCAATATTTTGCATAATTTATTAGCGGTATAATATTATATCACAGAAGGTCGCTTACTGGGTTGAATAATTGGCAAAACTCGCTTGTGGGCCACTCGCCGCAAACGCTCAATACGAATTTCCCGTTCATTGGGTAATTTAGTCGATTCAACCCACGCCACGCGACGTCTGGCAGAATCTTTCTGAGTACACCTTCGTTCGAATAAATTAAAATTATGAATTGCCAGTTTATATTCGTATAATTCACTATTAATGTCAAGTTGAGCTAATATTCCATATTCCATATTACTTTCATTCATTTACATCCATCAGCAGGTCTCTGTGTAACCCAGCGCAGTATATTAGACGAACAAAATGGAAAGGTGGTTCAATTTCACGTATGATCGATTCTTAGACAATATTTATCACGATTTGAGTGAAATATCCGCGTTATGTGCAAGTGTGGCGATAAAGTTCACCTTTCAGTCCATTACCATACAGCATATACGGAATTGCGAAATGCGAGCAGCAAACGAACGGAGATCTGCGGTTGAAATTTATAGGGCTCATTATCGAATATGACGTCTTAATAATTAGATCCAGTTTTCTACTCCCCTTTCACTTTTAGTTTATTTTGCCATTTGAATACAGAAATCAGCATTCCAAATGATATAACTAATACCACACCGGCACCGGTGAGTGACTTCTTATACAGAGAAGGTGACTTGAAGGGGCTACATTTGAAAGGAGTCGAAGTTTTTAGCGATAGAATTTTGTAGCGATGGATGCAAAATGAAAGAAATAATTTTATAGAAAGCAACTCTATTCATGAGTTTGTCTCGAAAACAATTCAGAGAAAATAAAGTGTGGACCTGAACTTGAAGCCGGTCAAAAATCTTTGTCAGCCAACTGATCAACGTGAAATTTTTCTGTTCCAGAATGTTTGATTCTATTCACGGTTGGGATAACATGCAGCGCATTGGCGTACGCGATCTATGTGATAAATCCAATCAAGGTGATAGTCGAAAAAGTGAGTAAAATTCCAGTAGCCACGGTACAACAAGCTTATCAAAGAATCACGGAGTGAAACCGTGAATTGCGCAGTTTGCCAAGATCAAGTACACACGGGTAACTTAAGGTTAATCCTACGCATGATTCGAGGATATAAGCGTTAAATGGATCCTTGACTTCCTTCCGAAGAACTTGGCGAACAAAAAAATAAAATAAATTTATATCTCACGCTCTCCCGAGTCGTCGAACGTCGACATAAATAAAATCCCACGTATAACCTGTCTCGCATTTTTGTCAAGGCAATCGTAGAGCGCACGCTTACACCGGGGTATAATGGTTTGGGACACGTTACGGAGTGCAGAAAATAAATCCTCGTGCTTTGATCGTACGTGTTACAGAAGCTGAGAATGGCTCCCGGTACGCTGGTATTTTCACTGTGGGAAAAACCGCCGGTGGACATTTACATAAAGGTCTACATATTCAATATCACAAATCCCAACGAGTTCATCGCGGGCACCGAGAAGCTGAGGGTCGAGGAGATCGGCCCGTACGTTTACCAGTAAGTGGGAACACAAGTACATCGATACCGATTAGTAATCAAGCGGGCGTTCGTACGTACGTGACGACGCGAAGGTAACGTCTCGTAGTGATATTCGCGGCTAGCTCTACGGTACGAGTTAAAAACCGCAGCAGTCACCAGTCCGCTCTAATGTTCAATCCTGCCTTTTTGTCTCCCAAGGGAAATGCTCGAGAACCATAACATAACGTGGAATCCCAACGGGACGGTTTCCTATCGTCCTAAGAGGCTGGTCTACTTCGTTCCCGAGATGTCTGTTGGCGATCCGAAAGACGCGATACTTCGGGTGCCGAACGTTCCGTTGCTGGTGAGTTAGGACCTGAGTCCGTACATGTTGCGCATACCTTCATTGTCAGCATTTTAAAGAGCACCGGGTCATTCTGCCAATAATAAGTAGGCCTCTGACGTCTGTGTGATATCTGCAACGATTACTGCACCTCGCTCATAGATCCTCCCGTCGTACTTATTTTGACTATGAGAAAGAAAAAGAAAACGAATAAAACTCCGTAGGAATTTCGCAACTTTCAAAATACTCTAGCGTGACAATTTCCCGTTTCATCTTCGGCATGCGGTGATCAGTTTTTCGATAATTGTAATTAATTTCACCTGTGATACACGTAGCCATTATATAAAATGGCAAATAATCATGATCGCGGATTTAATAGCGACGATCGATAACTCCGCGCAGCTTACACGTAACGAAATTTATACATATTAATTATTTGACCCTGTGATCGCAGTTTTTTTTCCGTACTACCATTTATACTTGCTAATTTGCAGCGGTGCAGTAGACACAGATTTTTTGTTCCAACTCCAATTCTGTTTACGATGTTTTTTTTTTTCTCTCTTTATTCTCATTCGAATTATTCTTCTAATGTCATCGATGTGTAATACACAGATCAGAGAGCTACACGTGATCGTGGCAATAAATTGTAACGGTGAAGGTCGTACGGGTGGTAATTATTCTACGAAATCCCGTGATAGTATCTATGCCTCTCACGAAAACTAGCATATTTCAGATTTCTCACGAAAACCAGCAAGTTTCGATTTTTTACTAAAACTAGCATGTTTCGGCTATCACCGCGATAACTAGCACGATTCAGTTATTACCTCGAAAACTTTCATGGTTCGATTAGTGCAATAAAGATACTCTGAAGATTTGTACGGTTTGCGGTAGTCGAAGTGACTTTCATACGTTATTAGTATATTTTACAGTACAAAATCAAATAATGATAAAACATCGGAAAATAGAAATATTATTCATATCAGTGCGACGAACCTACTGATTTTCATGGTGAAATCCGAAACATATTAGTTTTTGCGGTCAATGTCGAAACGTGCTAGTTAACGTGGTGAAAACTACAATAATTGCTAGTTCGCGTTAGAAATCTGAATTGTGCTACTTTTCGTAAGAGGCGCCGATATTCGATACAAGCAGTTTTCCTTCATCTTTGGTAGTTTCTCGGTTTCTTCGCAGCCAAGCCTTAGATTATCGGTACGTACAGTTTCAATCAGCTCTCGAGGTGACTCCTCGCACTCGGTATTTAAGATTTGCAAGTCCGAACGGCACGAGGTAATTCAGGCGAGACTATAAGGTGCAAGGTGTGAAGTCAAAAAGATCGTATCACTTCCCGCGCTGCCTCTCAGCTAAAATAGGATATACCCACAAGCTGAAAGTTGAACCCTGCAGAGATACGAGTGGATAAGAATATAATATTTTACAGGTGGATAAAAGCGAGCACCTAATCAGAGTCCGAAAATGCGAAAAAAGTTACGAGTGCGCGG
Organism: Neodiprion pinetum; assembly: GCF_021155775.2. Lineage (NCBI taxonomy): Eukaryota > Metazoa > Arthropoda > Insecta > Hymenoptera > Diprionidae > Neodiprion > Neodiprion pinetum. The sequence goes on from NC_060235.2 coordinate 32,250,714, forward strand.
ATAGTGCGTGATTAAAAGGTCACAAACCAGATGCTATTAAATAACATCTTGGAATTCATAATGGTAATTGTGGTTCAATTGATAGTATAAATAGTTCACGGATATCGTATTCGATTGTATAGGCTTGAAGCTAGTAATTGAACCGATGAGAAAAAATATATATTGACTATTATAAAGATTAATGATAGCGAAACGATCTATACATGTTAAGCGCAGTAAAAAGACAAAAAAAAAAGCTGTTTGTTTCTCTCGGAAGACCTGACAATACCTGTCACTTGACACTGGTAAACAATTATGCCAATTAATTATGAAATTGATTCGATTACACGTGCACTTATCCGTTATTGCCACCTCAATAATTATGTTCATCCTCTAACGCGCGTTACAGGCATGTATATTTGTATTTCCATGAGCTTTCTATGCGAATCAACAGTACTTATAACCAATGGTAAATACATAATAGCTTTCAACAACATCTCGTACAGTAATTGGTAATTACATGGTATTATCAACACGATTAAGTGTTCAGTGCAAGAAGTTCGCCACTTATACCGAGTACGTGATTGCATATGTTTACATATCTTCTGAATTTTAAGGAGAAACATCATATATACGCGGATTCCTACGAACTGAGGATCTTTGAAACATCTCATTACTCCGGCAGTGAAATGACGACCCGCATTGAAATTCACTCTGGAACAATAGTATATGAAAATTATTCAAGACTATCCGTATGTAAAATATTCTTTACATCTGAAAGCGGGCAATTTGACTGAAAAATTTCACTCGGTTGTATTTTTTTTTTTCTATTTTTCACAAAAAAAAAAAAAAAAAAGTATCGCGTTGCGTGGAATTTCACATTAGGGGGGCCTAATATGTTTCACTGTTCAACAACCCCCTTTGAATATAACCTTACCGTTAGATAAAAGTTTTCTGAAAGCTCAACTCAGCTCTCCGAGGTTAGTGCAAGGTATACGTGAGCTGTACTAGCGACGACTGCAAGTCACAATTTCAGAGAATCATTTTCCCACTTGGCACTCACCGGCTCAAGTAGCGAAGACAAGCCAAGTCATACCTAAGTATAATTTAGCTGGAAAGAAAGGCTAGCACAGCAGTAGCATAAATTCGCCCTTTCTCGAGGGATGGAATTTATTCAGCATTATTCATCAGAGAAAGAAGCCGGGTCACGCCGCAGGGTTTTCTCTTTTCCGTTTTTTCCTCCGTTCTACGAATTTTTCTCATGCCCGATTTTTTTCTGCTTCCTTATTTCTACCGTTTGTTCCGTTTTTGCCTTCTCATACATTCTAGAAACCGTGGCGATACACCGAGCTTATATATTATTAAAAACGCGTAGGATACGGTACCGCCGGTCCTTTTATTCGAAATATTAAATTCCCTTCGGCTGACAGTCGGACGTTCAGTGAAGCAGTCAGGGAAGAAAAACGTCACATTGCTCGGCGGAACGCAGTTAGTGTAAAATAAGAGCGCCGATCGAGGGTTCGAGGGACGCGCGAGCGCTTGAACGTGAAATTCGTTCAAGTATAAATTCTTAAACGTCATCCACTCGCTTCGATTCCAATCACCCTCTTCGTTAGTCAAGTGAAGTGTAAAGGTGCTCGATGTTTTAAATTTGTGTCATCGGAAAGCTTTCCCTTCAAGGAAAAGCGTTTCCAAACGCGCAAATGAATCGCGTTCTCGTACCTACGTTCCCTCGCTAAACAACTAACTTCCCACCGGAGAACGAAGAAGATAATTTAGTGTTTTCTAACCATGCATCGTCAGGGAGTGGCGTCAGCCCTACACGACAGCAGCTCCTTCGTGACGGTTCCGCTGTCGGGTTTCATCGAGTTGCTGGATAGTCAAACGATCCTGAACATCACCGCCTACGATTACCTCTGGGGGTACGACGACACTCTGGTTCATCTGGCGAGCAACCTGGTTCCAAACTTCGTCAACTTCCGCAAATTTGGTCTGATGGATAGGGTGAGTGTCCGCTTTAATCATCTGCTTTAAGATAACACTTGCAACGCTGGAACGTTGCTGTATAAATATGAAAAATCGCGGGTCGGTGATTTGGAGCGCGCCTTTTGTCAAACCCTGCAAGTGTGCCGGGGGCAAGAGCAGCTTTGCACTTTCGGTTGAACGAGGCATTGTACGTGGTTTTCACGAAATGTGGAAGGGAAAGAAATTAAAAATGAAACACTTAAACGTTGACAGACGGAGGGTTCGTGGCCCGACGGCCCTCTGCGGCATGAAGTTTGCGACGGGGGCGACTGCTGCTGAATGTGTATACTTCACAGAATTCGTACGTAGGCGAAGTACCTTGTGTAATATTGATACGGTAGAAAAGATCGCCCTTGTTTGCCACCGCAGCTATTATGCTTCGGCTAATGGTCAACCTTTGGACAAGAGCAAGAGAGTATCGCAACCTTTCGCCTGACAAGGGTTCGCACAATTTCCAACCAAAGTGTCACGTTAATATAACACGACTGGTCTAGCCTCGCACGCATATGTGATCCTTCGATAATTAACTGGGACAAATCTGTTGCAAATAAAAAAAAAAATGGCAAATTCATGTTTTATTCGGCGATACATGTGACGGCGAATCGGTATTATAATGCTACAACCGAGCTGGCGATTAATCGGCTTACGTCACAATTCGCGAACCGGTTATACGCGAGTTGTTACATTCAGGTGACTTATTACCTGAATAACTCGCGTTTCAATATGCTTCACTATTCGTACGTGCAACGTCCGTCTAAACACATTTTGCACGATCTCTTTTGCTCGGCCTTTCTCGTTCGACTGACGGGAAAATTGCGGACCTGTATGTTCGTGGAACCAAGTCGATATGCCAGCCGGGTGATATTGCTTCATCTCTTACATGCATCGGAACTCTTAACGAGCCTCCACTACGGCATATTAATTATTGGTCCAATCCTTTCACTACGTAGACACGACCGTGTATAAAACACCTGCTCTCTCAAGTGCGATCGAAGGACCACGCTAACGATCATTGTGACTGGAAAGATTGTACCGTTCTCATGATTGCACGCAACGTTTAATTTGAACCCAATTTCGGAACGTTTGACGCACGAATTGCACAAAGCCAAGACTAATCACCGTTTTGAAATACAGTCTCAAAGAAAAGTCCCATTGTCTTCATTGGACCGACGTTAGCGGAATATTTGTAAGTCGGTGGCCAACTGTTTGTCACGTTTAAAGCTCCACTGCAAATTGGGAAATTACTTCCTACTTGTTTGAACTTTTGCTTGCCACTTAAGTTACAGTTAAAGACAGAAAAAAAGGATTAAGATTAAATTTTAAAAAAATCACGCTCCGTCTGTACGAAAGCGTTTCAACATCGGTACAATACACATATAGAACCAGTATTTCACGTGTTTGGGTTTAAAGTTTCAAGCGACAGCCTCGCATTTGAGGAAATATCAAGTATGAACATTGCAACAAGTTGCAAACGGTTATACAAGATACTTCGTAAAGTTTTAAGTAGATTTATACTTTTACGGATATTTATGTTTGACCGTAAATTTGGGGGCATAGATAATTCATGAAGATTGACGATATATAAAAAAAAAAAAAAAAATTCACAGCTTTACGACGAGGGGAATAATCTCATGACGATGAATATAAAAAAGAATGAAAACATGACGGATGAAGATGGACGGTATCTTAGCATCGAGACGCTCAACGGAAATCCGGGACTATCAAACTGGGGTTGGGTGCAGACCGAAGCCAATAAGACGAACCCATTGTAAGTTTTTGTTCCTTAAGTTCCCAAGGGACGCGTAATTTTTTTTTAAGTTACATGAAGATCGATTTTTTTCCAAATTTCCATTATTATTATTATTATAGCTTTGTTATCAACATCACCGGCTGTTTCAGCGGTGCCATGAACACGTTCTGTTTGAATATTTCTAGAAACACGAAATGCAACCGCCTCCGTGGTTCGACAGAAGGTACTTTGTTCCCTCCGAACCTCGACAAGCACGCTGTATTCCGTGTGTTCAGAAAGGCTTTCTGCCGGACTTTGCCGATCAATTTCGTGAAGGAAGTGACTACGGAAAGCGGGCTTCCCGGTTATATGTACAACTTCGTGGAAAATTTCCTCGATCCGCCCGATGTCAATCCCGACAACGAGTGCTACTGTCGCGAGAAGAAGAAGTGCCTGAAAATGGGGCTTTCCGACATGACGCCGTGCTACTACAGTAAGTCCGCAGTACATCCTTCCTTACCTTTACTCGTAAGAAAGCTGAGACTGTACCGTTGGTATTTCGGTTTTTCATTAAACAAATCGTGACTCAGGGCAATATAACGATCTGACGTAATACGAATTGAAGACTCAAAATTTGTAAACTTGAAATGTAAATAGAAACTTTTTTGTACTCTTGTGTCTTAAAGCGTATGCCTAGTTAGAAGATAGCCAATGCCGAGTACTCGTCCTGACGTCCTGTGTGATCGGGTTTTACCAGAAAAATTACGTCATGTACACATACGAGTACTTGGATATCCACGTGTGCAATACATGTATATGCTGTTCGAAATTCAAGCATAGAATTTAAGAGACGGATTTATCGACTGCGCGGATGCGACAGTCGAAAATATCGCACCTTGTAATGACACTGTCGTATATACGTAGGCATTATTATTTCGCAACTTAAAAATTAACCGCAGCATTGGAACGCGTGGCAATGGGGAATGATGTTGAATAATTACTGCGTGCAACGGATGAACGTTCGAATCTAATCGTGGATTTATTTTACGTAAGACAATCACTTTCGCTGTGGATTACTTTTTATTTCACGATTGATGGGGAGGCCAGATCAAATGCGCGTAGTCTGTCAGCTCCCCGTGTATTAAGTAGATATACGTCTAAACGCGGACTGATCTTGTTGGAAAAGATTTCACGCACCCTTTGGACGCTGGAGAAAAAATTTATAGCTGGTAATATAAGTTGAGTCGATTTTATGGTCTGCGAGGATATTGTCGATGAGAGTACACAGATTTTCAGTTTCGCTTCTGTTCCCATTTTCGGCACATTTGTTAAACACGTCCCCGATCAAACGCGTCATAATCTGAAAGTTTTATACAGCTCACTGTACGCTTCAACACGTCGAAGTGTTACGATGATAAATTTTCATCCGTGAATATTTAAAATTCACATCACCTACATATCGCAGCGCAACTGAATGGTAAATTATCGGGGAAGAAAAACGATTGGTCCAAATCTGAGTCTGGAAATTTAAATCACGGTTAGTTAGCTTAATTGACACATCAATAAAACATTTGTATATGTATACATTGTTCGGTATAAATTTTTAAATCGGATTATCTTTCCTAAAAGGTGATAGTGTATGTATACGTACATAGGTACGTATATGCGTAGAAAGCTGTCGCAACTTTTCGTCAACCTTTGAAGCGAAAGTGGTTCGGTCCAAAGGTCGCGATCGAGGCCATTCTTGTACAAATATACCAAGCCTACGAATTGCAAACTTTTCAACCCCTGCTCCAGACGCGACTAAGAAAGAACAGGCGTTGAATTCAATTCTTGTTAAATCGATACACCGAGAACACTTATCCAAAGGGTCCCGAAACACGTAGCTCATTTAGATGACGTAACTGAAATGTCACGCTTTGAACTTTGCCGTATAAAGTCGCGGTATAGCATATCGCTATACCCTTTTAGGGCCAGCATCACGACCGATCAGCGTCTTGTTCTCACGGCGTTTATGATCCGCATGCATACACGCGAGTTGGGTGCAATTATCATGTTTAAGACGATTACGTAAAATTGTACGTTGCGCGTGTCAACTTTCTCATTCTTTCACCAACCCGCGATGATATAATACGCGATATCTCAGACCCCTGTCCAGAGGTAATACAAATTCCCCAAGTCGTTCTGCGTATGAGCGCTGACTTCCAGGTCAAGCTTCTACACGGGTCACCGCGTCCTTCTTATTCATGTAATTTACACTTTGCTGTTGTGCCAGCAGTGAGCGGTACATACTTTGCCAATTATCACTGTACAGCTAATTACAGGAAAGGGCTTTCAGTAAAAAAAAATTACTGCAAACGCGCCACGCGCACCACCGTAGAGGATAAATAGAATCGCATCGCGCCTCAAACTGTGATCCAAGATAGGAACAACATTTCTCGATGTCGAAGGTCAAATATGAAAGTCAAAATATGTTTAAAGTTTCGGCCCTATGAGGGGGGCCCACCTTAAATCTAAATTTCATTTTATTTTATTCAGAGACCGAGAAATGCTGTTTACGTATCGTTGATAAGGTCGAAAAAATCATATCTCAAACCTTATCTGTAAACTATATCCAGTTTCCTGATTCAGAGAAAAAAATAAAATAAAATTAGGTTTCGTTTAAGGCGCATCGATTATACCGATTCAATGAGACGGTAAAAATTACAACACCGTGACAGGTCGTTTTAATCGGTTGTTTGTCGACTCGTTATAGATGTGCCAGCTGCAATGTCAATGCCACATTTCTACAAGGCCGATCCGAGCCTGCTAGAGGCCGTCGACGGTCTGAAGCCAGACGAAGAGAGACACGATACCAGAATCATCCTTCAACCGGTACGTAGACCCGAATCAAAGAGTCGTCGCAGTTATCTCCGACCGTCCGTGCAGGATGCTGCAACGCTGCATTCATATCTGCGACGCGCATGTATATTTACGCAGTGAACCTTGAAAGAGTTCGCAACGTTGCGAAACGCGACAGTCCCAACCAACTTTTGAACAATCTCAGCTTCGTTTCTCTATTTCTATTTCTTTTTGCCTTTTTCTTCTCACAGACCGTCGGAATACCTTTGCACGTCAACTCGAGAATGCAAACTAATCTGGTCATGGAAAACGTCCAGTGGAGTGAAAGGATTAAACCTTTCAACGACCTGACGATACCGCTGATCTGGACGGATTTGGTAAGCTTTACTATATTCCGAGCACAGAGAGACAGAATATTCACAGCAGTTTTAGAGTCACGTATTTTATGCAGCGAAAGGAAAGAAAAAAAATCACTTTCAAATTTAACAAAGGCGAATGAAAACTTTATACTGATTGTCCGTGACAAGTTTTGCAAGGAAAGCGATCGTTTGAATATTCTGAACAAGTCCGACGCGTCGCGTCATTCGATATACTCGTATATGTATACAAACGAGGCAATAGATGTTGCCAACGGATAGGATTCATAGAGTGCCTCTCGTTTCTTGATTTTTTTTTTTTCACCAAAGTGACTTTTAAAATTTGTCAATTATCGTATTTCAGTTCATCCCCGAACTGCCGAGCGATCTGATCCTGCTGCTGAGGCTGGGACTACAGATCATCCCGGTCGTGCAGACGGTGGTTATCAGTATTTTGGGTGTGATTGGTGTGACTACCTTCATTTTCTCCCTCTTGAAAACCGTCTGGATTGTTCACCAGCAGGCCAAAGAGGACGGCAAATCGGAAGATTCAAACGACCTTAAAATCTCACTGGGTTACGGCCAGTACAGTTCAATCAGGATTTTACCAGCCATCAAAAAAATAACGTCGAGAACGGATCTCTTCGCAAGGGGATAACAAAGGAGCTGCAGTATCAACCCGAGGACAGATACCGTAAACTGTGATTCTTGTTGCTCGGAAAATAAACTTCAACTTGATCAAACTGTCATTTTAACGACCGTGAAAAAATTTTGCGGAAACTGCCGACAGAAGATATTCAAACAATGAAAACAAAATTTAACAAATCGCTGTATAAAAAAAGGCCCGAAAGGCGGTTCAGTTATACCTACGTACGAATTGCGAAGGGGGATAATTTATGTTCTCACCCAACGCGTTTTTCGTTCAAATATGTATCAAACGTTCGATAAGTTTGATAATCCTACGTAGAAGATTCCGTATCGTAAAAATGATCCGCGAGATTTCGTCCGGATCCTAATACGCGTTTGAATAAATTCAATCGGCACCCGGACTTTTCGGAAGCATCGCTAGCCAAAATTTCACAAGTTACTGGCGGCTCAACTCGTCAATGGCTTGCCACCTACTTTTGCAAAGCCAAGCCCGAATTGAAGTAATTTAGGTTAATCAAGGGGATATCAGTCACATTCCAGAATAACCGAATCTTCAATGACGGATGCGAAGAAGAGCCCGTAACAACCGCGTCGAAGCAATCGGTGTATAATTGATTTATCACGCGTATTTCTGTGTACACGTATTCGAAGAGCGTAGAAAAAAATGACAAAAGTACAAGTGCGTGTGCGTGTATAAACACTCAGTGCTGTATGAGTAAAGTATATAATTTTACGGTTAAAAGATTTCACTGGAATGAGAAAAAAAAAAAAGTTGATCCGTACCGATCGAAACTGTTCGATCTTTCATCGCAAGCAAATGTCCGTAATGTTTAATCTCTGTCAATTTTGTATAGCACACAGTGAACACTTAAGACTGATTGGAAATAGAATCCACCATAATGAAAAACGTTACTGTTATATTAGAAGCGATTTAAAAAAAAAGTAAGATTTCGCGATAGTGTCGGAGCAAATTAGTCGCGTAGCGCGACATTCCACGCTACCGAGTCCTCTATCCCAGCGCAATTTCTAATAATCGCGGTTTTCGCTTCTCTTGATTCGCGCTCTTTTCTTCCGATGGCCAAATTGCTGCGATTTAAAAATTATTATTATTACAACGGAATTGATGATGAGATTTAGGACTCGGTCGGATTGGATTGGCATAATAGTCTGCACGGCATTGACAACTAAGTGCTCCGATTGACAATGCATCTAAGGATAATTAGGTTCCACGTTCACACATTAGATGTAAGTATTTATCTATGTAGGTATAAAGATACATGGTATAAAGGGGTATTGTACGTTAGATATAAATTTCGTCGTATGTATAATATGTATATACATATGTACGTAATGTATTTATTTGAACGATTATTATTAAACATAACGTGTATAATTTTTTTGCTATACACATATGTAATACGTTCGATAAAATAATTATTAAAATAATAAATTTGTACGAAACACCTGGTGGAAAATCAAATGTTTCAATAAAGGATATTACATATCATTTAATCGGAGTCTAGGTACACGGCTTGTTCACGCCGTGGCTTCGTAGATGGAACTTGTTGGGCAACTATTGTACGTATATCGATAAAACAATATGATCAATGGAAACTGATTGCTCCGCGATTTCCACCCGGGAGAAAGGAAAATCGAAATATGACGGGCAATTTCACAGAAATGGGATATTGACGTAAATATAATAGCTTGAGAATAGAGCTTCGAGTATCGGTCGAGTTATTTAATCCGTTTTACAATCCCGGATTGACAAAATAATAAATTAAAAGTATAAAGTCGATATTTTGTATATGTATATGTGATGTTTGTTAATTTGGAAATGCAAAAAACACCATCAGATCCGTGAATGGCGAGTTTTTCCAGTACAAACAGAACCCACCCGGGATACTCTGACTGCTCCGCGTACCTTTGCCAAATCAATTCGCCGGGAACCAGAGAAACTCATCGGTCGACCAAACTTCCGAAGGAGTCAATATATTTCACGCCCGACGAATCCCCTTTTCTCGACGGCCTCAGGCTTCTCAGTTCTTCGTGGGTTCCAATATCTTTTTCTCCGTCCCCTGCCCTCTCCCCGCCCCTACTCTCTTGTTTTTTTTATCTCTGCAGTTAGTTCTCATCGTTTTCGCCTTCAGAACAAAAGCAAAAGCAAAGGTTTCATCCCACGCATACGGAAAAAGCAAGAAACTTTTAATCCCTTTTACCTGACACAGAGCTGATTCTTGCATCGCAATAGCGACACGCTCATTTAAAGAAAGACGAGAAGAACGATTCAGAACTGCGTGATATAGCAAAGCCAACGCTTTGTATATACCTGTACAGAGATGGACAGAAGTGGTTAATTAAAATAATAACACAGCGCGCAATCTGTTGAAGAAAAATACTCTGCAGTTTCAAGTTTATGGTATACGAGATAGAAGACGCTGATTAACAATAAAAGAAGATGGAACGGCCAAAGTACAATTATTAATTATCGCATCAACTTGTTAGCAATCTCAGAGCAGCGCGGAGTTCTCAAGGAATTCTCCGGATTGTTTATTTTCCTAAAATATTTGCAACTCGCTTGAATTTCTGCACTGAACCCGAAACTCTGAAATCAATTTGTAACGAACAATTCGCTTCTATAATACAAACTCCGTACATACAACGATAATTTCAAGAAACACGATCTACTCCCTAAATTTTGATCATCAGCTATAAGCATACCAATGAAGAAAAGCAGTTCACTGGAAATCAGTGAAAAATCACTGAATCGTCAGTGTACATGCACTGGTTATTTCCAGTGGTATACGTATAACTGGGAATCAGAGAATTTTCACCGATTCAAATTTAAAAAAGTACGTTCATATGTTCACTGACTGAATAACTTAATTTTGTTGGTTAATCCTGACCTTACAGTCCAGGTGAAAAATATCAAAACTCACGTCACTGTCGCGATCTGAAGTTAGATTAACATACGACGGAAGTACGATTTTGAAATTGGATTGATTCGTACGATGCTAAAAAAGCAACGGAATGGTGATACTGTCAATTACCAAATACTGATTATCGATCAAAATAACAGTTGAATGAAACAAGATAGAGATCCGCTTTATTAATTCATCGTGATCCCAAATAAATAGGGGCAGATGTAGGATGAAAATGGTTTCATTTAACCAGGTACTTGACAAGTAATAATGTTTTTTTAGGATCTTGTTATTCTGTAATAGAATTTGACCACGGAATTGAATTTCCTTAGCTAGTCTAACAAAGCCGTCGTCATTTTCACGAGACTTTGGTGGTTTTCATCTATATTATCGTGCGAGAAGAAAAACTGCTTCATAACTTTGATCGAATTGAATATTTGGTTGGGTTTCAACCGTTATTTAGAAAAACAGACGAAGAAAAGAAGAACACGAAGTTTCACCAAAGTTCCCTCCCTCGGCTTATCTCAAAGCAACGTTATAACTTCCCGATGCTTGCAAGTTTCGCGATGCATCTACAATACCAACGTCGATACAATGGAATTGTAAATCTTATATGGATACGGGGGTAAAATCGTAAGTATGTACAGATTTTCAGATAAAGTGTTTTTTCCCCCTTCGATGAAACTCACGTGTAGCATCTGGCGCACGTAACGTCGAGTGGGAGATGGATGACTTCTCCGATGCTTAAAATACAGAGCCGTATACCAACAAGTGTGAAACTCTCACCAAAGGTACACAAGTTCTGACGGTTTTTCCAGTTTTGTGTCGGAGAATCAGCGAAAGTAGGAAACGAGGTGCCGACGAAAAAATGAGCGACAAATAAAAAATAGAAAATATATAAACGAAACGAGCACAAGTGAATTATCCGCTCTTGTATCAGCATCGCGCACGCACATCGTCCCGTACTTGCTTTTCTAATTCATTGCGTTTTTTTCTTCATATTTTGCGGTTTTACACACCTGCTACGCGGGTTAAGGTTAGGTATACACAAGCTATGTAATTACAAACCGCCGCCGGTGAAAAACGCCTGCACTTACGGGGTTTCAAACTTGCGAGTTGTTACTCCTTCGCAACGAGAGTATAAACTACATTAACAAGATGACCAACGCATTTACATATATAACCACGAAACTCAAGACGCGAGAGGATATTGCTTACATTACGTAAAAGCTGCTAATTAAATCAGTTCTCAACATAATATCCATGTGTGCAATGTGATCATCGTGTTTTGGGATCGCTGCTCACAGAAAATGATTAAATTCTATTTCAGCTTCGGATCTAAGGAGTACAATTTACAATATTTATTTGTATACACAAATTAAATTGATATTGCTAAATTCCAACTGACTTGGAATTCATTTTCGTATTTGATTTCAGAACCCCTTGAATTCCGCAGTGCTTTGACCGCGATCAATTCACCAAAGCCGATTAAGTAAATCGCGCGGACATTTCCTACACGGAATATACCTACACATATACATACATATATATTCTACGCCACTGCCAATTACATTGGGCTTGGAAACTGGATGAAAAAACTTTTTCATCCTTCGGAGAGTGTTTAACTGGAAAAAAAAATAAATAAAAAAAACACCAGAGCAGAATTAATTCTCTAAAACAGTACAAGATATTCGCATTCGTGATATGAAATATTCTCTAGATTTGTAATAAATAATCAAGTCGAGTAAATCAGCTGACGGAGATTTCAATAGGATGATAATATAATTATAGGGTAGAACAAAATCAAGTTTAGAATATGTTGTAGAAGAATGTTTTACCTTTTATTATTGTTATTATGTTTATTATTATTTAATAAATGCATCGGCAAATTGAGAATAAGGTAACAACGCGAATAAGATAATTGAAAAGTGATCAATTCTCTGCACGCGCGTGGAAGTTTAGAAGAAACGTTGAAGGAATTATTACATATGGCCTTCGACGCAGTGCAGGTTTTCGATTGGCTGACTAGAAGTTTTACGGACAATTATTACGGATTGCAAAAACTGAAGAGAAAAAATAACTGCTAGCGGAATGTAAATTATTGAGAGTTCAAATGAAGTTTCACGGGAGGCAATTATAAGTGATCTCGTAATGAGTTAATGATCAACGGTTAAGCGCAACGACATTCATTGTCCATGCGTGTACGACAGTCAATAGTTGAATATAACGCGTATTTCATTAGCTGAAACACATACCGACCGGACACGTCCAAGCGAATATAATCATAAAACGTATCTGTCATCTAAAGCGATGCATGAATGATCGATTAGTGGACCGAAATTTTTTTTGAACGGCAGCAAAAAATGAGCCTGAAGTTAGAGTAGTGTTAACATAACGAAACATTAAGGAAAAAGTCATTATTGCGCAATTTCAGAACAACTCTCAAGGAATCGGCTTTTTAAAATAGAAGTATGTTTCGTTTATCACGGTTTACTAAATTTTATATATTCCTAAACGTGCGTAGTAACGATTTTTTTTTTAAATACGCATCGTATCAGTAACGTTACTAACTTCATCCTCATAAAAAATAAGGGTACGTTGTTTTATTTATATATTTATTCTTTTACCATCCCGTACTTCAATTACCGCAGATTTAAATCTGACAAGTGAAGACTTTTGAATACAAGAACACCGGGAATCTCCGATTCCACACAGAAGCGAAACAAACGACGATTACACGTAAGTGTGAGCCACGATTTTGCGCAAAAAAATAAAAGAAACAACGAGTAACTACAGAGTGACAAATTAATTGAACGATTTGAAGTGACAGAAAATATTTGTGGCTCGGATGCCGCCCGTAGAATGTAGGTGATAAAAATAAGATAGGCTGGCATTCAAGCTGATAAGTAGTTACAGCAGCAGAAAAGTATAAGAGACGTATCTAACTCTCCAAACACAACACGTCGACACGTCAACTTTAGTTCTTCGTCCGTTCGGTTCAGTCCAGTTATATTACACGCATACTCTGTATCAACAGACACGTATTCTGTATTCTTCGACGACTTTCTGAACTCAACCGAGAGGCATATTTATTCTTGGCAGAGTTCGTTAGTCGTCTATACGTCATCGCAATGATTAAAGGGTGAAGAAACCTCTGTGAAAGAATTCTCACGTTCAGTATCATCGTGCCAGTATTTTTAGAGGCAAATTGTGCATTTCAAAGAAAGATCAGAAGCCGAAAACCCGGCGAAGTTGATGAGATTATATGAGAAAATCGCGGCCAATGACACGTCATGGTTGGTAATTTTATAAGGTTTCAATTCACGGATCGACGCACGCCGCTATTAATCTGCTCTTTTGAAATTACAATGTTATGCAATCTGTCGCAGTCAATTAACAGGGTGATGCAATGTGTATTCTGATTTAACCCTTACGCTGCACACCGGAATAAAAATGACCCCGTGTCATCTTCGTCGTAAATTCCATATAAAACACACCCAAAATAATCTTATGTAATCCAAAATTAATATTGAAATATCATTATAACTTCACTTACTCAAATAAATACCTTATGATCCATTTTCCAATATTTTGTTATTTTATGAATTTTTGTTTCTTCATATTCAAAGTATCACTTTGCTAAAAACAACTAATTTTCTCTGAAATATAACAGTTAACGAGTATCGCAGAATTTTTTTAAGTTATTTGAATGAAGCGGGGTTTCCAGCGACCCGGGTGGTGCACCAGGTCGTGCGGCGTCAGGGTTGAAAATAATTGACAAGGATTGAAGTTTAATATTTCGAGCAAATGAAATTAAACAGCAAGTTTAAAAACGGCTGCAGCGAGTTTCACGTGGGTTTAAGCTCGATAGAGGAAACGGATGAGCCTTATTCGTCAGCTTATATAACTGTTTTATGACTCACTTCTGAATGGAGTGAAGGATAGTCACAGAAGCCCGCGAACGTCGTTCTGGCCTGACACTCGGAGTTTAATGCGTAACATATCTCGTACCGAGCTATACACGCATGGACTAGGATGGTACATTAACTAGAGCGTGACCTCACTCGTTTTTGCAGCTTGCTTTCAGAATGATCATGACAACTGGTCATTCCACGAATCGAGAGAAAATCAGACATAAGAAGAATAAGAATTAATTTGCACATAGTTTCGTATGAAAATAATGGGAAAATCATGATTCATTGGATAACTTGTCGGAAAGGCTGAACCTGAACCACCTTTTATGGCGCGAAATTACTTCTGCAAGCGATCATGATACAATTTTTCTCCTTTAAATTGGCAAACATACATAATTTAAATCCAATTTCGTACACCTAGGTTAACGATGGCAAACTGAAGAAATGATTGTTCCAGCTTTCAGATAATCGTCGGAGCAACCTTGGGTATAATAATGTATTTCTAGCACTATGCGCGAAATTGTCGGACTGGTCCCGAGTTGAACGGTTTACGTGTACAGTTTGAGACTCTTTTAATGCGACTGGTGAAAAAGAAAACTATGGGAATATGAAAGGTTGGATAAGGTTGGAGCGAGAGCCGTTGTGGGATTATAACTCCGACCGATGTATTGGAATTTTATCGAATAAACATATTTTAATTATGGTCAGGCGTATGTTTTTGAGCCTAACCAATTAAAAGATTCAATAAATCTCGGTATCCATCGTATTTGCATAGCAAGAATTCGAGTTTTAATAACGCTAAGCCCTAATCAAGATGACTGTAATCATTATGTTTTAGGCATCAAATTAAAATCAATATACACCGCAATTACCATATAAACCGCGCGATACAGTCTAATCCAATGTTACATAATTCATATTTTATGAGTACCGGATGAATGGTTTATTCGATGATAACGTACATAACAAATTAGGAATTCGACGCACGAAGTTTGAGAAATTTCTTCGTCGTATTTAAGCGTAACAAATTAACCCCGGGCAGTAATAATTCTCTCTGTAAATATGCGCATTCAAAAAGGCGCGGATGAACGACGGAATGCGAACGTTGTGCCGCGGCCAATTAACGCGAAAACACCGCATAACTATACACGGTTTCGTGTAAATTAATTCGCGCCAAATTAATACGTTCGAAAGAGCAACAAATTTCCTCGACCTTCAACAACTCGATAACCTATCCGTGTTATAACGGCGCATAAAATGTCACGAAATATCTAAACGCCGAACAATTATTCCGTCTAAGGGTGAACATCGAGTCTGAAACCCCAGATCGTTATTTCAGGGGGTGAAACGTAGACGAATGGCGTGAATCAAACAGCCGAAATGGCGTCTCCAGACGTACGAGGGATTATGAGGGGTCGGTTCGAGTGAAATTTTCTTAAAAGCCTCGGCGTATGAACCGCGTAACTATTGTCTTACATCTCCAGCCCTTCCTTAGTCGTGATCTATTTGACAATTTATGCTTCCGCAGATGAAAGTGCATCATGTAGCGTGCAAAATTCAAGTCAGCCTGCAATTCGCTCTAGTGGTAGAAGAGATGCAAGGCAATCACTCAAGCCGATCCACCGCGACAACATTGGACCAGTGAATCGATATAAATGGATGAATCATATCTCATTACGGCCAGATGTCACCCCTCTTTGTGATACGTTTGCCGGTTCCGATTGCACGTGTTGAGCTCTAACCGAACGGCTACATCGCTTCTATAAAATTTTCGCCAATTATCTCATTCGCGTGCGAATCTTGAGCGTATGAATCTCAAGCCGTTCTTTCTCGGGCTGCACAGATTTTAATGTCTGTTTACCACGATGGAGAGACGAGCGTATTAGCCGCGAGTAAGAGATGAGGAGACACGCCACGACGATATTAAGTACGAATTACGTGATTTTTTTAACTAGTTATAATATAGCGGTATACGAATTCGACTTTAAGGTATAATAAGCAACAAAAATGTGGCGTGCGATTCGTGAGGCGGCAATAATTTGCACGCAATCATGAAAAAATATGGGTTTAACCAAAATGTGAGAATAAATTTGAATGTGTAAACACTATTAAGAGATTGATTTCATCAATAATTCCATTACATTTTTATTTACAAAATTTAAACATAAATTAATGTATTATACGCTCGGATTTCAATTTCAGCCAAGCTCCCGCGAACTGTATAAGTTAAATGTTTAAAACACAGCAGATATGTGGAATGAAATATTTCAACCAAGTTTTTTGCACATTCTCTGAATTCGTAATCGAAAAATCCTGAACGACTGACCAAGCCGAAAATAATAATGAGAAATTAAAACCAGCAGTTACTATGTGCATATCTATAACATCAAAATATTCGGAAGAACTCTCACCTCCGGAATCTTTGAAGACTTAGGCTCAGAGATGCGTTCATTGCTGCGTTATTTTTTCTCTATCTTCTAACAAATCAACGTGTATCCCGAAGGAGGCCGCATATCACGTTGAAAATGAAAACAGGAAGTCGAGAACGTCGATCAGACACGCAAGTCGATTAATGAAAAGGGGGGAAAATGGGGGGGGGCACAAGTACAGTACGGAGGGTCAGCTCGTTTAACGCGGTGAAATTAACGAGTATTCGTGATGCCGAGAGCTGATTGGTCCGCACCGGCCGACGTCGTCTGGGTCAGTAAACCGCGTGTATTTCGAAAGCCCCGCCACTTGGCAAGAAAAAAAAAAACCTTTAACGCCAATCTCCAGGCACAGAATCACAGAATGTCTCGGAGAACGCGGCGCGATGAGAGGAACCACGCGGACTGCGGATGTCAGATCAGGGAAAACAGTCAACACTGACGTACGTTAGACGTCGACGCAGCATGCCAGCCGTCGCGACGCTTGCGCATGTCCGGACGGACGGACGACGACCGATGCCTGTTATAGGTTCAGCATCTCCTCGTATTTCAGACGGTGATTCACCCCGGTTCTCAATCCACTATAATACGAACTTTTGTACTTTCCTACGTTCCACGTTCCCCATTTTCTTCCCCCGGTGCAGCTTTGAGCCGATATTGCCTCACTTCGATCGCTCGACGACACGCCACGATACAATAGAACGCAACGTTTTAGGTTGAGCACGGTTTTCTCTCGCAGGGAAGCAACGCGGGACTGACCAATTTGCTAATTTTTCAATTGTCCGGATGTAATACGGAGTAGGTAAATATGACACAGGTATAATACACGCGGTACTTAATTCAACTTCAATTATTGTTCGTACTTGAACTAAACGTACTACACGTACCGACAGGTGCTCGTGCGCTGAGAATGTTATTTAAATTCATTTTATCAACTGGGAACGAATTTGCGTCAACAGTTTTTACTCTGTCCGTTATTAACTGCAAGCTCGCCAATTCGGTCGAGTCCATTTCAACGCGAACTGTCAAAACTAACAAGCGTCGCAGAGCTGTCGTCGAGAATTCAATTTCAGGATTAAACAAATTGTTGAAAGAGCAGAATGGTGGTGCACTTCATCTTCAGTAGCAGGTGGATGAAAACGGTTCGTTAGTAAAAGAGAAACATCGCACGAAGATACATGTGCACAAATGATAATATTATCGAAAAGCTCGCAACACTGACATCAGAGGCAGAAAGACGATTCGCGTTTTTTCAGATACCTTATAGTTACCACGAATCGTAGACAACCAATCTTCTTTCCATACTTCTTTCAGGCCAAGGCAATGATCCATCTGCGGGACTCGGACGCAGGTACCGGGAATTTTCTGGCGGCTGGATGATCCTCCTGACAAAGCAGCGGGAACGGATCCTCTCAGGCTGATAAAGGGAACCTGGCGAAGGGACGTTCCGCAGATTCCGCTGAATTTGTTGTCAGCAATTGAATATGTGGTCGTTTTGCGATTGTTATTTCAAAAAAAGCAAGTCGCGTTTTCTACCATTGACATCAGTGTAGCGAACATGTCAATAATCTATTCATTCCATCGAATCTTTCTTGTTGTTGATCTAGTTCTCAGCGGAGAGATCCGTTCTGCATAGCACCGACACCCTTGCGTTGAGGCGAAGATTACACCACAAAGATAAAAAGCCCTCACTCGCGACAGTTCAACAAGTTGAAATATCGGATCCCTCCTGATTCGTTGGGTGATTTATCTGGATTAACAGCGTGATCGATAGTGTTTATCTAATTGCATCAACGTCTCTTATCGGACCTACCGTATGACCTACGAACTCATTGAACCTGCTGAACTGAGGATGAGTGAATCACGATTACGTTTCCATCTCAATCAAGCTACTTCGATCAATGATCAGTATTTTTATATTACTATTATTATGATCGTTTAGCTTTTGCTTGCTACGAGTGTCAATCTATTCAATATCGATATCGAATATACGTGTGTAATGATTCAAATATAACCGCGCAATGAACACGGCACGAGTGGATTAGGTTAGACCCAGGGAGTGGGGAACCTGGTCACAAATTTGAAATTAAGAGGCTTGGTCTACGTCTCTCCAGGAGGAAGGAGGTGCGGATGAAAAGAACTCGTAATCGATCCAAAATCGACCATTTAAAAATAATAAAGGAAATCTAAACTACGAGGACATACCTATTAAATTAAAAATTAAACACTCCAAACCCAAGCCCAAATTTAAAAAGAGAGACGATATAAAACGAAGAACATTAAAAGTGACATCAGAAAATATAGTGCCTCGACGAAAAATCGTTATTGACAATAATTTATAATTTCAAGCATATCCACCAGTTTTAACCATATACACTGTTTTTAACCATATAAACCTGGAATGAATGAATTGTGGAATGGATGAATGAATGAGTTTTAAACATAATGACGGCTCATGTGTGGTTATCTTTATAAATAAATTAAAATTTTCACTCTACTACTCATAGTTGATAAAAGATTTTTAATATTGATTTAGCCTAATTTTTAATTTTCAAATAATCTTATACGTGTAAATTCTAACAAATCCGTCGTTAACGCGTTGTTACTGGGTGTATCGGATGCTACGAGTCCCGCTTAGCGACCTGTCGCGCTGAGTGATAATTTCGGAATGCTCCCTCGCGCCGAGTGCTCCGATTTTTAATTTTATCGCTTCGATTGCCGGTGGCGCCCTCTGCGCGCGGGACAGATTTTTCGCGCATTCACCACATTTCGGTAGTGTACGTACGTAGTCTCATTCTTCCGACATATCCCATCAAGGCAACCCCGAACTTTGAATGCGAGTACTCGAGTTACGCAGGCATCTTTGCGTTCCGTCTTTCAGAACAGTCCGTTGCACATTGCGTTCACTCCTTGTACCGTGCCTGGTAAACTTTTCATTTTCCGGGTTGCCTGGATTTATAATTGACTCGTTGATATAATAGTTACGTCCCATGGCCTGGGTCACGATAAAGTCGACAACACGCATCTCAGTTGGACACAATATCGAGGAGCTTGCAATAAGTTTTGACAGTCTGCACATTTTTTGGTCATCCGATTCAAGATACGAACTTAAAGTTTGCACGCGCGAGTACAACTTACAAGCGTACAGTTTCCCCGGATTCTGATTGTTCCAAAAAATATTGTGCACACCGACGATACAATAAATGTTCGCGATGGGTCGAAGAAAATGTATAATTCATGAAGATTCGTCTACTACAGGACTCGACGACGACGGGACAAAATGTCAGCAGATTTGGATGCGGGATCGATCCATGGCTCCTCTGCTATACGATGGTTATACATAGGACCGTTTTCAACTTTAGAATTGTGCTTGTAACCAGTGCCCTCAATTTATAAATCTATAACGGAATCCCGAGCCATTCGTGGTTCTATAATTAGTTATAAGTTGACTAATATTTACTGTTGCTTGAAAACAGGGAATTATGGCATGAACATACATGCGAAAAAAAATCACCCAACTTCAAGTTCGTATAATGAATTTGAGTACCTGAAACCGCGGTTCGCGTGCTTTTGATGCCACAAATTCTGCAAGTTCCGTCAAAGGAAAAGAATAAAACAGAAAAACAAAACAACAAAATCATGAATCCATGTGGGTGAAACGTGACGGAAATTTCAAGTCAAGGGACAGAGAGCGAGGACGAAAAAAAAGAGCCCCGTCGGCGTTTCGCAAGGCGAAAAAGGATAGATACACGCTTACTTTCAATCGCCCTGCCGGCATTCCGTTTTGCCAAAAATATGAGCCGATCGGGGAATGAGGGACGGATACGTAAAAGTGTAACATATCGTAGTATATACAGCGATCCGGGTCGTAACTTCACGACTATATAAAATGTCGCGTCGATTTTTTCTCTGTCCGATTTGTAAGACCGATGTGATACGGTTCCGTTTGGAATTGCGATGTGAGACGTCGCAACTGAGAATAATTTGGCAAAAGAAAACAGAGCGAGGATAGCAGCAATTTGCAAGATCAGTTGTACGTGGTGACGAAACCGCAAATGAGAGAAGTAAACTCGTTATAGAGTTGTGGAAAAAAGAAAAATATCGTACAGAACGAGATTACAGCGAGAAAAGAGAAAAGAAGCGGGTGGTAAAAAACGCGAAGTAATTTTGACCGGTCAACACAATCGAGTTCAATCGACTGCTAGACCCGATTGGCTAGAACATTGTCCCCCTAGGACCAACGGCGCCAGATGTAACGGAAAAGATTTTTTCGTTCTGTTATTTTATTTTATTTTTTATACCTTGCTTTACTTTCGATACTATATATAATGCCATATAGTATATAACATATTGTTCGAGGGAGGACGATATTGCAGACGGGGTATTTTCCTTCGGTCTCTGAATTTCTACTGCCACATACACCGTTCGAATACATTCGTTATAATTAAATTCAATGACTACACTTTGGACCGAGCCACTTGCAACCGATTGTAAATGGATAATAATTCATAACTGTGGTCTCAAAAAAAAAGACATGAGAAATTCGTCGACTCTCAAAGTTAGACGTAAATCAAGAAGTCCAAGAAAACGAGTAATAAAATATGAAGACGTATCACACGGCTCGACTTTTCACACCAGGCACCGCAAGGTGCTAATTTACACGTTGGGTAATTATACCTGTAAAAAGACGTTATTAATGCTCAATTTAACGGTACATCAATTATCATTTCGTTCGCATGATATTTTTTCTGCTGTCTGTATATAATTTGCCGAAGAAGTAAATTAAAATATGCACTAAATCTTAACATCTTGTAGATATGTAATCAGGAAGTCAAATATTTACACACGTTACGGAATTTTATTATTTTTGTCTGGTAGGTATAATAAATACCGGCATGACACTTGGCTATTAAAATAACCGCGAAATTGACTATCGTAATGCATTTGTTTTGTTTCTTTTTAATTCTAGAAACGCGATACAAATCAATCGTGTGAGATATGATCAAAAGTTGGCGCGAGAACGACACCTTAGGGCTCACCTGTGAGGGATGACAACTTAGTCTTTACAGCACACCGTAAAATGTAAAGTAAACTCGACAATATATAACACTTATATTTCACGAAAGGCACGATAGGTGTTGGGAAAGTTTTCCGTGTAGCGCTAAATTAAAAGGTGGCGTTAGCGAGTTACACGATTGATTTAGCGAAGAAGCGATTAAGCCCCAGCAACTCCCGAAATTCTACTATACGAAGAATTTACTGTGGACGTTATCGAAGTTTGGGACTGGCGAGGCCTTGAATATCACTCTCTCAATTACGTTGCTACTATTTTATTATTAACAGCTAAATATTTTTATATCGATAATCTCAAGGTTACAAATGAATTTACGCGCTTAAGAGGATTCGATCTTCGCGAACATGCTGAAATATTTTCTAGGAAACGAAATAACAATAAGTTCGCTCATTCCTCGAATATTTTGAACGGAATAAGAATCGAGAATTATTTATTCAGGAGAAAACGACCACTGATTATTAAAAACAATTGAGCCAGTCTTCTGCGTCACGAGTCCTCCACCACCCATATTCCACCCAAGACGGACTTCATATTTTACAGGTATGGCAGGTCAGTATTTACGAGTTAATTTAAATTAGAGCGCGTCGTTTATACGTCGAATATCCGCTGAAAACAGTAAGACGTGCCTGAAGGATGTGAATTATGAAATTGGCATGATAATCCACAAACATTGAAACGCATCAAATACGAGAAACTGCTTAGTGCGACTAAGAGTCTTATACTTTTTTGTGTCAACGGCTGAATAGCTACAATTGAAAAGCGGCGTTTCTGCACGAGCCTAAGTCCAATGTATACTAGATAACATTATTACACAGAAGATAAAACGATATGTTGAGGAAAATTTGATCGCGATTTTATTCAATCAAAACTCGATGTAACAAAGTTGCAATGTTTCCTGCATTTAAAACCTGTAACCTACACGAATCGAACATATAAAATGCAACTGTTTCCTATCTGGATGCAAAAGCCATAAATTGAACAGAAACTTCTACTTTTTAACATCGACGAGGGTTTTATAAAAATTGTACCTATGAGAGAACATGTATAAATGTTTATGAATGCACACGAAAGGTAAATCGATAAGTGCATTCCGGCGCGTAGTTGAAGATGAACTATCTGCGCCCTACAGCCTAGAATAACTGATCTAACTAGATATTCTGACGAAGGCAATATGTCGATGTCAAGTATGAAGCTGAAGTTTCGGAAGAACGTGTAAAATATTTAATACCACACAAAATGTAGCCACTGCACGGAATGAAAGTTCAAGAGAGGATGAAAATTTAAGAATGTTGTTTAAATACTAATGAATTTTCGGCGTCCCTGAAAACGTCAATATTTGAAGTAACTCAATGTTTCTAGTTCATAGCTGCATTCAACGGTTGAGAATTCACTTTAAACATGATTGAACGCATTGCAACAATTAGACAGTTCATACGGTCAAGGCTAGCCGGGGCCTACATTCCTTAAACTCTTTTTTTTAAATATACAGGCGTGTGGGTCAAAACCCTGCCGGGTCAATGAAAGTTATTCAAATTGTTCTCACTTTTATTTTAAACACCAGTGTAAAATTTGAAAGAAATTGACTGAACCATACCGGAGTTATTTTACTTAAAATTTTTCATGATTTTATATTGAGCCTGACAGTTTCCCATAAGAATCGATGTAAAATCACAAAAAATTTGGAGTAAAATAACTCTGGTATAGTTCGACAATCGCTTCCAAACTTTACAAAGACGTTCAAGATAAAATTGAGAACAATTCGTATAACTTTCATAGACCTGGGACGATTTTGACCTACACGCCTGTACATTCTCAAATTAGCAAACAGCATCGAAAAAAACGCCTGTTGACTCGCAAATAGGCAACCCACAACGCATTGCTATTTTCAACTCAACTGGACTTATTTCTAACTCACTAATTGAGTTGACGCACGCATTTTCAATGCTATACATAGTATAGATAACAAATATACTGTCTTTGTTGTTGTTTTTATCATAACAGGAAACTGCCAATTTTTATTGATTAAGATAACAGCAACTGCAAAGCATTGACTTATTACGTTTGTTTTCAAAAAGTAGTACACTCTGTGTTGCCTGTTTGCAGAATGAGAGGCGTTTTTTCTCCCATTTCAACAAATTCAGAGAAAACTCTAACTCGAAGGGCGGCGAATTATTGTTTGTTTTGAAATTTATAATTTTTTTAATATTGCAATGCGCTGTCAATTACTTGCTTACATCTTGTGTATATAGGAATTCGATCAAAGTATAAAAACTTGTTTAAATAATTTCAATTATTTGTTAAGAGAAAAATATTCTCTGACATCTATACCTGATGCTACATGAATTGAACAATTGAATATTACAATCCTGTTAAATAATAAACATCTTCACTTTGTAATTCGGAAGGTATGTCTGAGTTCCAATTAGAGTTAATCCATTATAACGTACAATAAAAAACCAAACAATCCATGAATTCACCAATATGTGAGTGAAGCACTATGATGCAAATTTGCATGCAATTTCAGAAAGTAACATATGTGGAAGTGCGGAACCGACACTCCGCTTTATCTCTACGGAATGATGATATGTTTATCCAGCTTGTGGCTTACCACATCTTGGAAGTACAGGTGGTTTTGTTGAACAGAGCAGTCAATTCATGAAAGTCGTTATCTCATGTACATTTAAAAGGCGAATAATGTTGCCAGTTTGGTATTAGACGACATTAAAAATTGACAAAAAGCTGCAGCAATTTTGTCAAACCTTGATAGTAAAGGACTATAAACTTCAGAATAAACTAATAAAACACATTTATAGTACTTCTTTCGAAACACACTCCTGTGTTTATTCTAGTAGAATATAGATTGACACCATTGATTCACTGCAACTTTAGAGATAATCGCGCACTTGGAGAATACTTTGATGTATGACAGTCATTAACCATAAACTCTGAATAATCGTTTAACGAGAAAGATAACTTAAATCGTGGATTTGTTCTTTGCTTGCAAAGGCAACCGTTAATTGCATTTGAGTAATTGTGAATAAAACCGAAATGAGAGATCATAGAAAAAGTAAGGTTAGGTTGGTGAAATAACCTAGAAACAGCGTTGAACGAACTGCAGACAGGCGGAACATAGCACGAGTGTAAAAAAGCTTACGATTAATAGCTTGAACATCACGGAGTCCCTCCAATTTTAATCCAGGATATGACCATATATAGCATCGCGAAACTGGTTCTTCCTCGCTCCATAAATATCAAGAGCTATGAAATAGCAGAGACTCACCTGCAGTCAATGATATGCAAAGCAGCGGTCGAACTTCAATACACTTTAGCGATATCGGCAATGACGAGCTTCCCAGTCATTCAAGATTTTATCCAATCCACTTTAAATAAACCAAACAAATTCATCACCGCTGACATTCTGTCCAGTAAACAGTGGGTTGCACTCACACTAGTCACCGATTACCGAACACCGCACTCGAAAATTTAGTTTCATGGGCTGCCACAGGTCGCAGCACTCGCAGACGTAATGAGTTCCCGCACTGAGCTTCACGATACGAGTGTTCACGATGCTTCCCGCACCATGTTCGGTACGACGGGAGGTGTGACACCGTCTTTACCGGCCGAGTCAGATTAATATAAGCTACCGAGAAAGTGGTGAACACTGAGAGCGGATAAATAAAGAATTCGGATACGCAACAGTATCGCTAGGTAAGCTTCCGTGATTTTTTTAGCCAACGATGGTATACTGCAGCAGCACTGCACCACAGATGTACGAAATACTCCGAATAATACATATTACGCGACGTTTTGTCGTACGCGAAGTGACCCATCGCTGTGCTGTCTATATTCGAAATGAACTACAGAGAGCTCGAATCTCGTACATATAGTTGGTATTCGGGTTGCTGTCATGCTTTGTCTCTGTATGCCGCTCGACATGTCAAGGTGTGTACACATTTTAATCCACTTATTATATCCGAGCAAACACAACTTTACGAGACGGTAAATTGTCCATGTGAGACCGACAATCGGTATAGTCATTTTTTTGTGTTACGTAGATTTCAACGCCGATGGCAAAGATACGTGAGAATCTACTGCAATGAAACTAATGAATTTACATTAATTTGAATTTCGTTCTCAAGTGATGAATTTGAATTTTGAATAATTTACATCACTACACATGATGGAAATAACACACTTCTTATCGTCTTTGAGACATAAATTTTTATCGATTTATCTGTAAGGGTATATGCAAACAGAAACAGTAGAAGAAATTACAGATCATTTCAAAGATACAACAAGTATGAAACTAGAAATCTCAATGATACATACGAGCTTCAATATGAAGTTTACATGTAATAGTATTGAAATTGTTGCTACATTTTGTCAAATTGTCCAAAGATATGCTTTACCCGAACAAATTTTCTCATTTCAATCTCTACAGTTGCAGGACTCTTGATATGTCGATAACACTTCAGCTTCTTTCTCTTCCTCTAACTTTCTAACTCGAGCTTCAAGACTAAACAAATGTTGGTCATTGACTCCCGGAGCGACGGTTCTCATTGCATTGGCTAATTTGTACAAATATTCTACATTAGCTCCACTTGGACCATGAGCGACCAAAATATGTTTAGCTATTGTGTCCATGTCCTCAGCTCCAGCGAAATTCGGGTTGTCCTCGCCTCCGATGTAAATAGTGAGTTGAAACGGCGTCTCCTCCGAGGGAGTAGGCGACACTGGGATTTTTGGATTTTTGGTCAAACTACTGCTAGAGGAGAAGCTGGTATTCAAGGAGGACGGATCAATGGTTCGGGGAGGGCTAGCAGGGTAGAAGAGAACAGTTTTTCTCTCATATCCTCCTTTCTCCCTGAAATCCAGGTGATTTACGACATGGTCGATGTTTTCGTTGGCGATTTTGTACGCAAGACCCCAAACCTCGTCCTGCGGATTCGTTGATGACAGAAGGGTGACAACTCGTCCTGGCTAAAGGGTGCAGAAAGTAGACATAAGTATGAATCAATCGGGAAGCGACAGATGAGTTGAAATGTTGTTTGCACCCACCCTGATCGATGTGCCTCGGTGGTCCGTGCTTTTCTGATAAAATCTTCTCACATAGCCTTTGATGTGTCCGACCAATTTTCTCTCGTAGGGAAAATCCGCCTTCCAAATTAACGAACCATAACCAAACACCCACATGTTCGATTGACCAAGGGTATTTTTGTATAAACTATTGACAAAAATTTGCCGGCCAAAATTTCACCCTGTCATGCGAATTTCTCTGTTCTATCGTAATATTGTCGGGTATATCGGGGGCTGATGCGATACTTTATGTCGAATAAAACACAGTGACATCTTGACGTGACGAGGTTAGGATGCAGACGACGCTTCCGACAGCTTCCCACTTTCCAGGCGTGACTTTATGTACCAAACTTTAACTCTTTCTGCAATATTCTGCCGTATCGGCTATACTGTCGAGTGCTTATTATTCTCGTCGTAACTCCATGCTGAGCTTTTAATAATGGAGATGGCGCTGTATGTCTTCGTCGAGCTTGCATTCCTTCAAATAAAAACGCACAATTCTTTGGCATATAAGTTTTGGTAAAACACCAGGATTTCTTCACCTCAATGAAAGTAAAACATGACTATAAATTCACTACTTTAAAAAACTTTCCCTCTTATTGCAACTATGTAAAAACTGATTCCAAATTTTAATTATTCGTGTAAAATTTAAAAAAAAAAAAAATTTCGATCACATTTTGGCTGGTAATTTTTTAATGCAGATGATGATTTTATAATTTGAGGTAAAATTCTTAGACGAATATTATCGGGGTCAGTGTTGCAATGCAAAGTTGCGGGAAATGAGGAATAAAGCGATGCACATGAGTATAAACGGAGAAAAATTTTTAACGCATTAACTAGCATGTATCTATTATATATTTTCTCTTTAGAACATTACATTAACATAAAAGAATTCTTTTGTGAAAAATGATCAAGCGTCGATGTGAATTTTTCCGACGCTCGTATAAATTTACGGTCACGTAATTTCGATGTGTAACGAAACAGATCGAACATTGAAAATTGATTTGATTATGTCGAAACGAATGACCATGTGTTTATATGCGGTAAGAAATGTAGAAATCTTTATTACAATCTCATCAAAAGGATCCGGTATTTTGGCCTATTACCATTGTAAAATATCAGCTTTACAGATAAAACGACGCGATAATGATAGCACAAAAGTTTACTAATGTTTATGATACATATTCTATATACCGATTTAATGATGATTAATGACAAACGTGTCCCGGTGCCCGGATGTACGATTTATTTATTTTTGTGTATAATATCCGTATAATAATCGCGTTTTAAATATTTCAGTTCTCACTGAATGGAATCGACGAGAAAATGAAATAAAAAAAAAAAAAAAACATACTAGACAACGTTGCCTGTATTGGTGGGAATAATTTTCAACACTGGCACATTTGAATTGGTAAGAAGAAGGGGAATTATCTCGATCGCTAATGACCTTAAACACAAGGAATGCATCTTGGCTGTAGTAAAGGCTATAGGCTACTAGATTATTCTCCTCGAAAGGCTAATCGATGGGGGTGCAGCTGATCAATCAGTTAGGAATGCATAATACACCCGGGGCATTCTAAAGGCAGGGAATACGATTTTTATATCTATCGAGAATGTGGATCAACACAGCGAAATGCGAAACGATTATTTATCGAGGGCAATTAATTTTCTAACGGTATATTCTCGGTATTTGTATTGTGTCGAAGGTGGAGTCGATTGAGAAATACAGTGTGTATTTGGTAATAAAAAAAC
This sequence comes from Neodiprion pinetum, assembly GCF_021155775.2. Taxonomy (NCBI): domain Eukaryota; kingdom Metazoa; phylum Arthropoda; class Insecta; order Hymenoptera; family Diprionidae; genus Neodiprion; species Neodiprion pinetum. Next base: position 32,279,455 of record NC_060235.2, read on the forward strand.
CTCGATCCAGATAGAATAAATATTGCACACACAACCATAATTTCAATTAGCAATAATAATCGGACGTCATATTCTAGCTGACTGATAGCTGCAGGGCAGTTTGATACACCATAATAGACCGATTTCGTGTTTCAGAGCACATATGAAGATGTAATAATAATAATAATAATAATAATAATAATAATAATAATAATAATAATAATAATAATAATAATAATAATAATAATAATAATAATAATAATAATAATAATAATAATAATAATAATAATAATAATAATAATAATAATGATAGTAATAATATTATAACAAACGTGTAAAATCTGAACAAATTAATCTTAGATACGAAACTGCAGTATATTAATACGAAAAACTATATATTTGTACGGCTGCATTTTAATATATATTTAGTAATAATGTATACGCATTATTATACCTATATACATATAATGTATATAATATATAATCGCGGTAACGAAAATAAACTAAATTTTACAAATTTTATAATTATACCTAAAATACTTTACAAAGAAAAAACTGGAACTATATCAGGCGAATTAACGAACATAGGTATACCATCATTACGCGATTCTCGGGCGATGATTTCGTTCGGCGTCGACTCTTAATTATTTTTCACACGCGCGTCACAAATACGGAAACGTACACGATCAGGTAAGCGTCCTCATACCTGTACGTATACGAGTGCGTATCTGATATGAGATTTAAATGTAGAACTGAGTCTATACAGGTATGGAATGAATAAGAACGATACCGCATTAGATGTTGCATTAATAGCTGCAGAGTAACGAAAGTATACTGTGTAAGGTGTGAGGCGTATTAATTAGCCGTGAAATATTTTAATTATGCAATGCCTCTGTCGGCGCATTTGGGATTACAATATATATTTATACTTATATGTATATCTATAATTTGTTGTCTTTTTCATTCATAAACATACATCGCACGTCGGATGCTGCTGCGTAAATTGTACAGCCGATAGGTGTTAATAACTACCATTGAATTCGTCGAGGCGTCAATAGCATCGCGACGAGCCGTTACTTACAATATTTATACAGCCGCGGGTCCGGGCTTTGGCAGCATCCGCGATCCAGGCACCCTGGACCGCCAGACTTTATCATTACGCCACTGGACACGGTGAGCGTGGGGGATCATAATTAGCGATACCGAGGGGGTGGCGAATCCTAGAGATCTTGAGAACTCCAGACTGCGTTGTTACTTCGTGCTAACAATATGGCGTGAATTCGTACATCGTCGTATATGTATAAGAATTATTGCACTGGGCTTGGCTTACAATGTAGGTACGTATATACAGTCTCTGACTGAACAGCAATTAGTAAAGTCGCAAGGCTGTGGATTAATAAGATTCTTACGGTTTTTTCTTCTTCTTCTTCTTACTCTTAGTTGAAATATTTGTAAACCTACGTAACAGTTGACGTTCGACATATTTATATATATATATATATATGTATATATATGTATATATATAATATACCTATTTGTATAAGAGCTCGAGTGATTGGTACTCAGTGACGCCCCAAAATCATTTATAATCTATGTACAACGGGGGAGGAGGACCAAATGGCCACCAGACTAGTCGATCCCACACTCGTTTAAGTACTTGGCAAATTTCATCGACACCCCGGGGTGACAGGAGCGTCTCGGGATCGAATACTTGAGAACCTGCAGGGGCTTGCAGATTTCTGGAGCCGCCGTTTGGCCCTCGTCGCGTAAACGCTAAGTTTAATACATGCTACACTCTACTGCTACCACGTATTTTGTACAAGCCTCTAGCGTAGAACGATTTACAAACATACTCACATACTTCGTTTGCCTTTTTCTTTTCTTTTTCTCATCTTATTTCCTTGACTCTCTTTCATATCTCTTTAAATATTATTATAACGTCAATTGGGTATGCCTTGTATATATAATTATATATATATACCTAATATATGTATAAGTATATAACTACACAAATATATGTACACAACATTGTATTATTATATGTATAAATGATAAAACAAGAACTAGGTATTTTGGTTCCACGATCGTATTGTATCAATAATAATTATCATCAATTCATAATAACCCACAATAAGCTGCCTAACAAAAGAAGACGAAAACAAATTTGGATCACGTTATCCAATAACATAAATAGTATAACTAACAATTAAATAAATATCTAAATTGGGGGTGCGGTTTCAACGCGTTATCTATTTTTACTTCGTCTGCTGCAGCGAAGGCGCCCACGACGTCAATCACACCTGGTGAAAATTATTTTGAAAGAAAAAAAAAAAACAGGGGGGAGGGAGGCAAAGAAAAATTATACAGTATTTAGCACCAGCACGAATATCGGCACGGAATGTCCAGCACTGTGAAATGGGAGGGGGGGAATAATTTTCAATAAACGATCCTCGATGACGGGTGGCCCTTTTCGAGGGACTTCAAAGAGCGCATATAGTGCGAGCGATTCCGTGTCATACAAAATGACCTGTCCTTCATCATCGAGTGTAAAAATTGACGAACTGTATACCGGGAACGAAATTGCAACAGTCAACATGTATAAATTCTCACAGGTTCTTCCTTGGTACGAAGAAATGATTCTCAGTAGCTGAATATACTCCACCTACAGTCCTTAGCTGCTGCGTGATGACGGTTATAAATAACAGTGTATGTTTTTTTTCCTCGTCTTTCCTTTTACATCTGGGAGGGAGGAGGTCTGATATGCACGTGGGGCCTTTGGGTTCGTTTCTATACAACGTTTCTCCTCCTTGTTCTATAAATTTTTTAAGTACACTCCGTCGGCCCAGCGCTACTAAGAAGCCGAGCTGTACCAGGTGCTCGATGCCGCCTTGTTGGATGGATGATACAAGTGAAATCCGGCCCCTGCGGCCGGATGGTGATAAAACTGCGGTTGTTCGAGTCCTGCGGAGGCGTAGGCGACGGCGGCGGCGTCGAGGGCGCTGGGATGCACCGCGGCCGAATAAACCTGAGGCTTCAGGGGTAACGGCTGGGCGGGTTCGTACTGATGTCTGAGTAGCGGATCGGCGTAAACCGAGGTCTCGTAACCACCGACGACGCCACCCGGGTGGATTTGTTGCTGTTGCTGTTGTTGCTGCTGCTGCTGCTGCTGCTGCTGCTGTTGCTGCTGCTGAGGATGCTTGTCGCGCGGCGAAACCGACGAGGGTGGCGTCATCGCCGAGTGATAATCCACGGCGTATCCACCCGCCGCCGAGTAGGACGAAACCAGACTGGTGAACGCGTCGGCGCCGCTCGACGTCGCCGAGGTCTTCTGGTTGTGGGCGGAAAGTACGAACTGGTGTTCGCCGTAGGTCGACGAGCCCTCGGATCCCGGGGGTGTGGGCAGAGGTCCGTTCTGCGGGTTCTCCCCGGCGTAGTAGCCGCCCCCCGTCGAAGGAGCTCTCGTCCCCGTCGACGTTATGCCGTGGACGTTAGCGCGGATGACGCTCTCCCGGTTGGCGTAGAGCTGCCGAAGTAGGGCCGAGGCCGGAAGCGGCGCCGTCGCCGACTGCTGAGGGTTCAGGTGGCTGAGGTGGTGGTGGTGGGCCCCGATCCACTGGATGGTGCTGCGTTGCTGCTGCTGCTTGAGCAGCGCGTCCGTGCTGAAGTCCGTCGGCTGGTGGAGAGCCGGGGATTCCGGCTTGCCGAGCGGCGCCCCGGGCAGATGTTTCGACATCGCCTGCTCCAGGTCCTTCACCGAGGCTCCCGGGACATCCGCGTTTCCGTCGCTTCCGTCCGAGCGACGCGCTTTGGGACTTCCGGGTCGCAGCGCGTGATCTCCACCGGGCACGGAGTGACTCGAGGACGCCGGACTCAGCGCGTGGCTTCTTCCGTTCCCCGCAGCCTTCCCCGTCATCTCGTCCTCGTCCTCCTCCTCGCCCGAGCTGCTCTCCTCGTCTGGGACTATTTTCCGCTTGTGTCCTCGCAGCTTCACCGCCGGTGCGTTTACGTTACCCACAACCGCTTGCGGCTCCTGTTGCAGTTGCGCCGCGTGCTCGTGCTGCCTTCCGCCTCGCGGTTCACCCTCGGATCCTGGCGCGTCTTCGCCGTCCTCCTGAGGCGACCGGTGCGGGTGATCGGGTTGCTGATTCGTCGGCCCTCCGCTGCTGCGTCCTTCTGGAACAAATTTTTTGCAATTTTATAAAACGCGTAGAATATCGTAGAGTATTTTCACTCGAATTGGAGCGGACAGGCGACAGGTATATCGTTCGCTGGTCATACTTCAAGTCGCGATAGATGATACGTATTATTATTATTATTATTATTATTATTATTACACGGACGAAGTATCATTTGCGTTATAGGAGTTAATTTATTCGTCGTGACAACACGATGGTCGCCGTTTCTGTTGGTCAAGAGAATAACAATATCGGTGTCACCATATTCGTAATAATTGAGAGCCGACTGGCAATGAGCGAATAGAATATTCAAATACTTGGCCTAGGTGTATCCACGTCATGGCAATTTTCAACCGAGTCGACTCAGGTTTCGTCTAAAATTCATTAAATACCCTTCGCACGGCTTTAAAACTCAGGGAACATCATTTTCAAACAGATACAATGGTGGAAATCTATACACGCCTGGAAATTCTAAACTACGTAGACCTAGGATTATATATTAAGCTTTCAAAACGCATCGCGTATTCTTTGCAATCGCGCCTGCACGTGCAACGATCGGTAATTAATATATGAATATGCAGAATGTGTGTTGACTATAGGCGTTAATTTACCGAGAGAAATCGAGTGTTCGTGTGTAAAAGGATTGCGCATGATTAGTGTTATCGGAAACTGTGAAGGTAAAAAAAATTAAAAACATTACATACAGTCCCGTACTTGTTGCAACCCCAGATACGGAATTCCAACTACTATACCGTGGTCGAAAAACTTATTCAAACAATTTACCACATGACGATATGCTTGGTAAGTAATTAGCTCGCATAGCTACTCGTAAATTGTTCAAGCTATAGAGTACGTAAAAAATGTGTAGCCTGTAAATACGTTATCCATACTTCTTCCTGACATCGAGCTTATAGAATGAGAATTTTTCAACGCGGAAGTATTTTTAACCACGGATATCAGCGGTTCCGGTGAAACTTCTTCAGGATCTTTGATTGATAAAGTAAAAGGGATGGAGCTACGGGCTGGGCGGAAAGGGGAAAGGACTGAGAAAGAGAAAGGTGGAAAGTAGGGACCAAGAATGAGGGCTGGAAGTAATATTAGCGCGAAGAGGGTAAACCCTCGGCCAGGGATCGGAGGAAGATAGTGCCCGGGGCAACTCGCCGTGCCGGGGTGCATTACAAGTGCAGTCAAATGAAAACATTAAATACGTGAGTGGACTGCAGGCTCGAGGCGACAGCCATGCGGCCCGGCGCTTCGTGATATGAGAGAGAGCCGACATCGCGGTCGCAGTTCTCGTCGTAGTTATACCTACACCTTGGGCTTTCGGCACGCTGCCAACCCCAGCTCTGACATCGGTAAACAGGCTGAAGAAAAATTGCTAACGCTATTGAAACGAGATTGCGACTCGATGAAAAGTTACGAACTATGTAGGTACTCGTCATTTTCTCCGACCTACTTCCATTAACGATAGGTAGATTATAACTCGTCGATTTTTACAATCTTACTGTACGTCTCCCTGACATTTTACCTCTACAGTATACCGAACAACACAGTTTGTCGCTTGTAAAAGAAAAACAAAAATTACGAAACTACTTCTGTTTGCGAAAGCATGCGCGGGATTATTCAACCCGGAAACTTCCTTGGTGAAAATACTGGAATGAACATCGAATAATGATGTGGAAATAAATCAGTACTCAAGACTCGAGTTTGAATAAACTTTTGTGAGATACAATGGCGTTGGAATTATATGGAACGCGGGTTTCTGCTGCCGGTGTCGCGACGTCAGGCGATAAGAGGAGAAGAATCTCATTTGCACTGTTTGAAAACAACGTGCGAAACATCGAGACTAAGGATCGTGGGAGGAGAGCAAAGGTCGTTGACCTCCATCGTCGAGCTAGGTAATTTTTTAAAGGCACCCTCTGTCACGGTAATTATAACCCGGATCTAAGCAGGTACCTCGCACGTCGAGGAGGCTTGTTTGTCTTGTTACACGCGTGCATCGCGAGGCCGCGAGTCGTTCGTTTAACATGTAGAAAATATAATGCCGGGAAGAGATGAGGAGAGTCTTTCTTTTAAAAGTAATATAGAAGGCGGCGGCGCTTCGCGGAGGATGCTGCGCTGACGCCGTCGTGGAGAGCGTGTCCAAATGGGAATGCTGGAAGCTCTTCTCTCCTCCGTTAGCTCTGCCCTCTCTCTATTTCGCTCTCTATTGCGGTGTGTCGATACCGGGATGAGAGTAACACCGGTGTTTGTATTACCAGCGCACGTCCGACAAATTCGGGCTCGTCAGCGTGACGAGACACCGGTTGATGAGGAATCCCACAGCCCGGTGTCTAACACGGAATTTTTACCGATCGCACGGAGCCACGATTCATTTCACCCACCGCAGCATCGAGTGCCTCACGTGATCGCGACGTGTACTTATCGCTTTAAAAGAATCGAACGCTTCGGACGATCGTTTGAAAAAACTGGGCTAAGATCGGCTCCTTAGAGCACGAGTGGCGCGCAGTCCGGTTTTCTAATGATGATATCTGTGACGGGGCGAGGAAGATTCATTCTTCTGTGAATGACTCGTGACTCTCCTCTGCCAACTTTACATCAGAGTTTCGACTTGTCCACAATGCAACGTGTACTCATGGACCTTAAACCGTGACGAACACACGCGGCGAGTACAAGCTCTAAGACTCGCTGTATGTTAAGTATTTCTAATTGTAAGTATGTACTGTATACAGTTCGCACGGTAACTGAATACGGAGACCTATTACCCATGGTAAACGAATGCGTAGGTGGTTATCATTCCAGCGGCAAAGACAGATCATCTTACCGCTACCGAAACGTACTGCAAAAGTTTCTACATGTCCTAAGAGCCTAAAATTGATTCCTCCTTCTGAGACAAGTTGCAGTGCTCCTTGTTCTGACAACGTTTTCGATAAGCTCGAAATCTGCAGTTGCTGTAATTCGTCGCATTGTGGACGGCGGCCTCACATGCAGAGTGAATTCACTATTCACGATTAACTGGAAACTGCTACAGCGCAAGGACTCGTTGGCTGGTCTCCCTTTTTGCAACAACATGTTCAAGCGTGTAAAATCATGCCGCGGGTTGTCGTCATCCTCGGTATACTTTCTTTGTTCACTCACCTCCTCTGTCAGCGTCGGGTGAACCGTTCTCAGGGTCATTTCCGGCAGCATCTTCCCTCTTCACGCCAGTTACGCCATCCTCCAGCTGGCAGCAATCCATGATGAGGTTTTCGTACTCTCGACCACTGCGAGTAGAGAATAAAGTCTTATGAAGTGCCGCGTACACAATGTACACATACAAGTGAACACATTTTAAAAGGTGTCAAGAATACTAAGGGCGAAATCCGAGAGCGTCGAAGGCGGAATTATATCAAAATTCACCTCGCGAATAACCGTTAATCGTTCACGATATACCCTCTACAGTTGTAATTGGTGCAGGTTAAAACTGGCCATCGGAAATACCAGGATGATAATTGATTGGGAGTGTAGAATTCGCCTCGTGGGTTCGGGGTTGCGGCTCCATTATATTTGTCGGGCCAGAATGCATTATGCATAAGCCGGTGAGAAAACTTTTTCTAACCTTTTCTCTCTCATTCTCTCTCTCTCTCTCTCTCTCTTTCTCGTCCTCCCTCTGTCTTTTTCTTTATTACTTATATTTTTTCGCGCGTATAATTGCGCACTGTTATATTCTGACACGTGTTGTATACCGGTATTCATATTCATCTCCATCGCTGAGAGGGGTTTCAATAAGTTTGCTAAAAGTACAAATGCCTATATAATAACACGCACCTGATCACGTAGTTCACGCAAATGATGTTCTGCTCCTCGGCGTTCTTCGAGTTGCACACCACGGTAGCGCACGTCTGTAGCCACGTATAGCCTCCACTTTTGTTCATTAACCGATAATAGTGAGTGAGGACCTGCCCTTTGTGAATAACTGCGAACAGGAGAGAAGTAACAAAAAAAAAAAAACACGTTGTATAAAAATGTCTACAAGAGAAACAGACCTAATTTTTCAAACCACCAGCTTGCAGTACTATATCAGGGTCTTGGGAAATTGAAGAGTTGGAAAAGTTAAAACGCAGCCGAACGAGTTTTGACCCAGTTTAGCAACCGGGCACTGTGCGATATCGTATCACTTTTGTGCGCTCGAGTTTCCCTCCGCGCACCTGCAGATAGGAGGCACAGGGCTTGGCAAGTATACGAGGTGTGGGGGAAAGTGGTGTTAGGTGAGTAAGGGCATTTGAGGAGTCGATAAACTTTCGGTAAGCCAGGCGGACGCGCAGCTCGGATGAGAGATGAAGGGCGAGGGGAGAGAGTCGGGGGTGGCCGGGGGACTGTCAGTCGAGTTGGAAGGGCGGAGGGCGAAGGGCGGGCGGGTAGTAACAACTCGCTGGAGATGCCGCATCCGGCGCGTCGCACCCCCTGCATACCAACTACCTAATCCTGGCTGGTTACAGGCGGGTCTGCGAGCCGCGAGGAGAGGCAGGCAGGAGCACGGCACGTGACTACTCAATGCGGGAAGCGCGCGCGGCTCTTGGCTTTACGACAAAAACGTTTACAATATCAAATATTTCGGAATATACGACCACGCCGGTGAAAGCATATCGTTTAGGGGGTGCGAGCTCTGAGACTCGAGTCGTGGTCTTGTTCTCCGACGACTCCTATCCGCGGAAACAGTTGCAGTTGCGACAAAACGGGGGGGACACCGATTCCCGTATACTTACGGTCGACGTGTGACTTTCGAAGACGATTCGCGTCTTCTCCGTGGCACAAAGCGTACAAATTCTTTCCCGTTAACTCGTCCGCCGAATAGTCCAGGAGTTCTGATACCCTGTAACATCATTTTAGCATTGTCTCAATGGATGTACGGAATCTTCTGACGAACATACTTTTCAACTATCCTGCACTTTTGGTGCAACATCTTAACTGACTTTTTTTCATTCAGATCACTATGAGACGGCAGAATTTGTTAGTATAAGACACAGTCGGTATGTAAAAAAGAGAATGTCGCGAAATAATTTTTCTTGGAACAGTGAAAACGGAAGCATACTCGAAAATGGAGCACATTGAACGACCAGTTTTTGATACCGTTGGTTTTGGCACAGGTTTCAGATTGGTACCATTTGAATTGATTTCGTGGCATTCGATGATCGTTAAGATCTAGAAATCAGCCCTTAGCCGTTTAGATTATCCTTGTTCCTCGTCAAAATACTATCAAACTAGAGTTACGAATGTGAGTGATCGTAAAAATTCGTTGAACCTTAGCGTGTAGCTTGACCGCGAGTTGCAAAAGGTAAACGAAACAACCCACTCACTTTGGTTCGCAGTGGGCTATCCGGAAGTCAAAGTTGATGCGAGTGACGAACATGTCAGTCTCAAGTCGAATCTCGTGGACACTGGGAGGTGGTAGGGCGATGGCGAGACCTACCATGCCCATCAGCGGTGGTGCCGACTTCCTGGAGTGGCTGAAAGTGTACTGAGGCCTGAGTCTGCACAGCAGCAACACCACCTGTACCAATGAAAGAGAAAAACATAGATACCGGACAGTTCTCTTCGCGCACTCTCTATTTTCCGCGTTGTCTTGCACGGTCGTGTTTGTTTATATCAGCGTTGAGCGAGATCCGTCGGTGCGGTGTGATTTTAACGGGTTATTAGCCAACGGTGGTGGAGCACGTCCACGTATCTGGTCAACCATATCTTCATTTAGACGGAGCTCAGCGGGGTCTTGGCCAGATAGTAGCGCGCACGTGTTCCGCAAGAATCCTCACAGTTATAACTTCTGGTTAACAAGAGTCGTTACTGCGGGAAGCCGCGGTTCCTCCGGACAATCTTCCAATTGCGGCAATTATACCTCCGGCTTCTGGTAGTGTGTATCAGAAAGGAAGCGTGGTCTTTATCGCCGGTGTATATAAGCTTTTCAAGATTTCCACGCAAAAGAATTATTGAAATGTCTTAATTTGCCCGAAACGTTAACGACACGGGCTGCTACGGCGGTGCAACTTCGAGAGGATCTATGATAAAGACAACGTTCCAACTTTCTCAAGAGACAAATAACACTCACCCTGTACCCAGAGGACTTGAAATGGCATCCCCTTTTCGTCAGCGTGGATTTCATCCGCACGCAGAATGCCCGGTCATAACCCTTGTAGAGACCGCTGGCCGTCAACGACATCACAGAGGATACTGAAAGTATAAAGGTGATAGTAAATTGCCAAGAGTTGATCGGTTGGGGCGAAAGTCCCAGCTGGTGGCGCAACTGCAACGTCCTCGTCATTCAACCCCCGTCCCTCGCATCTGGGTAGTACAAAGCGTTCAACGTGTACCCACTTCTTCCGTGTGGAGCCGAACCGTACGACCCAGGACGCCTGGCGGTGGTGGAGGCTGCGGTCACGCCGCACTAACAGGCGCGGGTGGGTACGTGCGGCCGCGCTGAAGACGCGGAATAACAATCGGCCGGGGCGGCGGCGCCGTTGCTGCATATACGTATGCGTCACCCGTCCGGGCCACAACTTCGCCCCCGCGACCGTGAACGCGGGGGGCGATAAGACGTGCAACCCTCTTCGCCGGCCGAGCGCGCCACCACGTGGCTCCGCCGAGGGCACGTCCACCGGCCGCGTCATCGCCTAGCCGTTCGCCCCGGGACCCGATTTAGACGACCACCCTTCGCCCCACGTCGGTCTGGTCACGGATTCCAGGTTACACGTCCACTCCACTGGTACACGCTCGCTCCGCAACGCGCTTAAGTGCGAACGTGCCCAAAACTCACCGTCTCACTAACGCCTTGTCTCCACCACCGCTACTGAAAGCCGTCAAGGTCGGCGAACAGAGCCTAAGGACAGGGGGAACACTCTCGACCTTGCCAAATTCAAAATTCTAAATTCAAAATTCGCGGGTGTACGGTGATAAATTTCTTCTCTGCTAATATTGTCGTAAATTATTTAATTCTACAGAAAATAAATTATTTTTGACAAATATTTCCAAATGCTATTCCTGTTATTATTTCTAATTTTTTTTTTACCTTGGCAAATACACTCTCTCAATATAATGACACCAGCACGGTAGACCTGAACTACTTTTCTACTAATAATCATTTTTGCTGGTCGCAACATTATATGGCTCTACTCACGTGACATCAGCAACGCGTCGCACTATAATGCTTTTCGCTATTTCAATTTTCTCCGATCCTTTTGATTTCTAGTGCGAGCCTGACCAGTCGAAAAATCCTGAATCTTTTTCGAGTCATGTGAAAGAGAATATGGTGGAGTTTATAACTACCGTCAGGATTGGCTGTCGACGAAGAACCGTGCTCTTCGGATGCAGCGCTACTCGGAGAGGCGAGACCAGAGCTAGAGGAATGTGGGCCCGAGGAACTCGAGGATGACGCGAGGCCCAAGCCGAGCTGTTCGGCGACCTCGGAATGGTCTTGCTGATGGACGTAGTCGAACACCGAGGACCCAGTCATCTCCACCTGCAAGAATCAAATATCGAGTCAATTCGTCACGAATATACCCATAAATGTAAAAGCTGCGGTCGGAGTGACCGCAACCGGTGCATGACAATGGCTGACGTTACGTCACGAGTAAGCCAAGCGTCGCCATCCGCGTCTGGCATGCGTCGCGTAGTTTGCGTGCGACGGAGCTTTCCGCGGAAATCACACCCATGATAAGTGCTGCGAAGCGGTGATCGAATCATCGCTGCATGCAACTATTTTTATCCGCCGATTGAGTACATGAGCCCTCGAGGTGGGCGGCGAGGGGTCAGGGGGACGCGGCCCTCCACCGTAAGAGAAACCATACGCGATTGTACAGACGCGACTCGGCTGGCTACGTGTCACTTGATATCGTATTCCTGGAGCACGCCGTCGACGGTGACGCGTGCACGCGCGGTTTCCACCGGTCACGCGCCTGTCGGCTATACCATCATGGCCGCGTGAGAGTCGGGCTTCTGGCGGGCTTGGTGACCCACCGAAGACCAGGACTCAATCCGGATCAAGGATGTAGGATAAACGTGCCTATGAAGCCAGGCGTGAAATTCAACTCTTCTCGACGTTGAACGGACCTCGACCTTCCAGACTCCGGTTCACAGTAATCTTGGTGAACAAAATTCGGGCTACGGTACCGAGACGCGGCACTCGTGCAAAATCACCTGCACAAATCACGTGGCTTTCGAGCCACGTTTCGGTTACGTTGAATTGAAAACTCTGCGACCAGCTGCACTTTGCGTTAATCTACGTCACTTTCGAGTGGCTTCAGCAGCACCAAGTTTAACGGGGTCACTCGTGATGTTCAATCGAAAGCCTTTCCGAAGGTCACTGGTATCAGGCAGGTGTGAGGAGGGGTCATCGACGTTGGGGCGTCTGCAGATCAAGAGGGGGGGGGGGGGGGGGGTCGGGTCACGTTAACACCTTGTAGGTACGTGGTGTTCGTTTATTCTTGATTCCCCAGACCCCGGGACCTGCGTAGCCGCGCAGGATAACAGTAGCCGGGGGTTAGGGGTCCTGTGCATCTGCACAGGGGGGCAGCAGCCATGTTTGCGGCCGCGACGTTGGCAGTTTCCAGAATCTCCGAAACACCCTATTGATTGCCCCGCGGGCCGCGAGGAACGGAGCCAGTGCCCCGACCGACCCCCCTTTCCTCCCTCCCTCCCTCCCGCCCTTCCGCCCCCCTACACCGAACCACCCCGCTCCCCTCATCCCCCTTCCACACCCTTCGAGGCATTAGGAATGGCGAACACGCCGCTGTGCAGAGGCTACGTGAGCGGCATGCGACCAACCCCCCTCCTCCCCCTGACACTCCCGTCCCTCCTCCCCGCCCCAAGGCTCGCTCTGGCCTCTCTTCCTCCGGTGCCAACCAGCCAAGCCAGCCAGCCAGCCAGCCAGGCAACCAGTATGGCCGCCGACTAACACAACCTCCTCTTCCTCTCCTCCGAACTACATATACGTGTACCTCTCTCTGGCGTTTCTCCCTCAACCCCCTACCCCGCCCTCTTCAACCCCTCGTATGTGCTACCGGGGGTGGCACGTACTCCGTTATGCGCCTTTCACACCCATCCCTCCCGAACTCCCACTGCGGGTGTTGGTGGGTGGATTCGCCGCCTCAGATGGTTCGGATGACACGCAGTGAAACTCACCTGGGAAAGTCCGAGGTAGATGGAGACTGTCTCCGAGATGTACAGAAACCTTCCATCAGCTGCGACCGCCATCGCGAATCCGTCGAGCGACTGAAACAAGAAATACAATAAACCGAATAAATTCAGTTGCTACTTTTTGTCGGACAGAGCTTATAGGTATGGGCTGCGGTAATACGTTCAGAGCCGGCGAGTTTTTTTTCCTTCTCCGCTCCGATGACAGTGTCACTGAGGTATCTCAAGTATGTCTAAGAACGGAGTTTCGACCGGTGCAACGCCTCGAAAAAGTTGTATACTCAAAAAATGAAACTCCTTACCGTCGGCGAGAATAGTATAAATATAATAAATAACTCACCTGAAGGATGTGTGTACCCTGATGCTGCTCGAACATGTCCATTGCCAGTGTTGCAGGTGACCTCACCCGGTTGGCACCTGTAACCAGACATACCAAACGGTCGTATAAGGTACGAGTGATTGATGAATCTTGAAACTAAGTCAGCGTGGTGCATGCGAATGTTCTCACATACACGGACGACGAACGATGTATGCTTTTCCGTGAATCTCATTCTCACTAAGGAGCATGAATCACCGCTTGACCCGACATATTCGGAAACCCCTTCAGCTCCTTCGGCGGACCCGGAGCCCCAAACTCCACCCTCGCTTGGTAAACAAGACGCAGTTCTTCGCTCCGTAATAATAATGCCGTTTCGCCCCCGCGCCGGTACCCTTAATGAAAGACTTAGAGACTCGATCAAACTCGCCCAGGCATTGCTTAATCTGGTAAGTCCACCGGGATGAGGTCTCCTGCACCTCGGATATCCGCAAAGTCCCCCCCAACTCACCGCACAACCGACTTCGCCACGCGCTGACCCCCGGCTTTCCATGCTCGGTCAACAAGTTTATTCGTCTCGATGTTTCTGCCGGACAAGGGCTAATCCGACTATAATCCCATCGTATACGCTTATTCCTTATACCGTCTAGGTATGCTGTGCACATAGCTATTTCTGCCGTTGTATCGAGACCACCCCTTGACCAGTGAACGATACCGCAAACTTTTTGGAGGTCATCCGAGATGTAACGTTGAAACCACGTGCGAGATCGTTGTAAGAACCGTCGAAGATGAAGAAGATTGGCTCGCTTCCAATATATCATATATTATGCAAATACTGACCTGAAATGTACCTAATCATTTTCCTTTCTCACGTCAAGTATAATTTGTCGAATAGCCTCGTTTTGTATTTTGGAAGATCAGGAATCAATTTTGAACACTACCGATGAAACCATCCGACTATCGTCGTTAACCCAATTTCCGACAGAATGATAACAACGGTTGACCCCCGTGACCCGCGCAGGTCACGAGGCACGACCTGAGTCGTTTGCTCCTCTTCGGGTATTTTCTCGGCCAGCCGGTACTTTACTGTTAGTTTTCCCCGGCAACGGCAATAAATTCTCCCTTAGCGTCTTTCGTCTCGGTCTGCGCCTCTCCCTCGCGACCAGCTATCACAATATTTTGATAAATACGTAAGGCGTGTTTTATGTGCCTTCTTCGTACCATAACTCAGCGATATTTATATTGGGAAAATAGAAAAATACCGTTGACCGACCGACATAGTTGCCTTTCTTACAGCGCCAGCTGAGACCCTGGATTAGGGTACCGATGCACCCGATAAAATACAGCTTGAGACGAGGGAGTTAAAAGCACTGTTTCAATAATCTCCGGAAATTATGCGAGCAAAAATGCAGGTCTTATACGTTTTCACGACGTTTATTATACAAAATCATTAGTAGATATTCTTGTATAACTCCTCATTGTCAGTGCAAATCGACTCGACAAACTAGTCTAAAGAAGCAGAGCGTTACAGTTGGTGGGGAAAGTCTCGCAGATGCAACATTTAGCGATTTGCTTTCTCGTCGCTGAACCAATGGTACATTAAAATGTCTCCAAGGCCCAAATACCGACGATATTCTTTACATGTCCATGTATAGAAAAAATACGGCACGGTTCCTAATGCCGCACTTTGTCAAAATGAAGCACTGACATAATCCTAGGGAACCTACTTTTCCGTCCAGAAAAAATATGACCTCACCCCATACCTCACAGGCTTATACTTATACGTACTACACCGGTCAAAGTTAACGATCTGACGTAGTTCATAAATTCTGCAACTGACAAGATTCCCTTCTCGCATCACGTAGCGAAATTATACTTTCGTGTCTTAAACGTTGACAGTTGTGCGATGGTTTCGGGTTACTTAGGAAGGAATTTTCGCCATATCGTCGGTATTAAACATTCACGTGTAATTGTTTCAGCGAATACGCTAGAGAATTGCCCGAAATGATATTAATCTCGGACGAAAATCTGCGTAAACTCGGACGCGATGTGCATGAATAGAATTGGCAGGGTATGCGAAGAGCACACGGCTAGCTGAATCCGCGCGGCGTTAAAAGTTGAGTAAGCTGGTGCCTCGCTACTGCCTGTTCTATAACAGGACGGTAATAATCGCCGGTCACGTAATGTCATATCTATATACGCCAAGTCCGACTAACCACCTCCATTTCACGGCCGGTCGCAATTTTCCCCGCAAGTATAGAAAGCAGACCGGCTGCACAGGCGGAGAGACAACAAATTCGGCTACTTTTCATTAAATCCCAGTCCCGAGGGAGGGTGTGATATTACATTATATTCTTCATATGCTGCAACCACCTAGACGCTACAACGGTGGCAGGGGGGTCGGATCGTGACGTCACACATATTGCAGCCTTGCGCCGGGATACCGCTCCTGGGGGATTTATGGGCCCAAGACCCTCCTCGGCTCCTCTTTCCGCCAGCCTCCCGCGAATTGATCCTCCCGGCAAGGAGCCGCGAAATACGACCGAATGTTTTACAGTTATTTATCTCCTCGCGCAACATATGGCACAGTTTGTGCAGCCCCAAGACATTTCTTTTTCCAAACCGAGACTTCTTCTTCTTCGACTAAGCGGTTCTGCCGAGAAGTTGATACTTGTACACACGGGCATTCCTTTATCGCGTATGTAAATCTAACCACGTGTGAAATTTACGATTCCGTACTTTGTAGGGGGGCTTGAAATTTCACACTGGCACATGTTCTTTGATATCCATTGATTGGAGTGGTTCTGAAATTGGACTGAAGTACAGTTTGATCATTGCAAATACAAGTTTGAAACGGTGTCGTCATTGTGCTCTTGCAGCGTTCGTAAGAACGAGTGCAAGCCATTTCCGATTTGCAGGCTGCGCCGTATCCTCGAGGCAAAAAGTGGGCAGTGACAAATTGAAATTTAATGGAAAGGGTTCGGGCACGAAGAGGCGACAAGTCTGCCGCTGTTAGCAACTGCGTGCGAACCGGTAAGCGAGCGTGCGTGTCGGGGGTTGAAAAGTACGGTTTAAACGGGCCACTTTCAGGCAGTTAAGCATCCCTTCGAGTACCATCCAGGCGATAGCACATATGCCCTGCGTCTACTCGACGGCGCGTCGAGGGTGGTTCGAGTGCCGGTTTGATGGGCCATCAATGTAAACCAGTGTAAAGTCGACGGGGTTGCGAAAGCGCGGGGAAACGGCGGTGTGTCAAAAGAGCGAAACGCGGTGATCGCGGTCTCCGAGAAAATCCGTCGGCGCGATCCCCTCCTGCGGGAGCATTTTTATTCAGAGCAGGGAGGCGGTGATGCCCCGCGAGGCGGGATCGGGGGCTCGAAGAAGATTCGGTGTGAGCCGCCACCTACAGCCGTACGCGGGGCTTTATGATCCTGGCCGATTAATCTTCATATCGGCAGAACGGATATATATATATATATATATACATACATATATATATGTATATATGTATGTAGGAGCGAGAAGCTGCCCCGCGGGGACGTCCAATAATATTTCACTCAAAGCGGGTCGTTCGATCCGACGGATTGACGCAGACGGACGGAAGAATATGACCCGGGTATTTTTCCCGGGGATGATGATTCCGCGTCCCGTTATTGCCGCGCGTATTAGCACATTTCACGCGTTATGCTCCCAACAACCATCCTTCGGGACCCGGGGGAGGTCCGACAGCCCAGAAGCTATGATTACCGCGCATTGTGCCCGCGCGTTTCTCGATCATAGGAATTAATAAGTTCCTGCATTCAGCCTCCCGCGATCAGGAGCATAAGGTCGCGTGCAACAACTCGTGCAGGGTTTTCACCCCGCTGTTATATTAAGTGTGTCTACATTCGCGCGGAGCGCGAACAAATTCACCCGGTCACTGCAGCTTATCGGGACGCTGACTTCACTCGGATGATCAGAGGACCCTTCCAAGAATCTATGACTCACGTATATTCGGCCGAACATCATTCGGCGCATTAATCGCAGGTAAGACACGCGCGTGTGAATCTATTGCGCGCAACACTCGAATTTGCATCGAGTGTCGCGTCTTCGGCAGGCTTCCAGTGCTTGTACTCGTGTCAAGGCTTCGCCTATTTATGGGTACCTACTCATCTGAATACTCGCCTTTCGTTCATTGTGCGATCTCGCCGACCCTGGTTTGGTGAACAGCGCCTCGTATATACGTGCGAGGGCGGAGGTAATAGCCGTGGTTAATTGGAAAGACGGTGAATGGTAGCGCTCGATACTTCCTCGGCAGTAACTATTATACCTACCTACCGTCGTCTTTTCCGCATGTAGACAGCACTTGGCATTTGGAGAACCGAGCCACCTCGAATTCCTCCATACCTGTGTCCAACGCACGGCCAAGCGGACCTCACAATGAGCCGGTATAAACTCCGGTAGCGACACGAGGCGTGTATGTGTGCGTATTAATACAGACGCACCTTCTCTACCGCCAAAGGCGAAATTAAAACCCTGTTACGCCACTTTAGCGCCGAGTCACACATATTTTGTATACATCCCGTATAATCGGACGACACCTAGAGAGTCCTAATGTCCAGTCCTCGCTTGCGTTCCGGTTGCCTGAGGAATGCCTTCCGAATACATCAGCTGCTCCGTACCAGCGCCGTGTCGCAGCAATCGTTGCAAAATCTGACCGAGGTACGCACGTCGCGTGGCCCCAAAGAAAATGAGACTCCGTTCCAATTCGGATAGGTCACTTGCTTTTTCTCATCCGTAATTGCTGTCCTCGAAAATTTTTTCTGCATTTTTTTTTTTTTCAAGTCTTTTTTTATCACTCCGTTGAAAAGAACCGAGACCGTGCAGTCGTCGGGCAATCGCTTAGAAATCCGCGAGACGGAATCCAACCATCCATGAACTTTATAATACCTACGCGAGATTTGGAGACGGTGATATTTCACGAAAAATTTCCTGGAACGGAATGTATAAGAACGAGCCTCAAGCCGCCCGTTCATTGTGCCAGCAGAAGAGCCTCGATTTAAAATCACCGCATGGTATACATTCGTGCGAGCAAATAGGATGACGCTAACGAGGCGTTGATTAGGGTATTGGTGACGCTGATCTAGTTAAGCGCTGCTTAATTAGTCAGGTGTGTTTAGTTAATCCCAGTATTTCATTAGGCCGGTGAGGAGCTGAGGGGTGACAGTGTCTCTCAACCAGCGAGATGTTTCACCACGAATAATTTCATCCATGATTTGTCATAAAATCTTGCTATTCGGCGGTGCGAAACAAGTTTTCTAATTCGCGTTTCGCTTCCGTTGCAAGCTCATAAACAGCACGGCAAAGCTCCGATGAATCTCGATGAAACCGTCGCGATTGTGTCGAATTCGTCACCGGCTGAGTACCGCTGCTTCAACCCTCGGTCTCGCCGAGAACCCCTCGCCACTAACTAGCCTCCAACTACGTTAAACACTGGTTTAAACTCCCTTCGAGGTTTTCTGGTCCCCGCTGACTAGCTCCGCTTTACTCTCGTCCGTCCGCGTGTCTTCCCCCTGTGCATGGTTCTGCACCAGGTTCCACTGCAGACGCCGTCGAATTTCCCATATCGAAAGACCGTACGTGCAGTGGCAATCGGTGGATTAGCTGGGACACGAGGAAAATGGGAGTCCGTTCACGTCTGCGAAGGCGAAGGAGATATAGACGCGTGCCGTCACGTTTCCGTCTGCAAACCGCGGATATTGTACACCTCGTGGCTCGCTCACAAATTGCTGCTGCGGCCGAGAGCGCTTGTAATGGCATAACGCGGTCCCGAACATCACCTTGCGGCACGGGCCCCTCGGCAGTGGTCAAGTGAATCTCAACCGATCTTAAAATCGCCGCAAGAAATTTGCTCCTGATCAATCGTCACGCACGCAAGAGCAGTCCGTCACTTGTTCCGTCCTTCGGGAGGCAAGAAAGTTAACGTAAGAACCGGTGCTAATGGAAACAAGCTTGTGGTATATAAATTGCACCGCAATTAGGTTCATGCCTCGGCCACTCCAGACCTTCCGGCATACATGCGAGCTGGCTTAATGTGTGCACGCCATGTTTCGGACCTGTCTCGCAAGCCGCGATCACTTTTTTGCTCAATCGACATATCGATTCGGAAGATGACGCTGTAGAGGGTTACAGATTATATTAAAATACACTTCGAATCATCCAAAGAAATCACGCGAACCGTTGGACTGCGTTGTTTACAATTGAATTTCAAACCTTATCTGTTAAACCCTCGGTATAATGTGTCGTACGAAGAAAATACGAGACACGCATGAACTCGTAACAACTTATACCCGACCTCGGTGAAATAAAAACAGCTATACTTAAATACACCTCGGTGGAAATTTGGAGAGCGACGTATTTCGAAATTTGAAACCCAATTTGCGTCGTTAAGTTTGGAAATCCGGTTTGAGGAGCGGCGTCTACGAGGGTAGAAGATATGCAGTAGATTTAGTTCAACGTCGAGTTGTGGCTGGAGGCGTCTAACTCGATTTCGTTAGTTTAGTTACATGGGGGCGGTGGCGCGGAGGCGAACCGCTGTACAAGGGCTCGCAGGGGATGCTGTGATTAGATTTACATGTGGGTTCTCGCCGATGTTCGGAGGTGGGCGTTGGGCCCCGACTACACGTACGGCAGTTGTGCCCACACACGCATCCCCCATTATAGAATCATGCGAAGCATTCGGACCGCCACGCCCCTCAAAACTCTCCGCAAATACGAGGGATTCCCCCTTCACCTAGGGAAGGAAATTGCGGCTCATCATGCTTTGCTTTCGAGCGCGCGAAAAGTAGCAAAAAAGTACTCGGAGCCGAAGCAAAAAATGTGGGAACAGCAGCCGAGAGCCGCAGGAATTCGAATTCGCTTACTCGCAAGGTTGACATCTCTATTAATGAAAAATATTTCCTAGGTCCTGGGTCACATGCTCGTTCGCCGAATTGCCCGTCACGGTGACGCACCCAATTTCTGTTAAATGAAGCTAGAAAATGAAGAAGACCGATCGCGTCGGCCGATTGTCCGCAACAATACTCGATTACTATGTATCTATGAATCTCTTACCCGGTCCAGGCGCTGTGTTACGTCAGTATATATTGCTGGGTATGTGTGGCTCTGTTCGTATGTATGCTCATGTACAACTCACGTATATAGGTGTATGTATACGTATATACATACAGTATCAAGGGACGGAATCTATCTATTTCAGCGATGTTCACGGCGCCACGAACTCGACTTCTCCGGGGTGCGAGGGTCCTAGAGTAACTGCGAGAATTCCAAAAGACGTGTGTTCATGCCGGGGAATTCTATTTTATACAACTATCCGACTGTGGGCTGATAGCCGGCTGGCTAGAACTCCTGGGAAGAAAATACACGGGATTCAATTCGGAATCAATCGAGCATCGTGAAGAATTAGCATACGCATAAAACCCAAGGAATCGAATTCCCCGCAGACGTGCATGGTGTTAAACTCTGAGAATCTTCACGGCTGTACGCGTTTCACCGTCCAATTCTTATTTATATTCAATGAATTTTGCCTAAGATTTAGTACATTACTTCCGCACTCTGAATTGACCAGCTGATTGTATGGTATTAGACCAGGAATGATTTCGTTCTGCTGACTTCACTAGACAGACGTCTGGAGTCCCTCCTGATAAATGCTCGCTTTATTTCTCCTGTGAGAAAGGATTTTTGACACTTCGCAGAGAGTATTTTGCCACTTCGACAAAGCATTTAATAGATTCACGATGCTGCATGTTATAATTTGTTTGCGGTAGTCAATCGGTAGCTGTCGTGATTTTGCAAATTTGACTTATCTTTATCCACTGAAAAGACTTAGTAAACTGCAGTATGCAACAATTTAGTTGAATCTACCAGAGGGTAATTTAATATTTTGATGATATCACGAAACAAGTATCATTACATTAAATTTACTAAATGAAGAACAAGATTTCGTTTTTATAAGAAACATCGGTGTTCGCACGAGAAAATTCTTTACAAAATACGTATACAAATTGATTTTTTTTAAACAAAAAGTTTCCCCCAGTTTTCTGGTACATAAGGATCAGATAATTTTGTCAGAGCAGAATGATTCCATTGGAAAGGAACTCCTTGCTTTACGAATATTACTTATAATTAATATCTCTAACTACGGGATTCGACCGATTATTATTTACTGGCTTAGTCACTGAATTTAAATTGCGTGAGTGTAATTTGAAGTTAGCCACAGACTATTGGGATCTTAACGCGTCCTGACGTTTAAAAAGTTGTTTCGCGTGATTAAGCATTCCATGAATACCCATGAACTCATTCATGTTCCGATATACTCGCGATCGTGAAGAGTGGATGCATTACCGATTCACCGTCCCATCTAGGTAGGAGGCACAAGTTGCGGCTATCGCTTTAGAGCTCTATTAGTCATGCGGCTTCCTAAATTAGATGTCAGTAATATGGTTCACAAACATATAATCCTATTGTCTCCCGCCACATGGAACGATCGGGTTAACGTATATGGCTTTCACCGGGTAAGCTTGACTGCCATAAATCAGACTCCATATCGAAATGTAGGTGTAAGTGTGGCGCGGGTGAAGTCTGCAATGGAGGTTCGTCACATCCTGTGCCAAAACCATAAGATAATGGTTTTGTAGAAATGATAAGAAAGCGCGAAGCGACGCGCCGCCGTCGAGCTCATCGCTTATAGTCGCTTTAATCAGACCAACCAGCACGAGTCAATGTCTGCATCGTCGACGCAGCAGCGACATTGCATCTCACACGAGAGACGCGTGACGCCCGTCAATTTCTCCGCGATTGACTGTCTGCCAAGTTAATACGATTACACGGAGACTAAGTCGAGTGATTCGATTCCAAAGATGGGAGCCCATACAAACCGGAGCCAGAATTGCCGATCGAGTATAACGGCTCTCGATCGGTCCGTCTTGGGATCGGCACGTGTCTGGCGATAAGCGCATCAGGTTTGGTGGGACGCAGTTTTTGACGTCGTGGATCGCGGTTAACGGAGTTACGTCGCCTGCGCGATTCTGTGTTTGTTTTCCTCCGTAGGTTGAAGGTTGTGTCTAATCGTGTCGGTGACATCGCGCAGATCCCTGGGACAACCCCTCCGCGAACCCCGGGTGGCGATCCATCAGCCTGCATCACTGGCAGATGCGAGAGTTCGAAAGATCCTGTGAACGAAGTCAGTGGACCGAAAACGGAGAGTTGTCAAAGTCACGCGCGTCGCCGCAGTTGTCAAATGCCAAGAAACGAGCGTTACATTGAAAGTGAGCAATATGCGTGAAATTATAATATGCACTCGGTGAGTGCGGCTTCGTCGAAAGCAAATTACTTATATTGCGCATCGTCAGCGACTTAAGAGTGGAACAATAGTAGGTGCCTGTCGTCGCTCAAGCGTCGTCACCCATTATGAAATGTCACGGATTTCATTAGCATCGAATTCTTTTCGATGGATAAATTATTGAAATCGATCGATCGACATTCCCGGTGACTCTTCGGTTGCGTTGTTTCATACGCTGTAAAACAAAGCGAGTAATACACTTATAGTTTGCCTCGAGTCAATTCCTTCAGGTGCACCCGCAAGGCTGCGTCGGTGATCGGAACAGGATTGAATTCGTGGTGGTAAAAAAATAATTGAGTCTATCAAACGGTTCGAAAGGCTGGACTTCCTACACCGGTCTTAGCCGAGGTGATAAATTGAACCCAGCCTCGCGTCATTAATCGCGTGTAAAATCGAACTACCTATAGACTTTTTCATCGTCCCCGCCCCCGTCCCAGGTCGCGCTCTCTATTTCTCTCTTTTGAACCACGCCGGCTGCGCTGGTGCAGGAAGATGATTGCAGACCGGATACGGTTAAGGCAGAGCCTGAATGTATTCGACGGCTGAAAGGGTTCCTTAATTCTGGCCAATTGCCCTCCGCGAGGGCAAGATCTCTACCTATAATACAAGACCCGTGAGCTGACTACACGAACAATAAATAACGTTCGATTCCGCGACTGCTGGAGCTGGGATAACTCGGTTTAGTTTAGTGCCTCCGCCCCCGTTCCGGGGTAGAGAAAAACAGGATAAGAGAGGAAGAGAAAAATAAAGGCTGTACTCAGCTCGCACTGAACACAGAGCGGAAAAGAAGACCTAGTCGTTTGATTTGACGGGCAGACAGTCGGACATGGGGGACGGGGACAATCAAGGGAATCCTTCTATTCCATTCCATCATTGCGGCCGCCACTCAACCGCTCGCTCATCCCTTGTCCCGGCCTAATTCTGTTACGGACCTGCTCTGCACCGCTCCGACTGCTGGGGGGTTCGCTTCAAATTCCATGCGGACCGCTCGCGGTAGGCACATACCTACATGATGTCACTTTCACGCGGGAGTGGAAATTTTCCCGGATTTTATGCGGTACAAGGCGGAAGGCCCGCGTTTCGAATTGAGTTTATCTTACCTTTGATGGACTTGTTAGGCGCTGGACCATCCCGGCTCCATGGAGGGTCCCCGTGCCCCGAGAAATCTCGGAGTTTGAGGTAGGAGATTGTGAGTCTGATGATCGACGCCTTGTCTAGCTGGGAGGTGATGGCCGCCGGGAGCGGGAGCATTTTTGCCAACTCGTAGAACTCGTGGTTTTCCTTTCCTCGCCTCGACCTCGCCGCGTCTCTGCTCTTCTCTTTCCGAAGCTCGAGGATGCTGCAGAATCGAGAAAGCACGATTGTTAGGCTTGTTGAAACTTTCATACATCCGTCACAAACGTCTACACGTACAATGAATCGTACCCACCATCTGGATTTCACTGAGCAATCATTCCAATCATCGAACAACATTAATCAAAAAATAGTACAATATTTGGAAATATTTTAGAACGTAGAATTCTGTTGCAGTTCTGATTATTATAAGATATTGATGCTGCTTCGTGGATCTCAGATACTATGAAACAATTTACACCAGCAGTTCAAAAATCGTTTTCGTTACAGTTGAATCGAAACCCATAGTCTGAAAATTTTTCGTCCATATGTTGGGCATGCTTCGACACTTAATCATACTATGAGCTCGTTATTGACAATGTTGAATGACAATGTCAATTGCTAATTACGTAATTGCTATACAAATTACTATTGTCCGAACCTCTGGGCACAGACACCTCTTCGTGTACAAAATTATACGAGTTTTTGTGTTTCGTGGTATGTATAAAACCTTTTTGTATGTAGACACTGTAGCTGCAGATTGTATAATTATGTCTAAAATATGTAATTACGAATCATTCAGGATTGGATATTAATTCCGAAGTTAAACCGTACGTCTGTATTGTATTCTGCCGTGTACCCCATAGAATTTGTATTCCCCGAACAGTGTTTAAGCGTTTGACTCTAATTCTATAACGGAGCATCACGACCTCGGTGTAAAGTTTTTTTCCCCGTCAGCCGCACCTGCGTTCATGTAACAACTACACATTGCGGTAAAGATGCGGCTATATTATGAGATACACGTATCGTATACGGCAGAATTTTGCTGATCGCCACAAATTGTTTGGTAACATCGTTACACCATACCCAGCAGAATTCCTATCCTGCAGAACCACAAGAAGAAACGGAGAATCATCGACCGTCAAGATTGCAAAGCCTGCGTATGCTTATTATTCTCTGAATTCAATTGGAAAGAGGGAGGAGACGGGAGAAAAAAATTTCTCTAAAAATTTCAACAATCTAGTCTGCGCTGCTACCGTTTGATTTCATTGAGTTCGCTGGAGCGTCGACGTGGCGTGTAAAATGACTGTGCGCAGGTCAGCAGATGTAATCTGCATAAACACATTGTCCGGTGGTTCGAGGCGTGGCGGGCGTGTCCGAAGGTTTGATAGCGGGCGTCACGCCGTAAATCTGCGTGGGCGTTGTGTTCCACGGTGTTATGGAGGCCGTCCGCGGTTAACCTCGAGTAAATTCGCATGCATTATACCGCGGTCGGAGTGCCAATCCTTATCGCCGAACACGGGAGCATTCGGACATTATCGAGCCGCGAACCCGGTTGCATCGACCACGCCCTTGCAGGGCTGCGGGTCTGCGGAACTACTTCAAGTTCCAGTCTTGCGTTTGAACATGGTTGCTGACTAGCGGGTAACCCAGGCTACTGATTAAAAGCCTGCATAGCAGTACTTAAACTGATCCGCTAACGAAGAACTCGGACTTCCGTTGGACATTTTGCAGAGCTCATTTTGTAGTTCCCGCCAGCGTATAACCTGCGTTTCCGCTGCGACGCGGTACGTAGTGTGCAGATTAGATTTGAGAAAGTTCGAACGCGTATAACGAAGTACCTACTCGTGTTAGATGTACTGTGACGTCCGTAGCGCGGACGTTTTCGAATGGTTTAAATTTCACCGGATACGCGATGGTACCTTGAAGATCTATTGATACGGCGCGACCGTCAAATTTGCTTCCATTAAATAGAGCCACGAATGTCGTGGTACGCGTTGTAGAAGAATGGATGCTTTCGACTGACAATGAACAACGCGCTGCCGCCGCACAGACGGAGAAAAAACTTTCCAATTCCCGCACGACACGCTTCTCTGTAGATGGCTTATACCGACTCACTGCACGAGCACTGCATGAGTACCAGAAAAATAGGCTCGAGATGATCGATCGTCGCGACGATATCTTTGAATCCTTGGTTCGAATTCTTTCGACTCGCGGTATCGCTTCTGCAGCTATTAGCATTTGAGAACGATCGCGGATTCAGGAGTTGCGCGAAATACGATGATCCTCCTCAAGGAGAAAGGGCACGTCGCAATGGAACGACCCACCAGGGGGCGGTTTCTTCTTAGCGCTGGAAAAAATGAGGTAGTACAATTAAACGCGCCGTTTAAGCCGAAGGGGTTAAAAACAAGAAGATGGTCTTTTTATTGGTCCGCTATTACGAAGCTTAACGACTGTAAAGCGACACCGGGTTAGTTGCTCTGAATATCCCGCGACGAGACACCGTCAACGATTCAACCGGCGAAAAGTGACGCGAAGCGTCGTAAAACCTCGAACACGGGATTAGAACTGGAAGAAGAAGATCTGGTGCAGCGAAAGAATCACACGGGGCTGAGTGGCAACGCGGGTTCTTCGTGGGGCATAAACGTCTGGTAACGCGAATCTCGTGTCCCGCACTGTCCCAGCGGGGTAATCATCGGCGCTACTTACCCTTCAAGGATTCAGCAGACGCTAGCTGCTTTCGCTTTCGAGTGAGAGAGAAAGAAAGAGAGAGAGAGAGAGAGAGAGAGAGAGAGAGAGAGAGAGAGAGAGAGAGAGAGAGAGAGAGAGAGAGAGAGAGAGGAGAGAGAGAGAGAGAGAGAGAGATGAGAGAGAGAGAGAGAGAGAGAGAGAGGAGAGAGAGAGAGAGAGAGAGAGAGAGAGAGAGAGAGAGAGAGAGAGAGAGAGAGAGAGAGAGAGAGAGAGAGAGGAGAGAGAGAGAGAGAGAGAGAGAGAAGGGAGAGGGAGGGAGCTGTCCTCGAAGGGGAAAGAAGTTGGGGAACAAGGGGCGCGGAAGGGTTGGACGCAGGGATCCTGCAGGGCCGTGAGCCGTAAACTTTGACGGGATCCGGCATCGGCGGTGGGTCTTTT